>NC_088380.1:77055000-79455000 GCF_037993035.2 Macaca fascicularis | reverse complement strand
GCTCACTCTGGCTCTTGTTCTCTCTTCTCTTCTCTCCCCCTGTTCCCCCCTCCCCTCAAAATATGTTACTGTACTATACTCACCTATTTTTGGATCAGAATTTCCCACAAGTAACTGAATCTATGCACATGAAACCATGGAAAAGAGAGGATTACTGTACTACTGACTATACAAAATAAAAATTGTAAGACATTATGAAAAATTGTATGCCATAAGATCGAGTAACCTAGATGAAATGGACAAATTCCTAGAAACACAACACTGACCAAGACTAAATCAGAAAGGCTGGGCACAGTGGCTCTTGCCTGTAATCCCAGCACTTTAGGAGGCAGTGGCAGGTGGATCGCTTGAACTCAGGAGTTTAAGACCAGCCTGGGCAACATATTGAGACCCCCATCTCTACAAAAAATACAAAAATTAGCTGGATGTGGTGGTGTGCACCTGTAGTCCCATCTTTTTGAGAGGCTAAGCTGTGAGTATTGCTTGAGTATGGGAGGCAGAGGTTGCAATGAGCTGAGATTATGCCACTGCACTCCAGCCTGAGTGACAGAGTCAAATTAATAGTATAATGAGATGCCACCTTAAACCCATTAGGGTGGCTATTATCAAATAAATAACAAGTGTTGGCAAGGATGTGAAGAAATTGGAACCCTTGTGCCCTGTTGATAGGAATATAAAATAGTACAGCCAGTGTGGAAAATAGTATGGCAGTTCCTCAAAAAATGAAAAATTGAATTAACATATGATCTACCACTTCTGGGTATTTACCTAAAAGCAATGAAATAAGGATCTTGAAGAGAGTTGTATACCCATGTTCCTGGTATGATTCACAGTTGCAGAAACATGGAAGCGACCTATGTGTACATAAATGGACAAATATATAAGCAAAATGTGGTATGTCCATTGAGTGGAATATCACTCAACCTTAAAAAATAAGGAAATTCTGCCACATGCTCCTGAAGTGTGAGGACACTATGCTAAGTGAAGCCAGTCACCAAAAGATAAATACTGTATGATTCCACTCATATTGGGTGCATAGAGTAGTCAAATTCATAGAGACAGAAAGTAGAATGGTGGTTGCCAGGGACAGGGGGAGTGAAAAATGGAATGTTGCTGTTTAATGGATATAGAGTTTCAGTTTTTATAAGCTGAAAAAGTTTTGGAGATTAATTGTACAATAAAGTGGATATGCTTAATACTACTGAACTGCAGTCTTAATGGTTAAGATAGTTCCACTGTTTCACAACGTAATATAGCCTTATAACAAATACCCACATTCTTAACAATAGGAATACATTCTGAGAAAAGCATAGTTTCGCGATTTTGTTGTTGTGCAAACATCATAGAGTGAACTTATATATAGATGGTATAGTCTATTACACACTTAGGCTATATGATAGAGCATATTGCTCCTAGGCTACAAACCTGTATAACATGCTATTGTACTGAATATTGTAGACAGTTGTAACACAGTGGTAATTATTTGTGTGTCAAAACATAGAAAAGGTACAATGAAAATATGCTATTATAATGCTATGGGACCACCATCATATATGTGGTCTGTCATTGACAAAAACATTATGCAGTGCATGATTGTATGTGCTGGAACAAAACACTGTTATACGCCAATACTGTTGTGACATATTTTAAATATTGGATACTAAATGAATATAGAGGCTGATAGTTAAGTGTAATTGTATTTCTACCTCTACCAAGACCTTAAGTGTAATTGTATTTCTACCTCTACCAAGACCTTATTAGCAATGCGTGGACTTGATCCTAAGAGAAACAGGAGCCATGGATGCAGGTATATGATATTATGGAATCAGAAGCCCTGAATTATAAGTGTAAGAAAAGAAGATTGAAACCAAGCAGAGAGTGGGGGCAGCTGTTATAGCCCTCTACTTCTATGGTACCATGTTATATTTGGGCTTATTTTTTGCTTTGGATGGTCATAAGCAATGTCTTACTCTCTTCTTCCCCTCTAGTAAACTTGTAACACTCAGCTTTTTAGTCCTGAGTTAGGTAAGTCATTGCTTAAGACACAGGAACTAGGGTGTATGATAGGCCCTGGTTAATTTTTCCAGCTTCTTCTCACTTCAGCATTTTGCCTATTCAGATATTTCTGTAAAGGAAAGTTTATCGCATGTTCTAGTTTAGTAAAAGAAAATGCCAAATGAATAACCAACTCCCATAAATGACCTTCAAATGAGTTGCTGTATTTGATACTAGTTTTTAAATTATGATGCAGGAATGACTAGGATTTGAAAAAGCTCTCCCGTGGTAGTTTATGGGCTAATTTTTACAAATGTTCTGATTTTCAGCGTGATTTGAGAAAAGTATCTTGAGGGTAAGCAAATAGTGCGCTCATTGAAGTTAATTGTACTGTACCTAGGTTTTAGACCATTGAAATATGATAAAAATCCTGTTTAATACTATTTGAAAATATATGTTTTAAAATTTTTTTGATTCATGAGTGAGTGGTTCAGTTCCTGGAAATCATTGTCAGTTGAGCCTTTTCTTATAAAGTTAGTTTTCTTGATGAATTGTATATTTTCTCTCTCCAACTGGATCCGCAAGGGACTGTCTTAACTTGGTTTCCACTGTATATGTACATTTTTAGCCTGAGTTTTGGTATTTAGGTTTAGTATAGAGAATTACACTTCTGGACTAGCCATACCATTTTAAAGATAAAATGAAGCCCAGGGAAGGTAATAAGTAATGTGTCTAATTATCTGTTACAGTGATTCAAAAGCCCATTTTTCTCACTCATATCCTTGTGGGGTTTTTGCTACAGACTGTAACTTCTCTAGTGGGGGACCCATAAGTATTTGAAAGCCTAAATAAATTTTAATATTAATGAGCATGAAATTGTCATGCTAAATTTTATCTCAGATAATATATTTATATTGACCTGGACAAGCTAAAATTGTTTCCATTGCGTATTTTAAATTACAATTTTATTGATTAAATTGCTCTCTTAGATATTGTATCTGGCTTCTCATGTGGTTTGTTTTAAAATAGTAATATTGAAGTTAAATGTATGGATGCTTACAACACAGTCAGCTTGTTTGATTTTATTATGGGTTTCAGAATTTTATTTTCAGAAAAATCCTTTATTGTGCTTATGTTAACATTTAATCTTGTATTTTCTCATTTTCCGTAATTAAAATAGAGACAGTGTAGTTTAAGTGGAGGGAGTGGGAGTGAGGAACTATGACATTAATAACTAGGTAATTTTTGACACCATGAGGAAGTTACTTAATTTCTCTCTCAATTTCTTTGCTGTGCTTCTTGCTACAGAGTGTTATTAGGAAAAGGAAGAAAGTTTTCAAAAGGCAGGTGCTATTTGTTTTTTTAAAGCCAACCTTTTAACTATATTTTATACCACTTTATTTGGAGGGTAGATAGACTGATGAACAAACTGTGCAGGATGGTAATGTATGAGTTTATCTTCCATATAATTAAACCAAGCTACCAAATTTAGTTGCAACTTTAAGGAGGTTTTTTGGCTTTTTCTTTTAGTTCAAATCAGTTTTTAAGCATTTCTGGTATTTTAATTGATAACTTTGAACTATGTTATTTAATTTGAAATGCTTTTAAATGTTCTCAAAACATCAAAGTCTAAAGCATAAAGGTATATATATTGGATTCAGTCTAAAGTTTACTATTTTTTTTTTTGACCAGTAGTAACCTTCATATTAGCTTTCATATTGAAAAATATTACTGACCTCCTCTAGTGGCCAAAAGATTGCCATTTAAAAAAAATGTTCAGGCTAGTATTGCTGTTAAAAAAAAAAAAAGTTATGTCCTAATATAACAAAGGTGTGGTCTCATTACTGTAGTATTCAGAAGTAGTAAACCTTGGTCTATGTAGGAGGTGTTTCAGTAAGTGCTTCATTGACCCAAGATGTTATTTTTCATCTATGTAGAACATGCTTAGGAATACTGCTTACAAACACTAACAAATTTGGGAAGCAATTTTTTTGCAAAACAGTTTGTATGAGGGATCTTAAAGTGGATATATTGAAATGGGAAAATACTCCTATAGTAACTATATTTGAATTCCAGATTATTAATTTTCATAGAATTTGGTGTTTTCAAAATAATGGATTGGTGATTAGAGGTTGTAAATGAGTTCACCTTCTTTTTTCTTGTGGAAGAGTAAGTGGAATTAAGAAAAAGCCAGCAGGCCTTTAAAATATTGTCCCCAAAACTCGTGCCATTGGGATTTTGAAAGCATGTTACAAGTTTTAAGAACATTTAACACTGTATCAGTTATGACCACTAAGTAATGTCTTCTCATTTTCATCCTTACTTCCTTAACCCTGCTTCACTCTCAAAAAGCAGACATTATAAATGCAAATAAAAACTGTCATTTTTCAAAGTGGGTATCTTGGGAAGCCAAAGAGATGTGTTAACAAATTTTTATCACTTTTTAGAATAGTTTGATAACTTATCTTTTAGAACTATTTTTGGTCCCTATCATACTTTTTAAAGGTACTGATATCTTTGATGATAGATTTGATTTTTGAGAGAAATTGAAAACTAATTCAGAGCCGTGTCATATAAATACAATCAACTTAAGCTCTTCCTTTAATATAATGAGACTTTTCTTTAATTTTTATTCTAAAATCACCAAAATGATTTGAAATAGCTCTATTTTGTGTAATGAATTGCTCTCAATATTCAGGAAATTTCACGCAATGACAGGATCATTAGCACAATTGTAGACATTACCAGAATGACTAATTTTTAAACAATGAGGGTATATTTGTGTGTCTATGTGTATTTGTTAAAAACTCAAAATTTTTATATTAGTAGTTATTGTAGTTACTGGAATAATGAACCCTCATTATTAAATTGAATAACAATGGAAGTAGGATTCATGAGTATACTATCTTTTCTTTTTTTTTTTTTTGTCTGAGACAGAGTCTCACTCTCTTGCGCAGGCTGGAGTGCAGTGGTGCGATTCTGGCTCACTGCAACCTCCGCCTCTCGGGTTCAAGCGAGTCTCCTGCCTCAGCCTCCCAAGTAGCTGGGATGATAGACGTGCACCACCGCACCCAGCTAGTTTTTATATTTTTAGTAGAGACTGGGTTTTGCCATGTTGACCAGGCTGGTCTCAAAACTCCTGACCTCAAGTAATCCACCCACCTTGGCCTCCCAAAGTGCTGGGATTACAAGTGTGAGCCACCACGCCTGACCTGTTTTCTTTTTCATTGCAATTATTTATAAAATCTATAATGAAACTTATGTAAATGAAATTTTATTAGACTTAGAAGTGTAAGTGTACTAAACTTGTAGCCTCCACATTTATCTGTTACCTATCACTTAAAATGTGTTGCATCGATTTTGCTGAAATGGAGTCTTGTTTTATCATGTCTTTGTTGTAAGATGATATTGCTTGTTTTGAAATACTGAACTTGAAGAAATACATAAGGGTATAAGACATATAGTGAAGACACCGTTAGTAAAGTATTTAATGTTTATATTTTGTTTTAAGATCATTTAAAAAATCAGTAGTTTTGACTTGCTCTGTTTAAGACTCATTGATACTGGACATGAATAGGGTGGATTCATTTGGATTTAAACTTCATACTGGGCCAGGTATAGTGGCTCCTGCCTGTAATCCCAGGACTTTGAGAGGCCAAGGTAGGAGGATCACTTGAGCCCAACAGTTTGAGACCAGCCTCGACAATGTAATAAGACCCGTCTTTATAAAAGTAAAAAATAAAAATAAATTAGCAGGGCATCTTGCTGCATGCCATTAGTCCCAGCATACAGCATACAGCATACTTGGGAGGCTGAGGTGGGAGGATTGTCTGAGCCTGGGAGATCGAGGCTGCAGTGAGCCATGACTACCACTGCACTCCAGCCTGGGTAACAGAGTGATGCCCTGTCTCAAAAGAAAAAATATGTATATTCAAACTGTTGAGTTTTAAATATTTTCGAATAAATGTCCAAAATGTGTGTTTAATAGTATGAAATATGGATTATAAGTTGTAGGGGATATTATTATATTTAAAAGAACAATCCAGATTTTGCTTAGAAATCAATCACACAAAGGTGTCTAAGTAATTTCTGAAATACCTTATATTTTCATCTGTTACAGAGAGATTCTTATTTTTAATTGTAGTCTCCCATATTTAGTAAAAGAAGGAAAAAAAAGAAAAGAGGGGAAGGGAAGGAAGGAAGGGAAGGAAGAAAAGGAAAGAAGGAAGGAGAGAGAGAAACCTTTACCAAAACCGGTATAAGAAATAGAGTACTACACTTACAAAGTTAACATTGTGTCTCAGAAAAGAAACTAGAGCCATTTTAGGTAAAGGACCTAACATGATACCTTTGCTCTAGGATTTTAATACACCTCATTCTTTCATAAGAATTTTTCACACAGGGACTTGCTGCTGCCCCAGCTGGCATGCATGCATGCAAAGACCCCTACAGGTACACAAATATATGAGGACACCTGCAGGTACCCTGCTGGTGTGCACACAAGTGAGGACCCCCACCGCCCCGCCTGTGCATATGTGCAGGGTGAGGGAGCCACCACCACCCTACCAGAGTGCTTTTGCCAGCAGCCCCCATCAGAGTGTTCTTACCAGCAGACTGGGAACACCTTATCCCTCCAGTACAGCGGCTAGTAATCCTGATCTCAGTCCCCCAAGATTAGAACACATCGCTAAGGAGTGCTGAACTAAGCCTTGGCCCCCTTAAAGTGACCAAAAACGAAACCAATCAACTAAATCCAACTTATACCATAGCCAATTCCTCAAGAGCCTCGAACAATATAAAAAAAGAAAGCCCAATCCAAAAGACAGCAGCTTCAAAGGTTAAAGGAACACCAGCCCACAGAGTTGAGAAAGAATTAGCACAAGAAGTCTAGCAACTCTAAAAGCCAGTGTCTTCTTACCTCCAGATGACCACACTAGCTCCCCAGCAATGGCTCTGAACCAGACTGAAATGGCTAAAATGACAGATAGAGAATTCAGAATCTGGATGGCAAGGAAGCTCGTTGACAAACAAGAGAAGGTTGAAATGCAGTCCAAGGAGCACAGTAAAACAGTCCAAGGGTGGAAAGATGACATAGCCATTTTAGGAAAGAACCAAACAGAACTTCTGGAAATGAAAAATTCACCACAGGAATTTCAGAACACAGTGGAAGTATTAATAGCAGAAAAGACCAAGCTGAAGAAAAAATCTCAGAGCTTGGAGACCACTCCTTTGAATCAGTGCAGAGAGACAAAAATAAGAGAGATAGAATTTTAAATAATGAACAAAACCTCCAAAAAATATGCCTACATCAAGAAGTTAGAATGATCACAAATTTATAACCTAACATCACCATGATGAACTAGAAAAACAAGACCAACCCCAAAGCTAGCAGGAGAAATCAAATAAAATGAGAGCTGATCTGAATGAAACTGAGACATGTAATCTATGCAGAAAATCAACAAAATGAAAACTTGGTTCTTTGGAAGAATAAGATTGATGGACTGCTAGCTAGACTAATGAAGAAAAGGAGATCCAAATAAACACACTTAGAAATGACAAAGGTGACATTACCACCCATCCCACAGAAATACAAAAAACCCTCAGAGATTAAACACCTCTGTGCACAAAAACTAGAAAATGGTGAATTCCTGGAAACAAAACCTTCCAAGGTTTGACCAGGAAGTATATGAAATCCTGAACAGACCAATAATAAGTTCAGAAATGGAATCAGTAATTTAAAAAAACAAAAAACCTACCAATCAGAAAAAGCCGTGGACCACATAGATTCATAGCTCTATTCTACCAGACATATAAAGAAGAACTGATACCAATGCTACTGAAATTATTCTGAAAAATATCAAGGAGTACATATTCCTCCCTAACTCATTCTGTGAGGTCAGCATCATTCTTATACCAAAACGTGGCAGAGAGACAACAAAAAAACAAAAACTTCAAGCAGATATCCCTGATGAACTTAGATGCAAAAATCCTCAGCAAAATATTAGCAAATTGAATATAGCAGCACGTCAAAACACCACCACAATCAAGTAGGCTTTATTCCTGGAATGTAAGGTTGTTTCACCATATGCAAATGAATAAATGTGATTCATCAGATAAACAGAACTAGAAACAAAAACGCATGATCATCTCAGTAGACACAGGAAAGGGCTTAGATAAAATTTAACATCCCCTCATGATTTAAAAAAAAAAAAAACGGAAAAGAAAAAAAAAACCTCAACAAACTAGGCATTGAAGGAACATACCTCAAAACAATATAAGCCATCTTTGAGAAACCCACAGCCAGTGTAATGCTGAACAGGCAAAAGCTGGAAGTACCCCTTGTGATAACCAGGAAAAGACAAGGATGTCCACCCTCACCACTCCTATTGAACATAATACTGGAAGTTCTTAGAACAATGAGGCAAGAGAAAAAAAATAAAAGGCATCTGGATTGGAAAAGAGGAAGTCAGACTATCTTCACGGACAATAAATACTATTCTATTCCTAGAAAACCCCATAGTCTCTGTCCAAAGGCTCCTAGAAGCAATAAACAAATTCAGGGTATAATATCAATGTACAAAATCAGTACCACAAGCCAAGCACCATGGCTCATGCCTGTAATCCCAGCCCTTTGGGAAGCTGAAGCAGAAGGATCACTTGAGCCCAGGAGTTGGAGACTAGATTGGGCAAAAAGAGTGAGATCCCATCTCTACAACAACTCAAAAAATTACCTGGGTGTAGTGGCATGCACTTGTAGTCCCAGCTACTTTGGAGGCTGAGGGAGGAGGACCACTGGAGCCTAGGAGATGGAGGTTGCAGTGAGCCATGATCACGCCACTGCACTCCAGCCTGGGTGAGAGCACAAGACCCTATCTCGATAAAACAAAAGTCAGTACCATTTCTATACACCAATAACGTCCAAGCTGAGAGTCAAATCAGGAGTGCAGTCCCATTCACAGTAACCACAAAATGAATTAAATACCCAGGAATACAGCTAACCAGGTAAGTGTGAAAGATCTCTACAATGAGAATTATAAAACACTGCTGAAGGAAATTGGAGATGACACAAACAAATGGAAAAACATTCCGTGCTTATGTAGTACCCAAAGCAGTTTACAGATTCATTGTCATTTCTATCAAACTACTAATGTCTTTTTTCACAGAATAAGAAAAAACTATTTTAAAATTCATATGGTACCAATAAAGTCCCAAATAGAACAATCCTCAGCAAAAAGAACAAAGCCAGAGGTATCACACTACCTAATTTTAAACTGTATTACAATGCTACCATAACCAAAACAGCATGGTACTGGTACACAAACAGACACATGACCAGTGGAATAGGTTAGATCACCCAGAAATAAAGCCTCACAACCACAAACATCTGTTCTTCGAAAAAGCTGACAAAAATAAGCAATAGGGAAAAGGCTCCCTATTTAATACATGGTGCTGGTGTAACAGGCTGGGCATATGCAGAAGATTGAAACTGGATGCCTTCCTCTCATCTTGTACAAAAATTAACTCAAGATGGATTAAAGACTTAAATGTAAGTTCTAAAACCATAAAAACCCAAGTAGAAAATCTAGGACATACTGTTCTAGGCATAGACCTTGGTGAAGATTTCATGAAGTCTCCAAAAGCAATTGCAACAAAAACAAAAATTGACAAGTAAAACCTAATTGAAGAGCATTTGCAAAGCAAAAGAAACTATCAACAGAGTAAACAGACAACCTACAGAAAGAAAGAATTTGCCAACTATGCATCCAACAAAGGTCTGATATCCAGAATATAAGGAACTTAAATCAAGCAAAACCCAAACAACCCCATTAAACAATGGGCAAAGGACAAGAACAGACACTTCTCAAAAGACATCCATGCTGTGCCATTAAGCATATGAAAAAGTGTTCAACATCACTGTTCATTAGAGAAATGTAAGTCAGAACCACAGTGTGATACCATCTCACCAATCAGAATGTCTATTATTAAAAATTCAGAAAATAACAGATGTTGGTGAGGTTGCAGAGAAAAGGGAATGCTTGGCCAAGCGCGGTGGCTCACGCCTGTAATCCCAGTACTTTGGGAGGCCGAGGCAGGCGGATTACGAGGTCAGGAGATCAACACCATCCTGGCTAACATGGCAAAACCCTGTCTCTACTAAAAATACAAAAAATTAGCCGGGTGTGGTGGCTGGTGCCTGTAGTCCCAGCTATTCGGGAGGCTGAGGCGGGAGAATGGTGTGAACCCTGGAGGTGGAGCTTGCAGTGAGCTTGCAGTGAGCTGAGATTGCACCCCTGTACTGCAGCCTGGGCGACAGAGCAAGTCTGTATCTCAAAAAAAAGGAATGCTTATACACAGCGGGTGGGAATGTAAATTAGTTCAGCCACCGTGGAATGTAGTTTGGTGATTTCTCAAACAACTTAAAACAGAACTACCATTTGGCCAGCAATTTCATTACTGCGTATACACCCAGAGGAATATAAATTATTCCTCCATAAAGACCACATGCATGTGTATGTTCATCACAACACTGTTTGCAATAGCAAAACCATGGAATGAACCTAAATGCCCATCAACAATAGACTGGATAATAAAATGTGGCACATATACCCCCATGGAATACTACACAACCATAAAAAGGAGTGAGATCATGTCCTTTGCAGCAACATGGATGGAACTAGTGGCCATTATCCTTAGTAAACTAATGCAGGAACAGAAAAACAAATACTGCACATTTTCATTTATAAGTGAGAGCGAAATAATGAGAACACGTGGGCCAAATCATGGAGCTTATCTAATAAGTTTATGTCCAACATTAGCTATAATTAGTTCATTTCCAACCCCATAACACAGGGAGGGAATCAGATGGGTGATGCCAAAAGTTCCTGCCATGGCAGGGCTCACATAGGGCCACTGAAGCATGGTTCATCCAAAGTGCTTCTTGAGTTCCCTCTGCCCGCTAGACCACCTCTTCAGTGTAGTGAGTCTGGAATGGGTGCTAATTCACTTCTTCATGAAATGGATGCAGCTGGGGGCCATTATCCTAAGTGAATTAACACAGGAACAGAAAACCAAATACCACATGTTCTCACTTAAAAGTGGGAGGTAAACATTCAGTACACACGGACACAAAGAGGGAAACAATAGACACCGGACCCTACTTGAGGGTGGAGGATGGGAGGAGGGCAAGGGACAAAAAAATACCTATCAGTTACTATGCTCACATCCTAGGTGATGAAATTATTTTACACCAAACTCCAGCAGCACGCAATTTACCCATGTAACAAACCTGCACATGTACTGCCTGAACCTAAAATTAAAATTGAAAAACAGTAAGTCTTTTGTTTGAGATAGTCTCTCTGTGTCACCCAGGCTGGAGTGCAGTGGCACAATCCTAGCTCAGTGCTATCTCGAACTTCTGGATGCAAGGGATCCTCCTGCCTCAGCCTTCCAAGTAACTGGAACTACAGGAGCACACCACAACGCCCCGCTAACTTTTAAAAAAAATTTGTAGAGATGGTGTCTTGCTTTATTGCTCAGGCTGTTCTTGAACTCCTGGGATTAAGCAGTCCTCCTGCCTTGGCCTCCAAAGTGCTGGGATTACAGGCATGAGCCTAGTAATGCACCTAGTCAAGGACTCCTTTTTTTGTGAACGGATTGCTGTAATTAGAATTCTATTTTGCTGTGATTCTGTTATGTTGAAACAAGGTTACATTTTTTTCTTTATCTTTATTGGAGTACAATTTACATTTACATTCTTAAAAAGTACCCATTTTAATTGTACAGTTTGAGTTTTGACAAATGTAGTCTACACTTCCCACATTTTCTTCTACCTCTTTGTGTTCAGTGCCCTTGTTGTACTCTGGCCTGCTCTTGTTTGTCATAGATTAGTTTTGTCTTTTTTAAAAATCCGTTTTCTTGAGGCATAATTTGCATACCATAAAGTACATGCTTTTGTTTACCTTTTCATTAATCGTTTTCCTGACTCCAGAACATTTATTTTCCTTCATCACTAAGATATTGCTTTGAGATGTGGAGTCATGTAAAGTCTTGGAGAAGAGCTTTGATTCCACCTTCTCTTAAAATTATATGTAATTTGTTAGTTAATTAAGAGTTGAGAACGTATTGAAGTACTTTTTATAGATGGAATGTTTTATAAGCAAGCATTATTTTAAAATGTGACCATTTTACTTTGACAGCTGGTAGGTGTTAGAAGTTTGAAATTTAGGAGGCTACTTGTTTTGATATGAATAAATTCCTAGTGTCTGCCTGAAGATGTCCATCTCTTTTTTCATGAGGAGTTTTGTTATTTTGGTTACAGATTCCTTTCCTCCTCTAGTCGTCTTTTTTTTTCCCCCGTTTTAACCAGATCCATCTGATTATTGATGTTGGGGGTGGGGACAAGTTTGCTCTTCCTTTGAGATTGTTGCTGTTGTACCTTCAGCAGAATTGTCCCTCTTTGTTGCCATTCCTTGCCATTGTTACTGCCACTTCTAATCTCTACTATTCTTTTTACCCTTGCTTTTCTTTTTCATTTTTTCTTACATTTGGATAAACTTATCTAGTTTCTGATAGCTTTTCTGAGATCCTAGAATATTAAAGTTAAGGTAAATGAAATGATACTAACTGGAAAATGTTTTAAACTAGTGCTGATATCACTTACATAAAAATGAGAACATAAAAATTTTATTTATTTAACTATAGAAGCTTAGTATTCTTATAGCTAAAAAGAATATTTTACAATTAGAATAATATCATGGGTAAACCAACAGCTATATAGGAAATGTAATGGATTTTCAGGAATTAGACCACAGAGGCTATAAAATGTCAATGGGTATATTTTCTATAACACATTGTATGTAATTTTGTTTCCTAATATTGATCTTGAAATTTGTGTAACTTTAAATAATTTTTCATTGTAACCATAGGTTTGACACTAAAAATAATTAGATATTATTTTACCACTTAAGTTTATTGAGTAGAATTAAAATTAAATACAATGTAGCTTTTTGTTCCTTTGTTTTCAGTATTGGTCTCTAAGTATTAAAAAAAATAATGTTTACTAAACCTAGGGATTTTTTCCCCCATTCAAATGAAGGAAAACTGTTCAATATAAATACTTATCTAGAACCATAATAGTACAGAGGAGCAGGATTGAAATCAATCAAACCATAATAGATATGACACGTTGTCAAAGGATATAATACAGATGCCTTGGTTTTTCCACACAAGCTTATGAATTCACTGTACTTTTTTTTTTTTTTTTTTTGAGACTGAGTCTTACTGTGTCACCCAGGCTGGAGTGCAGCAGTGTGATCTCAGCGCACAGCAACCTCCACTTCCCGGGTTCAGGCGATTCTCCTGCCTCAGCCTTCTAAGTAGCTGGGATTATAGGTGCCTGCCACCATGCCTGGCTAATTTTTGTATTTTTAGTAGAGACAGGGTTTCACCATGTTGGCCAGGATGGTGTCAAACTCCTGACCTCAAGCGATCCACCCATCTCGGCCTCCCAAAGTGCTGGTATTACAGGTGTGCGTGAGCCACCGTGCCTGGCCTAATTCATTGTACTTTTTAAAAGTAACAGTAGAAAATAATCAGAGATCCAAAATACCTGGTTTTAATTACTTTGAAGTTCAAATGTTCTATTCCTTTGTCTGTATTGTTATATTGCATTTGTATTAGAGAAGGTAAAATATAAAATTGATGCTCTGAAGAGTATCATCCCCATCAGTTATCTTCCATGGGATGCTAACTTAACAGACTAGCAAAATTGGAAACTTTGTGCCTTCAACTGTCGAGGTGGTTACAAAGATCAAAAAGATACAAGCTGCTTCCAAAAAGATCCAAGTCCAGTAGTAATAACAAAACACAAACTATTGTGAGTAGTAAATGCTGTAATTATGTTGTGTTAAGAATAGGTGAGAATACGTAAAATTTACCATTTTGACCACTATTAAGTATACAGTTCTATGGTATTAAGTACATTCACACTATTGTTCAACCATCACCATCATCCATCTTCAGAACTTTTTTATCTTCCCCAGCTGAAACTCTGTGTCCATTAAATAATAACTACCCGTTCTTCTTTTCCCTGCTTCTGGTAACAGCTATTCTACTTTCTGTCTATGAACTTGACTACTTTAGTTTTCCTATTATTAAACAGTCTTTGTGACCACTAGCCCAGCACATAGTAGGTATTCCATAAATTTCTAAATTAAATGGCATTTAGGAATTGAAAGGCATTGCTTATGTCAGTGGATTGACTATATATTTTATATGTACCCAAACTGCCAATTATTGTTATAATAACCTTGTTAATTCATAGAAAACCTTTTGTTTTCTCAAGTATTTTTTATTTAAATTCTTTTCACATAGTTTACCTTTTTTTTAGACTGAATCTGGATATGGATCTGAATCCAGCTTGCGTCGACATGGCTCAATGGTGTCCCTGGTGTCTGGAGCAAGTGGCTACTCTGCAACATCCACCTCTTCATTCAAGGTGTATAGTTAATGGATGCCTTAAGTTAAAGCAACATAAATTGAGCTTAGTATTGGATGTTGTGAACAGAATATACTTGATAATTTTTGAACAAGCTTTTTAATAATATAATTTATTTGAACTTATTAAAGAAAAACTTAAGGTATAAAATAATAACTCATACAAATGAACACGTCACTGATTTTATTTCATTCATTTATTAGGTAAAACATAAAAAAACTGGTTCAAAGGAAAATCTGAAGAACTGAAACGATTTGCAAATGTGTGCAAAACTGGTCAATATCCACAGATTAATAATCAGTGCTTCTGCACCAGACAAAATTCATTTGCATCTCTATGAACAAGAATTATTTATACTACTCAGTTTTTTACTAGAAGAGTTGTAAAATAGCTCAAATGCAGTGAAAGGCAAAAGTGTCTGTATGATCAAACAGTACTTTCCCAAGGGTACCATAAATGACAGCTCACCATTACTTTGAAAGGACACTAGTAATATTTTTGCCCATTTCAAAGTCTTTCACAGTTGTTCCTCACAATTTTGTTTAATTTGAAAATATCAAATGTTATATTTGCAAACTGTCAGGTGTTACTACTTTCTTGTTTTCTATAAAAAATAAGGCTTTTTTATAAGTGATATCACTTGCAAGGTTATCACTCCTAAGTGACTTATCACTATCAAGCCAATAGATTAGTCAGTTTCAAGCCTATTCCTAGAAGTATTATATTGAACTAGACAGCTCTCCTTATCCCATGCCCTCAGTTATAAGGTGCAGACCTTAAAAGTTGATGAAATACCATAGGACCAAATAAAATCCAGTTTTGTTTTACTTGAATTACATCTCCCTATTTTGTGTTTTGCAGAAAGGCCACAGTTTACGTGAGAAGTTGGCTGAAATGGAAACATTTAGAGACATCTTATGTAGACAAGTTGACACGCTACAGAAGTACTTTGATGCCTGTGCTGATGCTGTCTCTAAGGATGAACTTCAAAGGGATAAAGGTTAATTAGGCTATTACCACTATTTTTACTTGGAAAATGAATGGATTAAAAGCCTCTTGATCTCAAAGGGTAATGTCTTTAAGTGATAAAGGTATCTATAGTCATTTTTTGCTGCAAACCCCCAGTGAAACAGATTTCAGTGTCCTTGTAACTTGGGTACTTCAGTTACACATACTAATTCATTTTGATCATCCATACCAGATGCCATTGAAGACCTTTATTTTATTTATTTATTTTTTGTTGAGACATGGTCTCATTCTATAGCCCAGGCTGGAGTGCAGTGGCACGATCATAGCTTACTGCAGCCTCGAACTCTTGGCCTCAAGCAATCCTCCTACCTCAGCCACCCAAGTAGCTAGGACTACAGGTGTGCGTCACCACACCCAGCTAATTTATTTTTCTATTTTTTATAGAGATGGAGGTCTCACTATGTTGGTCAGGTTGGTCTTAAACTCCTGGCCTCAAATAGTCTTCCCACCTTGGCCTCCCAAAGTGCTGGAATTATAGGTGTGAGCCACTACACCAGGCAGAGATTTTCAAATGATACTCTTTATTCCATTAAAAAATGGTATCATCTTGGTAATACGGAGCATTTCACATTATTATTATGTCTGATAAATTTACCCCATGATGAGTCTTAGAGGAGATAAGTATATGTTAAATCCTTCAGGTCTGAAATCAGCCAGTTGATCTCTTTCTCCTTCTTCCTCTCGTTTCTCTTTTTCTCCCCTTTCCTTTCTTTTTGTCTTTTCCTCTCTCTCTCTTTTTTTTTTTTTCCTGAGACGGAGTCTCGCTCTGTCACCAGGCTGGAGTGCAGTGGCGTGATCTCAGCTCACTGCAACCTCCGACTCCCTGGTTCACGCGATTCTCCTGCCTCAGCCTCCCAAGTAGCTGGGATTACAGGCACGCACCACCATGCCCAGCTAATTTTTGTATTTTTAGTAGAGACTGGGTTTCACCGTATTGGCCAGAATGGTCTTAATCTCCTGACCTCGTGATCTGTCCACCTCGGCCGTCCAAAGTGCTGGGATTACAGGTGTGAGCCACTGCGCTTGGCCTCCTCTCTCTCTCAATCTCTCCCTTTCTCTACCCTTTTTCTCATAGAAGAAGAAATCAGTAATAGAAACCAAAATAATAATTGTATATACATTTAAAAATAATTTTATTGTTTTTATTTAAAAGAAACAAGATATCTTCAATTAACTTTTAGTGTTAGGTTTATAGTTTAACTTTCCTTTGTTAGTGCTGAAAATGCTGCTGATGTCAACATTGTTCTTCAGCTTTTCACTTAATTTATTGTGAACTACTTTACCATTATTACCAAATAGGACTAAGTTCATTCCCAGTATAACTAAGTGGCTTGACATGGTTTCATTTCTCTTTCTTATTAAATGTGTTTGATCTGGATCCAAGTTCTTTTTGTCTATTCTATATTCCCTTTTTCTGCCGCCTTTGGATGAAGTTTTTATATATATATAAAATTCCACTTTATCTCCTTTGTTGGCTTCTTAGCTATAACTCACGGTTTTATTATTTTATTGGCTACTTTAAGATTTATAGTTTGCATATTTAACTTACCTCAGTCTACCTTCAAGTAATATACCACTTTATGTGTAGTATCAGAACCTTCCAATAATGTATTTCTTTGTCCTCACTCCTGAGGCAAGAATCTTCTGAGTTCTCACCAATTCCCTGTGAATTACAAGGTTTTCCAGTCTGCATTATAAAGCAAATAATTTTCCCTGCTCCCATGTAAGCTTCAAGTGCTGTTTCTTGGAATCCTTTAAGAAGGTTCTATCCCTTGCCTTTATAGTTTGCTCACTTGCATGTGCTATCAGTACTCTGCAGAGTACTCAGGGGTAGCCTTCTGCCATTCTCCAGTGTTCTCTGTCTGTCAGTTCTCTCCTCTCCAGTACTCTGCCTTGTGAACTATTGCTAGTTGCCTTTGTCTCTGGGTGCTCAGCTTCATCTCATTTCAGGGAATCCAGAAGGCTCCTCCTGGGTTTCCTGTCCTTACTGTACAGTTTGGAAACTCCTAAAACAATGAGCTAGAGCAGACATAGAGTTCACTTCATTTGTTCCCCAACTATTAAGGATCACTGTCCTTTTTTGCCTGATAGCCAGTGTCTTGAAAAGCATTGTTTCATATATTTTGTCCAGTTTTTACTTTTATGCTAGAGAGTAAATTCAATCCTGGTTATTTCATCTCGAACAGAAGCAGAAATCTGTATTCCTTTTAAAGTTTCTCAATTTTGTGTACATTTAGTAGCCTGGAAGTTATTTTCTGTTTTTATTTATTTGTTTGTTTATTTATTTATTTTGTAGGCAGTCTCCTTCTGTTGCCCAAGCTAGAGTGCAGTGGAATGTTCATAGCGCCCTGTGACCTCAAACTCCTGGGCTCAAGTGATCCTCCTACCTCAACCTCCCAACTGGCTAGGACTACAGGCATATACCATCACATCTGGTTAATTTTTAAATTTTTTGTAGAGACGAGGTCTTGCTGTGTGGCCCAGGCTGGTCTTTAAACTCCCAGCCTCAAGGGATTCTCCCACCTCACCTGCCCAAAGTACTGGAATTACAGGCTTGAGCTATTGCGCCTGGCCTTGAAGTCCTTTCTATTTGTTAATATAAAAACTTTTATTAAAGATTTTGGTTCGTTAATGTGTGACTTTTTCCCCCTCTAAAAATAAAAAACACCTGAACTTCTGTTTCTCCTTCATTAAAAAAGAATACCTTTTAATCAATTTAAATGTTACAGATTAGCTTTATTATACTTGCAAGTAGTCCTTTAAACAAAAACAGGGCACATATAGAATATGATGCCTTGTTTATCTTTTTTTTTTTTTTTTTGAGGCGGAGTTTCATTCTTGTTGCCTAGGCTGGAGTGCAATGGCACAATCTCGGCTCACCGCAACCTCCGCCTCCCAGATTCAAGCGATTCTTCTGCCTCAGCCTCCCTGGTAGCTGGGATTATAGGCATGTTCCACCACACCTGGCCAATTTTGTATTTTTAGTAAAGACAGAGTTTCTCCATGTTGGTCAGGCTGGTCTCGAACTCCCGACTTCAAATGATCCGCCCGCCTCGGCCTCCCAAAGTGCTGGGATTACAGGTGTGAGCCACTGCGCCCGGCCAGTGTTTATCTTAATGGTCCATACCAATAGTGTATAGTATTAGAAGGACAAAAGTGATGGTGAAAAAGTAGAAGTTGGGATGCAGTGATAACCAGGTTGTGTAGATGACTTAAAAAATATTAGACATTACACTGAATCTTTTCTGCTACATGTTTAAATAAACAGCAAAATGTAGACTGATGTATTAGTTTGCTAGGGCTGCCATATCAAAGTACCACAGACTGGGTGGCTTAAACAACAGATTTATTTTCTCACAGTTCTGAGATAAAGGTATTGGCAGGGTTGGTTTCTTCAGAGGGCCATGAGGGAAAAACCTGTTCCAGGCCTCTCTTCTTGGCTTATAGGTAGCCAGCTTCTCCCTATATCTTCACATCATCATCTTTCCCTTTGTATGTATCTATGTCCAAATTTCCTCTGCATATTGTACAGTCATAGTGGATTAGTGCCCATCCTAATGACCCCATTTTAACTTAATTACTGCTTTACAAACCTTGGCTCCAAATAGCCATATTCTAAGGTACTGGAGATTAAGGACTTCAACATATGAATTTCTGAGACACAATTCAGCCCATAACAATTGATTTCCCTACAAATGTTATTTATGAGATACCAACTGATTGATTGATCCTTTGATTTTTATTTGAGACATGGTCTCCCTCTGTCACCCAGGCTGGAGTGCAGCGGCACAATCTCGGCTCACTGCAACCTCCACCCCCCAGGCCCAAGCAGTCCTCCCACCTCAGCTTCCCCAAGTGGTTAGGACTACGGGCGTGCACCACCACACCCAGCTAATTGTTGTATTTTTTGTAGAGACAGGGTTTTGCCATGTTGCCCAGGCTGGTCTCAGACTCCTGAGCTCAAGCAATCTGCTTACAAGCGTGAGCCACCTGCTAAGCCTGAAATACTGATGTTTTTAAGAATATATGCTGGGTATAAGGACATGGACCATAATTTCCTACTTGGCAGAGCAGAGTTGCTGACCTGAGTTTAAAGGATCTCTGTGGATATACTGTCATTAAATTATTAAAACTAAGTTTATGACTTAAATAATTTTAAGAATCACTGTCTGTCTTTATGTATATCATTCAGTAAGATTTAATTAACATTTTAAGTCTAGATACTCTGGGGATTACAGAAGTGGCAGACATCATCTCTTACCTAAACACATTGTTTAATTTTAAAAACAATACATATATACCACATTAAAAGTAAAATTTCTTCTAATCTTACTCTTCTATTTATTGTTTAATGACTTGAAGTAGATTTCTCAACATTTCTCAACACCTGTTTCCTCAGCTATAAAATGGTTATTATATCTAGCACCTGTGATTGTGAGAATTAAATGATAATGTATATGTTAGCACTGTGTTTAAAAGCAAAAACTCAAATAATAGCTGTTATTAATATAGTTAATTTGGATTATTGCTGGGGTGACAGGAAGCAGAAATGTACAAGATCCAAAGGGGGGATTTAGCCTAACAGACTTGAATGTTGGTAAGGGAGACCAGTGTGACTGGAATGGAGGAACTTTGTATTAGGATGATGGTTTCAAACCATGTGAGATATCCCTAAGAGTTCTGTAAAGTTGCCTCAAGGATGCACAAGGAGTTCTTTCGGGGAAAAAAAGGGAAGTCCACTCTTTTAGCTTATTTTCATCATTTTTATATATTACTGGCCTTAAAAATATCTTTTAAAAAGCTTTAAAAAGCTGAAAATCGCTGTTTGATGCTGGTAGGCTATTAGGTGGAGAATATTGAACACAGAAACAGTTGCGATTTAATCTAAAAAATAATGTTCACATTGGTAATTTGAAAAGTTACTGTTTAGGCAAGGATATAAGTTGAAGTTAATATTTTTAAAACATTAATCATTGTAGGTAATTGTAACATAGATTAGAATGGTGAAAGACTTTAGATAGGGGAAAATTATGTGGTAACCAATTGTAGCAATGTAAACATCTGTAAATGAGCCCCTAGATAAGCATGAAGAATAGAGGAAATCCATTAGAGGGGAGTTACCATGATTAATTTTTGTAATGTTTTATAGTATTCCCCATGTACTATGTTAAATACTTTAATTATCTGAATATAATTTTATAATAACATTATGTAGGTATAAGTATAATCCCTTTTTATAGACGAGAGAACTGCACAGAGAAGCTAATCAACAATGTTAGCATAGCTGGTTTGTTTATGGAACTACTTTTAGTAATAGACATTTCTTTAGAGAAATTGTATAGGAGATGTGAACCTAGTGTTAGTATAAGAAGTCACAGGAAAATAAGGAGTCATTAGCATAAAAATAGTTGGAGTCATAACAGTGAATAAATGCCCATGGGGTAGAAGGATAAATATCTGAGGAAGGAGACTTGAAGTTTGCCCACAGCTAAAGAGTAAAGGGAAATTTAATTTTTAAAACGAACATAATATAGGGTCATGTTAGCAAGATGTGAGAATCATCAAGGCTGTTTGGTCTTGTCAAGTAGAAATTTGACATGTAAGCATGAGCAGTGTCAAATACAAGCATAGGCGTCAAGAAAGAGATGGGAGCAAACCATAAAAACAGATTTTATTAAACAGTAGTTAACCTTTGAAAAACCTTTTGTTTTTGTTTTTGTTTTTTCTTTGAGACAGGGTCTTGTTCTATCGCCCAGACTGGAGTGCAGTGGTGCACTCATAGCTGCAGTCTCCAACTCCTGGGCTGTTTTGTAGAGATGAGGTCTTGCTGTTTCCCAGACTGGTCTCAAACTCCTGACGTCAAGTGATCCTCCCACTTAGGCCTCCCAAAGTGCTGGGATTACAGGCTTGAGCCACCACGCCCAGCCTGAAAAAACTATTCTGTATCTGTTTTGGGGGTGGAGGGTTACGGTAAAGGGGTAGAGGAAGATTTAATGTGCTGGTGGCTGAGAAATATTTGGGTGGCAAAAATAAATAGTAGTTTGGCTGATATTGTAATCATCTCGGGAAGCTTTAAAAAAGAAATAATTGTATCATACCCTTCACCGTAGTCTCAACTAAACCAGAATATTCAGGGGTTAAGGGGAGAGAGAGAGATTAAGGTTTTGTTCTTTAAAAGTTCCTTAATAGGTAGATAACCAAAAGTTCCTTGATACGTGGATACCCTCTCTAGTTATGAGCTAGCATTATAAACAAGCCTTCTGAAGGCAGAAGGAAAGCACAGCAGAAAGCGGAAAACAAATGCTATATAGAAGGCTTTTGAGTTTTCCAAGAAAACAAGTCCTTCAAATTGGGAGAATAGGTCAAATCTAGAGCAAACAAAATATCTGCTGCTACTGTAGAAAAGAATGCATGAAGGTAGAATTGAAGAGTGAGTAACAAACTGCTTTAATTTTTCATTGATATGATGCAAAAAAAGTAGGGAAATTTGAGAAGGCCCCGGGAAGTAAGGATCTCAAAAGGTACTTGAAGGTCATCTTTATGGGATTATGCCAGGGGACTAATTTAGGAATAGTCGTATTGTAACTTCAGCTGATGGTCAGCATGGTTTTTTATCTGAATATGGTTTAAAAATAATGTATCTAAAGACATTTCACAGCATATTTATTGAGCATATCAGATCTTACTCATCTTTGTATTTTCACTGGTAATCAAGGTATGCTCATATTGAAGTCTATAGGAATGATGGAAGTGGAAAAGAAAAAGAATTGAATATTGAGATCACAGCCAGGTAGAAATGAATACAAGGTATTAATAGATAATAGCAGTTTATGATTTGTAAAAGTTGTTATAGATGATTGGCAACATTTTCAAGTGATTATTAAAAAACGAAATAGTCCAGTAATTAGAAAATGGCAGTACAGAAGATTTTCTATGGTGATTCCTACCATTTAATCGAAGGAGGGAAATAAGGTATCAAATTGGGCTCTGCATCCATAAAAAGGACAGCTAAGATGGATGAGATGTTCCTTATAGAGCCATGGTGCTCCTGAGGTAAAAAGATAAAGGCAGTAAGTAAGACATTAGTTTAAAATGTAGATTCCTTCTTTATAAAGGGAGTTCCTCAAAAGATAGATAAAGGAGCCATGTAGGCTGGGTGCAGCAGCTTACACCTGTAATCCCAGCATTTTTAGAGTCAGAGGTGGGCAGATTGCTTGAGCTCAGGAGTTCGAAACCGGCCTGGGCAACATGGTGAAACCTCGTCTCTACAAAAATTAGCTGGGCTGGTGGTGTGCGAGGCTGGATTGCTTAAACCCGGGAGGTGGAGGTTGCAGTGAGCTGAGATCGTGCCACTGCACTCCAGCCTGGGCAACAGAGCCAGACACTGTCTCACAAACAAGAAGAAGAAGAAGCCGTGAAAAGCTTGATAAAAGCAGGAAATAATGTTGGGAGCTAAGATGCAGGAATTTGCATTATGATTGGAATGCATAGTACAGAGAATTAAAGTATGTGAGGTAGTAGAAGGGATAGCACGTAGAAGAAAGAGGTATGTTAAAGTAGAACAAAAGAGATTCTGTTTTTTCTGCAATTAGAGAAGCTAAAAGGGATGTCCGGGTACAGATATACACTGGGATGAATGAAAATTGATATCTGCAAGTCATTATATTTTCCCTGCACATCCAGAAATAGTATATTTAAGAACTCTCGGCTGGGTGTGGTCACTCACGCCTATAATCCCAGCACATCGGGGGGCTGAGGCGGGCAGATCACGAGTTCAGGAGTTTGAGACCAGCCTGGCCAACATAGTGAAACCCCTTCTCTACTAAAAATACAAAAATACTGGCTGGCTGTGGTGGAACACACCTGTAGTCCTAGCTACTTGGGAGACTGAGACAGGAGAATTGCTTGAACCTGGGAGGCAGAGGTTGCAGTGAGCAGAGACCATGCCACTGCACTCCAGCCTGGGTGACAGAGTGAGACTCCATCTACAAAAAAGAACTCTCAGAGGCAAGCTAAGGTGTCTTCTACATAGAAGGTACCTTTTATAGTCCTGCTCAGTCCTTCTGGTCCTGTTACAGAGTTGAAATGGCCCCATGTAAGGGAGCAAGATATAGGAAGACTACAGGGTGAAATAATTCATAACTCAGTAACCTTCCCTTACACAAATGAGAATGAATGTGGTTTAAAAATAATGTATCTAAAGACATTCCACCACATATTTATTGAGCATACCTTGATTACCAGTGAAAATACAAAGATGAGTAAGACTTCATACTCACAAAATCAGAATCCAGAGTAAAATGACTCAGTTGAACATAAGAATAGACATTAATTTCTGTTTCTTTTCATCCTAATTTCCTTAAATATATTTTATTTAGTGGTAGAAGATGATGAAGATGACTTTCCTACAACGCGTTCTGATGGCGACTTCTTGCATAATACCAACGGCAATAAAGAAAAGTGTAAGTAATACATTTTTCCCCTCAGCTGGATAAAGTATACTTTCAGAAGTTATGTAACAACTCACAAAGAATAATTACCTGATTGATTAATTTTTATAAAAGCAATAGAACTGCTGGAATCCAAGTGAAAATAGCTTCCAAGACATGTAGGTAAAAATCACATTCTGACATTATGTAATAATGGTGACATTTACATATGGATGTCCAGCTGTCCCAACATCATTTGCTGAAAGGACAATTTTTTTTTCCCTTGGCACCTTTGTGAAAAACTGATAGGCTATAAATGCGAGTGTTTATTTCTGCACGCTCAATTCTGGTGAGTTGATGTACGTGTCTATTCTTATTAAGAAAATACAAGCTTTAAAAAAGCTTTATTGAAATATAATTGACATACCATTTAAAGTGTATTATTTGACAAATTTGGATATTTTCATAAAACTATCAACACAATCAGTTCTTCTCATTGCTCAGTAGTGTTTTATTGTATAGATATACCATAGTTTGTGTATCTAGTCATTCACTGGTAGATATTTGGGTCAGTTACAGTTTTGACTATTAAAAATAAAACTGCTATGAGCATTCATATACAGTTCTTTTCATGGAAATTTATTTTATTTATTTTGGGTAAATACCTAGGAGTAGAATGTTCTAATCGTATGGCAGATATATATGTGTTTAATTTTTAAAGAAACTGCCGAACTGTTTTTTACCAGCCACATATGAGAGTTCCAGTTCCTCCACATCCCCACCGGCACTTAATATGGTCAGTCTTCAAATTTCAGTCATTCTAATAGGTGTGTAGGGATATGTCATTGTGGTTTTAATTTGCATTTCCATACTAACTAGTGATATTAAGCATCTTTTCATGTTTTTATTTGCCATTTATATCTTCTCTTCGGTGAAGTGTGTGTTCACATTTTTTGCTCATGTTGGGGTTGGTGTTTATTATTATTTTTTGTTTTTTATTTTTTTTTTGAGACGGAGTTTTGCTCTTGTTGCCCAGGCTGGAGTGCAGTGGGGTGATCTCGGCTCACTGCACCCTCCGCCTCCTGGTTTCAAGCGATTCTCCTGCTTCAGCCTCTTGAGTAGCTGGGATTATAGGCATACACCACCACACCTGGCTAATTTTGTATTTTTAGTGGAGACGGAGTTTCTGCATGTTTGTCAGGCTGGTCTCAAACTCCCAGCTTCAGGTGATCCGCCCACCTTGGCCTCCCAAAGTGCTGGGATTACAGGCGTGAGCCACCGCGTCCGGCCGTTGTTCATTATTAGTGAGTTTTGAGTTTACTTCATAATTCTGGATAGAAGTCCTTTATTAAACATACGCCACACAAGATTTTCTCCCAGTTTGTGGCTTATCTCTTTATCCTCTTAAGAGTATTTTCAAGAGCAGAAATTTTACATTTTGATGAGGTTTGACAGTTTGTTCTTTAATGGGTTATACCTTTACTGTCATATCTCTAATAGTTTTTAAAGTCAAAAGTGTCATTTCATTTATAAGGATTCTACTAAAATGATTTCTTATTAACTATAGAATATTACACTTTCTTGTTTGCATCTTTGAGTTTTAAGATTTTTTGTTTAATTCAAAAACTAACCATGAATTAAAATGATAAAATTGAAACATAAAAGGCATTGAGTTTAAGTAAGTGCATTGGTCCTGATTTAAATTTGTATGTTTATTTTTAAATTGTATATTATTTTATTAGGTTCTTTAGTTTATCTTCAGATATTTTTTAAGTTCTAGGTTTTTCAAAATATAAGGTAGTTCTTGCCATAATTAGGTCCTACTCTAAGCTGTCAGAATGTTATTGTTAAAGTATTGCTCCTCCTACCATTTGATTAATTGGGTGCAGCACAGCAAATAAATTTCAGGAAACAGAATCTAGAAAAAAAAAGGACTTGAAAGTACATATGCTGCCACAAAGCTTCTTTGCTCATAGAGCTTGCATAGGAGATTTTTAAATGTTGGCCTACAGGAGGAAAATTAAAATCCCAAAATCTGCTCTGACTTGCTAATTTTCTAAACATTTTCTAATCTTAAATTGTGATGAATTATTTCTTCATTAGAAATATTTTCAGTGAATAACTTTCATTTTCAGTATTTCCACATGTGACACCAAAAGGAATTAATGGTATAGACTTTAAAGGGGAAGCGATAACTTTTAAAGCAACTACTGCCGGAATCCTTGCAACACTTTCTCATTGTATTGAACTAATGGTTAAACGTGAGGACAGCTGGCAGAAGAGACTGGATAAGGTAAGACTAAGGTTTTTTTTCTTTTAAAAATAATCACACTTTAAGTTTTATGTATTGTTTGAATATGTAAACCAAGCTAACTTCTTAGGGAAAAATCTTGGGTTGATAGAAATAGCAGGTGATACTAGTACTCTGAAGCTTTATGGGCATCTTAAACTCGTTTGCCTAACAAGATTCACCAGTTACTTGTTTAATTACTATACAGTATGCTTTCTTGAAAGATTTGCTATAAAAGTTTTTGTGATGATGTTAGTAATGATTTGGAATAGAAGTGTTGAGCCATTTAACATTACCCACCTTCAAGTGTATGATGTATGAAACTGCATTTAAGGCATACGAACTAACTTATATGCCAATTTACAAAGTTAAACATTTACTTATTACAATAATACTCATGTGTTTTTTCCATGGTCAGTGATATCGTTTCACATACATTATGTTGTTTGAGCATTTGCCCTATGTTCACATTTTCCCACCTTTGTTTAAACTGCAGCACTGATAATATTACAGTATGACTCTTTAGTTTCTAGTGTGAAGTATGGCTCAGTGGATTTGTTAAGTAGGAAAACTTCTATTTATAATTCAGCTTTAGAAACATAGTAAAATATTAGAATTGAAACATACCTTAAAGTTCCAGTCCAATGCCATCATTTTATAGAAGAAGGAATTGAGGCCCAGAGGCTTGTCAAAAGGTGAAAAGTAACAGAGTTAGAGGCATTTTTCTCTATTTTTATGTATCAGCTCTGGATACCAGATTAGACATCAGCCAGAATCGTATTCATTCTGAGTTATATTGCTTGCAGAGTTTGAAGGCCTTTGAATTTGATCAGGACACTGAGGAAAGCAGTGTTAGCAGTATGTGTTTAGGAAGGTTCCCATGTTTTAGAAGAAAAGAGAACAGTTCAGAATGCACAAGTGCAGGTGAGAGTAAGCCATTTTGATTAGGAATATGTCTTCTTTTAAAACAGGCAATGAAAACATCCTTTTAAGGTATAGAAAATTTATTATCATCCTGGAGCCAGACTATTATATCTTCGAAGATTTCAACTCTGTACTCAGTGTGTATCAAATTGAATTATTAGAAGAGTCCCTGTTCACACAAAAAAACAATGTGTTGAAAAACATTAGACTGATGCCGGAATACATTAGACTGATGGTTCAAGAGTATCATTCAACTTCTCCAGACTAGCTTATTTCCAACTTTTTGGCAACTTTCTCTCTCTTTAGTCTCTTTTTCCTTCACTAAGAGATTGTATTATTTGGTCACATACTCTAACCACATTGCCTAAAATAAATTTTTTTAAACCTTTGCACGTTATATAACACGACTTCCTGATTTTTTTAGCATTCAAGTTTATTTGCCATGTTGAAAAGGGGAGATAGATTTTTGATTGCTTTCAGCATTGTTTATCTTACCAGTTCCCTTTCTTTATTGGGTAGCAATGAGCAGAGCAAACCAAAGATCTGCAGAAAAAAACTATTTTTATTGCTTCTCCATGCAACACTCTTCACCAAAGAACAGCCAGAAAATATGGCAGTATTGGTTAAAATCTGGACACTACTGTGTTTTATAGTCTTCTTACAAATCTATCTGATGTCAAATTTTATTAACTTTTTCCACTGTAATTTTTTCTCAAGGTTGAAATAACTGGATCCCAGTTACATTTTACATGGAATGTAAGTGTGTGTGTATTTGCACATGTGTGTACACACAGTATGTGTGTGTTCATATATATATATATAAAAAAAATATATGCAGGGTATGTGTGTATTTATTGGTAATCAACTCTATTCAAGAACTTTCTAATCTTTTGTATGTAGTGTGTGTGTGTGTATATATATACACACTAAAGACTAGAAAGTCCTTGAATAGAGAAAGTTGTTTATCAACAAATATGTTTTTCAGGTAATTCTTAGAATTGAGAAAGAAAGTACAATGATAGCAATATGGTTTCACTGAAATTGTTTCATTCAGGTGCTGTGTGCTTGACTCTAAGCTAGGAATGGGAAAACAGTGATGAGCAGGAAATAGTCTCTTTAGGGGCTTAAAATCTAATGAGAACAATTAAATCGGTGATAATAACAGCTACTATTAAATTCTACTATTTAATAGTAGAATTGTCTATATTATACTCTTATGTAGACTTATAATGTCAGTTCCAGGATTCTTTCAGCTAATTGAAAATACTATTTTGTAGTGATGATTTTTATTGGTTACCTATAATAATAATCCTTTCTACTGTAGAAGAAGTGTACTTAATTGTTAGCCAGTCATGTCCAGGAAGACCAAAAATTCTAAAATTAGGCAATTATGGTTAACAATGTTAAGGAGAGATAACCTGTTCATTGAAGATACATTTGCTTACGTTATTAGACTTACAGGTGTGTAATTTTACAGACATTTTCACTTTCCTGTAAGTCTTTAATATTTTCCTGTAAGTCTTTATTGCTGTGCTGTGCATTTTTGTTTTATTCATTTAAAATGTATTACATACATAGAAGGAAGTGTACCAATCTTAAGTATACTACTTGATTTTTTTAATGTTTGTATACACCCCTTTAACCATAGTCAGATCAAGATATGTAACTTTTCTAGCACCCTAGAAGGTAACTTCATGCTCCTTCCTATTCCATATCATACCACCACCCCAATAGGTGATCATATGGTTTTAACCTATGTCATTATAGATTAGTTTTGCCTGTTCTGGGACAACATATAAATTGAATCATACAATATACTTTTGAGTCAGGCCTTCTCTTTCCCTCAACATTGGCTGTGAGAGTCATTTATGTTGTTATATTTAATAGTAGTTTATTCTTTTTTATTGCTATACAGTATTTTATTATATGATAACTTTTTATTGTATGACTTCAATTTGCTTATCGCTTTTCCTGTTGGTGGACATTTAGGTTTTTTTCATTTTTTGGCTATCGTGAATAAAACTGCTATGAGAGTTCTTGGGGCATATCTTTAGGTATATTTCTCATACCTTGGAGTAGACTTATTTATCCATGGGGGTATATGCTTAACTTTAGTGAATACTAATGATTTTCGAAAGTGATTAAATTAATATTTCTACCAGCAATGGGTGAGGATTCCAATTACTTTTAATTCTTGACAGCACTTGGTATTGTTAGGGATGTGTGGGTGTATGGGTGTTGTTGATGTTCACTCTTGACTGTACTTGGTATTGTGTGTGTGTGTCTGTGTGTATGTGTGTGTGGTGTTGGTGGTGTTTGATTTTGGGGAGAGTCTTTCTTTTTTTGAGAGACAGGGTCTCACTGTGTTGTCCAGGCTGGAGTGCAATGACTATTCACAGGCACAGCCATTAGCACACTGAGCCTTGAAGTCCAGGGCTCGGGTGATCCTCCTGCGTCAGCCTCCTGAATGAGCAGGACTACAAGCACATGCCACTGCACCTGGCTTAGTCATTCTGGTGGATCTGTAGTCCCATTTTTTCTTTAGTACAAAAAAATCAATTAATGAAATCTTTGGGTCCAATGAACCCATCGATTCATTGATTTCCACTGTCTTTAATGCTGATGTGGTATTTAGAAGTAGTATGCTTTTTGTGAGTTCAGTTTAGACTTTAATTTAGCCATTAAGTATAGTTATACACTGCATAACGACATTTCCATCAGTGATGGACCACATATACAACTGTGGTCCCATAATATGATAATGGAGCTGAAAAATTCCTCTTGCCTAGTGACTTCTTGATGATCCTGACCCTGTGTAGGCCTAGGCTAATGTTTGTGTTGTCTCTTAGTTTATAACAAAAATGTTTAAATTGTAGAAAAATGCTTGTAGAATACAGTATAAAGAAAGAAAATATTTTTGTGCTGCTGTACAATATGTTTATGTGTTATCTTACTACAAAAGACTCAAAAAGTTTAAAAAATTAAGTTCATAAAGTAAAAGTTACAGTAAGCTAAGGTTATTATTGAAGAAGGAACATTGTTAAATAAATTTAGTGTAGCCTAAGTATGCAGTGTTTAAAAGTTTATGGTGGTGTGCAGTAATGTCCTGTGCCTTCACATTCATTCACTGTTCACTCACTGACTCACCCAGAGCAACTTCAAATCCTGCAAGCTCCATTCATAAGTGCCCTATACAAGTATACTGTTTTTTATCCTTTATATCATATTTTTCCTGTGCCTTTTCTGTTTAGATTCACAAATACTTACCATCATGTTAAAATTGCCTACAGTATTCAGTGCAGTCACATGCTGTAAATGTTTATAGCCTAGATGTGTAGGTAGGCTATACCATCTAGGTGTATATAAGTACACTCTATGATGTCTGTACAAGAATTAAGTCGTCAGTGACACATTTCTCAGACCGTATCCCCGTGGTGAAGTAACACGTGACAGTAAATTCATGTGGCTTTCATCAGCCTACTTTAGATCACAAGCATAATCTGTTTTATTATGATTTTTGATGATCATACTCTTCAGAGTAGTGTTTTTTTGGGAATAAGGGGAAATAGGAAGAGCTGTTGACATTTCCTATTGCCAGAGTGTCCATGAATCCTGGTTTGACCAAGGCAGTTCTTAATTCAGCAAAATTATTACTGACATTCCTTTTCACTTTCAGAAGTGTCATGCTTAGATTAGCCAATAGGGGGACCAAGCAAATCAGTCTTTTAGAAAATGGAATTTGGACAAGGTTAAAAAAAAAAGAAAGAAAGAAAGAAAAGAAAAAAGCCATATGACTGTACTTGAGGGAATAAAAGCATTAGATTATTTACAAACATAATGGACTCCAGTATCAGTTTTGACCCAGTGAACTCCATTGTTGTGGAAATAAGTTTTGTATGGCACCAGCCTTTGTTATTTTAAGTGTTGACCTTGGGTCTTTTAACCTTTTAGAGCTATAGACCCTATCATTAAAAGGAGAGTGTTAAAATAGACCTGAAGTATTTTTCAACTCCAAAATACAGTCTTAAGCAGCAGTGAGAAAGTATAAGAAGGTTTTCTTTCTTAGAATATCTTTTTAGAATTCATTGATCCCACCTACTGAGTTCTTTTCTGGTATTATTTGCTGTTTTTCTTCATACCAAAATAAATGTATCTCTTACTGGGGTTGGTGGGAAGGGGAAATATAAGAATGTATAATAGATATTTCTGATGCTAATTTACCTGGGTTTTTTTTTTTTCTTAAGTATACATGCAGTGACTTAATCATTTAAACACATAATCTACTTTTAAGATGATCTTAGTGATGATTTAAATTGTAGGTTGTGGCCAGGTGCAGTGGCTCACACCTGTAATCCCAGCACTTTGGGAGGCTGAGAAGGGTGGATCACGAGGTCAGGAGTTCGAGAAAAGCCTGGCAAACATAGTGAAACCCCATCTCCACTAAAAATAGCAAAGTTACCTGGGTGTGGTGGCACGCGCCTGTAATCCCAGCTACTTGGGAGGCTGAGGCACGAGAGATGCTTGAACCCAGGAGGCAGAGGTTGCAGTGGGCCGAGACCATGCCATTGCACTCCAGCCTGGGTGACAAAGTGAGACTCCATCTCAAAAAATACATACATCCATACATACATACATAGTAGGTTGTAAGTGATTTATAGCCTAGAGAAAAATGTTTTCTTGGGCAGAATAATACTCTCTATTTTTCACAGGAGTGTAATTTTTTTGTGTCAAATTATAAAATTTCAGTGAAATGTAGAGGAATTCCACCTAAAAGACTTCATTGTAATTAAAATACCTGCCTCAAATTACAAATTTTCACTTCTTTTTAATAGGAAACTGAGAAGAAAAGAAGAACAGAGGAAGCATATAAAAATGCAATGACAGAACTTAAGAAAAAATCCCACTTTGGAGGACCAGATTATGAAGTATGAATTTATATTTTGATCTTAGAGAAACACATAGGTCATGTCTATCACAAAAGTGATTTTTTAATAATAGTTTTGTAACTTTATTCTAAATATATAATTTTTTCCTCAGTGTTTATGTTAATTCAGTGTATATTTCGTGATATATAAATGCCAGGCATACTCAAATATATATTTCTTATTGCCTACAAAGTTTAGGCTTTAAAAGGCTTAGTATTAGGCCTGTTCACTTCATAAGACAAATTTGTATCTCCCTGTAAAGATCATTTTTAATGTTATCTACTTTTTTTTTTTAACATAAAAGGAAACTATAAAGGAAAACTCTGAGTGCTTTGCAGACAAAAGATTTTAGTCTGTACTATACTGTGAGATCTTATCCATAGCTGAACATAAACTGTTCTTATTGTCTTTGTTTGAAAATATCTGATGCCAGCTTTTTTCTCCTTGTGTTTATTTGTTAAACAGGTAATAAAATCTCCTTCTCCATGTATACACACACATATGTTAAAGTCTTACAAGCTATCTTTCTATATTAAGAGAAAAAAATGTGTAAGAAATATATTTGGTAATTGCCATTAAACAACGTTGAGACTAGGTGCACTGGCTCACGTCTGTAATCCCAGCACTTTGAGAGGCCAAGGCAGGAGGATTACTTGAGGCCAGAAGTTCAAGACCAACCTGGACAGCATAGCAAGACCTCATCTCTACAAAATAAAATATAAAAATTATCTGGGTGTAGTGGCACATGCCTGTAGTCCCAGCTACTGAGGAGCCCAAGACTGCAGTGAGCTGTGATTGCACCACTCCACTCCAGGCTGGGTGACAGAGCAAGACTTTGTCTCTTAAAAAAAAAAAGTGTTGGCCAGCACGGGTGGGTCACGCCTGTAGTCCCAGCACTTTGGGAGGCCGGGGCTAGGGGATCACAAGATCAAGAGCTCAAGACCAGCCTGGCCAATATGGTGAAACTCCATCCCTACTAAAAAAATACAAAAATTAGCCAGGCGTGGTGGCAAGTGACTGTCATCCCAGCTACTCTGGAAGCTGAGGCAGGAGAATCACTTAAACCCAGGAGACAGAGGTTGCAGTGAGCCGAGATTGTGCCGCTGTACTCCAGCCTGGGCAACAGAGCGAGACTCCGTCTCAAAAAAAAAAAAAGTGTTGCTATTTCTGAAATGAGCAGTTAAAAATGGGATATCAAGGAGTATCATTGAGGTGGAATAGAAGAATAAAGTAGTTGTTGTTATATTTATGAAAACAGAAGAAAAATTTCTTGCTACTTTTGCTCTAGAAAGGAAAACTAAACAGCTGCTCTGCTGTTGCTGAATTGTTTTATATTGGAATCAATTTCCAACTGTGATAGTACATTCTGATGAGACTTAAATTGCAATATTTTTTAATTGTTCTCAATTTATCCCTTCTAAAATGTATTAAAATTACATAATTAGCTATCCTCTGAGGTTTTAATATGAGGTATTATAATGATTATTTTTATTCTGAAACTAAACAAATTATTTTGCTATTTTAGGATTATTATTTTGGAAGAAATACCAACTTTTTAAAGTACCTTATTTTTTAATATTATAAATAAAATGTATATTCATTATAGGAAGATTATACAAATAAGCCAATAAAGCCCATGTTTTAAATTTAACAATAGTTGTACAGTTTATCATCTACCAGTAGTATGTAAGTATAATTTGTATACATATTTATCTCTGCTTCGATCAACACAGGTTTGTTTTTTTTTTTTTTTCCCAGGGGGAGAGGACGGGGTGGAGGGAAGAGGGGCCTTGTGCTAGGTACATGCATTTACTAGTTTCAAAGCCAAAAAATTGCTTTATGTATGTGATTGAGCATTTTAAAACTTATGTTTATCAGACATTCTTTTTTTTATTTTTAAATTTTATTTTACATTGGAAGTACACACAGATGTTTGTTACATGAGTATATTGCGTACTGGTAGAGATTGGGCTTCTAGTGTGCCCATTACCCAAATAGTGAACATTATACCAAATAGCTAATTTTTTAACTCTCACCCCTCCCTCCCACCCTTCCTTCTTTTAGAGTCCCTAGTGTCTGTCATTTCCATCTTTATGTCTGTGTGTACCTATTATTTAGCTCCCATTCATAAATGAGAACATGCAGTATTTGATTTTCTGTTTCTGAGTTAATTTGTTCCGGGACCAAACTGAGGGTCGGGTTGCTATTTCTGCGGCCCAATAGCAAGATGCAGATGAACTAGAGAGGAAGAGAGTTATTTCTGTAACCGGTTACAGGGAGAAGGCCTGTACATCATCAGCAGACCAACTCCAAATTACAAAGTTTTCCAGAGCTTATATACCTTCTAAGCTATATGTCTACCTGTAAGTGTGCATTCATCTAAAGACCTAAGTTATTAACTTCTTTTAATCTATAATTAAGGTCTGAGTCCTGAAGACCTTCCTTTGGAGCCTTGGAAAAGTGCTAGGGTGATTACCCTTATCATATCTCCTACTAAATCATGTAGATTTGAGGAGTTCTTTCAGACCGCTAATAAACTTGTTTGTGGAGGACTGGGGAGTTTCTTCAGACCCACGGTAAAACTTGTTTAATCCTAAGTGGGTCCTATTAAGAATTCCTTCATTATTTTGTCACGCTTTAAGGCCCAGGAAAGGCCTAGGCAAAACTCGTGATGGACTTTTGTTACATGCCAGCCTTTGTATAAGGGCACTGGCTTTTAATATTTAACTTAAACAGTCAGTACTGAAACAGTTGTTAGTGAGACCTGGCCTGTGAGAAGTTCACTTTGGATAATGGCCTCCAGCTCCATCCATGTTGCTGCAGAGGATACGATTTCATTCTTTTTTATGGCTGCCACATTTCTTTTTTAATGAATAACTTGTCCATGTCCTTTAGTGGTTTTGGGGGGGGGTTTTCCTATTGATTTAGAAGATGTATAGAATTTGCCTTTTTTTAATTTTATTTTTTTCTTTCATAACTTAAAAAGTTTGGTAGATTTTGCCATATAAAAGTTTTAAACCTTCGTGTAATTAACTCCTCAGTCCTTTGATCCACTTTTTTCCACATTTGGTATCATGCTTAGAAGGGCATTTTCTACTTCAAATCGTTATTTATATTTTCTCATTTTTTTATTTTCCAGTGGTCTCTTCTACATATATTAATACATCTGGAGTTTTTAAAATAATGGTACAATGTAGAAACCTATTTTATTCCACTAGCATTTGTTGAATAAACATCCTTTATTCACCTATTTGAAATGCACTTTACTCTTTCTTAGTGAAGAAACTGGTTAAGGGTACTTTATTTTTTTCTCACTAAGTTAAATTTACAATTCTTATGTAAACTGGGAACTGTTTTTACACTTCCCCTTCTTCCTTTTGGAGTTTTGAATCATCTATCTTTTCTTGTTATTGGTATTATAGTCGTATGGGTTTTAGACACTTATTTCAAACTATGACTCTTTTTGGTTATAATCAGACATTCATGATGTTCTAATTATAAAAAAAGATTTAAGTGTTTCTGACTTCTGTAGCCTCAGAAATTACTTTATAATCTTGAATTTATTCTGTAAGACTTACCATAATGTGACTGGGCACGGTAGCTCACATCTGTAATCCCAGCACTTTGGAAGGCTGAGGCGGGGAGACCACCTGGGGTCAGGAGTTCAAGACCAGCCTGGCCAACATGGTGAAACCCCATCTCTACTAAAAATACAAAAATTAGGCGGGCATGGTGGTGTGCACCTGTAGTCCCAGCTACTCAGAAGTTTGAAGCAGGGGAATTGCTTGAACCAGCAGGTGGAAGCTGCAGTGAGCTGAGACCTTACTCCTGCACTCCAGTCTGGGCGATGGACAGACTCCATCTAAAAAAAAAAAAAAAAAGACTTACCATAATATAGGGTACTGCACTAGGCTTGGAGAATACAAGAAACAAGGCTTATAAGGATCCTGCCTAAGGGCCCTACCTGAATGCATAATGGGAACAAAGACTAATAGACAATTATCATAACGCATGTCATGAAACACTTAAAGCAGGGAAGGTGTTGAATCAGAGATGTCTTTCCAGAGAAAAGAACCTCTTAGCAGAAACCTTAAGAATGAGTAAATTGAGTAGAGAGTGTTTTCCAGAAGTCAGAAGCCAAAGAGTATTTTTCCTCAGGCAACTGAAAGTAGTTCTCTTTGGAAGGTAGAGCCTCCACAAATTGAGAGGAAAGAATGGTTAAGAGACTGACTGTAAAGATCAACAAGAATTAGTTCAGATCCTGAGATAATAGGTTTTAATCAAGAAAATGACATTTTCAGATTTGCAGTTTAGAAAAGTCATTCTCCCTGCAGTAGAAAGAATGGATTGAAGGTAACAATTGTGACTGGGCACTTGGACACTTTCTGTATAACAGAGATGAGAGTTGAAGGTGGCCTAAATTAGAGCTAAAGCAGGAGGAATAGAGAGGCAATGACAAATTAGATATAGTAATCACCCCGTATCAGTGGTTGGGGGGATACATTACAAGACCCCCCCAGTAACTGCAGATAGTACTGAATCCTGTATACACTATGTTTTTTCCTATATGTACTGTTTTTTCCTATACATGTGTACCTGTGATAAAGTTTAATTTTTATTTTAACAATAACAAAATAGAATTGTAATACTGTATTATAGTAAAAAGTTACATGAATGTAGTCTCTTTCTCTCTCAAAGTATCTTATTGTATATAAACCACAGAAAACAAAACCACAGAGAGGGGAGACTATTGTATTTGGAAAGTAGAATTGAAGGGTGTGATGATTGAATGAGGGAAAAGGAAGGAATCCAAGATTAGGCCCAGGTTTCTGCAGATAGGTGTGGAGATCAGAGAAGAGGTGAGTCAAATGAGGAAGTCTTCTATGTTAGATACAAAGATCTAACCCTTAGAAGAGAGGTGGTCTGGCTGTGAATTTAAGAGTCATCAAAGGATGACTGAAGCATTGTATATAAGTAAGAATACTGTGTTTAGAGCAAGTGTGGAACCCTGAGGAACACCAACATTTAAAGGACAGGCAGAGAAGGGGAAACCTACAAAGGAGCCCCCCAACCACTGATACGGGGGGATTACTATATCTAATTTGTCATTGCCTCTCTATTCCTCCTGCTTTGGCTCTAATTTAGGCCACCTTCAACTCTCATCTCTATTATACAAAAAGTGTCCAAGTGCCCAGTCACAATTGTTACCTTCAATCCATTCTTTCTACTGCAGGGAGAATGACTTTTCTAAAAACTGCAAATCTGAAAATGTCATTTTCTTGATTAAAACCTGTTGTCTCAGGATGTGAACAAATTCTTTTTGATCTTTATAGTCAGAGAACTCGTCAAGGAGAGTTGTTAACATAAGAAATGCTGTGCTAAAGGGCAGATAAGTAGCTCCTGCCCTTAGTAAGCATGATGAGATAAAAGGAGTTTTTTTAAGTCTCTTTTAATAAAGAAAATTTTATGCCAATTACTTTAGTTCTTCTCCCAAAGGTTTGCCATTAAAGGAAAAACCATTTCATTTGGCAAAATACAATTTTTATTTTTATTTGTTTATTTATTTATTTATTTATTTTTGAGGCAGAGACTCGCTCTGTCGCCCAGACTGGAGTGCAGTGGTGCGATCTTGGCTCACTGCAACCTCTGCAACTTCCGCCTACCAGGTTCAAGCAATTATTATGCCTCATCCTCCCAGGTAGCTAGGTTTATAGACGTGCACCACCACACCCAGCTAATTTTTGTATTTTTAATAGAGACAGGTTTTCTTCATGTTGGCCAGTCTGGTCTAGAGCTCCTGGCCTCATGTGATCTGCCCTCCTCGATCTCCCCAAGTGCTGGGATTATAGGCATGAGCCACCACACCTGGCCAGAATTTTTAAATGCTTTAGTTTTCAATTAGACTCTTGAGGCTCTGACATGATTGTTTAAGGACTAGAAATCCACGTGTACTAAATCACTGTAGAGTGAATGAATGGTAATATTTTTTAAATGTAGATGTGGTTAAATAGTTTTTAAAATCATTAGAAAATATACTTGAGTTTGGATATTTTGTGTTTGATCAACAGAGAGCAAAGTTATCCTGCTGTCGTTTTACTGTCTTTGAAATGTTTTGACTTTATAAACAGAATCCTGAAGGAGGAAGGCCTCTAAAGTGTTGTTACTATTTTTTTCATGACCCTCTTGTCCCAGATGGTCATTAGATGGTTATATTCACTGTATGATACTTCACTGAGATATGCACTGTTCTGTATGTTTGTTGTATCTGAATAGAAAGGTGTTTTTGTTGTTGTGGTGGTGGGTTTTTTTTGTTTGTTTTTGTTTTTTATGAAGTAGGTTGTAGGGGACTGAGTCCTCATAACCCTAAAAGAAGAACTCCATTAAGTCAATTTTTCTTATATGCCAAATGACAAGAACGTTACCCCATACCTCCCACCCTTCCAGTATGGTTCCAGGTTATGGTGGGGTTAGGATGATGTTGCTAGATATTTTTTAATGGACTAATGATGACTTGGCGTTATGAGTTTAACTGGGAAGATTTCACCAATTGTTCATGTGTCTTATTTTATATATTTTAACATTTAAGAAATTCTAAACCCAAGCCTACCTTTTAGCCTCTACTTTTATCATAATACAAAGCTGTTGTTCCACTTACTGCCCACTTACTTGGTTCATCACAGCAGGAACATATGTTGATTGTTTACATTTTCTTATTGTTCTTTATATGTTTATTGTCTGGTGCTGCTGAGGTTCCACTTACATGGAAATCACTTGGGGGAATTATTAAACATGTATATGCCAAGGCTCCACTGAAGACCTACTGAGAAATAATTTCTGGGCATGGAGGCCTGGGAATTTTCATTGTAAGAGATCTCCCACACAATTCCCCAAGTGATTGATGGCCATTATTCTGCCATCTAGCCAGACTATCAGGCATCAACTCAACTTTTATTTCCTCATGAAACAATTACCCCTGCTTAGGAAGATCCCCCTCTGAATGCCTAGCCATACTTATTAGCTGTAGTTCTTGTGCACATTTTGACTTACCTCATTGCAATTTTATATCTCTGTTGTCTCTGTCATAAGTCTCAACTATGCTACTAAAGAAGCCCTAGATAATATATAGTTGAATGAGCATCACTGTTTTCCAATAAAACTTTAGGGACACCAAACTTTTAATTTCAAGTAATCCCCACATGTCATATTATTACTTTTATTTTTTCCAGCCATTTAAAAATGAAATTCTTAGCTCACAGGCTATACAAAAGTAAGCGGCAGACTGGATCTGGCCTGTGGGCCACAGTTTTTGCCAATCCCTGCTCTAGACTATTATCCCAACATAATATTGGTCAATATACAGTAAGTAAATATATGAGTACTAAGTGAATTAATTATAACACTTGTGATTTTACACAGAGCATACATATGATCTAGTTACTGACTGGTTTGTAAATATGTGTTCTATAAAAATGTTTATTAGGTCAATTTTCAACCTCAAGTTAGTACCAGAGTTATCAGTTTTCCGTTTCTTTAAATAAACTGCTTTTTTCCCCGTGTGTTGGAATAGGAAGGCCCTAACAGTCTGATTAATGAAGAAGAGTTCTTTGATGCTGTTGAAGCTGCTCTTGACAGACAAGATAAAATAGAAGAACAGGTATATCTATTATTGAAAATTCTAAGCTGAGATTTATTTTAACACTATAGGCATTCCTTGATGTATATTATTTCATGTAAATAGAATTTGAACATTGTGAACTTAGTAACCGACAAACTTAACTGTGAATATATTGAGTCACAAATGTAAAATATATATATATTTTTTTTTTGAGACGGAGTCTCGCTCTGTCACCCAGGCTAGAGTGCAGTGGCGCGATCTCAGCTTACTGCAACTTCCATCTCCTGGGTTCAAGCGATTCTTCTGCCTCAGCCTCCCGAGTAGCTGGGACTACAGGTGCACGCCACCAAGCCTGACTAAATTTTTTTTGTATTTTTAGTAGAGGTGGTGTTTTACCATATTGGCCAGGCTGGTCTCGAACTCCAGACCTCATGATCCACCTGCCTCAGCCTCCCGAAGTGCTGGGATTGATTACAGGCGTGAGCCATGGTACCGGCAGTAAAATAATCATTATAAGTCAGTTCCTTTATATGTGAATTTCCAAGCAGTAGAAAGAAAACCAATAATTGTTAAAAGGTATCATGCATAATTAACATGAACTTAAATAGAAATGTTCTTTTTGCTTTTTTCCTTTTAAGTGTCCAACTTAAACCATTCTTTTAATATAAAGCATATATTTAAGTAAAAAGCTTCTTTGAATTTTTCTTCACCAAGTATGATATGAAAAGGAAGATAACCAAAAACTTAAGGTTTTTTCATCTATATTAGTATCATTGTTTTTATTAACCCCTTTATTGCCTTCACTACTTCACCTTCAGTTTCCTTCTCACTTTTACTTTGTTCCGTGTTTTGTCATCATTATTGAATTTACAGTAGTTACACCTAGCTGCTGTGGAAATTAAAGAAAAGTATTTCTTAAACCCATTAACTCTAGCTTCAAGATTAACTTGATACTTTGTCTTCTTTAATTTGGCAACAATACAGTTACTGTATGTTACCACTAGATGGTACTTAAGGATGAATTTTGTTATTTCCTCCCTTTGTTTAAGCTATGCTCGTTATAGTGGAAACTTAACCTTTTTGGGGGGAAAGTATTAATAAACTGTGGCTACAGAGTATCTTGCCAAATAATCATGTATGTGTCAGTTTTATAGTACAAATGAATCTGCATGGAAAAGTTAGCTTGTTCATTTCCTGTCCTTGCTAAGGCAGTACATGGCTACTATGCTCTTATTGGTCTACCTAGCTAAGGGTAAATCACCTACAGTAGTAACTGCTTCTCATGTGTATCTTTCATTATTTTTAAAAAATTACTGATAAAAAGTTCATGTCACATTAATTTGTAAAGCTTATTGCTCATTTTTTTTTTAATACCCAAAAGATACTATGTACCACTCAAGAAGAGTGGGAACTTTCAGTTCCTAAATGGGCTCTACTTTTGGAAACCTAAAGTATTACCCGAAGCAGCATTATTTATTTGTTTCCCTTCGTTTTTGATCTAGGATGTGCTGTTTGGGGAAAAAGTAGTCAACGGGTCAAGACATCAGTCTTACTCTTAGTTTTACCTCTAACTAACTTTGTAGCTATGAACTTATCACTGAATTCTCTGGGCCTTGGTTTTCTAATCTGTGAAACAAAGTAGACAAGATGATTCAAAACATCTCTTCTCTCTAAAATGCTACTCTACTGAGTATCAGTGCGGTAATTGAGTTGGGTTTGAGAGAATTGATGAACCCTTCTGTAAGCTTTAGAAAAAGAAATATTCATGGGGCCATCCAATCAACTTCATTCTATTCTTGACACTGTTCTAGATGCTGTGCAAAATAGTCATTGAACAGTGCGTTGTTTTTGTTGCCTAATAGCCAGGCATGTTGATATGACAAAGATACAGTGTGGTAATATTCTATAGAGTAGTGAGAGCTTCAGAAATCCATAAAATCAGTTCCATAGATTTAGATCATTTCCCTCTTCATACTCAGTATATATTGCACAGATCTCTGAACAACACAGCCATTAAATAGATACTCTCCAGGTGACATATCACACATTTTTGAGTTTACGTTATTTGCAAACATAGGGAAGGAAAGATACATGCTGGTGCATGTGAAATGAGATCTTAGCAGTTGGTTGAAATAAATGAGAACAACCAAGGCAAACTGAAGAGGAAGAAGGAGGTCAAGTGGCATCTTAACAGGAGTAAGATGATGAGATGAAGGGCAGAATACCTTCATGGAGAGGAAGCAAAGTGATATACCTATGTTCTTAGGAACATGACTGAAGCAAACAGTGATATTATTTTCAATTTATATATAAACCTATGGGTCAGCCCTCCAGGGGCCTTATAAGGTAGAGTCATTGGAATGATTTGGCCAGGGTTTGGATAGGAGAGAATTGGCAGCAGTGTTAAGATTGACCTATAATAAATAATGCTATGCAGGTAGCAGGGAGTCTGACTAGGAGCAAAATCAAAGAACTTATCCCTTGCCTGACATAGTATCTGCGGAATTAGAAAGAAGAGGTTGGGATATCTGTGGCAAGTATCAGGATTTGCCATGTCTGTGAAGTAGTTTCATAATTCTAATGGTTATAAGCACTAAGGCGTTCACTAATCGAATGTTGGTAGTTCCAGGTTATATTATCCATTCTTCAATTGCAAAATACACTTTAAAACCTTCCCATCTTAACATATGTTTTTTTAGTCACAGAGTGAAAAGGTGAGATTACATTGGCCTACATCCTTGCCATCTGGAGATGCCTTTTCTTCTGTGGGGACACATAGATTTGTCCAAAAGGTAAGCTAATGTCAGAGTTTACTAAAAGTACACCTTGTATTGTTCTTCACTGTTGGTGGAAATATATTTTATTTGAGATGGAGTCTCGCTCTGTCGCCAGACTGGAGTGCAGTGGCGCTATCTCAGCTCACTACAGTCTCTGCCTCCTGGGCTCAAGAGATTCTCGTGCCTCAGCCTCCCTAGTAGCTGGGATTACAGGCATGCGCCACCACACCCAGCTAATTTTTGTATTTTTAGTAGAGTCAGGGTTTCCCCACGTTGGCCAGGATGGTCTTGATCTCCTGACCTTGTGATCCGCCCACCTCGGCCTCCCAAAGTGCTGGGATTACAGGCGTGAGCCACCATGCCCAGCCAGAAATATCTTGTAGTATAAGTTTTCTCCCTTTTTCATGAATTTAAGTAATGAGATTGTTTTTGATTTTATATATTGTATTCCATATACAGCCTCCAAAACAGTTAGAAATCTTGTTCTGAAAATAAAGTTCTTTCATTTTTATTTAAGGGGAAAGTGGGGGGTGGGCAAATTAGGAGTGGCTAATCCAAAATAGTTAACCAGAAATATATCCAGTTATACTAAATCTCTCTCTTCTTTGGGATTAAATGGTATTTCTTTGTATTAGTGGAAGCACTGCATTCTTTTTTGGAATGATTTTGGAACATAATACATAATAGGTGCATGAAGTCAGCAGTTGCTGCTGTGCTTGTTTCATATAGTGCTTTGTTTTCTTTTCCCTTTATCTTGTGTTTGGAAGTTGGTACTGAATGCTCTGTTGTGCCTTTGTTCTGATTACTTGGTTTTTTCTTTGTCTGTCTCTGGTAGCCCTATAGTCGCTCTTCCTCCATGTCTTCCATTGATCTAGTCAGTGCCTCTGATGATGTTCACAGATTCAGCTCCCAGGTACTGTATGAATGTATAGAGTGGACTTGAGTCTTTCTGTGCTATATTTCAGCCTGCTTTCCCAGTTCCTAGAAATCTTTTGGTTAGGCCACTGATTTTAGTTTTGAATTTTAAATAGTAACATTAAGCATTAAAAAGGTCTTCCTTGTCTACTAAATAGTTTCTCTGTCAGGTTTGCATGTGTCCTTTACTATTCACAGCTTGGAATTTTTTCATATAGGAGGTACTCCAGAAAGATTTTCAAACTGAATTGAAACAAATAGAAGATACTGGGTTTTGGTATCATGTAATATCTGTTTCTTCAGTCAGGATTTAGCAGTTTTGATGGATGTGGTCTATATGATATGTTATAGCAGAAAAGCAGATTTCAGCAGTCTCACTTTTAAGCTAATTTAAAGTATCTCCAAATTATATTCAGCAAAGAAATCACTTTTTAATAATATGTTTCATTTCCATTATAATACTAAGCTCCATTGAGCAGACTGTGTTTTCCTTATACAAATTACCTTTGGGTATTATAAATGAATATTTCTGTTCATATGCTAAATCTATGGAAATTTGTTTTAATTTTTAACATTGGTAAGGGTTTGGGAATTTAAGACAGGAAGCTGGATGCTTGCAGTCTCTACCCTCAAAATAAAATCAAATTACCATTGGAGGAAGTTTTTTTTAGTGTCAGCATTGGTTCTTTTTTAAATTTTCTTAATCTTCACATCTTTGCCATTCAACTTTTTATCTTTCTGGTTATTGCATTTTATTGGATTAGATTATATTATGTTAATCCTATATTAAAGACCTGAGCACTCTAGTTGGAATGACTAAGTTTAAATCCTGGTTAGCTGTATGATCCCAGTAAGTTTTCTAACTTTTCTGTGCTTCATTTTTGTGATTTAGCTAGAACCTGACACATAATAAGTGCTCAATAAATGTTAGCTTTTATTGCTATTATAACATAATTTATTTGAGCTAATAAAAGTTTGCATCATTATTTTTACTCTATGAGAGTATTGCTATAAAAGTTTTTAAAAGTCAAAAGAGATTTCTATTATTTTTATGTATATAAATAAAGTTTACATTAGTTTTTAACCTGCCATAGAGAAGAATATGGCATGGTGTTTTTCTGACTTGTACAGTTTTTTTCTCCTTGAATACTTTTAAGAAAAAGATTTAGCAACTCTGGATCAGAAATCATCCATAACCAAATGTACTACAGTTTATTTTACCTTTTGCCTGTCCATTTATGCATTTTTTTAAAAAAATTTTACTTATTTATTTTCGAGACAGGGTCTTGCTCTGTTGCCCAGGCTGGAGTGCAGTGGCATGATCTGGGTTCACTGCAACCTCCACCTCCCAGGTTCAAGCAATTCTCCTGCCTCAGCTTCACAAGTAGCTGGGATTTTAGGCACATGCCACTACGCCTCGCTAATTTTTGTATTCTTAGTAAAGACGGGGTTTCACCATGTAGGCCAGCCTGGTCTCGCACTCCTGACCTCGTGATGTCCCCACCTTGGCCTCCCAAAGTGCTGGGATTACAGGTGTGAACCACCGTGCCTGGCTCCACATATTTTTTAAAAAAGAGATCCATTCATAATGAATCTGTGACAAAACTACATAATACTAGGAGACTTTGGTTTATTATGCTAAGCTCCACATTGCACTAAAATAATATCACAGACTAATCAAGAATATAGGCATACATAGGCTATAAATGAAAAAAAATATAATGACAGCAAGGAAAGAATGTAAGCCAGTAATAAAGAATGCCTAAGAATTAGGGGTTCAGAACCCAAACCAGGGCCCTTATGGTAGTGCTGTAGAACAGCTGAATTGCCTTTAAGTACAGGTAACTGTATCACTGAGAAGCAGGTGCCTATATTTTTACAAAATTTTGCTGAATTACAGCTTACTTCTTCATAATATTAACTTTTTGTAAAGCTCACATATGTAACAAGAGAAATCTTGCTGAATTTTTTTTCTAATATATTTTGCACATGATTGATCCGATCCTGTTTTAACTTTTGATTATGTACTGTTTTGTATGCCAGCCGAGGTAAAAATGAAGAAAATTACATTAAGGTCTTCAAGTATTTACTGTCCTTGCTAAAGCATTAGTTGTCATTAGCAGATATGGACTCTAGCAGTTAACTATTGTGATTAAATTGTGTACCTTATGTTTGGCAGTTCCTTTAGAATGATGACTAATTCCCAATTGTAAGAGTTTCTGTTTCAGAGGATGTTACACTGCCTTATCACCCATTATCAAAGGATCTAGCAAGTTGATTCTGTACAGTCACACTTGAGAATATAGCATTGGATGTAGATCTGAAGTTAATATTAGCTGAGAAACATTGTGTTATCTGGAAAACTCTTCTAGTTCAACACAGTGTAAAATTATAGTAGTGACTATGCAGTAGTGTTACATTTTACAGTTCTCACACCCTACAGAGACTTTTGTATTAAGCAAAGTAAGAGGCTCAAAGGTTATTCATTAACATTAGAAACACTTGTTATATTACATCGATTTTTTATTTTTATTTTTGTTTTATTTTATTTTATTTTTTTGAGACGGAGTTTAGCTTTTGTCGCCCAGGCTGGAGTGCAATGGTGCAATCTTGGCTCACTGCACCCTCCGCCCACTGGGTTCAAGCGATTCTCTTGCCTCAGCCACCTGAGTAACTGGGATTACAGGCGCCTGCCACCACTCCCAGCTAAATTTTTTGCATTTTTAGTAGAGACGGAGTTTCACCATATTGGCCAGGCTGGTCTCGAACTCCTGACCTCAGGTAATCTGCCTGCCTCGGCCTCCCAAAGTGCTGAGATTACAGGCGTGAGCCACCACACCTGGCCTACATTGTTCTTAATACACAAATACACATCAGTTGCTCTACAACACTTGAAATATTGGAAGTAGCCAAATTCTTTGTTTTGTAAGATCTTCATAATTAATTTAAAAACCAAGTCAGCATTTTTAATCACCTTTAATAATTTGCCAAAATATTATATAAGCATAATATAATCCTTATTTACTCCAACAAACTTTAAAAGTCCAGATACATGTATCATACCTAGTTTCTTGATCATTTATATCAGCTCCCATACAGAAGCCTTCTAAATCTCTGGTAATTTGACTTTGCTGTTTACGTAAGTGTTGGCTCATGACTACCTTGTTCTTGTTGAAATGGTATTTTATAGTCTTGAATTGGCTGAAATAATCAAGTGTACAACTCAGAGATGCCCTGAAAATAGCTTAAAATAAAATATATAAATCTACCAGGAAATTAGTACCAACACATGAATCTGTCTGATGGGCAGATACTAGGAACAAAGTCACTCCAGATCTGAGAAATTAAAGTTGTAAAGGACTACAGGTTCTGTGTTTTGTTGTTGTTGTTGTTGTTGTTGTTTGTTTTTTCATTTTTGTTTTTTTGGTTTTTTTGAGACAGTCTCACTCTGTCACCCAGGCTGTAGTGCAGTGGCACGATCTTGACTCATTGCAACCTCCACCTCCCAGGTTCAAGCGATTCTCCTGTCTCAGCTGGGATTACAGGCACACGCTATCATACCCAGCTAATTTTTGTATTTTTAGTAGAGACAGGATTTCACCATGTTAGCCAGGCTGGTCTTGAACTCCTGACCTCAAGTGATCTGCCCATCTCAGCCTCCCAAAGTGTTGGGATTACAGGCCTGGGACACCATGCCCAGCCTTTTTTATTTTCATTTTTATTTTTTTAAGGAGACAAGGTCTCACCTGTTGTCCAGGCTGAGTGCAGTGGCACAATCATAGCTCTGTAACCTGACCTCTGACCTCCTGGACACAAGTGATCCTCCTGTCTCTCAGCCTCCCAAGTAGCTGGGACTACAGGCATTCCACCACACCCAACTAATTGTTTTTATTTTTTGTAGAGACAGGGCCTTGCTGTGTTGCCCAGGCTGGCAAGTTCTTGAAATAATGACTGTAGCCACAAACCAGAAAATAATTTTCAGGTGTACAGAGAATAGAAAGAATTTAGATTCATAAATTGATCATTTTGGTCACATTTATTTGCATAACAGTTCACATTTAAAGGTGTCACCTTAGAAATCAAAGGGGGAAGAACATCATCCTCAGTTGAAAAAGAAAGAAATCAAAGGATGTACAGTACATTTGCAGCTTAATCTATAGGGAGCATCATTGCAAAAAAATGGTTCTGTGTGAGGCTTTTTCCCACCTTTTGTCCGTAGGAGCACATTATTGTTGTGGTAATTATTTCACCCCTCTCACTTTTTTAGTGTACAAGTGATGCATGCTAATTTTAGCAGAATTTGAAAGTAGAATAAATAAAATTAAAATAATAGTTTACTAATATTCCATTTATCTTCTGTCATGTATATGAGATAAATATTAAGGTGTATGTAATTATCCATATGTGCCAGATTTTTAAAAATCTTCTACCAAAATAGGTAACTCTATATAAACTGTTTTATAATCTTTATTTTTAACTTATATATAGGCCCATCTTCCCATCAGTAAATATAAGTCTGTATGTCTTTGTCTATGCATATGCATGGCTGAATTTACCTACTCACCTAATATTGAACATTTAGCTTATTTTTGATTTTTCTCTGTTGTATATAGTGCTACAGAGAGCATCCTTTTATATACATCTTTGCACCCTTTTCTAATTATTTCCTTAGAATGTATTCCTAGAAGCATAATTGTGGGAACGAAGGCCATGAACATTTTCAAGTGTTTATTATATTATATTATTTTATTTTTATTAATTTTAATACAGGGTTTTGCTTTGTTCCCCAGACTGGAGTGCAGTGGTGAGATCACAGTCACTGCACCTTGATCCTGGACTCAAGCGATCCACCTACCTCAGTCTCCTGAGTAGCTGGAACTGAGGACTACAGGCACACGCCCCCATGCCCAGCTAATTTTTTTATTTGTAACAGAGATGAGGTCTCACTATGTTGCCCAGGCTGGTATTTTATTTATTTTTTAAGAGATAAGGTCTCATTCTGTCATCCAGGCTGGAATGCAGTGGCACGATCATAGCTCATTGAAGCCTCAAGTGATCTTTGCCTCAGCCTCTTGAGTAGCTGGGACTACAGGTATGCGCTACCATTCTCAGCTGATTTTTTATTTTTTGTAGATACGGGAGTCTCACTGTGTTGCCTAGGCTGGTCTTGAACCCCTAGCCTCAAGTGATCTTCCCACCTCAGCCTCCCAAAGTGCTAGGATTACACGCCACAGGCCTCAGCCAAGTTTTAAAAATTTTTACTGCCAAACTCTTAATTAGAAAAGTTGAACCAGCTTACGTTCCCAGGTCAGTTTTCTATTGATATAGTAGCACTGAATATTGTAATTCAGTTAACTTTTGTCAATATGGTAGACTAAAAGTGCTATGTTCTTAACCATCTCTCTTTTGGGTTAACAGTACACTATTAATTTGTTATTAATAATTGTTCTATCTAACAAGCCCCTCTATGGTTTTGTGAGTTTGTAGTAAGCGTAGTTGTATTTTTTTTCTTTTTTTGAGATAGAGTCTCACTATGTTGCCCAGGCTGGAGTGCAGTGGCGCGATCTCAGCTCTCTGCACACTCCACCTCCCGGGTTCAAATGATTCTCCTGCCTCAGCCTCCTGAGTAGCTAAGACTACAGGCATGCACCACAATGCCTGGCTAATTTTTTGTATTTTTAGTAGAGAGGGGGGTTCACTGTATTATCCAATCCAGGATGGTCTCGATCTCCTGACCACATGATCCACCCACCTCGGCCTCCCAAAGTGCTGTGATTACAGGCATGAGCCACCGTGCCTGACCAACATAGTTGTATTTCTTTTACATGCATAAGAGAAAGAGATCTGAGCTGTTTTTGAGCCCTTCTAGACTCTTTTTTTTTTTTTAAGTAGATGAGGTCTTGCTATGTTGCCAAGACTAACCTCAAACTCCTGGGCCCAAGCGATCCTCCCAAGCTGCTGCGACTATAGGCATGAACCACCATGCCCAACTTAGACTTTTATTGTGCTATCAAAAGGCAATTTTCTTTTCAGATTTCTGGGTAATAGTGTTAGAAAAATCCTGCTTGGTAGCCTTCAGAAATGGCATCATACTGAGTGATTTAGATATGAGATGGAAGAAAAGGTTAGAATTGGAGCAAATGTCCCCCTATCTCAAATTTTTTTTTTTTTTTTTTTTTTTTGAGACGGAGTCTCGGTCTGTAGCCCAGGCTGGAGTGCAGTGGCGCAATCTCGGCTCACTGCAAGCTCGCGCCTCCCAGGTTCACATCATTCTCCTGCCTCAGCCTCCTGAGTAGCTGGGACCACAGGTGCCCGCCACCACGCCCAGCTAATTTTCTGTATCAAATGTATTTTATCTCCATGTTGTTTCATAGTTTATTAATTTGAAGATGCTTTGTGTGTCAGCTAATCATTTTCAACTCTAGGTCTGGAAAAATCAAGGGCATGATTTCTGAAATTACACTTATCCTAAATAAAACTTAGAAACACTGTTCACCTTCTTCAATGTTTTTGACTGAGTCTTTTTCATTTATAAGTGACAGGAGGTGTTACTATAATATTATTTCCTAGAATGTCAAATTTTGAGCCTAACAGCATGGTAAATTTGGCTATATTTGTTTATTGTTTGTTTGTTTTATGAAACAGTATTTGCTTGTTTCCCACTTCATTTTTTTTTTTTTTTTTTTTTTTGGAGACAGAGTCTTGCTCTGTCGCCCAGGCTGGAGTGCAGTGGCGTGATCTCGGCTCACTGCAAGCTCTGTCTCCCAGGTTCATGCCATTCTCCTGCCTCAGCCTCCCGAGTAGCTGTGACTACAGGTGCCCGCCACAACGCCTGGCTAATTTTTTTGTATTTTTAGTAGAGACGGGGTTTCATCGTGTTAGGCAGGATGGTCTCGAATTTGTGACCTTGTGATCTGCCGGCCTTGGCCTCCCAAAGTGCTGGGATTACAGGTGTGAGCCACCACGCCCAGCTTCCCACTTCTTTTTAATATGTAGTGTCATAACTGAACAGTAAAGTGAGCAGATTATTAGGTTAGATCTGAAGTGTCAGTCTGGTCACCAGTGCCCAAGTCACTGCCCCTATGGTAATATTGGTTACTTCATATTTTCCTACAGCAAACATAAAATTTATTATAGTGAGATTTTTACCTGTATACCTCTCTTCTTAACTTTAATGTTATTACCTCAAGGAAGATATTATAATGAATGAAGATTCCATGATGAAAGCTTTGCAGAGTTTATTACAGTAATTTAGTACTTCATTAGATCTTTAGTTTTTTAGGAGCATAGCACTGAATGTTTGTTTCTTTGTTGAACCTTTTGAAAACTGGTTTTCCATTGATGCAGTGTAGCTATTACAGGAATATTATTTTTAAAACATTTTTATACAGCATGGCTGAAAATTGAACCTGGACCTGCCTCATGGCCTACCGTTGAAGGAATAGCATTTTTTGCCTACCTAGAAAGACAATGTTAAATATGCTTTCTATATATTTTTTGACTTGTGCTACCTACTGTGCGTTTATGTTTGTGGAATCTGGTTTCTTTTGGACAAAACCACAAATCAAAAACACCTCATTTCTTAGGCATTTGAAATCCCTAATTCAGAATAATCTCCCCAACAGAAACACAACTACCTGCGTTGTTTTTAACAAAAGAGCTAAGTAGCATTAAAAAATTATTTTAGGCCAGGCATGGTGGCTCACGCCTGTAATCCCAGCACTTTGGGAGGCCGAGGCGGGTGGATCATGAGGTCAGTAGATCGAGACTATCCTGGCTAACGCGGTGCAACCCTGTCTCTATTAAAACTACAAAAAATTAGCCAGTCGTGATGGTGGGTGCCTGTAGTCCCAGCTACTTGGGAGACTGAGGCAGGAGAATGGCTTGGGCCCAGGAGGCGGAGCTTGCAGTGAGCCAAGATCACGCCACTGCACTCCAGCCTGGGCAACAGTGCAAGACTCCATCTCCAAAAAAAAAAAAATTTTTTTTTTGAACCCGATTCTGTTTTTTAACAGGATAAAATTCTTCTGTTCTTCACTTTCTTCTTTCACAAGTAACGTATTGAAAGTAGGGTTTATTTGGGGGTAGCATTTCTTTCTGTCTCTTATCTCATAATAAATACAGGTGTGCTTAACTGCTAGTTTCCTACCTCAAAGCACATACTCAAATCTAAAGATTTTTAAGATTTTGGAATCTGAAGAGTGTAAACATTTCTCCTAATCACAGTGTGACACAGACAAATGAATCAAGCCAATGCTACTTTTATTTATGCATAGTAATTGGGACTTTTCATTTTGGAAATCAGATACATTTTGTATGTATTAGTAACTTGGAATCCTGCATTAGTTATCCTTGCTCTCTCAAAGCAGATGTTGAAATTATAAAGGTGCACAGTTTCTCCATGCAACACTGAAAGTTATATTTTCCAAGGCTTTGTAAAATTGTAGAATGTCCTGTTAAATTTCTGTCAAATCAGTAACTCACACTGTTTTGAGAATTATGAATAAAGGAATAAAATATTGTTAGTGTTTATTTAGTATAAAAGTAGATTATAGAATCTCAGCATTTTTATCAAAAATATTCTTTGTGATGGTTGATGTATCAGGAGACACTTAAGGCCATATCTGCTTTCAGTAATCAAAAATGCATTTAAGATGTACAAACTCGAGGTAGCAGAAGTATACATCACTATAACATATTGATAACATCCTTTGGTATAGAAAATTATATTCCCAGAGTGAGTTTCTTTTTTAAAACCGTTAATGAGGCCAAGGTGGGAAGATGACTTCAAGACCAGCCTGGGCAAGATGGCGAGACCCTGTCTCTACAAAAAATTAACTGGGTGTGGTGTTGTACTCCTGTAATCCCACCTACTCAGAGTCTGAGGCAGGAGGATCCCCTGAGCCCAGGAAATTGTAGTGGCAGTGAGCTATGATCATATTACTGTACTCCAGTCTGGGCCACGAAGTGAGACCCTGTCTCTTAAAAAAAAAAAAAAAAAAATTAGCTGGGCATGGTGGCATAGGCCTGTAGTTTTAGCTACTTACGAGGCTGAGGCAGGAGGATCACTTGAGTCCAGAAGTTCAAGATTACAGTGAGTTATGATTGTGCCGCTGCACTCCAACCTGTGTGACAGAATAACCCTGTCTCTTGGGTGGGGGGTGGGGAGTTGATTATTTACTTTGAAATATGTTCAAAACTGATTCCTGTTCTATATTCCTAATGAACAGAATAGACTTTATATAAAACAAACGAACTTTAGGATAAAATTTAATGGAAGTATGATATATATGTGTGTGTGTATATATATATATTTTCCAGCTCTTCTGTCTTCTAATATATTTATTACATAAAATGAAATTACTTTGTTTCCACTTTGTATCACTTCAGTTCTCCAATAAATCTGAGAATTCTGGTAGTGTGAAATATTCAACTTTGCTTATTTACATAAAATGTATAAGGACAATTTGTGATAGGTAAGAGTTATATTTAAATATCAGTAAAAAGTTGTTATAAATTCAAATTTAAAATTTTTTAAAGGAAATTGTTAGAAATTTTAAAATGAACTAAAAGGTGATTATGTGTAAATGCTTGAATATATGAATATTAGCATTGTCCCTGAAAGAATTTAGAACAAAGAAATTGGAATCAAATAAATAAGGGTTTGATTATTTTTAAATTGGCTTATATTCCATTGTAAAACAGGTTTATCAGTGGCATAAGGAAGGTTTTTCACCTTTTTTGTATTGAAATCTTTAACATATACATATATATCTTTGCTAATCTTTGCTCATATGAGAGCAAAGATGTGCTCTCTCTATATATGTCTTTGTTCATATCAGACCTTCCTGATATCTCTACATAGTCTTAAATATAGAAACATTGGACGGGATGATCTCTGTGCCCCTTTTATCTATACTGTTCCATTATTTTATACTTTAACACATTATCTCTGTTTTATGATATAGAATGGAATATTTCTTTTTTCCAGAAAATGCTTATTGGTCACTTGATACACATTAGGCCAATATGTGTTACTTGAGTGACCCATCTTCCTTCTTTTCATTTCTGTCTCCTGTCATTAACCTGGATATCTGGAATGTGGACCAAACTCTTCAAACGCTATGTAAAACCTCCTCACCTTTGTCCATTTGGTTGCTCAGCTACTAAGAGCACCATTTCTGAACTGAAGTTAACTGAATACCATTCTGTTTTAGAGATTATGACATACCTATTGGATTCTCATGCCTTTTTCCTCCCCTCACAAGGTTGAAGAGATGGTGCAGAACCACATGACTTACTCATTACAGGATGTAGGCGGAGATGCCAATTGGCAGTTGGTTGTAGAAGAAGGAGAAATGAAGGTAATTCCCCCTGAAAAGTTGTAGATTGCCAAAGGCATCTCTGTTTCAGTCATATTATCATTACTATTGATATGAATAAGGATAGCACTTTCAACTTACCTTTAAAACAAATTATTACATGTGATCAAAGCAGTATCATATATGGAGCAATAGCATGTCTTTTTGCTTTTCTGGCTTTGCCTTTACTAAAATTTCTTTATGATTGTAATATAAATATATGATTAAACCTTTCTGTTTTGACTGGGCCATGAAGAAAATAAAATTTGGAGAATTAGATATGAAAGGTCACAATTAGCTGATGGTCCTGTATTTGGATATTTCCTTTTGTTTTTTTTTTTTTAACATACTGAATGTTGTGCCTAGATGACACTTTGTTTCTCTCCCTTTTTGGTCTATACCCTCCTTTTCTTTTCTCTTACTGCACCTTTATTTGATGTTCAGACATTGGTCAGTTAATCTTGTTTACATCCCTAAACACAGGGACGGAAAATAAGAGCAAGGAATGAGAGAAGAAAAAGAATATTGACATTTAAAAGGTACTATTGGCCAGGCACAGTGGCTCATACCCGTAATCCCAGCACTTTAGGAGGACATGGCAGGTGGATTACTTGAGCTCAGGGGTTCAAGTCAAACCTGGGCAACACGGTGAAACCCCATCTCTACAAAAAATACAAAAATTAGCCAGGTGCAGTGCCACACACCTGTGGTCCTAGCTACTCAGGAGGCTGAGGCGAAAGATCCCTTGAGCCAGGGAGGTCAGGGCTGCAATGAGCCACATTTGTGCCACTGCACTCTAGCCTGGGTGACAAACTAAGACCCTGTCTAAAAAAATAGTATATATATATATGTGTGTATGCATGCTATTACTTGGCCCCATCTGATAACGTACTGAGTGAAGGGTACAGATGAGTGGTGGAGAAAATCAGAAAAGAAAGATCTCTGTGATTTGAAACAATTAGATTGTTTTACAATGCAGAGAAGCATTTGAACTGCATCTGGAAATAATAACAAAATTGTTTTTATTAATTTATTAATAATGATGTGAGCAAAAACTTGAAAGCAAACTTTTTAGTCGGGATTTTTGCATAATCTGTGTTGACCAGAATTATTCTAGCAAATAAGATATAATATTAGATGCTGAGATCTCCTCTCATCTTGAATAAGGAACAAATTAAGACATAAAATAAAAGAGACAGATAAATGAGTTACCAGAATGTTAGCTATAATTCTGATAAGGTGATTGTAGAAAATAGTTTGAGATCAGCTGCTACAGGGTCTTGTTATTCCAGAATTAAGCATGTTCCTGGCATTGCTGGATAATCACAAACCTTCACTACAGAAGCAGGCCAGGATGTATGCTCTTTGCGGAAGAAAGGGTTGAGCCACACCTGCCTTATTTGTTCTGTAGTCATCATTCAGTCACGGTAGAGTCACCTACCTCTAAGGAGGAGGAAGTGAAGCACTGAAGAGAAGCCAGGAGTGATGGTCTAGATGAAGTCTCTCCAGCTGGAACAAGGAATAGAAAATAAGTACTCCTACAGCCCACAGTGTTAGAGAAATTGGACCTAGATTATGGGAAGCATAAAGTTACTCTCTAAAGAGAATAGTCATTGTCTATAACAATTGTCTGTAACAGTAGATTAGCCACTGTATGAAAAGTATCTTTTTTTTTTTTTTTTTTTTTTTTTTTTTTGGTAATCCCGACTAACTGGGATTACAGGCACCCACCACTATGCTGGGCTAGTTTTTGTATTTTTAGTAGAGATGGGGTTTCACCGTATTGGCTTGGCTGGTTTCAAACTCCTGACCTCAGGTGATACGCCCACCTCAGCCTCCCAAAGTGCTGGGATAGAAAAGTATAATTTTAAGAAGATCAAGCTGATAGGGAAGAAACTGGAGAACAAGCAGACTACTTAAAAGAGTCAGGCACAAAGTGATAGCTGGACATAGTGGCTGGCGCCTGTAATCCCAGCTACTCAGGAAGCTAGACAGGAGAATCGTTTGAACCTGGGAGGCGGAGGTTGCAGTGAGCCAAGATGGCGCCATTGCACTCCAGCCTGGGCAAGAAGAGCGAAACTCCATCTCAAAAAAAAAAAAGAAGAAGAATAGTAAAAAGCTTACTAGCTGTGTGAACTGTAAAGGGAGGAATCAAAAGTCTAGAGTTTCTAGTTTGGGTAGCTGGGAAAACGGTGGTCCCAATGATATGAGTAATAAATCTGTAGGGGAAGGTAGTCTGTTGAGAGATGCTGTAATAGAAACTATGTGAAATGTCTAGCCCCATAGGTCCTTCATAAATTGGCACTTGGTTCTCCCCCATGATACATGTTTCTTCATTTCTCAAAAGTATTTATCACATAATTATCTAAAGTAGCAAACTATAATTTTAAAATAATTAATTTTACTTAGCATTTAAGGTATATAACCTCAGTATTTAAAGTAAGATAGATCTGTTATTTATGTTTTTGCCATCTTAGCTTTCAGCCATTGATTTAACAAATAACCGAGTGCCTACTGTGTTTCAGATACATCTATTCTAGATGTTGGGATACAGCATTGAACAAAGCAACCTTAATTTAGTATCTTTAAGGAGAATATATTCTAGCCAGGTTTATTTGGTTTTCTTAGCCATGTTAAACAGTCTTTGAGAATGTTTGGTAAATAATGCCTAATTCAAATTAATACATTTATTTTTAAACAACTCACAGTAAGTTATTTATCACATACGCATGTTTTTTATGAAGTTTACCTTGGATTTATAATTTTCAGTACTTTTTGTTAGTTTGAAATTTTTAATTTTCTTTTAGCAGAATATGTTCTATAAATAGATTTTCATAAAAATCTAAAGAGCAGCCATATTTAAAAGCATGTTTTCATGCTTTTATGGACTTGATTTTTAATTTTCAAACAGTTTTGGAATTATGTTATCTTTAGGTATACAGAAGAGAAGTAGAAGAAAATGGGATTGTTCTGGATCCTTTAAAAGCTACCCATGCAGTTAAAGGCGTCACAGGACATGAGGTCTGCAATTATTTCTGGAATGTTGACGTTCGCAATGACTGGGAAAGTAAGCTGTCATTATTAATATATTTTAATCTAATTATTATTTTGAATTTAATATCAAATCCAGCCTAGTTTTCTGCATCTCATACATAGTTCACAAAATCAACTTAGAAAGTATTTGGAAAATCATGTAGAGGACTAACAATACATTTATGTGGAACTTTTCAGTGTACAAAATGCTTCCTACTATGTAATTTGATCCAATAACCTCAGTAATCCTACAATGATAAGTAGTTATTATTGCTTATTTTACATACAAATTAAGTAAAATTCAGATAGGCAAAGTGACTTGTCAAAGGCAACAAGGTGGAGAAGCCAAGACTGAAATTGAAGATTTCTGTTTCATCATCTACTTTTTCCTAAACTGTTTCCATGGTAAATCCTAGGTGAATCCTTTTGTGATTACTTTAGAATTATTATTTTTTTTTAGACGGAGTTTTGCTCTTGTTGCCCAGGCTGGAGTACAATGACGTGATCTCAGCTCCCTGCAACCTTTACCTCCCCAGTTCAAGTGATTCTTCTGCCTCAGCCTCCCAAGTAGCTGGGATTACAGGTGTACACCATCACGCCCAGCTAATTTTTGCATTTTTTAGTAGAGACAGGGTTTCACCATGTTGGCCAGGCTAGTCTCGAACTCCTTACCTGAGGTGATCCACCCGCCTCGGCCTCCCAAAGTGCTGGGATTACAGACATGAGCCACCGCGCCCAGCCTAGAGTTACTCTTAGTGTGTATTCCCCTTAGACACACAATCTCCTAAGTATAGATACTTCTCAACATCATGTTTATCATTGGCAGTCTGACATCCCTTTTTCACAGAAATAGCCACCTAAGATTAGATATAACAATTTATTTAACATCAATAAATTAGGGAAAAAGGGAACAGTTTTAGTGTTAGGGAACTATTTGTGCCTGAGTGATGCAGTAGTGATTAGAATTGCTTTCTTGCTGTGGGAGATAGATATTGGGCCAAAGAAAATGAGGCTTCCTGGTGATCAGACCTCACATCCCTCATCTGTAACCACAATGCTAAGTGTTAGCTACCTTCCATTTGGACGTAGCCTAGATAGGGCAGGATCTTGTTCAATTGACCATACTGTCCATTCGTACGTGACTTTCATCATAAGTTAATTGATCACATTCTAGGAAAAGATAATTTATCTTTTTATTATTCTCTTCATTTCAGCAACTATAGAAAACTTTCATGTGGTGGAAACATTAGCTGATAATGCAATCATCATTTATCAAACACACAAGGTAAAGATCTCTTCATTCATCCTAAAAGGACTTCAATGTAGTTCAAACACAGACATGCAGATTCCCTAAAGTAAAATTGGGGAGGTTATTAAAAGGCACAAAAATCCAAAGACTTTATTAATGATTCATGAATGTCATATATTTGAAAGGTGTATCAACCTGTTCAGAGCAGAAATGTGTGCAGGCAAGAATCTGAGAGAGACAATCTAGAAATAGAGTGCTTGATAAAGATCAACAGTTAGTTCCCTTGATGCGGTTTTTATTTTTGAAGAGACAGGGTCTTGCTATGTTTCCCAGGCTAGGCTCAAACTCCTGAGCTCAAGTGATCCTCCTGCCTCAGCCTCCCAAGTAATTGGAACTATAGGTGTATGCCACGCTCTCAGCTTTCTTTATACACATTTTAAGTCTAGAAAAGAGCCTTCTGAAATACTGAAATACATTTAAATACCTTTCTAGTATCTAGTCTCTATTAAGAGGTAAATGATAGTTACCAAATATGAATGTGAATTATAGCTTCCTGTGACAACAACAATAAGGGTAATGGCTAGTATGGTATTAGCCTATGTTAAGACTAATAGATATAAAAGTAAGTGGATTATCTGAAGGCAAAGAAAAATCGCAGAGCATGACTTGAGAGGTTAGTCATACACCAGAGCACACAGAAATATAAATTAGTTCCCTTTCACCTTATTTCTTCTGCTGCTATTCTTGATATTTAAAATTATAGAATTAATATTTCTCTTGCCTTATTCTGCTGTTTCTTTTCTGAAAACTGCCCAATAACATAATGTGTATATCATAATAAAAGGAATTAAAATTTTGGAGAGATCCACCAAAAACAATATTAAACATTATAAAAGAAATATAATGATTTAATAGATACTTTGTTTTTCCAATTCAGTGAGTACTTCATTTTTCTTTTTTAAATGGTTTTTGAGTGCATTGTATGAAAACATTAGTCTGTTTTGTATTAAGCTCAGTCTTGTCATCTGAGACATCTTGTATCTAATAATTAGGAGCCATACTTAATTTTACATGATAGCTGCTCAGAAATGCATAACAGTTAAGATTCTGTTTTAGCATACAAATTTTGAAGTCTAATTTGAAATCTAAAATTTAGTAAATGTCAGAATATTAATAAGTCGCCCTATAATTGGGAATGAAGATAAATAACCAATAATTTAGAACCAAAAGAGCCTTATTATCTGAAAATAATCCATCATGGAAAACAATCTGCTGAAGGTATTCTACTAGATAAATAGTAGATGGAGAGAGGGTCATATAAGTTGTATCAGGATTGAAAAATAAAACTAAAAATTATTAAAATCTTATATGTAACAAAATGTGTTACAGTTATAATTATTTGCCAATTCTTGGAATAAACAAATTGTCCTGGAATAATTTTTCCAAGAAAATCACATTACATTCACAATGTATGTAACCATACCACTAACACTATATCTGAAATTTATCATCACCCCAGACAGAAACTCCGTACTCATTTAAGCAACAACTCTCCATTCCCCTCTCCTCACATTCCATGATAATGTTCTGCTTAGACTCAAAGTCTATAGTGTTATTTACACTACAATATTTTTCCCTTTAAATTTGACTTCTTTTACAGTATGGTCTTAAAAGAGGGCTACTGGTCTCTTGATGTTTAAGTCATTCTCATTCTTTAAATTTCTATCTTATCATCCTGTGGATTTGTATTCATTAGGTCTAAATTTGCCAAATCTTCATGTATTACTGTCCCCACACAATTTGCCCAACATTGTGTTCGTCAACTGCATGAAATTTTGTATCTTTAAAAAATGAATCATTTCATCTTGCAAATGATTTGTATTGTATGCTATTTATTACTCTCAGTAATCAAGAATGACACTGCATAATAAGGACTAGTCCAGGTACATATATGAGATAATCAAAACAGAAGTAACAAACAGGATAAAAGATTTGTGTTGGGTTTTTTTTGTTTTTGTTTTTTTCTCATTTAAAGGAGTCCCATTTATTGAAGACCTAGGCTCCATGTCATTCCCAGAGTATATGTTTCCCCTTGCATACCTTAATATTGAAATACTCAATCTAAGTGACTTAGAATTCTTTCTAATGTGATTTGATTCAAAGAAGTCTTTTTTCTTTAAATCTTTGAATCTAAGCGGACCATAATCATGGAGTATGAGGAGAGAGGAATGGAAAGTTGTTGCTTAATGGGTACAGAATTTCTGTTTGGGATGATAATAAATTTCAGAGATAGCCGTATGGTTACACAGCACTGTGAATGTAATTAATGTCCCTGAATTGTACCTTAAAAATTAGTTAAAATGGCAAATTATATGTGTATATATTTTACTATAATTTAAGAAATAGAACATTATTCCTTTTATTATATTGTTCTGCAAAGCTATTAACTCTGTTCATAATTAATCATTTGGTAGATATCATCAGATGCTTTCTGTTTAAAATTTGAGAGATTTTACCTTCAATTAAGACATTTATTGGCATTACATTTGTTTGTCCTGTTAGTTCCATGTTAGATCTGTTTTTCAGAAGATTTTTACTTCTCCACAGAGGGTGTGGCCTGCTTCTCAGCGAGACGTATTATATCTTTCTGCCATTCGAAAGATATCAGCCTTGACTGAAAATGACCCTGAAACTTGGATAGTTTGTAATTTTTCTGTGGATCATGACAGTGCTCCTGTAAGTACAATATATATAAATGTGTATAATTAAACAATATAAAGCTAAATACACAATGCAGGATAAAGACGATAAACACATCCCACACACAATACTTGATTTGATAATGCTTCTTATTGTGTTAGATTGACTGCTAGCAATAGTATAGCCCATGTGTTGTCTGAGGGCAACAGTCATGGCTATGAACATTCCACCAGGGCCATTTACCTTTCCTTCTAAGGTTTGGTGAAACAGCCAAAAGGGCAGTACGTACCCTGGGCAATAGGCTACTTCCCACAGTTATCTCTTAAGCCATTATCAACTACCAGCCAAACCTCTGTGGTTTACCACAATTTAGCTCCATTTACCACTTAAGAGGAGGGAAGCCTGGGCAACATGGTTAGACCCCACCTCTATTAAAGAAAAATTTTGTTTTTCTTTTTTTTTAATTAGCCAGGCCTGGTGACGTGTACCTGTGGTCCCAGCTACTCTGGAGGTTGAGGCAGGAGGATTGCTTGAGCCCAGGAGTTTGAGGCTGCAGTGAACTATGATGGCGCCACTGCACTCCAGAGTGGGCAACAGAGCAAGACCCTGTCCCCGAAAAAAGTGGGTGGGGAGGAATCCTGGTGTCATATCAGCTTGGTGCTTATAAGATTTCACTGGAGATAGTTTTTAAGAGTTATGATTTTGGTTAACCTAATATGAGACTAGACCAGCAGAGTTTACAAAATACTGGGTATCTACTGATGCTTTGTTTTTTGTTTTGGCAGCTAAACAACCGATGTGTCCGTGCCAAAATAAATGTTGCTATGATTTGTCAAACCTTGGTAAGCCCACCAGAGGGAAACCAGGAAATTAGCAGGGATAACATTCTATGCAAGATTACATATGTAGCTAATGGTATGTATTTTATTGTTTTTGCTCTTTGATAATGTGGCTGTTCTTGATCATGACCTATATGACAACAGTTTGGACAAATGCCTTTTTCTTATCCATTAGTTTACTGAATTTTAATTTGGAGAAAGGTATATCAGAATTACTAGAGAATCTTTGAAAATACAGATGTCTGAATTTCACCCTGGAGCTACTACTATATGAGTATTTCTGAAGCTAGAGGTGGATAAGTAAATTTTAAAACTTTATCCCTAGGTCACTGTCATATACCCTTCTTTTTTTTTTTTTTTTTTTCTGAGATGGAGTCTCGCTATGTTGCCCAGGCTGGAGTGCAATGGTGCAATCTCAGCTCACTGCAACTTCTGCCTCCCAGGTTCGAGCGTTTCTCTGCCTCAGCCTCCCCAGTAGCTGAGATTACAGGTGCCCACCACCATGCCCAGCTAATTTTTTGTATTTTTAGTAGAGACAGGGTTTCACCATCTTGGCAAGGCTGGTCTTGAACTCCTGACCTCGTGATCCACCCACCTTGGCCTCCCAGAGTGCTGGGATTCCAGGCGTGAGCCACTGCACCCGGCCTAGCCTTCATTTTTAAGCACCATTTTCTTAGATATTTGCCTAATAGAATGTGTTTATAATTAGGAATATAAGCAACAGTGGGGAAGGAAATTAAGAGTTCTTTTACTCATTGTCAGCCTTTTTAACTTTCTGAATCAGGGCTCCCCTAACCTTATTTGTTGCTAGTTACATATTTATTTCTCTTTGGCATTCATCGTCAGGCTTTTTGTTTTCTGAGTCAGCGCTTCCCTAGTCCTTATTAGTTGCTAGTTACCTATTTCTTTCGCTTTGAATAGGCCTTTTCATTGCTTGCTTTGGGTCCTTGCTTTACCTACTTTGCACCTGCAGTAATCATTGCAACCTCTCTCATCAAAAGTCAAGCCTTCTTTATATAGGGCCATAACTGCTAGTATGTTTAAAGAAACAGTTGTACCTGAGTAAGTTACTATTTAATTACAGTACAGATTTATGAATAAATCTGCCTTAAATAACCTTAAGTGGTGCTATAGTAATTTTTACAGGTAATTTCGGGAACCAAGAACATTGTAGAAAGGTTATAAATGCTTTCTTATTTGCTGTCTGATTATGTCTGATGGATAGTGTTAAGGAATGAAAGGTTGGGACTTAAAAAATGCTAATTAGTCCGGCCAGGTACAGTGACTTATGCCTGTAATCCCAGCACCTTGGGAGGCTGAGACGGGCGGATCATGAGGTCAAGAGTTCGAGACCATCCTGGCCAACATGGTGAAACCCTGTCTCTACTAAAAATACAAAAATTAGCTGGGCATGGTGGTGTGCACCTGTAATCCCAGCTACTCAGGAGGCTGAGGCAGGAGAATTCACTTGAACCCCAGAGGCGGAGGTTGCAGTGAGCCAAGATCACACCACTGCACTCCACCCTGGCAACAGAGCGAGACTCTGTCTCGAAAAAAAAAAAAGAAAAAAAGAAGATGCAAATTGGTCCAATGTGAGGAATATTTTAAAAGCAAGGGAACAAATTAAGTGCTTCACATATGTTTGGAGAATTGTATCTTAATACATTTTAATTTTCCTTTATCTTACAGTGAACCCTGGTGGATGGGCACCAGCCTCAGTGTTAAGGGCAGTGGCAAAGCGAGAGTATCCTAAATTTCTAAAACGTTTTACTTCTTACGTCCAAGAAAAAACTGCAGGAAAGCCTATTTTGTTCTAGTATTAACAGGTACTAGAAGATATGTTTTACCTTTTTTTTTTTTTAACTTTATTTGACTAATATGACTCTGTCGATACCAAAATTTAGTTGTTGAAAGTATTTGCTGTGTTTTTTGATGTTCCCCTATAGAGTATTGTTTCGTTGGTTTTTGTTGTTGTCATTGTTGTTGTTTTAAACAGGGTCTTGCTCTGTTGCCTAAGCTGGAGTGCAGTGACATCATCACAGCTCACTGCAACCTCGACCTCTGGCATCAAGCGATCCTCTCATCTCAGCCTTCACAGTAGCTGGAAGTCCCCGCAGGCATGTGCCACCACACTCAGCTAATTTTTTTTTTTTGTAGAGATAAGGGTCTTGCTATGTTACCCAAGTTGGTCTTGAACTCCTGGCCTCAAACAATCATCCTGCCTCAGTCTCCCAAAGTGCTGGGATTACAGACATGAGTCACCATGCCTGGCCTTGGGAATTGCAGTTTATAGCCTTTAAAACTTAATTTTTTTATTGTTTCCTTTTTCTTCTAATGCTTATGTAAAGAAATTTTGATATTATAGAACTGTAGAATTGCAGAAGGGCAAACTTCCTGTATGTATTGTTTCCTTTCCTCGAAACTGTTATTTTTGTTGTATAATCTTCCAGATTTTTCTTTGTATATACTGACATATTTTTGAGAGTTAAAATGTTTATACTTACTATTATAACAAAATTCTTGTTTTATAGCCTGTTTTTTTTCACTTAACAATGTATCTTGACTATCTATATTTATAAGACATTAGATGTGTAAAATATCTCATTCTTTTAACATCTGTTACATGCGTGTTGCAGAATTTATTAACTAGTCCCACATTAATGTCTGAGTTGGTTCCGTATTTTTACTGTCAACCAGTACAGCACTGAACACCTCTATGCAAAGAGGTAGAATCTTTAACCTTTTTTGTTGTTGTTGAGACAACATTTCTCTCTTGCTGCCCAGGCTGGGGTGCAGTGGCGCAATCTCAGCTCACTGCAACCTCTGCCTCCCAGGTTCAAGCGATTCTCCTGCCTCAGCCTCCTGAGTAGCTGGGATTACAGGCGTCCACCACCATGCCCAGCCTATTTTTGTATTTTTAGTAGAGACGGGGTTTCGCCGTGTTGGCCAGGCTGGTCTCGAACTCTGACCTCAGGTGACCTGCTCTCCTGGGCCTCCCAAATTGCTGGGTTTACAGGCGTGAGCCACTGCGCCTGGCCCAGAATCTTTAACTTTTTAAAGTAAGTGATACATTAACATGATTAAAAGTCAAAAGTGACCAGGCGCAGTGGGTCACACCTGTAATCCCATCACTTTTTGGGAGACCAAGGTGGGAGAATGGCTTGAGGCCAGGAGTTCAAGTCTAGCCTGGGTAACACAGCAAGGTTCCATCTTGACAAAAAAAAAAAATTAGGCGTGGTGGCATACACGTATAGTCCTAGTTACTTGGGAGGCTGAAGCAGGAAGATCGCTTTGTCCGGGAGTTTTAGGCTGCAGTGAGCTGTGGTTATACGACTGCACTCCAGCCTGGACAGGTAATGTCTCTTAAAAAAAAAAAAGAAGTATGAAAAAGTTCTGAGATGGGCGGATCACGAGGTCAGGAGATTGAGACCATCCTGGCTAACCTGGTGAAACCCCGTCTCTACTAAACAATACAGAAAACTAGCCGGGCGAGGTGGCGGGCAGCTGTAGTCCCAGCTACTCGGGAGGGTGAGGCAGGAGAATGGCATAAACCCGGGAGGCGGAGCTTGCAGTGAGGTGAAATTTAGCCAGTGCACTTCAGCCTGGGCAGCAGAGCGAGACTCCATCTCAAAAAAACAACAAAAAAAAGAAGTATGAAAAAGTTACACAGTAAAATTTATCCTGTCTTGCATTTGCCATATACTATTAACTATTACTATATGCTATTACTAGTTTTTTCCAGAAAGTTTTTAATGCTTGAATGAACAAATACTAGTGTATTTTCTACACACATACACTTTTTTTGTTGTTAGAGAAGCAGCAGCATACTGTAAACACTGTTCAACATCTTATATTCGCATTTTATCTTGAAGGTCTCACATATTTATAAGGAGCTTCCTCATTTTGATGGTTATACAGTAGTCCATTGTGTAGATACACATAATTTGTTTAATCATTTCTGCATTGGTGAATATTACAGTTTCCAATTTTTGCTAAAACCGTGTTTTAATTGTATCCATATGTCATTTTGTACTTGCAAGTTTATATGTGGGAAAAATTAATAGATGTGGTACTAGTGGCCCTGCTAGGGGTTTGTGCATTTATAATTTAGATACTACTTTTCATAGAGGTTATAGTAATTGACCATCTCAACAGCAATAATGAATTGCAGTGCCTGTGTCCCATAATTTTTCATACAATGCGTAAAACAAAACTTTGTAACTTTCCCAACTCATTAGGTGAAAAATACTCTGTCAGTGTAGTTTTAATTGTATTCTTCTTATGACCGAGTTTAAGCCTGCTTTGTTCCATTGAGAATCTTTTGTATAATACTATTTCTATAAATTCTATTTTGTAATAACATTTAAAATATTACTAGGTATTGCCAATTGTGATACACAAATGGTAAGCAGTAACACGTGAATATCTTCTCATTCTCACCTATACTGAATGTTAAGTAATTGGCTGAGAAATGTATATTCTTGAGTCCTTTTCTTTAGCTAAAAATAATAGTCAATTATATAATGAAATAATGTTAAACAAATCTGATTTCTAATGATGTTTATAGTATGTCTTTCTTTTAAAAAAATGCAAAGGCTAAATTTATTGTCCGATACTAACTAATATCCCATATTAACATAAGGTGTATTACATTGATGTCTTATTTAGCTTTTTCCCAGGAAAAAGGGTATTTGAAAATAGTGTTTTGTAATATAGCCTGACTCTTTAGGGATTCTCTCCTCAGGCACATGTGCACTGCATTAAGTGTGCTCACGATTTTTATAGTATCTTGTACTTTAGAATTGTTATAGCTAGATCTGGATGCATTACTTCTTATTGTTTCTGAGTCTGTGCCATATTTATCAAATAAACCAGAAAACTGATGGCACGTGACAGAAACAGGCTTATCACCCTGCTTAGTGATATGTCTGTTTGCCATAGCCACTAGGTTTTTAAAGTGGTGCTGTTTCACTCTATCCAAGACCAGATTTTGTTTCACTCTGTCTTCTCTCTTCACCATGACCTCGCTGAAACAGCCTCCCTCTTGATGCTTTATATGACTTCCTTACCAAAGGGGCTCAGATATTCAACTAAACAAGACAGAAAATATAACTTTGTATTAAAGCAAAAGAAATCAGAATGCAGTTCTGTGTAAAACATGCTCTCAATTATATTTGAGAAGAATAACTTTTTGAAACATTTGAAAGATACATGGTAGGATATTAGCAACATTTGCATCTAGACTGTTGGATTTAGAGCAGTGTTTTATTGACTGTCTGTGTGTGTGTATGTATATGTGCACAGATTTTTCATTTATGGACCTAGGAGGGAGGAGCTTGGAATCTTAAAAACGTCTCTGGGGAAGAGAGGTCTATTGTTTGTGGATACATGTATATGTGTGCAAAGATACAACTGAAAAGATTCATTGGCCCAAACTCAAATCTGGCTTTTTGAGTCCAGATTGAGTTTCTTTCTAACAAAGATCCAAATTCAAACCTTAATGTGAAAAAATCTTTGTTACTGTAACATGATTCTTTTTTCTTACAATAATTATGGAAGATAAATGTATGAAGTCAAACCCAGCATTGAAACCCTAGGAAAGCGAACATTCTTAATTTTGGTGATGGAAAAAATAGTAACATTAAATAGTGTGTATATCACCTTTAGACAAAGTTCTGTAAAGAGTTAATAAGATCCAAAGTTGTTTAACAGTAAAAACTATATATATATATAGATTTTTTTTTAAAGACAGCGTCTCACTCCTGTCGCCCAGGCTGGAGTGTACTGGAGCAATCTCAGCTCACTGCAGCCTCAACTTTCCAAGTTCAGGTGTTCCTCCTACCTCAGCCTCCTGAGTAGCTGGGACTACAGGCACACACCACCATGCCCGGCTAATTTTTTGTACTTTTAGTAGAGTTGGGGTTTCACCATGTTTCCCAGGCTGGTCTCAAACTCCTGAGCTCAGGCAATCCGCCTGCCTCAACCTCCCAAAGTGCTGGGATTACAGGCGTGGGCCACTAACCCAGCCAGTAAAAACTTTTAAACTCATTTGACAAAGAGTTCAGAGCATGTTTGTTGATATAAATAAGGCAAGCGTCTCTCTCATAGCTTGAATACATTTTTTAAATTCTTGATAAATAGTATTGTATGTCATAATTTTTATTGCAGGCTAAGAAAAGAAATGCCATGTTGTGGGGTAAAAATCAGGAGACCTTTCACTGATCCCCTCTGCTTGCCTATATTGCCCTTTTTTTTTTTTCAGATGCCTAACCCCCTTTATTTCACACACCTATGCAAATTGTGAGGCCGAGGATGTGACTACAAACAGTTAAGATTTGATTTACATAAATAAGCTTTCTCCCTCATGAAAATACACTGTGTCACTTCACACTTGGTCTGACACACACAAAAAATTCTCACCCTATGTGGCACAAATACACTGAGCATGCAATATTAAGTACACTTTCCATTTTATTTTTCTCCAGAGAATGGTCCATCTTCAGTCTTTAAGGACGCAGCTCCTTACATGGGCTTTGGTGGGGGTCAAGGGGCAGCACCCACAGATCTAAACTGGGGTGGAGGTATTTGATTCTTCTCCATGAGATCAATTCCTGACTACTTTGTTGTGAATTGCACAACTCACACAGTAATGCAGCTTCACATACAGCTTGGGAAGCACTCACACAGTAATGTAGCTTCACATACAGCTTGGGAAGCACTCACACAGTAATGTAGCTTCACATACAGCTTGGGAAGCACATAGACATCACAGACGCTTGCTTCGGAAATGTCCCTGACTGCTGTGGCCTTCACTGTGTATCAAATGACGAATTTCTTAATGGCCTTGTCCTTGAGCACGCATAGGGCACAGTTGGTGCAGCAAACAGGCTGCACGTGGCAGCGGCCCTTTTTGGCACAACCATTGTTCCTTCTTTTCTTTGTCATCTTGGAGGCCCAGACCGTAGAGAGGACTATTCCCCTAACTTTTGAAAAATTCCATATACCTTCGATTCCTTGCTGATAGGATAAGTTCAAATTTGTAAGGTTAATAATTTTGCATTCATAATGATAAATTTTAATAGAGATTCTGTGCATTCCATGAATATGGAGGGTGGGAGAACTGTGTTCTGGTAGTCTTGCAGCTGTTAGTAACAAACATACTGCTGAGTTTTTTACTTGTCTTTTTTTTTTCCTTCAGTGACTGAAGCAAGGCTGTGTGACATTCCATGTTGGAGAAAAAAAGAAAAAAAAAAAGCTGAATGCTCTAAGCTGGAACGTAGGATCTATAGCCTCGTCTGTGGCCCAAGACCTTGGCCTTGTGTACAAAAATGACAAAATATTGCAATAGCAAAGCTGAACATCTAACACTAGCTATCTCCTGCTAGATCTCCTTGCTCAGCATATAACTATAAATACATGTAAAATTACATGTATATGGCTATATTTTTATTTGCTTGCTCCTAGAAGAGAAAAAAAAATCAACTTTGAATCACAACTAGGAATTGATGCTTTAATTTTTGGATACTTTTTCAGAATTTTTAATTTACTATGGTCCAGCCTAAGATCCTCTGTTGTATCAGGTTTTGTGCACAAAAGAAAAGCACAAAAGTTGAACGCACATGGGGCATGTGCTTTCTGTGCAGCAAATAATCTGGATGAGGTTCTTTTTTCAGGCCTACAGTCAAATCTGTGTCCAGAATTTTTTGACTTTTTTGCTTTGTATAATCATAGAATTCGTTGCTGCTGATTTCTATAATGATTCATGTTGTGTGTGTCTTAATAACTGAGGGCTGTCAATAACCTGTGATTTTGCCTTTTCTATAGTCTTACTCCCATGAAGAACTTTGGTTCTGATGGAGAAAGTGAAAAGCTTTATTTCTTCCCCCAGATATCTTTATATTTCTATTATATTTTTTAGTTGTGTACTGTGTGCTAGACATTTTTTTCAGTTTATTACAAACACAATTTGGTAATCCCTAAATTGGTTCTGCCTGTCTCCAAACAGAAATATCTGTACAAATCTTGTTGGTATAGACTACTTTCTGGAAAATGGTCAAGATAAATTCATGTTTTCTTTAAATTTCTAAGGTAGTATATGGTATAACTTGTTTAAAGCAAATCAGACTGAGTTTGACATTTAATTCAATATTTCTGGTATTCAGTAACGGGTATATATGTTTGTTCTTCCAGTTTGGGTCAGTTTAAAAGATAGGTTGCAAAGTATACATGGAAAATGTGAGCAATGCCTCTCTGCCTCTTGATCAGAAACTTCAGCAGAGCAGTAAAGATTCCACATGATTCAAACTGAAATGCATTTCTTTGTTGCTATATGAACTTAAAATGTAAAATACCTTTTTCAGTTTAAGTCTTGTGAACAACATTGAAGCATGGAGATGAGGCAAGGAATAGTGCTCACTGAAGTTGAAATGACTGCCCACTTCAAAATCTTCATTGTGTTTACACACCAGTGTATTTATACAAATCAGAGGCATTTTGTAGATGCTTCGCTGACTTGTTCAGCTCTGTAAAAACACAGAAATCGGACCCATTTTGTAAAGCAGAAAGTCATGTCACATGGAACATGTCCTGTATATATCACATACATGGTAATGGAGTCTTAATGATAAGTGCAAGATAATAATTTAATGATGGGATTAGTCTGATCGCTTAATATGCACAATCCTGGAAGTGAATTACTTGCATCAGATATAGTGATATTTATTATTCTGTACAGAGAGAAAAATACATATAAAACATATGCTTACATTACATGCACGCAGATTTCACGCTCCATAATCTTTTCTATTTTTTAATTTACCTTTCTGTAAATGATGTGCATGGAATATGCCTTATAGAAAAATGCTGTTCATAATTTGACTACGTGGAAAAGTGCCTATATGGTGGTAATGCTAGTAAGGCAAATAAGACAAATTATCATGTTGGTTTACTACATCACCAGTTAACATTTTATATTGTGATGTTTAAAAAAGAAAAGTTTATACCTCAAATGTGTATTTTATTTTACAATCAGCTGTGGGTTATGGGGTTGGGATGGGAGAATGGGAGGGTTGGGGAGGGCAGGTTTATTCACCATAGCCACTGATAAGAATCTTCAAAAAAATTCTGTATGCTCACTATAAATGTTTCTCTGTTTGCCATTTCTGGTAACTGTCATGAACACAGACAGTTAACTCTTTCATTACTAAATTGGATAGCTTTATTTTACAGAAGTATGGAAAGTTTACAAAGCAATATCTAAATCTAATTATCACTAGTTGCATTTGGACTAAATGTGATGATATACTTTTGCAATTGATTCTGTAAATAAAATGATTACACTAAAATATTTGTATTAAGAGAAGAAAAGATAACATTTTACCTTTAGATAACTGCACTTTTACTTCACTAGAGTTAATTCCACCCAATCAGATTGAGAAATAAATTGGTGAATATGGAAAGAGTCCAAAAGAGGTCAGAATTTGGAGAGGTACTGGCCTTATGGACAACATTTAGATCCTCTAGAATTATTTTCATTAAGCTGATTCCTACATCCTGAATATTCATGTTTTCTCATCTACAGATAATTTGTCTTCCTCCAAACCAAAAGAAAAAACTACCCTTTACTCTCTTTTCTACTCAGTTTATCTTTTGTGCTATGTTAGAAACTTGAAATCTATTGGTGATGTGGGGTTTTATCCCTGACTGCCACTGCACAGGACAAGAGAGCACAGTGTTTCCGCTGGAATTCAGGACTCCTGGTTTTGAGGTAGAGGATGATCACTGCAGTACTTGGTTTGGTATTGCCACAGGGGTAACTAAACCAAAGGAGGGTTATATCTGCAAGGGAGGTGTAAGAAGGCAAAATAAGGAAAAGGAGGAATGGGTTTTCTCTTTGTTCAGTTTCATCAACTAATTTATACACCTAATACAACGTCAGTGTCAATTGCTATTAAGAAATTTTTAGTTGGGCTGAGCTGGTTCTCTTGTGAAATTGTGCTGGTTATCTTTAAGCTTATCAGTTATTTGTCCAATTAAACACTTTTCACCAGTATTTAGTCCGAGTTGTACAGACGATGTATTTGGATTTTGTCATGGTTCATCTACAGACTCAAAACATAATCATTTTAAAGTACCTTGGGAGTGTGTAGAGTAACTTCTATAATAGCTTTATGATCCTGATGATGTTTTTTAAACATAATAAAGTTGGATCTTCCATGTTACAATCACAAAATTAAAACCAGTATTTAAAGTGGAAAAGTATTAAAATATTATGGACAAATATGCTGGCTTGATTTGTTTTCCTTAACCCTGAGATATTGCCCTACTCTGAGTAGTTAAGAGCTTGAAATTCAGTGTTCTTCCTGTAACCCAGTTAGGGATCAAGAAAACAAAGTTGCAGCCGACATTTTTATTTTGTTTTTTTTTTTTTTTTTTTTTGAGACAGAGTCTTGCTCTGTCACCTAGGCTTTGAGTGCAATGGCACGATCTTGGCTCACTGCAACCTCCATCTCGCAGGTTTAAGCGATTCTTGTGCCTCAGCCTCCCAAGTGGCTGTGATCACAGGCGTGAGGCACTACGCCCGGCTACTTTTTGTATTTTTAGTAGAGACAGGGTTTCGCCATGTTGGCCAGGATGGTCTCGAACTCCTGACCTCAGATGATCCACCAACCTGGGCCTCCCAAAATGCTGGGATTACAGACATGAGCCAGTGCCCAGCCCGATTTTTTTTTAACAAAATATAACAGTGGAATATATCAAGTATATGACATGTAATAAATATTTTGTATGTATTTTGTCATATGTATTATACATATGTGTGTAGTGGGTTACAGTTTACAATGAATTTCTTACTGTGGATCACGTCCAGAAGTTTTAAAAGATTGCTAGAGAATTAAGCTATATTCACTTGGGTGTTTCTAAAATGGAAGCACAGCGCTGGCGAATGATACACATTTATTTTGTAATTGATCTCTATGCACTTAACCATAAATAAATCATCTCATTTATTTAAATCTCATTTAAATAATCTCAGCTCCACTTGTTGCACTCAGGGAATTTATGCCCTAGAACAACCATGAAATGGGAAGTGTGAACTTGCAGTTCACTCAGCCAGTGGATTCGTATTGAAAGGCACTGAGCATATTTCTTTCCTAGTGTTCAAAAATACATGACATCCAAACAATGTAATCTGTAAATAAAAACCAACTACTTAATCTGGTGGGATGCTGGAGGGAAAATCTGACTTGTGTTGAATTTGTTGACAGAGAAATATGTGGTCCTCATTCCTAGAGGGATTTTCTAGGGCAGTTTTAACTGCAGGTTTTGCTTTAGGCTTGACTTTGGAATATAACCTACTAATAAGGTGTAGTTCTACCTAGCAGTTTCAAATGGGGTTGCTTTTATAGGCTCTTCCAGATTTTCTTGCCATTATTTGAACTTGGTTACTACAGAGTTCATACTATCATTTACATTGTCTGCCTATTAAGACACATTTTCTGTGAACTTTCCACATCTGTATCCTTTGAATAGCCTTGCACAGATATCATAAGTGAAGCTACTTTATTTGGCCTCTTCATTCTTTCTTTGTATAGAGTTGTGTGAGGTTAGTACTAGAACAAATCTTTAATACCTCTGAAGTTATTAGAAGATGCCAAACCACGATGTTCCTGTCACCCAGGCTCTGTGGTTGATGAGGTGTTGTGTGAGGGTATCTCCGTCGTGTCTGTACCAGGCCCTGTGCCTGCTTTTTCTGACTCCTCCCCACTCAGCAGTCCAGTGAGGTGATAGTGGTGATTGGTGATACCACCCCTCTTTTACAGAGGAGGGAACAGGTTGGGGTTCCAAACCTACTGATTGACTCAAGTTTGTTTTCTTCCCATTAGACTTTACTTTTTAATGCCTATGTGTAATATCTAGAATATAGTGTTTGATGGACTGGAAAGAACCAACATGCTTGAAGACTAGCAATTTTGGTGTATGGGTCTTAGTCCCACACTTCAATATTGGCTTCACAAAATTCCAAATACACGTGGTTCCTTAACAATGGTTCGATTTATGATTGTTTGACTTTATACAAAGCACTACAAATACAGTACACTCCAACTTGCCATGGGGCTGTGTTCCAGTAAACCAATCATATGCGGAAAATACTGTAAGTCAAAAGTACATTTTCAGCCAGGGGCAGTGGCTCACACCTGTAATCCCAGAACTTTGGGAGACTGAAGCGGGTGGATCACCTGAACTCAGGAGTTGGAGACCAGCCTGTCCAACATAATGAAACCCTGTCTCTACTAAAAATAAAAAAGTTAGCTGGGTGTGGTGGCACACACCTGTAATCCCAGCTACTCAGGAGACTGAGGCAGGAGAATTGCTTGATCCCGGGAGGTGGATGTTGCAGTGAGCTGAGACTGTACCACTGTACTCCAGCTTGGGTGACACAGCAAGACTCTGTCTCAAAAAAAAAAAGTTTTCAGCTTACGGTATTTTCAACTTGGAATGGGCTTATCAGTACATAGCCACATCGTAAGTCGAGGTGCTTCTGTCGAAATGCGTTATTATTTTAACTTATTTTCAACTTACAGTGGGGCTTATCAATATGTGGTCCCATCACAAGGGGCTTTTGTAACGATGTGTCTTATAAAATCCTACCAGATACAGAAAGGAGGTCAGTAAAGATGAAATTTGATCACGATTTGGTGCTTAAACTTTCTTCCTGTCCTCCAGCTCAGATGAAACAGGAAACTGAGTCATAAAACATTACTACAAACAAGCCCAAGGATTTTATCCCAGATTTTCAACCCAAGGATGAGCTGCAATATAACTATCACTGTTTTGTTGGCTGCCTACCACAGAATGATCACTGAGGAAATAAACCAAGCTTTGGATTCACTGTAACTTGGTTTACTGTGGTTCTTTTCTGTATTATTGTTAGGATTGAGAGGTTTAAATGGTAACTGGGTCCAGCAGCAGGGAATCCGTGTGCAGCAGCTAAATCAAGGTGTAGTCAATGTACAAAACACTTTAGCAAATTGGATATCAGTAATTCCCCAGCACCCTAAAACAGTTCCCAAAACAAGAATTTATTGAACTACTACATGCCATAAAGGATTGGAGATACAGCAATAACCAGCATGTAGCCTTCATTGTTTTTGTCATAACCAAGCTTTTAAGAAATGTATCCAAAGTTAAAGGAAATAGGCTGGGCCGGGCATGGTGGCTCACACGTGTAATCCCAGCACTTTGGGAGGCCAAGAGGTCAGGAGTTCGAGACCAGCCTGGCCAACATGGTGAAACCCCATCTCTACTAAAAATACAAAAGTTAGCTGGGCGTGGTGGTGAGCACCGTAATCCCAGCTACTCGGGAGGCTGCGGCAGGAGAATTGTTTGAACCCAGGAGGCAGAGGTTACAATGAGCCGAGATTGCACCATTGTACTCCAGCCTGGGCGATGGGGCAAGACTGTGTCTCAAAAAAATAAAGGAAATAGGCTTTGAGATCAGAAGCATTTGAATAAGGTACATTGAACTTACATTGTGACTTGGCCACAGTTGAGATGTACAGAAGTGTTTTTAATTCTTGGTTCTCAGTTCTCAAAAGGTAGATAGGAAATGGGCTGTTGCTGTGTTTTAAGTTCACCAGCCTCTGTACATTGATAGCACCATATTAATGGTATTCATTTTAATTTAAAACTACAATTTATAGTCTGTGACTCACTTTTCATTCCTAGCATCCAGTAGGTTTTTTGTTGTTATTTCTAAGTAAATTTCCAAGTCCCTGGTACCATGTATTCAACATACTGAGAAAGAATGAGACTTAGGAAGACCAGAGGTTCTCTTGCTCTCTCACTTGAACAGCTTTTATCTTGGGCAAATCATTTTAATGTGTCTAAGTCTATTGTAATCTTCTATAAAATTATACAAAGCCACCTACTATGGCTGCATCACAGGGTTGTTTGGGGAAGAGCAAGATAATGTATTTTAAAGCACTATGCAAATATTAAGGAAATACACAACTGCAAATATGTGCTAGGTGCTGGGTTTTGAATGGTAGAAATAGGAAGATGAGCAAGAGACAGGAATAATGACAAGTTGCAAACATTTGGGGGCTTTGAGCAGAACCGTAAGTTACTTGGCTTGTCTGGGGTTTAGTCTACCTCCAGGACATAACCAGTAAGGGAGAAGACTAGGGGGAGAGGCACAGGCAGTTGGTTGAAAACCTTGAAGTCTATAAAGTTTGATCTTTGTTCTGCCAGCAGTGGGAGACACTGAAGGACTTTTTGGAGCATTATTATTGTACACATTTTAGAAATATCTGTGGGTCTTGCTGCCTGGTTTCGTTTGAATAGGGAATAAGTCAAATGATTTGGGTTTTGTTTTTTTGATACAGAGTCTCGCTTTGTCATCCAGGCTGGAGGCGTGATCTTCCACTGCAACCTCCGCCTCCCTGGTTCAAGTGGTTCTCGTGCCTCAGCCTCCCGAGTAGCTGGGATTAAAGGCATGCACCACCATGCCAGACTAATTTTTTTATTTTTAGTAGAGACGGGGGTTTCTCCATGTTGGCCAGGCTGGTCTTGAACTCCTGGCCTCAAGTGATCCACCTGCCTCTGCCTCCCAAAATGCTGGGATTACAATATAAGCCACCGTGCCCAGCCTGATGGTTTTGTTGTTGTTTTGAGGTGGTTTTTTGCTCTTGTTACCCAGGCCAGAGTACAATGGCATGATCTCGGCTCACCGCAACCTCCGCCTCCCGGGTTCAAGCGATTGTCCTGCCTCAGCCTCTTGCTAAATGTTTCAATAGTGCCCTTATCTCCAAGAGTGAGTCCACACTCCTTGACTTCAGTCTCATATCAAAGGCATCTTTTAGTAGTTTGGCCTTACTCCATCTTACCAGCCTGACTCCTTGGTCCTCTATACAGATAAATTGTCACAGCCAGGTAGATTTACTGTGTCACTCAGCAATCCATGCTTACCTTCTAAGGAAATGCCTGCTATCCTCCCCTTAGTCAATAGCTAAAACCTACTTCAGGGTCCCAACTTCTGAACTTACTTATATCAACCCCCTCAACTGCTATTCAGTTCTATTGTATGTCCTTTTCCTTTGTATTTGGATTATATAACTACTATGATATTGCTTGTTGTATTAGTCTAGAAACTCTGCTAATAAGCTAGGCTCTAGCTTATCAACTCAACTGACCAGTAGAACACAAGGCCCCACCTAAAGTCAGAGAGCAGTTTCAATAGAGTGTATGTTTAAGGTGGCAAAAAAGTGAAAAAATATATATGGATAGGTTGTGAATAGAAGGAGCAAATGAAACTGGAGGGGCAGAAGAGATTTTAACTTCAATGAGAAGGTGCAAGGATGAGATCCGGGAAAAGGAACACCATTATCTTCTTTTCCCCTAGGACTTAAGCTTTATAAAGAGATGCCAACTCTCCCAGCCAGAGATAGTGGCAGATGAGCAGAGTCAAAAGAAATGCCAGGAGCCCACAGCAGGTCTGGGCTGCAAAGGGTTATGGATAGTTAGCTGTGCAGCTGCTGAGGAGCGATGATGGAAACAAAGATTGACTGAGTCACCTCTGCTAACAATCCCTGTGGTGCTCTGTGGAAGGTACTGGGCTCTTCCCTGAAGTATCAATACACATGAGATTCATATCATCCACTATAAAAAGGTATCATGTTTCCGTCTTTGGATGATAAACCGATTCTGTGTTTATATGAGGACACCATAAATATGGCATTTCATAGACTACGTAGAGCTAGATACCTTCTTAGAAGCCAGCGAAGCCAACTGTCTCATTTCACAATTAAGGAAACTGAAGACAAGATAGGAAATGAATAGCATAAAGTCTCACAGCAAGGACTGCAATGGAGGTCTCTGGATTTCCAGCTCCCTCAACACTTCCTGCCTCTGTTGTGACTGTTTTCTGTTTGGTATGAGTGCTAAGTATATTGACTTGTTGCCTCGACCATTCAACAAACTTAGAGGACCTTTTAATGTAAGGCACTTGTTGAAGGTAACAAGAAAAGACATAGTCCCTGCCCATCAGAGACCTCAGTCTGGAGAAAAATGTGGGCAAGATTTATCTCTGCAGTACAGAATTAAAAAATCTTTGGCTTTTTTTAAACATGTTTTTATCATTTAATTTTTTGTTTGATAATGTATGTAATTCCTCAAGAAATAAATATTAACAGCCTGGCCAACATGGTGAAACTCCGTCTCTACTAAAAATAGAAAAATTAGCCAGGCGGTGGTACATGCCTGTAATCCCAGCTACTTGGGAGGCTTGAGGCAGGAGAATCACTTGAACCTGGGAGACGGAGGTTGCAGTGAGCTGAGATTGTGTCACTGCACTCCAGCCTGGGTGACAGAGTGAGACTCTGTCTCAAAAAACAAAAAATTATTGGAGGTGCGTTTCCAAAACTTTTTCTGATGGGGTGTTCAAGGTTTGAGTTCTACTGGCATAGGTAAGTGCTGTCCTGAGCAAGTTAAAAATGGCTTTTACCCCAAGAACTTTCCATTTAAAATTACCATCCTCCTGGTATATACCAGCAAGCCTCAGTTATTTAACTGTTGTACAGTTGAATAAGGTACTGGTCCCTGGCCTGTTAGGAACCAGGCCGCACAGCAGGAGGTGAGCAGCAGGAGAGCGAGCATTAGCCTGAGCTCCGCCTCCTGTCAGATCAGCAGCATTACATTCTCATAGGAGCAAGAACCCTATTGTGAACTGCATGTGAGGGACATAGGTTGCACACTTATGAGAATCTAATGCCTGATCTGAGGTGGAACTGTTTCATCCCAAAATCACCCTCCCAACCCCACCCCATCCGTAGAAAAATCGTCTTCCATGAAACTGATCCCTGGTGCCAAAAAAGGTTGGGGACCACTGGGTAAGAGCATCCAGATGTGTTGAAAGAGGCTTGGCCTGAGGTAGGCAAGCTCTCCACACAGATCTGAGTACCTTTTGTTATTAGAGGATGAAAGTTTTAAGAACGAGAGCTCACAGGTTATGTCCTCGATGAGAAAAGACTGAGGAAGTGCACCAAAGCTTGATTTCATTGTAAGAGCCCTTTGAGGTTATAGCCCAAGTCTAGACAGTGAAATGGGCAGGAAGGTAGAAGCTCCTCTGTTAATTCCTTTGTGAGCTTCAGGGCTACAAGAGAACATCACACATCATGCAGGGCTAACAAAGCTCTATATTCACTTTATTGTGTGCAAGGCTTCTACTTAGTACAATCCCAGCTGATTTTAGAGTGGAGACAGAATTGCCCCCTCAACTGCCCCCCACCTCCACTCCAGCCCACTTCAAATTTGCAAGTGACATGAAAGCAAAGTACTTCCATAATCAACACGGGGGGATGACCGGAGCCCTTCTAGTTTGGATTACTTCCTGATGCTTTCCTTCCATCACACACACACACACACACACACACACACACACACACACACACACACCCCTGTATGCTTCGTTAGCAGTTGGCGCACACACATATACACACCCTGTATGCTTAGCAGCTGGCACAAGGCCCTCCTACTTTTACGCTCCCTGCCAAGTGGCTTCAGAATTAGCCAACTGGAATGCTGTTGCCTGGGACTAATCCTGCTCCAGTGCTACAATCCTGGAACATTACAGTTCAAAGTAGTCAAACTTCATAGTGCAGGCGGGGTGAGGATGGGGAGTGGACAGTGATACATACCTCTAAAAGGGGCTCAATTTTTCCCCCTATCTGGCCCTTTGCAGCAGAGTGCAGGGAACAAGCAGGAGGGTGAAGGGAATAGGTGGTGGCAAGTGCTTCTCTCTGGGGCAGTCACTCCACAGGTTGAAGAGGTGGAGAAGACCTTCATTGTTGTTCTGGGACGGGAAGGGGGTGTATGAGGAGCACCAAATCCAAGTAACATTTTCTAGTTAGTTATTACATCTCTCTTGGGTTAATTCCAATTGAATTTTTATTAGCCAACACTTGGTCACTCCCCGGGTGTTTTCCAACCTTGTGCTACTGAATAAACAGTTTTGTAAAACCATTCATTCACAGCCCCACCAGGTACCTCATATTGAAATTCTAACCTATTCGTGCAGCAGCAGCACCTGTTAACTGCCAAAGTTCTGGCCCCACCCCAGAACAAGAGAACAGGAAATCGCTGGGGCGGGGCCCAGCAGTCTGTTGAAGCAGGTCCTCTGGGTGGATGCACACTCATTTGAGAGCACAGTATTAAAGCCATCTTTTGCATTCAGCCTCCTAACCCCAGTGTTAGTGTGAGGCTCTTCTTTTGGCCTTAGGGAGCAGCTGTTAGAAAACTCACATCCTGATGCAAGAGTGCCCCTATCTCCCCCGGCAGCTCTCAAACTCGCACACGATGGAAAACAGCAGCAGGGACGGGGGGTAGGAGGGCTGTGTTCCAGGCACACCAAAAGGAAAAATGCACTCCGTTAAGCTTTAAACACATAATTGCAAACTAAATCATCTGCCATCTTCTCTCGGCTTCCAGTGTAGAGGTTACCCATTATTTTTGCTAACTGGGCAAAGTAATTAATAAATTCAAGACTTACCTAGCACAGGAGCATACTTCGAGAAACACTGGTCATGAAAAAACACTCCACAATGAACATAATGCTCAGGAGATTGGTATTGATGTGTTTTGCTGTTCTTTGTCCTCTTATCTAAACTCAGATCCTTCAGTGTGAGATGTGCCCCTTGGATTTAATCCTGTATTGTCTCCTGAAATCAAACATCCTGTCCTGCCACATGCATCTCATTGCTCAGTTTATCACCCAGGCGGAAAGCAGGTTTGAAGATCCTTCACTCTCTTCTGTCCAGCCTGTTCCACCCTGAAGAGGGCTGAGCATACAGGTGACCACAGGTCATTTCAGAGAAAAACTCAAACTGATCCTCTAGTATCTGGGCCTTGGTTCTTTCTTAGTGGCTCATACATACCTTTTTACCTCTAACTACAGCAAAAGTGTAGTCAATCATTTTATGTAAATTATTGACTCACAATAATTTCTAAAGAGGCCATCCTCAGCTATGCTAAGCTGTACAAATTCCCCTCTCCAATTCAGCTCACACAGCTTAAATGCTTGCAATGGCTCTTTGGTTGTGGTTGCCCGTCTTCTCCTTAACTAGCCTTCCCACTCTCACTATCCAAAAGATGTCTAGTTGACATAAATCTGAACTAATCAAATGCTCTAAGAAAGCTGATTTTAATGCAATAGAATACTGCTATCAATGTTTTAGAGTTTGAGAATGGTCATGTGACTCCTCGCATGAATTACAGGTTACTACTATGACCAGACTTTACAAGCTTCCAGACCTCAGGCAGGGCTAGGATTAATCCAAAGAAAAAAAGGTTACTGCTTACACTTATTGGTATTAACTTCCTTTTCATTATTTACTAAAACTAGAAAAAAAGTATTCTATAACAAAATGTATACAATATAGTAATTGTACAAAACATTAATTTAGCAAGATATTAATTACAGTCCTAAAATGAACACTCAACATATTTTTCACTGCCACTTCCATGAAAAGCTCAGAAAAAGAGTCACTGGCTAAAAAGTCACAACAAAAACAATTTAGGCTTTACGTACAACGGAAAAGGTAAATCTTCCACAATAACACTGCAGACGCAATCACTAAGAGGCTCTCCATGCTGCCGTGGTTTACTGGAATGTTCTTCAGAGTCCATCTTCTACAAGAGACATCATCAGCTTTCCAAGACCAACACTTGAAGCATTAGATGTAATACAAAATAAGGAGTTCTTTATTATTTATACAAAACTTGTACATTAAAAAAAAATTAAGATTCAATAACTCTGCTGATCCCCTGAGGAAGCTAAGAGCGTTCATGGGTCCATCAAAGAGCCCTCTGTAAATGTTTCAGTCACCAACCTCCTGGCCACAGGAACTAGGCCATTCACGTGGCTCCTTCACTGGCTCTGAAAGTTGACTTTCCCCTTCATTAGGCTCCGCAAGCAAGCCAGGGTTTCCTGGACAACCTTAAAGAACATTATCTTCTCTGGCCCAAGCTAGAGTATTTTATCAGTACACAAGTTGATTTTTATTTCTTGAACACTTCCAATAAACTAGCATAAGAAGGTTTATTACAACATATACAGATTTGATACAGTTTACAAAAAAAAAAAGCTAGATTTTTCAACTAAATAAAAATGTCTCTTAAGCAATTAAAGTTGGCTTAGAGAAATGGTATTTTTCTTTCAAAACTGTGTTTCTCCATTGATTTCTAAGGTCCCAGTCTTGCTTGCATTTGACACTCACCCTCATCTAAGCAACATTTAAGAGCTCTGATATCTTTAGTAATGAATACAAAACCCTGTGTTTCTTAAAAGCCTAATGCTGAAAGACATGTTATAGCCAATCTAGACAAACATTTATATTTAAACAAAAGGCCTCTCTGAACAAATAGCCTGCGGAGATAAATGCAGTGATTTGTTTTCCTGACAGAACTATTTAGCACGTTTAACACATTATTCTGTAGTGTGGGAATAAGTGTTTCTTCCCTTGAAGAAAACAGGTCCCCTTCTGAAGAATAATGCTGATTACCCCCCAAAATCAAAATAGATCAGCACCAAATGAAGAATTAATTTAAAAATATGAACTTAGCTCTTACTTCTTGAAGTTCTACATCCCAGACTTAATAAATTAACTACAAAATCAGGCGTTTCGTCAGCTATAGTATAATTTTAAAATCCATTTTCAATCGGCAGGGGTGAGGGAGAAAGTCAATTGCACTGATCACCATGAACTTCAAGAATTTCATCAAAACTTTTTTCCCAGCTTGTATTTGCCTTCAGAGGTGAGCTGTAGATTACCATCTTTGATGCTTTAACGTACAATATTCTTGTTGAAATCTTTCCAAAGAGCACAGCATGTAAAGCACTAAACTGTGTTCAGATCTGAGGAATCTGCATGGAAAGAACCTGAGACCTCTCTGAAAGAGTCAAAAACCAAGTGGTTGTCTCAGTGATCATATCTATTCATCCTCAACAAGCCAATGCATTGAGCTTTTTTAATTCACAGATTTTATGTTAGTCCTTTCGAACCCAATGCCCGTGTTCCAGTTCAGAACTGTCAAGCTATTCAAGCTGTCTTCTTAGTGCAAGCTCCTTGGAGGTCTTGTAAATTGATCTTCGACCTATGGTAGAAAATGACAAAGTAGCAATATATAAACATCAGGAATGTAGAATTTTAACTTGGGACTACAGTAGCTGAGTAGTAAGTTTTTACACTGCATATTTTTTGAAATTTAGGGAAAACATGTTAAATATATCTTTAGGTATTACCTGTTGTGAATCATATGACTTTTGACAAGATGTCCTGCTGCCAATGCTGCCATAAGTGACAATTCCCCAGCCATTACGGTCCCGCACACAATTCGGGCAAGCTGCCGGGCATTTTCCCCAGGATTATCTTTGCATGCTCCTTGAACACCTAGCATCTGTAGCCAGAGAGAGACACAGCAAGATTCACCCTTAAAATCATGAACAATTTCTTACTCAATCAACTAAAAACAGGGCAACTATAAATGGCATTAGAATAGAACTAGACTCCACTGGACGTACTAACTTTCCAAGACTTGACAGCCACGACTGACAGTGCATAACACCATAGCTAACATCATATTCACAGCCTCACTGGCAGTACCCTTTACTCAGTAGATGAACATTCATCTGCTCTCTTCATCTACTTTCTTATCTAAGCATAAGCTGAAACATGCCTATTTGGACACAATGGATTAGGCTGATATGACAAAAGAGTTTTGAAAAGACCAATTAAAATATAGAGGTGAGTGATACATAGTCTCAGCTAGAAAGAAAAACCCAGAGTTGGAACTAGGCGTGTGGACTCTATGCCTGATACATCATACCTGCAAACAGGCTTGCTGAGGTAGCAGGTTGGTCCCACCGCCCACCGTTCCTATCTCTATAGATGGCATGGTGCAGCTGATATATAAATCTTCATTTGTGGGGCCACTTGCTTCCATTAAAGTAATACAGTTTGAACTACCAACATTCTGTGCTGCATCCTGGAAAAAAGAAAAGAAAAAATCTACAATATACTTCTTTCACTCAGAAAGACGTAACAAGGGAAGTGGAGGCTGAAGAGCTCACCTGTCCACAGGCAATGTAGATGGCAGTGACAATGTTTGCTGCATGGGCGTTGTAGCCTCCTATGCTCCCAGCCATGGCAGAGCCCACTAAATTCTTGTTAATGTTGACCTCAATCATAGCGTCTGTGGTAGTCTTTAATACCTAGAAAACAGAGCTGTGTACATTTAGATGTTCCTCTAGAAGGTTCAGGGGAATGTTACCCAAATCTATCTTTCTGCACCTCCAGAAAACAAAGTTTAGATGTGGCCCCATTCAAGTTCTGTCCTCCATTAAAAAATAATAATTAAAAAAAAATCAGTAAAGTTTGTTCCTATGGATTAGATACACATAGGCAGGTGGCAAGGTACAACAGCCATCTTTGATGGAAAACACTGTCCCATATATTTAACTTTATTTAAAATGTTAATACTCCTTTACCCTAGTTTTAAATACAATTAAAGATGATTACAAAATAAAAAAGATAAGTTATCTATCCAGTCACTCACTTCTCTGACAACCTTGGCTGGAATGACAGCTTCACAAACAACAGATTTTCCTCTTCCCTCTATCCAGTTTATAGCAGCAGGTTTCTTGTCAGTACAATAGTTACCACTAACAGCTAGAATCTGCATTTCAGGGAAATACTCATGAAGTTTTGAAAGTGCTTTCTCTGTACCCTGTTAACAAGAACGCAAAACACACACATATTAAAATGCATGAAATATTCATCCTTATGAGAAGAATTTATTTGTATCTATGATATATTTCTAAGTGTAATAACTACACTTCAAAGAAACTGAGCACAAAAGTAACAGCTGTTTTATTAACCATCATAATTACTTTCTTGGTCAGGTATAGATTCCTAATGTGTTTCTTTCTCGGTAAGAAAACCAAGTTCTTTGTAGTCATTGTTGAATAGGATGTAGATAAAAAATGATAATGTTAAAAATACTCAATAAGGATACTTATATTTATATGTCACTGGGGAATGAGTAATAAATTCCATCTTCTAATTATTCAGCTGTTACCTAAAACCCCAAGTAATGCAGTCTGTAAAGAGAAGTGAGTCATAAGAGTTGATCTTGTGAGGTGGAAAGTCATTGAGCTTTAATATTACATAAAACACAAATAAGCTTTCCAATGACTTCCAATTAAATAGAATTAATTCAATTAACGACTCATACCTCAATAACCCAAAACATACTTATTGGCAATTTAAAAAATAATTTTATTGTGGTAAAACACATAAAATTTACCATCCTACCCATTTTTAGGTATACAGTGGTAAGTATATTCACACTGCGATGCAACAAATACCCAGCACTCTTTTTTTTTTAAAAGTTTTGGGATATATGCACAGAATGTGCAGGTTTGTTACATGGGTATACATGTGCCATGGTGGTTTGCTGCACCCATCAACCTGTCATATAGATTTTAAGCCCCACATGCATTAGGTATTTGTGCTAATGCTCTTCCCCTTGCCCCCAACCCCCCGACATGCCTCGGTGTGTGTTGTTCCCCTCCCTGTGTTCGTGTGTTCTCACTGGTCAACTCCCACTTACAAGTGAGAAGGTGTGGTGTTTGGTTTTCTGTTCCTGTGTTAGTTTGCTGAGGATGATGGTTTCCAGGCTCATCCATGTCCCTGCAAAGGACATGATCTCATTCCTTTTTTATGGCTGCATGGTATTCCATGGTGTATATGTGCCACATTTTCTTTATCCAGTTTATCATTGATGGGCATTTGGGCCGGTTCCATGTCTTTGCTCCCAGAACTCTTTTCATCTCATAAAACAAAAACTCTGTACTTACTAAATAACAACCACCCATTTTCCCCTTCCCCAAACCCATGATAACCACCATTCTACTTTCTGTCTCTATGAATTTGACTATTCTGGACACCTGATTCAAGTGGAATGATATAGTATTTGTCTTTTTGTGACTGGTTTATTTCATTTAGCATAAAGTCATCAACGTTTATCCATGTTGTATCATGTGCTATAATTTCCTCCCTTTTTAAAGCTGAGTAATATTCCATTTTATATAGACATATACATACACACACATACAAATACATCTAATTTGTTGTCCATTCATCCAACAATGAACACTTAGGTTGATTCCAGTTCATGGCTATTATGAAAAATGCTGCTACAAACATAGGTGTACAAATATCTCTTTGAGAACTGCTTTCAGTTCTTTTGGGTATATGCCCAGAAGTGCAACTGCTGGATCATATGGTAATTCTATTTTTAAGTTGTTGAACTGCCATACTGTTTATTGGCAATGCTCCTTGACTTTTGATAGGTTTATTAGACTGTAAACCCCACCTAAGTAGAAAATATCCTAAATTCAAAACGGACAGACGAACGGACGGGCAGACAGATGGATGAATGGAGTCAGGGTCTTGCTACATTGCCCAAGCTGGCCTCAAGCTCCTAGGCTCAAGCTAACTTCCCGCCTCAGCCTACCATGTAGCGAGGACCACAGGTATGTGCCACTATGCCCAGCTATTTTTTTTTATTGCTTGTAGAGATGGCATGTCACTGTGTTGCCCAGGCTGGTCTTAAACTCCAGACCCCAAGCAATCTCCTTGCCTTGGCCTCCCAAAGTACTGGGATTATATTGCTGTTCTTAAAGACGAATCTTGAAGTCTCTGGAAGAGGTCAGCTTCAAAGGTGGTCTCTTGACTAGATAAAGTTTTGAAATGTCAACACTAAGACTGTTCCCAGTCCTGAGTAAACTCAGGATATGTGTAATGCCAAGTCTAAATTAAATCTATCAAATGTAAGGAATACCAATCAACAAATGCCTGATTGATATAACATGAGTTATATCAATCAATATTTACCTTTTAATAAAAGTACTTTCAGATACTCTGCCTACACTTACCTTTGAAATCATGTTCATCCCCATGGCATCCCCTGACCTGGACTGGAAACGGATATAAAGGTTGCGTCCAGCTATACTTGTATGAAGTTTCTGTAGACGTGCAAATCTATAAATAAAAGATGCAAAGATTGTATTTTATTCTTTATTTATTTATTTATTTTTCTGAGACGGAGTCTCGCTCTGTCACCCAGGCTGGAGTGCAATGGCGTGATCTCAGCTCACTGCAACATCCACCTCCCAGGTTCAAGAAATTCTCCTGCCTTAGCCTCCTGAGTAGCTGGGATTACAGGCGCGGGCCACCATGCCCAGCCAATTTTTGTATTTTGAATAGAGACAGGGTTTCGCCATGTCAGTCAGGCTGGTCTCGAACTCCTGGCCTCAAGTGATCTGCCTGCCTTGGCCTCCCAAAGTGTTGGGCTTACAGGCATGAGCCACTGCGCCCAGTCACAATTATTTCTTAAACTTACACAGTTCACATAAAAACAAATGTGTTAGCTTGAACTATATTGTGGTTATCATTTGTATTGATTATGCTACTTTATAAATTTAATTTTCTTTATTTAAAGTAAGTCTATTATACTAATACTTCTCTCCTATCTGGAAAATCTTTTTTTCTAAGACAGTTCTCTCCTAGGCAAAGTAACAGTCTAATCAAAATTACTAGCTCACACTTTGTTTTTTTCTTACTAATTTACCTCTGTGGAGCTATTCATTTGAATCAAGATTCTTTTTTTCCCCCCAACCAAGCATAAATATTCCTTATTTTAAATGAATAGCTTTAAAGTTGATATTCTGTTATGTGCTCTTAAGGAGGTAATATGTTAACAATTATGTTTGGTAATCACAGAAAATGACACTGGTTCTAAAATAGATAGATATAAATGTACATACAAATCCACTCACACACCTGCTAGTGCTGTCAAATGCCTCCTTTATCACTGCGAACCCTTCAGATGTTTCGAGCCAGGCTTTCACTTCTGCAGAGTCACAAGCACGTGGAAGACGCACAACTGGGCCACGAGTCATCCCATCTGCAAGGACTCGGCTGCTGGCACCTCCACCAAGCTACACAGTATATGTTAGAGAAGCAAGCACATGTTACCCAAAAACGCTCATGCTTGACCCAAAAGGTATCAACTAATTGTCCTTAAAACTCTTCTCATTGCCTTGCCCATGATGTATTTTAAAACTGGCAAATATATAAATGCCAACTTACACCTATTGCTCTGCAGCCTCTATTGGTGCTGGCCACAAGACAACCTTCTGTTGTTGCCATTGGAACCTGAAATTCTTTTCCATCCAAGCAAAGGGGTCCTGCTACTCCAACAGGGATGGGCATATATCCAATAACATTCTCACAACAAGCTCCCATCACCTACAAGGTAAAGTCAGGCACCAAATGAAAATCTATATAGTAAAATGCACAAAACTCATCTCAGCTTGTCATTAATAACTATCTTCAAACATAATCCTTTAGTATGTATTCTTTTTAAACAAAATTTTTAATTTACCTTTAAAAAGTGTTTAAAATACTAAAATCTTTGAGTAATGACTGTAAAAACAGGAAAAATATTTTTGTTTTCTATGACCTACATCATAAGCAGAATAAAAAATTAGGGTAAAATGATTTAAAAGGAAAATGTTTTATAAAACTATGTACATATACAAAACTAATCAAGAAAAGAAAAAGATTAAAAACATACAAAGCAAACCTCTCTTAATCAAGAAAACAACATACCAAGGAGTAATTATAATCCCTGTAAGGTAGGTACTGGAGAGAAGAAGGTTCTGAAAGCTTTTTGGAAAGTAACTGTCTGCGAATAGATACACCACGCTCATGAGTTTCCATCAGAGTTTCCAACTTGTAGGCTGGGATATGCTTAGCATTGACTAACTGGATGATCTCAGCATCACTAAGGAATTTTGCACCTTTCTAAAGAAATGGAGAAAAAAATGAAATTGGGGTTAGAGAGAGAGATGAAACAGAAGGCTTGAAAGACTATAGTTCATGTTATAAACCATTTAATACAAACAATGCTAAGCTAAAATAATGTAATTTTTAAATTAAATCACTGTAGTTTTTAATTAAAAGATACCTCCGGGGCCGGGCGCGGTGGCTCAAGCCTGTAATCCCAGCACTTTGGGAGGCCGAGACGGGCGGATCACGAGGTCAGGAGATCAAGACCATCCTGGCTAACACGGTGAAACCTCGTCTCTACTAAAAAATACAAAAAACTAGCCGGGCGAGGTAGCGGGCGCCTGTAGTCCCAGCTACTCGGGAGGCTGAGGCAGGAGAATGGCGTAAACCCGGGAGGCGGAGCTTGCAGTGAGCTGAGATCCGGCCACTGCACTCCAGCCTGGGCAACAGAGCGAGACTCTCAAAACAAAACAAAACAAAAAAAAAGATACCTCCGCAAAATAACAATTCATTTAATACAAAAAATGCCAAACAAAAATAATATAAATACCATATCATTAGATTTTACAATACAAAGACAGGCTTGCACTAATACACCGTAAAAAAAAAAATAAATGTGAATTTAGCAAGGTTTCAAGTGTGTGTCAGATGTAACAGCTATTGTTTAAACTCTAGTAAACTTTCTATTTTTAATATCCTGAACAGGCAAGATATTCACATGGTTTAAAAACTAAATATTGGCCGGGCGCGGTGGCTCAACCCTGTAATCCCAGCACTTTGAGAGGCCGAGACGGGCGGATCACAAGGTCAGGAGATCGAGACCATCCTGGCTAACACGGCGAAACCCCGTCTCTACTAAAAACACACACACACACACAAAAATTAGCCGGGCGAGGTGGCGGCGCCTGTGGTCCCAGCTACTCGGGAGGCTGAGGCAGGAGAATGGCGGGAACCCGGGAGGCGGAGCTTGCAGTGAGCTGAGATCTGGCCACTGCACTCCAGCCTGGGCGACAGAGCGAGACTCCGTCTCAAAAAAAAAAAAAAAAAACTAAATATTAAAAGAGATATAACAAAAAGTCTTCATCCCATCTCTGTCTACCATCTGCCCAGTTCTTTGCTAACTACACATAAATAGGTACCGCTATTTTATTGTGTATCCATCCAGACTTTTTTATGCATGATTATAAATACACACACACACACACACACACACACACACACACACGCACGCATATATATGGGTATAAATTCACACAAGTGTTGGGCCAAACGGTATGAACATTTATAATCTTATAAATTTTTATAATTTTTACAACTTTATTAATTTGAATTAACACTGTCCAATTGCCTTCTCACCACCAATGTAAGAAAAGACCTTTCCAGGTTGGGGGCAGTGGCTCACGCCTATAATCCCAGCACCTTGGGAGGCCAAGATGGGCAGATCACCCAAGGTCCAGAGTTCGAGACCAGCCTGACAAACATGGAGAAACCCCGTCTCTACTAAAAATAAAAAATTAGCCAGGCGTGGTGGCACATGCCTGCAATCCCAGCTACTTGGGAGGCTGAGGCAGGAGAATCAACTGAACCTGGGAGGCAGAGGTTGCGGTTAGTCAAGATCACGCCACTGCACTCCAGCCTGGGGAACAACAGCAAAACTCCTTCTCAAAAGAAACAAACAACAACAACAAAAAAAAAAAAAAACAAGAAAAGACTTTTCCCGACAACCTCAATAGAGTATGTTATTAAACCCTGGGATTATTGCCAATCTGATGAGTGAAAATATCTCAAGTACAATTTTAATTTGCAGTTCTCTTAGGATGAAGTTAATCACCTTCTCACATTTTTAAGAGCCACATGTACTTTTTTCCTGACAATAGACTGATTATATTATCTGCTTTTAAAAAATTAGATAAAAATTTAGTCTCATCAGTTTGCAGGAGCTTTTTATATATTAGAGATTAGCCCTTTAGCCTTAAACATAAATTGCCAATATTTTCTCTTGGTTTATTAGCTGTCTCTTGACTCTGCTTGTGGTGGTGATATACATACATATGCATACATACATATATACACACACATTCACAGTCACCACCTTCCACAAAACTGGTACCAGTAATTCAATTTTGTGACTACTACCTGTGGATTTATTCAAGGATCTTCTTTGCAAACACTAATATTAGTCTAATTTTTCAAAAGAATAGTAAGATAAACATTAGCTGGTGTATGTATTGTCAATGAAAATTCATTCATTCTCTTAAAGTTTACTGAGCACCTATGAAATCCAAAGCCTTCTCAAGACATGGACTTAGCCTTCTAAGAGCCTGATGTCTAATAATGGAGATATTCATGTAAATATGATATAAGCAACAAAGTACAACTGCCATTAAAAATGCACAGTCTCTATATAAAGGATGCTTCAGAAAAGAAAGGTTACTTCTGTTTGGCGGAATTGAGATAGATTTCATAGATGCTAGCATTTGCCCTGAAGGTGTGAACACCTGGAGATGGGGAGGCATGTCAGATGACAAAAACAATAGAAACCCAGAGTTGGGAACTGCGTTTAAAGAACAATGACTAAATTCAGCTAAAAAGTATATGATTAAAGAATGCAGGCCGGGCGTGCAGTGGCTCATGCCTGTAATCCCAGCACTTTGGGAGGCCAAGGCAGACAGACCACTTGAGGCCAGGAGTTTGAGACCAGCCTGGCCAACATGGTGAAACCCCATCTCTGCTAAAAATACAAAAACTAGCCAGACATGGTGGCACATGCCTGTAATCCCAGTTACTCAGGAGGCTGATACACAAGAATCACTTGAACCTGGGAGGTGGAGGTTGCAGTGAGCCAAGATGGTGCCACTATACTCCAGCCTGGGTGACAGAATGACACTCTGTCTCCCAAAATAATAATAATAAAAAAATAAAATTTCATTTGTCAAGTATACCTCAATAAAACTGGTGAAAAATTGCATTTTACCAATAAACATATTAAAATATATTTAAAAGAAAGAATTAACCATATTAAGCAGACATGGATGGAACATGATTATTTGCATGAAAGCATGAGTAGACTGATATGGTCATGTAGGTAGAAGACCCTGTTCAAATCTCAGAAAAAAAAGCAAGCTTCCTCATGGGTATCAAGCTTACAAAATAAAACAAAAACTTTCTTGTATCTTTGAAACTTGTCTCTGTGTTAAACTCTTTCTAGGCCTCAACACACCTATGAGAATACAGTAGTCGCTCATCTCTATGATAAAACAGTAATAAACTAGAAAGAGTTTTGACTCTGGAGTCAGAAAATCTTGGACCCTGCTATCAGCTTTACCATTTCCTAGATGTACTACTTGGGGAAATTAAACATACTGGAACCTCAACGTTCTCATCGAGAAAACAGATAATTCTACCTACCTCTCAAGATTGTGGGAAATAAAGAAAGAAGATAGTATCTGTTAGTTATGTTACACGGTGCCCAGAACTTAGCTGTAGTGTTCAGCAGATACTAGATTTTTCTTCCTTGAAAAAGCTCCTTTGTAATGAAAACTGCCACGTTGGAGTTTATGTATCATCCTCACCTCTGCATTCCCAAGTATCTGCAGACATTCTTCGTTAGGCCGAGGTTCCCCGGGAAGCTCAATTTCAGGTTCCTGTGTCACCAGTACTGACGAAGTATCGAGTAAGGAGGCGTTACCAACCACAAATGTAGCTTTGTTTGGGGTATCTGTTTCAGCCACTAAGGGTTTTATAACCTCAACTGTTCAAGAGATCAAAAGAAATCTCACAACACGGCACAAAATTTTGAAAACAGACTATTTTTTGAAGAAGCAATGAAGGACTCAAAGTGAAGAGAATAACAAGTTACCTTTTCTTTCTCGGTTTATCCCTGTCTCTTCCTCTATTGAATCACACTTCTGGTTATTTCTGACCAGCACAGGTTCACGTCTACAACAGTTGTCTGGGACTTTCTTTTGTGTCACTACAGGAGAAGTGATAGGGTTTTTTAACGAGAGTGTAGATTCTGTCTCTGCTTGTTCAAAGAAGATGTACTTGACAGCCAGAAGGAGAGCTAAACTTAGGGTAATAACTTGTTCAATATCCATGCTGATCATTCTAAATAAAAGAAAGCAAATTAAAATATTATTCAGAAATGTAAAGGACACAATCTGAACTTATATTAGCATAGAGTACTATGATTAATATATCACAAAGTAGATATCAGTTAACTTACTTAGAGAGATAAAATTGCCAGAGGGAAACACTTGGTTCAATTCTCTTAGACACATTTTCATCCAGTCCTAAAGAAACCTTAGAAGTATCTGCTGTACTGTTTTGAGGAGAAGGATCAGCTATCCAGCGACTGTGAGCATGAACAAGAACCAAGCCTAGAGACTGAAATAAAATTTTAAAAATAATGTATCCTCTGCATATCAACAGAACTTAAATTTCTTATCCCTAGCAAATGGACAACCAGACATTATCTCTCATAGCTTCCTCTTACCATGAAAAAGAAAGCCCCAAGCTTGCTATGCAACTAAATAAAGTAGTGACCCCACTGAACTACTGAAAACATCCCAAAGAACAGGCTTTCAAAGGGAGATAAGGTGGAGGAACTTAAAAAGTTTGCTTAGGAGAGAGGGGCTAATAAAGACCAGGAGCCTCAAAGAAATGAACACATTAAGAAAAAAAGGAAGAAGGGGGTGCAATATCATCGAATGGGCCAAAAATTGTAGAAAATAAGAAATCTTAAAAGAATGAGATTGGAAGTGAGGATACTAAAAGGAGAAGAAAACTATGTCATTACCATAATCATCTTGACCCTCTGAGTTACAGGATTTGGCTTATTTTCTTCTTCTTCTAAAACTCGGGCAAAATGGCTGAGCTGCCAAATTGGACGACCCTCGCGGCTTTCCCGAGAAAGCTACAAATTAAGTCAGTGTGACATTAGAAGGTACTGATTCTGTTCAGGTAAACTGAGGTAAGCAGAAATATTACTCTTCTACTAGTGCCATATGTAAGAACTGGTCTTACCTCTAATACCAAGGACACACAAGCTGGGAAAAAAGTCATGAACACGAAGTAGTTGGCAAGAACTGACATGCAGCCAAAGCAGCACATAATTTCAAGCTGACGAACCCCTGGTTAGAGAAAAATTAAAGATATAACTAGTAAAGTGTGTGTATTTTTGATGCTGCATGTATCACAAGGATATATTTGTCTTCCTGCAGGCAGACAAATACATGAAAATATCAATACACTAAGCTCCTTGCCATTTACTGGAAACAGAATTAGCAACTCAGAGGTGATGCCAAGCCTTAGGGAACAGCAGGAATAACCACAGAACTGTAAGTCCCTCAAGGGCAAAGCTCTTGCCTTCTCCCATGTCCCCAATATCACAATGCCAGGGAGAATCGTAGTGTTTAATACACAACTGATAAACATATGTGTTTCCAACTCCTTTTTGTCAAGCAGTAGTGCCTTGTTATGAAATATGGAGCGTGCAGGCTACTCTAACGGAGCAAAACCCCAGTTACACTATTGATTTAATCCCACTTGTTAGGAGAAAAGCAATTTGCCAATTAACCAAGGATTTTTTATATAAGTAGAATATCCTGCCAGTTATGCCAGTCCTGATATAAGATCAAAATAATTATTTTTTGTGTACCAACAAACTCTAATTTCAATATAACCTCTATGATGGCTACTGAAGTTCTTATAATTTTGGTTATTTCATTGATCTGTTTGGAAAATGATATAATACAAAATGGCAACTCAAGATTAAAAATTAACAAACATAATCCACTACAAAATGCTTAAGGTATCATTTGGTAATCTCAAATAGAAAACAACCGAATTATAGAGGCTAGAAGAGACCTTAGATTACCACCAAATCCTTCTCTCTCACTTTACATATGCTCTCACTTGAACATAATAAAAAACATATTTCTGATGTCAAACATAACAATGCTTTGAAACATAAATTTAAATTGTCCTATAAAAACTGCTCACAAAAACTCAAAGTTGTATTTTATTTCCTAAATTTTAAGATATCATTTGACTGACTAGAACAAGCATATATTGTATATTTTTAATTCCACAATTACCCTCAAATGTGGAAATTCAAGAGGCTACACAATCACAATAACAAAAGCATTATAAATCAAACTACATTTTAAACGGCAGCTGAATATAATCTTTTCAAACTTGAGGCCATCGAAACCATACTTGACCAATGCTTTCCTGACTTGACTATCTACTATTTCTCTCTGCACAATATTCACTCATGTTGTTGCCATATGCTCTCCAGGCATTCTTCCTTACTTTGTCCCCAGATAAGTCTCTCTATACACAAAGAAACAGCACCAATCCACATGCATCCAAGAAGCTAAGACTTTCTACTTTTTGTACTGGCTTTTTCAAAGGGTTACTTCCAAGTTAATATGTATTAAATCTGTCCTTTTCTACCCTAACCCAAATCTCTATTTACACCATTTCTGTATAGCTGTAAATGTCTCACTGCCTTCTCCAACCACAAATCTAATCACTTCCTTTGTCTACTTTTCTGACCATATCATGACAAAACTCATCGCCCAACTGCTTTTCACATCATTATTATTTCAATGAATAACCCCGTGGTTTCATGGCCCAACTATTACTTCCTGGCGAATCCTCTTCTCATATATTCTTTTGTTTGAATAAAATCATACAAGTACATTTTCACCTGATCAACATTTTTTCTTGAGTGTAGTGCTGGTTACATGGCTATGTCATTATCAAAACTCATAAAATTGTACTCCCAAAAGTAAATTTTAAGGTAAGTAAATTTTTAAAATTAAAAAATATTTTATCTGCTAAATAAAATCTTTGTTGAATAAAAGAAATAACTAAATAATAATTCACTCTCAGAAACTTAGAAGCAATATTACATTTTTAAAATACTATCCACTGAAAAGGCCTAAACTAATGACAGTAATTTACACCCTTAAAAGTTAGATAATTTACTTCTGAAAGAATGAGGCATCTCACTGAGGGCTCTAAGGTACCAGGAAATACACAGTAGTTAACTAAGTATGGTCTTTACGAGAAAGTCATAAAATATAGTCCTAATGATTAGGAGACCTTCACACACCATAATATATTCCTTCTGGCAAATTTCCATGCCAGGCTGTAATTTTTATTCCACATAATGAAGTCCTATGTTTGATATTAGTATCTAATTCTCTACTATCCAAATTAAGAATGAAGAAACATGTGTTGAAGCTAATGCTGGGTGCTTGCTGAGATGTACTGCTTACTACTGGATAATATTTCCAATCACCTTATTAGGTGAATCTTACTCAGATCTGTCCAATTCCTGACTCTTTTCTCCCTACATGATAATTAAAACACAAAAAACCAAGTCACCAGTTGAGTCTAAGTAACAGCAGGGCTTGGAAGGTGTCTTCCAGACCAACCTTGGAATGCAATGTTGGTTAAAAAACCAAACAAAAGAAAGCAAATGAACAAAAATATCACAAATATAATTAAAAATTTTAAGAGTAATTTAAAAGTCAGAATTTAACAATAAATAATACAAATCCAAGATGTTCTTTTTCCTCTTTAGTGACATACCTATTTTAAAATATGGCAAAAATTGCTTACAAACCTGACATGGTACCAACTCCAATCACAAGACATTCAACAAGAGCATCGAGGGTAAACGTTGGACCTAAAATTGCCATTCCACGAGCAATATTTTCCCTTACTTCATCCTAAAACGGATCAAACATATCAATGAGGGCAAGGGACAAAATAACTTTTTTAAATGTTAGAGCATCCTATGGCTTATATTAATATCAAATTACTATTCAAAGAGTAAAATATACAATATGATAAAACTAACAGGTATTCAAGATAGAAAGTGTGATGGTATTATGACGATTTAAAAATGAATTTTTTTTTTCTTTTTTGAAATGGAGTCTCACTTTGTTTCCCAGGCTGGAGTGCAACATGCAATGGCTCGATCTTGGTTCACTGCAACCTCCGCCTCCTGGGTTCAAGCGATTCTCCTGCCTCAGCCTCCCGAGTAGCTGGGATTACAGGCACCCACCACCATGCCCAGCTAATTTTTGTATTTTTAGTAGAGACAGGGTTTCACCACGTTGGCCAGGCTGATCTCAAACTCCTGACCTCAGGTGATCTGCCTGCCTCGGCCTCCCGAAGTGCTGGGATTACAGGGGTGAGCCACTGCACCCAGCCAAATTTTTAAAGAAGAACATATAGTGCCCTGATTCCCTTTCCACTGAATAAGATATTTCTTAGGAATATTCCTTTGAGGTCGCGCATTAACTCTGTCATTTAAATCCCACATAATTAAACCCTAAAAAATTCTATATTTTTGCCTACCATGGCAGAAGCTTAGTTGCAAATTTTTTATGAGATCATATTAGTATTAATAAAACCAAACTCATTTCCTTGTTAACATGTTCAAATGACCATACACATTTATCAATAAATGATCAGGGCAGAATTGTGTACTATTTTATACTCAAAATGCTCTGATATAATATTGTTAAAAAGGTTAGGTTCTTCAAAGTGACTAATGAACATTAAGAAGAAACTTAAAATAGGAAATAACGCTAGTGTTAATTTAAGGGGTTTAAAAATAAGTCTGACCAGGCACGGTGGCTCACATCTTTAATCCCAGCACTTTGGGAGGCCGAGGTGGGTGGATCACTTGAGGTCAGGAATTAAAGACCAGCCCGGCCAACATGGCAAAACTCCGTCTCTACTAAAAACACAAAAATTAGCCGGGGATGGTGGTGCACGCCTGTAATACCAGCTACTCAGGTGGCTGAGGCTCTGAAGACTCCCTTGAACCCAGGAGAAGGTTGCAGTGAGCCACGATCTCGCCACTGCACTCCAGCCTGGGCGACAGTGAGACTACATCTCAAATCAATCAATCAATCAATCAATCAGCCCTGGGGTTCTCTTCCATTAGATCCTGTTCTGCTCTCTGATGTGTTTCACTAGGAAAATACTCTTATTTACCCAAAAATTATTACCATAATTTTTGAAAACTTTCAAAAAGAAAAATGGAGGCAATTCAAAATTCCAGTAGCTACAGAATCATAATTGAGTTGTTAGATAAAGGGGACTGTTCCTGGGGCACTTATAGAGACCAGTCTTGGGACTTGAGAATTAAACTTAAAACTTTGGGCAATTCTTAAATCCTGGACTATGAAGAAACTATTAATCCTTCCTATTAATGTAAACTGAAAAAAAGAATACTATTCACACTGCTATCTTATAAATAATACTTACCTGTGAGTTGGAACTGAGGGCAAACTTTGCTAATGCACTTGCTCTGGAAAGGTCAATCAGAAGTAGGAAAAAGGGCAAAGCTTCACTGGAAAAGAACAAAATGATCAGATAAATTTAATGAGAAAAAGTATGATTTTAAAAAAATTCTTTTTAGAACAAAACCTTTCCCCCTCTATATTGTATGATCCTGTAGTATGTGTACCTTTCTGCAGACAAAAAGGTATACCCTATATTTCTTTGGTATCCTCAAAGCTAAACATAACAGTTGCTCAAAATATTTGTTAAAAATATTTTTAATGTTAAAATGCAAGTATATTTACATTTAAACACCTTTTGGTAATTTTGTATCAAAAGATCATCCTTGGTAAAAAGTACCTCCTTGGATTACCATTAGGGAAAAAAAGTAGAATATATAAAAATTTTCATTAATCACCACCTGTGGAAGGATAAACTAAACAAACTCTCTGGAAACTAAATTGGCAATGACAGCACTAAAAAGCTCTTAAAAAAAAAAAAAAAAAAAAAAGCAAAGCTCTAAAAAAAGCAAAACCACTGTCTCACTCCTAGGAATGTATCTGAAGAAAATGATTATGAATATGAACAAAAATGTAGTTACAAAAACATTTATCACAGTTGTTATTAATGAAAAAAATTAAATAACCTAACAGTCCAACATTAGATGATTAATAAACTACAAGATGTTTAGACAGAAGAGAATACATATAGCCATTACAAACAATTTAGTTTAACATTAAGGACACAGAGGCCGGGCACAATGGCTCACGTCTATAATCCTAGCACTTTAGGAGGCCAAGGCAGGCAGATCACTTGAGGTCAGGAGTTGGAGACCAGCCTCACCAACATGGCGAAAAACAGTCTCTACTAAAAATACAAAAATTAGATGGGCATGGTGGCAGGTGCCTGTAATCCCAGCTACTCAGGAGGCTGAGGCAGGAGAACTGCTTGAACCCAGGAGGTGGAGGTTGCAGTGAGCCAGGACCATGCCATTACACTCCAGACTGGGTGATGAGAGCGAAACTCCGTCTCAAACAAAAAAGGACAGGGAAAGATGTTGATAAACTATTATTATGCATAAAGAAATTATAAAACAATATATATGATGTCAGATATTTTCTTTAAGTATAAAAACAGTAGAAAAGGATATATGCCAAAATGTTAATAGTTAAGAAAATTAGCTAATAGTAAAATTATACAAAAAAATTCCCCTTATTTTCTTAACTTTTGAAAATGTGTGCCTTAGCAGCATGGGGAAGAAAAGTTTTTTAAAATGTATTTTGACAGAAAGTATATTTAAGTTTTAAATACTTACTTCAAGCCTGTCAATTCTTTGTCTAAGAAGTGAATGACAACTGTACTGAATACAAAGCTTGAGAAAATTGTGAAGAGGCCAGCAATACCTAAAATGACAAAAGTTCAATACTGAAAAACTTTTATCCTTTACTACACAAATAATAACAGTCTCACACAGTATTCTGAGATAATACTAGTTTTCTCCAAATTATTAAGGTCTCAAATTTCAGAATGTCTAACTGCCAATAATAAGGAAACTATTCAATGCATGCAGCACACTTTCAGCAACACACATATTTCCAAATACATGATTTGAATGAACAGGTTTATTTCTACAGCACATCAAAAATCTCATGACACCAGAAGTTAAACATGTAAAACTATTACCCAAAATGTATTTTGATCCAAGTTGACGTAAATTCTGGAACTGGAAGTAAATATACAGGATTGCTATGCATCGTGTTATTGTCAGAATTATAATGTCACTGCTCAAAACATCCTAATAGGAGAGAAAGAAAAGGAAATTCCAATAGCTCTGACTTTTAAAATAAGCAATCAAAACTAAGAATTTTTATTTTGCATGTGCAATTCATTTATATATTGTCATGAGAACATAAATGTAAGCACAATACAAGTCCAATAAAAATATCAAACATGCAAATCAAAAATTAAATCCAACTTTTAATCAAACCACTGTGGTAAGTCAATACATCACTGCAATTTTTTTTTTTTTTTTTTTTTTTTTGAGACAGGGTCACATGCTATTACCCAGGCTGGAGTACAGTGGTGCAATCACAGCTCACTGCAGCCTCAACCTCCCAGGTTCAAGGGATCCTCCTGCCATGGCCTCCAAACTGGCAGGACTACAGGTGCATGCTACTACATCCAGATAATTTTTTAATTTTTTTTTTTTTTTGAGACGGAGTCTGGCTCTGTTGCCCAGGCTGGAGTACAGTGGCGCGATCTCGGCTTACTGCAAGCTCCGCCTCCCGGGTTCACGCCATTCTCCTGCCTCAGCCTCCCAAGTAGCTGGGATTACAGGCGCCCGCCACCACGCCCGGCTAGTTTTTTGTATTTTTTAGTAGAGACACGGGTTTCACCGTGTTAGCCAGGATGGTCTCGATCCCCTGACCTCGTGATCCACCTGCCTTGGCCTCCCAAACTGCTGGGATTACAGGCGTGAGCCACTGCGCCCAGCCTTTAATTTTTTTTAAAGACTTGGTCTTACTATGTTGCCCAGGTTGTCCAGGCTGGTCTTGAACTCCTGGGCTCAAACAATTCTCCTGCTTTGGCCTCCAAAAGTGTTGGGATTACAGGCATGAGTCACTATACCTGGCCCACACTCATTTTTGACTATTAGTTACTTATAAAAGATGTATTTCTCAAATAAAGTCAATTACACTCATTTGTGAAGAGAACGCAAAATAATAGTATTTCCAGTGCATTCCATATAAACAGAAATTTGAGGTAAGTTCCTACATACTAAAGATTTTACTCGGCCGAGCGCGGTGGCTCACGCCTGTAATCCCAGCACTTTGGGAGGCCGAGGCGGGGGGATCATGAGGTCAGGAGATCGAAACCATCCTGGCTAACACGGTGAAACCTCGTCTCTATTAAAAATACAAAAAATTAGCCGGGTGTGGTGGCGGGCGCCTATAGTCCCAGCTACTCTGGAGGCTGAGGCAGGAGAATGGCATGAACCCGGGAGGCGGAGCTTGCAGTGAGCCGAGATCGTGCCACTGAACTCCAGCCTGGGCGACAGAGGGAGACTCCCTCTCAAAAAAAAAAATATATTTTACTCATAACTTTTAAAAATTATGTGGTCCCTAAAGGGACCATATAAGGACTTAAGGGCTCTTTAGAAATTGAAAATGTAATTTACTTTAGTCAATATCAAATTAACTTCACTAACCTCTTCAAACTTTGGACATTCATAATTCCAACCACAGATCTTATTGTTACCAGTAAACATGTTCATGGACATCATGCAGATGGTCAGTGTCACTGTTCCCACTATGACTTCCCAGGGATGGGAGGCCACGAAGAGGCCATGCATTCGAAAAAGTCTTGACAACATTGTAGATACAGAATCCGTGGATCCTGGAAGGAATATCAAGTGTGAACACTTAGTATACAGCTCATTGTATTTCTAGGAAAAGATTTTAAGGAAGAGTGTGCTATACAGCTCACTGTAGTTTTAGGAAAAGATTTTAAGGAAAAGTATGCTATAAACCCTGCTTTGTATGCACAGTGTCCTATACATATGACTATTTGATACTGTTCCTTATAATTCTGGAAAATAATTATAAAATTAAGAGAACTATGTTATTACTTCTTCACTCAAACAATAAATCCTTTACTACTCACTGGCAACCAACTTTAAAGCAGCCATTTCTTTAAAATTATATGAATTCAAACATTTAAGATAAACTTGACCTTATTACCTGAGCCTTGCAAGTAGAAGAGCAATCAAGCAGAAAACACAAGTGAGAAACAGCTATTCACATTTTCTAATTACCGAAATATAAAATGCATGTTAAGTATCTTCTTCATCATCTACATTCTGATTACACAAAAGGTAAACACCAAAGAATCTACTTGTTGAGTGTCCTGCTATAAATCATGTTAGTTTATAAGATCCTCAAGGGCAGGGACCTCTTGTACTTTTTCATTCCATAAAACATATGGCAGAATGTCACTAGCAAAAGGATGTTTAATAAAACCTTCCTAACATTGCTGTCAACAGAAAAAGTCTTTTCTGATAGATGTTTCTACATTAATAAAACAGGGTAAGAATTTTGCTGTGGTGGCTGCTTTTCTTCTAGCAGAATCATCAACAATAGTGCTAGAAGACCAGTAGAAAAGCATTAGACATGAAAAGCTCCCAACTTTCACAACTAATCAAAAGCTAGAACAGTAGTAGAAGAGGATGACTGGCTGAAGTATCTGTATATGGCATTCAAAAAAATTCCCAATAGAACACATAGAAGATTTTGATCTAGTGACTACCATGACTAAATTTCCTGTTTGCTAAATACTAATTCTGATATTCTATTTTGAAAAAATCTTATATTACCATTGGTCTCCACAAATAAACCTACAAGTCTTACTTCTTTCACTGAAATTAATGCCTATGATAAAGCATATTAGTAACCCGCAAAAATCAACAAAAAGACTTTAAAAGTAAGCTCATTAACTGCCACACTAGCAAGAATTCAAATGAATCTCACATTTAGTAATAACTAAGAAAGTGATTCATCTGTTGAAGACAGACTATAAAAAGGCAATCAAGTAAGAGAAAGAAAGCATTTATCTATTTATAAAGGGTTGGGGAAAGACCAAAAAAAAAAAAAGAGTAGCTTTAAGGAACCAAAGCAAGTATCAAGTGTCATCTCTCACTGCATCACTCCATGTTCTCTACATTTCAGCCATACCACACCACTAGCTGAATAGTTTTCAAACCGTTGATCCACAACAACTGGATCAATTAGATCATGACATCAATTTCGTCAATAAGAACATTTTTAAATAAAATTAAATAGAAAACAATATTATAAAAAATAGCTGTTGGGTAAGCCAGGTAGTATGGGTAGGTATTATTTCTTAAAACTATGTTTCAAGAAACTATCCATATATAAGTGTGTGTCTGGGCTTTTAAATTAACATGTATTTCCTACCGTGGGTCAGTTTTAAAAAGCTGGCAGTACCTAAAGGAATATAAATGTGGCATGTACCTGCCTGTGTTTACTCATGCTTTTTCAGCCTTCCACCCTGAGTCTTATTCATCAATTTACCCTCCAGCACCTTGCACTCACACATAGCATTGCTCAACAAATGCTGGCTTAAATTCTTAAACTATAGTAGCATGTGTTTTATGACACATCTTGAAACAGATCTAAAGATGACTTTTTTTTAAGGCACCTAGATATGGATGTAACCCATGCCCTCTAGTTTAAGGCTAAATGCAGAGCATTCAGGGAATATATTAATGGGGTATGGGAAGGAGAAACATTTTACATACAGGTTGAGTATCCCTTATCCAAAATGCTTGGGACCAGAAGTGTTTTAGATTTGGGATGTTTCCGAATTTTGTAATATCTGCATTACATTTACTAGCTTAGCATCCCTAATCCAAAATCCAAAATCCAAATTCCAAATACTGCAATGAGCATTTCCTTTGAGTGTCAGGTTGGTGCTCAAGAAATTTCAGATTTTGGAGCATTTCGGATTTCAGATCTTCAGATTAGAGACAGTCAACTTGGAACTATCCTGGAAAACGTACAACAGCAACAAAATACTTTCTATTAAATTAGCAGGTACTTGGACTTAAAATATTGGAAATCTTTAATCAAATCTTAGATTTGAACCCTACTTAATTATAACCAAAAGACTCACTAAAAGTAAAAGGCTAGATTTTCATGATGGTATTCTATCACATAATTTCTGTCTTACATTTAAAACACAACTCTACCAAGTGTTCTACAGGATCAACTAGCATCGAAGTTCCAGAAAGTAAATTAACTATGTGTTTCAAAATTAGGTCAAAATTATTTCTAACTCTCTTTCCCTGCAAAAAAACACTTCAGCTCAGATTTTTCCTCATTATGCCAATCAGATTCCATTATTATTAAAAAGTTAATTCATTTGAATTAAAATCTTAGCTGCAACCCTGTAGGAACACTAACTTGTGAACAAATTGGTTTAACATCATAAACCCATAATTATACATTAGACACATTATGTATTCCCTCAAAAGATTTTATGTGGCATTGTAATTCTGGGACTTTTTTCCCAGGTGTAAAGTCATCTTTGCAATATTCAAGGAAAAAAATTACACATGACCCTGTCAGCCACCCCTACACACAGAAAACCCCACCTATTTGGAAACAAACAGAGCAATCTTATAAGGGTGTGTCAAAAGCAACCATAATTATAAACAATCTCATTTCTCATGACATCCTCCCCATTGCCCTGTGATTATGCAAAGCATTTACATGCCATAGAATCCAATCTTCCACCTTCATCAGCAGTTGCAAATGGAACAAGCAGGCTACAGGATAGCTCCTGCAAATTGAGTTGACAGTATTTATGCAACACTGCAATAAAAATTAATTTCACTTAAAGAAACAAAACAAATAGGCAAGGTATGCCTTACTTATTCAGACTAAAAAGTATGCTCCAAACATTTTACAGATTCTTTAAAAGAATGGATAATTCTTAAATGTCAATCCAATCTGCTACAGAAACCACCTACCATGACCAACTGCAGAAAAGGATGTTCTGGCATCCTACTTCCTCCTACTCAGCACTCCGCCTGCATTGCACATTCCAGTATTTGATTATATACTGTCTTACAGTGTTCTCAAATTAATTAAATGTGTACATTTTGTCTCTTTGAAGGCAAGAACTGCGTCTTATATGGCAGTCATTTTCAATCCCAAGAGGATCTAGCATTCTGCTGCTCAAGCTGGTATTCCAGAAAGAAGGAAAAAAAAAAAATCTTGCACTGGCAATCAGGAAACCTGGATTCTATACCCAATTAGCTCACATTCTATTACATGCTGTTTTTATGTCATATCTCTTCTCTTCATTCACTTATGAAGCTAGAGCTCCAAAGTTCTCTGACAAAGATAAGTATTAAATGGAATCATACGAAACTGCTATTTTTGTAGGTTAGCTGAATTTTAAATACTGGCAATTTCACAGGGGTCAACCTAAGTAGACCACGTGATTCCATAATGTGGCTATCTATAGTCTAGAAACTAGACCATAAAGGAATAATACCAAGAGTGTGTGCATGCAGGCATACTCACTTATCTTGAAATGGTTATCCCAAACACCTGACAATTTTCATGTTAATGCTGTAACCTATGTGCAATTTTGTTTAACCTTCATGTTACTAATTCCCATTTGTCTTGACCACCAAGTTTATCGTAAGTTCTGGAAGAACACTACAACAAAGCAGGCCTGCAAAATCCAGTTTATGCCCAAAGTAATGTCCAGGCCTTTGCTAGATTATCTCTAAATTGCAAAATGCCTTTCATTGCATGGAGACGAAAATAAATTCATAAGTAAACAAAAAGTACATTCTCTACCTTGTGGGACGCCGAAAACATGCACATTTAGTATAGCCCAGAAATAAATGTTTCCTAGGACTCTGCAGGACCATGTCTAAGAAGGCATATCCTCAAATCCTGAAATATTTCAAACGACTACTTAAGAATGAAGTACCTCGACCTCCTCCTACTGCAGAAATTAACTGTTCTATATTTTTATCTCCAAGATACATTTTTCCTAAAAGAACATCAGCACCAAGGAGACTACGCCCCTTACCAAAAAAAAAAAAAAAGAAGAAGAAGAATCTTTTGAGTCCTTGTGCGAATCCCCACGTTGGGTTCCGCATCCTCTCAAGCCGTTCTCCTGTAAATAACCGGACACATCTACACCAATCCACGGTTCTTTATGGCTCTAAGTTAGTTAGCAGCATTTACAGAGATCTTTCCCGTCACGTAAAAGAAAGGAGCTAACGAACAGCAGCTCCTGGGCGTGAATGCCCGGATCCAGCAGGCGCGCTTCTCCCGTCTGCCCTGCGAGCTGCCAACCCAGAAGCCCCACAGACCCCTAGCATTTCTCGAATCCAGGGGCCTCCGAGGTCACCCTGCCTGACACCCTTTCTGCCCCGATTATCGCGACAATGCAGCCAGCACTGCCTACTTTGAACACGGCCGATGAACGCGGCTACGCCCCGCGGGTCCACAGATGATGACCGCAGTCACCAAGAGGCCAGACCGCCGCCCGCCTCTCAAGCCCAGTTCGGGACCCTGGGTTCCTCCGGCACTGGTGCCGGTCGCCGCTCGGCCTGCCGGGCCTCAAGGACATTCCTTGCAGTCCCCGCGGGTCCGGGCCGCCACACCAACAAAGCGCAACCGCAGCACCCTCCAGGTCCGCAGGAGCTGCCGGCAGCCACTTCCCAGGGCCGAGGGAAGCTCCAGAATTGCCACCAAAATAGCCCAAACCCCGCTCCCACCCATCTCGCCCCGCTCCCCGCCGCCCCGGCCCCGCTTCTCGGCCACCACCCGCCTCACCTCCAGATCTCACTAGAGGCCACCAAACCCCGGCGCCGGTGCTCCGCCCGTCTCCAGTCAACGGAGACACGGAGCGGAAGGAACACTCGCCTTACGCACGCGTGGAGCCGGACGAGCCTTCGACCAATAAAAGAGGATCGTTCGATTGTCTAGCCAATCGCCTGGGGGCTGCTCGGCCTGACGGCGCTACGTCACGAACGGTCGCCTTAACAACCGCCCACAGCTCTCTGCAGGGCCAAGAACAGGCACCGCACCATCTCTCACCACGGCCCGGCCAACCAATAGCCGTTCGAGTCCCAGCAGTAGGGCCTGCCTATTGGCCCTAGAGCCGTGGGGGCGCAAGCATGGCAGCTGCCTAGGCGAAGGCGATAGGGGACCTGGCGGGTGGAGTGTCCCACAGCCCCAGGGCCTGACCCGTGGTCGTCCTGGCTGTGAGAGTACAGTGGGAGGCAGTTATAGGAAGCAGAATTGAGCGTGAGGGAAAACGCAGGGTCAGGTCGATGACTGAAAGCTCAGTTACTAGCGCGGGAGAGATGGAGGGAAGTGGAGGCGGCCATGAAAAAAAGAGGAGTATAAAAAAGGGAAGGTGGCAGCGACGGGCACCTCAAACCTATAACTGGCCGGTAGCCGAAACCAGCGGTTTCCCGAGATTTACCCGTTAGTGTAAATGGCTCCGGTTACCTGCATCTCTCTGTCTCGTGTAGGACATCCATTGCATGCTGGATTCTCTCTGAAATGTGCCTCTCCTGCGTCTTCTCTGCGTTCCTTCTGCTCTCCACCTGGTGCAGGGCTTTATTATCTCTTACTTAAAACAGTGCAATAGCCTCTCCAAACTGGTCTTCCCAGTCTTAGACGCATTCACTTTCCAACCTCTCCTGCACAACTCCCACACGCAGTATGTGGCATACTACTTCCTATTATGCCATAGACCCAGATCAGCGTTTCTCATTGTCTACTGGATTAAAGAAAGAACCTGTCACCACTAATATGGCCCCACCATACATTTCTGACGTATCTCTACTTTCCTGTGCGAACCTTACAGTTCAACCAGGAGTAACTGGCCCTTCTTCAGTCACACTCAGTACCTTTTTACCTCCCTGCTTATGTTCTCTTTGTTTACCTTGGATATGCCTACCCATTTAAACTGTTGAGATCCTAAATATCCCTTAAGGGCTTTTTCATATACCACCTCCTTTTCTAATTCCCTCAAACACATCATCACTGCCGACCTTGAAAACCCATAAAATTTCCGTAATATTTTTTGACTTGCCTTACTATCGTATGTGGAAATGTATTAAGGACAGGAATAGTATTTCACTCAATTTTTAAAGCCCATATTTTGAAACAGTACCAGGAAAACACTAAACACTCCCTAGTTTTAATAAATGATTATAGATTGTTATAATCCTTATATAATAGGTATTATTCCCATTTTACAAAACAGTAAAAATTAAAGTTTGTCAAGCAACTTGCTGTGGATCACATAATGAGTAAAACTGGAATTTGAACCCAGATCTAATGCTTACGCTGGTTCTACTGTTCCCCACTGCTTCCGTGTAAGACCTTCATTCATATCTCTTTACCAAATGTTGTGCCTTTGAAATGCTCATTATGTGGATTACACTGTGGTTGGCATGGGAGATATAGTGACAAACATGACAGATATGGTGCCTGCCTTTATGAACCTTGCACAGTAAAGAGAACAGGTGAACTACCCGAAGATTGCAGTGTTCTCTTAGCAGCCTTGTCAAAAGAGAGAGAGAGAGAGAGAGAGAGAGAGAGAGAGAGAGAGAGAGAGAGAGAGAGAGAGAGAGAGAAAAGTGTATAAGTACCAAGAGCCTAGAAGCTGTCATATTTTTAATGCTGCTACAAGTCTCAAGGGCCAAATATCTCAGAAGTTACTGAATGTACACATGCCTACTAATGTAATTCAAATAAGGACTATAAAGCTGTTACCAAAACAGGCTTTAGCCCAAGATTTAGAAATTTTCATTCCCAAACTGCCTAATTGAGAACTCCAATAGTAATATGAGTTCAAAAGCAAGCAATAAAGAAACGCCAGTTGTCTAGTTTTATGGTCTTAAAATAAATTCTATATCATTCCCAAAAGGTATTTCAAAGGAATCTTTATAGCACTTTACTAATAATTTGTACTTAGTGATAAATCACAAAATTTGGTATGGACACAACATAGAAAGGGAGGGTGGGGTAGGCGCCAAGGAAGTCTATGCGCCGCTTCCTCGTATGTATTTAACCATTCAAGCAAAGAGTTTATAAAAGTATAATTTTTTTATTTTTATTTTTTGAGACAGAGCCCAGGTTGGTGTGCAGTGACACGATCTTAGCTCACTGAAACCTCTGCCTTCTGGGTTCAGCGATTCTCTTGCCTCAGCCTCCTGGATAGCTGGGATTACGCGGGTGCACCACCAAGCCCAGCTTACACACACACACACACACACACACACACACACACACACACATATATATATATAAAATTTGTATATATATATATATATATTTTTTTTTTTTTTTTTTTTTTTTGAGACAGAGTCTTGCTCTGTCACCCAGGCTGGAGTGCAGTGGCGTGATCTCGGCTCACTGCAAGCTCCGCCTCCTGGGTTCACGCCATTCTCCTGCCTCAGCCTCACGACTAGCTAGGACTACAGGCGCCCGCCACCACGCCCGGCTAATTTTTTGTAGTTTTAGTAGAGACGATGTTTCACCATGTTGGCCAGGCTGGTCTCAGCTCCTGACCTCAAGAGACCCGCCCGCCTCAGCTTTCCAAAGTGCTGGGATTACAGGTGTGAACTACCGCACCCCCCCTAAAAGTATAATGTTAAGAGCCCCTTTAAAAGTAATGAATGACCCGCATTGCCATCTTAATCCATCACCTTTACCGTTTACATACATAAATATGTTAGGCTTCCAACCTTCACATTTTTGGTTTTTGTCGTCATGAGTCTTGCTTAAAGATGGGGAATTATAACAGCAGCAATAATACTAAAACAAATATTTACATTGCTGTTTCTATGTCAGCCACTTGTCTAAGTGCTTTTGATATATTAACTCCTTTTATTAAAAGTCCACTGAGGAAAACAATAGTAGAATCTGCATTTTACAAATGATGAAGCTACAGAAACAGAGAAGTTAAGTAATTTGCCTAAATCCACATAGCTTGAAAGTAGCAGAGCCAGAATATAAACTTTGAAATGTGGCTCCCAAGCATATACACTAAACCACTCCACTGTCTTATTTTTTGTATTAGCATAATATGCACTATTTTATATTAGTACATATTATGTGATTGTTTAATTTGCTGATGCTTCATTACAAAAGACTTTTCATAATATCAATGAAGAGTTGTACTTATTTGTTTCCCTTTACAGCTCCCAGCTGTGTTCAAATTTGTATTTTCCAGCCTTTGGCAGTTTTCTTTCTCTTTGTCCTGCACAATGTTTTTTTTGTTTTGTAATTTTAAATTTCAGGATAATTTCTTTAGACTAGCTTATTGCAAATGATAATTGCCCACACATAGCTCTTGGCAGATATGATGACTGATTACCACTTCTGCCAAAGGTCGGGAGATATTCACTGAGGGCCTTACTCTGTGATAGGCAAAGGGTTAGGCCCTCAAGGCAGAGAGTTAAATAGGAAAATATATACAAACAAACCCTTCCCAGATAACATGGTCAGTGTTCTGAGTGAGGTATACACAGGGTCCAGTGAGAAAAGTTTGGGTTGTGTTTTGAACAAGAGGAGGAAATGGTTTGAAGTCTATTCTAGGCACAAAGGCTAGTATTGTTAGCATGAGAATGGAGGTGATGTAGATATACAAGAAAATTTAATTGGGTAGAAATCTTAAAGTACTATAGAATACAAGAAATTTAAAAGGTAAGGAAGTCATGAGCAGGTTGGCAGAAGATCTCAAAGTCCCTAGTGGTGATACTGTACATGCACTGAAAGTCTCAGCTGCCTGCTTCTCAATAACAAAACTAAAAATACTGCTTCTTTGTTCCTAAAACTTCCCAAAAACGAAATGAATAGGTGAAGCCTCTCTTGACATTGGGAAGAAACGTCTCTACAAGAGTGAGTACACACAAAGATTTCTGCTGTCCACTGAGCCTGCTTTCACTGTTTAACTGGTCCTGTTTGTTTTCTCCATTCCTCTCTATAGACCTTGCCCTAGCTTTGTAGAATAGGTTGGGTAGTAGTAACAAATTGTATTAGAATAATTTTTGTTTGTTTGTTTTAAAGGAATTTATTTTCCTCTGGGAAACACTTCATAATGTAGAAACAGTATAACTATGATAATGCGTAAGTGTCCATATCTGAGAGTCTTAGGGATTTTTGGCCAAGGTGACTGGTTCACAAAGAAGTCAATGAAAGATCAAGAAAGAATGAAACAGACTGGGTGTGTGGCTCACGCCTGTAATCTCAGCACTTTGGGAGGCCGAGGTGGGTGGATCACCCGGGATCAGGAGTTCAAGACCAGCCTGGCCAACATAGAGAAACCCCATGTCTACTAAAAACACAAACATTAGCTGAGTGTGGTGGTGCGCACCTGTAGTCCCAACTACTAGGTAGGCTGAGGCAGGAGAATACCTGGAGCCTGGGAGGCAGAGGTTGCAGTAAGCTGATATCATACTACTGTACTCCAGCCTGGGCCACAGAGTGAGACTCTCTCAAAAAAAAAAAGAAAAAAGAAAAAAGGAACGAAACAAAGAAAAACTAATTAGAACTAATTGTGACCCAAGTATGAGCACCACTTCTCCCTCAAGAGCAAACGTTGAGCCAGCCACAGTGGCTCATGCCTGTAATCCCAGCACTTTGGGAGTCTGAGCCAGGAGGATTGCAACCTCTGCCTCCCGGGTTCAAGCAATTCTCCTGCCTCAGCCTCCTGAGTAACTGGGATTACAGGTGCCCACCACCTTGCCCAGCTAATTTTTGTATTTTTTTTTTTAGTAGAGATGGGGTTTCACCATGTTGGCCAGGCTAGTCTCGAACGCCTGACCTCAGGTGATCTACCTGCCTTGGCCTCCCAAAGTGCTGGGATTACAGGTGTGTGCCACCACGCCTGGCTCATTCCTAGCTTTAAAAAAGCTCCTAGATAGCAAAATCAATTGAGAGAGACCAGAAGGAAATGAAAATGGAGGGAGGAGGTAAGGAAGAGCTTGGAAAAGAGCTGGTTAAGATCCTACCAGGCAAGACAGAAGGATAACCATCCAAGGGGACCTGCCTCAGCTTTTCTGAGCAACCCCATTGAAAGAGAAGCCTAACAGCAATTGCTCAGGGCAATACCTAGCTAGGCAATCTTTTAATGCAAAGTTACTGTCACCTATAAGTAAAAATGGCCAAAACAAGCTACAGAACTCTATATCTGCTGCAAATTGCAACAAATTTGGCTACAAGTAACAGAGAACTCAAAATAAAAGAAGCTTTAAAAGATAAGCATTTATTTATTTCTCAGGTAAAGGAAACTGGAGATAGATAATCCAAGACTAGCGTGGCAACCCATGATGTTTTCAGGGACCCTCCTGTCTCTCTGCTCCACCATGCTCAGCATGCAGCTTCCAACTCCAGGGTCACTTGTGGTCCAAGATGGCAACTGGAGCTCCAACCTTCATATCTGCATTTCAGTCCCTCTGGAAGGAACAGGTTAAAGACAAAAGGGCGGGGGGGAAGAAAACACCAGCCCTTCTTAGCTATTTTTTTATATCTCATTTTATATTCACATTTTATATCTCAGTGTCCAGAACTACAAGGTCATACCTAAGTACAAGGAAGCTGGAAATGTAATCTTTATTTTTCCCAACAATATGCCCAGCTCAAAACTGAAGAAAGCATCTTCCATGCTATTCACATACTGGGTGAGCACATAGTAAGTACACAATACATTTGTTGATCACCTAACTCAAAAACAGGAAACAATTTTACCATCAAGATTTTGGGGGCATAGGAAAGGACATATACTCTAATATCAAAGATGTATTATTTTATAAACATTAGCTTGAAATGTCAATGGAATTCTTAATAACACTGAGACTTGACTTTTAGCTAAATCTATCAATGTATAACGTTACAAATGGTCCACCATAAATAATCTGGGGAACTAACAAAATATTCTCTCTCTTAAAATAGAAAAAAAAAAGGGCATCACTGGTCTTATTCGTTGCTATATCTCCAGTACCTATTAACAGTCAAGAATGAATGAATTACAGCAACTTCCCAAGCAATTTGTGGTCTTGATTTCCCTCTGATCCAGATTCCTTGCTTTTTCTTTTGCATTTTTGTTAATACCCAGCAAGTTCTCAGTGCTTCTTTGACCCTGTATCATAGGCTGCCTCCCACTCTGAAATTTCTTAGGCCTATGAGTCCTGCCTCCCAGAGAAGGCTTCCAGTTCTTTCCATATTTGTCCCAGCTGCACTGAACCAAAGCTGCAGTTATTAGTGCTTCCAAAGCCCATGCATTTGGGGGCACAAGGAACCCTGATAAGTTTTCTGGCTGGATTTATCCCTAAAATCTTACTTTTCCCCCTTACTTTGTGCTTTCCAGACTTTGGGTAACTCATGCTACTTCAATGACAGCATGTTATGAGATACTCTTGGTAAAATCTCCCTAGTTAGGTCTCAACACTCCTAAAGCTAATTTTTACCTTCTCATGAAAAGGAAATGGATTAACAAACTATCCATATTTCTCAAGCAAGATATTACCAAGGTGTCTGTGCTTCTTCCAGAAAGATAGGCTGCATATCTTCCCCAAAGGAAAAGAACACCAAATGCCTGCGAAGTCTCTGCTCAATGCCTCTCTGTTGAGAACTCCTGCTTGCTTTTCTTTTGAGGTATACATATGTGGATACAGATACATACACACATGCACATATATATGTCACTATAAATAATTTAGGAAGAAATTTGACCCATGTACACCAAGGAAACTTAAAAATTTATAAGTGGTGTCACCAAGGGCCAATAATTTTTTCCCTAAAGAAGATAATGAAAGCAGCCAGGACAGCCTCTCTTCTTGCCCAGCCATTTATTTAAACAGTTGCTTTGGAAATCCTACTGGAGCTTGGCCATAGGCTATGATCAAAATCTTCTGTCTCTACCCTAGCGCTTAGCAAGGAAACCAACTACCTTTTGGAATCTAAGACTGCTTAGATCACCAGATAATCCCAATTTTGGTAGAGAGCTCAAAGCACAGATGGTAATATCTGTCCATTGCTTAACAATGTATTTAATACGGCATGAAGAGAGTGAAAGAGTTTGATCTCTGCCTCTAGAAATAAAAAGAAAAAGAAATATAGTTTTGTACAGAGAAGGAAGCCATCCTGCCTTAAGGCAGGACTTAAATACAGCAGAAGCACTCCTTTCCACTCTTTCTCTGCATAGGTAGATATACCTACTTCTCTTGGTTTCATTCTTCTTTTCAAGAAGGGCAAACTGAGTCTGAAACTTCACCCTGTTTCTTCAGTTGATTTTTTTTTTTTTTTTTTTTTTGAGACAGAGTCTTGCTATGTCGCCCAAGCTGGAGTGCAGTGGCACTATCTTGGCTCACTGCAACCTCCGTCTCCCGGGTTCAAGCAATTCTCCTGCCTCAGCCTCCGGAGTAGCTGGGATTACAGGCGTGCACCACCACGCCGGGTAAGTTTTACATTTTTAGTAGAGACGGGGTTTCACCATGTTGGTCTGGCTGGTCTCAAACCCCTGACCTCATGATCCACCCGCCTTGGCCTCCAAAAGTGCTGGGAGTACAAGTATGAGCCACTGTGACCAGCCTCTTCAGTTCATCTTATTCCTCCTCTACCATGAGTGGGACTGTCTTGGTTTGGGAACCCCAGAACAAGGACTGAGTAAAAAACTGGAGTGTAATAGTATCTTTGGGGGATGATCCCAGGAAGTCAGAATAAGAATAAAAAGAAAGGTTAACAGGGAAGAAGGAAAGACCATCGACGGATGTATTATTTAGCTAGTTACCATTGTGGGCAACTGGGCTTAATACTGCTGGGGACCCTCTAAAAAAAGTGTAGAATGCACCCCTGAAGGATGGGGGTGGATGTGACGTGAGACATTTATTCATCAACTCCAGTCCCTCTTTGACTGAGAAATGCCCTCTAAGAAACATTGCCAGCTTTGTGTGTGCAAGGACTGAAATATCTAGGCTTTAGAAAAGCCTTGAGGCAGGAAAGGTGAAAGATACGATGCTGGGCACTTGAGCAGGGAAGCCTTCAGCTTGCCAGGAACTGTCTACCTGGCAGACTCTACCACACCTGCAGCTCAAGGGGAGGTATGGCCAGGAAATGTAGCAGAGTACTCTGTCTGCTATAAGGAATGCATTATGGGCTGCTGTACCAGAATTTCTTTCCTTTTACTTTCCCATTTGGCCTCTTTAGATGGCAAGCCGTAAGTTGTTTTAGAAGCCCTGTTCCCACTGAGACTTTTGTAATTCCTTCCTAAAGCTTGGACAATAGTATTTCATTCACAGACCACATTCTAAAGGCCTCTCTTCTCACTCTGGTTGTCCTTGGCCTCTGAATAGGCCTGGTCTCTATATCTGGTAGCCTTCAACATTTTTTATTTTTTATTTATTTATTTTTAAATTATACTTTAAGTTCTAAGGTACATGTGCATAACGTGCACGTTTGTCACATATGTATACGTGTGCCATGTTGTTGTGCTGCACCCATTAACTCGTCTTTTACATTAGGTGTATCTCCTAATGCTGTGCCTCCCCTGCTACCCCAACTCCACAACGGGCCCCAGTGTGTGATGTTCCCCTTCCTGTGTCCAAGTGTTCTCATTGTTCAATTCCCACCTGTGAGTGAGAACATGCAGTGTTTGGTTTTCTGTTCTTGCGATAGTTTGCTGAGAATGATGGTTTCCAGCTGCATCCATGTCTCTACAAAGGACATGAACTCATCCTTTTTATGGCTGCATAGTATTCCATGGTGTATATGTGCCATATTTCCTTAATCCAGTCTGTCATTGGTGGACATTTGGGTTGGTTCCAAGTCTTTGCTCTTGTGAATAGTGCCACAATAAACATACATGTGCATGTGTCTTTATAGCAGCATGATTTATAATCCTTTGGGTATATACCCAGTAATGGGATGGCTGGTATGCAATTTTTGTTTTTACAGCTTTGACAAAAATTGTTATACACACTAAGTTGGAAACTTCCTGACTATTGGAAGGAGTCTATCATAAATAGTTAAGTGTTCCAACATTTCTGCCTTTAATATTTCACTATTAAATCCTAAAATGGTGGCCAGACATGGTGGCTCAAACCTGTAAGCCCAGTACTTTGAGAAGTCAAGCCGGGCAGATCACTTGAGGTCAGGAGTTCGAGACCAGCCTGGCCAAAGTGGTGAAACCCCCATCTCTACTAAAAATATAAAAATTAGCTGTGTATGGTGGCAGGTGCCTGTAATCCTAGCTACTCAGGAGGCTGAGGCACGAGAATTACTTGAACCGGGGAGGCGGAGGTTGCAGTGAGCAGAGATCGTGCCACTGCACTCCAGCCTGGGCGACAGAGCAAGATGCCATCTCAAAATATTAAAATTAAAATTAATAAGTAAAATAAATCCTAAAATGAATGGGAGCTGGGTAAGTGGTGTTAATATATATTTTTACTTGCCTACAAGGTTGCTCTAATCTGTATCACTGTTACTCCTCTATATGCTCTTAGATTTGAGATTTGCTTGTTGTTGTGATGTATTTTGCAAATATTTCTTCTAGTTTATCATTTGTTTTTTGATTTTTCTTATTTATGGTGGTGTTTGCCATACAAAAACTTGTGGTTTTAAAAATATGTAGTATTTCCTTTTATTGTATCTATATATTGAGTTTTACTTAGCCTTTCACCACACCTAAGTTATAAAAAATGTATCTGTGTTTTCTTTTAGTTCTTGTTTGATTTCATTCTTTACATTAACATTTCTGATCCTTTTGTAGTCTATTCTTCTGGTACGAGGTGTAAATCCAATATTATCTTTTGCCAAGTGGTTTTATCCTTGTTTTCATACATAAAACACTGTTCTCTGCAGCCACACGTTTATAAGGTCTCTCTCAGTATGAAACTCTTCTGCCTGTAGTGAATCACAAGGTTTTTTTTGTTTTGTTTTGTTTTGGTTTGTTTTGGTTTGCTTAGTTCCAAAGGTACTACTTTCTGAAACTGCTTACTGACTCGGGGGATGTACTTTATTTAGAGCCCTAGTGCCTCATGGAAAGAATTTTAAAAGCATTTTTCCGATTGTCCAGCCTGCTCAGAGATTGTGGAAATTTTGAATAAGGTAGATGATTTAGTTCCCATGATTAAGAAGTTCAATTTGTGCAAGTGCATGTGGAATGATTAGAAAATAATTGCAGGCAGCATAGAACTAGTGAATTTTACTTTTTGAGTTACTGCCTAAATAGCAGGAAGTATTTCTTTGTACGAGGGCAATCAGTCTTCATGGCAGAATTGCTTTTGAACTCTTCATTTCAGCAGCAGGCAATGGAGAACCTAACTCACAGTGGCTTAAACATTTTTTCCCTTCTATATCAAGAAATCTGGAGGTTGGTGGTTACTGGCATTGGTTTAGCAGCTCCACAGTGTCAGGGACAGCACCTCTACAATTCAGTTGGCCTTTCCCACATAGCCTCAAGGTGGGTGCTGAGGCTCCTAGTATTACATGTTAGTTCAAAGTGAGAATAAGGTGAAGAGGCATACCAGCTGCACCTGATTCATTTATCATAAAAATCCTTTCCCTAAACTTCTTCCGAAGACATACATAGAAATGTATGTGTCCTTGACCAGAACTCTAGCACCCTTAAAGGCAAGAGAAGCAGAGAAATAGAATATTGATGTTTTCTAACCTCTGTTGGGAAAAACAGCAAGGAAGAGATAGTGGGAAGAGCCAACCAATGAATCTGCAACATTGAAGTACATATCTCATTTATGTTTGCTGCAAACAACGCCTAGAATGGTACAAGTCTGAAACAGAGCACTAGGTCTCATGAAGTCTAAACAAAAGTTAAATAAGCAGGATTCAGGGAGGAAAGGGACCTTGATGCATGAGTTTGGGGATCTTCCCCTTAGAGCTCTGCTGTTAATAGCCTGCAGCTTCCAGCTCCTGCTCTCTGTCCCTCAACTCAAATGCATGTGTGAGAGGCCAAGTGGGTCAGTGTGGGTTAACCGCCCACTCCTAGTCAGGGAACAGGAGGGGTCAGGTCATGCAGTGCCAGCCTGAGGGCGGCATAGGGATTATCCCTGGAGATGGAGATGCTGGAGCAAAGGGATGGCACATTTTAGTTTACATTAAGTATAAATAACCTACAATTTTAAGCAATTTGGTATGTTAATATGTGATAACTGGTTGTACGTTGTCAGATCCAGAAACCCAGAGAAGACAACTGCCCTTTTAAATAGTGTTGTGTATGTATCCCCAGTTTCAGAAATTTAGCAAGTGATGAGTTTGTTAGTTTTTGTAGGATACTATGACATACTAAAAAGAAAATTTAGTCTTTGTTCCTGGTCCCTGATACACAGCTCCTAAACTAAAACTTTTGGAATCCCTTGGAATGATACTGGCTTTTTTTTTCCTTTTTTTTTTTTTTTTGAAACAGGGTCTTGCTCTGTTGCCCATGCTGGAGTACAATAGCACAACCAGAGCTCACTGCAGCCTCAACCTTACATGCTCAAGCAATTCTCCCACCTCAGCCACCCAAGTAGCTGGGACTATAGCTGCGCACCACTACGCTCAGCTAATTTAAAAAAAAAAAATTGGCCAGGTGCAGTGGCTCATGCCTGTAATCCCAGCACTTTGGGAGGCCAAGGCAGGCGGATCACTTGAGGTCAGGATATCGAGGCCATCCTGGCAAACACAGTGAAACCTGTTCTCTACTACAAAAAGAAAGTACAAAAAATTAGCCAGACGTGGTGGTATGCACCTGTAGTCCCAGCTACTTGGGAGGCTGAGGCAAGAGAATCACTTGAACCTGGGAGGCAGAGGTTGTAGTGAGCCAAGATCATGCCACTGTACTCCAGCCTGGGTGACAGAGCAAGACTCTATCTCAAAAAGAAAAAAAAAAAAAGTTTGTAGAGATGAGGTTCTCACTATGTTGAGGAGGCTGGTCTCGATCTCCCAGGCTCAAGCAATCCTCCCACCTTGGCCTCCCCCTGTGCTAGGATTATAGGCATGAGCTACTGCCCTAGCCTACTAGCATCTTTTATGTACTAATGAGATGACTGGCAACTGGGGACACCTAGATAGTGTTAGGGTGGGAGCTGGTCACCAGAAAGACCATGATTAGGCATGATTAGATGGTTGGAATTTTTAGGCCAACACTCCAACCTCCAGGGAGGAAGGAGAAGGTGGAGATGGGGTTAATCACTAATGACCAATTATTTAATCCATTGTGCCTACTTAATGAACACTTCATTAAAACCACTAAACATTGGGGTTTAGAAAAGTTCTGGGTTGGTAAACACCGTGAGGTGCTGGGAGAATGGTGTGCCCAGAGTGCATGGAAGCTCCGAATCCCTACCTTGTCCTCTGCATCTCCTCTGTTTGCTTGTTGTATCCCTCATAATAAATGAGTAATGGCAAGTAAAGCACTTTCCTGAGTTCTGTGATGTTCTAGCAAATTATCAAACCTCAGGAGGAAGTTGTGGAAAGCCACAAATTCATAGCCAGATAGAGAGAAGTACCAGTGACAATCTGGAACTTGTGGCTGGCATCTGAAGTGGTAGCAGTCTTGTTGGACTGATCCTGCCACCAAATTACCCTATTAAAAACTTTTTTTCTTTCTCTCTTTTTATTTCCTTTTTCCTCCTTGCTTACTGTATGTTTAACTTTTTTTTTTTTTTTTTTGGGGGGGGACAGAGTCTTGCTCTGTCATCCAGGCTGGAGTGCAGTGGCATGATCTCGGCTCACTGCAACCCCCGCCTCCCAGGTTCAAGCTATTTTCTTGCCTTAGCCTCCCAAGTAGCTGGGATTACAGGCACGTGCCATCACACCAGGCTAATTTTTGTATTTTTAGTAGAGACAGGGTTTCACCATGCTGGCTAGGCTGGTCTCAAACCCCCAACCTCAGGTGATACGCACCCCCTTGGCCTCCCAAAGTGCTGGGATTATAGACATGAGCCACCACACTCGACTAGTGTATAACTTCTTAAGAATAAAATGGTAACCTTTGCCCTCTTTCTTTCCACCAAGCATAGTGTCCCCTTATCAATTTTTATGCTTGCTTATAAATTCCAGGAACTGAATCTTAAAACAATCCAGTCACCTACCGAATTCTCCCCACCAGGAGATTACCTCAAGGTTGCAGTGAGTTTACAACCCAATTGTGGTGGAGATGGCACCAGCCCATTCACCACCATAGGGGGCAATAATCCAAGATAAGTCATCAGAGCAAGTCCTGTAACAGACTCATACTTCCGGCCGGCTGGGTATGGTGGCTCACGCCTATAATCTTAGCACTTTGGGAGGCTGAGGCAAGCAGATCACTTGAAGTCAGGAGTTTGAAACCAGCTTGGCCAACATGGTGAAACCCTGTCTCTACTAAAAATACAAAAATTAGCTGGGCATGGTGGTGGGTACCTGTAATCCCAGCTACCGGGGAGAATCACTTGAACCCGGGAGGTGGAGGTTGTGGTGAGCCGGGATCACACCATTGCACTCCAGCCTGGGAAACAGAACAAGACTCTGTATGAAAAAACAAACAAACAAAAGACTAAAAAATAACATGCCCCTTCAGCATGCCTGCCCCCACCCCCCACTCCACCCATAGCAAGCTTCCCTTTTTAACCCCTTGCATTCTGTCCAAAATTTGAATTATTATTATTATTATTATTTTTGAGATAGGGCCTCTCTCTAATGAAGCCTTGACCTCCCAGGTTCAAGCGATCTTTCTCCCTCAGTCTCCCGAGTAGCTGGGACTCGAGGCTCATGCCGCTGCACCTGGCTAATTTTTGTATTTTTTGTAGAGATGGAATTTCACCATGTTGCCAGTCTTGTCTCAAACTCCTGGGCTAAAGCAATCCGCCTGCCTTGGCCTTCCAAAGTGCTGGGATTACAGGCGTAAGCCACTGAACCCTACCTGAAATGGTTTCTGTAAGGCACAAAGCTTGGCCATTTTCCCACTGCTAGCTCTGGAATAAAGTCACTTTCCTTCCACCATTCCTTGTCCTTGTTATTTGACTTTGTAAGCGGCACGTGGCCGAAACTGCGTTTGGTTACACTTCATTAACTTGTGGGATCTGAAGCTAATTCCAGATAAATAGTATTAGAATTGAATTGAATTGTAGAACACCCAGGTGGTGTTGGAAATTTGGTGAAGTGATGTTGGAAAAGATACCACGCATTTGCTGTCAAAAGTTTTGTGAGTGAAAGCAGCACACAGATAGATACCAACAAAGCAAAATAAGAGAGGATGAGTCAGAATGACCCTGGAGGCCTCCCACTGCGACAGCAGAGGCCTCCTCCCGGCTTACTCAGCCTGAGGATAGGAGCCTTGATTTGGAAGAGTGAGTCAGAGACAGTGGCCATGGAATCCAGAACAACAGTGAGCTTTAAGAAAGAGAGCATGATTCAGAGAGACCAAAAATGACAGCTATGGATAAAGAGTTACAAGGGCTTAAGGCATGGCAAGCAAGTTGATAAATGGCTCTGAGGTAGGTGTTTTTGGCCAGCTGTACAGCTGAGGTCAGAAGTAGACTGAAAGCTGGAGTGGTTTGGCAGAGTCAGACCCCAGGATGGGGTCATACTAAGGGTCCGAGGAGGTAATGAGGATCCAGTGTCAAGGAGAAAAGTGGGCTCTGTCATATCTCTGAAAGTAATTTCTTCAAAAGTCAGTTTGCCAAATTGACCAATTTGTTGAAAAACATTCAAACACCTTAAACAAATCTGCAGGAGTGTCAGGGTCAGATTCCTAATTTTAGAAACCAGATCTTGTATATTTTGGATCTGATCATCTGATATGGCCAAATCTTCTCAGCATACCTTAAGTGGGCTAGTCACTTGAACTTCAAGAAACACCTAATTGCAAAATTACTTCCCCTTCAACTTGTGGCCGCTTACATAGCGATGACCACAGATTAAGAAATTCACAAAATTTCTTGAAATTTTCAGAGCCTTCTGGGGACATAAAGCGCTTAGAAGAAAAAGTGCTGATGCGTTTCCTGCTCTTCACCTCTCCTCCCTAGGCCCGCACCTCCAGAAGTGTCTCCACCTGCATTAGGCCCGCGCGATGTCCACTCATGAACCAAAGCTGTGGAAACAAAACCAGTGAGCCAAAGGCAGACACAGATGAACACTCGTGGAGCTGTCCCTCTTCTGGCTGTGAAAAACAGATATTTATTTCTGGCTGCCAGCTCTATTTACTCAGTCTAGCAAACTGCAGAGAAACTCCAAATGCAGAACTTACAGGGAGTGGAGTGTTTTTTTGGCTGCTTCTTGCCAAGGTATTTTGGCTCTTGACTGGGGTCATCTGTGTGAGAAATCTCTCTCCTCAGCCTTCTTTCCTAGGGTGGTGAGAAGATGGGAAGACTGTGGCTATTGACAAACGGTACCCTACATCCTGCCATTCTCAGTAAATGTTAATGAATTTAAGTGTTTGGCAGGTAGAAAGCTCTTGCCAGTGATCAAAACATGCTGTGTATACAGCTGTGTGCCTTTTTGAGGGCAGGAAAATTGGACTCTGATGCACAGAGGTTTGTGGATTCCTCCATGTGTTTTGAAAACTATATTTGAGAAGTAAGTATACTGAGCTGTTGTTTGGGAGAAGTAAACACAGCAAGCTGGAGGTAGAGAAGTCACAGCCACAGAAACAGAAAACCTAATTAGGAGCAAGGTAGGAAAGCTGGACTTGCAAGAAAACTTACACATCTCTCCCCTTCTTCTAAGCCAGTGTTCTTTTTCTAAAAATAGCTAAGAAAGCTAGATAGAATTAGACTGGAATGGTCTGAGAAGTAAACTGATGCTGGGCGTGGAGGCTCACGCCTGTAATCCCAGCACTTTGGGAGGCTGAGGCAGGTAGATCACTTGAGGCTATGAGTTCAAAACCAACCTGGCCAACATGGTGCAACCTTGTCTCTACTAAAAATACAAAAATTAGCCGGGTGTGGTGGCAGGCGCCTGTAATCCCTGCTTACTGGGGAGGTGGAGGCAGGAGAATCACTTGAACTTTGGTGACGGAAGTTGCAGTGAGCAGAGATTGTGCCACTGCACTCCAGCCTGGGTGACAGAGCAAGACTCCATCTCAAAAAATAAATAAATAAATAAATAAAGAGGAGGTAAACTGGATTAGAGGAAGAGGTGTCATGTGCTCCAAAGGAAGGAAAACTGATTACAGGTATGTGAGGAGAGCAATCTCCTGAGCAGCTACAATCTGAGGGTCAAACCCTCAAGACCCTATTTCTCACCCTGATTTGCCTGACTTATTGGACAGGAATTCCATCTGACTTGTCTATTTCTAGATTGACTTTTCCCATTTCTTCCTAGTTATGTGGTATTTACAAGCCTCTTCTAAAAAACTTCCAGTCAGGCACGGTGGCTTGCATTTGTAATCCCAGCACTTTAAGAGGCCAAGGCAGGAAGACTGCTTGAGGCCAGAAGTTCAAGATCAGCCTAGGCAACGTGTAGGAAACGTGCGAGGGGAGAAGAAAAGACACACACACACAATACCTTTAAGGGTAAACAACCTTTATCCCATGTAAATGGCAATGCAGATATAATAAGCAAATGATATAATAAGGAGATTGGTATAATCAGCAAATTGCAATGGGAAGAGAAGGGAAAAGATATTTACATTCACCAGACTATGGAGGATTCACCACTAGACCGGGAAGCAACAGCCTGGGCTCCAGAGTCGGCCACTCATCCGTGTACAGATGATGAGAGGTCTCATGAAGCTTCGGCGCACTCTGGGACCCTAACTCTTTTTGTAACAAGTTATTTGGCATGAGGCCCAGTCACGAGGGTTCTTGGCGACTGGGCTCAAGGAACACAAAAAGGTCAACCTGTTTTTGTGATTGTCTATTGTTTTTCAGTAACTAATGTATGGGAATCAATTGAAATAGAGATTTCTCCGAAACAGTGCTGGATGAATGCCTCAAGGGACTCACACAGCCTATTCTGGGACCTGGTGACCATTGTTTGTGTCCATGTTCAATTGAATTCAAATTTAATATTTAACTTTTCCTCCACAGCAACATAGTGAGTCCTCACCTCCACAAAAAGTAAAAAAATATTAGGCCAGGCACAGTGGTACATGCCTGTAATCCCAACACTTTGGGAGGCTGAGGCAGGAGGATCACTTGAGCCCAGGGGTTCAAGACCAGCCTGGGCAACATAGTGAGACCACATGAGACAGAGAGAGAGAGAGAGAGAGAGAGAGAGAGAGAGAGAGAGAGAGAGGAAGGAAGGAAGGAAGGAAGGAAGGAAGGAAGGAAGGAAGGAAGGAAGGAAGGAAGGAAGGAAGGAAGGAAAGAAGGAAGGAAGGAAGGAAGGGGGAAGAGGGAAGGAAGGAAGGAAAGAAAAATAAAGAGAGAGAAAGAAAGAAAGAAAGAAAGAAAGAAAGAAAGAAAGAAAGAAAGAAAGAAAGAAAGAAAGAAAGAAAAGAAAAGAAAAAGAAAGGAAGGAAGGAAGGAAGGGAGAGAGGAAGGAAGGAAGAAACAGGGAAGAGGGAAGAGGGAAGGAAGGAAGGAAAGAAAAAAGAAAGAAAGAAAGAAAGAAAGAAAGAAACAAACAAACAAACCAACCAGGCGTGTGGTGTGCATCCGTAGTCCTAGCTACTTGAGAGGCTAAGGTAGGAAGATCACTTGAGCCCAGGAATTCAAAGCTGCAGTAAGCTGTGATTGTGCCACTGCACTTCAGATAGGGTGACAGAGTGAGACCCTGTCTCAAATAAAAAACATAAACTTTCCACATGATCATGATTCCTTGCTTATAGCCCCCCTCCGCCCCGCACCCCGTCACTGTTATCCATGGGTAAATTCCCAGACCTAGTGCTTCCTGGTTGGCCTAATTTTAGAGCCATCTAAGATCAATAATACGGTAATATTAGGGTAATAAAATGCTGGGTCTGTAATATTTTAATACCTACTACTATATTTGGGATAAAATGACAGGCTGGACACAAAAGTTTCCTTTCCTCACTACCTGACAAAATCTTCAAAAGATAGTGAGACAGAGGCAAAAATTTCACTTGTAGCCACAAAGCAAGGGGAGAAGTATAATGTTGTGTCATAAGCCTTAAAAAGCATTGCTCAAGGAACCAAACAGGAGATTTTTTACCTCTAACCTCTTCTTAAACCTACCCCTGCCTTTTCCCATTAATCAAGACAGAGAAATTAGGGAATTTTATCCAGCGTTCCTTAACAACTCCCACTTAGGAGAGAAATAAACCGAGGTAGCCAGTAGACAGCCTAGGGAAAAGTCAAAGAAACCCAGGAGAGAGGCCAATAGCACCCACAGCATGTCAGCAAAGACAGAAAGAACGGCCAGGGATCACCATTTTCTATGTTCATGCTGAATTAGGAAAGTGGCCTGAATTACAGAAGTAATCTGAAGCCTGCTCCAATCAGGTGGAGGCTTCCTGGGTATAAGAAATCTCAGAAAATAGAGCAAAGCCCAGGTGACATAGTAACAGGTGAATGTAGTGCCAAAAGAACTCTCCATTTCAGTGTCCTCAATATTGAATAGAACTCAGCATTCAGCTTGAAAGTTTTTGTTCTTAGAGGAAGGCAAATAGGTCTCTAGTATGGGAATCATAATAAGAACAATTTCTCCATGTAATACATCATATAAACAGAAGGTCCTAGAACAGGGTTTCTCAACTTGAGCACTTGACATTTGGGGCCAGATAATTCTTTTGAGTGTGTATTTGTGTGGTGAGGGAAGGGGGCATCCTATGACTTGTAGAATATTTAGTGGCATCCCTAATCTGTACCTACTCAATGCCAGTAGCAACACCCCCATCACCACAGTTGAGACACCCAAAAATGTCTTCAGACATTACCAAATATTGTCTAGGGACAAAATTACCCTAAGTTGAGAACCACTGCTCTAGAATCTAGACACAACAACCCACTGCTTCTATGAGCTACAAGGAAAGAAATAACATGGCAACTTGATAAACATACTATATTCAGAAAATAAAAGAATTAAAGAAAGGGAGCTAACAAACTAAAGATGATAATGAATCTACTCTCAAAGAAAAATATAACTCAAGGAAAAAGAAGTAAATTTTCCCCCAACTCTTCGTTATTATAAAACAATTTATTAAGAATATACATCCAACAAAATGAGAGTTGGTCATGGTATACTATCTGGGAACTAAGGCAAAATCCTCTGAAAAGTAGAGTGAAATTTTCCACTCTCTCTCCATGGTGAGACATGAAACCCTCCAGGGCTTCCATTGAAGGCCTTCGGGAGTCCCTCCCAGGAATAAGAGAAAACTCATGGTAAATTAAGGCTTACTAAAAATGTGACACTAGCTCAATACAGCTCATTCATTATTAGATTAATGGAATTGGCTCCTACTCTGTCTAGTAAAGGAAAAGGTGAAATTCTTTGGGGGTAAATGGCATCTTTAGAAGCCACTACAATTTTTATATACGTGTCCAGAATTCAATACAAATTATTAGCCATGTGAAAATCATGTGACAGATAACCAAGAGAAAAAGTAGCAATAAATAGACATATAGGTGATCCAGATCACCCTTAGAGTCAGCAGATAAAGACTCTAAAGTATCTATGATTAATATAGTCAAGAAAATAAATGAAAAAATTTTAATTAAAAATGGATAATTAAAGGAACCTATTAAAAATCAAATGGGCATTCTACAGATGAAAAATACACTATCTGAAATTAAGAACTTGATAGATGTGTTAACAGTGTTTTGGTTACAGCTGAAGACAGGATTACTGAACTGGAAGATGAATCTACAGAAACATTCCACACTAAATCACATGGGAAAAAACAGATTAAGATAAATTCAGATACAATCTAAAGGTCTACATACATGCAAATTAAAGGTCTACATACATGCAAATTAGAGACTCAAAAGTTAAACAAGAGAATGAGTTTGAAATAATATTTGAAAATCTTTTGGTCAAGAATTTTCAATCCTGATTAAAAAAAAAACACCAGGCCAGGTGTGGTGGCTCACACCCGTAATCCCAGCACTTTGGGAGGCCAAGGTAGGCGGATCATGAGGTCAAGAAATCGAGACCATCCTGGCCAACATGGTGAGATCTCATCTCTATCAAAAATACAAAAATTAACAGGGTGTGGTGACGCACACCTGTAGTCCCAGCTACTCAGGAGGCTGAGGCAGGAGAATCGCTTGAACCCAGGAGGCAGAGGTTGCAGTGAGCCAAGATTGCACCACTGCACTCCAGCCTGGCAACAGAGCGAGACTTTGTCTGAAAACAAACAAACACCACTAATCCACAGGTTTAGGAAGCTCAGTGAACCCCAGCTGTGAACCCCAAGAACACTTACTACCAATAAAGATAAATAATCAGAAAAACAGCCTTATGGTTGCTCCTTTGAAGGAATTCAGTCTTTTGTATTCCAGGTCCTTTCAGGATTTCATTTTGTCTTTGGTTTTCACCTGTTTGACTATATGTGCCTGACATTTATTAACAAAAAATTAACTTTTCAACAAAAATGATAGCAGACAGAAAAAAATGAAATGACATAATCAAATGGCCGAAAGAAAACAATTACCAATTTAGATTTCTATGTCAAGCACAATAGTCTTATAAAACGAAGATTAAATAACGAATTTTTTTCTTTTTCTTTTTTTGAGACGGAGTTTCACTCTGGTCATCCAGGCTAGAGTGCAGTGGCGCGATCCCGGCTCACTGAAACCTCCGCCTCTGGAGTTCAAGCAGTTCTCCTGCCTCAGCCTCCTGAGTAGCTGGGATTACAGGCGCCCACCACCATGCCCAGCTAATATTTATATTTTTAGTAGAAATGGGGTTTTGCCATGTTGGCTTGGCTGTTCTCAAACTCCTGACCTCAGGTGATCCACCCGCCTCGCCCTCCCAAAGTGCTGGGATTAAAGGCATGAGCCACTGTGCCCGGCCAAATAAGGATGTTTTGAGACATATACAAAATGAAGGCTGAAAGAATTCATCACCAGCAGGGCTGCATTAGAATAAATACCAAAGAAAGTTCTATAGGCATAAGGAAAGTAATCCCAGATGTACACATGGAGCTGTGGGAAAGCATGAAGAGCAACAGAAATGGTAAGTATGTGGCTAATATAAATTAAAATCGACTGTACAAAATAATACTAGTAGTGTGTGTGGAATTTAAAATATATGTAAAATGAAAATGCCTGACATCAATAAGGTAAAAAGCAGGAGGATGTAAACAGAGTTAATATGTTCTAGGGTTCTGCATTACCAACTAAGAACTGAAAGCAATAATTTGTGTTAGACTATACTAATTAAAGGAGGCATGTGGTAATCTCTAGTAAAAGAGTGTATAACTGGCCTGGCGCAGTGGCTCACACCTGTAATCCCAGCACTTTGGGAGGCTGAATTGAGTGGATCATTTGAGGTGAAACCCTGTCTCTATTGAAAATACAAAATTAGCTGGGCATGGTAGTATGTACCCGTAATCCCAGCTACTTGGGAGGCTGACGCAGGAGACTCACTCGAACCCGGCCAGGAGGCAGAGGTTGCAGTGAGCTGAGATCGCGCCACTGAATTCCAGCCTGGGCAAGAGCAAAACGCTGTCTCAAGAAAAAAAAAAGTGTATAACTGAAAAGTTATTAGAGGTGACCAGGCACGGTGGCTCACATCTGTAATCCCAGCACTTTGAGAGGTCAAGGAGGGTGGATCACTTGAGGCTAGGAGTTGGAGACCAGCCCGGGCAATATGGTGGAACCCCATCTCTACTAAAAATACAAAAGTTAGCCAGGCACAGTGGTGGGCGCCTGTAATCTGAGGCATGAGAATCACTTGAACCGGGGACATGGAGAGGCTGCAGTGAGTTGAGATCATGCTACTACACTCCAGCCTGGATGACAGAGCAAGACCTTGTCTCAAAAAGTAAATAAATAAATAAAAAGTTTGTAGAGGGAAAATGGAATAATAAAACTAATTGATTCATTCAGAAGAAGGCAAAAGAGAATTAAAAAGGAAAATAAAATCGGTTGATTAAAAACAAAAATAGTGAGATGGAAGATATAAATTAAATCATATCATTAGCTATACTACATGGAAATTCAAGTAAAAGACTAGGACTGTCAGATTGAATTTAAAAGCCCAAGCATATGTTATTTATCATAGACCTACTTTAAATATAAGGACAAGAAAGGTTAAATATAAGTAAAAGAATGAAAGAAGTTATATCAAGTAAATGCTTTCCAAAAGCAAGTAGATATGACTATAGTAATATCAGAACAAAAACATTACTAAATATAACATATTATGCTTCTAGAAGCATTACTAGATACGATGCATTACATTAGCAAATTAAGGATTACCAGATAAAAGAGGGGCATTTCATAATGATAAAGTAGTCAATACAATAGGAAGAAAACAGAACCCTAAATCTTTGTGCATGCCATACTATAGCTCCAACTGGATAAAGGAAAAATACTGGAAACAACTAAGTGGAGAAACAGATAAATTCATAATCATGGTGGGGGTCTTTATGATACTTTTTTTTTTTTGAGACAGAGTCTCACTCTGTCGTTCAGGCTGGAGTGCAATAGCACGATCTAGGCTCACTGCAACCTCCGCCTCCCAGGTTCAAGCGATTGTCTCTACCTCAGTCTCCTGAGTGGCTGGAATTACAGGCGCGTGCCACCACACCTGGCTAATTTTTTGTATTTTTAATAGAGATGGGGTTTTGCCATGTTGGCCACGCTGGTCTTGAACTCCTGACCTCAGGTGATCCACCCACCTCGGCCTCCCAAAGTGCTGGGATTACAGGCGTGAGCCACCGCGCCTGGCCCAGATCTTCATTTTATCACCATTTCAACTTTTTTGTGTATTCAGAAATGTTTGTAACAAAAAAATTAGGGAGGAAGCATGGTCTGAAAAAGAAGGAATTGTTCTGCATATTCCAGCATATTCCAGAGTACAGTTTCCCTCCAAGTTCTTGAATCTTTTCGTCTGCTTACTTGGGTAGGTGGAGAGTTCTCAGACATTGAAGGCATGCAGGGAAGAACAAGTAAGGAGACAAGGTGGAAAAGTCAATGCAGAGAAGCAAAAGAGACTAGAGGAAATATGTCAAAACATTGTCCGTGGTTGCCTCTGGGTAGTTAGATTATCACTTTTTAAAAAAATCTCCTTGTTTGCAGTATTCCATAACTTTCATATTTTCTACCATGATTGTTAATTATTTTTATAATGAGACAAAATAAAATAAATTTAATTAAACAGAACAGGAATTAAAGAGTGCAAACCAGTAAGAAAGATTTAAAAATTGGTTAAAGTTTGGAATAAACCTGCCCTTTTGGGCAGAGATGGTAGCTGTTTTCTTCTTTCCTTAGAAGCAGAAAACATTTACAGAGAAATATGTTTTGTTTCAAAAGTGTAAAAAAAATTACAATCCCAGAAAAACTGGAGGGTGCGGGAAGAAGTAACTTGACTAGTGTAGTGATTTAGACACTGGATGAGAAAGGAGAAGATTTTCTTTTCCTTATTTGTGCCTTTGGCTTTAAAGAGTTTGGGGCTTTTGAGGGCTGGTGGTAGAATCAAAGGAAATGGTAAGGGAGATGTTCAGGTTTCCTCCAAAAGACTCAAGCCAAGTTGGAAAGAAGGCAGGGATTTAGAGCACCCTTTTGGAAGTAAATATGAATGTAAGGGTTCCTAAATTGTGAAAAGTGAAGGGTAGTTTTGAATTGCTCTTAGAGATTGTCTACCTGCATTCTCTCAATAGAAAGTTCAGAGAGGTTAAATGACTCAAACAAGGTCAGCCAGATTAATGAAAGGAGCCAGACTAAAAACACATTTCATGCAAGGACTCAGCTGGGATGTAATTAGTAGACATATTATAAAAATGAGCATTGTATAGTGTCTGGGTATCTAATGTGTGGCTTATCTGAAGTATATGAGACCTTCAGAACTATCCAGTAAAGTAACTCACATTAATAGTTTAGGGCACAGGGGGCATTAACTGCTGTGTAACTGATTAGAGCCAGTAAATCATGGTAGCAGTCTGGACTGATCAGTAATGATAATTGAAGTTGAACATAATTAGATGACTTTATCCTGTTCTAATTTAGTGTTAAAATTAGACCATGAAATTGAGATGATGCAGGTTAATGAACTTGAAAAGAAAAATAAGCATTTATAAAACCTCCAAATTATACACATAGACTTCAAATAACTCAGACCCTCATATGCCAACTTTGGAACTTCTTGACACAGATTTTAACCAACTAAACCTTCATGTGACCCTCAGAATCACCACATAGCCCATTGTTGAAAAAACTTGGATGACCCTGGAAAGATGGAAGAAGATGTGTGTTTTCACTGTTTTAGGCTATGAGACTCTGTGGTTTAGTCTCAGCCCTGCCCTAACAAGTTGTGTGAGTCTTGAACAAAACACTTAACTTTAGAGACCTCAGTTTACTTATATGCGTAGATTGTACTTTAATCTCAGAGTATTGTGCTTTCCTACCAAAAACTGTCATTTGAGGCCAAGTGTGGTGGCTCACTTCTGTAATCCCAGCTCTTTCAGAGGCTAAGGCAGTAGGATCATTTGAGCCCAGGAGTTTGAGATCATCCTGGGAAACATGGTAAAACATGTCTCTTCAAAAAATAAAAAAATTGCCGGGCGCGGTGGCTCAAGCCTGTAATCCCAGCACTTTGGGAGGCCGAGACGGGCGGATCACGAGGTCAGGAGATCGAGAGACGATCCCGGCTAACACAGTGAAACCCCGTCTCTACTAAAAAATACAAAAAAAATAGCCAGGCGAGGTGGCGGGCGCCTGTAGTCCCAGCTACTCGGGAGGCTGAGGCAGGAGAATGGCGTAAACCCGGGAGGCGGAGCTTGCAGTGAGCTGAGATCCGGCCACTGCACTCCAGCCTGGGTGACAGAGCAAGACTCCGTCTCAAAAAAATAAATAAATAAATAAAATAAAATAAAATAAAAAAATTAGCTGAGCATGGTAGCACAGACCCGTAGTCCCACCTACTTAGGAGGCCGAGGTAGGAGGATGGCTTGAGCCTGGGAGGTTGAGGCTTCAGTGAGCTGTGACTGTGCTACTGCACTCCAGCCTGAGTGAGAGACTGTCTCAAAAAAAATATCATTCTAGTCAGCTGTTTATGACAGGAAACATTTGCAAGCAGTTTATTTTGAACCAACATAAGCCAATTTGTTCTATAATTGTCAGGTAAAAGTCAGTAACCTGGCCATTAAGATTAGGTGGAGTATCTATGTGCCTCTGCCTCACAATCTTGTTTCCAGGTGGTAAGCAAGGTTATGATAAATGCAAATCATAAAACAAATTCTGCCAAACCACATTTGTAAGAAAGCAGGCCAGGTGCAGTGGCTCATGTCTGTAATCCCAGCACCTCAGGAGGCCGAGGAAGGAGGATCACTTTAGGCCAGGAGTTCAAAGTTATAGTGAGCTGTGATCACACCACTGCACTCTAGCCTGAGTGACAGAGCAAGACTTTGTCTCTAATAGATAAAATAAAATAAAATAATAAAATAAGTACAAGCAATCACATAACAAGATCTTCTAAACTCAGGGAAGATCCCGGCTTCAGGCACTCTTTCTCTAACCTGAGAGGTTCACTCTGAGGACTCAGGAGCTGCCAATACTATGGTTGGTTCAAGAAATAGACTCCTTAATGAAGTGACAGCTACTGGATAAAGTAGAGCTCTAGATCTTAGACCACTTGTGGAGCTTGCTGGATTCTTACAATTGTTCATGCAAGGGCAGTGATGTCTGCACAGTCTATTTTGAGCCAATGAAAAATTATATCTAATATCCCCTAGCTAGTTAACAAACTCTTATACAGATTTCAGCAAGATACTGTATTTAAAATGCTTGTGTAACTATCTTGGGAAGTGTCTTGGGAGGTGTCAAACAAGATGCACTGAAGGCACAGTGACTCACATCTGTAATCCTAGCACTTTGGAAGGCCAAGGTGAGAGGATCACTTGAGCCCAGGAGTTCCAGACCAGCCTGGGCAACACAGTGGGACCCCGTCTCTGCTAAAAAATAAATAAATAAATAAATAAATAAATAAAAAGAAAGAAAAAGAAAGAGAAAGAAAGAAAGAAAAAGAAAAAGGAAGGAAGGAAGGAAGGAAGGAAGGAAGGAAGAGAGAGAAAGATTAGCTGGGTGTTTTAGTCCATACTTGCATTGCTATAAAGAAATACCTGAGACTGGGAATTTACAAAGAAGAGAGGTATAATTGATTCATGGTGCTGCAGGCTGTGTAGGAAGCATGGTGCTGGCATCTGCTCGGCTTCTGTGGAGGCCTCAGGAAACTTTCATTCATCGCGGAAGGCAAAGGGGAAGCAGGCGTGTCTTACATGGCCGGAGCAGAAGCAAGAGAGAGAAAAGAAAGGAGGTGTTACACACATCCAGATCTCATGAGAACTCACCTCCCAACCAGCCCCACCTTCAGCACTGGGGATTACATTTCGATATAAGACTTGGATGGGGGACACAGATTCAAACGATATCATCAGGCATTGTGGCACACACCTGTAGTCCTAGCTACCCGTGAGGCTGAGTTGGGAAGATCATCACTTGAGCCCAGGAGTTTGAGGCTGCAATAAACTATGGTGTGCCACTGCACTTCAGCCTGGGCAACAGGACAAGACCCTGTCTCAAAAAACAAAAACAAAAGCAAACAAACAAACAAACAAATAAAAGACACACTGATGGCATGCAGGGAAGAACAAGTGTGGAGAAAGTGGAAAGTCACCATAGAGAAGCAAAAGAGACTAAAGGAAATACTTCAAAATGATGCCAGTACTTGCCTCTGGGTAGTTAGATTATCCAGAGGCAACAGATTTTTAAAAATCTGTTTCTTTGTAATTTTCTGTGACTTCCATACTTTCTACCATGATTGTCGATTATTTTTATAATAAGACAAAAATAAAAGAAATTTATTAGAACAGGAGTGAAAGGGGAGTGTGGATTCCTGATCTGAGTACTTTAAATGTTAACCGATTACCTCTTGGTGAGATTAAAGTTAATTTATACATATACACCAGTCTTTATGCTGTCAGACATTATGTTTCCCAATATGCAACAAATAGGATATGGGTAAGTAGACAAAAACAATGGAAACTCATAAAAATAACGATTATGTGGATACATCAATATTTGGAAATCCATGTACAAAATAATGTTACATTAAAAAGAACAATATGTAAAGATAATGTAAATTAAAGAATTTGTTGAAGTTATGTAAATTGTACATATATATGGAAAGATGTCAAAATTAGAATGAATGTCTTTTTCCTTCTAATATTTTTCAAGTACAAAATGGAGAAAATAGCTTATTATTATCTCTACCAATTTAACTGTCTCCAAACCACAATCATTCATCCATTTATTCATTCAGCAAATATTTACTAAGCATTTACTGTGTGTCAGGCACTGAGGACAAAAAGGTGAATTGGACCAAAGCCTTGGCTTCAAGGAGCTAATGATCTGGTGTTTTGAAACAAGTAAATTTAGATTATAATATAGTAGGTACTACAAGAGGGACCTGAAAAATGCTGCAGAGGCTCCCAACCTTGGGCCAGAATTTCCCACCACCTGCAGGACCTATCTGTGGGGACATACTGTAAGCAACTCTGATGAAACATGACCAGAACTTAACTTGTGTCCCCTTGCCTCCCACTCCCACAACCTGCCCTTCCTTCTTGTTGTAGTGCAGCCAGAACAAGTACAGCTTGTGGCTATGTCCATAGGCTTCTAAATTGTGAGAGTGAGTCCCCCCTGCAAAGACTGTGCTGACTGCAGAGGCCCTCGGTGTTACCCTGATCTGTTGGTTGTCTCACACAACTGGATACAGAGTGAATACCTGCCTCAAGGCAGCCATTTCAGAAACCAACCCGCTGCTGGCTAAGTTCCTGATAAGAAAACTCTATTCCAACAGGGACAGCGTTTGGTTAGGCCAACTCTCTTCCTAGGAAATTTAAACCGTAAGTCTGAGGAAAGAGTCAAGCAGTTGGCAGGAGCAGAATCCAAAAGATACTCAGAAGACAGCATACAAAGCCATGAGTGAGCAGAAACTATTAGTATGATAGACCTGAGGAAAAGGATGAAATGATTGATGGGTGATAATAAGATGGGGACAGAGAGATGCCGTCACCATAAACACAAGGGCCCATGGAGCTGCCACAACAACAAGAACAACTGGTTTATGCTTTGGAGCCTTAGCTGACTTAAGTCTCTAAGTTATTCTTACTCTTATAGCCCAGCAATCCTGGTGTCCTTATTTTTACTTGTGAATACAATAATCTGCTAATCTCTTAGCTGTAATCTGAGTGACTACTGTCTTCCATGAAAATCGCTTAATGAACTATCTCTCTACATAGTCATGCAACGCTGAAGCCTGGAAGTCATCCTTTATTCCTCCCAGTCCGTTGCCCCGCATCGCAGAGTCCTGCGTGTTCTACCTTTTGGAATTTCTCTTAAATCCACCCTCTCCTTTCAACTCTTATTATCTATCCTGCATAACTCCTAAGCACCATAATTTCTCATCTGATTTCCAGGCCCACTTTCCCATTTTGCATGCTGCCTCCACAGTGGTAATTTTAAAAAGTAAATTTATGAAAGGATTTGACATAGGCATTATTTGAAAAGAAATTTTTTTCTTTTTTACATAGAAACCTTAAAAGAATCAATGGAAAAACTTAGAAATAATAGCACATGGTAAAGTGGTTGAATATAATAAAACATCTTTTTTAAAAATAGCTTTTCTTTATAGAAAACATAAAGGAAACATAATCCTATTCATGAGCAGCCAACATATCTGAAATATCATACGTAACTTTATCTTTTATTTATTTATTTATTTATTTATTTATTTATTTTTATTTTTTTTTGAGAGGGAGTCTTGCTCTGTAGCCCGGGCTGGAGTGCAGTGGCCAGATCTCAGCTCACTGCAAGCTCCGCCTCCCAGGTTTACGCCATTCTCCTGCCTCAGCCTCCGGAGTAGCTGGGACTACAGGCGCCCGCCACCTCGCCCGGCTAGTTTTTTGTATTTTTAGTAGAGACGGGGTTTCACCGTGTTAGCCAGGATGGTCTCGATCTCCTGACCTCGTGATCCGCCCGTCTCGGCCTCCCAAAGTGCTGGGATTACAGGCTTGAGCCACCGCGCCCGGCCTATCTTTTATTTTTATTTTTATTTTTTTGAGACAAAGTCTCACTCTGTCACCCAAGCTGGAGTGCAGTGACACAATCTTGGCTCACTGTAACCTGATTCTCCCACCTCAGCCTCCCGAGTAGCTGAGACTACAGGTGCCCGCCACCACGCCCGGCTAATTTTTTTTTTTTTTTTGTATTTTTAGTAGAGATGTGGTTTTACCGTGTTAGCCAGGATGGTCTTGACCTCCTGACCTCATGATCCGCCTCCCTCGGCTTCCCAAAGGGCTGGGATTATAGGCGTGAGCCACCGTACCCAGCAATTATTTTTGAAAGAGAAATGTGGTCAGGCACATTGGTGGATCGCTTGAGCTCAGGAGTTCAAGGCCAGCATGGCCAATATGGTAAAACCTCGTCTCTACTAAAAATAAAAAAAGTAGCCAGGTGCAGTGGCATGTGCCTATAGTCCCAGCTACTTGGGAGGCTGAGGTGGGAGGATTGCTTGAGTCTGGGAGACAGAAGTTGCAGTGAGCTGAGATCAAACCACTGCACTCCAGCCTGGGCAACAGAGCAAGGTCTTGTCTCAAATAAAGAAGGAAAGAAAAATAAAAATGTGTCAACAAGAATATGAAGAAAACAGCAAACTTTAGAAATACACGCAGAATTCAAATAAATGTTACTTCTTATGATAGTAAAAAGAAAACTCTATTCCAATAGGGACAATGTTTGGCTAGGCCAATTCTCTTTCTAGGAAACTTAAACTGTAGGTATGAGGAAAGAGTCAAGCAGTTGGCAGGTGCAGAATCCAAAAGATAGAAGACAGTGTACAGAGCCATGAGTGAGCAGAAACTATGAGTATGATAGGCCTAATTTTCCAAGATAATGTGAGGAAATCTTCATTTTTTAATTTTTTAATTTTTTATTTTTTGAGACAGAGTCTCGCTCTGTCGCCCAGGCTGGAGTGCGGTGGCCCGATCTCAGCTCACTGCAAACTCCGCCTCCCGGGTTCACGCCATTCTCCTGCCTCAGCCTCCTGAGTAGCTGGGACTACAGGCGCCCGCCAACTCACCCGGCTAGTTTTTTGTATTTTTTTAGTAGAGATGAGGTTTCACCGTGTTCGCCAGGATGGTCTCGATCTCCTGACCTCGGTATCTGCCCGACTCAGCCTCCCAAAGTGCTGGGATTACAGGCTTGAGCCACCGCGCCCGGCGGAAATCTTCATTTCTTGTAAACAAATCCTATTGATATCCTTGGATGAGGAGACTTAGGGATATAAACATGTCAAATTCAGCCCAAAGTAGTATGTGGATTTAATGTGACCCCTTTTAAATTCCCAACAGGAATTGTTTGGAGAGGGGAGTGCTTAACAAAATTATCCTAAAATTAATACAGAAAAACTTGTAAGAATGGCAAGGAAAATGTTACAAAGAAGAACAGCTAGGAAGACTAGGACTCCCAGGTATCAAAATAAATCACAATAATAAAAGGTTTATAGACAATGCAAGAATATAAAAATTAATGGATCAGAAAAAAGCCACCAAATAGACCTTTACATAAATAATTATTATAATATACAACAATGATTTAATATACACTATAACTCAATAGGAAAGAAATAAATTATTAAATAAATGATTGGGGATCAAGGGTTAGGTATTGAAAAAAACAATCATTCAAGACTTTGATGCCATCCATCTATCTATCTATCTATCTATCTATCTATCTATCTATCTATCTATCTATTGTTAACCTAAATAACAGACACAGAGAGAGGTTCTCTGAAAGAAAATTATATTTATTTGGGAGTAAGCATTGCAATGGAAATATGGTGGATGTATTCAGGACAGTGGTTGTCAAAGGAAGACAAAAGTTTTTAAAGAAAAAAATGAGGGGGATTACACAATTGTTTTGATACCATTATCCCTGGCTACAAGGAGCAGTAATAAGAGTGGCATCAGTCAAGGTTGGACAGGCAGTTGCTGGGTAGATGTCCTCACAGAAGTACAAGTCTGAACAATAACAATTTCAAAACCAAATCATTAAGGAAACACAACAATTTATTTTGGATTTTAAAAAAGGTAAAATGGTGAAATGAAGAGAAACCATAATGCTCCAAAGCAAGATGGAGCTTTCAGCTAAATTGTCTATTTCTCCTTTGTTCCATATAGAATACCACCATACCTTCTTACGTAATTCTAAACTCCACCCAGCTATTTCCTCATTTGCCAGTGTTAAAAGAAAAATATAGGAATTTTTGGTATTGCATATTGTTTCCATGGTGGGCTGATAGTGTAAGTTTTATTTATTTATTTATTTAATATTTTATAAACATTTATCAAGATTATTGCTTTTCCTGCTACATTGGAGGGGATTGTCATGGGTACAACTGGCTGAGGCCTGCTTCATGGGCAGTAAAGGGATTTACCAAGACAGTTGTAGGTAAAGAAGAGCATATTTTTTAGAGAAAATATGAAAATACATTACAAGACTTCAATGGGCAGCATATCAGCTGTCTGGAAAGAGATGGGGGCTGGAGGGAAGTTTTATAGGGTCATGCTGGAGGGGGCTACATGTGAAATGAGGTCATTGTGCCCCCAGAATGAGGTTGTTTTGCCTGTGGGCTGTTTATGGGTAGCTGTTTCTCTGAACAAATTGCTCATTGTTCTTCCCCAATGGGGGACCTCTTCAATGTGGGGCCCCTTCCTTGCTGCTTACTCATCTATCAGCACTCCATATTCTCCCCCTGACAGACCAACAATAACAAATCTTTAGTATTGGGGCAGAGGTCTCATCTTCCAACTATGTCCCACTGGCCTGGGGTATAGAGTTAATCCTACCTATGGTTGTTAGTCTGTCAGGAGACCCTGTGGATCATTGTCCCAGATTGTGGGACTTACAATATTGGATCTTACCAGAGGAAGGGACTCATCGGAGAAGGGGAGCATGTCATGGCAAAACTGGTGTCCAGTTGAATCCAGAGGAAATTCGTAAAGGAAGCAGGCATCATTGGGGAGAGACTGATATCCTCCTGTTCACAGCATCATTTCAAGGTAAAACTATTGAGTTCTGGAAGATAATTTTTTTTTTTTTTTGAGACAGAGTTTCGTTTTTGGCACCCAGGCTGGAGTGCAATGGCATGATCTTGGCTCACTGCAACCTCCACCTCCCAGGTTCAAGTGATTCTCCTGCCTCAGCCTCCTGAGTAGCTGGGATTACAGGCAACCATCACTCCACCCAGCTAATTTTTGTATTTTTAGTAGAGATGGGCTTTTGCCATGTTGGCCAGGCTAGTCTCAAACTCCTGACCTCAGGTGATCCACCCACATCAGCCTCCCAAAGTGCTGGGATTACAGGCGTAAGCCACTGCACCTGGACCAAAAAAAAATTGTTTTTAAGCCAGTTGCTAAAAAGGCAAAGAAAACCCTTTTTCAGTGTGCCTGTTTTGCCATTGGAAGCTCATTTAGATAACTTGGAAGTTAAACTCAACAAAAAGTGTTTGAATTTCATTAGACACAGGAAAAGTGTGTTCAGGATTATGAGTAGAGCAGGGGAATACATGACTCTTAGAAACAGCATGAGAATTTTTTTTATTACATTGAGGATTTAGACATATCAAGAAAAGCCAAGGGTACAGAATTAAGTTATGCCTGAGGTAAGCATTGCTTAAATTTTTGACCTTCAAGATGAAATATTTTAGCATTAGGCCATAATAACAGTTAGAACTGGAGGAAAAAGTTGCAGAACCTGACAAAAGGTGAAAGAGAGAGTTATTATCATAGGCCTTCTTCAGGGGAGAAAAAGCTGAAGGCAGCAGAACACAGAAAAAGTTGAACTTCTGAGATATGATTCTGAGAAGTTTTTTTTAAAAGAAACATTTAGAAAATTGAAAGTAAAACTTCTTGCAATTTTATTAAGAGCAGATTAATACCTTAAGAAAATCTTGTTTTAACATAGGAGACCAATGTTAGAAAAGATTATATCTTAATTACATACAACATTCCTTTTATAAATTTCCTTTCATGAATTTTCTCATGACCTACACAGACCATCTATGACATTCTCGGACTTTCTGACTTGTCCTAAACATCTCTCTTTCTTTCCTTTTTTAATTTTTTTTTGCAGTTGCAAGATTTAATAGAGTGAAAACAGAGCTCCCATACAAAGGGAGGGGACCCAAAGGGGGTACCCATTGCCGGCTCGAATGCCTGGGTTTATATCCCGGTCATTGTCCCTCCCCCTGTGCTTTCAGACGATAGATGATTGGCCATTTCTTTACCTCCTGTTTTAACCTAATTAGCATTTTAGTGAGCTCTCTGTACTACCTGATTGGTCGGGTGTGAGCTAAGTTGCAAGTCCCATGTTTAAAGGTGGATGCGGTCACCTTCCCAGCTAGGCTTAGGGATTCTTAGTCTGCCTAGGAAATCCAGATAGTCCTGTCTCTCAGTCCCCCTTCTCAATAGGAAAATCCAAATGCTGTTGGGGAGTTTGGCTGATGACTGCTCTAACTGCTTCCTGCTGAATTGGGGCATAGTAGGGGTTGTGCAGTTGAGATATCCTCAGGAGGGGTGCCTTTGATGTCATCAACATTGGAGCATGGGCTAGCAGGCTGGTCCAGGGGTCCGTGGTAGAACTTCATCGTGGACTGCATATGGGGCTCCATTTGAAGAATGATTTGTAGTTTTACAGCTTCGATTCTGGAAGAGACAAACTTAACAAGGAGGTTAAAGATACAGGGGTTGAAATGTATGGCCTGCAGTGCAGGGGCTTATTTCTTTGGGACACTTCACAGGCCTTGACTATCTGTTTGATAGTTTTGAAAAGGCCTGGTCCAGTAAATAATAATTTGGCCATCTAATGGGTGCTATCAATGCCTAAGTGAAAGGTTTGGTGAAGGGTTTTAAGTAATTTCCTTTGGTTAGCTGCAGGCAAAAGTATTTTTCCTTCTTCGGTGGCTAGCCATCCTGAGGGGAGGAAACTATGTCCTCATGAGTTTCCCCATTCTATTTCTCCTGCTGAGTACTGGGGTTTGGTTTCCTGGAGGGGATTACCCCTTACTAGGGGTACTTCTGGAAGCATTTCTAATGGAAGGTCTTGCCTTGCGGCTCTTTTGGCTTCAATATCCGCTTGGCAGTTCCCTTCTATTTCCCTTTCCTTTCCTTTCTGATGACCCAGCAGTGTAAGACTGCCACCTCTTTAGGTTTCTGTACAGCCAATAATAATCTCCTAATGGCTTCCTGATGTTTGATAGGTATTCCCTCGGAAGTTAGGAATTCCCTTTCTCTCCATATTGCTGCTTGGGCATGGAGGACTTGGTAAGCATACTTAGAATCTGTATATAGATTTACCCTTTTTCCTTCTCCTAATTCTAGTGCCCAAGTGAGGGCTATTAGTTCTGCCAGCTGAACACTAGTTCCTGGAGTGAGGGGATTACTTTCAAGTATTCCATTATCACTGACCACTGCATACCCCGCTTTTCAAAGTCCTTTTTCTACAAAGGAACTTCCATCAGTATACAAGTTGAGGTCAGGATCAGTCTAGGGAACCTTTAGAAGGTCCCTTCGAGTGGCGTAGGTTTGAGCAATTACTTGTTGACAGTTATGTCCTAGTTTTTCTTCATTGTCTGGAAGAAATGTGACTGGATTAAGAGTTGTACAAGTGCGCAGTCATGGCACTGGTCCTTCAAGTAATAGAGCCTGATATTTAAGCAAACGATTGTCTGACAGCCACAAGTCTCCTTTAGCAGTGAGTATGCCGTTCACATCATGAGATGCCCACACAGTAAGATCTCTTCCCTGTATCGTTTTAACTGCTTCAGATACTAAGACTGCTACTGTTGCCACTACCTGTAAACAATGAGGCCAACCCTTTGCCACTACATCAATTTCTTTTTTTTTTTGAGATGGAGTCTTGCTCTGTCGCCGAGACTGGAGTGCAGTGGCCGGATCTCGGCTCACTGCAAGCTCCGCCTCCCGGGTTCACGCCATTCTCCTGCCTCAGCCTCCCCAGTAGCTGGGACTGCAGGTGCCCGCCACCTCGCCCGGCTATTTTTTTGTATTTTTTACTAGAGACGGGGTTTCACCGGGTTAGCCAGGATGGTCTCGATCTCCTGACCTCGTGATCCGCCCGTCTCGGCCTCCCAAAGTGCTGGGATTACAGGCTTGAGCCACCGCGCCCGGCCATCAATTTCTTTACTCAGGTATGCCACAGGTTACAAGCTGGTCCCTCGGATGTGTGTAAGGACTCCTGGAGCTATTCCTGTTTTTTCTGTGACATTTAAAGAAAGTCTTGCCTCGTTGGCAAGCTTAACACTGGGGCTTGGGTTAGGGCCTTCTTTAGGGCCTGGAAAGCCACTTTGGCTTCAGATGTCCATCTTACTAAATGGGTATTGACTTTCTGAGTTTTCTTAATTGTATATAATGGCCTGGCTCTTTCACCATACCTGGGAATCCAGATTCGGCAGAAGCCTGTTATGCCAAGGAAGCTTCTTAGTTGCTTTAGGGTTTGGGGATGAGGATAAGCCAGTATGGGCTGGATACGTTCCTCACTGAGGGCCCTGGTGCCTTTGGATAATTTTAGCCCTAAGTATTTAACCTGCTGTGAGCAGAGCTGAGCCTTTGGTTTGGAAACCTTGTAGCCACAGGTGGTGAGGAAATTTAAGAGCGTTTGGGTGGCTTGATGGCACAAGGTTTCTGAACAGGTGGCTAAAAGTAAATCATCCATGTACTGAAGGACAAGAGTGTCCAGGTATGAGAACTGGCTCAAGTCTTGGGTTAAAGCCTGGCCAAATGGATGGGGGCCATCCCTGAACCCTTGGGGTAAAACAGTCCAGGTGAGTTGAGACATTGGGTACGAAGGATCTTCAAAGGCAAACAAGAATTGAGGGTCAGGATGTATAGGGATGCAGAAAAAGGCATCCTTAAGGTCCAGGACTGTAAACCACTCTGCTTGCTCTGGTATTTGGGAAAGCAGAGTGTAACGGTTAGGTACAGCTGGGTATAGGCGGACAACGGCCTCACTGATAATCCTGAGATCTTGCACTAACCTCCACTGTCCATTGGGTTTCTGTACTCCTAAAATTGGAGTATTGCAGGGGTATTGCATGGTTTTACCAGGCCTTCAGCTTTTAGGCCCTTAACAATCTTTTGGAGTCCTTGTTGGTCCTCGGGTCTAAGGCGGTACTGCCTTTGGTAGGGAAAGGAGGCGAAATCCTTTAGGATAACTTGAACAGGATAGGGTAACTTGCTCATCCATATTGTGCTTCTGTTGCCCAGACTTCAGGATTGATTCGTTCCTCAAGGAGGGGACAACAAACGGGTGTTCCTTCTCCTATGTTCAGGTGTATAATAGCCCCTGCTTTTGCTAGAATGTCTCTCCCTAACAAGGGAGTCGGGCTTTCAGGCATAATTAGAAAAGCATGTGAAAAGAGTAAAGTTCCCCAGTCACACCTTAGTGGCTGGGAGAAGTATCTAGTGACTGTCTGTCCTAGGATCCCTTGGATAGTGACAGATCTGAGGGACAGTTGTCTGGGACAGGAGAGTAAGACTGAGGAGGCTGCGCCAGTGTCCAGGAGACAGTTAACTTCCTGGCCCTCAATGGTCAAGCACACCCAGGGCTCCGTGAAGGTGATGGCATGGGCTGGCGCTTGCCCCAGGCACCCTCAGTCCTGCTGCTGGATCATCTGGTTACTGGCTTCTGACTCAGAGGACCTTCGTCCCCTGGGGCAGTGGGCCTTCCAGTGATTCCCTTGACATAAGGGACATAGACGAGGGGGTGGCTTATTTCTATTTAGGCAATCATTTTTAAAGTGTCCTTGTAGACTGCACTGGAAACAAGCCCTATTATGCATTCGATTTGCCCAGGCTTTCCCTGTTCCAGAGCCTCCAAAGTCCGCTTGCCTGAGGGCCATGACTAAAGCAGTGGCCTTTTTCTTATCTCGTTTGTCCCCATTCCGCCTGCTCCTCCTGATCTCTATTATTAAATACTGAGGTTGCCAAGTTCAATAGGATTCTTAAGTTTTGCTCCAGGCCTAAGGCGTACTTTTGAAGGTTTTTCTAATGTCTGCAGCTGACTGAGTGATAAACTTATCCTTTAAGATTAGTTGACCTTCAATAGAGTGAGGTGACAGAGAGGTATGCTTCCTCAATGCCTCCCTTAGTCTCCCCAGAAGGCAGTAGGATTTTCTTCCTTTCCCTGTGTTATAGTGGACATCATTGAATAATTCATAGGCTGCTTCCGAGCACGCAAGTTAACAAATATCTGTGGCACCAATCTCCATGTCCTGATTCTGTGTCCCAGTGAGGGTCTACACTGGGAACTGCCTGCTGGCCTGTGGGGAATTGTTCTCTTTACTCTGTTGTCATCCTATCACTGACCTGACTGAGATACCACAGATCTCCAGACTCTCGGGATGCAGTTATGGTGGCACTTCTGTCATCTCAGGTTAGTGTCTGGTTTAGCAGTAACATTATATCTCTTCATGTCAGATCAAAGGATTGTCCTAACCTTTGTAAAACAACAATATAGCCATCAGGGTTATCTGAGAATTTACCTAGGTCTATTTTAATTTGCTTCAAGTCTGAGGGGGAAAAAGGTACATACACTCTGGCTGGGCCGAATTCTCCAGAATACATATTAGGGGCATTTTTGCCTTGGGGGGAAGATTTCCCATCTGAAAAAAGAACATAGGGATGCCAGCACCCCTAGTCATTTTCTGATGAACATTAGTATTAGAGAGTCCTCTATGGTCCTAATACTTACTCCTTTCTGGGGTGCATAACCATCCATGGACCTCTGCTTATTGGATTAGTTACATTCACTGATGTAGCAGTCCTGCACCTGTTTTCCCACCTTTCTTAACCACAAAGAAAGGGGTCTAGGCTGCTGGATTCTAGTGGTCCTTTACTAGCGTGCTCGACATTGCCTTTGCACTCAGGGGTGAGTTCTAGAGCTGGGCTGGGTTTCTGAGTATTTCACAGTAACCCAGTTGCCCCATCCAGATGCGTTCCTACAAACAACAGTTCTTATGCAAATTCATTTCAGAGAGGGTGTGGGTAACCTTTTGAGTCAGGATTGAGATAGAGTTTTTTGATTCTGTAAGTACTTTAAGGCTTGGCTAAGTGCAAACAGCTCGAACTTTGAGCAGACCAATTATTAGGCAATTTTCTTAACTCTGCTTCTACAAGTTTCCCTCAATTATTGAATACCCATTGTGTTTTTTCTCAATCACCTGGGAGGAAGGTCTATTGTCCTGTCCTGAAGGGAGTTCCTCCTAGGTCTGGTTGGACCTTTGTATGGTAATTAAGATTTAAATTCCCTGTTAGGAAGTCTGCTGGGTTAAGGGAATTTTCAGTGGTTAATGTTAAATTATCTTTGTCAAACAGAACAGCCTCATACTTTAAGATTTTTAAGTTAGTAAGCTACCTTTTTGCTTTTTTGACTTAGGATAGTTCTGATGTGCTCACAATGAGGTTTCCTCTAAAGGCTAATTTTCTAGTTTCTTCTGTTAGCAAAGTAGTTGCCACTACAGATTGAATGCATTTGGGCCACCCACGGGTTCCTGAGTTAAGGATTTTTGATAGGAAGGCTACTGGTTGTCAGTGGCCTCAGTGCTTTCGGATTACGCCCTTATTTACACTGACAACAAAGTGGTATTGGAGTGTTATAAGGTCACGGAGAAAACCTTCAGTTATCAATTACAGGTTTTGAATTTACCCTGGCTTTTAAAGAAATAGGGTACACTGTTTTTTCTTTACTACTTCTATCTTTCTCTTTCTCTCTTTCTTCTTTCTGTCTTTGTAGATGGATTTTTGGAAACACAGTGGAAGGATGTTCACTCGTTGCCCCCATTTGCCACTATAGGAATATGTGCCTCCCTTTTATTTATTCAATTTGCTTTCATCCTGATCTATTACGTTGTTGTAGACCCAGTTCCAGTTGTTACAGTACTGGGTTATCAGTTCTAAGGCCCTGGCAAGGGTGGTGGGGAACGGGTCCCACATAACTGACCATGTCGAAAGCTGTATGCCTAAATTGGGTGGGACACCAGGGACAAGACTCCCTGGGTTCATAATGAAAGGAGCTGGGCACATTCCTCAGCCCCGGGCTCAAAACTCCCTGAGCCTAGCACAAACACATCCCATCCTCCCATCCCACCACCATATATCTCTCAAACTCCCTGAGCTCAGTACAAACACCACCTGGAAAGTCTCCGATAAGGAGACAGCCGTACAAGGTTACTGAAAGCGCAGGAATTTCTTTGTTCCCCTACAACTTTCGGGCTATAAAAAGCAAACGCTCGCATTGTTCGGGGCCCTCTTGTATACTGTGTAAAGGAGGGACCAAGTTCGAACTTGTAGTAAAGATCCTTGCCGCTTGGCTTTGACTCTGGACTCTGGTGGTCTTCTTTGGGGAACAAACAGTCTGGGCATAACATCTGGGGGCTCGTCCGGGATTCCCCAAGCCCACCAGACCCCTGGTCAACGGATCTGCTAGGATCGATCTACTGATAGGTGAGCTGGCTCGTCTCCGTTTGTCTGTCTGTGTCTGTGTGTCTGTTCTGAATCTGAATCTCTGACTCGCGAGGTCTGAAACTGAGGCTGGCACAGTCCTGGCGGACGCGCTATAGGACAGCCAGTGGAGACCGGTGGGAGACGTCCCCTGGCTCTCTTCTGATTTAAATTGCGATCTGAGTTGCCGGAGCGGGTTCGCGATCCGGGCAACAGTCTGAATTGCCCCGGTCCCCGGGTGCGCGCCTGCTGTCTGAATTGCCCCGGTCCCCGGGTGCGCGCCTGCTGTCTGAATTGCCCCGGTCCCCGGGTGCGCGCCTGCTGTCTGAATTGCCCCGGTCCCCGGGTGCGCGCCTGCTGTCTGAATTGCCCCGGTCCCCGGGTGCGCGCCTGCTGTCTGAATTGCCCCGGTCCCCGGGTGCGCGCCTGCTGTCTGAATTGCCCCGGTCCCCGGGTGCGCGCCTGCTGTCTGAATTGCCCCGGTCCCCGGGTGCGCGCCTGCTGTCTGAATTGCCCCGGTCCCCGGGTGCGCGCCTGCTGTCTGAATTGCCCCGGTCCCCGGGCTCCCGGCTTCCGGCGCACGCTCGCGGCCCCGGTCCCCGGGCTCCCGGCTTCCGGCGCGCGCTCGCGGCCCCGGTCCCCGGGCTCCCGGCTTCCGGCGCGCGCTCGCACCCCGGTCCCCGGGCTCCCGGCTTCCGGCGCGCGCTCCCGGCCCCGGGCTCCCGGCTTCCGGCGCCACACTTCCGGCCCGGTCCCCGGGCTCCCCGGCTTCCGGCGCCACACTTCCGGCCCGGTCCCCGGGCTCCCGGCTTCCGGCGCCACACTTCCGGCCCCGGTCCCCGGGCTCCCGGCTTCCGGTGCCACACTTCCGGCCCCGGTCCCGGGGCTCCCCGGCTTCCGGCGCCACACTTCCGGCCCCGGTCCCCCGGCTCCCGGCTTCCGGCGCCGCACTCCCGGCTAGCTATCAGTAATAAGTCAGATCAGATTTCCTCTATTGGGATTCTAACCCACATTCCTTTACAGGAAAGGACTACAAATCGTTACAGGATGGGCAATACCCAGAGTACTCCTCTATCTCTCCTTACAAATAATTTCAAAGAAGTTAGAGCAAGGGGCCATGATCTTGGTATGGAAATCAGGAAAGGAAAGCTAATTACTCTGTGTCGCTCCGAGTGGCCTGCCTTTGATGTGGGGTGGCCACCCGAAGGGACCTTCCGACTTGCTGTCATCACTAGGGTAAAATCCAAGATTTTCCTACCTGGACATGCGGGCCACTTAGACCAAATCCCATACATCCTCATATGGCAGGACCTTGTTGAAAACCCGCCTCCTTGGCTGTCCCCTTTCCAATTAGCCTCTGAACCCTCTAAGGCACTGGTTGCTCGACCACTAAAAACCAAGCAACCAACTGCCCCCTCCCATCCTGTTCTACCTGATAGCGGGGACCCACTGTTCACAGAACCCCCTCCGTACCCCTCCGGGCCCCAGGTTCCGGCCCCTCGGGCTGAGTCGCGGGAGAGAGCAGGCGGAGAGGAGGCGGCCGCCACTCACGGGCCTGCTGAAAGAGAAAGTAACTTTGAGGGGCCGGCGGGGCGGACGCGAGGGCGCACTTTGCGGACTAGCCCCCCCCAGCCACCTGACTCCACGGTGGCTTTACCCCTCCGGGAAATAGGACCCCCAGATGACACAGGAATCCCCAGGCTCCAGTACTGGCCATTCTCCACCAGTGATCTGTATAACTGGAAAACTCAGAGTGCTCGGTTTTCAGACAACCCCAAAGATTTACTGTCTTTACTGGATAGTGTCATGTTCACCCACCAGCCCACTTGGGACGATTGTCAGCAGCTCCTCCGAATCTTGTTTACCACGGAAGAGCGAGAGAGAATACAGGTAGAAGCTAGAAAGCTGGTCCCGGGGGACGACGGTCAACCGACTGCCAACCCCGACCTCATAAACGCGACCTTTCCTCTGACCAGGCCGGCATGGGACTACAATACGGCAGAAGGTAGGGGACGGCTACGCCTTTATCGCCAGACTCTAATGGCAGGTCTCCGGGCAGCTGCTCGCAAGCCCACTAATTTGGCTAAAGTATATTCTATTCTGCAAGAAAAGACAGAGAGCCCAGCCACCTACTTAGAAAGATTAATGGAAGCTTTTAGACAGTACACCCCCATAGATCCAGAGGCTCCAGGAAGTCAGGCAGCTATTGTAATGTCATTCGTAAATCAGGCAGCCCCAGATATTAAAAGAAAACTCCAGAAATTAGAAGACTTGGAAGGAAAGCGGATTCAGGACCTCCTTCAGATAGCCCAACGGGTTTACAATAACAGAGATACTCCAGAAGAAAGGCAATTTAAGGCCACTGAAAAAATGACCAAGGTCCTGGCAGCAGTAGTACAGAAAGAGCATCTACAGCCAGAGTACACCCAACCCAGGCGGCCCCCCAGGCATGATAATCTGAAAAAAGACCAATGTGCCTACTGCAAGGAGGCTGGCCACTGGGTAAGAGACTGCCCCAAAAAGAAACAACGAGGACAGGGACCCCCTAGGTCTACACCCGTACTAGTCACTCAAAATGAAGACTAGGGAAGACGGGGTTCGGATCCCCTCCCCGAACCTAGGGTAACTTTGCAAGTGGAGGGGTCCCCAGTCCAGTTCTTGGTCGATACGGGAGCACAGCACTCAGTCTTAGTTAAAACTAATGGAAAATTATCCTCCAAGTCCTCGTGGGTACAAGGGGCCACAGGAGTTAAGAAATACCCATGGACAACACAAAGAACAGTAAACCTCGGAGCCAAGAATGTAACCCATTCTTTCCTGGTTATCCCTGAGAGCCCCTGTCCCCTATTAGGGAGAGACCTGCTAACTAAAATGGGAGCACAGATCCATTTCCTCCCTGAGGGGCCCATCGTGACCAACTCCCACAATCAACCCGTGTCCGTCCTAACTATAACCCTAGAAGATGAGTACCGGCTCCACCAGGAGCAACCGGCCCCTGACCAGGACATAGCAACCTGGCTCCAGCAATATCCAGAAGCTTGGGCGGAAACGGGGAGCTTAGGACTAGCAAAACACCGTCCTGCTTTATTTGTTGAACTTAAACCTGGGGCAGACCCCGTGCGGGTACGCCAATACCCGATGCCCCTAGAGGCCAAGAAAGGAATTGCCCCGCATATCCGCCGGCTCCTTGACCAAGGAATCCTCTGCTCATGTCACTCACCCTGGAATACTCCATTGTTGCCGGTACGAAAACCTAATAGTGGAGAATACAGACCTGTACAAGACTTAAGAGAAATCAATAAAAGAGTTGTGGACATACACCCAACTGTGCCTAACCCATATACCCTCCTAAGCACCCTAAACCCTAAACATCAATGGTACACTGTTTTAGATTTAAAAGATGCTTTCTTCAGTTTGCCTTTAGCCCCTCAGAGCCAAAAGCTCTTCGCCTTCGAGTGGAATGACCCTGATAGAGGCATAAGTGGCCAACTGACATGGACCAGACTGCCGCAAGGATTCAAAAACTCTCCTACCCTGTTCGATGAGGCCCTCCATGAAGACCTGGGTGAGTACCGACGCAAACACCCTGAAATAACCTTACTACAGTATGTTGATGACCTCCTGATTGCTGCTGAGACCCAAGAAGCTTGCATCCAAGGGACCAAAGGTCTCTTACAAGCTCTGGGAAATCTAGGATACCGAGCCTCAGCAAAGAAAGCTCAAATCTGTAAATCAGAGGTAACATACCTAGGATACCTGCTTAAAGAAGGGCAGCGCTGGTTAACAGACGCCCGAAAACAAACTGTTCTGCAGATCCCCAGGCCGCAATCCACCCGACAAGTGAGGGAATTCCTGGGGTCAGCGGGGTTTTGCAGACTATGGATACTTGGGTTCGCAGAACTGGCTAAACCCCTATATCAGGCAACACGGGGGCAGCAGCCATTTAAGTGGACAGACGAAGCCGAGTCGGCTTTCCAACAGATTAAAACTGCCCTACTCTCCGCGCCTGCACTGGGACTACCTGATGTTACCAAGCCCTTCCACTTATACATAGATGAAAATAAAGGTATCGCTAAGGCAGTAATAACTCAAAACTTAGGCCCCTGGCGGAGGCCAGTTGCCTACCTGTCAAAGAAGTTAGACCCAGTGGCTGCCGGGTGGCCCCTTGTCTCCGAATGATTGCAGCCACGGCTCTGATGGTGCAGGATGCTGATAAGCTTGTCATGGGGCAAGAATTGCGGGTCGTTACCCCACATGCCATCGAAGGTGTACTCAAACAGCCACCCAATCGATGGATGAGTAACGCCCGACTCACCCACTACCAAGGATTACTACTAAATCCTCTCAGGATAACTTTCCTGCCCCCAACGACCTTAAACCCTGCCTCGCTGCTGCCCAACCCGGACCTGGACGCCCCACTCCATGACTGCACCGAGATACTAGCTCAGGTGCACGGAGTTCGAGAAGACCTGCAGGATCGCCCACTTCCTGACGCCGACCTCGTCTGGTTCACTGATGGGAGCAGCTTCATGCATCAGGGCCAGAGGTACGCTGGAGCGGCAGTGACTTCAGAGACTAAGGTAATCTGGGCGGAACCCCTGCCCCCGGGGACATCGGCCCAGAAGGCCGAATTAATAGCACTCACCCAAGCTCTTACCTTAGGGGCGGGGAAAAAGCTGACGGTATATACAGACAGCCGATATGCTTTTGCAACAGCGCATATACATGGGGCCATTTACAGGGAGCGGGGGTTACTAACGGCTGAAGGAAAAGAAATAAAAAACAAGCAAGAAATCCTAGCCCTGCTAACAGCCCTATGGAGGCCAGAAAAGTTAGCCATTGTGCATTGCCCAGGGCATCAGAAACTAACTACTACAACTGCTCAAGGCAACTTTCTAGCGGACCAAACTGCAAGAAAGGTGGCGAAGGCTCCCAGCCAACTCCTTGCACTCCAGCTCCCTGACCCGGGCCCCCGGGACTTGCCATATTTCCCTGATTATTCAGAACAAGATCTCCAGTGGATTGACAAGCTTCCCCTGAAACAGATCCAGAATGGGTGGTGGACTGATACTAATGACCAAACCATCCTACCAGAAAAATTAGGACAACAAGTGTTAGAACACATCCACCGAACCACCCACCTGGGTGCTCGGCGGATGATAGACCTGATCAGACGCTCTAAGCTCAAATTCAGACATACAGCCGAGATGGCCAGCAACATCGTGACAAGTTGCAAAGTCTGCCAGCTTAACAACGCCTACCCCCAATCCCAGGCTGCAACGGGAACAAGGCTCAGGGGAACCAGGCCCGGTATCTACTGGGAAGTAGATTTTACTGAGATAAAGCCAGGAAAATACGGGTATCGGTACTTACTTGTCTTTGTAGACACTTTTTCAGGGTGGACTGAAGCATTCCCCACCAAGAAAGAGACTGCTCAGGTTGTAGCAAAGAAAATCCTGGAAGATATCCTCCCCAGGTATGGCTTCCCCGTCCAGATAGGGTCAGATAATGGGCCGGCCTTCGTCGCTAAGGTAAGTCAGGATTTGGCTTCCATCCTTGGGGCAAATTGGAAACTACATTGCGCTTACAGGCCCCAGAGTTCAGGACAGGTAGAGAGAATGAATCGGACCTTAAAAGAGACCTTAACTAAATTGACTATGGAGACTGGCGCTAATTGGGTGGTCCTTCTCCCCTACGCTCTGTTCCGGGCCCGTAACACCCCTTACAGACTAGGCCTTACTCCTTATGAAATTATGTATGGCAGACCCCCACCCTTAGTTCCCGGCCTAAAAGATGATCTGCTCAAGTCCGAAACAGAAAATGTCTCTGAACTCTTGTTTTCCCTACAAGCCTTGCAGAAAATTCATCAAGAAATCTGGCCCAAGCTGAAAGAACTATATGAGACCGGTCCCCCGCCGACACCCCATCCGTACCAGCCGGGAGACTGGGTCCTGGTCAAGCGACACCGACAAGAGACCCTAGAACCCAGGTGGAAAGGACCACTCCAGGTACTCCTAACCACACCCACCGCCCTGAAGATAGAAGGCATCGCATCGTGGATCCACTACACCCACGTCAAGCCAGTGGACCCAACCTCTGATCTTCTGGGACCAATCACGGCGGCGGCTGAAGCACCGGACACGTGGACTGTGGACAGAGCTAAGAACAACCCCTTAAAACTCACCCTGCGCCGACAACATAGCTCACTGCAAACATGCAGTTAGATAGTCTAACCCTAATGTTAGTCGCCCTAGTGGCCGCTGGAGAAATCACAAAACCAGCTCATAATCCCTTTGTCTGGAGATTCTGGCTTTATGAAAACCGAACCCACCCTGGGCAACCTCATAAGCCCGGAAAATTATTGGCCAGTGCTGATTGCCCTTCCTCAGGGTGCAACAGCCCAATTCTACTAAATTTTACCGGTTTTCAAATAGCCAAACCTATGACACCAATAATATGCTTTGAGTTTGATCAGACTAAATACAATTGTAAACACTATTGGTGGCACCAAAATGCTGGCTGTCCTTATAACTATTGTAACATCCACAGGCCCCGTTATTGGGGAGAGAGAAAACAGTTAGACCCTAAATGGCCCTTCTATCGTAGACGGGATAAAGACTTTCCATATACATGGATAGTTAGAGACCCCTGGAACTCCCGCTGGACCACACCTCAACATGGGGCTGTATACTACTCCCCCTCCTCCACATGGCCTAGCAGTCACCTCTATCTGTGGCGAGGCCTAGTGCAAGTACTGCCCCTGGTCCACGGGAATATCCAACGACAGGAAAACAGACTAACACAAGACTTACGTCCTTTCTCCTGGTTAAAGTTATTACAAGAAGGACTAGAACTTGCTAACCTTACAGGACTTCATAGCCTGTCTGGCTGCTTCCTGTGCGCCACTCTAGGGCGTCCACCGCTAACAGCTGTCCCTCTGCCATGGGGACCCTCTACCTTTGCCCAAGCTAACAACCTCCGAAACCACTCGTATGCTCCTATCCTGAACGTGCCCCTATACCTAAACCCCAGTCAGGAGAAGTTTCCCTACTGTTTCTCAGGAACCAATTCCAGCCTCTGCAGCATCACTGCAACGCCCCCTAATATTACCTTAAGAGCTCCATCAGGCATATTCTTCTGGTGTAATGGAACCTTATCTAAGAACCTACCTAGTCCTTCTGTTAATAACCTACTATGTCTCCCTGTCACATTAGTTCCCCGGTTGACTCTACTAACTGCTGGCGAGTTCTTAGGGTATACCGGTAACTGGACTAGTGCTATTATTCACCCAGACCCTAGACCAAGACCTGCATGAGCCATATTTCTCCCCCTCATTGCAGGAATCTCCCTCACCGCATCCTTCATTGCGGCCGGACTGGCGGGGGGAGCCCTAGGTCACACCCTCATAGAAAGTAACAGGTTATACCAACAATTTGCCGTTGCTATGGAAGAGTCGGCTGAGTCCCTTGCCTCCCTTCAGCGGCAGCTCACGTCCCTAGCTCAGGTAACCTTGCAAAACCGGAGGGCCCTAGACCTACTCACTGCAGAAAAAGGTGGTACATGTATATTTCTAAAAGAAGACTGTTGTTTCTACATAAATGAATCAGGACTTGTAGAGGACCGGGTCCAACAGTTACGCAAGTTAAGCACTGAAGTAAAAACACGGCAGTTTGCTTCAGCTGCAGACCAATGGTGGAATTCCTCTATGTTTTCTCTGTTAGCCCCCTTCCTTGGACCCCTGCTAAGTCTACTATTTCTGCTTACCGTAGGACCTTGTGTTGTTAACAGAATTTTACAATTTATTAGGGAGAGATTTGACACCGTACAACTCATGGTCCTCAGAGCCCAATACCAACCTGTAAACGCTGAAACAGAATCAGACTTATAAGACCCAAGATTGGCTCTGAAGATACCTGAAAAGAAGGGGGGAATGAAAGGAGCTGGGCACATTCCTCAGCCCCGGGCTCAAAACTCCCTGAGCCTAGCACAAACACATCCCATCCTCCCATCCCACCACCATATATCTCTCAAACTCCCTGAGCTCAGTACAAACACCACCTGGAAAGTCTCCGATAAGGAGACAGCCGTACAAGGTTACTGAAAGCGCAGGAATTTCTTTGTTCCCCTACAACTTTCGGGCTATAAAAAGCAAACGCTCGCATTGTTCGGGGCCCTCTTGTATACTGTGTAAAGGAGGGACCAAGTTCGAACTTGTAGTAAAGATCCTTGCCGCTTGGCTTTGACTCTGGACTCTGGTGGTCTTCTTTGGGGAACAAACAGTCTGGGCATAACAATAGCCTAGGGGCCTAAGGTTGCAGCTTAGAGCTTCCTTAGATCCCTTTGGAGATACAACCTGTTCTAATACTTGGGAGAGGAAGTGAAAGTCTGAAGCATTAGTATCTAGGAGGCAGGGATCAGAGGAAGTAGATTCAGAGGTAAGGAGAATTTTGGGGCCACACTTTCAAGAAATTAGTGGTCAGGACCCAGGAGGTATGGGTCAGAAGGAAAGGCAGGGGCACACTCATGGGCGATTGTTGAGTAGAGACTTCTGGCTGTGCCATAATCTCAACTGGCTAATGCCAGGAATTCAGGGTGACAGTTTTCTGCCTCTAGTCGACCCTCAGCTTCCCCAGGAAAACTGAAAGTGGAAGCTGGTTCCAGGCAGACCACGCTCCCAATCCAGAAAGGTTGGGATTTTTAGAAAGCCCTTTCCCAGACAGCCTCACACCTGAGTCTTAAGTCCGGTGGCCACACTAACAGTTTCTCACCGGCTGACAGGTGCCCAGTATTGTCCTCCAATTCTAAGGAAGGATAGGACAGGATAGCAAGTGAAAGTGGTTCAATATTACTCACCACTTTGGAGGTCCCTTCGTGGTTGCCAAAACATTACCGGTGGCAGCAGGCTGGGGGGGGGGGGGGGGGTCCTTTTTCTTAGAGCTCCCAAGATGGTGGCAGCTGCTCTCAAAATGGCAGCAAGCCGCTTGTTCTCTGACCTGGGATTCTTGGCCTCACGGATTCCAAGGAATGGAATCTTGGGCCATGCGGTGAGTGTTATAGCTCTCTTAGAAGCCATGGGTCACAGAAGAGAACCATGGAACCCATTGACTAGTGTTCAGCCTGATTAGGAAGAACGGGGGCACTTAGCCATGCAGGAACAATGGCAAGCCTTTAGCCCAATCAGGGGCGGCAATGGGCACCTTGCTGGATCAGGAGCGCAGCGGACACTCTGCCAGATCTGGAGGGGTGGAAGTCAGCGGCGGGTCTGTGAGGGCAGCAAACAGTGGTGGTGGATGGCAAGCGAAAGCTCAGCTCAAGCCATAACAAACACGGACCAGAAGAGTGCGCGGTTGCAAGATTTAATAGAGAGAAAACAGAACTCCCATAAAATGGGAGGGAACCCAAAGGGGGTTGCCCACCTCTTTCTTTAAAAAAAAGTTATTTTATTTTTTTGACAAGAATTTGCCATACAATGTATTTTCTCATATAAAATTTCTTTACTTTATAACCTTCCTTACCGAAAATACCTCTTTGCCTTTATAACCTTACTTATGTCTCTTTTATTTCCTGGTTCCTTTTACCTTGTTTTATATATAATCTTTAAATAACCTTTGAATTAGACAAAAATTATTTTCCTTTTGTTAGGAAGTTAAGATTTGTACTGCATGTTGCTGAGCAAGTTCTGTGAAGGGGGAGCAAATGAGGAGGTTTTCTACATACTGTAGAAGTTATCTTCCCACAAGAGATTATTATGTTTTTATTAGGGTTTGTCTGAATAAGTGTGGGCTATTTTAAACCCTTGAAGTAGGGCTGTTTACGTTGAAATTATTGGTTAAAAATTTAGGCAGTTTTCCCAGGAGAAACAGGGCTATTAGAGGGAGAGATGAATTCAGAGGTTGGGTAAATATTAAGCAGGTACCTATCTTGGAAAGCATATTTTTGCCCTAAAAGGGTGTGAGGTATTTAGTTATCAGAAACTGGTGGGAGAATGGCCATTGGTCCCTTAAGTAATATAAAGGGATGTGAATTTTTTCTTTTTGGAGGGAGGGGATGCCATTTGCCTTCATTACCCAACAGGATTTTGAGGACAGTTGCTCAGGGAAGATTAGTGCAGAGTAGGCAGTGTTTGAACTCAAAAGGGAAATTTATAATTTCATTTGTCCTCTCCAGAGTGCCTTTGGCTTTGTCCTGTTGATGACAGTGTCTGATTTGAAAGCCAGCTGGAGCAGAGAGCCCCTTTAGCTCAAGACCATCAGGGATTGGGATACTGTCCCAGAGTCCCTTTAGCCCTCAGGGCAGTCCTGTTTCCAGTGGCCAAACTTGTGGCAGAGTGAGGGGAAACTGTGTGGGGCTTTTCCCCATTTATTTCATTAAGGCAGTTTACTTTTCAATGGCCTGGCCTTCTGCACCAGTAGCAGTTACCTGAAGGAGTGTCCTTAGAGCAAGCTGGAGGGGGCTGAGGGCTTGTAAAGCAGCCAACGCTAGAGCCTGCCACTTGTCCTTGTGTTTTTCTTTCTCCTTAGCCCTGTCCTCTTTATTCTGCTTAGTTTTAAAAGGCTGAGGAGGCTAATTTGAGGATTTTCTGCATATGGGTCATGCTGTATTTTACAAGAAAATTACATGTTTCCTTTTGAGAGCCTGAGAATTTATCCCAGTGCTTTAAAATGCAACCCAGAGGTGAATCTGAAGGAATAGACAGGGTTGTCTCATGGTAGGACTGGAAAATGATGAGCTGCTGGGGACTAATGTCCACTGGGGACACAAACCACATTTTCTCTTGGGGCATAGTGCTAAGGAAAAGGGTTCCACTCATGTTCACTGAGGCACTTGAGTGCACTTTCTAAAGGGGCGTCCCATGTTTCTCACTAGAAAAAACCTCTTGATTCCAGGGCCATATGCTGAATGGCCAATCCATGTAAGCAGTTACACAGTGATCAGCCCAGGTATGAGGAAAAGGGGTAAAGGAATAATTTAGCCTGGTGCCAGCCTAGGAGAGCAGGAGGGTAAGGGAAGACTCACTGTTGTGAGGTCACTTGAAATCACCTGTTTTGGGAACATGTGGAGAAAGAGATCTGACTGTCTTTACAGGAGAATTTAGAGTGAGAAAGAGAAGGTCCGAGTTCCCCAAAACTTGTATGCCAGTTGCAACATACAGAGGGACTGGGGGCTTTTTTACCAGAAAGGGTAGGAGAGGGCCTTCCTCCCTTCCAAGCAAAGAAGTCAAACCTGCTCACCCTCTGGCCTTCATGGGTCCATATTGAGATCATGGATGCAACTATGAGCATCCATCAAATTGAACATTGCTCACTACCTGGCTGATGGGTTCGATCATACCACAAACCTCAGCATCACACTGTACACCATGTATCAAACCTGCACATGTATCCCCTGAATTGAAAATAAAAGATGAAATTTAATAAATAAATAAGAAATAAAACAAAAAACGGAAGACAAAATTATAAAAATAAAAGAACAACCTGGGATTTCAGTTATGGAGTGACAGAGCAGAGAAAAATGTCTTAAAAGAAAACACATATTTAGCTTGTATTTATCAATACATATATTGAGATCCTAAAAAATTCAAGGAACTTCCACTATAAAAATAAGATCTAGTCCCTACTCTCAAGGTGCTTACAGAGAGTAATACATGTATTTATACTTGTTTTTTGTTTTGTTTTCTTTTGTTTTTTTGAGACAGTCTTTCTCTTTTGCCCAGGATGGAGTGCAGTGGCGCAGACTTGGCTCACTGCAACCTCTGCCTCCCAGGTTCAAGCGATTCTCCTGCCTCAGCCTCCTGAGTAGCTGAGATTACAGGCACGTGACACTATGCCTGGCTAATTTTTTGTATTTTTAGTAGAGACGGGGTTTCACCATGTTGGCTAGGCTGGTCTCGAACTCTTTGCCTCAAGTGACCTGCCCACTGCAGCCTCTCAAAGTGCTGGATTACAGGCATGAGCCACTGTGCCGGGCCTATATTTGAAGTACCTATTTGAAAATGTGTTTCAAATATGTGTGTTCTCATGTATTGAGATCATTACTATGGCTATCAGGAAGGATTTTTTTAGTTTCATATTTTGCTTGAGAAATACTAAGATAAAGCCTAAAATATTTACTTCGTATATGTCATATATATAACATCAATTGTGGAATGCACCACAATGTCAGCATTGTCCTCTGACTTGGCATGAACTTAAACTTGCAATGTGACTTTTGAAATAATGGAGGTCAATTTGTAAATATTCCTACAAATCATTAAGGAAAAGACTAATGACTCAGCAAAAATGGGCAAAAGATATAAATAAAGAGTTCACAAGAAAGAAAATGCAAATGGTTCTTAATGTCTTAAAACAATCTCAATATCACTCAGAGTACAAATATAAATTAAAACTACTATAAGATACAATTTTCATATATCAGGCTGGCAAAGACAATTTTTTTCCCAGTCTATTCAAAGTAACACCATTTTCTTTATTAGTTCCAGTGGGCAAGCAAGAGCAGGGAGTCCACATAGCATTGGCCAACGAAGCTGATGAAAGGAAGGCACATTTTAAAAAATTCATAGATCCAAATCCATGAAAAAAAATTCTCAGTGCATTAGGCCATAGAATTTATTTTAAAAAAACTTACCCTCACTTATTATTTACATGCATGGAATACTGTTATGTGCTTTACATATATTGTCTCATTTAATCGTCATTAAAAATCTATAACTGTGCATTTTTCAAAGAAGGAATTTGAGATTCTGAAAGTTTATTAGATAGTTTAAATAATTTTTTTAATATTATAATAAAGTGTTGTCTGATTCCAAAAACCCTGCTCTTAACTATTACTCTATACCACACCCGGAAAATGAATATTGATACTATTATTCTAACACAGGTCAATAAAAAAAACTTTCAGAGAGACTTTGTTCAGCTGCTAAAGCTTTTCTATTAGACATTTCTGAAGCATGATATACTTACTATTTTAATTTTCTTTTTTGTCTGTAATAATAGGTACAACCTTAGCTAGCTAAAAAGTATACTTAAATAGACTCCGGTGGAACTTAAACATAAAATTTTAATGTGTTTTGTCTATATCTGACTCTTTTCTCCTTCTAGCCACCTTATCTCATAGATATTGAGTTTTCTTTTTCAAAGCATTGAAAATGATAGGGCTTTTGGATACTATGAAGAGTGAAATCTGTTTCTTGTAGGCAACACATTGATAGGTCTTGGTTTCTGTTTTTTTGTTTTTAATCCATTCAGCCATTTTGTCTTTTGATTGGAGAATTTAGTCCATATATATTCAATATTATTATAGACAAGTAAAAATTTACTCCTGCCATTTTGTTATTTGTTTTCTAGTTGTTTTGTGGCCTTCTCTGCCTGCCTTCCTTCCTGTCTTCCTTTATGTGAAGATGATTTTCTCTGGCAGTGTTTTACTTTCTTGCTTTTTTTTTCTGTGTCTGTTGTAGGCTTTTTGAGGTTATGAGGCTTGAAAATAACATCTTATAACCCATTATTTTAAACTGATGATGACTTAACATTGATTTCAAAAACAAACATACTAAGAAACAGCAAAGAGAAAACTAATAACTCTACACTTTAATTTCATCCCACTGCTTTTTGGCTGTTTCTATTTACATAATAGTTTTCTATCTTTGTCCTGTAAAGTTGTTGTAGTTATCACTTTTGATAGTTTTTCCTTTTAGCCTTTCCATTCAAGATATGAGTTTACACTTTACAATGACAGTGTTATAATATTCTCTGTGTGAGTTTTATAACTTTGGATGGTTTTATAACTTTGTTTTAAACTTTGGATGGTTTCTTATTCCTAGTTGACATCCTTTTCTTTCGGGTTGAAGAACTCCCTTTAGCATTTCTTGTAGACCAGGTCTAGCATGGATAAAAACCCTCAGCTTTTGTCTTGGAAAGTCTTTATTTCTCTGTGAACCCTGAAAATCGGAGACAGGTCCCAGTTAATTTAGAAAGTTTATTTTGGCAAGGTTGAGGACATGCACCCATGACACAGTCTGAGGAGGTCCCAATGACATGCGCCCAAGGTGGTCAGAGCATACTTTGGTTTTATACATTTTAGGGACACATGAGACATCAATCAACATATGTAAGATGAACATTGGTTCATTCTGGAAAGGTGAGACAACTTGAAGTGGGAGGCAGCTTCCAGATCATATGTAGTTAAGATACAAATGTTTGCATTCTTTTGAGTTTCTGATTCGCCTCTTCAAAGGAGGCAATCAGATATGCATTTATCTCAGTGAGCAGAGGGATGACTTTGAATAGAATGGGAGGCAGGTTTTCCCTAAGCAGTTCCCCAGTTTGACTTTTCAGTTTAGCTTAGAGACTTTCGGGCCCAATATATTTTCCTTTCACATTTCTCCCCCTTTTCTTTTTCTTTCTTTCTTTCTTTTTTTTTTATTATTATACTTTAAGTTCTAGGGTACATATGCACAATGTGGAGGTTTGTTACATATGTATACATGTGCCATGTTGGTGGGCTGCACCCATTAACTCATCATTTACATTAGGTATATCTCCTAATGCTATCTCTCCCCCCACCCCCCCAATAAGACCCGGTGTGTGATGTTCCCCTTCCTGTGTCCAAGTGAACTCATTGTTAAATTCCCACCTATGCGTGAGAACATGCAGTATTTGGTTTTCTGTTCTTGCGATAGTTTGCTGAGAATGATGGTTTCCAGCTGCATCCATGTACCTACAAAGGACACGAACTCTTCCTTTTTTATGGCTGCATAGTATTCCATGGTGTATATGTGCCACATTTTCTTAATCCAGTCTGTCACTGATGGACATTTGGGTTGATTCCAAGGCTTTGTTATTGTGAATAGTGCCACAATAAACATACGTCTGCATGTGTCTTTATAGTAGCATGACTTGTAATACTTTGGGTATATCCCCAGTAATGGGATGGCTGGGTCAAATGGTATTTCTAGTTCTAGATCCTTGAGGAATCGCCACACTGTTTTCCACAATGGTTGAACTAGTTTACAGTCCCACCAGCAGTGTAAAAGTGTTCCTATTTCTCCACATCCTCTCCGGCACCTGTCGTTTCCTGATTTTTTAATGATCGCCATTCTAACTGGTGTGAGATGGTATCTCATTGTGCTTTTGATTTGCATTTCTCTGATGGCGAGTGATGATGAGCATTTTTTCATGTGTCTGTTGGCTGTATGAATGTCTTCTTTTGAGAAGTGTCTGTTCATATCCTTTGCCCACTTTTTGATGGGGTTGTTTGTTTTTTTCTTGTAAATTTGATTGAGTTCTTTGTAGGTTCTGGATATTAGCCTTCTGTCAGATGAGTAGATTGCAAAAATTTTCTCCCATTCTGTAGGTTGCCTGTTCACTCTGATGGTAGTTTCTCTTGCTGTGCAGAAGCTCTTTAGTTTAATGAGATCCCATTTGTCAATTTTGGGTTTTGTTGCCGTTGCTTTTGCTGTTTTAGACATGAAGTCCTTGCCCATGCCTAAGTCCTGAATGGTATTACCTAGGTTTTCTTCTAGGGTTTTTATGGTTTTAGGTCTAACATTTAAGTCTCGAATCCATCTTGAATTAATTTTCGTATAAGGAGTAAGGAAAGGATCCAGTTTCAGCTTTCTACTTATGGCTAGCCAATTTTCCTAGCACCATTTATTAAATAGGGAATCTTTTCCCCATTTCTTGTTTTTGTCAGGTTCGTCAAAGATCAGATGGCTGTAGATGTGTGGCATTATTTCTGAGGGCTCTGTTCTGTTCCATTGGTTGATATCTGTTTTGGTACCAGTACCATGCTGTTCTGGTTACTGTAGCCTTGTCATATAGTTTGAAGTCAGGTAGTGTGATGCCTCCAGCTTTGTTCTTTTTGCTTAGGATTGTCTTGGCAATGCGGGGTCTTTTTTGGTTCCATATGAACTTTAAAGCAGTTTTTTACAATTCTGTGAAGAAAGTCATTGTTAGCTTAATGGGGATGGCACTGAATCTATAAATTACCTTGGGCATATAGCCATTTTCACAATATTGATTCCTCCTATCCATGAGCATGGTATGTTCTTCCATTTGTGTCCTCTTTTATTTCACTGAGCAGTGGTTTGTAGTTCTCCTTGAAGAGGTCTTTTACATCCCTTGTAAGTTGGATTCCTAGGTATTTTATTCTCTTTGAAGCTATTGTGAATGGGATTTCATTCATGATTTGGCTCTCTGTTTGTCTGTTACTGCTGTATAAGAATGCTTGTGATTTTTGCATATTGATTTTGTATCCTGAGACTTTGCTGAAGTTGCTTATCAACTTAAGGTGATTTTGGGCTGAGACGATGGGGTTTTCTAAATATACAATCATGTCATCTGCAAACAGGGACAATTTGACTTCTTCTTTTCCTAATTGAATACCCTTTATTTCTTTCTCCTGCCTGATTGCCCTGGCCAGAACTTCCAACACTATGTTGAATAGGAGTGGTGAGAGAGGGCATCCCTATCTTGTGCCAGTTTTCAAAGGGAATGCTTCCAGTTTTTGCCCATTCAGTATAATGTTGGCTGTGGGTTTGTCATAAATAGCTCTTATTATTTTGAGTACGTTCCATCAATACCGAATTTATTGATAGTTTTTAGCATGAAGGGCTGTTGAATTTTGTCAAAGGCCTTTTCTGCATCTATTGAGATAATCATGTGGTTTTTGTCTTTGGTTCTGTTTATGTGCTGGATTACGTTTACTGATTTGCATATGTTGAACCAGCCTTGCATCCCAGGGATGAAGCCAACTTGATCATGATGGATAAGCTTTTTGATGTGCTGCTGGATTTGGTTTACCAGTATTTTACTGAGGATTTTGCATCGATGTTCATCAGGGATATTGGCCTAAAATTCTCTTTCTTTGTTGTGTCTCTGCCAGACTTTGGTATCAGGATGATGTTGGCCTTGTAAAATGAATTAGGGAGGATTCCCTCTTTTTCTGTTGATTCGAATAGTTTCAGAAGTAATGGTATCAACTCCTCCTTGTACTTCTGGTAGAATTTGGCTGTGAATCCGTCTGGTCCTGGACTTTTTTTAGTTGGTAGGCTATTAATTATTGCCTCAATTTCAGAGCCTACTATTGGTCTATTCAGGGATTCAACTTCTTCCTGGTTTAGTCTTGGGAGACTGTAAGTGTCCAGGAAATTATCCATTTCTTCTAGGTTTTCTAGTTTATTTGCGTAAAGGTGTTTATAGTATTCTCTGATGGTAGTTTGTATTTCTGTGGGGTAGATGGTGATATCCCCTTTATCATTTTTTATTGTGTCTATTTGATTCTTCTCTCTTTTCTTCTTTATTAAATAGTCTTGCTAGTGGTCTATCAATTTTGTTGATCTTTTCAAAAAAACCAGCTCCTGGATTCATCGATTTTTTGGAGGGTTTTTTATGTCTCTATCTCCTTCAGTTCTGCTCTGATCTTAGTTATTTCTTGCCTTCTGCTAGCTTTTGAATGTGGTTGCTCTTGCTTCTCTAGTTCTTTTGATTGTAATGTTAGGGTGTCAATTTTAGATCTTTCCTGCTTTCTCTTGTGGGCATTTAGTGCTATAAATTTCCCTCTACATAGTGCTTTAAATGTGTCCCAGAGATTCTGGTATGTTGTGTCTTTGTTCTCATTGGTTTCAAAGAACATCTTTATTTCTGCCTTCAATTCCTTATGTACCCAGTAGTCATTCAGGAGCAGGTTGTTCAGTTTCCATGTAGTTGAGCGGTTTTGATTGAGTTTCTTAGTCCTGAGTTCTAGTTTGATTACACTGTGGTCTGAAAAACAGCTTGTTATAATTTCTGTTCTTCTACACTTGCTGAGGAGTGCTTTACTTCCAACTATGTGGTCACTTTTGGAATAAGTGCAATGTGGTGCTGAGAAGAATGTATATTTTGTTGATTTGGGGTGGAGAGGTCTGTAGATGTCTATTAGGTCCACTTGGTGCAGAGTTGAATTCCATTCCTGGATATCCTTGTTAACTTTTTGTCTCATTGATCTGTCTAATGTTGACAATGGGGTGTTAAGCTCTCCCACTATTTTTGTATGGGAGTCTAAGTCTCTTCATAAGTCTCTAAGGACTTGCTTTATGAATCTGGGTGCTCCTGTATTGGGTGCATATATATTTAGGATAGTTAGCTTTTCCTGATGAATTGATCCCTTACCATTATATAATGGCCTTCTTTGTCTCTTTTGATCTTGGATGGTTTAAAGTCTGTTTTATCAGCGACTAGGATTGCAAACCCTGCTTTTTTTCTTTTCCATTTGCTTGGTAGATCTTTCCCCATCCCTTTGTTTTGAGCCTATGTGTGTCTCTGCATCTGAGATGGGTCTCCTGAATACAGCAAACTGATGGGTCTTGACTCTTTATCCAATTTGCCAGTCTATGTCTTTTAATTGGATCATTTAGTCCATTTATATTTAGGGTTAATAGTGTTAGTGTGAACTTGATCCTGTCATTATGATATTAGCTGGTTATTTTGCTCACTAGTTGATGCAGTTTCTTCCTAGCATCGATGGTCTTTACATTTTGACATGTTTTTGCAATGGCTGGTACCGGTTGTTCCTTTCCATGTTTAGTGCTTCCTTCAGGGTCGCTTGTAAGGCAGGCCTGGTAGTGACAAAAATCTCTCAGCATTTGCTTGTCTGTAAAGGATTTTATTTCTCCTTCACTTATGAAACTTAGTTTGGCTGGATATGAAATTCTGGGTTGAAAATTCATGTCTTTAAGAATGTTGAATATTCGCCCCCACTCTCTTCTGACTTGTAGAGTTTCTGCTGAAAGATCTGCTGTTAGTCTGATGGGCTTCCCTTTGTGTGTAACCCTACCTTTCTCTCTGGCTGCCCTTAACATTTTTTCCTTCCTTTCAACTTTGATGAATCTGACAATTATGTGTCTTGGAGTTGCTCTTCTTGAGGAGTATTTTGTGGCGTTCTATTTCCTGAATTTGAATGTTGGCCTGCCTTACTAGGTTGAGGAAGTTCTCCTGGATGATATCCTGCAGAGTGTTTTCCAACTTGGTTCCATTTTCCCCGTCACTTTCAGGCACATCAATCATATGTAGATTTGGTCTTTTCACATAATCCCATATTTCTTGGAGGCTGTGTTCATTTCTTTTTCTCTACACTTCTCTTCTTGCTTCATTTCATTCATTTGATCCTCAATTGCTGATACTCTTTCTTCCAGTTGACCGAGTTGGTTACTAAAGCTTGTGCATTTGTCACATAGTTCTCATGTTATGGTTTTCATCTCTATCAGTTCTTTTAAGGTCTTCTCTGCATTGATTATTCTAGTTATCCATTCATCCACTCTTTTTTCAAGGTTTTTAGTTTCTTTGCGCTGGTTCCGTAGTTCCTCCTTTAGCTCTGAGAAGTTTGATCAACTGAAGCCTTCTTCTCTCAACTCATCAAAGTCATCCTCCATCCAGCTTTGTTCCATTGCTGGCGATGAGCTGTGTTCCTTTGGAGGGGGAGATGCGCTCTTATTTACTGAATTTCCAGCTTTTCTGCCCTGCTTTTTCCCCATCTTTGTGGTTTTTATCTGCCGTTGGTCTTTGATGATGGTGACAAACTGATGGGGTTTTGGTGTGGGTGTCCTTTCTGTTTGTTAGTTTTCCTTCTAACAGTCAGGACCCTCAGCTGTAGGTCTGTTAGAGTTTGCTGAGGTCCACTCCAGATGCTGTTTGCCTGGGTATCAGCAGCGGAGGCTGCAGAAGATAGAATATTGCTGAACAGCGAGTATTGCTGTCTGATTCTTGCTCTGGAAGCTTCGTCTCAGATGTGTACCCCACCGTGTGAGGTGTGGTGTGTCGGTCTGCACCTAGTGGGGGATGTCTCCCAGTTAGGCTACTCAGGGGTCAGGGACCCACTTGAGCAGGCAGTCTGTCCGTTCTCAGATCTCAGCCTCCGTGTTGGGAGATCCACTGCTCTCTTCAAAGCTGTCAGACAGGGGCATTTACCTCTGCCGAGGTTTCTGCTGCTTTTTGTTTAGTTGTGCCAGAGGCAGGCCAGCCTCCTTGAGTTGTGGTAGGCTCCACCCAATCCGAGCTTTCGGGCAGCTTTGTTTACCTACTTAAGCGTCAGCAATGGCGGATGCCCCTCCCCCAGCCTCGCTGCTGCCTTGCAGTTAGATCTCAGACTGCTGTGCTAGCAATGAGGGAGGCTCCGTGGGCGTGGGACCCTCTGGGCCAGGTGTGGGATATAATCTCCTGGTGTGCCATTTGCTAAGACCCTTGGTAAAGCACAGTATTAGGGTGGGAGTTACCCGATTTTCCAGGGGTTGTGTGTCTCAATTTCCTTTGGCTAGGAAAAGGAATTCCCTTCCCCCTTGCACTTCCCAGGTGAGGTGATGCCTTGCCCTGCTTCAGCTCTTGCTGTTCAGGCTGCACCCATGGACCAGTGCCAACTGTCCAACATGCCCCAGTGAGATGAACCCGGTACCTCAGTTGAAAATGCAGAAATCACCTGTCTTCTGTGTCGCTCATGTGGGGAGCTGGAGGCTGGAGCTCTTCTTATTCGGCCATTTTGGGTGCCCCCCCCCCCGTTTCTTTTTTGAACTCTTTTGGAGAAAGCATTTGAGAAGAAATTGAGTCACTTCCCTCAAGTTTTCTCTGATCTCTCATAGCTAGGACGGCTTATTCCTAGACTAGTCAGTTCCAAGTTATTAGGAAAGCTCATTTTTAGAAGGTTGTGAAGTTGCATGTCCTATGAAGAGAAAATATGGTGAGGAAGGGAGAAAAACAACAACAAACAAAGAACAATCCTAGAAAATCTATTAGGCCACATTATTCTGAAGTCCATACATCATTAGGTAGGTATGAAAGTGGCTTATATATGTAAATTGGTTGCTGTTATTTTCTTCTGAGGTTTAAGTTGTCTAGCTTCAGTTTGTAGGGCTTTATGAAAGCATGGTTTAGTTTTCAGTGACTCCAAATTAGGAAAAATGAGGAAAAAAGGAAGAAAAAAATGGAAAACATTATTTTGAAGACTTGTAGCTAAGAAAAATTAGAATTTGGTCCAAACTGTAGAAAATAATAAAAATTCAAAAACATTAGGCAAGACTAGAATTTAACAATAGTAGTACTATAATTTTTGAAAGATAGTTTTTCGGGGTGCAGAGCAAGATGGCCGAATAGGAACAGCTCCAGTCTCCAGCTCCCAGTGCGAGCGACACAGAAGACAGGTGATTTATGCATTTTCAAATGAGGTACCGGGTTCATCTCACTAGGCAGTGCCAGATAATCGGTGCTGGTCAGCTGCTGCAGCCCGACCAGCAAGAGCTGAATCAGGGTGAGCCACCGCCTCACCTGGGAAGCACAAGGGGGAAGGGAATTCCTTTTCCTAGCCAGGGAAACTGAGACACCTAGAAAATCAGGTAACTCCCACCCCAATACTGCGCTTTACCAAGGGTCTTAGCAAATGGCACACCAGGAGATTATATCCCACACCTGGCAGGGCAGGTCCCATACCCACGGAGCCTCCCTCATTGCTAGCACAGCAGCCTGTGATCTAACTGCAAGGCAGTAGCGAGCCTGGGGGAGGGGCACCCACCATTACTGAGGCTTAAGTAGGTAAACAAAGCCGCTGGGAAGCTCGAACTGGGTGGAGCCCACAGCAGCTCAAGGAGGCCTGCCTGTCTCTGTATACTCCACCTCTAGGGACAGGGCACAGCTAAACAAACAAACAATAAAAGAAGCAGAAACCTCTGCAGACGCAAACGACTCTGTCTGACAGCTTTGAAGTGAGCAGTGGATCTCCCAACACGGAGGCTGAGATCTGAGAATGGACAGACTGCCTGCTCAAGTGGGTCCCTGACCCCTGAGTAGCCTAACTGGGAGACATCCCCCGCTAGGTACAGACCAACACCCCACACCTCACACGGTGGGGTACACCCCTGAGATGAACCTTCCAAAGCAAAAATCAAACAGGTACACTTGCTGTTCAGCAATATTCTATCTTCAGCCTCTGCTGCTGATACCCAGGCAAACAGGGTCTGGAGTGGACCTCAAGCAATCTCCAACAGACCTACAGCTGAAGGTCCTGACTGTTAGAAGGAAAACTAACAAACAGGAAAGACACCCACACCAAAACCCCATCAGTACATCACCATCATCAAAGACCAAAGGCAGATAAAACCACAAAGATGGGGAAAAAGCAGGGCAGAAAAGCTGGAAATTCAAAAAATAAGAGCACATCTCCCCCTCCAAAGGAACGCAGCTCATCGCCAGCAATGGATCAAAGCTGGACGGAGAAGGATCAAAGCTGGACGGAGAATGACTTTGACGAGTTGAGAGAAGAAGGCTTCAGTTCATCAAACTTCTCAGAGCTGAAGGAGGAATTACGTACCCAGTGCAAAGAAACTAAAAATCTTGAAAAAAGAATGGAAGAATGGATAACTAGAATAATCAATGGAGAGAAGGCCATAAACGAACTGACAGAGATAAAAACCACGACACGAGAATTACATGACAAATGCACAAGCTTCAGTAACCGACTCGATCAACTGGAAGAAAGAGTATCGGCGATTGAGGATCAGATGAATGAAATGAAGTGAGAAGAGAAGTCTAAAGAAAAAATAAGAAAAAGAAATGAACAAAGCCTTCAAGAAGTATGGGATTATGTGAAAAGACCAAATCTACGTATGATTGGGGTGCCTGAAAGTGACGGGGAAAATGGAACCAAGTTGGAAAACACTCTGCAGGATATCATCCAGGAGAACTTCCTCAACCTAGTAAGGCAGGCCAGCATTCAAATTCAGGAAATACAGAGAACACCACAAAGATACTCCTCGAGAAGAGCAACTCCAAGACACATAATTGTCAGATTCACCAAAGTTGAAATGAAGGAAAAACTGTTAAGGGCAGCCAGAGAGAAAGGTTGGGCTACCCACAAAGGGAAGCCCATCAGACTAACAGCAGATCTTTCAGCAGAAACTCTACAAGCCAGAAGAGAGTCGGGCCAATAATCAACATTCTTAAAGACATGAATTTTCAACCCAGAATTTCATATCCAGCCAAACTAAGTTTCGTAAGTGAAGGAGAAAGAAAATCCTTTACAGATAAGCATATGCTTAGAGATTTTTTCACCACCAGGCCTGCCTTACAAGCGACCCTGAAGGAAGCACTAAACATGGAAAGGAACAACCGGTACCAGCCATTGCAAAAACATGTCAAAATGTAAAGACCATCGATGCTAGGAAGAAACTGCATCAACTAATGAGCAAATGGACCAATAATAAGTTTTGAAATCGAGGAAGTAATTAATATCCTACCAAGCAAAAAGGCCCAGGGCCAGATGGATTCACAGCCGAATTCTACCAGAGGTACAAAGAGGAGCTAGTACCATTCCTTCTGAAACTATTCCAAACAATGGAAAAAGAGGGGACTCCTCCACAACTCATTTTATGAGGCCAGAATCATCCTGATACAAAAACCTGGCAGAGACACAGCAAAAAAAGAAAATTTCAGGCCAATATCCCTGAGGAACATCGTTGCCAATATCCTCAATAAAATACAGGCAAATTGAATTCAGCAGCACTTGAAAAAGCTTATTTACCATGACCAAGTTGGCTTCATCCCTGGGATGCAAGGCTGGTTTAACATATGCAAATCAATAAACATAATCCATCACATAGACAGAACCAATGACAAAAACCATATGATTATTTCAATAGATGCAGAAAAGGCCTTTGATAAAATTCAACTCCCCTTTATGATAAAAACTCTCAATAAACTAGGTATTGGTGGAACGTATATCAAAATAATAAGAGCTATTTATGACAAAACCACTGCCAATATCATACTGAATCGGCAAAAGTGGGAAGCATTTCCTTTGAAAACCAGCACAAGACAAAGATGCCCTCTCTCACCACTCATATGCAACATAATATTGGAAGTTCTGGCCAGGGCAATCAGGCAAGAGAAAGAAATAAAGGGTTTTCAAACAGGAAGAGAGGAAGTCAAATTGTCTCTGCTTGCAGATTACATAATTTATATTTATGTATATTTAGAAAACTCCATCATCTCAGCTCAAAAAGTCATTAAGTTGATAAGCAAGTTTGGCAAAGTCTCAGGATACAAAATCGATGTGCAAAAATTACAAGCATTCCTACACACCAATAATAGACAGAAAGCCAATTCATGAGTGAATTTCCATTCACAATTGCTACAAAGAGAATAAAATACCTTGGAATACAACTTACAATGGATGTAAAAGACCTCTTGAAGGAGAACTACAAATCATTGCTCAAGGAAATAAGAGGGGACATAAACAAATGGAAAAACATTCCATGCTCATGGATAGGAAGAATCAATATCATGAAAGTGGCAATACTGCCCAAAGTAATTTATAGATTCAGTGCTATCCCCATCAAGCTACCATTGATTTTCTTCACATAATTACAAAAAATGGCTGGGTGTGGTGGCTCATGCCTGTAATCCCAGCACCTTGGGAGGCCAAGGCGGGCAGATCGTGAGGTCAGGAGTTTGAGACCAGTCTGGCCAACATAGTGAAACCACGTCTCTACTAAAAATACAGAAAAATTAGCTGGGTGTGATGGAGTGCACCTGTAATCCCAGCTACTTGGGAGGCTGAGGCAGGAGAATCTCACGAACCCAGAAGGTGGAGGTTGCACTGAGCTGAGATTGTACCATTGCACTCCAGCCCAGGTGACAGTGTGAGACTGTCTGGGAAAAAAAAAAAAAGAATTAGAAAAAACTACTTTAAATTTCATATGGAACCAAAAAAGAGAACACATAGCCAAGACAATCCTAAGCAAAAAGAACAAAGCTGGAGGCATCACGCTGCCTGACTTCAAGCTATACTACAAGGCTATAGTAACCAAAACAACATGGCACTGGTACCAAAACAGATATATAGACCAATGGAACAGAACAGAGGCCTCAGAAATAGTGCCACACATGTACAACCATCTGATCTTTGACAAACCTGACAAATACAAGCAATGGGGAAAGGAGTCCCTATTTAATAAATAGTGTTGGGAAAACTGGCTAGCCATATGCAGAAAACTGAAACTGGACACCTTCCTTGCACCTTAGACAAAAATTAACTCAAGATGGATTAAATACAAGACCTAAAACCATAAAAACCCTAGAAGAAAACCTAGTCAATACCATTCAGGACATAGGTATGGGCAAAGACTTCATGACTACAACACCAAAAGCAATTGCAACAAAAGCCAAAATTGACAAATGGAATCTGATTAAACTAAAGAGCTTCCGCATAGCAAAAGAGGATCATGAGGTCAGGAATTCCAGGCCAGGTGGGCAGATCACCAGGTCAGGGTGGATCTCCAGGTCAGGAGGGTGGATCACCAGGTCAGGAGCTCAAGACCATCCTACCTAACAAGATGAAAACCTGTCTCTACTAAAAACACCAAAAATTAGTGGGTTGTGGCAGCATGTGCCTGTAGTCCCAGCCACTCGGGAGGCTGACGCAGGAGAATCGCTTGAAGGACGTGGAGGTTGCAGTGAGCTGAGATCACGCCATTGCACTACAGTGTAGGTAACAAAAGAGAGACCCTGTCTAAAAAAAAAAAAGGAGAATCCAGTCAACTGAGAAGGAAAAACTTTTGCTACAAAAAAAAAAAAAAAAAAAAAAAAAAGATGAGGTCGTAGGAGAAAAACAAAAACAAAAGCATGAAGGCCTTTTAAATACAAACGCATACATATGCACGCGCGCGTACACACACACACACACACACACACACACACCCCTTGGATGTTCGCTTTCAATTAAGCTGACTTTTAACCACTGAGCTCTTTCAAAAAGATTTTTTTAAATCTCATTACCATATTTCAGCTAGAAAAAATTGCTGCTATTTCAGAAGTACAGCCACTGCTCTTCAGTTTGGCCTGGCTAGCAAAAAGGTGGCCTTGTTATCTAAATAAAGCCCCTTAGCAGTCAAAATAAAAATTTTTTTCCTCTCTTTTTATCCTTTTGCTGGCCATTTTTCTCCCCCCACCACACTACCCTTTTTTTGTGTGTTTGGAAATTTAGCCACCTCAGAGGCCTCTTTCCCCATAATTTAGAACTTCCTTTGGATTTGATCGAGTTGGATAGAGTTGATCAAACCCAACGGGAAAAAGATTGAAACAACAACAGAAACAGAAACAAACAACAGTAAGAAAAAATGTTAAGCAAAACAAATGATTGCACAACTTACATGATTACTGAGTGTTCTAATGGTAAGGAGAAATTAAGACCAGCTGTCTGTTAATCTTAGCTTTATCCAAGACAACCCTCAATTCAGTTACTTACCTAAGGATGGATTTCAGGCTGAAGACTGCTCTCTACCATCCTAGAAGCAGGAAAAACAAACAAACAAACAAACAAGCAAACAAAAACCAAATTTTCATCTCCCCTTTGGAAGTGAGCTCATAATTCATAAAGGAGTTACCTGCCTTCCATCACCATGGAAGAAAAAAAAAAAAAAAGAGTTGTACGGCAAAATAAACTTTAGATTTCAATCAAATTTTGGGAGATCAGGAATTCTCTGGAGCAGGTGCTCTCAGGCCTCAGCAAATTATCCTATTGGTTTGAGCCATAAAGTTAGCTCATGTTGGTACCAAGCACCAATAGGGGATTTGTCAACAGTCAGGGGCACCTCCACTCAGAATCCCTTCATGGTTACCAAAATGCAAACCCTGAAAACCTGAGACAAGTCTCAGTTAATTTAGTAAGTTCATTTTGCCGAGGTTGATGACGTGCCCATGACACAGCCTCAGGAGGTCCTGACAATATGTGCACAAGGAGGTCAGAGCATAGTTTGGTTGTATACATTTTAGGGATACATGAGACATCAATCGACATATGTAAGATGAACATTGGTTCAGTCTGGAAAGGCAGGACAACTCAAAGCTGGAAGGGGGCTACCAGGTCATAGGTACATAAGAGACAAATGTTTGCATTCTTTTGAGTTTCTAATTAGCCTCTCCAAAGGAGGCAATCAGATACGCATTTATGCTTTTTTTTTTTTTTTTTGAGACAGAGTCTCGCTTTGTCGCCCAGGCTGGAGTACAGTGGCGTGATCTTCGCTTACTGCAAGCTCCGCCTCCCAGGTTCACACCCTTCGCCTGCCTCAGCCTCCCAAGTAGCTAGGACCACAGGCGCCTGCCACCACGCCCGGCTAATTTTTTGTATTTTTAGTAGAGATGGGGTTTCACTGTGTTAGCCAGGATGGTCTCGATCTCCTGACCTCGTGATCCACCCACCTCAGCCTCCCAAAGTGCTGGAATTACAGACGTGAGCCACCTCAACCGGCCCATATATGCATTTGTCTCGGTAAGCAGAGGGGTGACTTTGAATAGAATGGGAGTTAGATTTGCCCTAAGCGGTTCCCAGTTTGACTTTTCACTTTAGCTAAGTGATTTTGGGGGCACAAGATATTTTTCTTTCACATTTTCTTCATGTTTGAAGGATATTTTCACCAGACATACTTTTCTACGATAAAAGCTTTTTTTTCCTTCAACACTTTAAATATGTCATGCCACTCTCTCCTGGTCTGTAAGGTTTCAACTAAGAAGTTTGCAGCCACAAGTATTGGAGCTCCTTTGTATGTTATTTGTTTCTTTTTTCTTCCTGCTTTTAGGGATCCTTTCTTCACCCTTGGACTTTGATAATTTGATTATTACATGTCTTGAGTTAGTCTCATTCGGTTTAAATCTTTGTGTTCTATGACCTTCTTAAACTTGAATACTGATATATTTTTGTAGGTTTGGGAAGCTCTCTGTTATTATCCCTTTGAATAAACTTTTTACCCTGATCTCTCTATCTCCTCTTTAAGGCCAGTAACTCGTAGATTTGCCCTTCGGAGGCTATTTTCCAGATCTTGTAGGTGTGCTTCATTTTTTTATAATTTTTTTTTTGTCTTCTCTGACTGTGTATTTTCAAACAGTCTGTCTCTAAGCTTGCTGATTCTTTCTTCTGCTTGGTCAGTTTTGCTGTTGAGAGACTGATGCATTCTTCAGCATTTCAAGTGACCTTTTCAGTTCCAGAATTTCTGCTTGAATTTTTAAATTATTTCAATCTCTTTGTTAAATTTATATGATGCGATTCTGAATTCCTTCTCTATGTTATCTTTAATTTCACTGAGCTTCCTCAAAACAACTATATTAAATTCTGCCTGAAAGGTCACATGTCTCTGTCTCTCCAGGATTGGTCACGGGTGCCTAATTTGGTTCGTTTGGTGAGACCGTGTTTTCCTGGATGGTCTTGATTCTGTGGATGTTTTTCAATATCTGGGCATTGAAGAGTTTGGTATTTATTGCAGTCTTTGCAGTCTGGGTTTGTTTGTACTTGTCTTTCTTGGGAAGGCTTTCCAAGTATTCAAAGGAAATTAAGTATTGTGATCTAATTGTCTGGTCACTGCAGCAATATCTGCATTAGGGAGCACCCCAAACCTAGTAACACTGTGGTTCTTGCAGACTCATAGAAGTACCGCCTTGCTGGTCTTAGGTAAGATTCAAGAGAATTCCCTGGATTCGTAGTCAGAGACTCTTATTCTTATCCTTTACTTTCCCCCAAACAAATGGAGTCCCTCGCTCCATGCTGAGTTGCCTGTCATCAGGTGGCAAATCCAGCCAGGCTTACGTCCTTCCCTTCAGGGTGGTGAGCACTCCCTTGGCCAGGGGTGGGTCCAGAAATGCTGTCCAGGGGCCAGGGCCTGGAGTCAGGATCCTTAGGAATCTACTTGGTGCTCTATCCATTCTACAGCAGCTGAGCTGGCACCGAAGCCACAGGAGAAAGTCCTTCCCACTCTTCCCTCTCCTTTCCTCAAGCAGATGAGTCTCTCTCCATGGCTACCACCATGCCAAGCTGTGGCAAGCACTGCCTGGCTGCCCAAAAGGCTCAAGGGCTCTTCAGTCAGCTTGTGGTAAATGCTACCAGGCCTGGTTCTCGCCCTTCAGGGTTATGGACTCCCCTCTGGCATAGAGTGGGTCTGGAAATGCCATCTAGAAATCGAGAAGCCCAGGAGCCTGCTTGGTGCTCTACCTCACTGTGACTAAGCTGGTATCCAAGCAGCAAAACAAAGCCCCGTTTACTCTTCCCTCCCCTTTCCTCAAGCAGAAGGAGTTTCTCCCGGTGGCCACCACAGCTGGGAAGGTGATGGGTCACACCTGAAGTTGGCATGGCACGGTCTTACCCAAGGCCTGAGGCAAGTACTGCCTGGTTATCGCTGATGTTTATTCAAGGCCCCAGGGCTCTTTAATCAGGAGGTGATGAATCCTGCAGAACTGGGTCCTTCCCTTCAAGGCGGAGGGTTCCCTTCTGGCCCAGGGTATGAACAAGTTTTGATGACATTTTGCCTTGTGCCTGGCATGTGAAGACTTGAGCACTTTTATACATTGCTAATTGAAGTGAAAATTGGTATAGCCTGTGTGCAAAGTAATCTGGGGAGTACTTATTAAATAATAAAAAAAAAATGCACACGTAGAGGTTTCTACTTCAGGTCAAGAAGAAATATCTGGTACTCTAATTACCTTCACTTCTTAGCTGTAAATCTGGATCAAATACATAAAACAGTAATTTTCAAGGCACTGACCATCAGGCAGCAAAGAACGGTGATCCGGAAGACACATGGAACAAGAAAGGTAAATCCTTTGAGTGTCCCAGCTCACTGCATGAGAACAGAGTCGGTGCTTGACACAGGAAGGAGAAACCCAGACAGAGCCCAGTGGTCTTGAGTTGAAGAATGTGGGAATTTGGGGAGGCAAAAGTAGGTAGAATTTGCAGGCAGAGTACCAGAGAGAAGGAAGTAGAGAGAGAGAGAGAGAGCCTCGAGATCTGCAGTGGAGTTCCCAAGTTTAACTGAGTCCTGATCAGTGCAAACATGTGAGGAAGTCCTGAGTAGAGGAAAGAATCATACCTGTGACACATTTTAGAAATGTGTCCTCTGACGCATGTGCACCCAAGGGCACTCAGTATGGTTGTGCTCATTGCTTGAATGCTTTTGGCCAAGGAGCTGAAATCCAGTCTGTGCTCTTTTCTAGCTGCATATCCTGTCCCTGGGGCAGGGATGTAAAGAGCTTAGAGAAAGTAACTTTCTAAACTTCACACAGAGATGCTATCTACCACCAAACTCTGAGAATGCAACATTACTTCTGCTCAGATGGGGCACCTTTCTCTAATTTTCACAAAGACTGGTCACCCTATCAGATACTTCAGCCCACCGTGGATCTCAGACATATTGCAGTGGACAGTTTCACGGTTGCTCAGGCTCACATCAGCTGACAGTAGTCTTCCTTGAGCTTTCCCTAGGGTGAAATTCAGGGTGGAAGTCTGGGAGAACTAATGCATCTAGGAGCAACCTGGAAAAATGCTTCAGTCTTTTGTCCTTCATTGAACAATTCTGGGGTGTTCTATATAGTTCTTGGGGTGGTCCAGACAACTTCTAAAACCCACCTTCTTCTTGGCTTCTCCTTCCTTGCTGTCTCACTCTCCCTACTCCTTCACTCCTGTTTCCTGGAACCACCTCTCAATAAACTAACTGGACCCAAGTCCTCATCTCAGTGTCTGCAGGGCAGAAAGTGGAGTGAAGGATTACTCAACACAGCACTGATGGACTAGCAGTGGCCTTGCTTTCATGTGGGCAAAATGATATATCACAGTGTCATTCACAATAGCAAAAGTGGTCATCAATAGGTGACTAGTTAAATAGATGTGGTCCATCCATGCAGTGGAATACTGTGCAACTTTAAAAGGTGGGCAAGTCCTCTATGGGCTGGTATAAAAAAAGTTCCAAGATATATTATTTGAAAAAACCCAGAAAATTTATATAGTATATATTGTGTAAAATAGGGAGAAATATAATATATATTATCTTGTATATTCATAAAGAAACTTTGGAAAGATACATAAATCATTAGCTGTTACTATTTATTTTTGTGGGGAACTGGGCATACTGGGGCAGTGGTGACAGGAAGACAATTTCTTATATAGATATACATACACAAACATATAGAACATATATATAGCATGATACCATTCTAAAATTTATATAGATATAATATGTTTCCTTAACCTACATTTCTTTCCTACACTACCCTCCTTCCTCCTTTTCATAGACAAAGTTCATGAAAGGGCTTCATTTTCTTGTCTACTGTGGTATACTCTTTTTTTTCTTTTTTGAGTCAGGGTCTTGCTCTGTTGCCCAGGCTGGAGTGCAGTGGCACAATCTCGGCTCATTGCAACCTCCATCTCCCCAGTTCAAGCAATTCTTGTGCCTCAGCCTCTTGAGTAGCTGTGACTACAGGTGTCCACCACCACACCTGGCTAATTTTTGTATTTTTAATAGAGACAGGGTTTCACCATGTTGGCCAGGCTGGTCTCAAATTCCTGATCTCAGGTGATCTGCCTGCCTTGGCCTCCCAAAGTGCTGGGATTACAGGTGTGAGCCACCACTGCGCCTGGCCAACTCTTTTTTTTTCTTTCTTTTTTTTTTTTTTTTGAGACAAGTTCTCACTCTGTTGCCTAGGCTGGAGTACAGTGCACAATCATAGCTCACTGTAACTTTTAACTCCTGGGCTCAAGAAATCCTACCATCTTAGCCTCCTGAGTAGCTGGGATTACAGGTGTATGCCACTACACCTGGCTATTTTGTAAAAACTATTTTTAGTAGAGATGGGCCATGCCATGTTGCCCAGGCTGGTCTTGAACTCCCAGGTTCAAGTGATCCTCCCGCCCCTACCTCCCAAGTAGGTAGGACTATAGGCATGTGCTACCATGCCTGGCTAAGTTTCAGAACAGTATAATATAGTATGCTCCCATTTCTAAATTTAAAAATTGTATATATCTAATTTATATATACACAATTGTCAGCTTTTATCTGTGATTGAATTATGAGAGACTCTGACTTTCTAAGTGATATTTTCTATAATAATTGAATGTTTTAAAATTAGAAATCTATATTACATTTATGGTTAGAAGAATAAAATATTTCTAGCCATTAGACCACCAGGAGCAAACTCACAAACAGCAGGATTGAGACCCAAGGCTGAGCTGCCACTAAGCTTTGAAGCCCATTTATTATCTCACAGTCTATAGGTCAGAAGTCTGCATTAGGCTCAACTGCATTCTCCCTTTGGGGTCTCATAAGTCTAAAATCAAAGAATTAACCATGGTTGTGCTCTTATCTATAGTGTATAGTACCATTTCAAGCTCATTCAAAGTGGAAGAATTCAATCCCTTGGGGTTGTAGAAATGGGGTTCCGGCTTTCCTTCTGGCTGTCAACTGAGGCCATTCTCAGCTTCTAAGGCCTGCCTGCCATTCGCTGCCATGTGGCTCTTTATATAACATGGACTTTGCTTCTTTAAGACGAGCAAGGGTATTTGCTGCAGCTTAAGATCTCTCTGCTTTCTTCCAGCTCTGTTGGACCTTCTTTCAATTTGTCTGATCTACTCAGATTCATGCAAGGTGATCTCCATCTTGATGAACTCAAAGTCAACTGCTTAGGAATCTTAATTACATTGGAAAAATTAATTTTACCGTATTATGATAACATTGTCATGGAGTGGTATCCCATAATAGTCACAGATTATTGCGCTTAAAGGTTTATACAAAACATGTATGCTAGAGGGCAGAAACATTGGGATCATCTCAGAATTCTGCCTTTCATAGTTTATCCTCTGTCTGCTCCTAGTACTTTACTTCCCTCTCAGATCAGGTCTCCGGTCACCAGATCTGAAGTTTTTCATGTTACATGGAACAAGGACTATGTTCATAGGCTATTTTATTCCTACCTACTGGGATCAACTAACCATCATCAAAGGTTCTTGTAGGTCAGAACATTTTAATACCACTTCCTCCCTGATGCACAGATAGCGAACACCTTGTGTTTGGCTATTAAGTGCTGCCACTTGACCTGTGCTGCTCTGGGATCCATTATCCTCATTGAATCAAGAAACCAATCTCAACAGTACCATCTTCTATCATTCTAACTGACCTACAAAGGATAACACTTCCTTTTCCATGATGCTTGTGCTCCCCTCGCTAATCTACTTCTCAGTGGCTTATTAAATTGTGCATCCTCTGGGTCCTCTCAGTGGATGAAGAGGGAAAAGGGAGGGATTAATTTTGCACGTGATAATTTACTTCAACAAATTTCTCCAATCCTTTGAATGCTTTCACTTACATTATCTCAGGGCAGTTCCAGCGTCTCAACCTCATTATACATAGGCCAGACTTGAGTTGAAATTTTAGTCAACAAATCCAGTGAACTGTTAAAGTAACTTTTAGTAGTATGAGTTAATTTATTAAATTCAGAATCAATGGTCAGTACACTAATATCAATATAGTTAGCCTTACCCAGTGTTACATTTTGTTCTTGTCAAATGCCCTTATAACCCATTCACATACATATTCACTGGGTTTCTTCCAATATAAAACAGCAAAATTTTGCAATGACTTTGGAGAGTAAGCTGTTTCCTCTTGTGTCAAGCTTTCAATTTGTCTTCCTGATACAATCTGAAACCTAACGCCAGAGTGGGTCTTGTGGTAACAAGTAGTGGGAACAGATCTTGAGGAGAATGGACATCCCTTGCCAGGCAACTGCTTCAGATAGAATTATTACAGGTTATTCAAACAAGGAAATGAACGTCTACTCAAAGGACAGCAAGCTGAGAGGCAATAGATTAATAATAGTTGTATAATTTCATACATCAGAATTGAAAATGCCAAGAATAAATAAAGTTATTTTTATTTTACTTAACTTTTTAAGAGACGGGATCTTGCTTTGTTCCCCAGACTAGGGTGCAGTGGTTTATTATAGCTCACTACAGCCTTGACCTTCTGGGCTCAAGTGATTCTCCCACCACAGCCTCCTGAGCAGCTAGGACTACAAGCATGCACAACCATGCTGGACTAAGTTTTAAATTTTTTTGTAGAGATAGGATCTTGCTATGTTGTTCAGGTTGGTCTCGAACTCCTAGACTCGAGTGATCCTCTCGTGTGAGTCATGGTGCCCAGGCCAATAAGGTTTTAGTAGTGAGTCAGTAACTTACCAGAATGGCTCAAGGTTTCAAGAACCAGACAGGGTATTCCTATTTTTTTGTTGTTGTTGTCTGTTTTGGTTTGTCCTAGGGTGCAAACTCTTCCCCTGAATGTAAAACATGCCTTCCACCTTTTTCCATGATGGAAGCAGGACAAAGTATCAGTGTTGCTTCCAAAAGACAAAATTTTTTGACATTTTATTGTTAACCTGCAGCTCAGGAGAACCCACTATTCTTCAGTTTTCTTCCTCTTATTTACCTTCTTTCTCAATAAAACCAAAAAGGATTATTGTTTGTTGGTTAAAAAGCTAATGTTATCTAAATAATAAAGGAAAGAAAACAGTGGCGCCATGAAAAGAGGGAAAATAAAATTTATTCAGAGCTAAGCCTGAAGAAAGTGGAAATTAAGTGTGTGGGAAGTTCTGAACTTTCTCAGGATGCAAGAAATTCCACAGAGGAGAGGGTTAACAGTCAATATATATTATGCATTGTGTCCTATAATTTTCTTCAAGCATCTGGAGCAAATAATGGAATCTCTTATTAATTATGTTTGGCTACTTAAATGGCTTTTTAAAAGTGTGACTCTGGGTTTATACTAGATGAGATGGGCCCCCTAGATTTTTTTAGAGTTGCACAATTTTCTTTTGTTCACAGGTGTGTTAACTCTAAGCTGGGTTTTCACTTACTTAGACTGTTTGTATTCCTGCCTGTAATTTTCCAAGACAGATTATTGCACATTCACATGTTATAACTACAGACTGTCACTTCTCATAAGAATTACAGCTCTTTGGAAATTAACAAAATGGCTTTGCAAACAATATCTTAGCTGAGGCAGGCAGGGCAGCTGGTAGCTACTCCGATGATGCCACTACAATTATATTGTGACCTCTGCTTCAGGTTCTTTCCCAATGCTTCAGTCAAGGCGTCAGCTGGGGTTAGTCATTCCGAGGCTTGGCTGGGAGGAGCTACTTCCAAGCACACTTGTGGTTGTTGGCAACATTTGAGTTATCTCTAACTGTTGGTTTGAGGCCTCAGTTCCCCAGAACTGTTGGCAGGAGGCTTCCCTCAATTCCTTGTCATATGGGTATCTCCATAGAGCACTTCCCAATGTGACATCGATGTTATCAAAGTGAGCCAACCAAGAGAGCAAGAGATAGTGCTGGCAGGATGGAAGTCTAATCATGAAAATGACATACCTTTGCTTGTGCCATATCTTATCCATTAGAAACAAGTCACACTCAAGGAGATTCAGCCCATACTCAAAGGGAGGACATTTATGAGTACCAGGAATTGGGGATTATTGAGGGTCATCTTTTTTTTTGAGACAGGGTCTTGCTCTGCTGCTCAGGCTGGAGTGTAGTGGCATGATCACAGCTCACTGCAGCCTGAAACCCCCAGGCTCAAGTGATTCTCCCACCTCAGCCTCCCAAATAGCTCGGGCTACAGGCACGTGCCACCATGCCCAGCTAATATATATGTATAGACTGAGTCTCGCTCTGTCGCCCAGGCTGGAGTGCAGTGGCGTGATCTCGGCTAACTGCAGGCTCTGCCTGCTGGGTTCACGCCGTTCTCCTGCCTCAACCTCCGGAGTAGCTGGGACTACGGGCGCCCGCCACCACACTTGGCTAAATTTTGTATTTTTAGTAGAGACGGGGTTTCACCGTGGTCTCGATCTCCTGACCTCGTGATCCGCCCGCCTTGGCCTCCCAAAGTGCTGGATTTACAGGCGTGAGCCACCACGCCTGGCCTCCCAGCTAATATTTTTCTTTTTTGTGGAGAGACGGTCTCACTATGTTGCTGGGACTGTTCTCAAACTCCTGGGCTCAAGCAATCCTCCTGCCTCGGCCTCCCAAAGTGCTGGGATTACAGGCATGAGTCACCCTGTCTGGCTGTTGAGGATCATCTTAAAAGTCTGCCTACCACAATGGGTATGGAGAAAGAGCACAAAGAAGAGGCCACTAAGGAGTGGGGAGGAGCCCAGGGAATTCCAATTGTTAATGATGCTTTTTGTCATGTGTCAGTGGTAATTGATAGCAATTGTTACTGATTATAGATAATAACGAACTGATAGAGTAAGAAGAGGAAATCTAAATATCAGGTTGGATCTCACAAAAATAATATTGATCCCTAGAACTTATGTGAATTACTCTCATTGATGCCTAATTATGAAGATGCCTAAAAATGAGTGTAATTGTAATTCAGATGTGACAAATACTTTCATTAGAGGTGTTATTTTATTGACACCATATCTGTGGATGTCGATAATGAGACCGTTTCTAGAATTGTAAGGCTCTGCTTATCTAATTTGGTGTATAATATAAAGCCACATTTCTTTTAACATTCAAAAAGTTCTCTCTCACTGTAGTTCTTCAATGTCCAATAGCCTATCCAAATAAATAAATAAATAATTGGATAATTATTATCTCACAGGGTATACCCAGTTAAAATTCTGATTTCCATTTCCTTATAAGGAGAAAAGCAGAAATTTGGATTAGTCTTTTATGGTTTCTGTTTTTATTTATGCTCCAGGAAACCTCTCCCATGATTAATTTATAAAAATATTTTTCTATATTTTCTTCTAACGTATTTACAGTATTATTTTAAAAGCTTTTGCATATGAATGTAACTTGTGTGCATATATATTAGATGAATAGATCTGTTGGGGAGGTGAGATAAGTACTTTTCTTTATTCCTGATATGTCCTTCCCTGTGTAGATGGCTTTGCGAGTATAACACTCCCAACTCTTTCTGTCCCTCCTTTGCTCTTTTCCAGAAAAGAAGGGATGACCTAGTAGATTGGCAGGATTGGGAAGCAAAAACTGGCCATGATCAGCTTAGCAACACCCTCTGCCTCTTGAAAGGAAGCTGTCCATTAGACACATAAATTCTGCCCTTCCCTTTTCCTTCACTCATATGTTTGTTGGAGGGTGGGGTAAATGTGGAGGGGTTGAGGGGAAAGGGCACTACAGTATTGCAGTACTGACTGGAAAGTCCTTTTAATTCTTGAGTTCTGTATTTGGAATTCTGTTTCTATGACTTGGGGCAAGCTGCTTAACTTCTCTGAACCTCTTTCCTCATCTGTAAAATCAGATGATTTACCTAGCCTGATTATTGTAAGGTTGAATATATGTAAAGCCACTGGCATATTCGTGTTTAATACATAGTGTTGTTTGTAGCAGTATCTTAGAATATTCCTGATAAATATCTTCAGAATTTTCTATAATCTGGCTGTTTGACAGCTTTCAACAAATGACACCTCTCCTCTGCTTCAACTTCTTCAAGACTTTCCATACAGTGGGAGCCCCAGAGTGTGAGTATAAGCTGTGTTTATCGTGCAGGTTCAAGCAAATCCTAGTGTGGTGGGGCACAGGACCTTAAGAAATTGAAGTTCTTGGAAAATAACTCATCTTCAACCTAAGGGATCAGGGCACCTGAGCTTGGTCTTAAAAGATTGAGCCTGTTGGATTGATCAGCAATTTCCATATCAGCAGGAAATGTGCTGACCTCACTTTTTCTAAGGATTTGCAGAAAACTGGTGAAGAAAAAAAAAGTGTGCTACTTTACCTTCAATACCACTCTCAAATCTATGAAATATAATGAGGGTGAAGTGACATTTGGGGGCTGTCAAAGGCAGAGGATATGCCAATCTGTGGTTGGGGGAGATCTATGCAGTCAACACCGGGAGCCTGAGAAGGCCTCAGAAATCTAGGGTAGAACCCACACAGTGACAGGCAACATCAAACAGTGGCCTAGGATCCTTCAGCCAACAGCAGAGACAGATAAAGAAAATAGTGAGGTTTGCAAGGATTGCTGGCCGCCCGCAGAAGTGTGAAGATGCCAGGAAGATCCTGCCCAGAGTCCCAGAGCCTGCGTTGTCCTCACAACCCTAGATCCTGGACTTCTGGTGCCTCCAGAACTGGGGGAGAGTAAATGCCTGTTGTTAAGCCACCGTCTGTCGCACTGTGTCAAAGAACACCAGTGACTTCCTTTATTATTTCAAAGGGATTTTAACTGATGGTGGGGGGTATCGTTCACACAATTTGCCAGAAGGAGCTAAGTGGAAGACTCCTGCTTGGCCATGCTCCTAGCTGGTGTGACTTGGAGAAGATGAGTTTCACCATTAGCTGGCACCAGATAAAGATACAAATACTCATAAGCACATCACTGCCACTTCCTTTATCATGCAATAAATTTGACCTGTGAACTTCACACAAACTGTACAAATCTATGGTACAATGGCAACTTGGACACCTGCCTTCACTTTGATCTGGATAAATGTTGAAAGTAAAAAATATACATTGGTTATTCTCTTAATCAGCTTTTCCATTTTTAGGCCAGAGTCTCCTAAATTGATGATAAAAATTAATAAAATGATGATTTTTCCATGATGATAAAATCATTATGGAATGCTTGCTAAAAATTCAAATTGTTGAGCATCTTTCCTGAGTGATTAGTTCTTGTTAGTTGACATATCAGAACTAATTATACATTTTTAAGTGCTTTACCAAAATACAAAAGTGGATGCCATAACTGGGGTTGGTCATGCAAGCTGCACTGATAGAAGGCACCAGGAACCCACTGAAAGGACTCAAGAAAAATACCATTTCTCCCTACCATTCACCCTCCCTCAAAGACTCAAAATTATCTTCACTTGTGTGATATCTTAACATGGAAAGAGGGGGAGAGGGAATGTCTCTCACCCCTCTTGGTCTCAGGACAAGATTGTTCACTATTTTCTACAACATTTCTCCGCTAATGTATTAAAAAGCTACTTGGCATTTCTGCATTGGTTCCTTAAATTCCCATTTCTTTCAAACTTGGGACACTTGATTATCACAGCACCTCTCCCTAAATAGAGGGATATATGTTATGGTGTCTACGAGTAGATCTAAGCCAGAACAAATAGAAACTGAATCTGCATTGTCGTCAGGATCTATTGCTCAAACCAAAAAGTTCTCTGATGTATTTAATTTGACCTAGATCCATTTTAAAGAAGTGGTACCCAAAATTTAGTTGAGAAGACCAACAAATAACCCCTAATTCTTCCTATCTTCCCCCTGCCATCTCCTACAGAAACATCTTTGTCCTGTATCTAATGGTGTCTGCATCCCTGGTGAGTAGAGGTAGGGGCCTATTTGGGTCATGCTTAAGTTAACAGGACTTAAATGTTCTCCAACTTTAGTTGTGCCCAAGAATATGTGGGGAGAATTGTTTAATATGTAGATTCCTGCATCACACCCCCAGATGTTGATTTAGTAGGTCTAGGAAGAGGCCTGAGTTTTTTGAATTTGTAACAGAGCATCCCCAGTGATTTTTGTGCACAGGATCTCACTTAGAGAAATAGTGGCCTGAAAATATGTAGGTAGATGGCTTAGTTCATTTTCTGTCTTTATAACAGAATGCCTGAGACTGGGTAATTTATAAAGAAGAGAAGTTAATTTGGTCTGCAATTCTAGAGGCTGAGAAGTCCAAGGGCATGGCAGCAGTTTCTGGCAAGGGCTTTCATACTGCATCATAACATGGTAGAAACGCAGAAGAGCAGGCAAGCGTACGGGAAAGAGGGGAGTCAAAGCAGGCAATGTGACCTGTTTTATGAAAACCCACTCTCAAGGCCTAACACAGTCCTGTGAGAACTTCATGAATCCCTTTATGATAGTGGAACCCTCAGACACCTCCCATGAGGCTACACCTTCCAACACTGCCACATTGAGGAATTAAGTTTCTAATGCATGAACACTTTCAGGACACACTCAGACCGTGGCAGGAGATAAGCAAAAGACCAGATGAGAGTTTTAGGAACATAATTCTGAAGGCAGAGTAAGAAAGATTGGAGTTAAGAAGACTTTGGGGCTGGCGTGGTAGCTCATGCCTGTAATCCCAGCACTTCATGAGTCTGAGGTGGGTGGATCATTTGCAGTCAGGAGTTCGAGACCAGCCTGGCCAACATGGTGAAACCCTACCTCTACTAAAAACATAAAAATTAGTCAGGCATAGTAGCAGGTGCCTGTAGTCCCAGCTACTTGGGAGGCTGAGGCAAGAGAATCACTTAAACCTGGGAAGCAGAGGGTGCAGGTGAGCTGAGATCATGCCACCATACTCCAGCCTGGGGGACAGAGCGAGACTCTGTCTCAAAAAAAAAAAAAAAAAAAAAAAAAAGAAGACTTTGGGGCCTGGCACCATGGCTCATGCCTTTAAGCTCAACGCTTTGGGAGGCTGAGGCAGGAGGATTGCTTGAGTCCAGGAGTTTGAGACCAGCCAAGGCAACAAAGAGACATCAAGGCAATAAAGTTAGATCCCATCTCTACAAAAAATGAAAAAGTCAGCCAGTGTGGTGGTGAGTGCCTGTGGTCCCAACTACATGGGAGGCTGGGGCAGGAGGATCACTTGAGCCCAGGAGGTTGAGGCTGCAGTGAGCCATGTTCACACCATTGCACTCCAGCCTGGGCAACAGAGCAAGATCCTGTCTTAAAAAAACAAGAAGAAGATGATGACGACTTGGGAAAGCCATCGCAGTATGGTTTCAAACTTTTGCTCATGACCAACTGTAAGAAAGTAAACTTTATATTTTAGCAATACACACATATAAAAACTGAAACAATAAGCTTTCTCAAACAGCATTTTTACATTATTAGATGCATTCTGAATTTCTATTCTTTTCTATTTTCAGCAGTTGCTCCACCATATGGAACTTTGTCTTGAAAGGCAGTTTTGCTTGATGTCTTTACAAATTCATGTGACCCAGACTACTTGAGCTTTTTAAAGACTTTACCAAAGACCTTTATATTTAACCTTTATTGAATTGGACAATACTCATCTTAGTTTAGCAGCTGTTCTGGAATTGGCCCACCATTCTGTCCAGTGAATATTCTTGACTATTTTAGAGTTTTCCTGTTCTCAGGGCTACTAGACACTCCACTGTTTTCCTCATCTTCCTCCTACATACACCCTGAGACCAAACAGGTCTGTGGCTGTGCCTATCTTCACCAACTTGTGTTTTGAGGTTTGTAGAGAGACCTTGTCACCTGGCTGTGTTGCAAATGTTGCCAACGAGTTTTTGGTTTTAACATCTAGTTTATCTGTTTTATGTAGGCGTTTGTAGAGACTGAAAAATTGTGCTACTGTCACTGCTATCACCTTGCTTTTCTCTATAATATTACCAAGATCTATGTATTTTTAGCCTATATATATGTATAAATCTTTTTGAGATGGAGTCTTGCTCTGTCGCCTGGGCTGGGGTGCAGCAGTGCAATCTTGGCTCACTACAACCTCTGCCTCCCGGGTTCAAGTGATTCTCCTGCCCCAGCCTCCCAAGTAGCTGGGATTACAGATGTGCACCAATGTGCCTGTCTAATTTTTGTATTTTTAGTAGAGACAGCGTTTCACAGTGTTGGCCAGGCTGGTCTTGAACTCCTGACCTCAGGTGATCTGCCTGCCTTGGCTTCCCAAAGTGCTGGGATTATAGGCTTGAGCCACTGGTGGCTCCCGACCTAGGCAATATATTTTGAGAAGCTTTGTCTTATTTTTTTCTGAAGGTTATATAAATGGGTACGTTCTTCCATACCTTCCTTTTGGCTGAACTTTATGTTTTCAAGTCACTTATATTGATACAACTGCAGTTCATTTATTTTAGCTGTTGTATTATATTAACATATCACAATTTATTATTTATTCTTCTGTTAATAAACTTTTTTCCAGTTTTTGTTAACAAAAAAAGGCTCTGGTGAATATTCTGAACTTGTCTCTTAATGTGCCTGTATAAAAGCTTCCAAGGGAATATATCTAGGTATATGTAAATGTGGAATGATGTTACTTATAATTTCAGTTTACATTTTGCTCATTGAAAATAAAGTTGAACATCCTCTCTTGTATTTTACCCACTATTCATACTTTCTCTTGTGAGAAATGCCTGTTCATAATCTTTGCCCCTTTTTTTTATTGGTTTGTTTGATTTCTTACTGATTTAGTAGAGTTCTTTATATAACCTAAATTAATTTCCTGGTTATATGTTCTGCAATATTTTCTGCCAGTTTATGCATTGCCCTTTTTACTCTCTCCTTGTCTTTTCAAAAAACACAATTCTTTCTGGCATGTTGCTTACTCCTGTAATCCCAGAAATTTGGGAGACGGAGGGCGGCAGATCACTTGAGGTCAGGAGTTTGAAACTAGCATGGTCAACATGGCAAAATCCCGTCTCTACTAAAAATACAAAAATTAGCTGGGTGTGGTGGCACATGCCTGTAATCCCAACTACTTGGGAGGCTGAGGCATGAGAATTACTTGAACCCAGTGGACAGAGGCTGCAGTGAGCTCATGCCACTGCACTCCAGCCTGGGCGACAGAGAGAGACTCCATCTCAAACAACATCAACAACAACAAAGAACACAATTCTTAATTTCTATGGAGCAAAGCTTATCAATCATTTCTTCATGGATTTTGTTTTTTGTGTCTGGTTTATGAAATCCTTCTCTGTCTTGAGATTATATAAAGATATTTTGTGTTTTCTTCCAATTTAAAAAAATTTGGCTTTTTCATTGATCCATCTGGAATTGAGTTTGTGTGCAGTTTGAGGTATGGATCCAGAATCAATTTTTCATACACAAATAACTAATGGTTCCAACATTGTGTCTTAAATATTTCCTCCTTTCCCTATTGATCTACATTGCCAAGCATTTTCATACATGTATAGATCTGTTTATGGGGTCCCCATTACCTTTCAGTGAGCTATCTGTCTATCCCTGATCCAGTATATTATGATATTTTAACCAACAGAGCTTTAAAATGTATTTTAATATCTGATAGGACAAGTCCTCCCTTCCCCTAACTCACATTTGCTGACTCCCCAACATTCTGCCTCAAAAATTCCTCCACAATGTTCTATGTTCTCCTGTCATAAGCCAAATTGGAACAACATAGTCCTAGATTGCAAAACTGGGTTTACCTAACTTGTGTGGAGCTCGCCCAGCACCATATGTTGATAGCCATAAACAGGTATTTGTTTCATAGGTGTTCATGGGAATGCTGATACTATTACCTAGGCTTCATGGATTTTTTTCTATGGGGAAAGCATTTTCATAAATGTTAATTGATCATGGAGAACTGTCTATGAAAATTGCAAGGATATGATTAATCATATCTAATTTGTAGATAGAGAAATTGAGACACAGAGAGATTAGATAAAGTGTCTATGATAATAGGGTTAAAAAGTAATGAGGCTGGCCGGGCGCGGTGGCTCAAGCCTGTAATCCCAGCACTTTGGGAGGCCGAGACGGGCGGATCACGAGGTCAGGAGATCGAGACCATCCTGGCTGACACGGTGAAACCCCGTCTCTACTAAAAAATACAAAAAAACTAGCCGGGCGAGGTGGCGGGCGCCTGTAGTCCCAGCTACTCAGGAGGCTGAGGCAGGAGAATGGCGTGAACCCGGGAGGCGGAGCTTGTAGTGAGCCAAGATCACGCCACTGCACTCCAGCCTGGGCGGCAGAGCGAGACTCTGTCTCAAAAAAAAAAAAAAAAAAAAAAAAAAAAAAGTAATGAGGCTAAAGAGCCCAGGGTGTCTGACTCTCAGGCCATCCCCTTCTTATAACTGGATAATGTTGACAGAGTCTCCACCTATGTTGTAAAGGTCAGAATGCAAACTAATTTTAGGAATGTGTTACCAGCTTTCTAGGAAAAGAGCTGCTTTTGTTAGGACTCAAGTATTGGTGGGAATAGGAGAGGTTGCAGTTATAGTTTATTTACTTCTATAGACAGAAGTTAGGAGCTTCTTTTCTCTCAGTCATCAGCTATCAGCCGTCATCTACCTAGGACCAGAACCTCCAGTGAAAGTGAGATGAGATAGGTAATGAAGCAAGTCAAAGGGAAAGATGGCAAAGTTCTTTGGGGGAGCAGGCTTGAAGGATGAAGAGAAACCTACTTTTGGTTAAGCGAGCGATGACTGGGCTGCAGTTATCTTAGGATAAGAACTCTGGATTCTATAAATCTATCTGTCCCAGTGATTTTGCTTTATTCTTTTCTTCTTGTGCTCCCTCCCTAACCCACCCCTCCTGCTCTCTCTCCTCTGTTACTCTCTGCTTCTATGCCTAGAGACTTCTGTTCCTGAAAGATGCCATTCTATGCAAGTTCTTCCTTTTGGCTTTTGGAGGTTTACACACTGTGCTGGTACTCTTGCTTCAGACCTTTCATGAGGTTCTACATGATATAATGTAGTAACAACTCATGTAGTAACAACTCTTGTCTATGTTTACAGCAGGCTAAATAAGGAAATGTCAGCTGGACTTATCTTAAGTGTTTACATACACACCCATGCATGTAGCAAATTACTTAATCACAGGAGAGATTTTGTTTGAAGACTTAAGGCTGTTTTTTTTTTTTTTTTTTGCTAAGTCAAATTTGCCATCTATACAGTTGATCCTTATGTAGGAAAAAGTTTGTCTTGTCCTGTCTCTAAATACCCACTAGATGTTGCTAAAGGGCTAGGGGAAAAAAGAATCTTAGTTTTCATCCAAGGCTTCTGAGTCACTGAATTTCAGAGTTCAAGAGAACTTTAGAGATGTTGGAAATATGAAGGATAAAAGCCTCAACATAAAAATGGGAAGTATATCTTCAAAAGATAGGAAGGAAGTAATACTGACTAAGGAATACTGAATGTTTAAAGGCAACGTTAGTGGCTGGGCACGGCAGCTCATGCCTGTAATCCCAGCACTTTGGGAGGCTGAGGCAGGTGGACCACCTGAGGTCAGGAGTTCGGGACTAGCCAGGCCAACATGGTGAAACCCTCTCTACTAAAAATACAAGAATTAGCCGGGCATGGTGGCATATGCCTGTAATCCCAGCTATTTGGGAGGCTGAGGTAGGGTGAATCGCTTGAACCCAGGAGGCGGAGGTTGCAGTGAGCTGAGATTATGCCACTGCACTCCAGCCTGGGTGACAGAGTGAGATTCTGACTAAAGAAATTAAATAAGTAAAGGCAATGTTGGCATAGCTGAAATTTGTGCATTAGCATTTTGACACCTATTTGTCAACTAGATAGCAACGTCAAATCTTTAGAGATTATCCCTCCCACAGCATGAAACTAGACTGAAGGTTCAGATCAAATTTCAAAAAACGTGCAAACATTCTAGACATTATTAAAAAACACGATCTTTTGATCATGAAAGTATTGCATTAATATTAAAGCAATTAGGGAAATGTAGAAAATTATTATTATTATTATTATTTTGAGACAGAGTTGTGCTCTGTCCCCGCAGGCTGGAGTGCAGTGGCTCGAGCTCAGCTCACTGCAACCTTTGTCTCCCAGGTTTAAGTGATTCTGCTGCTTCACCCTCCTGAGTAGTTGGGATTACAGGTGTGTGCCACCACGCCCAGCTAATTTTTTGTATTTTTAGTAGAGATGGGGTTTCGCCCTGTTGGCCAGGCTGGTCTCAAACTCCTGACTTCAAGTGGTCTGGCCACTTCGGCCTCCCAAAGTGCTGGGATTACAAGTGTGAGCCACCATGCCCGGCCCATGGGAAATGTAGAAAATTACAATGTAGAACCCCACCACTCAGGATGACTTATATAATATACTATATAATTAATACTAATATACAATATGTTAATTTATATAGTATATATTCATTATATATAGTATATTAGTATTAATTATGTAGTATAAATTATATACGGTTATGTACTTTACAATTAACATACATAATAACATATTAATTATATATTATATCTTCATCCTGTGGAAGCAATGAATAATAATAACAAAAAAACCCATCTGTGATGCACAATACCACTCAAGATGGAGGGCATTACTAATGTTTTGGAGTCCTCTGAGACTTCTTCCCCATACCATTTATCTGCCTCTCCCAAGAAGTAATTGCTACTCTAAATTTTGTTTATAATTTATTCCTTTTATTTCAAGTTTTACCACAAATAAATGGGTCCTAAATAACATATTATTTAGTTTTTTTTTGTTTTTAAACTTTGTAAGAATGGTTTCTAAAATTCATCCACGTTGATATCTTCACTCATTTTCTCAGTCATAAGATACCCTGTCATATAAAGTACTGCAATTTATGTGTCCATTCTCCTCTTGATGAATATTTAGATCTGTTCCTTCCATGTAAGGACAATTGGGTTGTTTCTACTTTTTAGCTATTTTAAAATGTTGTGCATGTGTCCTGGTGTCCTGTAGGGATTTTTCTAGGAGTGGAATAACTAGGTTGTAGGATGCATGTTCAATTTAGGAAATGTTGCCTAACTGCTCCCACAGTGCTCGCATCACTTTATATTCCTGCTAGTGGTGTGTAAGAGTTCCTGCTGTTCTGTGACCCGACCAGCACTTGGTGTTCTTGGACTTTTAAATTGTTATCAATCTGCTAATTATGAAATTGCCTCTTATTATGGTGTTAATTCGCATTTCTATGATTTCATCTTTTATTTTCTTATTTTTGAGATGGAGTCTCACTCTGTCGCCCAGGCTGGAGTGCAGTGGCATAATCTCACCTCACTGCATCCTCCACCTCCCGAGTTCAAGCGATTCTTATGCCTCAGCCTCCCGAGTAGGTGGGATTACAGGCATGCTCCACGATGCCCGGCTAGTTTTTGTATTTTTAGTAGAGATGGGGTTTTGCCATGTTGACCAGGCTGGCCCCAAACTCCCGACCTCAGATGATCCATCTGCCTCGGCCTCCCAAAGTGCTGGGATTACAGGTGTGAGCCACTGTGCCCGGCCGATTTAACCTTTTAATATGATATTAGTCATATGTGTCTTTTCTTCTTTGAAATGCCTATTTAAGGCTTTTGCCCAATTTTTACTGGGTTGTTCATCTTTTTCTTATTGATGTTGATGTACAGATATTCTTTTTTTTTTTTTTTTTTAGGCAGGGTCTCACTCTCACTCTAGCTGGAGTGTAGTGGCACAGTCATGGTTCACTGCAGCCTCAACCTTCCTGGCTCATGCAATCCTCCCACTTTAGCCACCCAAATAGCTAGGACTACAGATATGCACCGCTATCCCCGGATAATTTTTTGTAATTTTTGTAGAGATGGGATCTTACTGTGTTGCCCAGGCTGGTCTGGAACTCCTGGGCTCAAGCAGTCCACCTGCCTTGGCCTCACAAAGTGCTGGGATTACAGGGATGAGCTATCCCGCCTGGCTATGTATTCTTTATATATTCTGGATTTTAATCTTTTCCTAGTTATATGTGTTTTAAGTATCTTCTAATTGGAAAAGAGAATGATGTCTTTCGATAAACAGAAGTTCTTAATTTTCATGTTGTACAATTTATCATTTTTTTATTTTTTAAAAATAAATATTAATTAAAAAAAAAAACGAATTGTCTGTCATGGCTTAGACCTGGCCCAGGAGGGCATAATATTACCACATGATTTGTGTGCAATTAATCAGTCTTGACACTTGTGTGTGTTTGATGGATTTTGTATCTTGTTTAAGAAGTCTCTCCTTGGCTGGGCACAGTGGCTCATACCTGTAATCCCAGCCCTTTGGGAGGCTGAGGCAGGTGGACCACCTGAGGTCGGGAGTTCGAGACCAGCCTGAACAACATGGAGAAACCCCGTCTCTACTAAAAATACAAAATTAGCTGGACATGGTGGTGCATGCCTGTAATCTCAGCTACTCGGGGGGCTGAGGCAGGAGAACCACATGAACCCGGGAGGCAGAGGTTGTGGTGAGCTGAGAGCGTGCCATTTCACTCCAGCCTGAGCAACAAGAGCTAACCTATGTCTCAAAGAAAAAAAAAAAAAAAGAATTTACATTCTCCCAGATCAAGTGAACTGAATATGAAGGATTACCTACCAATGGTGGGTCAGGTCTCTAAAGGCATTACAGAATTCCTTATGATAGAGTCAGCTTTAAGTCAATGCCATACTCAGAAGGTGTGAAACTGCCTTAGAACAATACTACTCAGCTGTGTGCTGGTAAATGTTTAACAACCAGGGGGAGGTTGTTAAAAAAAAAAATTGTTCAGTGACACGTGTTATAGCACAGTAAGGAAGACTTTGTTCAGGACCACTGCAATAAGGTCTCGTAGTGGGGGACAGAGCTTGGGCTCAACCCCAGAACACAGCATGCGCAAGTGGGCATTTATAGCCAAGGAGTAGGGTGGGGTCAGTGGATTGAAAATTACTAAGAGGTAAAACATCAAGGGTAAGATTCTGGCTAAGCCAACCTAACAATATTCTTGCTAAAGACAGGCCAGTGTGATCAGACCTCGCCTGGGGGTATAGTGGAGGGTGAGGAACCTCATCAGACATCAAGGGTGATCAGATATTAAGACTGAAAAGTTCTCGCTAAACTGACATAGCAGGGCTCTTTAAAAACTGGATTTTACGATGTCTCTCTCAGATGGACCCAGGGGAAGGCTCCTGACTAAGGTTTGGCTAAGCAAAGAATCTTTGTCAGGATAGCCCTGGTTTATAAGTTATTTGTGGTGTAAATATTCTAAAATTCTTTCCTTACATTATTATTTGTTTCTTTCCTGGCTCTCGTCCTCCTCTGACCCCAGAGTAAAATGTAGCAAAATAATTAGGAAGTGATGAGTTTTTAGTATTTATTGCATTTATTTTAAATACAAGTTATTTAATTTAATTTTATATACATTAATGGCTGTATGTAATAACTGAATTGAAAATTCCTGAAAGTTTAATAATTAGTTCTTACAAGCTAGTAGGAGCTGGTTCCAGTACACCATTGACACTAATCTAGTCAGAACTTTTCTTCCTCTCTCTCTCCATCTTTCTGTCCTCCCCACACTCCAATACTAAAAGGGTCAGACTTCGTGATTAGCTAAAAGGAGAAGGAGAACCAGGAAAGAATAAATAATAATATGTAGAATAAGTTTTAGCAATCTCAGTTCTCTGAGAGCCCTACTTGAAGGAGCGTGAGTTAGTCCTTCATTCAACAATATAGACATTATATTAGAGAACCATGTAAAAGGTGGACAGTTGGAGGAGGGCAGTAAGAAAGAAAGACAAGATAAAATGTATGTTGATGGCCAGGCCCGGTGGCCCATGCCTGTAACCCCAGCACTTTGGGAGGCCAAGGCAGTCGGATCACTGGAGGTCAGGAGTTCGAGACCAGCCTGGCCAACATGGTGAAACTCTGTCTATGCTAAAACTACAAAAATTAGCTGGGAGTGGTGGTGCATGCCTGTAATCCCAGCTACTTGGGAGGCTGAGGCAGGAGAATCACTTGAACCCAGGAGGCAGAGGTTGCAGTGAGCCGAGATTGTGCCACTGCACTCCAGCCTGGACCACAGAATGAGACTTGGTTTAAAAAAGAAAAAAAGAAAGAAAGAATAAAAAAGAAGGTTGAAGAAGAAAGGAGACAAAACAAAATAATGCCTACTCTACTTGGGCTTATGTTAGTTGTGATTGCATTGCCTATGCATAACCCACCTCGGTTACTGCAGACAGCATTGGCTGACTACTGCTTCACTGCTTGTATAATAATTAACTAGGACTCAACTTTGAACTGCCATAAAGAAATCACATTCTTCTTCTCTTTGCTAGGATGCACTTCCAAATGAAGAGCCAGCTTTGGTTTTACGTCATTCAGTGCCTGTGCCATGGTGGTTAATCTTTATACCCAGTGTGGCCTTTCTTTCTTCTTTGTCTAGAAAACTACTCCTTCAATCTTCTCTCATCTTGTTTAATGCTTTCCCTGACTGAGCCACATCTCCACCTTCATAATCATTTTCTATCACATGATGTTTTAAACTAAAGAACACACATTCACATTTTTTCCTAATGCAGACAATATGAGACTGACATCCACAATATAGTCTAATTATATTTCATCAATAATTAACTCTGACAGCTGTCATCTGTCAGGAAACATGTGTGATTGTTTTTAAAGTAAGTGGAGGCACTAAGTCAATTAAATGAGGAAAGGCTTTTTTTTTTTTTTTTAATACTCCAAGTTCTGGGATACATGTGTGGAACATGCAGGTTTGTTCCATAGGTATACATGTGCCATGGTAGTTTGCTGCACCCATGAACCTGTCACCTACATTAGGTATTTCTCCTAATGCTATCCTTCCCTTAGCCCCCACGCCCCTACAGGCCCCGGTGTGTGATGTTCCCCTCCCTGTGTCATGTGTTCTCATTGTTCAACTCCCACTTATGAGTGAGAACATGCAGTGTTTGGTTTTCTGTTTCTGTGTTAGTTTGCTGAGAATGATGGTTTCCACCTTCATCCATGTCCCTGAAAAGGACATGAACTCAACTTTTTTTATGGCTGCATAGTATTCCAAGGTGTATATGTGCCACATTTTCTTTATCCAGTCTATCATTGATGGGCATTTGGGTTGGTTCCAGGTCTTTGCTATTGTGAACAGTGCTGCAATAAACATATGTGTACATGTGTCTTTATAGTAGAATAATTAATAATCCTTTGGGTATATACCCAGTAATGGGATTGCTGGGTCAAATGGTAATTCTGGTTCTAGATCCTTGAGGAATCACCACACTGTCTTCCACAATGGTAGAACTAATTTACACTACCACCAACAGTGTAAAAGCAGTCCTATTTCTCTACATTCTCTCCAGCATCTGTTGCTTCCTGACTTTTTAATGATTGCCATTCTAACTGGTGTGAGATGGTATCTCATTGTGGTTTTGATTTGCATTTCTCTAATGACCAGTGATGATGAACTTTTTTTCATGTGTTTGTTGGCTGCATAAATGCCTTCTTTTGAGAAGTGTCTGTGCTTATACTTTGCCCACTTTTTGATGGGGTTGTTTTTTTCTTGTAAATTTGTTTAAGTTCTTTGTAGATTCTGGATATTAGCCCTTTGTCAGATGAATAGATTGCAAAATTTTTCTCCCATTCTGTAGGTTGCCTGTTCACTCTGATAATAGTTTCTTTTGCTGTGCAGAAGCTCTTTAGTTTAATCAGATTCCATTTGTCAATTTTGGCTTTTGTTGCAATTGCTTTTGGTGTTGCAGTCATGAAGTCTTTGCCCATACCTATGTCCTGAATGGTATTGCCTAGGTTTTCTTCTAGGGTTTTTATGATTTTTAGGTCTTACATTTAAGTCTTTAATCCATCTTGAGTTAATTTTTGTATAAGGTGTAAGGAAGGTATCCAGTTTCAGTTTTCTGCATATGGCTAGTCAGTTTTCCCAACACTATTTATTAAATAGGGACTCCTTTCCCCATTGCTTGTATTTGTCAGGTTTGTCAAAGATCAGATGGTTGTATATGTGTGGCATTATTTCTGAGGCCTCTGTTCTGTTCCACTGGTCTATATATCTGTTTTGGTACCAGTATCGTGCTGTTTTGGTTATTGTAGCTTTGCAGTATAGTTTGAAGTCAGGCAGCATGATGTCTCCAGCTTTGTTCTTTTTGCTTAGGATTGTCTTGGCTATACTAGGTCTTTTTTGGTAGCACATGAAATTTAAAGTAGTTTTTTCTAATCCTGTGAAGAAAGTCAACGGTAGCTTGATGGGAAAAGCATTGAATCTATAAATTACTCTGGGAAGTATGGCCATTTTCACGATATTGATTCTTTCTATCCATGAGCATGGAATGTTTTTCCATTTGTTTGTCTTCTCTTATTTCCTTGAGCAGTGGTTTGTAGTTCTACTTGAAGAGGTCCTTCATGTCCCCTGTAAGGTGTATTCCTAGGTATTTTATTCTCCTTGTAGCAATTGTGAATGGGAGTTTACTCATGATTTGGCTCTCTATTATTGATGTATAGAAATGCTTGTGATTTTTTGCACATTGATTTTGTATCCTGAGACTTTGCTGAAGTTGCTTATCAGCTTAAGGAGTTTTTGGGCTAAGATGATGGGGTTTTCTAAATATACAATCTTGTCATCTGCTAACAGAGACAGTCTGGCTTCCTCCCTTACTATCTGAATACTCTTTATTTCTTTCTCTTGCCTGATTGCCCTGGCCAGAACTTCCAATACTATGTTGAATAGGAGTGGTGAGAGAGGGCATCCTTGTCTCGTGCTGGTTTTCAAAGGGAATGCTTCCAGTTTTTGCCCATTCAGTATTATATTAGCTGTGGATTTGTCATAAATAGCTGTTATTATTTTGAAATATGTTCCATCAATACCTAGTTTATTTAGTGTTTTTGAGCATGAAGTGGTGTTGAATTTTATCGAAGGCATTTTCTGCATCTATTGAGATAATCATGTAATTTTTATCATTGTTTCTGTTTATGTGATGGATTATGTTTATTGATTTGTGTATGTTGAACCAGCCTTGCGTCCTAGGGATGAAGCCAACTTGATCGTGGTGGATAAGCTTTTTGATGTGCTGCTGGATTCGGCTTGACAGTAATTTATAGAGGATTTTCATATCGATCTTCATCAGGGATATTGACCTGAAATTTTCTCTTTTTGTTGTGTGTCTGCCAGGTTTTGGTATCAGGATGATGCTGGCCTTATACAATGAGTTAGGGAGAAGTCCCTCTTTTTCTATTGTTTGGAATAGTTTCAGAAGGAATGGTAGCAGCTCCTCTTTGTACCTCTGGTAGAATTCAGCTGTGAATCTGTCTGGTCCTGGGCTTTTTTTTGGTTGGTAGGCTATTAATTACTGTCTCAATTTTAGAACTTGTTATTGGTCTATTCAGGGATTCGACTTCTTCTTGGTTTAGAGTTGGGAAGGTGTATGTGTCCAGGAATTTATCCATTTCTTCTAGATTTTCTAGTTTATTTGTGTAGAGGTGTTTATATTATTCTCTGATGGTAGTTTGTATTTCTGTGGGATCAGTGGTGATATCCCCTTTACCATTTTATATTGTGTCTATTTGATTCTTCTCTCTTTTCTTCTTTATTAGTCTGGCTAGTGGTCTATTTTTTAATCTTTTCAAAAAACCAGCTGCTGGATTCACTGATTTTTTGGAGGGTTTTTCATGTCTCTATCTCCTTCAGTTCTGTTCTGATCTTAGTTATTTCTTGTCTTCTGCTAGCCTTAGAATTTGTTAGATCTTCCTTCTCTAGTTCTTTTAACTGTGATGTTAGGGTGTTGGTTTTAGACCTTTTCCGCTTTCTCCTGTGGGCATTTAGTGCTATAAATTTTCCTCTAAACACTGCTTTAGCTGTGTCCCAGAGACTCTGGTACATTGTGTCTTTGTTCTCATTGTTTTCAAAGAACTTATTTATTTCTGCCTTAATTTTGTTATTTACCTAGTAGTCATTCAAGAGCAGGTTGTTCAGATTCCATGTAGGTGTGTGGTTTTGAGTGAGTTTCTTAATCCTGAGTTATAATTTGATTGCACCGTGGTCTGAGAGACTGTTTGTTATGATTTCCATTCTTTTGCATGCTGAGAAGTATTTTACTTCCAATTATGTGGTCAGTTTTAGAATAAGTGTGATGTGGTGAGAATAATGTATATTCTGTTGATTTGAGGTGGAGAGTTCTGTAGATGTCTATTAGGTCTGCTTGGTCCAAAGTTGAGTTCAAGTCCTGAATATCCTTGTTAATTTTCTGTCTCATTGATCTGTCTAATATTGAAAGTGGGGTGTTAAAGTCTCCCAATATTACTGTGTGGGAGTCTAAGTCTCTTTGTAGGTTGCTAAGAACTTGCTTTATGAATCTGGGTGCTCCTGTAATAGATGCATATATATTTAGGATAGTTAGCTCTTCTTTTTGCATTAATCCCTTTACCATTATGTAATGCCCTTCTTTGTCTTTTTTGATCTTTGTTGGTTTAAAGTCTGTTTTATCAGAAACTAGGATTGCAACCCCTGGTTTTTTTTTTTCTTTCCATTTGCTTAGTAAATATTGCTGAATCCCTTTATTTTGAGCCTATGTGTGTCTTTGCACTGATACGGATTTTCTGAATACAGCACACCAATGGGTCCTTACCCTTTATCCAATTTGCTGGTTAGTGTCTTTTATTTGTGGCATATATCCCTTTTACATTTAAGGTTAATATTGCTATATGTGAATTTTATCCTGTCATTATGATACTAGCTGGTTACTTTGCACATTAGTTAATGCAGTTTCTTCACCATGTCAATGGTCTTTACATTTTGGTATGTTTTTGCAGTGGCTGGTACCAGTTTTTCCTTTACATATTAGTGCTTCCTTCAGGAGCTCTTGTAAGGCAGGCCTGGTGGTGACAAAATTCCTCAGCATTTTTTGCTTGTCTGTAAAGAATTTTATTTCTCCTTCGCTTATGAAGGTTAGTTTGGCTGGATATGAAATTCTGGGTTGAAAATTCGTTTCTTTAAGAATGTCAAACATTGGCCTCCACTCTCTTCTGGCTTGTAGGATTTCTGCAGAGAGATCTGCTATTAGTTTGATGGGCTTCCCTTTGTCGGTAATCTGACCTTTCTCTCTGGCTGCCCATAACATTTTTCCCATCATTTCAACCTTGGTGAATCTGACGATTATGTACCTTTGGGTTGCTCTTCAGCAACCCAGCCTCAGTAATGGCAGATGCCCCTCCCCTCACCAATCTGGAGCATTTCAGGTCAACTTCAGACTGTTGTGCTGGCACCCAGAATTTCAAGCCAGTGGATCTTAGCTTGTTGGGTTTCATAGGGGTGGGATCCGTTGAGACAGACCACTTGGCTCCCTGGCTTTAGCTCCCTTTCCAGGGGAGTGAATGGTTCTGTCTTGCTGGCATTCAGGTGCTACTGGCGTATGAAAAAACACTCCTGCAGCTAGCTCAGTGTCTGCCCAAACGGCTGCCCAGTTTTGTGCTTGAAACCCAGTGCCCTGCTGGTGTAGGCACCCGAGGGTATCTCCTGTCTGTGGGTTGGAAAGACCATGGGAAAAAAGTAGTATCTAGGCTGAATAGCACCATCCCTCAAGGCACAGTCCTTCACGGCTTCTCTTGGCTAGGGGAGGGAGTTCCCTGACCCTTTGCCCTTCCTGGGAGAGATGACACCCCACCCTGCTTCTGCTCACCCTCTGTGAGCTGCACCCACTCTCTAACCAGTCACAGTGAGATGAGCTGGGTACCTCACTTAGAAATGCAGAAATCACCCTCCTTCTGCGTTGATCTCGCTGGGAGCTGCAGACCAGAGCTGTTCCTATTTGGCCATCTTGCCAGTCGCCCAAGGCTAATCTTTTTAACCCAAGGTGTTGTAACAATATGGAAAAAAAATAAACTTTGTTCCTTACCTCATTACATACACAAAAAAACTGAGATAAACAGAACTCAATGTAAAGTTAGAACCATAGTGCTTCCAGGAGAAAACAAAAGAGAATAAGAGAATATCCTCATGACTTTGGCTTAAGCAAAGATTTCTAACCCAAGACACAAAAAACACTATACTGGGTTTGATAGTATCCCCCCAAAATTTATTTCCTTTGCAAAGCCTCTGAATGTGACTGTATTTGGCCAGATGCAGTGGCTCATGCATGTAGTCCCAGAACGTTGGGAGGTTGAGGTGGGTGGATCACCTGAGGTCAGGAGTTTGAGACCAGTCTGGCTAACATGGCAAAACCCCATCTCTACTAAAAATTCAAAAATTAGCTGGGTGTGGTGGCAGATGCCTGTAATCCCAGCTACTTGGGAGGCTGTGGCAGGACAATCGCTTGAACTTGGGAGGAGGAGGTTGCAGTGACCTGAGATTGTGCCACTAGACTCCAGTCTGGGTGACAGAACAAGACTCTGTTCTGACCACCAAAAAAAAAAAAAAAAAAAAAAATGTGACTGTATTTGGAAATAAAGTCATTGCAATTGTAATTAGTTAAGGTGAGTTTATATTGGAGCAAGGTGGACCTTAATCCAATACGATTGGTGTCCTTATAAGAAGAGAAGAGACCCAGAGACAAAAACAGACAAGAACACCAGGTCATGATGAAGGCAGAGATTGGAGTGATGCATCTACAAGCAAAGGAATGCCACGAATTGTGGCCAAGGTCAGAAGCTAAGAGAAAGGCATGGAACAGATTGTTCTCTACAACCTTCAGAGAGAGCATGGCCCCATCCACATCCTGATTTTAGATTGCTGGCCTCCAGAAGGGTGAGATAACAAATCTCATTGTTGGCCGGGCACAGTGGCTCATGCCTGTAATCCCAGCACTTTGGGAGGCTGAGGCAGGTGGATCATGAGGTCAGGAGACCAAGACCATCCTGGCCAACACGGTGAAACCCTGTCTCTACTAAAAATACAAAAACTAGCTGGGTGTGGTGGCGTGTGCCTGTAATCCCAGCTACTCAGGAGGCTGAGGCAGGAGAATTGCTTGAACCCGGGAGGCAGAGGTTGCAGTAAGCCGAGATTGCACCACTGCACTCTAGCCTGGTGACAGAGTGAAACTCTGTCTTAAAAAACAAATACATAAATAAATAAAAAATAAATATCTGTTGTTTTAAGCCATCCAGTTTGTGGCAATTTGTTAATTACAGCCTTAGGAAACTAATACCTGCACTGATCATAAAAGAAAAAAAACTGATAAATTGGAAAGTATCCTAATTAAAACCTTTTTACTCATCAAAAGACACTATTAAGCCCAGGAGTTCCAAACCAGCCTGGTCAACATGACATAACCCTGTCTCTACAAAAAATAAAAAAATTAGCCAGGCATGGTGGTGTGTGCCTGTAGTCTCAGCCACTTGGAAGGGTGGAGGGGGCTGAGGTGGAAGGATCACTTGAGCCCAGGAAGTGGAGGCTGCAGTGAGTCATGTTCATTGTCACTGCACTTCAGCAGCCTGGGTGACAAAGGGAGACCCCATCTGTTTAAAAAAAACATAGACAAGCCAGAGACTAATAAAAAATATTCATGATACAGATATTTGATAAAGGCCTCATACCCAGAATATGTAAAGGAATGTTAGAAATTGATAATAAAAATACAAACAGCCCAATGGAAAAGTGTGCAAGAAATCTGAATAGACACTTCCCAAAAGGTGTGTAGACGGCCAACAAGCACACAAAAATTTGCTAGTATTATTAGGCATGAGGGAAATGCAAATTAATACCACAGTGAGATACTATTTCATATCCATTGAAATGGCTGGCACATAAAAGACTGACAATACCAAATGATCGTGAAGATATGACGCAAAGGGAACTTGCATATGTTGCTGTTGGGAGTGGTACTCTCTTTGGAGAACTATAAGGTAGTTTTTTAATAAAGTTAAACATGGGCCGGGCACGGTGGCTCAAGCCTGTAATCCCAGCACTTTGGGAGGCCGAGACGGGCGGATCACGAGGTCAGGAGATTGAGACCATCCTGGCTGACACAGTGAAACCCCGTCTCTACTAAAAAATACAAAAAAACTAGCCAGGCGAGGTGGCGGGCGCCTGTAGTCCCAGCTACTTGGGAGGCTGAGGCAGGAGAATGGCGTGAACCCGGGAGGCGGAGCTTGCAGTGAGCCAAGATCACGCCACTGCACTCCAGCCTGGGCGGCAGAGCGAGACTCTGTCTCAAAAAAAAAAAAAAAAAGTTAAACATATACCTATCATATGACCAGAGATTTTGCTCATCTGGTATTTATGTACGCAAAGAGAAATGAAACCATACACCCACGAAAAGGTTTCAACAGGAATGTTGATAGCAATCTTATTCATTACAGTGTCCAAACTGAAAATAACTCATGTCCATTAACAAGAGAATGCACTGAACAAATTCGGTCTATTTGTGTAATAAAACAATGCTCAGCAACAAAAAGGAATGACCTGGTGCAAACAATGTGGGTGAATCTCGAAAACATAAAACTAAGTAAAAGAAAAGGTGCATACAGGGTGATTTCATTTATATGAAAAACTATTATTTGTAGGTGGATTTTGAGGACAGGGCAGGCAGGAGTGATGGAAATATTCTTGATCTTGTTTTAAGTACTTAGGTGGTTGAGTGTGTGTGTGTCTCTGTGTGTGTGTGCATGCACAAAGAGAGAGTCAAAAATCATTGAACTGCATTCTTTTACTATGTGAAGATTCTGATTAACCTCTTGTGGCTGGGAGTTTTTGTGGGTATAGCTGGTATTTTTTTCTACAGTGGCAGACCTACTAATACGTTAGTCTAAATCTATTTATATGGCTGTCTCAGGTCTACACAAAGAAGATCCCATTATCATGTATTTATTTGGCAATCTTATCAGTCCAGAAGTTATTAAAATTTCTCTTTTTATTATGTGTTATTCATGTAAATTATACTTTTAAGATTCAAGCTATTGCTTGTGTGTTGCCTTTTTTTCCCACCTACAACTCCCATTCTCTTCCTTTAGAGTTGAGTATGCTGTTAAACGAAATAAATATAGAAATATTATGGCTCAGAAAACACATTGAACTGAACACATAAGATTTGTGTATTTCACTGTATGTCCATTATACCTCAATAAAAGAAGAAATTAAAAATTGTGTTGTTCTGCAGTATCAGGATCAGGTGGTGTCTTGGTATGTGTGGAGGGCTTTATTTATACCTTATCTCTTTAACCTTCCTAAATAACCACAAATAAACACAGAATCGAAGATAAAGCCACAAATATGCTATGTAAGCAGTTATCTCTAGCTGTATAGACAGTCCTAATACACAGCTGTATTTCATTCTTTGTAATGACAGCAGAGTATTTCACTGCATAATCCCCTAATGATGAACACTTACTTTGTTTCCAACTTTTCAAAATTGCAGTTGGCGCAAGCATATTGGTAATATAGGAATAAATTGCTAAAAGTGGAAAGGCTATCTCTAGGGGTATATACATATAAAACTTTTTTTTTTTTTTTTTTTAAGAGAGTATCTCTCTGTTGCCCAGGCTGGAGTGCAGTGGTACAATCTCGGCTCACTGGAACCTCTGCCTCCCAGGTTCACACGATTATCCTGCCTCAGTCTCCCAAGTAGCTGGGACTACAGGCATGTGCCACTATGCCCTTCTAGGTTTTGTATTTTTAGTAAAGACAGGTTTTCACCATGTTGGCCAGGTTGCTCTTAAACTCCTGACCTCAAATGATCCACCTGCCTCAGCCTCCCAAACTGCTGGGATTATAGGCGCGAGCCACCGTGCCCGGCCCATGTGAAACACTTTGATAGATGTTGCCAAACTGCTCTCCAAAAAAGATTGAACTCATCTGTTCTCCCTCCACGAGTATAGGAGAACACCTATTTTCCCCAATCATTGCCAGTGCTGAGCATTATCAATCTTTTTTAAAAATCCTTGCCAGACTAATAGATAAAAATAAACCAATAAATGTGTCATTGGTTGTTTTAATGTTTATTTCTTTAATTATGACTTAGGTTAAGTATGTTTTAAAATCCAATGTTTTAATGAGTTACTATCACAGAAAAAGACCAGATGTGGGGAGGAACAGAAATGGAAAGACTTTGAAATACAGACTTCTTAGCATTTGGGCCATCAATGAGTATCACTTGTCTGGACAAGCAGACAAGGAGGAAGCTGTCAAACTTGTTAAACTAGTTGACAAAGCCAATGTCATGTTCTCTAGGCTGTTGCATTTGAGTCTGTAATTCTTTTTGACTCTGTCATGGCCTTATTACTTTGCCAATTTTTGATGCCAACATTACATTGTGTTTCTAAGGAGAAAGTAATCTAAGAATCCTTAAAAAATCTTGATGATACATAATAGTTATTTATTGTCTGTGTTCCAATATTGTTTTTTTCACATCATAATAAATTATACAATGTTGTAAGGTATTTCTTCTGAGACAGAAGATCAGTGTATAACTATTGCCCCTTAACAATTAACCCTTTCTGCTTCTAAAGAAACATTATTTATAGTCTAATAGACTAAACAATGAATAACTGTAATAGTAGAGACCACATAGAATAGCAACAACATCTTGCAGGCATCTGGAGCAATGGGTTGGGAGGGTTGTTATAATTTACCTCTAGGTGTGTCTAGTCCTCTGATTCTCCTTTGTGAAATGCCAAGTGTTTTTTCAATCATCCTCTGCTGATTTTATGGGCTTCATTATAATATACCTTTTAATCAATTGCCAGAATAACAGATGCCATTAGTGATTCTTCAGAGGTTTTTCATCTTGGAAATACTAATTATATACAGGCTATCATCTGAAATTTCACAGTACTGAAACCACCTTTGCAAAATTATAACTTAGGAAATTATGACAGTGAAAGAAATCCAACCTAATCAACTTCATCTTGCTTCTAACCTTTCAGCTGTCCTTGTTCATTCCCGGGTATAGGCCAAACTAACTTTGGGAAGGAGTTCAGTCCATGGTTTGACTCTGAAACAAAATTGAAAATACCCCTTTCCTGAAAAGACCCCCTTCTTGCCTGGGACCAGTCTGTCTTTTCAGGACTAACAAGTTAGCTACAAGATTAGAAATTACAATTTGGGGGTCATGTAGCCTTTGGCTTCAAGAGTCTGAACCTCCCCAAATTGCTCCTGGGTATAACATCACTATTGTAAAACCTAAAATCAGTGCCTGAGATATTTTGCAGACCCTGAGCTTGATGGATCAGCTGACACCACCCAGACCGATTAAGCTGGCTCAACCAGTTCTGCCATCCACTCAGGAACACAAGACAGCAAGAAAACCTAACTTCCATCTGCTATGATTCCATCTCCAACCTGACCAATCAGCACTCCCCACTACCCAAGCCCTTACCGCCAAATTATCTTTCAAAACCCTGATCCCCGAATGCTCGGCAAGAGTGATTTGAGTAATAACAAAACTTTGGTCTCCTGCATAGCAGGCTCTGCGTGAATTACTCTCATTGCAATTCCCCTCTCTTCCCCTGTCTTGATAAATTGGCTCTGTCTAGGCAGCAGGCAAGGAGAACCCATTGGGTGGTTACAGTACTTCTAACTTTCTGAAGTGTTTTATATCTATTTCATGCCATTTTAAATTAAAATTGAATGTATTAAATTCTGCACTAAGAAGGGACAGCCTATAGGAGTTGTGGTTGACATATCCCCACACATATGAATCAGCTATAATAATCGCTAAAAAACAAATTTAGGGCCGGGTGCTGTAGCTTACCCCTGTAGTCTTAGCACTTTGGGAGGCTGAGGCGGGTGAATCACCTGAGGTCAGGAGTTTGAGACCAGCCTGGCCAACATGGCAAAGCCCCGTCTCTACTAAAAAAATACAAAAATTAGCCAGGCGTGGTGGCACACGCCTGTAATCCCAGCTATGTGGGAGGCTGACGCAGGAGAATTGCTTGAACCTGGGAGACGGAGGTTGCAGTGAGCCGAGATCGCACCATTGTGCTCCAGCCTGGGCAACAAAAGTGGAACTCCATCTCATAAATAAATAAATATAAAAACAAATTTAGGTACTGAACCAACACTTAATCATGTCTAAACTTGTCTTTGTGTGCTCCAACATTTTGCAGTTTTTGAGAAAAGATTTGTTAGGCAGGAATCTAGACCCAACATGGCGGCGTTACCCAGCGTAGCAGGCCTTTTGTTAAAGACTCCCTTCACCCTTGTACACACCCGCAGACTTACATTCGTCAGAGTTCTGGTTGGGCAACCACATTCCCCCATGACCCGCAGCTCACCTGCATTTCACAAGGTCGTAAACAGCCGTTTCAGTTAAACAGTTTCCAAAGACCCCTTCCTCATGACATTGCAGTTTCAAGACCCCCCAGGACTTGTTTTGCACAATGAACTTCTCCATCGCTCAAGCTATAAAAGGTCCTTACCCTCCTCCCTCAGTGCGACTTCCTCGGCCTGCACCTTTGGACCAGGGAACCTCGCCCACAAGCCCTAATAAAGGCTATTCTCACTGCCATTTGCCTTGTGTCTTCATTCCCAGTTCGGCTCTGGCCTCAGTTTACCTTTACAATTTCACATATCCTGATTTTTCAGTTACATACTTATTCCCATCCATTAAAAAAGTTTACATGACAGTTTTAATTTGTGCCAAACATGTGAATTGCTTGGGTTAATGGATTAGTAACTTATTTTTGTTTAACAAAGAAGTCTAAGTCTTTGAGAAAATTATTCTTTTGGAAAGTTTTTTTTTTTTTTTTTTGATAGGGCCTCACTCTGTCATCCAGGCTGGAGTGCAGTGGTGCAATCATAGCTCACTGCGACTCCTGGGCTCAAGGGATCCTCCTGCTTCAACCTCCTGAGTAGCTGGGTCAAATGTGCGCCACCAATTCTGGCTAATTTATTTTTATTTTTGTAGAGATGGGGGTCTATGTTGCCCAGGCTCCTCAGCTCAAGTGATCCTCCCATCTCTGCCTCCCAAAGTACTGGGATTACAAATACGAACCATTGTACCCTGTCGGGCAACTGTATTTTAAAATACTTATGGAATACTTGGTGATATACCTCATATAGCTTTATTTTGGGGAGAAATATTACTAAGGTGAAAAGTGGCTGTTGGATTTAGTCTCTTAGAGATTCATGTTGTGTTATGATAAATCGAATCTTCCATGAAAGTCTCATCTCTTACAGTTCTAGGATCTGAAGTAACCTGGATAGGAAATAAATAATATGAAGCTATAGGCAGGGAAGAATCTTAATTATAAAAGCAAAATATATTGTGTAATCACAAAACAATGAGCCTTCTTTTTCTTTTTAATCATCAAAAAAAAAATTTTTAATTCACCTTTACAACAAGAATTCCCCAAGAGGACTTTTTTCTTGTAAGATTATAGCCTAAATGGAGTAGAGCAAGTAAAATTTAATTATATTTCTTAAAAATTATGGCCAGGTGTGGTGGCTCAGGCCTGTAATCCCAGCACTTTGGGAGGCCGAGGTGGGTGAATCACCTGAGGTCAGGAGTTCAAGGTCAGCATGACCAAAATGGAGAAACCCCGTCTCTACTAAAAATACAAAATTAGCCGGGTGAGGTGGCACATGCCTGTAATCCCAGCTGTAATCTCGGGAGGCTGAAGCAGGAGAATCACTTGAACCCGGGAGGTGGGAGGTTGCAGTGAGCCAAGATCGCACTATAGCACTCCAGCCTGGGCAACAAGAGCGAAACTCTGTCTCAAAAAAAAAAAAATTTTTTTTCCCCTCATCAACTATGGTTATTCTGAATATAAATTGTGTAGGAAAGGCAGGATAAAGTTTTTTTTCATTATTAATTTTAGAATAATAAATGGTGTCTAGCAACCTCCAAAAGTAGCCAATTATTATTTTTTAACAATAATGTTTACAGGCTTTTACATATTCGGCAATGTTTTAATCTATTTGAAAATTCAAACTAATTTGAAAGAAAGCTGAGCTCTATTTCCTTTGAAACAGTTTCAGTACCTGATTCCTGTCATTCCTGAAATACCTGGGAAACCTCTCCTTGGTTCAGTTACATGATTCAACTCAACCTGCTTAAACCAGTTTGAATTGTACTGCAGCCTAGATTCCTAAAAACAGATCTTCTGTCCATTTTTCCACCTCTGTCCTGCACTGAAACTTTGGATTTTATAAAAACAAACAAAAAAAGGTTTATTTAAAATCACACTGGCATTTATGAGGCTCATCTCTGCCATTTATTTTTCATTCTTTGAATCATAGCAACTCTCTTGAATAAAAGGAGAATAGATGATGCAAAAATAACTGACTTTTTCCCACCAAAGGAGAAAGCGTTTTTAAAAAGAATGTGAATTTCAGGCCCAGAAGGTTATCTATAGCAGATCCTCGAATAACATTTCTTTCAATGGTGTTTCAACACTGATGAGGAAAGAAAATTATTATACTTCCCAGCCAGGGCCGCTGTGTATGTGGAGTTTTCATGTTCTCCCCATGTCAGCGTGGAGTTTCCTCCAAGTATTTCAGTTTCCTCTCACATCCCAAAGATGTGTATGTTAGGCTCATTGGCCTATCTAAATGGTCTCAGAATGAGTGAGTGTGTGTGTGTGAGTGAGCACGCTCTTCAGTGGAACGGCCTCCTGTGCGGGGCTGGCTCCTGCCTTGAGCCCTGAGCTGCCAGGACAGGCTCCAGCCACCCTCAACCCTGAACTGGAATGATTAGGTAAATAATTATCTTATTTGTTTTTATTAGTCTTTCTTAAATACATATTTTTATTAATCTTTCTTAAATATATATGGCATTTCCTATATATATTTATTAAATATATATATTTAAGAAATGTCTTAAATAGACATTTCTTAAATATATATATTTAATATATATAGAGCTCACAGTTATTTCAATGTTTAATATTAAAGGTGTTTTGGTGTTTATTTGTAAGTTTGGCAATGTTTTTGTGACCAGAAATATGTTATAAGAACTTAACTCTCATATATATCAATTAGATCATGGTAAAATTGGTTTTCTTGTAAGTCATTTTGCTTAAAGTCGCAGTTTCCAAGAACCTACTGACAGACATTAAGTGAGGACTTATTGTACTTAGCTTGTTATCAGCTGTTTGGAGCAAGTGCTGTTACTGGTGGAGTCATCTTTCCCTCTGGGGCAAATGGAGCCACTCACCACCATTTACTGGATATGCATCCCCCAATTCCTGTGAAGGCAGAGCTGGATAATTAAAAAGAATGGGTGAAGTGGGCATAGTGGCATGAAACCGTAGTTCCAGCTATTTGGGAGGGTGAGGTGGGAGGACAGCTTGAGCTTAGGAGTTGGAGACCAGCTTGAGCAACATAGAAGAATGAACTAATGAATTAATTAAACAGTGGGTGAGCAGGAAAGGTGACAGGAATTTAGGTCTGATTTAGACATGGAGGGCATAAATGGACTACTGTAAAAAAAAAAAAAAAAAACCCCAGGTCTAATTCTTTGCATATTATTACTGTTCTGCCTAATTTACGGAGTTGAGGTGAGGAATTTTATTTAAGTAAGTTACTTATTCAAGTAAGTTTATTTATTTTTTATTTTTTGTTTTTTGAGACATGGTATGACTCTATTGCTCAGGCTGGAGTGCGTTTGCTCAATCATAGCTCATCAGAACCTCAAACTCCTGGGCTCAAGCGATCCCCTGCCTCAACCTCCTGAGTAACAGGGACTACAGGCCCATGCTACCATGCCCTGCTAATTAAAACAAATTTTTTGTAGAGATAGGGGTCTCACTATGTTGCCCAGGCTGGTCTTGAACTTGTAGTCTCAAGCAATCCTCCTGCCTCAGCCTCCAAAGCATTGAGGTTACAGGTATGAGCCACCACCCCCAGCCTCAAGTTAAGTTTAGAAGATAATCACCAATCAAGTATTTTAAATAGCAGTGGCTTAAATATAAATAGTAAAAACACAAAATATTAATAATGGCAAAGCTACTCCATAAAGTGAAAAGGGCAATGAATTGGGAAGTCAGAAATCTCTAGCTCCATCCATTTATGACCAAACTTAAGACTTCATATGTGCCAGATGCTGGAGACTCCAAGGTGAATACTAAACGCTTGCTATGGGAAAACAACTTGGTCTTTTCTTGAACCTTCTCACTTGGCAAGTGGAAGCTCACTTGGCTTTGTTTTGAATTAATTTGAATTAAAAATGTTCAACTAGACTGAAACACATCAAATATATAAAATTCTAGTACTTCATTAAAACACAATTTACTACTTTTGGAGGTTGCTAGGCATTACTATTATTCTAAAAACTGATAAAAGGGGAAAAAATAAAGCATCTATCCTGCCTTTCCTGCATAATCTATCTGTATTTCAGGTAACCGAAGAGTTGTTGAGAGAAAAAAAAATACAAAATACATCACTGAGATTAGTTGAGAGCTAAAACTTCTGATAAACATTATCTGTTTGTCTACCTCAGGGGACACTTGAAAAGAGGCTGTCAAAGGATTAAAGGGAAAGCAAGCGCTTAGTGGGCTGCAAAAACACTCGTTAGGTCTAAGGTCGCATTCTGGCTCCAGAATGCCAGGGCTGCTGGGGCGGGCAGGAGCTGACAGCTCTTCCGTATCTGGGGCTCACAAGCATCAGGTGCATGGCAGGTCACCCTCCCGGCCAAGGGTGTTAAGCAGGCTCGCCTGAGTTCTGGGTGCGGCCCGCCTACCTTTCCAGTCTCTGCAGCAGCAACCCCAGTCCCCTCTACGGCTAGCAACCGAGAATGGGAAACCGCGGAAAAGACACGCTGCGGCAGGCCACGCCCAGAGCAGGCCTGCGCATACCGCCGCCCACTTCCGGCCGCGGGAGCTGGGGGAGGGGCCGAGCGCTGCGCAGGGCTCAGACGTGTGGCGAGGGGCTGCCCCCTGCCGGCAGCGAGCGGCGGGACCCGCGGGCCGCTTCTCGGACGACGACCCTGCCGCGCTTGCGGCCCTCTGCACCCTCCTCAGCAGCCCTGCGACGAGGCCCGGGCTCCTGCTGCGATTATATTATTTTTATTTTTAACTCACAATTTCCTCTGGGCCTCAAAATGTTTTTTTGTTTGCGGGCAAGAGGGAGTTAGAGGAGGGTAAAAAAGACTTTGAATGTGAGGCAAAGATGGAGGAAGGCGTCCAGGACCCAGACTGGGACAGTGATGAAACCGTGATAGAGGGTTCAGTGACGGAGAGCGACCTGGAAGAAAAGGAGCTGCGCTGGAGAAGGTGACCATCATTAGGGCCACAGTGCCCGAACCCTCGCGCCAGGGCGGCCCAGGGGCCCTCTGAGAGGGTCAGAGTTTTGAGTGGAGATCATGACCAGAACATGTGCTTGTGGGCAGGATCAGAGCCTTGTGGGGCAGGCGTGCCTGAGCTGAGAGCTCGTAAATAAGCAACCACAGTCTGTCCCCACCTACCCCCAACCAGCTAGGGACAAAATGAGTTTTGTACTAGGTGGCTTTGTAGCATTTTTCAAAAGGCGTTCCTTTTTGGGGGCTTTAAGTCTTTTTGCACAAGCAAAAAAGATCTGGGGTCTGAACTTAACTGCATTTTGCTTCAAGAGACTTGTAGCTCAGTTCTGGGAAAATGGGTAACGGTTTCTCTCAAGAAAAAGGATGCGTGATGGGGAAACTGGACCCTGCAAAACTGGAAGCAAATAGTTTCATACGAATCCAAAAAAGTCGGTATTTCAGGTTATCAAAACCTTTCTCTAGCATATTCTCTGTGCTAGACACAGGGAAAAGAGAGCAGGGATGAGGCCACTAGGTCTGTTTCATGTAAGGGCTGTGTCTGGGACTTAAACTGGATCATACACAGAATTAGGCGATTCTCCTTTCCCTCTCTCTCCTCTCCAGGATTCTCCTGGCCCCTTTCCTCATCATACCCACTTGCCAGTTCATATAATCAGAAAGACAGGTTTCTTTGAGTGCTAGCCTTTTCACTATAGAGCAGTTCCTTACAACGGGGACAGCCTTTAGCGCAAAGAGTTAAGAAAAAAGAGAAAAAAGGAGGATTCTCTCCAAGCTTTTAAGGCCATACAGATCCGTTTTCCCAGTTCCTCTGGTAGAAGGACATTTTCTCTTGAGTTTTAAGTTCCCCAGTTGCCATGGTTGGTGGCATGGTTGGTGCCTGCTCTGAGGCTAGGGCCAGCCTTGGGGCAGGGCTGGGAGGTAAGAGAGAAAACAAAATAAAACCCTGGGCTTTCCCCTATACCTTCTGGCATGCAGGGGTCATTTTCCTTGGTCTTCTGGATAAAAATAGGTTTACCATCTGTGCCCACTGGATGGTTCAAAGCTGAAAGGCAAAAAAGAACTAAAAAAACCGAAAACAAACTGAAACTCATCAATAAATGGGTTGTTATTCAGATTTCAACTTCAGTCCCCAATCTACCTGCTATTGTTTACTTTTCAAGGTTCTCAAATAGTTTTAAAAAAATGTTCATTCGCCGGGCGCGGTGGCTCAAGCCTGTAATCCCAGCACTTTGGGAGGCCGAGACGGGCGGATCACGAGGTCAGGAGATCAAGACCATCCTGGCTAACCCGGTGAAACCCCGTCTCTACTAAAAAATACAAAAAATTAGCCGGGCGAGGTGCCGGGCGACTGTAGTCCCAGCTACTCGGGAGGCTGAGGCGGGAGAATGGCGTAAACCCTGGAGGCGGAGCTTGCAGTGAGCTGAGATCAGGCCACAGCACTCCAGCCTGGGTGACAGAGCGAGACTCTGTCTCAAAAAAAAAAAAAAAAATATATATATATATATATATATATATTCATTCATAGTTTTTGGTTGTAATGAGAAATAGGCAGAGGTTGCAGTGAGCCAAAATGACTCCACTGCACACCAGCCTGGACGACAGAGTGAGACTGCATCTCAAAAAAAAAAAAAACAAAATAAAAGTACCAGCAAGACTTTCTGTTGAACTAGACAACTGATTCCAAAGTTTGTATGGTAAAATAATTAAAAGCAATTAGGAAAAGTCTGAAAAGTAAGAACAATAAGGAGGTAATGACCTACAGGATATTAAAATATTTTCTGATATAAAATATTTTAAATATGATACTGGCACATAAAGTGACAGATCAATAAACAGCATAAAAGCCCCCAAAATAAAATCACATACATATGGGAATTTAGTATATTAAAGAGGTGGCATCTCAAACCGGTGAGGAAATGATGGGATTTTTCAAAAAATGATACTGGGACAATGAAGGATATATGTAGAAAATAGTTTAGTTGAATCCATACTTTACACTGTGCTCCAAAAAAATTCCATATGAATCAAAGATTTAAATGTTAAAAAAAAAAAAAAAGTATTACAAGAAGCCAAGGAGGGATTATTTTATAACTGTGGAGGAAGAAAGGCATAATTATAATACAAAACTCAAAAAATTTCAATTATCAAGATTACAAACACATATACTCTTTGACACAGTGCTTCTATTTTTAGAAAATAGTTTTACCTCTGTCCTCCAACATATATACACTTAGAAAATATCTCTGAAAGGGTTACAGAACAAACACCTTGGTTGCCTGTGGGAAAGAAAGTTTATATTTGAGGGGACAGGGAGATGTTTTACTACATACCCTATTATATTGTTTGTTTTGGAGACAGGATCTTACGCTGTTGTCCAGTCTGGAATGCAATAGTGCAATCATAGCTCACTGAAGCCTCTAACTCTTAGGGCGAAGTGATCTTCCTGCCTCAGCTCCCTGAGTAGTGAGGACTATGAGCATGAGTAATCATGCCCAGTCTATACTGGTTTTTGAATTTTGAACCATATAAATATACTGTCTATTCAAAAACACTATAGGAAACATGGGCAATAAAAAGAAGCATGAATGAGATAGAAATCTGATCTAATTCTACCTGTATTAAAACTTTGGTATATTTTCTTCCAGCTTTCTATATAGGCTTTTGTGTGTGCACCTATAATTCTTTTACAAAGTTTGAATCAATTTGTACAAGTTTACAGTTTTCACTTAACATTATTTTTAAACATTTGCAATGTCATTAAAATTCTTCCCTAAATTATTGATAGTTTTCTGTCATAAAGATATAATTTATTGAAGCATTATATGATTCTAAAACAAAACATTTCGTTTTTTAAATTTTTTGTTATTGCAAATAACTCTGAGATAATTTCCTTAAACATTAAATGTTGGGGTTTTTAAAAATAATTTCCTTAGGAAAGAATCAGGACTTTATTATATATATATATTTTTGAGATGGAGTCTTGTTCTATCACCCAGGCTGGAGTGATCTCAGCTCACGGCAGCTTCCACCCACCCAGGTTCAAGCCATTCTCCTGCCTGGGCCTGCTGAGTAGCTGGGACTATAGGCACACACCACCATGCCCAGCTAATTTTTGTATTTTTAGTATAGATGGGGTTTCACCGTGATGGCCAGGCTGGTCCCGAACTCCTGACTTCAAGTGATCTCCCCACTTCAGCCTCCCAAAGTGCTGGGATTACAGGCATGAGCCATTGCACCCGGCCCTTACTGGTACTTTTATTGGTATAATGTTAATTTTTTATGTTTACATATTAGAATATTAACATATTTATATTAGTTTTTTCATTTTTAATTAAGATTGTAGTAGGGGCAGAAATTCTGCCTTTCCCCTCATAGGACCCTGGTTAAGCCTAAGAATTAAATATGAAATAGATTAAATACTTTAAATATTAAAACTTCTGTAAATTTAAAATAAGTTTTATGGGACACAGGAGTCCTCATAAGGAAATGAAGACCCAAAGAAATAGCAAAACCTGGTTGGGCATGGTAGCTCATGTGTGTTATCCCAACACTATGGGAGGCTGAGGTGGGCAGATCACTTGAGGTCAGGAGTTCGAGACCAGCCTGGCCAACAAGGTGAAAACCTGTCTCTATTAAAAATACAAAAATTAACCGGACATAGTGGCATGCACCTGTAGTCCCAGCTACTCAGGAGGCTGAGGCAGGAGAATAGCTTGAACTCGGGAGGTGGAGGTTGCAGTAAGCTGAGATCATATCACTGCACTCCAGCCTGGGCAACAGAGCAAGACTCCCATCTCAAAAAAAAAAAAAAAAAAAAAAAAAAAAAAAAAAAGAAATGGCAAAACGTTTATGCTTTTGTATTAGGTTAAACAGAGAGGCAGTTGTGGAAAAGTAACTAAATTATGTAGGGAGGCTAAAGGAAGATAAGAATTATTTTAACAAGATCTGTTTGTACAGAATTCTCTTGACTATTGAAAAATGTTTCTTTTCTCCTTCTACAGGGAGGGCATCTTTTACATAGGAGTTTTTATCTCCTGTTTTCAAGAAGAAAAAGGGAAGCATCTGCTGTTTTTCAAGTTGCCTTTAGCTCAGAGTAATCCGTATGTCACAGTGGCTTATTTTGGGGTGGCATATTCTGTCACCCTTCAAGGAGGAATTTACGTAAAGTTCACCTTTTAAAGCATACAATTCTGAGTTTTGACAAACATAATTGTGTAACTACTATCACAATCAAGATATAGAATAGTGTCATTATACCCTAAAATTCTTCCATACCCCTTTTGTGTTATTTTTAAATAAAAAAAAAAAAAAACTCACAAAATTTGGTTGGGTGCAGTGGCTCACACCTGTAATCCCAGCATTTTGGGAGGTTGAGACCTGAAGGTCAGGAGTTTGAGACCAGCCTGGCCAATATGGTGAAACCCTGTCTCTACTAAAAATATAAAAATTAGCTGGGCCTGGTGGCAGGCAATTGTAATCTCAGCTACTCAGGAGGCTGAGGCAGGAGAATCACTTGAACCTGGGTGGTGGAGGCTGTAGTGAGCTGAGATGGCACCACTTCATTCCAGCCTGGGTGACAGAGTGACTGTGTCTGAAAAGAAACAAACAGACAAACAAAAATCTCACAACATTTTAAGAGGTAAACTTACACTTTTAGGGACATTAATAGATAGTTTTGCTTTTTGGAGGGACATTAATAGATGGTTTACTTCTTGGAAAAATGCACTATAACTGTGGTATAATTCATATTCTAATAATGAATTTTTAATCCTTAGTAATGGTCAATAGAAAAGAGCCAAGAAAATGCTTCTCTTCTTATAGCAGGAGCCTGTACTCACTCTCACAGAGGGTGTGTTATAACAGAAAAGTTAAGGACTGGAGTCATTTTCATTGCCAATTTTTCTGATGCTGAGAACTATTGGAAAGTTTTGGGTGTGTGTTTTTGTTTTTAGAGACAGTGTCTCACTTTGTCACTTAGGCTGGAGTGCAATGGCCTGATCATAGCTCACTGCAGCCTTGAACTGGTCTCAAGCCATCTTCTTGCTTCAACCTCCTGAGTAGCTGGGATTACAAGCATGAGTGACAGTATCTGGCTTAATTTTTCATTTTTCATAAACAGCCATCTTGAGTATGAAGTAGTATCTCGTGGTTTTGATTTGCATTTCCCCAACAATTAGTGATGATGAACATCTTTTCATGTACTTGTTGGCTATTTGTATTTCCTCTTTGCTGAAATGTCTATTCAAGTCTTTTGTCCATTTTCTGCCCATTTAAATAGAAAAGATAAATATTTTAGTTTGCCTAATAGCATACTCATGGCATATCATGCTTATTTTCATAGCTCTGTATCCCTTACTAGATTTGGAGCTTCCTGGGGGCAAGGACTGTGTGTCTTCTCTCTTTGTTACTGTGATGTTCCCTTGAACATAGTAAGAAGTAAACCCAAAAATTAAAGGAATCTGGGCCAGGTATGGTGGCTCATTCCTATAATCCCAGCACTTTGGGAGGTCAAGGCAGGATCATTTAAGCTCAGGAGTTCAAGAACAGCCTGGGCAACATGATAAGACCCTGGCTCTACAAAAAAATATATTAAAAAAATAGCCAGGCATGGTGGTGCACACCTGTAGTCCCAGCTACTTGGGAGGCTGAGGCCGGAGGATCTCTTGAGCCCAGAGTTTGAAGTGAGCCAAGGTCATGCCACTGCACTACAGCTTGGGTGACAGAGAGAGACCGTGTCTCAAAATAAATAAATAAAGGAATTCTGTCAGTGCATACTATGAAAACATATACTCAGATGTAATCCTGGAATATTAATCTCAAGTTCTCTGGTATAGAGAAATGTGAAGGAAAAAAAGCCACGAACACTGGTCCCTCAAATGATCTCGTTTTATCTCTTTTCAAAAAGTTATTAAGGTTTATTAGACTAGAGGCAGTGATATTTGTCCCTTACCCCCAAATATTAAAAAATAATAACAGAATATTTGTAAAATTAACATGACTATATACATGAGTCTTTATTTTTCATCTTGGGTGTGTTTTCAATCAAATTGTACATTTCTGAAATAACACTTTGAAATAGAAACATTAATAGTGGTATAACTAAGAATTTTAGCAAGCTTTGGTATAATACAAATGATGGTTAAAATGTAGTCTTTGTTTAAGATACATTAACAACTTGTGTCTTCCCTTTTGGTATTTGAAAGGTTGCTGTTTGATCAAGACACAGCTCTTAAATCTGAGTTCAGTCTGCATCCTGATACAAGAGGAATGTGCGAAGGTGAGAATGATTCTTTTCATTAAGTAGTCCCTTTAGTTTCCCAGTAAGTCCTCATTTAATGTCATTGATAGGTTCTTGGAAACTGAGACGTTAAGCAAAATAAATTATAAGGAAACCAATTTTACCATAAGCTAATTGTTATAAATAACCGTTAAGCTTCTATAACATATTTCTGGTCACAAGAACATCACTGAACCTAAATAAATACCAACACACTTCTGATAGTAAACATTGAAACAAATGTGAGCTATATATACATTTAAGAAAGATTAATACAAACGAGTAACGTAATTGTTTACCCAGTTATTCCACTTCAGGGTTGAGTGTCACCGAAGCCTATCCTGGCAGCTCAGGGCTCAAGGCAGGAGTCAACCCTGGACTGGAGGCCACTCCATTGAAGAATGCACGCACGCACACACACACACACACACTCACACACACACACACAGACACACATACACACACTTGTATTGGGACCATTTAGACATGCCACTGAACCTAACAGGCACATCTTTGGGATGTGGGAAGAAACTGGAGTACCTGCAGGAAACCCATGCAAACATGGGGAGAACATACAAATTCCACAGACAGTGGCCCATGCTGGGAATTGATGTTTTTTTTTTTGAGACGGAGTCTCGCTCTGTTGCTCAGGCTGGAGTACAGTGGCATGATCTCGGCTCACTGTAACCTTTGCCTCCTCGGTTCAAGTGATTCTTCTGCCTCAGCCTCACGAGTAACTGGGACTATGTGTGCGCACCACCAGACCCGGCTGAATTTTGTATTTTTAGTAGAGATGGGGTTTCACCATATTGGCCAGGCTGGTCTCGAACTCCTGACCTCGTGATCCGCCCACCTCGGCCTTTCAAAATGCTGGGTTTACAGGCGTGAGTTGATTTTTTAAAATCAATGTTGAAATGAAGTTATTCAAGGACCTGCTGATTACCATTTCATTAACTCCTCTTTTCATCCTTAGTCTTGTTCCTTAATTTTAACAGACTTAGTTTATTAGGGCCTGTTAGACTAGGGACAGCATTGGGGATCATAACTTCCACAAGATGCTAAAGATTCCTAGAAAGGGCAATGGAGGTATTGAAGTGCCACCCATATAACCTTTTTTCTTTTCCAAATCTCTAGCCTAACCCTAGAACCTGTCTATTTGTAAAAGTAAATAATGCTTTTTAATAACCAGTCTTATTTTTCTAGATTAAAATTAGGGCACACACATCCTTAGTAAATATGTATTGTAAACGTGCCTTTCTTCTACCAATTCACTAAACTTCCTGAGGCCACTTCTAGGTTGATTTAAACATTTCTAGAAAAATCTATCACCGATAGTCCTTGTTCAGAAAGACCAATTCTGTGGTAGTTGTTTAAATGATAGGTTGTTTCTCTTTATAGTTTCTTCCTGTGAGCCTTTAAAAAAATCTTTTTTTGGAGGATGTGTGGAAATAAGTGTGAAATAGAAAAACAAAATTCCTAAACATCCACAAAGGTCTTCTAACTTTTGTGTATTTATGGTTCACAGTCTTTTCACTGTACATCATCTCACCTGATACCTAGGTGGGAAGTTACAGTTTCATCTTGGAGTGCTTTTTCTCACATGTAATTGGAAGGGACAGTGTATAATACTGATCTCCAGGATGCCTTCTTATGATGTATAAAGTACCACTAGAAAGGAGTTAGAGGTCTGTTTCAATATTCCAACCAAGTTTAATTTTTTTTTCTTTTCCAAATGGATAAATCTTTACTATGTCGCTGGTTATTAAAAATATTAAAATATAAAAGTATATCATGTAGAAAATGAAAGGTCATGTTCCTTACTCTTCCCTATAATTCTACTCCCAATGAAGTTTATTTAAGCACAAGATCCATGATTCAAAAGGAAAACTAGCAATCATTTTTTAGACTCATTTATTTCTACTAAATGACAGATTGCTCTACATTCAACATCTACATACAAAAAAAGTTATAAAATTGTCCTTGGTTTTGCAAAGATAAATGAAAAACACTAAAATTCTCCAGTCAAACAAGGCATGCAAGGATTTTTATGTTTTTTTTTGTGTGTGTGTGTGTGTTAAAATAGAGCAAAAGAACTTACTGCATTATAAAGGTAAGAGCTGAGTGAGCATGCTACTAATGGAGAAAGTGGGTATTTTCACATAGCCAGTGTTTTTTTCCCTCCTAACTTCATTTGATGTCAGTCAAAACCTTTCACTGGCCATATAGTAAAACAAAAGAATGCAATATGTTTGTGTACATACACTAGTTACTTTATGTACAGTAAAGCAGCGGTCTCCAACCTTTTTGGCACCAGGGCCCAATTTCATGGAAGATAATTTTTCCAAGGATGGTGGTTGGGGGTATGGTTTTAGGATGAAACTGCTCCATCTCAGGTCATCAGGCATTAGAGTCTTATAAAGAGTGTGCAACCTGGATCCCGCGCATGTGCAGTTAACAGTAGGGTTTGCACTCCTATGAGAATCTAATGCTACTACTGATGAGATAGGAGGTGGAGCTCAGGTAATAATGGTGGCTCGCCTGCTGCTTACCTTCTACCGTGTAGCCTGATTCATAACAGGCCACGGATGGGTACTGGTCCATGGTCCAGAGATAGGGGACCCCTGCAGTAAAGGAATAGAGAAGAGAAAATGAAACACTAGAGAAAACTATGCTATATTAGGATATGGTAGAATGAAATTGTTTTCTAACTGAGAATGTATTTCTGGTCTGTAAAAATAGAGTTATGGAGTAAAGTACCAGGTTTTCTTTCTTTTTTTAATTTTTAATTTTTAAGTTTGTGGGTACATAGTAGGTTATATATTTATGGGGTATATGAGATATTTAGGCATGATAATCACATCAGGGTAAATGGGGTATCCATCACTTTAAGCATTTATCCTTTATATTTCAAACAATCCAATTATATTCTTTTATTATTTTACAATGTACAATTAATTAATTTTGACTCTACTCACTCTGTTGTGCTAGCAAACAGTAGGTCTTATTCATTCTTTCTATTTTTTTGTACCCATTAACCATCCCTACATCCTCCTCAGCCCCCAATATTTTTCCCAGCCTCTGGTAACCATCCTTCTACTTCTTATCTCCATGAGTTCAATTGTTGTGATTTTTGGTTCCCACAAATAAGTGAGAATATGTGAAGTTTGTGTTTTTGTTCCTGGCTTATTTCACTTGTGACCTGCAGTTCCATCCACGTTGCAAATGATAGAATCTCATTCTTTTTCATGGCTGAATAGTACTCTACTGTGTATATATATCACATTTCCTTTATCCATTTATCTGCTGATGGACACTTAGGTTGCTTGCAAATCTTGGTTCTTGTGAATAGTGCTAAAATAAACATGGGAGTTCAGATATCTCTTTAATATACCGATTTTCTTTCTTTTGGAAAGGAAAATCCCAGATACCTAGGAGTGGGATTGCTGGATTGTATGGTAGCTATATTTCTGTTTTTGTGAGGGATTGCCAAAGTGTTTTCCACAGTGATTGTACTAATTTACATTCCCACCAACAGTGTATGATGGTTCACTTTTCTCCACATCTTCACCAACATTTGTTATTGCCTGTTGTTTGCATAAAGGCCATTTTTAACTGGAGTGAGATGATATTTCATTGTAGTTTTGATTTGTATTTCTCTGATGATCCATGATGTTGACTACCTTTTCATATATCTGTTTATCATTTGTATGTCTTCTTTTGAGACATGTTTGTTCAGATCTTTTGCCCATTTTAAAATCCAATTATTGTATTTTTTTCCTATAGAGTTGTTTGAACTCCTTAGGTATTCTGGTTATTAATTCCTTGTCACATGGATAGTTTGCAAATATTTTCTCCCATTCTGTGATATCAGGGTAATACTGTCCACCACTGGGATAGACCTAAAGTACTCCCATAGCCACCACCACTGATTCAGACCTGAACCCAGCAGGGTACTGAGTCTTGCCCAAGGCCTGCTGTAGCCATTACCTGGCTACCACCTATGTTCACTACAGCTCTACAATCAGCAGGTAGCAAAACCAGCCAGGCTTGTGTCCTTCCCTTCAGTGCAGTGAGCTCCCCTAATCCTCACGCAGGTCTAGAGATGCTGTCTGGGAGCCAGAGACTGGAATAAAAACCCTTAGAAATTTACCTGGTATTCTATTCTGCTGTGGCTGAGCTGGCATTCAAACCAAGAGACACAGTCCTTCCCACTCTTCCTTCCCCTTTCCATGGGTGGAAGAGCCTCAACCCCATGGCCACCACTACTATAGGTCCAAGGCGGAATACTGCCAGGCTACTGCCAGTGTTCACTTAATGCCCTAGGGCTCTTCAGTCAGCTTGTGGTGAATGCTGTCAGGTCCGGAACCCACCCTTCAGGGCACTGGGCTCCCCTCTGGCCCAGGGCAGGTCCAGAAATGCTGTTCAAGGCCTTCTCAAATCAGTGATCTCAAAAGCCTCCTTGGTGCTCTATGCATTGTGGCTGAGTGCATACCTAAGGTGTAAGACAAAGTCCCCTTTACTTTTCCCTCTACCCTTCTCAAGCAGAAGGCCTCCTCCACCTTTCTCACCATAGCCACCATAGCTGTCAGTATGCTAGGTCTCACCTGAAACCACATGTCGGAGTCTTAGGTTTTCTTTTAAGTAGACACCTCCTATCTCCTCTTGGAACACATCAGTTTTATCTTCATCCACATTTGTGCTTGTGTCATTGGTTGCCTGTCAAATTGGAATCTAATCTGTCTCATTGACAAACCCTGTCATTCACAATAGGCTTTCATTAGTTTACTAAGTGGTGTATGACTCCTAATCCTAAACTGTACCACATGACCATCCTGCCTGCTGCCTTCAAATTAATATGGTCATTGTTCTTAGTATTGACTCCTTGGTCAACAAAAAGTCCTTAGGGATTTTGTTGACCATGGCGATCAACGGAGTCTCTCCACCTGCTGGTATACAAAAGAGGTACTAGGTCCATGTTGGAGTCTACCTCATCCTTTTACATTGCTACGTATTATTCCTGCCAAGACCAGCTTGGTCAGGGAGACCCTGACCCAGCAGCACTAGAGGAATTAAAGACACACACACAGAAATATAGAGGTGTGAAGTGGAAAATCAGGGGTCTCACAGCCTTCAGAGCTGAGAGCCCTGAACAGAGATTTACCCACATATTTATTAACAGCAAGCCAGTCATTAGCATTGCTTCTATAGATGTTAGATTAACTAAAAGTATCCCTTATGGGAAATGAAGGGATGGGCTGAAATAAAGGGATGGGTTGGCCTAGTTATCTGCAGCAGGAGCATGTCCTTAAGGCACAGATTGCTCATGCTGTCGTTTGTGGTTTAAGAACGCCTTTAAGCAGTTTTCTGCCCTGGGTGGGCCACGTGTTCCTTGCCCTCATTCCGGTAAACCCACAACCTTCCAGCATGGGTGTTTTGGCCATCATGAACATGTCACAGTGCTGCAGAGATTTTGTTTATGGCCAGGTTTGGGGCCAGTTTATGGCCAGATTTTGGTGGGCCTATTCCCAACAATTCCATTGTATGAATGTACCTTATTTAATGAATTAATGATATTTAATGTTTTTCAATACTATTACAAAATATGAATATATTAATAGTTATACCTTTGCCTGCTTTTCTGATTATTTCCTTAGAATAACTATCTAAAACTTTGTGCTCAGCTCTTGACATATATTTCCCCCTAAAAAGATGTCTCCTTCTCCCTACAATCAATACAGGACATAATTCAGTCTGTGTCAAATAAAAAGTATCTGATTTAGTTTTGCATTTTCAAAGAATACCAGTGTTAGGCCTATTTTAATATTGATAATTCATAATTTTTTGTGTGTGTGAATTGCCTGCATCTGTCTCCAAATTATTTTCATTTTATTATTGATTTATAAGAGCATTTTATATATTAAAGATAGCAAATCTTTGTCATATATATTGTGAATAGTTTTACCCAGTTTTCTGGTTATCTTTTAATATTATTCATGATATATTTTGCAGTGAAGAAATTTTAAGTTTTTGTGTAGTAAAAGCTGTTGGTCTTCTCTTTTAGGGTTTGTTCTTTCTCTATCAGACTTAGAAATACTTCAGTGATCTCAAAACCATAAAGAGATATTTTTAATCTTTATTTCCATTGATTATATTTATAGCTTTTATATTTTTAACATTTGGAGTATTTTGGCATATGAGAAAGGTAGGGTTCAAACTTTATTTTTTTGAAATGGTTAACCAATTTTCCCAATATCATTTATTGAATAATCCATCTTGTTGCCATGGTTTAAAATACCATTGTCATATATTAAATTTCCATATATATGTATGTATGTATGTCCATTTTCTACTTATTGTTTTGTTTCATTGACCTGTTTGACTATTTCTGTGACTGTTTTGTCACTACATTATTTTATTATCCTTAACTTTAGTATAATATATTTCTATATATGGTAGGGAAGATATCCTGTCATACAGAGTAATTGGCCACAGCATTCATCCTAAGTTTCTTTGGTACAAACAGCAAGCTCAATGCAGTATGACATTAATCACAGTGTTCTTCCGATTTACCTTCTTCCAACTTTTGTTAGTGGGTTTTTCTCTGAACTGGGTGGTTTTCTGGAATTCTAATGGAAGAAATGTATGTGTAGATAGATAGATAGTTAGATAGATAGATAGATAGATAGATAGATAGATAGATAGATAGATAGATAGTTATTTCTGAGAGATCTCTTCCTTTTCCTGTGTTGTGTGATGAGCTGTGTCTTAGTCAACTTGGGCTGCTATAACAAAATACTATAAACTGGATAGTTCGATCTACAGACATGTAGTTTTCACAGTTCTGGAGGATGAGAAATCCAAAATCAAGGTGCTGGCAGATTTGGTTCTTGGTGAGGACCCTCTTCCTGGATTGTGCGGATGGCTGCTACATTGCTGTGTGCTCACATGACCTCCTCTTTGTGCTCAGGGAGAGAGAGGTCTGGTTTTTCTCTCTTTTTATAAGGATATTAATTCCAGGAGGGATTATGAGGGCTTCACCCTCAATACCTCATCTAAACCCAACTACCTCCCAAAGATCTTACCTTCTATTATCATCACATTGGCGGGTAGGGCATCAGCATATGAATTTGGCTGGGGCAGGTGTGCACAGGCATTCGGTCTATAACAAGCTGTTTACTACTGTTTGGATTTCCTTGAATCCATTCTCATCTTGTGATCTATACGGGGGTATATTTCTATATTCCTTTCCTTTCCATTGTTGCTTCAGATGTTCAAAAACCAAAAATCTAGTAATTTCTTTGGATATTTTTCTATGAACTTGGAAAGTTATCTATGTACTTTCTATGCGTATTGATTGCCTTTATTCATCCTGAGACAAAGAAATATCAAGTATTATTTCATTCAATGTAGTATATGTGTTTCCTCTTAATAATTAAAAAATATTAACAGATAAAAGTGGCAGTTAAGAAATTATGATATACTATAAACATATAAAACAAGCTCAACATCACTGATCATCAGAGAAATGCAAATTAAAACCGCAAGGAGATACCATCTCATGCCTGTCAGAATGGTAATTATTAAAAAGTCAGGAAACAATAGATGCTGGCAAGGCTGTGAAGAAATAGGAATGCTTTTACACTGTTGGTGGGAATGTATATTAGTTCAACCATTGTGGAAGATAGTACAGCGATTCCTCAAGGATCTAGAACCAGAAATACCATTTGACCCAGCAATTCCATTACTGGGTGTAAACCCAAAGGATTATGAATCATTCTACTATAAAGACACATGCACATGTATGTTTACTGCAGCACTATTTACAATAGCAAAGACCTGGAACCAACCCAAATGCCCATCAATGATAGACTGGATAAAGAAAATGTGGTGCATATACACCATGAAATACTATGCAGCCACAATCTCAGTCCTTTGCAGGGACATGGATGAAGCTGGGAACCATCATCCTCAGCAAACTAACACAGGAACAGAAAACCAAACACTGCATGTTCTCATTCATAAGTGGGAGTTGAACATTGAGAACACATGGACACAGAGAGGGGAACACACACACACACACCTGGGCCTGTTGGGGGTTGAGGGGTGAGGGGAGGGAACTTAGAGGATGCATCAATAGGTGCAGCAAACCACCATGGCACACATATACCTATGTGTGGCACACATATACCTGCACGTTCTGCACATATATCCCCCTTTTTTTAAGAAGAAATAAAAAAAGAAATTATGATATTCTAGATGATTCTTAATGACATTTTGCATGCCTATAAAATTCTTGGGCCATTGCCAAGCAGAGCAATAAAACTGTTGCCAACGTTTTATGATTATGTTTCATTCTAGGCATGCCTTCTCCTGAGATTCAGCTTGGATTTAAGCTCAAAGAGGATCTGCAAGAGCAAATGAGTAAAAATAGGATGATGCCTATTCTTAGCGAGGATACAATATTACAGGTGTGTAGCGTGTTGATTGAATACACACTCATTAAAAATTGGAAATGCTATCAGAGTGGCAAATTGCTAATTCTTATTCTTTTTGTCTATTATTTTGCTTCTTTCCTCTTTTCTTATTAATTTTTACCTCTTTCTTAACCAGTCATTCTATTTCTTTGCTGAAACTTTGATGAAAACAATTGTTTTAGGAGGGAGGATTTAAAATACAGTTGACCCTTGAACAATTTGGGAGTTAGGGATGCTGACCCTTTGTGCAGTCAGAAATCCACATACAACTTTTGACTCTCCCAAAACTAAACTACTAATAGCCTACTGTTGACTGGAAGCCTTACTGATAGTCAATACATATTTTGTCTTTTATATGTATTATATACTGCATTGTTACAACACAGCAAGATAGAGAAAAGAAAATGTTAAGATGATAAAGAAGAGAAAATATATTTACTGTTCATTAAGTGCAAGGGGGTCATCATAAAGATCTTCATCCTATCATCTTCACGTTGAGTAGACTGGGGAAGAAAAAGAGAGAAAGAGGAGGGGTTGGTTTTGCTTTCCCAGGGGTGGCAGGGGTTGAAAAAAATTCATGTGTAAGTGAACCCACACAGTTCAAGCCTGTGTTGTTCAAAAGTGAACTGTGTTTTCTTTTGTCTACTCTTATACCTCTTATGTTTTTCGCCCTTTAGCAGAGATGCAGATATGAGAGGAATAGAGGTTAAAATAGGATGTAATAATTATGAGTTTCATCTCCATTTTATATTAGGGATTATTCTTAAACTTGTGAAGAAGATATAGCCTGTATGGTATAATTTGAGATATAGGCCACTGAAAAGACACTTCTGTTGTCTTGTGTGTGAGTGTATGTATGTGTATGCGCACGCACACACACACACACTAATAATTTTTACTTTTTTTTGTCTTTTAAAATATGATTTTGACATTTATGTCATTTCAAACTGCATGTAGATTTCTGACAATCAAATTTTTTTGGTGTACAGATTATTATCACCTGTGTACTAAGCATAGTACCTGAGAGTTTTTTTTTTTTCTGAACCTTTTCCTTCTCCCATCATTCTCCCTCAAGCAAGCTCCAGTATCTGTGTTTCCCCTCCTTCTGTCCATGTGTTCTCATGATTTAGCTCCTACTTATAAGTGAGAATATGCATTACTTGGTTTTCTGTTTCTGCATTAATTTGCTAAGGATAATGGCCTCCAGTTCCATCCATGTTGCTGCAAAGACATAATCTCATTCTTTTTTATGACTGCATAGTATTCTACCACGTGCCACCATGCCTGGGTAATTTTTGTATTTTTAGCAGAGACAGGGTTTTGCTATGTTGGCCAGGCTGGTCTCAAACTCCTGACCACAAGCGATCTGCCCACTTTGACCTCCCAAAGTGCTGTGTTTACTAGCATAAGCCATTGCACCTGGCCTGTTATTCTTTAACTTTTAATAGCCATTTTGACTGGTGTGAGCTGGTATCTCATTGATTTGCATTTCCTGAATAATTAGTGACATTGAGCATTTTTTTGTATGCTAGTTGACCACATGTATGTCTTCTTTTGAAAAGTGTCTGTTCATGTATTTTGCCCACTTTTTTTTTTTTTTTTTTTTTTGAGATGGAGTTTTGCTCTTGTTGCACAGTCTGGCGTGCAATGGCACAATCTCAGCTCACCGCAATCTCTGCCTCCCAGGTTCAAAGAATTCTCCTGCCTCTGCCTTCCGAGTAGCTGGGATTACAGGCATGTGCCACCATGCTTGGCTAATTTTTTTGTATTTTTAGTAGAGATGGAGTTTCTACGTGTTAATTAGGCTGGTCTTGAACTTTTGATCTCAGGTGATCTGCCCGCCTCGGCCTCCCAAAGTGCTGGTATTACAGGCGTGAGCCACTGTGCCCGGCTATTGCCCACTTTTTAATGGAGGTGTTTTTTGTTTATACATTTGTGTAAGTTTCTTGTAGATTCTGTATATTAGACCTTTGTCAGATGTATAGTTTGCAAACATTTTCTCCCATTCTGTAGGTTGCCTGTCAAACGTTTTGTACCATTCTGTAGGTTGCCTGTTTACTCTGTTGATAGTTTCTTTTGCTGTGCAGAAGCTGTTTGGTTTAATTAGGTCCCATTTGTCAGTTTTTGTTTTTCTTGTGGTTGCTTTTGGAATTTTCATCACCAAATCTTTGCCAGTTCCTATGTCCAAAATAGTATTTCCTAGGTTATCTTCCAGGGTTTTATAGTTTTAGGTTTTATATTTAGATCTTTAATCCATCTTGAGTTGATTTTTATATAAGGTATAAGAAAGGGGTTCAGTTTCAACCTTCTGTATATACTAGCCAGTTATCCCAGCACCATTTATTGAATGAGGAATTCTTTCCCCATTGCTCGTTTTTGTCAGCTTTGCCAAAGATCAGATTGTCATAGGTGTGTAGCTGTATTTCTGGGCTTTCTCTTCTGTTCCATTGGTTTATGTTTCTATTTTTGTACCAGTACCATGCTGATTTGGTTATGGTAGCTTTTTACAGTTTGAAGACAGACAATGTGATTCCTCCTGCTTTTTCTTTTTGCTTAGAATTGCCTTGGCTATTCGGGCTCTTTTCTGGTTCCATATGAATTTTAGAATAGTTTTTTCTGGTTCTGTGAAGGATGTCGTAGCATTGAATCTGTAAATTGATTTGGGTGATATGGCCGTTTTAACAATATTGAGTCTTCCTATTCATGAGTATGGAATGTTCTTCTATTTGGGTCATATATGATTTCTTTGAGTAGTGTTTTGTAATTCTCATTGTAGAGATCTTTCACCTTCCTAGTTAGCTGAATTCCTGGTTTTTTGTTTGTTTTTGTTTTTGTTTTGTTGTTGTTGTTTTACCAATTATGAATGGGACTGTGTTACTTTTGACTGTCAGTTTGGTGTTGCTCTTGGTGTATAGAAATGCTACTGATTTTTGTACATCAATTTTGTATTCTGAAACTTTGCTGAAGTTGCTTATCAGCTCAAGGAGCTTTTGGGCAGAGACTGTGGGGTTTTTTAGATATAGAATAATGTCATCTGCCAACAGAGGTTAGTTTGACTTCCTCTTTTTTTATTTGGATGCCTTTCATTTCTTTCTCTTACCTGACTGTTCTGGCCAGGACTTCCAATACTATGTTGAATAGGAGTGGTGAGAGAGGGCATCCTTATCTTGTTCTGGTTTTCAAGGGGAATGCTTCCAAGTTTTGCTCATTCAGTATGAAGTTTGATGGTGACTGCAGCTTTGTCATAGGTGGCTCTTATTATTTTGAAGTATGTTCCTTCAGTGCCTAGTTTATTGAAAGTTTTTAACATGAAATGATTTGAATTTGATTGAAAGCCTTTTCTGCATCTGTTGGGATAATCATGTGGTTTTTGTCTTTATTTCTGTTTATGTGGTGAGTCACATTTATTGATTTGAATATGTTGAAGCATTCCAGAGATAAGGCCTACTTTATCCTGGTGAATTAGCTTTTTGTTGTGCTAATTCACTTTTGGTTTGTTAGTATTTTGTTGAGAATTTTGATGAGCATCTATGTTCATCAAGGATATTAACCTGAAGTTTTCTTTATTTGTTGTGGCTCTGCCAGGTTTTAGTATCAGGATTATGGTGGCCTCATAGAATGAGTTGGGGATGAGTCTCTCCTCCTCAATTTTTTGTAATAACTTCAGTAGGAATGGCACCAACTCTTCTTTGTACATCTGTTGTAATTCAGCTGTGAATCTCTCTGGTCCTGGGCTTTTTTTAGTTGGTAGGCTGTTTATTACTGATTTAATGTCAGCACTCTTTATTGGTCTATTTAAGTATTCAATTTCTTCCTGATTTAGTTTTGGGAGGATGTATGTGTCCAGGAATTTATCCATTTCTTCTGGAATTTTAGATTTATGTGCATAGAGGTGTTGATAGTTGTCTCTGATGGCTATTTGCATTTCTGTGGGGTCAGTGGTAACATCTTCTTTGCCATTTCTAATTATGTTTATTTGGATATTCTCTCTTTTCTTCTTTATTAGTCTACCTAGAATTCTGTCTGTCCTATTAATTTTTTCCAAAGAACCAACTCCTGGATTTGTTGATCTTTGGTATGGTTTTTGTGTCTCTGTCTCCTTCAGTTCAGCTCTGATTTTTGGATATTTCTTGTCTTCTGCTAGCTTTGAGGTTGCTTTGCTCTTGCTTCTCCAGTTCTTCTAGTTGTGATGTTTGGTTGTTAATTTGAGAAATAAGATCCTTTTGAGACAAGCAAATGCTCAGGGGATTCATTACCACCAGAACTTCCTTACAAGAGCTCCTAAGAAGCACTAAATATGAAAAGTAAAGATTGTTACCAGCCACAACACAAACACACTTAAGTACACAGACCAGTGACAGTATAAAGCAACCATACAAACAAATCTGCATGATAACCAGCTAACAACATGATGGCAGGATCAAATCCACACATATCAATACTAACCTTCAATATAAATGAACTAAATGTCCCCATTAAAAGGCACAGAGTGTCAAGCTGAATAAAGAGGTATGACCCAGAGATAAGCTGTCTTCAAGAGACCCATCTCACATACAGTGATACCCATAGGCTCAAAATAAAAGGTTGGAGAAAAATCCACCAAGCAAATAGAAAACAGAAAAAAGCAGGTGATGCAGTCCTAATTTCAAACAAAACAGCCTTTTAGAAACAAAGATCAGAAAAGACAAAGAGGGGCATTCCCTTCCCTAGTCCATAGCAAGAAAAAGAAGGGCACTACATAATGGTAAAGGATTCCATTCAACAAGAAGACCCAACTGTTTTATATCTGTATGCACCCAACTCAGGTATACCCATATTCATAGAGCAAGTTCTTAGAGACCTAAGAAGAGGCTTAGACTCCCACACAATAATACTGGGAGACTTCAACACCACACCAACAGTATAAGACAGATTATTGAGGCAGAAAATTAACAAAGAGATTCAGGACCTGAACTCAACACTTGACCAAATGGACCTAGTAGACATCTACAGAACTCTCCACTGGAAGACAACAGCATATACATTCTTTTCATTGCCACATGGCACATACTCTAAAATTGACCCTGCAATCGGACATGAAACAATTTTAAGGAAACTCAAAAAACTGAAATGATACCAACCACACTTTTGGACCACAGTGCAATAAAAATAGAAGTCAAGGCCAAGAAAATTGCTCAAAACCGTACAATTACACAGAAATTAAACAACTTTCTCCTGAAGGACTTTTGGGTAAATAATGAAATTAAGGCAGATATCAAGAAGTTCTTTGAAATTAATGCGAACGAAGACACAACTTACCTGAATCTTTGGAACACAGCTAAGGCAGTGTTAAGAGAGAGATTTATAGCACTGAACACCCACATCAAAAAGTTAGAAAGATCTCAAGTATATATATATATATATATTTTTTAAAGTAAATGTCATGGGGAAAAGTAAGGAATGAATCTGTTAGCACCCTGGTATAAATAAGTTAGCTAACTAGAGATAAGGAAGGGAAGAGAAGATACATACATTGTAGTAGCAGAAACTGACAGCATTTCCCAAAAGTTAATATGAAGGTCTACTTAATATCATACCTAGGAAAGTGTATCAAATAAATGATCTCTGATAAAAACCAAAACATTTAACACCAAATATCTTTCCTTGAAATTGAGAGCTCTATATCTGGCTTCTAATAACTCACTTAAAAATTAATTTTGTAACTTCTGAGATCAGAAAACATAACATTTATTTCCTCTGGCTTCAGTAAGTGTGAAATAGGAGATAATAATTATTTTTCTTTCCGTTTATTTCAGACACATTTGCTATGTGATTATTGTCCCAGGAACTGTATTATACCTCAGAACATAGTTTAAAAGTTTGATTATCAGACCCATTTGGGTAGCTTTTTAAATATATGGATGCTCAGACCCATACTTGGGTGGAACCTGGGAATGTTCAGTTTTCAAAAACCTTCCAATTAATTTCTAATATTCAGTCAGCTTGGAACAATCGCCTTAAAGGACTTGAAGAGTTAATAAATGTATTCTTCAAAACTTTATCATCAGATAGTAAAGTAGCCATCTGCTGAGTATGGGCTTGTTGTAAAATTACGTTAAGAAGGATAAGTGAAGTATTGGATATTTGTTTATTTTTTAAAAACTTTCATTGGAAAAATAGATACCTCCTTTAACTTTCTTTTATATCCCCACTTTTGTCTACAGTAAAAGGTAATGTAATCCCAGTGTTTGAACATCTGTAGTAAATTTTAATTAATACTCTTTTATAAATTGATGAATGTTGCTTCTTTCATTGTTTTCTTTTATCCTATCAAAATAAACCTTTTGAAATTTAACTATATGAGAGAAACTGACTTTATCAGATAAAGAAATTAAGATACCTGAAAAGGCACTTTCTCAGAGTTTTTTTTTTTTTTTTTTAATTTGTTGTTTTGCAACTGGAATTAGATTTCTAAGTAAATTCTAAATAATTATGAAACAGGTTTCTAAATAAATTCTCCCCAGATACCAATATTGACATTTCAACTTTAAAGAAGACATTTTAGAAATGATGAGCTATTTTAAATAAGAACAAACAATGAAGAAATAGAGGATCTTTGATTTGATATATGTCATCTTGATTTTTTTAAATGTAGGCAGCAATCTTTAAAAATATTTTATTCTCCTCATTTTTGTTGGGTCTTATAAAATACCATTTGTAGTTCTTTACATGTATGCTATATGGCAAGCAGTTTTAAAACTTTGCATGAATAGATTTTGGTTTGTTTGGAGAGTTTAGTGATATGCCTGGAGAGATAATGGAGACATGGGTGTGTCAAAATTAGGGGGGCATGATGGTTCATTTTATGTGTTAACTTGGCTGGGTCACCGAATGTTCAGATAGTTGGTCAAACATTATTCTGGATATTTCTGTGTTTTTGAATGAAATTAACATTAAAGTCAGTGGACCTGAGTAAAGCAGACTGCCCTCCATCATGTGGGTAGGCCTCATCAGTTGAAGACCTGAGTAGAACAAAAAGACCTGCCTCTCCCCGTAAGAGAGAATTCTATAGCAGACTGTCTTTAGATTTTATCAGCACCATTCGCTCTCCCAGATGATTTCCTGCTGGCCTTTAAATTTCATCTGTACTATTGGCTGTTCTGCTTCTCTGCCTGTTGACCTTTAGACTGGAACTATACCATTGGCTCTCTGTCTCTCGAGCCTGACAGGTCACACTGCATATTTGCACTTGCCAGTTTCCATAATTGTGGGGGCCAATTCCTTATAATAAATCTCTTTCTACATATGTACACATCCCGTTGGTTCTGTTTTTCTGGAGGATCCTGACTAATACAGTGGGCATCACTGGTCTCATAGTCAGTTTTTGATCATCTAGAAGATACTTGTTGACAGGGAGTAATGATTAATTGAATTATACAATTATTACCAGTAGGCTGCTTCTTTTACCTCAGGACTATTTATCTGAGAGTTGTAAATACAACTTGAATCTCACTTTCCTTTTCCCTTTTGCAGCCTCCATCTTCTACGTTTATCCAGATTCAGAGAGAGAATCAGTTAAAATGAGCATTAAAGAGAACTTTGAAGGGGAAATAAATAACCACAGGCTTGTCTGATGAGTGTGTAATAGAAGAAGGATCAGGGATGGCAAGGCCAGAACTAATGGAGAGATTATGCACTGCATGGTCTTTTAAAGCCCCAGTGGGCAGGTAACATTCTCTCCTCCTAGCTGCCTCACTGAGTAATAAATTGCTGGGCTACTCAAATGCAATGTCATTTTTCTAAAGTTAGGTACCCCTGACTCTACTGAGCTGATCACTACTGCCAATGGTATACTTTTCCTGGCTCTTTAACTCATCCTAACTTGTTTCCTAAAATTGCTGTCTCTGTTCAGAAGTTGCAATGACTTAAGAATATTTCTGGCCGGGCGCGGTGGCTCAAGCCTGTAATCCCAGCACTTTGGGAGGCCGAGACGGGTGGATCACGAGGTCAGGAAATCGAGACCATCCTGGCTAACACGGTGAAACCCCGTCTCTACTAAAAAAATACAAAAAACTAGCCGGGCGAGGTGGCAGGCGCCTGTAGTCCCAGCTACTCAGGAGGCTGAGGCAGGAGAATGGCGTGAACCCGGGAGGCGGAGCTTGCAGTGAGCTGAGATCCGGCCACTACAGTCCAGCCTGGGTGACAGAGCGAGACTCCGTCTCAAAAAAAAAAAAAAAAAAAAGAATATTTCTGGGAAGAAGTAGGATGAAAATGGGGTTTTAGCACCTAACTTAGCTGGAGTAAAGACAATTCTCATTCAGTGGTTAAATCGCTGTGTATTTAAGTTGTGTTTAGATCCTAGTGAGTGGATGTCAACATTTAAGAATACTGAAGCAGTACACAGATGGTACCATATGTCCAGAGGGAACCCTCTAAAAGACAATTGTATGGATATTTGGAAATATTTTAAAATATTTATATAGATGACCAAGTTTGGGTACCTCACTCTGAAAGAAAGATATCTTAAGCAAATGTTGTTAGCAATTCATCCAGGTACTTCAAACACTTACTGAATACCAGTAACTGCTATTCTGGTCTATCAAATGTGAAGGTAGTTTGTGTGAGACATTCAGTGTGTCATGGAGAGCCAGGATTGGTTGGGCTGATCCGGCAAGCCAGACTTCTTCCACTCCACTCCCAGTTATCCATAAATCAGTGAAAGACGATGTTCTCAGATAGCAGGAGATTGCTTTTTTGGTTGAGGGTATAGAAATATATTTGCTTCTTTTCTAAATCCTCTAAATTAACACAATTAACCTCTCTTACCTCTCACATCCTAGCTCCAAAACAATAACAACAACAACAACAACAACAACAAGAAAACTGCAGTTTAATGGCCTTGTCAAAATGCAGTGGGGTAAAGACAGGGGAAAGTGCAGTCACATGTATTAAAAAGATAGATACCAATTTGGTGTTTCTTATGAAAAAATTGACATGTATTCCTGCATATTGTTCATTAACAAATTAACAGCTCCAGCCCCCACTTTTATTCAATGGCATTAGCTCTTGGTTGGTAGTTCTGTCTATAGAGGAGGAAAAAAATCAGCTGTCAGGAGCAACCTTCCTTCCTACTTGCTTTCTTACCTTTTGCATTTACCTTTTGCACTTTTGGAGGCCAACATGGGCAGATAGCTTGAGCCCAGGAGTTCAGTGTAGAACCTTATGTAGGTAGAGTCAAACGAATAATTAGTCCTCAACAGGAAAAGTCACTGGTCCTTTAGTAAGATAAATGAAGTGAATATTACAAATATTTGAAAAATTACTTTGCAGAGACACAGAAATATCTTGTGTGTAAGTATACCCTGTTGAATTAATTCTTGGAAGCGTCTGGGTTTGTCTCTTGACATTTCTTCTTATCTCTGGCCTCTGAGCTCTGTAAAGCCTACTTAGGAAGTATATAGGTGTGAAACTAATGTAACTTTGGAGTGTTTAGGGATGCATTATCAATAAATAATACTGAGCATTAATTGGAGAAGGTTGAGGTTATCACATTGCTTTGTTTGTATTTTTTGACATAACTTGCATATTGTTAATTAACGAGTTAACATCTCCAGCCCCCACCTGTATGGAGTGACATTAGCTCTGTATTGGTATTAGTGTAATCATGAAAATGCTTGCAAGTTCAGCCTAATGGCTTTATTTTCAGAGAGCTTTATAACTGATCTTAGAAACAAACATAAAGGGCCCCTAAAGAGAAGTCTTTTACTAAAGATCTTTGATGCTAATATTAACAGTAAAGATTCCTTTTAAAGTGACAAAAGCCAGTATGTTGTGAACTCTTAAAATGGAAGCATATTGTCAGTGCATTTTATCTTTTTTGAAAGGGACACAACAACTTCAGATTTTCTGATATTAATTAAGAATTAGGCAGAATCAGTTTTGAGATGGGGTCTCTGTCATCCAGGCTGGGATGCAGTGGTGCAATCATAGCTCACTGCAGCCTCAACCTCCCTGGGTTCAGGTGACCTTTCCACCTCAGCCTCCTAGACAGTTGAAACTATAGGCATGGGCCACCATGCCTGGCTAATTTTTTTGTATTTTTTTTTGGTAGAGACTGGGTTTTACCATGTTTCCTAGGCTGGTCTCCAGCTCCTGGGCTCAAGCTGTCTGCCCAAATTGACCTCCCAAAGTGCTAGGATTACAGATGTGACCCACTGCACCCTGCCCAGTTAGTATTTTACACTGTAACACAAAGGTCATATAATTTCTGGTTCTTAGGGGAAATATTAAAACTCAGAACTGGACAAGAATGGCTGTTCAGAATCATCACATATTAATGAAGAGGAAAAAACTAGGAATTAAAAAAAGAACACTTCTCTTTCTCTTCACTTAAGTTCTACTTTTTTTTTATCTTTTTTTTTTTGTGGAAAGGAGTTATGATAAAGACAGAAGAGCCAAAACTATAAAACTCTTAGAAGAAAACATTGGAGAAGAGTATCATGACATTGGATTTGGCAACGATTTCTCAGTTATCACACCAAAAGCACAGTCAACAAAAGAAAAAATAAGTTAGATTACATAAAAATTAAAAACTTTTGAGCATCAAAGTATACCATCAACAGAGTGTAAAAGCATCTTATGGAATGGGAGAAAATATTTGCAAATCATGCATGCTTTACAGAATATATAAAGAATTCTTACAACTCCACAAGAGAAAAAACAAAAAAACTGAATTAGAAAATGAGTAAAGGGCTCAAGTAGACATTTCACCAAATAAGATATAAAAATGGTCAATGAACAGATGCTCAGTATCACTAATCATTAGGGAAATGCAAATCAAAATCACAATGAAATACCACTTTTCACTCATTGTGATGACTTTTTTTTTTTTTTTCAAAAAACCCAAAAATAACAAGTGTTGGCAAGAATGTAGAGAAATTGGAACCCTTGTACATAGCAGATGGGAATGTATAGTGATGCAACTGCTGTGGAAAACGGTATGGCTATTCCTTAAAAAAGTTAAACATAGAATCACCTTAATGATTTAGCAATTTCACTTCTGATTGTATATGCTGAAGAAGTGAAAGCAGGGACTTGAATAGATATATTTGTATACACATGTTCATGGCAGCATTATTCTCAGTAACCAAAAAAGGTGGAAGCACTGCAAGTGTCCATCAATAGATGTCCATCAATAAATAGGACACTGCAAGTGTCCATCAAATGTGGTGCATACATACAATAGAATATTATTCAGCTTTAAAATGGAAGGAAATGCAGATACATGCCACAACATAGATTAACCTTGAATATGTTCTACCAAGCGAAATAAGCTAGTCACAGAATGATTAAAATTTTATATCTTTTATATGATGTTTCTAGAGTAGTAAATCAATAAAGACAGAAAGCAGAATGGTGGCTGCCATGGGTTGTGGAGAGGGGAGTGGGGAGTTACTGTTATTATAATGAGCATGGAGTTTCAGTTTGGGAAAATGGAAAAGTTCTGGAGGTGCATGGTGGTCTTGGTTGTACAACAGTGTGAGTATACTTAATGCCAGAGAACTGTACACTTAAAAATGTACAGATAGTAAATAGACGGTAAATTTTATGTGTATTTTACCACAATAAAAATAAACTAAGGAAGAATAACACAAAATTTACTTTAAATATTAATTTTTTTAGCTTGTTGCGTTGAATTCACATTTATCAGTTGGAAAAAACTGTTTTTTTTCCTGGCAGTCTCAAGATGAAACAGAACGAAATCAAGCTCTGTTACAGTAAGTACACTAGTTTTTGGCTTCATTATATTGTAGGTATTTTTGTCATTTTGCACATCTAAGATGAATATTCATTTTTAAGAGTTTTAGAATTGTTGTATATTTTTGAATAATTGCCCATTTTGTAGCAAAAATATATGTTATTTTACACACGTTCTAGATAAGTTTTATTTCATAAGAAGCATTAAATCAGATTAACTTAGTTCTCTATTATTTTAAAAGCGAATTTAAAGCATAGCAAATTTATGAAGGGGCTGCAAATAAAAACAGCATGAAGGAAGATTTTGTAAAACTTACTGAAATTAGACTTCATACAATTATTATACCTTAAGAAACTCGACCAGGCGTAGTGGCTCACACCTGTAATCCTAGCACTCTGGGAGGCTGAGGCAGGCAGATCACCTGAGGTCGGGAGTTCGAGACCAGCCTGGCTAATATGGTGAAGCTCCATCTCTAATAAAAAATACCAAATTAGCCGGGCGTGTTGGTGAGCGTCTGTAATCCCAGCTATTCGGGAGACTGAGGCATGAGAATTGCTTGAGCTTGGGAAGTGGAAGTTGCAGTGAACTGAGATCGTGCCACTGCACTCCAGCCTGGGCAACAGAGTGAGATGAGACTCTGTCTCAAAAAAAAAAAAAAAAAAAAAAAAAAAAGAAAGAAAGAAAAAGAAACTATCCTTTCAGTTCTTTTAAAACAATGATTCTCAAAGTATGGTCTGTGAACACTTCGGGAGTCCATGAGATTCTTTTAGAGGGTCTGTGAGGTCAAAACTATTTTCGTAATAATACTAACACATTAGTTGCCTATTTCATGGTATCTACATTTGCACAATAGTGCTATAGTAATGGTGGATAAAATGCTGGAGTCTTAGTAGGAATCAAGGCAATGGCACCAAAGAATACTAGTAGTCATTGTGTTTTTTCACTGATACGTGCTCTCAGTTACAAAAATAAAAAGAAGGCAGTTTCACTTAATAGAATTTGTGTTTGATGAGGCAGGAAAATTATTAATTTTAGTAAGTCTCCACCTTTGAGTATATATATTTTTAATATTCTGTGTGATGAAATGGAAAGTATGCTTAAAGCATTTCTGTGCATACTGATATGTGATGTCTATCTTTTTTTTGAACCAGAGTCTCACTCTGTCACCCAGACTGGAGTGCAGTGGTGCGATCTTGGGTTACTGCAACCTCCGTCTCCCAGATTCAAGCAATTTTTGTCCCTCAGCCTCCCAAGTAGCTGGGACTACAGGTGTGCGCCACCTTGTCTGGCTAATTTTTGTATTTTTAGTAGAGACAGGGTTTTGCCATGTTGGCCATGCTGGTCTTGAGCTCCTAGCCTCGAGTGATCCACCCGCCTGGGCCTCCCACAGTGATGGGATTACAGGTGTGAGCCACTGTGTGCAGCCGTCATGTTTATCTTGAGTAAAACACCTGTGCACTTGTTTGAGTTGTAAGCATTGGAAGAAAACTGGTTTCACCTTTTTTTTTTTAACTTGAGAGGTGATTTTTTTGATATTTTATAATGAAATGTGTCAACATTAAGAAAACGTACATAACTCAGTGCATAAGTATTTTCTAAAAGACCAATGCATGATGTTACAAAATCATGTATAGGTAAAAGACCCATTCAAAAGTGCAGGATAGACTGTGGGTTTTAATGTAATAGAATGCAAAAAGTTCATTAATTTTGCTTCAGTTTCCTACATTTCCCTTTTAGGAAAGTATCGTTGATTAAATAATTTGGCTATAATATTGAAAAAGAATATTTTAGGGGTAGAGGGGGAAAGCGTCCTGTATCCCCAATGAAGGTTTGCTGAAAATGAACAGACAAAAGACAGATTTATAGAATAAAAAGGCATATAAAGTTTATTTAATGTACATGGGGGAAAATCACAGGAGTGTGGTTACCCAATAACCCAGTGAGGTCCAGATGTTTATACACCATTATTCACAGGGGAAGAGGAGATGGAGGTTATAGCAGTAAATGATTTTCAGGGGAAATGAATATGCCCAAAAAACAATGGCCTGGGACAACTTCCTCTAAGTTTTGGGGGAATTGATGGGAAGATGAGAGACAGAACTTCATTCTGAACAAAGGTTGTCTTATGCAGATAAAGTATTGAGTAATCTCTTGGTGCTGCTGTCAGAAGAATAGATAAAGAATTTGTCTGGACATGGTGTCCTGTCCTGGCCTTAGAGACTTTTAGTGTTTTCTCTGATGGTTAATCTTTCCTGGTTGTTTAATGAGATTCCTAGGGAGGGGATTTTAAGACCATTTTATTTTATTTTTTCAAGAAAGTTTTTCAGTCAGATAAGGAAATTCTGGAGAGAGTCCCTTCAGGTGCTTCAAGAAAGAAAAGATCAGAGAAATGGGGTGGGGGGTGAGAGGGAAGATCAGATGGAGACCTTGGTTCTGAAGCTTATTTCTGAGGCCTTTCAATTTTCTTTAATTCAGAGTACTCAGCATGACATGATGTCATATTTTGGCATATTATTTTCTGTACCCAGGCAATATTCACAATTATCCAAAAAGGCTACTAAAATACTCCTCCCTTTTCCAACTCTATATCTGTGTGAAGCCACATGTTTGTTGTATACTTCAAATAAAATTATATATGGCAACAGATTGAATGCAGTAGCAGATATAGGATGATAGTCATCTTTCATTTAAGCCACACATTAAAGAGATTTTTTAAAATGTCAAACATTGCAACTTTTCTCACTAATTTTTTTCATTTTGGGAAAGATAATTTTTCATAAAAATATATTAATATGTTCCTGGATTATTGCTATCATTTAAAAATTTATATATATTTAATTTTGTTCTTCATTTTAGTTTCTAATATGTAAATATAAATAAGTATAAGACACCAATAATTTTTAAGAGTATAAAGGAGTCTGAAGATCAAAAAGTTTGAAAACTGCTATTGTTGTAAAATAACTCTTTTGCCCCAGCTACCAACATTTAGAGAAGTAGAAAAAAGAAAAGATGAAGGAAGACTAATATAGCATCCATATTCTCCCCACCTAGAGAACCATTTGTTAACATTTTGATGCATTTTATGTTAGGCTTTATTTATATTTTTGCTTTTGTTAATACTTTCTATAAAATTGGGATCATCTTGCAGATAGTTTTGTATCCTGTTTTTAAATTTTAAGTAATTGTTTGTCAAAGTTATTTTCTTGTTGCATAATGTTTTTAAAAATGTGAATTTTGATGACCTTATAATACCTTATTGTATTACTGACTTTACTATAATTCATTTAATTATTCCTCTACTACTGGACCTTTACGTTGTTTGTAGTCTTACCTAACATAAATAACTATTTGTAGTAATTTAGATGATGCTTTGCTCAGTTTTCAGATTGTATCCTAAATACTCTTGCAATTAAGGGAAAAAAATTCTGTTGTTAACTCAAACTATAGTTTTATTTTGTTTTCAATCAGCTTGTTCTTAAAGAATCACACCTTAGGAAAAAAATCAGCATTCTTTTCTAGTTGCTTCAAAAATTATCATTCTACATGAATAGTCTCATTTTTATTTGAAGGCAGCTTATATTGATCACTTCTGTTTTTGGACAGGAGAGAATGGTTAATTTATTATTCTTGCGTAGGATTCCAGTAGCTGTGCCTGCTGCATTAAAAACTGCTCTTAAAACAGCTGAAACAAGAGGCTTTTTTTTTTTTTTTTTTTTTTTTAAAGGAAGGTGTCTTGATTACATTTATGCAGTAAATTAGGCTGAGAAAAAATATAGTTAGCTGATTGCCTTTCTTTAATCAGCTTTTAATTATCACAGGGCAGATGATCAAAATTGCAGATTAGGCATGACCCTTATTTTGCTTTTTAACTTCTTCCCTTTGGTATTCCCTACCTTTTCTTTGCCTGCTGTGAAATACAAGAATGGTAAGTAATGCCTGGAGAAATTTATCATTAATGACTTTTGCTTACATCTAAAACTGTAATGACAAACTATTAGTGTATTTGATGATGTAGCTAGGCAAACTACATATTTCAGGACCATTTTCTCCCTGACCTTCCTACCGCTATTTGGCAGACAGTCACATCCAAAGTCACTTTTAGACCTAAATGTAGTTTAGCTTGTATACACTCCTTAGGTCATTTATTATTTTTCAGCTCTTTCCTTCATTTTTGCAGTTACTTGAAATGAAAATGTTAAAAAATTGGTAATAATTGTAAAAATAATTGGAATGATATAGCAAAAAAAGTATCCTATTTGGAAAGCCTTTTAAGTGAAAATGAAAAATTAAATTGTATTTGAATGAGAAACACTATTTTTTCTTTCACTTTAACATTTATTTTTATTAATTAATTGATTTTTTAGGACTAGAAAAAATTGTTCAATGTTCATTGGGTCGTTTCACCAGTCTGGACTTTCATTGAACCACCAAAATAGTGAAGGTATGTTTTCATGGTAGAGTCATATAAAGGAAATTAGTCTTTGCCTAAAAATAGAAGACTTAGTTAGATATACATTTATTTACAACTAGTCTGGTCAATTATATATATCTATATATCTATCTAGATATATAGATGTATAGTTTTTTTTTTGGTAGAGATGGGGTCTTGCTATGTTGCTTAGATTAGCTTTGACCTCCTGGGCTCAGGCAAATTATCCTGCCTTAGCCTCCCAAATAGTTGGGGCTACAGGCATGCTCTACTGAGCCTGGCTTACCATACATTTATAAATATGAAATGAGTGTTGCTATTGACTTAGATCATGGTTAATAGAGTTACCTATGGGAGTAGCAGCTCAGGTGCCATTAGTATCTGCTACTCAAAATGTGATTTGGGGGCTGAAATTTGAAAACAAAGTTTATTTCCTATGTTCATAATATTTTTAATAAGAATTTCATGTTTTTCTTGACACAGGCCACAGGCCAGTTTTGCCTTGGTTTGAGCTATATTAGAGGATAGCTGTCTATCTTTTTGCGGTGTCTACCAATGCTTCCTCCAGAGTGAATGTCAGGTATATTGTGTCACAGTGTAGTAAATATTTATAGTGTTCAATGAAACCTAGTATTATAAGAAAAGGATGCAAGGACTTGATAACATTTTGGAAAGATAACTTTAAAAAGCTCTGTCTTCTCTTGCTCTGTTGCTACGCAACAAAGCAGTACCACTTTTGCCCACCACCAGCTCTTATGTGTACTTTTAGTGTCTAGAGTTTGGTCTTTAATATGGTTTATTCTTTTAACAAATATTTATTAAGCCTGCTATACACCAGGCATATGGGTGCCAAGGGTGTGAATGCTAAATAAACCAGGGATTCTTAAAGGGTAGCTGATCCATTTTGGAGCATGACAATATCAGGATGAGCCTGAATGTATCATTATTACTGAAAAGCAAGGATGCTTTCAAGGATGTCTGAGGCCAGTGCTGGAGTAATAAATGGTTAGCTCAATGGTGCTATGGCCAAACTGTGATAAACTGGCCAAACTGATACATTAAGTAGGGATAAAAATCCAGTAATTTAGAGTTCATAGAAATAAGTTTGTGAAAAGACTATGAGTTCATAATGATACTCAAAAAATGTTAAGAGTGTACAAAAGATTGTCTCAATACAAAAAGAAAAGCAACTATAGCAGGATGTTTAAGAATGGGCTGGATGTGGTGGCTCACACCTGTAATCCAACACTTTGGGAGGCTGAGCCAGGATAATTGCTTGAGCCTAAGAGTTCGAGACCAGCCTCGGAATCACAGCAAGACCCCTGTCGCTACACACACATGCACACAATTATCTAGGTATGGTGGTGCATGTTGCACTGAGGTGGGAGGATAGCTTGAGCCCAGGAGGTTGAGACTGCATGAGCCATGTTTACAGCCCAGGTGACAGAGTGAGACCCTATCTCAAAAAAGAAAGTTTTAATGACTAAGAAATGGGGGCCTGTTAATATCTGTGCATTTTGATTTTTTAATTAAATACATATCTATTTATAAATCATAGGATTTTTTGTTTATCACTGTTTAAGTAGGGAAAGAGTCAGGCGGTCCTGGAAAAAGTAAGAATTGTACCAAGGAAAGAAAGGCCCACCACACAGTACCAGCAGTGACACATAAAACGTATAAAGTGGGGTCTGTGTCCCCAGATGACAAATTAACCTGGTATCCAATTAAGGAGACTTTTCTGCAGAGACTAGATCCTTATCTCTTAGTAAATAAAAGCCTTAGATGGCCCTGCCTATCATTATAAGATACTAAATGGCAGGAATAAGTTTCTAATAATACTACATAACTTATCAGTACATAATAAGTGACAAGACAAAAGCTTTTGTAACACCAACCAAGTAAAACTTAAAACATTCTGGGACAAAACATTAGATTACAAAAAGTAAACTTTGTGAAGTTCAAGGTATTTATTTTCAAGTAAAGCCAGATAATTGGCTGGTCAGGTAGAATAATCTTGAGAGAAATAATCTCATGCCCCAACAAAATATCAGGTAGTCTGTAACCCTGGAAAGGTGTCAGAGTATTACTTTAATCTTAAAAAGGTATAAGAATAACTATAGAAATAAAGAAGAATGAATTACACCAATGATACTGTTATTTTAGAATTAGTTTAAGAGCAGTAGTCTTTTATATCTTTGAAATCGTAAAAAGTTATGTCAAATTTTTAGTTTAAATTGTTTAAGGAAATTTAAGTTTGTTATCAATGTTTAAATGTTAAATAGTAATTTTCAAGTTTTCCTGTCTTAGATATGGAAGTTTAATAAATTAATCATTAAACAAATGTAAGTGTAAGTGGTAATTAATGTTCCTCTTTAAATATAAAAAAACTTTGTGATTTTTAAAAGGTTTAATAAGTATCAAATGGCCTAATATAATTCAGAGTATGCCAAACATAACCTCCAAATTTAGTAAAAACTATTTAGCACTTTTTACAAGATGTAGTTATAGATTAAACAAAAAGAATTGTGTTTATAAAGCTGTATTTATATCATCTTAGAGGGTGAAGTCTTTTTTTTTTTTTGTAATAATGTATTGAACAATTTCAGACAGAGGTGTCATGGATAATGTCATGCCCTGGGCATTCCTTTCACCTTTGGGTATTTTCTTTTTTCTTTTTCTTTTTCTTTTTTTGAGATAGAGCCTCTTTCTGTCTCCCAGACTGGAGTGCAGTGGCACTATCTCTGCTCACTGCAACCTCCATCTCTGGGGATCAAGTGATTCTCCTGCCTCAGCCTCCTGAGTAGCTGGGATTACAGGCATGCACCACCATGCCTGGCTAATTTTTGTATTTTTATTAGAGACAGGGTTTCACCATGTTGGCCAGGCTAGTCTTAAACTTGTGACCTCATGTGATCCACCCGCCTCGGCCTCCCAAAGTGCTGGGATTACAGGTGTAAGCTGCCACGCCTGGCCTCTCCTTTGGGTTTTGACTTTAGCAGGTGTCATCAATATTTACACAAAAATTTATTTTTATTTTTATCATACCCAATTCTAGTATTTATTTTAAAACAGGGTTCCACTATGTCATATATTCCCATGACTCCAACCTCCTGCCCATTTGGCCTCCTGAGTGCCAGCCATTGATGCCTTGTGATGCCATTGGCATCTGTGCACTGTTGTCACCACTCTCCTCGAACTTCTGAGTCACAAGTCTCATAGGCTGTTCCTTTAAAAGTGCCACATGGCCAGGTGAGGTAGTGCATGCCTATAGTCCCAGCTACTAGGGAGACTGAATTGGAAGGATCCCTTGGGCCCAGGAATTTGAAGTGTCAGTGGGCTATGATTGTGCCACTGCATTACAGCCTGGGTGACAAAGCAATACCCCCACCTCTAAAAAATAAAAAATAAAAAAATAGTGCCACATGCACCAGGATTATTGCTTTGTGTGTTTCTTGCTGCCCTAAAGCAGCTGTGACTAGAGATCCATAGAACTGGTAGTTCTCTTCCATTCTGGCACTTCATTGCAGTTCTTTCTTGCCTTTACTCCTTTCAGAGTATTCAGAACAAGAAGCTCATTTTATTATAATTCCAGACTATAGGTTAAATCACGTACAAGTAAATTATTAAATTATTAGCTTTTATAGCTGACTGTGTTCTAATACAGACCTTTGTCCCAATTCAAAGGGTAAATTCTAACCAAATTGTAGAAAGATAAAGATAAGCCAACTATCTTAAGCAAATATAATAGCTTTGGCCTTAAAACATCTGTGTATAAGTTAAATTTTGTGTATATGTTAAACCATGCTTCTCTGGCCATTTTCTTTGAATTTGATGCTTTAGAATTATTTCTCATGTATATCATTACATTTTGCCTCTCTAAAGTGAAAGTAGAAAATTTGAAAATTCTTTTAAGACCATCGATGCTAGGAAGAAACTGCATCAACTAATGAGCAAAATAACCAGCTAATATCATAATGACAGGATCAAGTTCACACATAACAATATTAACCTTAAATGTAAATGGGCTAAATGGTCCAATTAAAAGACACAGAATGGCAAATTGGATAAATAGTCAAGACCCATCAGTTTGCTGTATTCAGGAGACCCCTCTCACATGCAGAGACACACATAGGCTCAAAATAAAGGGATGGAGGAAGATCTACCAAGCAAATGGAAAACAAAAAAAGGCAAGGATTGCAGTCCTAGTCTCTGATAAAACAGACTTTAAACCAACAAAGATCAAAAGAGACAATGAAGGCCATTACATAATGGTAAAGTGATCAATTAAACAAGAAGAACTAACTATCCTAAATATATATGCACCCAATATAGGAGCACCCAGATTCATAAAGCAAGTCCTTAGAGACTTACAAAGAGACTTGGACTCCCATACAATAATAATGGGAGACATTAACACCCACTGTCAACATTAGACAGATCAATGAGACAGAAAGTTAACAAGAATATCCAGGAATTGAACTTAGCTCTGCACCAAGTGGACCTAATAGACATCTACAGAACTCTCCACCCCAAATCAACAGAATATACATTCTTCTCAGCACCACATCGCACTTATTCCAAAATTGACCAGGTAGTTGGAAGTAAAACACTCCTCATCAAATGTAAAAGAACAGAAATTATAACAAGCTGTCTCTCAGACCACAATGCAATCAAACTAGAACTCAGGACTAAGAAACTCAATCAAAACCTCTCTGCTACATGGAAACTGAACAACCTGCTCCTGAATGACTACTGGGTACTTAACGAATTGAAGGCAGAAATAAAGATGTTCTTTGAAACCAAGCAGAACAAAGATACAACATACCAGAATCTCTGGAACACATTTAAAGCAGTATGTAGAGGGAAATGTATAGCACTAAATGCCCACAAGAGAAAGCAGGAAAGATCTAAAATTGACACCCTAACATCACAATTAAAAGAACTAGAGAAGCAAGAGCAAACACATTCAAAGGCTAGCAGAAGGCAAGAAATAACTAAGATCAGAGCAGAACTGAAGGAGATAGAGACACAAAAAACCCTTCAAAAAATCAATGAATCCAGGAGCTGGTTTTTTGAAATGATCAACAAAATTGGTAGACCACTAGCAAGACTAATAAAGAAGAAAAGAGAGAAGAATCAAATAGACACAATAAAAAATGATAAAGGGGATATCACCACCAATCCCACAGAAATACGAACTACCATCAGAGAATACTATAAACACCTCTACGCAAATAAACTAGAAACCCTAGAAGAAATGGATAAATTCCTGGACACATACACTCTCCCAAGACTAAACCAGGAAGAAGTTGAATCCCTGAATAGACCAACAGCAGGCTCTGAAATTGAGGCAATAATTAATAGCCTACCAACCAAAAAAAGTCCAGGACCAGATGGATTCACAACCAAATTCTACCAAAGGTACGAGGAGGAGCTGGTACCATTCCTTCTGAAACTATTCCAATCAATAGAAAAAGAGGGAATCCTCCCTAACTCATTTTTTGAGGCCAACATCATCCTGATACCAAAGCCTGGCAGAGACACAACAAAAAAAGAGAATTTTAGACCAATATCCCTGATGAACATCGATGCAAAAATCCTCAATAAAATACTGGCAAACCGAATCCAGCAGCACATCACAAAGCTTATCCACCATGATCAAGTGGGCTTCATCCCTGGGATACAAGGCTGGTTCAACATATGCAAATCAATAAACGTAATCCATCATATAAACAGAACCATCATATAAACAAACCACATGATCATCTCAATAGATGCAGAAAAGGCCTTTGATGAAATTCAACAGCCCTTCTTGCTAAACACTCTCAATAAATTTGGTATTGAATGAATGTATCTCAAAATAATAAGAGCTATTTATGACAGATCTGCAGCCAATATCATACGGAATGGGCAAAAACTGGAAACATTCCCTTTGAAAACTGGCACAAGACAGGGATGCCCTCTCTCACCGCTCCTATTCAACATAGTGTTGGAAGTTCTGGCCAGGGCAGTCAGGCAAGAGAAAGAAATCAAGGGTATTCAGTTAGGAAAAGAAGAAGTCCAATTGTCCCTGTTTTCAGATGACATGATTGTATATTTAGAAAATCCCATTGTCTCAGCCCAAAATCTCCTTAAGCTGATAAGAAACTTCAGCAAAGTCTCAGGATACAAAATCAATGTGCAAAAATCACAAGCATTCTTATACACCAATAACAGACAAACAGAGCGACAAATCTATGAATGAACTCTCATTCACAATTGCTTCAAATAGAATAAAATACCTAGGAATCCAACTTACAAGGGATGAGAAGGACCTCTTCAAGGAGAACTACAAACCACTGCTCAGTGAAATAAAAGAGGACACAAACAAATGGAAGAACATACCATGCTCTTGGATAGGAAGAATCAATATCATGAAAGTGGCCATACTGCCCAAGGTAATTTATAGATTCAGTGCCATCCCCATTAAGCTACCAATGACTTTCTTCATAGAATTGTAAAAAACTGCTTTAAAGTTCATATGGAACCAAAAAAGACCCTGCATTGCCAAGACAATCCTAAGCAAAAAGAACAAAGCTGGAGGCATCACACTACCTGACTTCAAACTATACGACAAGGCTACAGTAACCAAAACAGCATGGTACTGGTACCAAAACAGAGATATAGACCAATGGAACAGAACAGAGCCCTCAGAAATAATACCACACATCTACGGCCATCTGATCTTTGACAAACCCGACAAAAACAAGAAGTGGGGAAAAGATTCCCTATTTAATAAATGGTGCTGGGAAAATTGGCTAGCCATAAGTAGAAAGCTGAAACTGGATCCTTTCCTTACTCCTTATACAAAAATTAATTCAAGATGGATTAGAGACTTAAATGTTAGACCTAAAACCATAAAAACCCTAGAAGAAAACCTAGGTAATACCATTCAGGACATAGGCATGGGCAAGGACTTCATGTCTAAAACACCAAAAGCAATGGCAGCAAAAGCCAAAATTGACAAATGGGATCTAGTTAAAGTAAAGAGCTTCTGCACAGCAAAAGGAGCTACCATCAGAGTGAACAGGCAACCTACATAATGGGAGAAAATTTTTGCAATCTACTCATCTGATAAAGGGCTAATATCCAGAACCTACAAAGAACTCAATCAAATTTACAAGAAAAAAACAAACAACCCCATCAAAAAGTGGGCAAAGGATATGAACAGACACTTCTCAAAAGAAGACATTTATACAGCCTACAGACACATAAAAAAATGCTCATCATCACTGGCCATCAGAGAAATGCACATCAAAACCACAATGAGATACCATCTCACACCAGTTAGAATGGCAATCATTAAAAAGTCAGGAAACAACAGGTGTTGGGGAGGATGTGGAGAAATAGGAACACTTTTACACTGTTGGTGGGTCTGTAAACTAGTTCAACCATTGTGGAAAACAGTGTGGCAATTCCTCAAGGATCTAGAACTAGAAATACCATTTGACCCAGCCATCCCATTACTGGGTATATACCCAAAGGATTATAAATCATGCTGCTATAAAGACACATGCACATGTATGTTTATTGTGGCACTATTCACAATAGCAAAGACTTGGAATCAACCCAGATGTCCATTGGTGACAGACTGGATTAAGAAAATGTGGCACATATACACCATGGAATACTATGCAGCCATGAAAAAGGATGAGTTCATGTTCTTTGTAGGGACATGGATGCAGCTGGAAACCATCATTCTCAGCAAACTATCACAAGAACAGAAAACCAAACACCACATGTTCTCACTCATAGGTGGGAATTGAACAATGAGATCACTTGGACACAGGAAGGGGAACATCACACACCAGGGCCTATTGTGGAGAGGGGGGAGGGTGAGGCATAGCATTAGGAGATATAGCTGATGTAAATGATGAGTTAATGGGTGCAGCCCACCAACATGGCACATGTATACATATGTAACAAACCTACATATTGTGCACATGTACCCTAGACTAATAATAAAAGAAAGAAAATCTTTTTATGGTTTATTAAAGGATAGACAAAAATTCAAGAATTATGTATTTGTAAAAACTCTTAAGTAAAATTTGTAGTTAGAAAAGATAATTCCTTCTAAATGTGTTTATTTTTAATATAGTAATCAAATTACTGTAAAATATTTTATTAATTAAGTTTATAAAATAGTAACTGTTGGCATAAAAGAATGATCATTTTGTCAACGAAAAGAGTCAAACTCTGTAAAATATTTGAAGAGATTTATTCTGAGCCAAATATGAGTGACCATGGCCTGTGACACAGCCGTCAGGAGACTCTGAGAACATGCGCCCAAGGTGGTCAGGGCACAGCCTAGTTTTATACATTTTAGGGAGATGTGAGACATCAATCAGTATGTGTAAGATTAAGTACATTGGTTTGGTTTGGAAAGGTGGGACAAACCAGAAGCAAGGTGGGGGCAGGGACTTCCAGTTTATAGGTGGATTCAAAGGTGTTCTGATTGGCAATTGGTTGAAAGAGTTATTATCTAAAGACCTGGAATCAGTAGAATTGAATCTCTGTGTTATGATGATAAGGGGTTGTGGAGACCAAAGTTTTATCATGCAGATGAAGCTTACAGGTAGCAGGGTTCAGACAGAGCAGATTATAAATGTTTTTTAACAGACTTAAGGTCGGTGTTGATGTTAACGCTGGTTGGCTTTTCCTGAATTCAAAAGGGAGGAGGGTGTAATGAGGCACGTGTGACCCTTTCTTCCCTTCAAGGCCTGAACCAGCTTTGTAATGCCCATGGCCAAGAGGGGTCCATTCAGATGATTGGGAGCCTTCGATTTTTTTTTTTTTTTTTTTCTTTATAGTTTTGAAGATGAAGTTGTTAAAGACAACATGGGAGAAAATGTCTATGAGAGTTGTTTCTTTATGATTCAGAGAAGGAAGAAAAGTGAATTCTCTTTTTCTGTTTTTGAATTCTAATCCCCCAAGGATCTGAAATTTTATTTAAAAAAACCTCTCCTTACAAAGATAGTTGAAGATGTATCTATTATTTTAAAATGTTTCTTTCATTGGTATTAAAATTTTAAGCAAGTAGAGATACAAAATGTTAAGTAGGATATACACAATGAAATATGTCATCACTTGTTGACAGGAATAATTCTAAACCAAGCATAAGAAATTACTTATTCTTATGACATTTTGCTTATCATGCTATAGCTTTTTATCATCAAATTGCAAAGGTGAAGTGAGGGAAAAAAATGGGTTTATTACTATTATCTTTTAGGATATGAAGCTCAGCAAGAATATTTATGCTTATTTTTCCCCCTGAAAAACCCCTCTTGCTTATGAGGATGCATTTTGAGGTTCAGTAGATAATTACTTGCTTTTACTTTAGCTATGTAGACATTACCTAATCAAAATAAACCAAAATTGAATTCCTACTCAAGTGTGTCAGAATATTTCGGTCTTTTTTTCTTTTCTTTTCTTTTCTTTTCTTTTCTTTTCTTTTCTTTTCTTTTCTTTTTTGAGGCGAAGTCTTGCTCTATTGCCCAGGCTGGAGTGCAGTGGCACAGTCTCGGTTCACTGCAACCTCTGCCTCCCAGGTTCAAGCAATTCTCATGCCTCAGCCTCCTAAGTAGCTGGGATTACAGGCACGTGCCACCATGCTGGCTAATTTTTGTATTTTTAGTAGAGACGGGATTTCACCTTGTTGGCCAGGCTGGTCTCAAACTCCTGACCTCGCACCTGGCCAGAATACTTGGGTCTTGATGATGAAAGTAGAATGGACTGGGTGCGGTGGTTCACACCTGTAATCCCAGCACTTTGGGAGGCCAAGGCAAGTGGATCACTTGAGGTCAGGTGGGGGGGAGGGAGGGAGGGAGAGAGGGAGGAAGGAAGGAAAGAAAGAAAAATGTAAAAGGAACAACATAGGAGAACTATCTTTTTTCCAGATCCTCCTTTAACCTAACTTGGGTGTGAATTGCTGTTTGCCAGCTTGGCTCAGAGGGGACAGGGTGAGAGTGGATAGTGAATTTGCAGTCGCAGAGGCAATGCAACAATCTTCCATAGTGTCTAGGATGACCTCCTGTCCTTTTGACTCCTATAAGGGGCATTTCTTTTCATGCCTAACTCCAGACAGCATGAGTTCATTTAAGCTTTAAGTACCTGTAGTGGAAGAGATAATGACATCGAGAAAGTAGATAGTCTTTTCTTTATGTAGTTACAAATGCTGTACTTAGAATAATTCAGCCAAAATAGGGTTCTTGGTTTTTAGCTAAAATAATTCCAAATAGTTACAATTTTTTTGGAGCTATATAAAATATTTTTTAAGAAATGGAAGAATTTTATAACTTCATTTCCAAAATAATACTTTCATACCAATAAATTTATGTAATATTAATAAAATATAAGATGTGTCACTTGACTGAGAGTTTAAGTTATATGATTATGAAATGCCAACTGAGAAGGTATGTTTTTAGTGCTTTCGTGAAACTGGAGTGAAAACTCATTGTTCTTTTCTAGGGCCTGAGGCTGATGAAACTCCTGAAGTTTTGCCACACATAGAAAAGGTTGGTCTGTATAACAGAAATTAACTATGTAGATTGTGGATTTAGATTTTTTTTAAAATGTGTCAATTAAAGTATTAGACCCTCCCCTAGGCAGGAATATGACTAAACCATTTCGGTAAATAGAAATCTATTTTTGTCTAATCACCTCTTTCATATTTATTCTTCCTTATTGCTGATAAAAGTGTTTTCTTGATCTGTGTTTCTTATCCACTACTGTAAGTCTCTTACTTTTTATCTAGAGTAGAAATACATAACTTATTATCAAACTAGTTTCTGAGATAATGTAACAAAGTTCCTTCCTGCTTTGGATTTGCTTTGTACTTGGTGCTATGGAGAATCAGAGGACTGTAGGATTGGCTGTGCTCACAAATGAACTCACACTTTCCTTAGGGATACTGGGAAATCAAGCTAGCCCAGTATACCCATACCTACTTTTTTTTTTTTTTTTTTTTTTTTGGAGATAAAGTCTCACTTTGTTGCCCAGGCTGGAGTACAGTTGTGCCATCGATCATAACTCACTGCCACCTTGGACTCTTGGGCTCAAGAGATCCTCTCACCTCAGCCTCCCAAGTAGCGGGGACTACAGGCCCATACTGCCACACCCAGCTAATTTTTTTCTTTAAATTTTTTTGTAGAGACTGGGTCTTGGCATCTCACCCAGAGTTGTCCCTGTAGCTTACTTTATCTCAGCCATACCTTACACATTCCTGCCTTCATGGTTTTGCTTGAATCAGGAGCCAGAAGATGGGAAATAACATAAAATTTGGAAACCAGATAGGTCTAGGTTCCAAGGATAACTGTTTATATCTGTAAGATAGGGACAGCGATAGCTGTTTTACAGGTATTGTGAGGACCGAGCAATGATGGTTCATGGTGTCTGGCACCTAGTTGGTGCTCAGTAAATGTGTGTTCCTCCATTCTTTCACTCCTTCACAAATCTTTACTTTCTAGCATAAGTACCTGTTCTTCTGTGGATCTATTTCAGATAGTTCTGGCAATCTTGACCAAAGTAACTGCTCCCTCTCTACCATTCATTATTTACTGACTATATCATTATTTCCAAATCACTTGTACTCTATGATATTAATAGATCTTCTGAGGAAAGGATTTTTTGGACAAAAATGTTTGGAGAACACTGTGTCCTAAAGTTCCCCCAATGCACATGGTTTGGAAAGTCCTGTTGTTCTCTACTGCCTCCATTTTTTTCTTCCCCAGAAAACTCATTTTTGCAAGACATTAGGCTTTGTATGTTATCAAGCAAATGGGCCTGCTGCCTGATGTGCGTAGAAGCCAATGCTGTGGCACTGGCTTTTGAGGAAAAAAAAAAAAAAGGCTTTACTGTGAGACAGGCCAGCAAGGAGACAGGAGAGGCAGTTCAAATTTGTGTCGTCTATTTGGGGTCTGGAACAGGTTTTAAGGGGCAGAACGTAAGGGAAAGGACTTAGGAATGTTGGTTTGACAGAGTCTGATTAGAAGGCTTCAAATTTGACCATTTACGGTAAGGTATATTTAGGTGGATTTTAGCACCAAATCTTGTGTCCAGCAGACCTCTTGCTTCAGAAAGAGTACCAGTGGTCAGGTTCCAGTCATTTCTCAGTCTTCTTTGTTCAAGGTTCTGGCTGCGCTACATGACTTGCACTTTTGGCCCTGTTATACCTGCAAGATGACTTGACATTCTGTTACCAACAAAGTAGGGGCAGTTTGGGCTGGTTCTGTGGTTATAAATGGAACTGCTTGATATACACTAGTTTATGCCATTCATTTGATTTCATAAGTGTTCTATGACATTATATGTATTCTATTTAATGTCTTAGGTATTTATGTCTTGAATCTTTTTTTTTTTTTTTATGTCTTGAATCTTAAGTTGGAAATAAATTGCTTTAGGACAGAGCCCAATGTATATACTTTATTATACCTGGTGCCTTGAATTTAGTAGACGTAAGGACTTCAAATAGTTTGGAGGCCTTGAACTGAGACTTAGAGAGTGAGTAGGATCTGGTTCTTGAATTTCTTGCATATTCCTTTTATCTTTCTGAGAAAATTATAGTTAGCATTGCTGACAAATAAATATGTTTTCTTAAGTGTTGTATGCTATTAATATATACTGAGTACATAAAGGTGGCAGGTAGAAAAGGACAGGAGGAAGAATAAAGTGGTTTTGCTTTTCTCAATCATACCAGATTAGAATATTAGAAGGCTTACAAATTACCGCACATCCTGTCAAAGGTATGGTGGATTTGATTTTTGGAAAAAAACTAAAGTTGTTGAAACCCATTCTGTTATTTAAGGCCAATAAAAATTATTTAGTGTTCGAAAAATTTTCAGTGCCTTTAAAGCACCTTATTTTCTTGAATGGCTTATAAACTCATTCTGAAAGCAATTTCAAAAGAGGGATTCTAACAGTATTTTGAGTATTAGAAACTTTGTGAGGCTGGGCACAGTGACTTATGCCTGTAATCCCTGTACTTTGGGGGGCCAAAGCGGGCAGATCGCCTGAGGTCAGGAGATTGAGACCAGCTGGACCAACATGGTGAAACGCCATCTCTCCTAAAAGTATAAAAAATTAGCAGGGCATGGTGGCAGGCCCCTGTAATCCCAACTACTCAAGAGGCTGAGGCAGGAGAATCACTTGAACCCTGGAGGCGGAGGTTGCAGTGAGCCGAGATGGCCCCACTATACTCCAGCCTAGGTGACAGAGTGAGACTCCATCTCAAAAAAAAAGAAAAAAGAAAAAAAGAAACATTGTGAGAACAGGTATAACCTATTAAGGTGATGTTTTATAGAAATAATAGTCATTTAGAAATGTTAAGTTTTTGTGGGGTTTTTTGCTTAAAATAACCACAACTCAGAGCCATTCATTTACAGCTAGGGCTTGTAATATTTATACAGAACTGTACCCTCATTTCTTTACCTTTTCCCTCTGACCTTTTGTCCTTTGGCCTCTTTACTCTACATTTACTTATTCCTGCAAAGGTGGGGCAATAAAAAGAAGGTGAAATTTTGTTCCTAGTTAATAATTTTCATAAACCAAATAGGAAATTTTGGCAAGAAAGAATTTTATAACCATTAATTGCTATGAAGCTTTGAGATCATCTGTTAATTTAACTATCCATACCATCTCTGCTTCTTCTGTTAGCACAGATAATTTAAACTTAAATGAATAATTTGCCATCTGTAATTATGGTCCAGCCAATTATGCTCTTGGTCTATTATTAAGCGTTTAACCATGTTTTCAGTAATTAGTGATTTGGTATAGGAAAGCAATAAAGAGTATTCTTTTTATTTGTGGAAGAGAAGGAAAGATGATGATAAATTTTGAGGGTAGCTTACAAACAAGATAAACTATAAAACTATAAAGTTTTCATTTTAAATACTTTATTGTATATGCTGTAATGATGTAATTTCTATTTGTAATACCCAGGAACTAAGTGACGGCAGAGATTCTCCTGAAGTTAGCCTTCTCTCAGGCACTGCTATTACAGTATCTGATATGGTTGCTGTAAAGGAGACATCATTAATAGAGCCAGAGAAGATCTTAGCAGCACCAAATACATTTTATGAGCCTAGAAAGGAAGTCATATTGACCGTGACTCCTGAAGAAACTAAGGATGAAGAAAGCTCTCTTGAAACCTTTGTGTCTGCCTTAGAAAGGTTACTTACATCACCAGAAAGCACCCAGGAGGAAAGACTGTTTGAATTAGTAAGTGATTTTGATAGTAAAGAATTGATGGACCCATTGAGTGACTCTCTTAGTTCCATATCAGTACCTTTGAATGCCTGGTCGGCATGTCATAGAGATTCACTAGAAAATGCAAAGGATGATGCATTGCCAGCTGAGTTATTGGAAGCCCTGAACACATTGTCGGAAGCCAAGATGGAAACCATCTGTCACAGAAAAGAGGGAGGCAGCAGTCTCATTGCTAGAAATGAATGTTTGGAAGTGAAGTTCAATACGTCTCAGACCAATGAAGATTGTACACAAATAGCAGAGGTGAATTTTGAATTTCTTTGTTCTACTCCACCATTTGAACATGGTTCCAAGTTAGCTGAGCTATAGGACAGGCGTCTTTCAGTGGAGCAAGTAGCTGAAAATATGAGTCTATGATTTTGCCTTTTAAACTTCAACAAGTTTTCATTGTGTTAAAATCAAATTTACCCAAATATCAACACCCATAAGATACTTTGTGACTTGGAAGCATAGAGTGATCTTTTTAGAAGTTCCTAGGGTAGAGTTTTCTGGGAGTTAGGAAGTTAGAATAGACAGATTTCTTCCCAACAGGCCTGAGAAGACATATCATTACATTGCTTACATGTAGGAAGGAAAGATTTCTTTACTAAAATTTTCTGTTAGCTCAGAAAATCACTATGTCTACCTGGGTGCAGAGTACTGATGGGATACCCCACATTAATTTACATTTTGACACAGAATATATGCAGGGATGCCGGGGAGGGAAAAAAATATGCCTAGCTTAAGTAGAATTTTGCCTTCTATGTCTGAGAATACTGCCAGGTGCATAGCTCTTGGGGTTTAGAATTCTTGTAGTATTATGCCTGGAAGCCCTGTAGTGGCCTATCACTCACAAAGTCCCTTTGTCATATTGACAGTTTCTTTGTTTTTAAAAATAATCTTTATTGTTTTTTTCTTGATTATAATAATAATGCATCCTCATTATAAAACAAATTTTAAACCTGACGGAATTACACAATAATATAGTAACAAATATCCTCCACAATTTCACTCTTCAGAGATAATCACTGTTAACAGTTGGGTTATCTCTCTCCAGTTATTTCCATCATATTCTATATTAGTTCATTTTATACTAATGGGATTATATTATATATAATGCCTTCCAACTTATTTTTTAAATTTAATAATATATTTTGTTTATCTTTCAATGTCAGCAAACGTAGCACTGCTTAAATCTTTTGATTTGTTGAATAGTATTCCACTATGTAAATATATTGTAATTTATTTAATCAATTCACTAATGATATCATTTGGATTATTTTCTTTCTTTTCTTTTTATCTTCCGATTACCAAAATGTTTCTGTGAACATCCTTGTGAAGATTTATAACAAAATGCTGAGCTCAGGTTGCAGCATACATACCCGGAATAATACTGCATGAAGTTCTGGTTAACAAATCTCAAAACTGACATAGGATTTTTTAAAAACCAGAAAAAGAGAAACTAATTATGGAGATAGGGCATGAAGATTAAATATGGAAAGAGGGAATATGAGTAAAGTGTAGGAAATTATGATTGATATTAATACAGTGAATATGAATTTAGCAAGTCTTCAAAAGGAAAGAAAAAAGCAACCCTCTTAAGTAGAAAGGAGGCTTATTTAGAACAGATCAAATAATATACTCGTTTACTCAGCTGTAATAAAAATATGGAGCTTGTTACCTTTAGAAGCTTTGCAAGATGGATATGTAAGTAGGCTGAAGAAAGGTTTAGATGATACATATAAAGAATACATATGCTCATGGAAGTTAAATCTATAATGAATTATTAAGAGAAAGTTAGAGAACAATTCCTGATATACTGTTAACCTTTTAAAATCAATAATGGAGGTTATATACTATTTTGTTCCACAAAATATCACTTACTGCTGCTGTCAGACAACAAAACCCTAGGCTGAATAGTCCATTGATCTAGCCTAGTGTGACATTTCTAATGTTTTTGTAGATCTCTCATCATTCTACATTCCCAATTTCTTGCAAGATTAAAGCTCCCAGAGTGACCATAGATTCGCCCTTGAATTTTCAAAATAAATATTGATCAAAATCATTTTTTACTTATGCTCTTAAGCTTTTAAATCTGCATTGTCCTTTATTACATTAATTATTATAAAATCTTTCATTATGTCCACATATGTCTATGAATTCTTGTACTTGCATCCTGTAATAGGCATTTTAATTTAATCAAAGGTCAAGACAAAATTTAGCTTCTTACAGTTTTAAGTTTTTTTGCAGTGTTGTAATTGTTTGTGGATGTATTTACGTATTTGCAGACTCTGCAAGACCCAGATCCATCTGGGTTGCAAACTTTGGCTCATCAAAATATCACTTCTTGTGAACCACTAAGTAATAAGAGAAATTCACATTCAGTGACAAATAGCTCTGACCAGGAAACTGCGTGTGTGTTGAGAAGATCATCCAGACTAGAAAAACTGAAAGTAAGCAGAGATGCAAAGTACTCAGATCACATGTATAAGATGCCAGAAAAGATTTTACCAAAAATCCTTGGCTGTGAGGACCTAACAAATAATAACTCTTCAGCTCAGAATTTCAGGTATGCAGTGAAATTATGTGTTTATCTCCAGGAATGCTGTAGACATTATAAATAATTATGTGCTTGGGGTCAGGGTCAGTATACAGTTAACACAGGGTAAAGAGCTTTATTTTTTATATTATTGCTTTTTTTATTTTGCAGCTTTTGGTCAGTGCCATACCACACAGCAAGGCTTTTTCCTTGCAAAGAGCCTGCATCTTTTTCTCTAGAGGGTGAATAGAGTGGATAGTGACATGCCAACTTGGGGAGTGAAGAGCAGGAGATTCAGAATACTCGCACTTGTAAATGACTAATCCTAAAGAAGAAAAACCCACAGGTAGTGCAAAGAGAGGGCTAGAAGCCATGATGACTGGCATGCCTGCTGCAGAATTACCTGCAGCAGCCATCTCCATTTTAAAAACTGCCACGCCACTTGAGAACAGCTCAGTAAAATACCCTGGAGTTTTAATATTATAGTCAAAATTTGGTATAATTCTCTGTGAATGTTTGTAAAAACCGTTATAGCCATTTTAAAAATACATTGTTTTTCAAGAATGCAGGATCCGGCTTTAATGATTGATAGTAAAGAGAAGAATATGCATTCACGCAGGTTCAAGAATGGAAAACAAATCAGGAAAAATGAACAATTTCCAGGAAAAAAAGGTGATGCATAGTTTGAGTATTTTTCTATTTCTTTTACAGAAACAGAATTTTGGTAGAAAGGATTCAGAGATTATCTTTCTCAACTTTCTAATGTTATTGATAAGGAAACTGAATTTCAGATAGTTAAGGGTTTTTCCCAGCATCATACAGCTCATTAGTAGCATAATTGAGAATTGATCCTGAACTTCTGACTCATAGGTTAGTACTTTTTTCTATAATTCTGCTTTGGAAACAGTAGTTACAGACCTCTTTTTAAATTTACATGTGTAACCAACCTAGCATAAGGCTATGAAAAAGCGTATTAGGAGGAATAAAGGAAAGGACAAGGCACAACTGTTATTTTCTTAGATCTTATTTCTGTGTTCCTATACCATCCAAAAGATTGAACTAAAAAACTCTCAGAAGCAATAAGAGAATCTAGAAACACTATTTAAAAAATAATAGATAGTGGAACAACTGGCAAAACTGAAATATGGGTTGTAGATGAAAAAATAATATTGTATCAGAGGTAAGTTTTCTGAATTTGATAATAATACTGCAGTGATATAAGTGTACATCTTTGTCCTTAGAAATACACATTAAAGTATTACTGAGTAAAAGGGCATGATGTATAAAAGTTACTTTTTATATATACATGTGTCTGGATGCATATGTATCTGTAAAAAAGAATGGTTTAAAGTCAATGGTAAAATGTCAACAAGGGGTGAGTCTTTTGTTCTATTTTTACAACTTTTCTGTAAGTCTGAAATTATTTCAAAAGAAAAAGTTTTAAAAATGTGATAAGCTGGAGTCAACAATTAATGCCTTTCACATATATGTATCCATGAACTTGTTAGAAAATGTAAAAGATTATCTCATTTGTAATTGTTACAAAAAGAAAATACTTTTATAACTAATAAGAAATGTGTCATATTTATAAGAAGAGTTTAAAAATTCTACTGAGGGATGTAAAAAATACTTGAATAAATGGAAAGAAGAACCTTGTTCTTGACTAGAAAGATTCAGCATTGTAAGAAGGTTCTCCCTAAATTATTCTAGAAATGCATGAGATCTCATCAAAAACAGATTTTTATTTATTTGCTAAATTTTTTGTTTTATTGTGTATTGCTTTTACAGGGATAGAGAGTAGCTATGAGAAAGTTTCAAAGTAATACTAAATATCACCTAGAAAAGTAAATATGAAAGACTAGCCAAGAAAATTCTGAAAAATAAAAACAAAAAGTTAAGAGTGGCAGGACCTTGTTCTCCATAATATGTGAGCATATTAGAAAGCTACAGAAATTAAAGTCATTTGACACTGTAGCAGGAATAGACAGATAACTCAGTGAAACAGAATAGAGAGTTTAGATGTAGAAGCCAGCTACAGTGAGACATGGGACAGATATGTAATATAGATGGCATCTCAAATTGTGGTGAAAAGAAAGACTAAGCAATAAGTAGTAGAAAATACAAAATTGGGTTTCCATAACATTCCTTACACTAACTTTAATTTCAGATTGATCAAAGATTTAAATGAAAAATGAAAGTTGTAGAAGAAAATGTAAGTGAATCTTGCTGTAACCTTGGTGTGGAAAAAGTCTTTTTAAACCCTCTTGGTTTCTGAGGTTAAAATCATAAAATTAACTGCATAACTTTAAAATAATGGTAAAAATTCTTTTAAAGAATGATAAAATTAACTACATACATTTTAAAAAATTGTATAGAAATATACCCTAAAGAAGAATCAAATATTAAATAGCTAAGAAATATTAGCATCATTTGACAAGGGTTTAATGGCATTAGTATGCAAAAAGCTCTTATGAAACAGTAAGGATAAAGAACAGGGGGTGTATGTCATGGCCTTAACGGTGGTGATGGTTTCATGGGTATATACTTGTCGCCAAGTATATTGAATTGTATACATTAAATAAATATCCCTTTTTACATGTCGGATAATAATAATAATTAATTTAAAAATTTTAAACTGGAGGAAAAAAGTAAAAAGAACATGAATAGATAAGGAACATGAACAAGCAGTTTACAGAAAGAGAAATAAACACACACACAAACACACACACATACACATAAGCACCTCAATCCATTCCTATTGGTCTAGGAATTCAAGTTTGAGTTTTGGGAGGACACCATTCATTCTATAACACCTTCATTGGTGAATTCTCCAAAATATATAAGGGGGAAATAATACCAGTTCTCCACACAATTCTTCCAAAAAATTAAAGATGAAGAAACTCTTCTCAACTCATTTTAATGAGGTCATCATTAAACTGATACCAAAATCAGAGACATTATAAGAACAGAAAATTAGACTAAATATCCTTCATGAATATAGATGCAAAAATTCTAAATAGGCCAGGTGTGGTGGCTGATGCCTAGAGTCACAGTATGCTGGGAGGCTGAAGCGGGTGGATCACTTGAGCCCAGAAGTTTGAGATCAGCTTAGGCAACATGGCGAAACCCTGTCTCTACGAAAAATGCAAAAAATTAGCTGGGCGTGGTGGTGCGTGCCTGTAGTCCCAGCTACTCAGGAGGCTGAGGTGGGAGAATTACCTGAGCCTGGGAAATTGAGGCTGCAATGAGCCATGATTGCACCACTGCACTCCACCCTGGGCAATACCCTGGAGAAGAATATGGAGAGCAAGACCCTGTCTCAGAAAAAAAATTCTAAACAAAACTTGAGCATATCAAATCCAACATTATATAATACATCATGACCAAGTGGTATTTATCCTAGGAATGCAAGATTGGTTTTACACTTGAAGACCAATCGCTGTAATTCATTATATTAACAAGCTAAAAAAGAGAAACCATATGATCATCTCAATAAATGCACAGAAAGCATTTGACAACATCTAACACATCTGTTCCTAGTGGAAATTCCCAGCAAACTAGGAATAGAGGGGAAACTTCAACCTGACAATGGACGTCTACAGAAATCATACAGTTTTATACTTGATTGTGAAAGACTAAATGCTTTCCTCCTAAGATCAGAAAATTACATAATTATAATATAACAAGTACAGCTGGCACAGACAGATTTGGAAATAAAGACTGCTTTGATTATGGTAAGCATACAATTTGTCTAGTGGGAAAAGAATGCTTTGTAGTCTGGTATACAAGAAGGTAGACTCAAAGTTCAGCAGTTTAGTTTGTTATGCAGTGGGACTGAATCAAGGGAGTCAAAAGGCAAGGCAGTTTTATGTAGTCTATTAAGAAGGCTGCTGCAGTACTCAGTTACCTTTGTGAGATTTTAGGATGGAGCAGGTTAGCTAGATAAAAATTGGAAAAGCTATCATCAAGCTATTCTGAAATTCAGAAAATCCAAATGAGTATTGCCCTCCAAATTGACAGGATTTGGAACATGTAAATGAGGAGCTTCAGTATTTTAGGAGGCACAGTGGAGAACTGATACTTGATATACATTATCTGGAAAAGTATTTTAATCATGCATTTCTGCTGACTTAGTAAATAAAAACAATTGCAAAGATCAGGCTATGATTCTCTGCTTAATTTCATTAATTTATTTTTAGCAAAGAAAGAGAATTTTGCATTCCTTTTTCCAGTCTCACTGGGATTAGTTTTTGTATCTTATATGCCGCTGAGATTTTCTCCTCATGGTTTTGTAAGACATCTGGTAATATACCGTTTTATTAAATTTCATAATATATTATTCTAGGTTTAAATAATCGTTTTCACCAGAACTTTTAAGATTATCTGTTAGTCTTTTCATATATGCACCTTTCATGGGTTTTCAATCAACATGCACTGTTTATCACAGTTTATAGTTTACTTCAAATATTTTAAAACTAGTGACATTGTCTCTTTTTCCTTTTTGTATGTAGATAATATTATAGTTGGGTTAATGGATGAATATTCTCATGATATAATATACTTTACTTCTAGACTGTTGACTGAGTTAATCCTGTTACCTATGTTCGTAAAGTTTGTAGTCTGAAATCGGTGGTTTGTAATTCATATTCCTTCTGATATTCAAATAATGATTTTTTTCCTTTTGTTCATTCCCTCATTTCAGAAAAAATGAAGGTGAACAAAATATCTCTTGGTAGCATTAACCGGAGAAACATTTTTGGAGAGAACTTAGTATATAAGGCTGCTCTGAACGATGATGCTGATCTTGTTCATCATTGTATAAAAAAAGGTGGAAATGTTAATCAGCCAAGTTATGCTGGTAAGTTAGGATTACCACCCACAGTTATCTTAAGAGTGGTTTGTAGTTTCAGCTGAATCACTCTTAGGAAAGTATAGCAAAGTGAGCCTAAGGTAAGTTCCAAACAGAAGACTTTCAGGTCATTTTCCTATTTAAGTAGCTCCTCACCATTATCTTTCAGGGAAGAGGGCAGGATGAGAAGACTGGGTGGCAGGAGAAGAGCATTATGTTTCTCCTTCAAAGATTATGCCAGGTGGGTTATGTGCAGTGGCATCCAGAAGGTACCTGGGGCTGGCTTTGCAAGGTCATTGTTACTATGAGACTCAGCCTTGAATGAAGGAGAAATGATGTCAAACACTGGAAGAAACTGATGGTTCACTGAGCTATAGGGGAAAATTCATGATGAAATGGTAGATGTACAGCAGGAGCAGTGGCCAGGGAAATGGAAAGAATACGGTATGAATTACAGAGCTTGGGACAGGGAGCTCAGAAAGAGCAGTATTTCTGCAAGGCTGGGTCACTGGGACAGTCTTCCCTGTGGGTAGAATGTGACATGTTGTGCTAGAGAAGAGTGATTGCTTAAAGGTACTTACACTGAACAATACTTGGACAGCCTGGATGGTGCTTTTGGGTGTCCATACTTTTCCATACTTGCTCAGTTTAGAAACAGTGCAAAGAGTCTTACGGTGCACAGAGATGGCACAGTAAAATCCATGGACAAGCAGCTGATTTCAAGTGCACCCCCAGTACTTTACCTTAGCAAGGCCTGGGTTTACACTATAATCAGGATTTTAACAGGATATTATTTTAAATGTCATACCCAGGTCATAGCCCTATTACCCTCAACGTTGGATCCTTATTTGCCAGCCACAGCACTTACTCTCTTGATTTCAAGAGATATGTGGTTCTTTCTGTTGGTATTCTTTGTCTGCCCATTGAGTTCAAGAGTAGCCCTACATGCAGCCAGTTTTGACTTTATGGATTTCCCAGGCTTCTCTTAACATGTTTCTTTTTATTAACCTTTTCTTTTTCTGTGCCATTGTTAACATTCTCAGTGACTGTTCCCTTCTTGTCTTCAGCCAGTTAATAAATACCTTTTCCTCATTGTCCCAGGTACTTCTGTGACCTTCATGAATTCTTTATCCCTATCATATTTTCCTGCATTTTGAACTTACTTGTTCTCTACTTTTCCTTCTTACTTTGCATCTTAGCTCTATCTTTATTTCTGGCTGCCACATCCCACAGAATTACAGAGGACAGTGTTTCCATTTTCAACAGAATCACCTGCAAAGTTTGTTTAAAGTGCAACCATCATTTCACCTCCCAAACCACACACACACACACACACACACACACACACACACACACACACACACCAGAATCACCTGCAATATTTGCTTAAAATGCAACCATCATTTCACCTCCCAAAACACACACACACACACACACACTCTCTCTCTCTCTCTGTCTCTCTCTCTCTCTCTCACACACACACACACACACTCACTGTCTCAGTAAAGGTCAAGGACTGGCAAGAGCTGTATGACCTCTAACATGTTAGTTCGATGTAGTGAGCTTTTACATACTGTTTACATACCTTCTATGTATCAGATGCTGTGAAAACAAAAAGATTAATAATCTCCAGTAGGAAGATTTAAGTGTACTTATTTTGTGGTACAATTAAAAAAGAGGCCCACTGCCCTGTGAGAAATGAACAAAATGTAATAATGGACCAATGGTCTTTTATATGTAACATTTTGAATTTTATGAGTCCTCACTTACATTTTATGAAATTTTGTCTCTGATTAAAAAACAAATTGCAGGGAGCTCAGAAAGAGTACTAATTCTTTTTCCAAAGGCAAAGGTGACAGTCATGAAGTAGGCTAAAAAAAACTCTGAATACTCAAAATAGATCACATTTTAAGTTTTTGCCAAAAACCTCTGAGATCAATGCCTTGAGCTTTATTTTATGCAGAACTCTTTCTGATTCCTATACCTGTAACACATTAGAACTGAAAAAGAAAGGTTGGCCCAGACCAGGGTATTAATAATAGCCTGAAGTTTAAGTCAATAACAAAGCAAGAAATAGATAACATAAAATATGAGAGACAAAACTGTTTAGGACTATGTAATGTAGAAAGGAGTGTGCGTTATTCTTCTGTGAGTGTTAACAATGGCTACATTACAGCATATAACAAATTTTATTGTGATTGTAAATCTTTTTAAAAAATGTATTATATTATGTTCTCTTTAAAGGAAATTTATAACTATATTCATGTTTTAAAGAGATTTCTTCCATGATAGTTAATTTCTTTTTTTAAATAAGTTTTTTTGGGGATCTCCCAACCTGCAGATTTGGAGGTAGTAAAAGATCTGTTGTAGAATGTGTTCCATCTTTATTTTGGAGGGGTGGTTTTACAATGCAGAAGGCATAATCCTTAGGGGAAGGAAAAGTCTCTGTTACACTTGATTTCTTTCTGTAATCTGTAGCGATTTCTGTGGTCTTCAGTGGCTTTCTCTGCAGAATAAAGCTCCTTCTGGCTTTATTGACACTGGGAATTTCTTTCAACCCTGAAACTGATAATTCTTCCTTACTGAGTCATCCTTGTTTAAGTCTCACTTCAGGTAGCATTCATTGTTTTTTCTGGAATTGGACACTATTTACTTTTTACTTTTAATGGATACATAATTATTATATAACATAACTATATGTATTATATATGGTATATATTATAAATATACATAATTATACATATTTATGGGGAACGATGTGATTTTTAAATACATGTATACATTGTGTGATGATCAAATCAGAGTAATTAGCATATCCAACACCTTAAGCATGTATCATTTCTTTATGGTAGGAACATTGAAAAATCTCCTTTTCTAACTATTTAGAGACATTCAATACCTCTTTGCTGACTCTAGTCACCCAACTGTGCAATAGGATACCATCACTTATTCTTCATTTCTTCGTGTGTGTGTGTGTGTGTGTGTGTGTGTGTGTGTGTGTGTGTAACGGAATCTCACTTTGTTGCCTGGCTGGAGTGCAGTGGCGTGATCTTGGCTCACTGCAACCTCTGCATCCAGGATTCAAGCGATTCTTCTTCCTCAGCCACCTGAGTAGCTGGGATTTCAGGTGCCTGCCCTAAAAAAAAAAGCTAATTTTTGTATTTTTAGTAGAAACGGGGTTTCACCATGTTGGCCAGGATGGTCTTGATCTCCTGACCTTGTGATCCACCCGCCTCAGCCTCCCGAAGTCCTGGGATTACAGGCGTGAGCCACTGCGCCTACCTCTTCCTTGTTTCTAATTGCAACTTTGTACCCATTGACCGTCTCTTCCTAATTTTTCCCCTCCCACTACTCTCCTCACTCTGTAGTAACCACTATTCTATTCACTGTTTCTTAGGATCAACTTTTTAAAAAAATGTATTTATTTATTTATTTTTTATTATACTTTAAGTTCTAGGATACATGTGTACAACGTGCAGGTTTGTTACATATCTATACATGTGCCATGGGACTGTAAACTAGTTCAACCATTGTGGAAGACAGGGTGGCGATTCCTCAAGGATCTAGAGCTAGGATCAGCTTTTTGATTCTGCATATGAGTAAGAACATGCAGTATGTGTCTTCCTGTGTCTAGGTTATTTCACTTAACATGATGTCCCCCAGTTTCTTCCATGTTGTTGCAAATGAAAGAATTTTGTTCTTTTTTGTGGCTGAATAGTATTCCATTGTATACATATACCACATTTGCTTTATCCATTCTTCTGTTGATGGACACTTAGGTTGAGTCCATATCTTGGCTATTGTGAATAGTGCTACAGTGAGCATGGGAATTTAGATATCTCTTTGACATATTGATTTCGTTTCCTTTGGATATATACCAAGTAGTAGGATTGCTGGTTATGGTAGTTCTATTTTGAATTTTTGAGGAATCTCCATATTGTTTTCCATAATGGCTGTACTAATTTATGTTCCCACCAAAAGTGTAAAGGTTCTCTTTTCTCCACATCCTTATCAACACTTATCTTTTGTCTTTTTAATAATTGCCATTCTGACTGGAATGAGGGGGTATCTCATTGTGGTTTTGATTTGCTTTTCCCTGGTAGTCAGTTATGTTGAGCACTTTTTTCATATACCTGTTGATCTTTTGCTCATTTTAAAATATAATAATAATTATTATTTTTTGGCTATTGAGTTGTTTGAGTTTCTTATATATTCTGTATATTAACCCCTTGTCAGATGCATGGTTTGCAAATATTTTCTCTCATTCTGTAGGTTTTCTCTTTACTCTGTTGATTGTTTTCTTTGCTGTGCAGAAAGTTTTTAGTTTGATGTAATGTCATTTGTCTATTTTTTTTTATTTTGTTGCTTGTGCTTTTAAGGTCTTATTCAAAAAATTATTGCCCAGTGTCATGAAGCATTTTTCCTGTGTTTTCTTATAGCAGTTTCATAGTTTCAGTATTTACATTTAAGTTTTTAGTCCACTTTGAGTTGAATTTTGTGTATGTTGAAAATAAGGATCTAGTTTTATTCTTCTGCATGTGGATATACAATTTTTCCAGTCCTATTTATTGAAGAAACTGTCTTTTCCCCAGTGTGTATTTTTGGCACCTTTGTTGAAAAGCAGTTGGCTGTAGATGCGTGGATTTATGTCTGGGCTTTGTATTCTGTTATATTGGTCTGTGTGTCTATTTTTATGTCAATATGATGCTCTTTTCATTAATAGAGCTTTGTAGTGTATTTTGAAGTAGGGTAATGTGATGCCTCTACCTTTGTTTTTAAAAAATTTTTGCTTAAGGTTGCTTTGGCTGTTTGGGGGTCTTTTGTGGTTCTATATGAATTTTAGGTATTTTTTATTCCTGTGACGAATGTCATTGATATTTTGATAGAAATTGCATTGAATCCATAGATCATATTGAATCTGTAGATTATTGTGACAGAATTAATTATTCCAATCCATGAACATGGGATACACTTACCTTTATATGTGTCTTCTTCAATCTGTTTCATCAATGTTTTATAGTTTTCAGTGTAGAAATCTTTCACCTCCTTGGTTAAATTTATTCCTAGGTATTTTATTTTTTGGTAGCTATTGTAAATAGGATTGTTTTCTTGCATTAGTTTTTTGGATAGTCCACTATTTAGCATATAGAAACACTGCTTTCTGTGTGTTGATTTTGTATCCTGCAAGTTGATTGACTTTATTAGTTCTTGCAGTTTTTTAGTGAAGTTTTTAGGACTTTCTATATATAAGACCGTATCATCTACAAGTAGGGACAATTTGATTTCCTTCTTTCCCATTTGGACACCTTTATTTTTTTCTTTTGCCTAATTTCTCTCACTAGGATTTCCAGTACAATACTAACTAGAAGTGGTGACTGGCCATTCTTGTCTTTTTCCAGATCTTAAAGGAAAAACTTTCAACTTTTCCCTCTTTCGTATGAAGTTAGCTATGGGTAAAAATAAAACCCATATATGGGATTTATTGTATTGATATACATACCTTCTGTACCTAATTTGTTGAGAATTTTTATCATGAAAGGATGTTGAATTCTATCAAATGCTTTTTCTGCATCTTTTGAAATGATCGTATGGCTTTTGTCTTTCTTTCTGTTAATGTGATATATCACATTTATTGGTTTGTGCATATTAAATCACTCTTGTATCCCTGGGATGAATCCCAATTGATCATAGTGAATAATCTTTTTAATGTACTGTTGAATTCAGTTTGCTGGTATTTTGTTGAAGATTTTGCCCCTGTGTTCATCAGGGATATTGGGGATTCATTTTTAAGCGCCTCCTTCCCCTGCCCCATCATTGACTTTGGATCCCTCATGCTTGTATCTTGTTTTCTTTGGGAATTTTCTTCAGTAACTTTAAAATAGGATACTGGGTTTTCCTTGGAAGCCATATGTTTACTTTTATATTTACCTTATCTTTCAGTCATTCTGGGCTCAAGGAGAAATGTGATATTTGCTTGTGGTTATTTTCTCATTTCTATAGTAAACATTTTAGTCTTTTTTTTTTTTTTTTTTTTTTTGAAATGGAATCTCACTCTTGCCACCCAGGCTGGAGTGCAATGGTGCTATCTCGACTCACTGCAACCTTCCCCTCCCAGGTTCAAGAGATTCTCCTGCCTCAGCCTCCCGAGTAGCTGGGATTACAGGCGCTTGCCACCACGCCTGGCTAATTTTTTTTTATTTTTAGTAGTGATGGGGTTTCACCATGTTAACCAGGCTGGTCTTGAATTCCAGACTTCAGGTGATCTGTCTTTCTCAGCCTCTCAAAGGGCTGGGATTACAGGCGTGAGCCACCTTGCCTGACCCATTTTCGTCTTCTTTAGGAAACTAATTTTTATTGTAGTTTGAGCAAAATCTAGACAAGGAAAGGAAGTTTTATAGGAGGAAAATCATCATCTGCATTCCAAAGTTAATGACTTTTGAGTTTCTGGTACTTAATTTTTCATCTCATCTAACTGGGACCTGTGATATATAATCAGGTTAACCAATGTACATGTTGGTAAGCAAATTTTCGCTAGTTCACAGGTTCCAGAACCTAAACAGCAGTGAATTCATACCTTCTATAAGAAACAGTATTTGGAGGAAATAGTTTTTGTATATACATTTTAAAAATAGGTAGTTTTAAAATATTCAAAAAGTTCACGTGACCTGTTTATCCATATAACTAATATCTCGATTCTACATATTTATCAGATACCTATCCATCTTGAAATCTCTCTGTCCATCCATCAATCCGTCTTTATTTTGATGCATTTCAAAGAAATTATAGATATCAGTGTGTTTTACCACTAAACACCTCAGCATGAATATTATTAGAGTTCAGGGGTGTGTGTGTGTGTGTGTGTGTGTGTGCGTGTGTGTTTTCTCAGGTAACATTTTCATATAGTGAACTACAAATCTTAATTGTGCCATCTGGTTAATTTTGACAGATACATTATCCCAGAAAGTTTCCTCATGCCTCTCTTCAGTCATTCCTTACTCTCAAGATGCCACTACTGTTCTGGTATTTTTCACTCTGTGTTAGTTTTTCTTCTTTCAGTATTTCAGCATATTTCACCGCTAAACATGATTTTAACTATAGGTTTTTGTAGATGCTCTTTATCAGATTGAGGAGTTTGAGGAGTCTATTCTTTTTTTATATATATACTTTAAGTTCTAGGGTACATGTGCACAATGTGCAGGTTTTTATATAGGTATACATGTGTCATGTTGCTTTGCTGCATCCATCAACTCATCATTTACATTAGGCATTTTTCCTAATGCTATCCTTCCTCTAGGCTCCCAGCCCCCCATCCTCCAACAGGCACTGGTGTGTGATGTTCCACCCTGTGTCCAAGTGTTCTCATTGTTCAATTCCCACCTATGGGTGAGAACATGCAGTGTTTGGTTTTCTGTCCTTATGATAGTTTGCTGAAAATGATGGTTTCCAGCTTCATCCATGTCCCTGCAAAGGACATGAACTCATCCTTTTTTATGGCTGCATAGTATTCCATGGTGTGTATGTGCCACATTTTCTTAATCCAGTCTGTCATTGATGGGCATTTGGGTTGGTTCCAAGTCTTTGCTATTGTGAATAGTGCCATAATAAACATACATGTGCATGTGTCTTTATAGCAGCATGATTTATAATCCTTTGGGTATATGCCCAGTAATGGGATGGCTGAGTCAAATGGTATTTCTAGTTCTAGATCCTTGAGGAATTGCCACACTGTCTTGCAAAATGGTTGAACTAATTTACACTCCCACCAACAGTGTAAAAGCGTTCCTATTTCTCCACATCCTCTCCAGCATCTGTTGTTTCCTGACTTTTTAATGATTGCCATTCTAACTGGCATGAGATGGTATCTTATTGTGGTTTTGATTTGCATTTCTCTGATGGCGAGTGATGATGAGCATTTTTTCATGCGTCTGTTGGCTGCATAAATGTCTTCTTTTGAGAAGTGTCTGTTCATATCCTTTGCCCACTTTTTGATGTGGTTGTTTGTTTTTTTCTTGTAAATTTCTTTGAGTTCTTTATAGAGTCTGGATATTAGCCCTTTGTTAGATGGGTAGAGTGCAAACATTTTCTCCCATTCTGTAGGTTGCCTGTTCACTCTGATGGTAGTTTTTTTTTTGTTTTTTTTTTTTGTTTTTTTTTTTTTTGCTGTGCAGAAGCTCTTTAGTTTAATTAGATCCCATTTGTCTATTTTGGCTTTTGTGGCCATTGCTTTTGGTGTTGTAGTCATGAAGTCTTTGCCCATGCCTATGTCCTGAATGGTATTGCCTAGGTTTTCTTCTAGGGTTTTTATGGTTTTAGGTCTAACATTTCAGTCTCTAATCCATCTTGAATTAATTTTTGCATAAGGTGTAAGGAAGGGATCCAGTTTCAGCTTTCTACATATGGCTAGCCAGTTTTCCCAGCACCATTTATTAAATAGGGAATCCTTTCCCCATTTCTTGTTTTTGTCACATTTGTCAAAGATCAGATGGTTGTGGATGTGTGGTGTTATTTCTGAGGCCTCTGTTCTATTCCATTGGTCTGTATATCTGTTTTGGTATCAGTACCATGCTGTTTTGGTTACTGTAGCCTTGTAGTATAGTTTGAAGTCAGGTAGCTTGATGCCTCCAGCTTTGTTCTTTTTGCTTAGGATTGTCTTGGCAATGTGCGCTCTTTTTCGGTTCCATATGAACTTTAAAGTAGTTTTTTTCCAATTCTGTGAAGAGTCATTGGTACCTTAATGGGGATGGCATTGAATCTATAAATTACCTTGGGCAGTATGGCCATTTTCATGATATTGATTCTTTGTATCCATGAGCATGGAATGTTCTTCCATTTGTTTGTGTCCTCTTTTATTTCGTTGAGCAGTGGTTTGTAGTTCTCCTTGAAGAGGTCCTTCACATCCCTTGTAAGTTGGATTCCTAAGTTTTTATTCTCTTTGTAGCAATTGTGAATGGGAGTTCAACATGATTTGGCTCTCTGTTTGTCTATTATTGGTGTATAGGAATGCTTGTCATTTTTGCACATTGATTTTGTATCCTGAGACTTTGCTGAAGTTGCTTATCTGCTTAAGGAGATTTTGGCCTGAGACGATGGAGTTTTCTAAATATACAATTATGTCATCTGCAACAGGGACAATTTGACTTCCTCTTTTCCTAATTGAATCCCCTTTATTTCTTTCTCTTGCCTGATTGCCCTCGCCAGAATTTCCAACACTGTGTTGAATAGGAGTGGTGAGAGAGGGTATCCTTGTCTTGTGCCAGTTTTCAAAGGGAATGTTTCCAGTTTTTGCCCATTCAGTATGATATTGGCTGTGGGTTTGTCATAAATAGCTCTTATTACTTTGAGATACGTTCCATCAATACCTCGTTTATTGAGAGTTTTTAGCATGAAGGGCTGTTGAATTTTGTCGGAGAGCTTTTCTGCATCTATTGAGATAATCATGTGGTTTTTGTCTTTGGTTCTGTTTATGTGACGGATTACGTTTATTGATTTGCATATGTTGAACCAGCCTTGCATCCCAGGGATGAAGCCTACTTGATCATGGTGGATAAGCTTTTTGATGTGCTGCTGGATTTGGTTTGCCAGTATTTTATTGAAGATTTTTGCATCAATGTTCATCAGGGATATTAGTCTAAAATTCTCTCTCTTTTTTTTTTTTTTGAGATGGAGTCTCGCTCTGTTGCCCAGGCTGGAGTGCAGTGGCCGGATCTCAGTTCACTGCAAGCTCCGCCTCCTGGGTTTATGCCATTCTCCTGCCTCAGCCTCCCGAGTAGCTGGGACGACAGGCACCCGCCACCTCGCCCGGCTAGTTTTTTTGTATTTTTTAGTAGAGACGGGGTTTCATCGTGTTAGCCAGGATGGTCTCGATCTCCTGACCTCGTGATCTGCCTGTCTCAAAATTCTCTTTTTTTGTTGCGTCTCTACCAGGCTTTGGTATCAGGATGATGCTGGCCTCATAAAATGAGTTAGGGAGGATTCCCTCTTTTTCTATTGATTGGAATAGTTTCAAAAGGAATGGTACTAGCTCCTCTTTGTACCTCTGGGAGAATTTGGCTGTGAATCCGTCTCGTCCTTGACTATTTTTGGTTGGTAGGCTATTAATTATTGCCTCACTTTCAGAGCCTATTATTGTTCTATTCAGAGATTCAACTTCTTCCTGGTTTAGTCTTGGGAGGGCGTATGTGTCCAGGAATTTATCCATTTCTTCTAGATTTTCTAGTTTGTTTGCGTAGAAGTGTTTATAGTATTCTCTGATGGTAGTTTGTATTTCTGTGGGATTGGTGGTGATATCCCCTTTCATTTTTTATTGCATCTATTTGATTCTTCTGTCTTTTCCTCTTTATTAGTCTTGCTATCAGTCTATCAATTTTGTTGATCATTTCAAAAAACCAGCTCCTGGATTCATTGATTTTTTGAAGAGTTTTTTTTTTGTATCTCTATCACGGAACCTATTCTTAATGTGCAGAGTTTTCTTTTAAATCAGGTAGATGCTAGCTTTTCTCATGTACTTTTGCTATATCTATTGATATGGCCATATAAACTTTCTCCCTTATTTCACTACTGTGGTGAATTAGGTTGATTGATTTTCAAATGTTGAACCAACCTTACATTCTTAGAATAAATGGTATCTGGTCATGATGTGTCATTCTTTTTATATATGGCTGGATTTGATTTGGTATAGTAAGGGTTTTTGCATCTACATTCATGAATAACATTGGCCTATAATTTTTTGGAGGTGGATAATTCTTTTGTCTGTGATTTTTTTGGGGTGGAGCTAATGCTTTTGTCTGGATCCTTTTTATCAAGATTTACTAATATTTTGTTAAGGATTTAAAAAAATCTATATAGGTATATAATAAGTAGTTTATAATATTTTTACAATGCCTTTGGTTTTGGTATCAGGGTTATGCCGGCCTCATTAATTAAGAAATCTTCTCACCTCTTCTGTTTTCTGAATGAGTTTGTTTAACATTGAGGTTTTTTTTTTATTTATTCTTTCTTAAATGTTTGACAGAATTAGGAGTGAAACCATCTGGGCCTATTGTTTTATTTGTGGGAGAGTTTTGATAATAAATTCGTTAATAGGTATAGGCTATTCAGATTTTCTATCCCATGTTATGTCTGTTTTGGTAGGTTGTGGCTTTTTTTTTTAGCTGTATTAATCAATTGTATTGATTTTTTTCAAGGATTGATTTGTGGCTTTTTTAGTTTTCTTTGTTATTTGTTTTATACTTTATTGATTTCTGCTCTTTTTCTGCCTTCTACTTATTTTGGCTTTTTTTGTTCTTTTAGCTTTAATAAGGTGGAAAATAAAGTCACTGATTTTGTGCCTTCTTCCCTAATATAAGAATTTAAAGCTTTAATTTACCTCTAAGAACTACTTTAGTAGTTGCGTCTCACAGATTTTGGTACGTTTTATTTTCATTGTAGTTCAGTTTGAAATATTTTTAATTTCTCATATGCTTTCTTCTTTGATCCAGTGATTATATTAGAAGTTGTTTAATTTTTAAATGTCTGGATTCTCCAGATACTCTTCTGTTATTGATTTCTAATTTGACTAAAAAGAACATAAAAGATATATTTTATATGATTTTAACCTTTTTCCATTTATTGAGAATTGATTATTGCATAATGTATTATCTCCTATGTTGAATATCCCAGGTGTACTTGAATGTTTATTCTTTAGTTGGATGTAATGTTTTACAAATTTCAGCTAGGTAAAGGTGTTGATAATGTTATTCAGCTCTTCTATGTCTTTATTGATTTTATGTCTTGTTGATCTACTTTTTTTTAGAGACATGTTAAAATCCTCATAATTGGGATTGTGGAATTGTCTGTTTCTTTCTTTGATTCTGGCAGTTTTTGCTCCTTATATTTTGAAGCTCTGTTATTAGATACATAAACAGTTATGATTGTCATGTCTTGTGATAAATTAACTCTTTCATTATCGTGAAATGTCTGTCATTATTGCTTGGTAATATACTTTATCTTGAACTCTACTATATATAATATTAATATAGACATCTAGACTTCTTATGTTTACTGCTTATTTACTGTATCTTTTTCTATCCTTTTACTATATCTTTTTCTATCCTTTTATTTTCAACCTATCTGTGTCTTTATATTTAAAGCATGTTTCTTAAGATGGGAGCAGTACAAACTGGAGACTACTTATGGGAGGAGGAGGGGAGTGGGGCAAGGGTTGAAAAACTGCCTATTGGGTACTTTGCACACTACCTGGGTGATGGGATCGTTTATACACCAAACCTCAGTGACACACAATTTACCCATTAAAAAAATCTGCACACGTACAATCTTAACCTAAAAGAAAAGTCGGAACAAAAATAAACTATGTTTCTTGTAAACAGCAGATAGTTTTGCTTTTTTATTCATTCTGACAGTCTTACCTTTAATTGAAAATTAGTGTGATTAGTCAATTTACATTTAACATAAATGGTTGGATTTAGGTCTGCCATTTTACTAATTGTTTTCTGTGTGCTTAATCTGTTTTTTGTTTCTTTCTTTGTCTTTGCAGTGTTTTCTCAAGGTTACTCTAGGGATTAAGTATACACCTCTAATGTTTCATAGTCATCTTAGAGTTAATATTATAATACTTCATATGAAATATGAGGATGTTGAATACATATAGTCCATTTATTCCCCATATCCATTATGCTATAGCTATCATATGTATCATATCTACAGACATTATAAATGTTATAACTTTTGCTTTAAACAAGCCATATTCATTTTAAGGAAATTTATAGGGAAAAAACCTTATTAACTATATATTTACAATTTTGGGGTCTCTTCATTTCTTCCTCAAAACTTAGTAATTAATACTATAGGAGAAACTCCTCCCCTAATATTGTATGGCAGTGGTTCTCAACTGGAGTGCTTTTGCTCCCACCCCCTCAGGGGACTTTTGGCAGTTTCTGGAAACATGTTTAACTGTTACAACTAGGATAGGAGTTTCTACTGTCATCTGGTGGGTTGAGGCCAGGGATACTGGTAAACATTCTGTGAAACTCATAACAACTAAAAACATAAGCTGAGATTGGGAATCCCTGTTTTATGATGAATGTTCTGAGAAGAACTAGCGAAATTCTCTTTTGACATGCAACTTTCAAGTTTTCTTACATCTGTCATATGATTTACTGGAATTTAATAAATATCTAGGCTGAGTGTGGTGGCTCATGCCTGTAATCCCAGCACTTTGGGAGGCTGAGGCGGGCGGATCACGAGGTCAGGAGATCGAGACCATCCTGGCTAACACAGTGAAACCCCATATCTACTAAAAATACAAAAAATTAGCCAGGCGTGGTGGCGGGCACCTATATTCCCAGCTACTCAGGAGGCTGAGGCAGTAAAATGGTGTGAACCCAGGAGGCGGAGCTTGCAGTGAGCTGAGATAGCACCACTGTACTCCAGCCTGGGTGACAGAGCAAGACTCCGTCTCAAAAAAAAAAAAAAAAAAAAATCTATAACTTATACCATTGTCTTTGGCCAATAAAGAAAAAGAATATTTGCCCGTATGACTAGTTTTCTTGGAGCAGTTTGTGGTTGTTAAACTACTATAAAAAGTTTTTTGTAAAGAAGGAGAAAAAAAATGAATATATCATTTTGAATCGAGTGATATGTAGTCCAGCCAGTTGGATACTTTAATGGAAGTACCTTGAACTAGAAACAAAGCTTTTCTCCCCTCATCTCTGCAGAAAAGCAGCCTGCAGCCAGTATTCTCTTTGAGTTGATAATGACTCCTGCACAGCCTATTTATTTGGAGAGGTCAGGATTACTTTCAAATATTTTGTTTCTTTTCACATTTTTGCACAACAGAGTTGAGGGGTAGGAGTTTGATTTGTCCTTCAGGTTTATTGAACCTACCAAATAATACAGTGTGCTTTCAGATGATACTATCTTGACTCATATAATCAAAATATTTTTAAAGAAACAACTTAGAATCAGAGTTGTTTTTTAAGGGCAAGCACAAAACATTATTAAGATGCCAAATATAAATAAATGCCATATCTTTTTGTATGATAGGTTGGACAGCACTTCATGAAGCTAGTGTAGGAGGATTTTATCGGACAGCAAGTGAACTATTAAAAGGTGGAGCAGATGTAAATATCAAAGGAATGTACCAGATTACTCCCCTACATGATGCAGTGGTGAATGGACATTATAAGGTACTGTGATGCTTTTATTTGCAGAACAAATAATATATTTTGCAAATATTAAATATCTCTGGAACCACACAATAGAAAAACATACAGAAATTTTAGTTTAATTTCATTCTGCTAATGAATACTTAGAATTTATAATGAAATTTTACTATGTGATGGGTTTGTTGTGTGTAATATGATAGGTGTCATTTTACATGTTACTTTTAATAACCATACAGAGCTTTTTGGTTACACAGTATTTTTTTCAACTTGTTCTCCTTTAAAACTCCTTCAGTATGGTGCTTTATAGAGTTTAGAAGAATGTTTCCTTCTTATAGATTGTTACATAGTTATGTCCAGTCCTGACAGGAGATTTACAGCTTTATGGAGTCTAGTGTCCCTTTCATAATGGGCCTAATACAGGAGAATGTTTCTGATCAGTTCAGCTTAATGATCAGCCAGGATATATCAGCAGAACTGTACTGCAGGTTAAAATATCAGACTACTATAATTGCATACCAGTTGGTTAATAGTAACTGCAATAAATGGTAACATTAAGATTATGAATTCTAGTATACAAGGTTTATCTCAGAAACCATATTAGCTTACTACATATTTTTTCTGGTCCCGGAACAACATTGCAGGGCTGAGGCACTTGCTGAAGGTATCCTATTATTTATTTCATGTATTAGAAGTTGCCCTCTGTGTTTAAAAACTTCTAGGATGGGAAAGGGTATTAACCACCTGGGATCAAGATTTGTTCTGCCTATTTCCAGAAGAAATGCCTAACATAGGCAGAGGTGGAGAAGGCTGCTGGGATCCATGGGAATAGATAGGGCATATTCCTTCATAGTATGAAACAGTACTTCAGAAGGGTTTAGGCAGTTTTTTTGTTGTTTGTTTTTCATTGTTTGTTTGTTTATTTGTTTGATAATGTATATCTTTGTGATGGGTGGTCATTTTTGCATATAGTTTAGAGGACTAGGAGGAGAGAATTCTTCCCAGGATCCAGTTTAATGGCCAGAAGAATGCAGGCTTGGACGTGTGACGGTATGAATCCATTCTCTGTCAGAAAGCAGAGAAACCTCATGCCAAAGCACTTCTTCTGTCTAACCCCGTAGCCCATTTGCGCCCTTACTTTCCAGGGCTGACCTATACTGATCAAGAGTCTTTTCTTCCTTTGAGTAAAGTGAGCCCTGAGGATTTTAATTTTTCTTCTTTTCTTTCCTATTTGTTCCTTTGCCCCACCTCGAACTTGGCTCCAATCCATTTCTGCCTCACAGTCTAGCATTGGCTGTCTCCTATTTGGCCTTTGCATATGTGAAATAATTAGTTCCTTCAATGATGTTAAAGGAACCAAAGACACAGGCCTCTATTCCCAGAATCCAGTTTCCCCACTTACTGCATTCCCTCTTGCCATCCTCCAATCTCCCTGTGGTTCATATGCTTCTGGCACCATGTCATATCCTGACTAGTGGTGAGAGAAAATGAGAATGACAAGACAGGAGTGGAAATCTAGAGAGTAGTCATGAAAATTAAAAGCTGAAATCAGTAGTTGGGGTGACATGAGGCAAGGATGATCAGAGAAATGGCCTAGGCCCTGGGAATTGGATTGCTCAAATGCCTTTGGTGTCACAGGAGTAAAGATGTCAAACAGGGAAGCCTTGGGAACCCAATGCTTGTCTTACTATCTGGGGAGTGTGAGCTTCTTTAAGCATCTGGAGAGTTAAAGGAACTAGAATATATTATCTTACAGGTCTTAGTTGTTATATTGGAGAGATACTAAAAGATAATATCCTGCTTTCTAAAAGTGAAAAAGCCATTTAAAAAATCCACATCTTATGATTCTGTTAATTTGAAATACCCATAATAGTCAAATCTATAGAGACAGATTAGAGATGGGAGGTCTAGAGGGTGGGGAATGGTGAGTGACAACTAATGGTTAAAGGGTTTCTTTTAGGGGGAATGACAATGTTCCAAAATTAGATTGTGGTAATGGTTGTACAACCATCTTAATATACTAAAAAACAATGAATTATATTCTTTAAATAGGTAGACTGTGTGGCATGTGAATTACATCTTAATAAAAGTGTTAATAAATACATTTTTAAAAGAGTAGAAAAGTTGGAATTTGAGAATTACAAATGATCAGCTCAGCGTTATTCCTTAGAAAATGTGCAACAAGTTATTAAATATATGGTTAGAAGATATAGGCAAGAATGTAGTACTCTTTGGAAATCATAGGCATCACTAAGAACAAGTCATGCCAGACTAACCTTTATTTCTCTTTTATTAGGTTTACTTTGTTAGTAGGTGAAGGCAATGGCATTGAAATAAGCTATCAAAACTTTAACAAAGATTTTATTTGGAGTATCCAGTAATCTGTGAGTGTATGGGATGTTGAATTGAAGGGGTTTGTTGGCATTGATTTGGGGATTCACATATATTGAAAAAATAGACCTCAGACATGGTGATTATTCATTTGATGTGGGTTTACAGTTAACTATTTTTTGTTTTTGTTTTTGTTTTTAGACAAGAGTCTCCCTCTGTCAACCAGGCTGGAGTATAGTGGTGTGATCTCCGTTCACTTTCACCTCTGCCTCCTGGCCTCAAGTGCTTCTCGTGTCTCAGCCTCTTGAGTAGCTGGGATTACAGGCGTATATCACCATGCTCAGCTAAGTTTTTGTATTTTTAGTAGAGATGGGGTTTCACCAGTTTGACCAAGCTGGTCTCGAGCTCCTGGCCTCAAGTGATTCACCCACCTCTGCCTCCCAAAGTGCTGGGATTATAGGCATGAGCCACCGTGCCTGGCCTTTCAGTAAACTCTCTTGTGAAAATTGATTATACATTCTATTATGCGGTAGAACTCTGGCCTGTTTGGCTAGAACATGAACTGATTTTGTTATTGGAGTATTTTAAAGAAATCCCAGACATCATACTATTTTACCCATAAAAAACAATTTTTCATACTTGCAATATCATTTCACCTAATAAAAGTTAAGTTTCTTTATACCATTTAACATCCAGTCTATATCCAAATTTCTGAGGTTATCTAAAAAATGTGTTTTTATAGAAAGTTTTAATTTGAATTAGAACACATCAAGCTTCATGTATCATATGTATTTGTTATGTATCTTAAATGTGTTTTAATCTACAGCAGTCCTTTCTATATTTTAGGGGTTTTATGTCTCCTGTTTGTTGAAAAATGTGGCTTATTTGTCCTGTAGAATTTCCCAAATTCTGGTTTTGGCTCATTTTTTCTTTGTGGTATTGTTTAGCTTATTTCTTCACGTATTTTCTGTAAATCGTTATGTTTTAATGGAAAAATCTACTCAGAGACCATAGCCTGGGTGCAACCACTGCTATTAGGTATTTTCAGTGAACTATATCCTTTTAGAAAGGAAAAAAAATCATGAGTTTATACTGATATTTTCATTTCAGACTTCATAGCATAGATTTATGCTTAACTTTGGTTCTCTGCCTACTCGTATGTCTTTTTTTAAGCTAAACATTTGTTTCTTTTTTTTTTTTTTTTTTTTTTTTGAGACGGAGTCTCACTCTGTCACCCAGGCTGGAGTGCAGTGACCGGATCTCAGCTCACTGCAAGCTCCACCTCCTGGGTTTATGCCATTCTCCTGCCTCAGCCTCCCGAGTAGCTGGGACTACAGGCTCCTGCCACCTCGCCCGGCTAGTTTTTTCTATTTTTTAGTAGAGACGGGGTTTCACTGTGTAGGCCGGGATGGTCTCAATCTCCTGATCTCGTGATCCGCCCGTCTCGGCCTCCCAAAGTGCTGGGATTACAGGCTTGAGCCACCACGCCCGGCCAACATTTGTTTCTTAATACAGTAATTGAATTATTTATTTATCATCTAATATACTTACAATATTACTATTAACAATGCCAGTATTACTATTAACAGTGAAACTACTAATGATGTTTATTTTGGTAGTTCTTTTTCTTAAAGTATATTCCATTAGAGATGAAGAGTCAGAATACTGTCTTTTGAAGTACAAGTTGATTATTCTTTGTTTGAAATGCTTGGGACTAGCAGTGTTTAGGATTTTGATTTTTTTTTTTTTTTTTTTTGGATTTTGGAATATTTGGACTTTAAATCTTTATGATCAAATGGTCCATACCATGGAAGTGGTTACAAAAAATTACAACTCTGAAAGCATAAGACATTGAATCACAACAAAGGGCACAATCTAATTGGAAAAGCTATAAAATGTCTTGGAGAGAAAAATGCCATATCACAGGGACAATATGAGTCAAATCCCTTAAAAATTATTAAGACACGGCAACTTAAAAATTCTACCTTTCAAACTCCTTTACATTGGGAATTTAAGACTAGGTAGGGAAACTGAAAGCAATGGTAGATACAATTAAATCTCTAATTCATATACAAGCCATATACAAGCAAAACAAAGAATTTATGCCTGGGTATTCACATTTTGTTCAGCAAAGAAAATACAGAATGCATTGGTTTCTTTCAGGAAAATAGTTTTGTAAGGAGATTGCTTTAAGAGCTGTGGTGTTTATCTCTGGAGGTTTTGTGTCAAATTCAGAATCAAGGAGCATGAAAAAAAAGGTATGGAGGAAGGGAAAAGGCAGAAGCTAGAGCCTCAATCTTCTGGAAATCCAGCTGGTGATCCCAAGGGAGTGAATACATTACTTTGGCAGTAACTAATACTTTGGCAGTCCGTTCACCAACTGTCTGCACTTACCAATTTCCTCTGTAGCCCAATACTTGGAATTCTGAAGCCTGCTTATGTAATCTCTACCTTTAAAAAGCTCTCCCCTCACCAAAGAGTAATACATGACTTTCATTGAGTATCCATCTACTTTAAACCTACATTTAGGTTCTGTGTTAGTTACCTGTTGCTACCTAACAAATTACCATAAAACTTAAAATAATAATAAACATTTATCATGTTGCAGTTTCTGCGAGTCAGGAATTTCAGAGTGGCAGAGGTGAGTGGTTCTGTCTAAGGGTCTCTCATGAGGTTGTAGTCAAGATGTTGACTGGGAACACAATCAACTAAAAGTTTGGGGCTGCAAGATCTCTTTCTAAGGTGGCTCACTGACATAGCTATAGGCAGGAGCCATGTTCATTGCCACATGGATGCCTCCATAGAGCTGCTTGAGTGTCCTCACAATATGACAACTGGCATCTGCCAGGGTTAATGAATCAAGATCGAGAACAAGGAGGAAGCCACAATACTTTTTAACCTAGCCTTAGAAGTCACATAGTGTCATTTCTGCCATATACTATTTGTTAAAAGCAAGCCACTAAAACTCCAGCCTGCACTTTTGAGGAGGGAAATCAGGCTCTACTTTTGGAGGTAGGAATGTTAAATTTGTATACATATTTTAAAGCCACCAAGGGTTATTCACTGGAACAAGAAGAGAAATTTCAGTAAGTGGCTGGCATCACAGTCATCACTTATTTAGCTTAAACAGTAGGCCTCTTAAGGAAATACACTTCTACTTAAAGCTTGCCCATGGATTTTCACCTTTGATCATACTATTGAATCAAGTACTTTCCTCCCTCTAGAATCAGCTGACTTTCTTACATAAGAAGTTAGTAGGATAGAGAACAAAATTCTTTCAAGTACAGGTTGAGCATCCCTAACCCAAAAATCAGAAATCCAAAACTTTTTGAGTGTTGACATGATGCCATGAGTGAAAAATTTCACACCTGATTTCATGTGATGATTGCAGTCAACACACTGGCACACAACATACAATTTATTCAGTCACCCTAAGAGAAAAAGACCCTCTTAGCTCCCTTCAGCTGCAATTCAGCTTTTCTGGACATGCTCAAATTCCCTCATGCAAACTCATCCACAAAGGGTAATAAAATAGCTCATGTTCAGACCAGATACACCAACGCCTGACGGTGCCCCACATGGGGCCAAGACCTATGTGCATTACTCACTATGGGTTTTTTGCTTATTTTCTGCTCTGTGGTATAAATATGTTTTTGAAAGTGTCAAAAAGGCCTGCATCATACCCGTAGGGTAGTGCAAATATTCCAAAATCCAAAATTCTAAACTAGTCCCAAGCATTTCAAATAAAGAATATTTAACTTGTACTTCAAAAGACAATATTCTGACTCTTCATCCCTAATGGAATATGCTGTAAGAAAAAGAACTACCAAAATAAACATTGTTAGTAGTTTCATTGTTAATAGTAATACTGGCATTGTTAACAGTAATATTGTAAGTATATTAGATGATAAAGAAATAGGTAATTCGGTTACTGTATTAAGAAATGTTTAGCTTTAAAAAAAGACATGCAAGTAGGTAGAGAACCAAAGGTATGCGTAAATCTATACAATGAAGTCTGAAATGAAAATATCAGTATGAATTCAAGACTTTTTTTCTTTCTAAAAGGATATATTTCACTGAAAATACCTGAAAGCAATAACATTCAATAGCAATGAGCATACCTAGCACCTGGGCTGTGATATCTAAGTAGATTTTTCATTAAAACATAACACGAGAACAGTATGGGAGAAACTGCCCCCACGATTCAATTATCTCCCAACAGGTCCCTCCCACAACACATGGGAATTACGGGAGTGCAATCCAAGAGGAAATTTGGGTGGGGACACAGAGCCAAACCATATAATTCCATCTCTGACCCCTCCCAAATCTCATGTCCTCACATTTCAAGACCAATGATGCCTTCCCAGTAGTCCCCCAAAGTCTTAACCCATTTCAGCATTAACTCAAAAGTCCACAGTCCAAAGTCTCATCTGAGACAAGGCAAGTCTTTTCCACCTATGAGCCTGTAAAATCAAAAGCAAGTTAATTACCTTGTAGATACAATGGGGGTACAGGCATTGGATAAATACAACCATTCCAAATGAGAGAAATTGGCCAAAATGAAGGGGCTACAGGCCCCATGCAAGTCCGAAATCCATTGGGGGAGTCAAATCTTAAACCTCCAAAATGATCTCCTTTGGCTCCATGTCTCATATCCAAGTCACCGTGATGTAAGAGGTGGGTTCCCATGGTCTTGGGCAGCTCCACCCTTGTGGCTTTGCAGAGAACAGCCTCTGTCCTGGCTGCCTTCATGGGCTGGTGCTGAGTATCTCTGGCTTTTCTAGGCACATGGTGCAAACTGTCAGTGGATCTACCATTCTGGGGTCTGGAGGACAGTGGCCCTCTTCTCACAGCTCCACTAGGCAGTGCCCCAGTAGGGACTCTCTGTGGGGCCTCCAAGCCCGCATTTCCCTTCCACACTGCCCTAGCAGAGGTTCTCCATGAGGGCCCTGCCCTTGCAGCAAACTTTTGCCTGAGCATCCAGGCATTTCCATACATCTTCTGAAATCTAGGCAGAGGTTCCCAAACCCCAATTCTTGACTTCTGTGTACTTGCAGGCTCAACACCATGTGGAAGCTACCAAGGTTAGGGGCTTGAACCCTTTGAAACCACAGCCTGAGCTCTACATAGGTCCCTTTCAGCCATGGCTGAAGCAGCTGGGACACAGGGCACCAAGTCCCTAGGCTGCATACAGATTAGGAACCCTGGCCTCGGCCCATAAAACCATTTTTCCTCCTAGACCTCTGGGCCTGTGATGGGAGGGGCTGCTGTGAAAACCTCTGACATGCCCTGGGGACATCTTTCCTATTGTCTTGGGGATTACCATTCAGCTGTTCATTACTTATGCAAATTTCTGCAGCTGACTTGAATTTCTCCTCAGAAAACGGGATTTTCTTTTCTATTGCATTGTCAGGCTGCAAATTTTCCAAACTTTTATGCTGTGCTTCTCTTATAAAACTGAATGCCTTTAACAGCACCCAAGTCACCTCTTGAAGGCTTTGCTGCTTAGAAATTTCTTCCACCAGACACCCTAAATCATCTCTCAGGTTCAAAGTTCCACAAATCTCTAGGGCAGGGGCAAAATGCTACCAGTGTCTTTGCTAAAACATAACAAGAGTCAATCTTGCTCCAGTTCCCAACAAGGTCCGCATCTCCATCTGAGACCACTTCAGCCTGGATTTCATTGTCCATATCATTATTAGCATTTTGGTCAAAGCCATTCAACAAGTCTCTAGGGAGTTCCAAACTTTCCCACATTTTCCTGTTTTCTTCTGAGCCCTCCAAACTGTTCTAACCCTGCCTGTTAGCCAGTTCCAAAGTTGCTTCCACATTTTCAGGTATCTTTTCAGCAGTGCCCCACTCTACTGGTACCAATTTACTGTTTTAGTTTGTTTTTATGTGCTGATAAAGACATACCTGAGACTGGGCAATTTACAGAAGAAAGAGGTTTAATGGACCTATAGTTCCATGTGGCTAGGGAGGTTTCACAATCATCGCATAAGGGGAAAGGCACTTCTTACATGGCAGCAGCAAGAGAGAGAATGAAAGCCAAGAGAAATGGGTTTCCCCTTATTAAACCATCAGATCTCATGAGACTTATTCATTATCATGAGAACCATATGGGAGAAACCACCCCCATGATTCAATTATCTCCCACTGGGTCCCTCCCACAACATGTGGGAATTATGGGAATACAATTCAAGATGAGATTTGGGTGGGGACACAGAGCCAAACCAGACCAGCACTCCAGGTCTCTTTTGCCATTTGCATGGTATGTCTTTTTCCATCCTTTTACTTTCATCTTATTTGTTATCTTTGAATCTAATGTATGTCTCAGATAGTATATTTTTAAAAAGAATCACATCTTACCATCTCTGCCTTTTGATTAGGTTGTTTAATCCATTCATATTTAATGTTGTTATTGATATGGTTGGATTTATACCTGCCATTTTTCTTTTTGTTTTCAGTCTGTCTCATTTTTTTGTGTTTTTCCCACCTATACTGCTTTGTTTTACATTAAGTGAATATTTTCTGGTGTAACAATTTAATTCCTTTAATTTTTTTTAGTGTACTTTGAGTTATGCTCTTAGTGGTTGCTCTAGGGCTTACAATATACATCTTAAGTTATCAGAACTGACTTCATTCTTTTGCTAACCTTTTTCCAGTGAGATATAGAAACATTGTTTCTGTATAGCAAAATTATTTTTCCCTATTTTTGTTCTTTGACTGTTATACGTATTATGTTTGTATATTTTATAAATACAATATATTGTTACAAATATTACTTTATATTATCTTATATCTCTTAAAGAAGCTGAGATAAGAGCAAGTATTTACTTGTAGAGTTTATTTTATTAAGCTTCCTATTTTACATTTCTGGTTCTGTGCATGTTCTCCTGTAGATTCATTCAAGTTACCAACTGGTATCATTGTTTTACTCCAATTCAGCTTTATTCTGATTTGCCTCTTTTGTGGTATTATTGTCAAGTATATTACATTTATAAATGTTATAGGCCTTATAATACAATATCATATTGTTTTATGCCATTGCTTTTTAAATCAGTTAAGGGAATAAAGGAAAATAAATATACAATCATATTATCTCCCATAATTATCTGTATAATTACCATTATTCATACACTTTTTCATGTGGATTTGAGTTATTGTCACTTGCTTTCAGCCCAGTTACCCTTAGTATTTCCTTTAAAGCAGGTCTTCTACCAATACATTCTCTCAGCTTTTGTTTATATGTGAATGTCTTTATTTTGCCTTCATTTTTGAAAGATAGTTTTGCTAGATATAAGATTCATGCTTGGCAGTTTTTTTTTTCCTTTCAGCATTTTGACTGTCTCATCCCATTGTCTCTGGACCTTATTGTTTCTAATAAGTGAGATGTTAATTTTATTGGGGTTCTTATCTAAATGATAAGTTATTTTTCCTTTGCTGCTTTCATGATTTTATCTTTGACTTTTAACATTTTGACTTTGATTATGTCTAGATATATATCCCTTTGTGTTTATCTTTTTTAGAATATGGTGTGCTTCTTAGATGTGTGTATTAATGCTTTGCATCAAATTTGGGAAGTTTTCAGCTATTATTTCTTTGAATATTTTTTTTTCTGCTCCTTTTTCTCTCTCCTGTCTTTTGGGAACTCCTGTAATGTGTATGTTGTTGTGCTTAATCATGCCCCATATTTCTCTGATGTTCTATTCATTTTTATTCATTCTTTTAAAAATCTATTCTTCTGATTGTGTAATCTTTATTAATCTGTCTCTCCAAATTCACTGATTCTGTTTTTCTGTCAGCTTAAACTTTCTGTTGAGGCCTCTGGTGAAGTTATTATACTTTTGAATCCCAGAATTTCCATTTGATTTTTTAAAAACTTTCTGCTTATTAACATTCTCTATTTTATAAATCATTATCACCATGTTTTTTCTTAATTCTTTAAACATGGCTTTCATCAGCTCTTTGAACATATTTGTAATAGCTGTTTTAGAGTGTTTTTCTGCAAATATAAGTCCTCTCAAAGCAGTTCCTATGACTGCTTTTTATCCTGTGTATGGGTCATACTTTAGTGTTTCTTTTCATGTCTCTTCTTCTCTCCTTCTCGCTCTCTCTGTCTCTCTTGAGACAGAATCTCACTCTGTTGCCCAGGCTGGAGTGCAGTGAAGTGATGTGATCATAGCTCACTGCAGCCTCGAATTTTTGGGCACAGGTGATCCTCCTGCCTTAGCTTCCTGAGTGGTTGTGACAATAGGCATGCACCACCACACCCAGCTTTTTAAAAAATTATTTTTACTTTTATTTTTTGTAGAGATAGAATCTTGCTTGTGTTACCTAGGCTGGTTTAGAACTGCTGGCCTCAAGTCATCTTCCTGCCTTGGTCTCCCAAAGCGCTGGGACAGGCATAAGCCACTACATCCAGCCAAAATTGGACATTTAAGATAATCTATTATAGCAACTCTGGATGCTGAGTCCCCCTGACTCACATACCCAACTTGGGTTGCTTCTTTGTTTGATAGATTGTGAAGTCTATTTCTCTCACCATGTGCAACCTTGTGACCCTGTTTGCAAAATTGTTTTTTTCTTGTTTTTATCTTTATCCTGGTTTCCAACAGAATACCCTTGTTTCAAGACCATTTAGTGGTCAATTATTGATTGGTTAGAGGTTGTGTTTAATCTTCCTGTATCAGAAAGGTTTTTACATTTTACTGTTGGATCTGGTGTGGCTTACAGACTATGTTCATTCTTCAGGGAGTTTTGAGTTTGGCCTACATTTAGCCAGGGACCAGTAACTCAGAAGTTTCCTCTCCAGCATCTCCTTAAAGGACATTGCCTTGGATATACACAGCATTCTTCTGGACCACTAAGATGGACTATAGTTTTAGCCAGGCTTTCTTTGACTATCTATTTGCTAATCTCCTAAGCTTCTGACTAGTCTACCTCTATTATATCACAGTCATCTGTTACTCTTCACTCATTGCTAACTTTCTGTTCTTGGTGTTATCTTTTCTTTTCTTTTCTTTTAAAGGGTAGCATACATTTTCAGGTGAGTAGTTTCATTATCCTATTTACTGTCTCTAAAATCTTGGCAGTTCTTCATTTCATTCTGTCTCTTTCAGTCTAAGATGCAGTCTAAGTGTTTCTGAGACAGAGCATTTTCAAAAAACCTTGTGAGTTTACCATGTGTGTCACAGGGATTCATGCCATTAGACAACAGGATCTTTCACAGATCTTTCCACAGGCCCACCTATATTTCTGGCTTCTGCTGAGATGGTTGAATGGGTCCGTGAGTCATATTCCTACTCTTTTCAGCATTAACAAAGGTTTTCCAGCTATGCCCTTGGTCTTCTCTACAAAGCACACTTTTCTTACAGGAATCTCCAAGTTTTACCATCTTTTCCAATCTTGATGGACAGAATTTCCCAAATCATCCTTTTTGCCTAACAGTTCTTTCTTCAATTTATCTTTTTCTTCTCACATTTTACTATAATGCCTAAGAAGAAACCAGGTTGCACTCTCAGTGCTTCACTTGGAAATCACCTCAGCTAAACCTCTAAGTTTAGCACTTATAAGTTCTGCTTTTACACAACTTGCAGGACACATCTAGGCTTTCTGGTATTATATAGCAAGGAATGTCTTTCTTCCAGCTTCTAAAAACATGTTCTATATTTCCTTTGAGCCCTTGCCAATAATGCCTTTAATGTTCATTTTTTCACCAACATTCTGTTTATGATGATATATGCATTATCTAAGATGACACAGGTTCTCTCTAATGTGCTCCTCCTGAGCCCTCACTGGTAGGATCTTTAACATCCACATTTCTACAGATGTCTGTTCAAGACAATCCAGGCTTTCCAGTTCCAAAGCCACTTCTACATTTTTAGGTATTTGTTACAATAGCACCCCACTTTCTGGTACCCAAATCTGTATAGGTTTCCTATGACTGCTATAACCCAGCACAAACTGGGTGGCTTAAAGCAACAGAAATTTATTCTCTCACGGCTATAGAGAGTAGAAGTCCAAAATCAGAATCACTGGGCTAAAATCAAGATATCAGTGGGGCTTGACTCCCTCCAGAGGATAATCTGTTACTTGCCTCTTTCAGCTTCTAGTGGCCACTGGCCTTCCTTGATTTTGGCTGCATCACTTCAACCTCTTCCTTGACTTCACATCACCTTTTCCTCTGTGTGTACATGTGAAATCCTGTTCAGCCTCTTTCTTAAGGATACCTGTGATGGTATTTAAAGCTCAGTGAGATAATTGAAGATAAGCCCCTAATCTCAAAATCCTTAACTTAATCATATTTGCAAAGATCTTTTTTCCAAATAAAGTTGACATTTACAAGTTCTAGAGATGAAGACATGGGTATCTTTTGGTTAGGGTGGATGAGGGGGCATTTCCAGCCTACCACAATAAGTGTGGGAGGGACCTTGACTTTCCATTTAATACCTTTCTGTAATTTTTAACTTTTTTTGCAATGTACGAATATTGCGTTTATGATTTTAAGCATGAATTAACATGTTAAAATTAAACATGAATTAACACTAAAAGAACATGCACACATACATATACACACACCTCAGAGTACGAAGTGATTAAAAAGTAGTTTCAAAAGAGATGTTGTATACCTGAGACCATCTAGTTATTATCTCAAAAGAGAGATATATGTCTTCTTTAAAAGCCTGACACAGTGGCCAGATGCAGTGGCTCACACCTGTAATCTCAACATTTTGGGAGGCCAAGGCGAGTGGATCACTTGAGGTTAGAAGTTCAAGACCAGCCTGGCCAACAAGGTGAAACCCTGTTTCTACTAAAAATACAAAAATTAGCCAGGCGTGGTGGTGCACACCTTTTCCCAGCTACCTGGGAGGCTAAGGCACAAGAATCGATTGAACGTGGGAGACAGTTTGCAGTGAGCCAAGATCATGCCACTGAACTCCAGCCTGGGCAACAGAGGGAGACTGTCTCAAAAAAAAAAAAAAAAAAAACTGACATAATATAGATTTGTGCTAATCATTTTATTGTAGGAAGATGAGGAAAGTGTAGCTGTTGTGTTTGTGAATGGCACAAACTAGATAATACCAAAGGTAAGAGAGAAAGATTCAAACTATTTTAGTAGACTAGGATGCTTTATTATAAAAGGAAATATATATGTACCTTTAATTTTTAGGTACATATACTATATAGAAATTTATATCCTTCCTCTCATTCCATACATTAACATGGACATTTAGGCTTCTTTTAGTATAATGTTACTTTAAAGCCTACTCACCATATCCTTCCTGCCCTACATTCATTCTTTTACTAAACAATACTTTTTAGTATTTACTTCACGTAAGACACTAAGATAGTCTCTGGGAATATGAAGACATATATCTGTAGTAAAAGCTTTGAAGCAACTTAAACATCCATTAATAGGGTACTGGTGAAATAAATTATAGTACGTTCATATAGTATACTATTACTTAGCTGCTGAAAAGAATGAGGAAGTGTAGTCTACACTGATATGGAACAGTTTCCAAGGACTTGTTGGGAGGGTGGGGGAAAGAAGGCAAAATACAGAGTGTATATAATATATGACCATTTGTGTAAGAAAAATATGTATACACATATTATGTATACATACATATATATATACCTATTAGACTAGACTATTGCTGGAAAAATTCAGAATAAACTAACCAGGGCTGACTCAGGAAAAAATAATAGTACAGGGGTTAAGGAGAGAAACTTATTTTGCATTGTATTTTTGTCTGAGCCTTCTGTATTTTGAACCATATTCATTAATTTCCTGCTGAAAAATAATAAATTATTTTTAGAAAGAAAAACATAGTCCCACCCTCAAGAAAGTTAGAGTACACTAGGAGAGACTGATATGAAAGAAATAAGCATAATATAGAGTATATTGGGCAGTAATATGTGTGTGAAAGGAAGGAGAAGTCGTTTTTCCCTGGGCAGCAGCAGGTGGTGAGACATTGGGAGAGCTCAGGGAGAGCTGCATAGAGGAGGCTGTTTGAGAAGTAGTAACAATAGTAACAGAATAATCACTTTTTCCCCAACAGTCTGAGGAGCAGCAGCAGCAGCACAGGTATAGATGGAAGATGCAATTATCTCCTGGAACCTGTTAAAATTGTATTTACTATTATAGAGCCCAGTACTAATTATTTGTGTATTTGCTAACTTCATTTCACTAGTGGCTGAGCCACCAACATTTCTACCTCAGCCTTTCTTGCCTCCTGTCTTTCTGCCTGCCTGCTTTCCCACCTTCCATCCCCCTTACCTCCTTCTCCCTTTCTTCTCTTCCCACCTTTTTTTTTCTTTCTCCCTTTCATTCTTCCTTTAGTTTTTTTTATTGAGAAGAAACTCATGTATCAACGAATTAAAATCAGTAGCAACTACCTTAATTCTTTTTTTATTGGACAAGGCTTTATAGATAAATCTAAACTGTGTTTTCGAAAGATATATTTGATGTTACTTAGAGTTGTCTGCTAGCACACATTTACAGTAATATACCCTCAATCTGGGTTCCCTTATATAAGCAACCTTTTTCTAGGTGGCAGAGTTACTTCTTTTGAATGGAGCTGATCCATTATTTAGAAATGATGATGGAAAATGTGCTTTGGATGAGGCCAAGGATTTATGTATGAAGCGTCTCCTTGAGAGATATATCCCTAAACATCAAAAATGCCTGACATCAGGTAAGATTAAACTGCCCTGTTATAACTATTTGTCACATCAGTAAAGTTACAGAAATTTAGTTTAGCGCAATCTAACAACCAGTCATGAGACTAGTTTTTCTTTAGGGTTAATGGATCTATTTATTATTTTATGGCCACTTATTTTATAAATAATATACTTGATCAAGAAATGCAGTTGTCTGAATGCTATTGACTAAGAACTAAGTCCTGGATCAAAATATTCTACTTTTATAGTAAAGAGAAAACTTCATTGATAATTGAAGGCTATCAGGAGTAATTAATTAGTGGTTCATTAGAGCAAAAGACTTCCTTCCGAGTAGCCAAATTGCATGAGAAATGAGAGAGACAGTAACTTGTTGAAGCCAGGTCTGTAAAAGCACATTGAGATAAATTATTAAAACAATCATATTAACATTTTAAGCTATATGGAAAATTGCAAATAAATTATTAAGTTGGAGGCAAAAGTGTATTTTTAAATTATTGCTTTGATAATCTGCTTAACTGCTTGATTTCTCTATTTTAAATAATTACAACATACATTGTTTTGCTCTTCTGGGAATGCTTGCTACAGCATTCTAGTCCTTTCTCCAAATCCAGAATCCCCTGTTGGCCAGTGCCCACTTTTAATCTATTCCTACCCAGTGAACTTTATTTCATGTAAAGGAATTCCAAACATTTCTCCATGGTACTAAGCTCCCACTCTTCCTTTGTGAGAGAATTTACTAAGATGGGTTGATGTGTTGCATTATCATGCTTCACCAGATGGTTTGAATATTTCTTAAGTTTGAACTTTCAAATTCCAGGATTAATTATCAGCCTACTTTTCAATATGAATGCAAAATTAGGTTCATGAAGAATATTTGTATGTAAATAGAGGATATTATTTCACTTAAATAAAGAAAATATTCATTTTTAAATTCCAGATGGAGAGCTTTCAAGTATGGGAATGATGAATAAAGAACTTTCTTCATATAAAATATATTTGCTGCTTTTCTAGCTTAAAGTAAAATATATCTACTTTGATGTAGGACAAGGTTCAGTCCTAACTTTATAGCCTCAAAGGCTATAAAGCTTATAGGGTGAATTAACATTTCTAATTTTCTTATCTGTAAACTTGGGTTTATAATATCTATGCCTCTGTTTACCTATGGGATTGTTAATGTGACTACTGAAGTTAATATATGTAAATATCTCAACACAGTACCCAGTACCTTATGGGAACTCAGAGTGGCAGAGGGAAAATATCACCAAATTTCACCACCTCAGAATTTATACCTGGGTATTAAGTTGGTTGTATTAGGGAATGTAAAGTCTTAAAACTGAGAGAAAATAAAGCCCTGTTCTTCCTTCCAGATTCTCTTAGGAACCATGTCCCTTGCAGGGTGGTTTCTGGAAAATATGATTTTTCTACTCTTTTATTTAAGATCAAAAGTTTGGAGAAGGTATAGTGTCCTTTTGCTCTTAGAAAATGATAACAATAATAATGGAGCACTTTCTCTATACCTAGTATTCATGTAAACACTTTACATGGATTATATAATTTAATCTTCACCATTCTATAAGGTTGAAACTATTATTGGCTTTCATTTATGGGCATTTTATGGAGGCAGAGACATTAAGAAATTTGCTCAAGGTCAGCCAGCTGGTAAGCAGATGAGTATCGAGACTGAAACTCTGGAGTGAGTCCCCAGTGACGGTGCTCCAAAGGAATAGCACCTTTTTGCTTGGTAAAAGGACATTATGTTTGACTTTTTTCACCTGTACAACATGAATGAATCAATGTCAGACTTCATTATGCAGCTCATAATTTGATTGCTATCATGAAAATTGTCCCCAAGAAATAAATTGCTCTGTTTTCGAATTACATCCTCATTAAAATATTTTACATTTCTAGCTTATATTTAGGGAAATTTGTGTTATGTATCACATCTAAGATGTTCATTAATTTATTCCTTCCTCTGTCAAATATTCTTTGAATATTTCCTGTGTGTAAGTCATTGTTTCTAGGTTTTTATCTTTTGTAGCCAAATGCATATATAGGTAACTTTAATGCTACTTTCAGTATGTAAAGAAGGCTATGAAAGAGACACTAAAATAATTCCTTTTATTATCAACTTAGCCTTTTTAAAAATAATCTTTTTCGCCCTGTACATTCATAAGATGATTGGCCTTTTCCATCTGTGTATGTTTTACTTTGAAGAGAATGCAGCATTCAGTTAGGACCTTATTAAGCAGACATATTAGGAGATGATAATCTAATTAATTATAAAATAATTTTTCACTTTATAAAAGTAGCTTGCACACAGTTACATAATCTATTGAATGAAGAGGTCATATCTGGATATATCTGTGGGGAAAATAAATACTGAGTTTAGTGCCAATCTTTAGTATTAGTTATTTTGTTAGATCTGTTTTGCTTTCCCTATATAAATGTTTTAGCTCTCTTAAGATAGTATTTGATTTCTAATATGAGAGTTATAGGAATGTTGTATGTGCCAATTTTAATATAAAATGTTTGCATAATTTCACTTATTCCACTTGGTTTTCTCATGGCAAAGGACTGGTGGGTTTTAGAAGTCTAAAGTCTAACCACTCTAAGCTGTTTTCATTGATTTTCTCTTTTTGTTCACAGCTCAAAGGAGTAGCATTGACCCACTAGACATAGAGGATGTATACCAACACAAGGTATATCTATGTTTAGTAATAAACATTTTTATAGGGATATAACTTCTGGTTGTTTTATAGATTATCAAAGGGAAGAGAAAGACTGCTGAAGCTTTGGTAATAGTGACTTCACATTTGCTTTTAAGACACTAGAATAATTGCATGAGAATCAGAGGGTTCTGGGCTGTTAGTTTGTAGCATATCTGGGCACACTAATATATTGGTAATCATTTCCTTCCTCCTCCTCTTTATGGAGCCTAAGGTTTATCAACCATGTCTAATTTCCTGTGGCCTAAGCATAGTACAGGAAGGAGTCAAAGGTATTAGCCCATCCCTTCAAACTTTACATGGTGGGCAGTTACTCTTCATCTGGTACTTGAATTATGGTGAATGAGAGGAAGCTGTGTTCCTGTTTTAATCTTAGCAGCCCATAATAATTTTTTCATACAGACCAGTTGAAGAGCATATCTGTCTTCCTGTTTTTAAGTCAGTTTTTCTGCTTCTATCCCATAGTTCTCCCAGATACCAGAAGAAGAAACCCCTAATTCTAGCTCTGCCTATATAACAATTGGGAGAGGAAAGTGTTTCTAAAGCATCTGTGTGAAGCTTCGTTGTAAAGTTTAGAGTCTGACTACTGGAATCTGCTTTCTTTGATTTTCTCTTTTTGTTTTCAGCTCAAAGGAATAGCGCCAACCCACTAGACACAGAAGATGTACACCAGCACAGAGTTTCCTTGTAAAGGAAACTTTGATCTGATTACTTTAAAAGCCTATACAAATTAAGTAGATTAAACTTTTTTATTATGTTTAATAAGATTAGTAGTGCTAAAATACTGGCAAGAAGGAATTAAAATCTACAGTAGAAAATAAAGATTAGTATACATGCAGAGTCTAACTCTATTACATTTGCCTTTCTTCTATTAGTCTGTGTTTCCCAAATATCAGGTTGGCTATATCCCAGCAGGATCTGTGGTTAGATTGAATTGGAAATAATAGTTTGAATCAAATAATAGTTGATTTATCAATAATCTAGATTGAGTTGATATAGTACTACAGCTGAAATTTAAAGCTAACTATGTATTTTTTTCTATAGAAACCAAAATTCAGTTCTAAAAGTCACATTTGGCATGTTTATAATGAAAATTCCAACAGACAGAAGCTGGAACATGTAAAAGTTAATAAAGGAAGCAAAGAGAGTTTATTTATAAATAAAGAAGATGTATATGAACATTACCAAAAAGATCCCCAAAACACAAAATTTGGTAAATCCAAGCATAAACAATCAACACTTAACCAGATATACTCTACAGGACTCAGAAAGGGCAATCTCCATAATGTCAAAGATCCCAACACAAATGTGCCAAAAGGTATAGGAAGAAGAAAAACACAACGTAAAAGGACTCAAGTAGATGATGTAGACTGTAATCCAAGAAAGACACTAGCTGTCTCTCCTTCCAGGAGAATAAACAGATTGGTTACCTATCAGCAGTGTATTCTAGAAACCCTTAATGACCTTCCAGAAGAATCGTGTGAACCTTCCAGCTTAACTCTGTCAAGCCTGAAAAATGGATTAGATAATAGTACTGAGGCTTGTTCGGTTTCCAAAGAGACACACATCCAGAACCTGGATTTATCAGATAGTCAAGAAGTTCAATGCTTGGAATTAGAATCCATTGACCAAACTGAAGTTGTTTCTTTCCCAGGACTTTCATTACATAAAGAAATCACGTTACCACTAGTTACTACAGATAAGCAGCCTCACACTCTCCAGGAACAACACCATGTACTTTACAAATCTTATGAAAACAGTAACTTGGTCCAAAAAGATGAGAGATTTAACAAATGGGAAAATTCTTTCCTATCCTTTGTAAAGGGAAATTCTGATAATGATGATGATGATTGCTGTACCTCTGAGAAGGCTATAACATCTAAAAAGGTGATGTGTTCTACAGGCTGCAAAAAACACTGTAATTTTAAGGAGAATTTAACAAATAGAAGAGAAAAGGATTTTCAACAGTTTTTAGTTTCTGAAGATCATTTTTCACAGGAAAATGAGTTACAGGCAGGCAGCCTAACCACACTTCCAGAACAGGAAGCTGTTAATTTTTCTCATTCAGATAATGCAGTTATTTCTGAACATGTTGCAAATTATGAACAATGCATATTTGGACCTTCTTTTGATCACTCACATGGCAATCCTGAGCAAAATTCCCTGGCTTGTATGAGAACACTTTCGACACATGAGGTTTCAAAGTTGACTAACCATGTGGAGCTATTCAAAAAGCCACAGGATTATATTCCCAGAGAACCAACTTTTTTAATGAAACAAGCAGATACACATATTGTGGAAGAGGTGGCAAAGAATTGTGACGCTGAAAGGAATTACACTGACAGAGACAAAAAAATAATTTATTCAAATGAGCCTTTATCCATAGTTGTTCATTCTCAAGTAATAGAAACAACTAAAGTTGAAAAAAGGAGACAAAACCATCTGGAAAGTGAGACTATACGTGATATAGATTCTCATTCCACTGACAATATGAATAAAGAATTGGCCAACATCTCACAACTTAGTCAAAGAGAAAAGAAGGAAATTTCTCACAAACCAGGTATTAGTAATATTGCTTAATCTGTACACATTTCCTATAGATTTACTTATTTTTATAGAAATTTCCAACTGAATTGTATTCAACCGATGGCCAAACTGAGAAGAATGAGGATATGTGGGCCATATTTTGAGATGCCACTAAGCCTAGTAGTTAAGTAATAGTGATTACTTTGAAAGTCAAAACAATGTTATCAAAGATGGTTGCTAAGCTGATATTGACTGATGGTAATGAACAGTATTTTTTAAATATAATTATTATTATACTTTAAGTTCTGGGATACATGTGTAGAACCTGCAGATTTGTTACATAGGTATATATGTGCCATGGTGGTTTGCTATACCCATCAACCCATCGTCTAACATTAGGTATTTCTCCTAATGCTATCCCTCCAGAAGCCCCCCACTCCGCAACAGGCCCCAGTGTGTGATGTCCCCCTCCCCATGTGTTCTCATTGTTCAATTCCCACTTATAAGTGAGAACATGTGGTGTTTGGTTTTCTGTTCCTGTGTTAGTTTGCTGAGAATGATGGTTTCCAGCTTCATCCATGTCCCTGAAAAGGACATAACTCATCCTTTTTTATGGCTGCATGGTATTCCATGGTGTATATGTGCCACATTTTTTTAACCAGTCTATCATTGATGAGCATTTGGGTTGGTTTCAGGTCTTTGCTATTGTGAACAGTGCCACAATAAACACACATGTACATGTGTCTTTATAGTAGAATGATTTATAATCCTTTGGGTATATACCCAGTAATGGGATTGCTGGGTCAAATGGTATTTCTGGTTCTAGATCCTTGAGGAATCACTGTATTGTCTTCCACAATGGTTGAACTAATTTACACTCCCACCAACAGTGTAAAAGCATTCCTATTTCTCCACATCCTCTCCAGCATCTGTCATTTCCTGACTTTTTAATAATCGGCATTCTAACTGGCATGAGATAGTATCGCATTGTGGCTTTGATTTGCGTTTCCCTAATGACCGGTGATGATGAGCTTTTTATCATATGTTTTTTGGCTGCATAAATGTCTTCTTTTGAGAAGTATCTGTTCATATCCTTTGCCCACTTTTTGATGGGGTTTTTTTCTTGTGAATTTGTTTAAGTTCCTTGTAAATTCTGGATATTAACCCTTTGTCAGATGGATAGATCGCAAAAATTTTCTTCTATTCAGTAGATTGCCTGTTCACTCTGATGATACTTTCTTTTGCTGTGCAGAAGCTCTTTAGTTTAATTAGATCCCATTTGTCTATTTTGGATTTTGTTGCCATTGCTTTTGGTGTTTTAGTCATGAAGTGTTTGCCCATGTCTGTGTCCTGAATGGTATTGCCTAGGTTTTCTTCTAGGGATTTTATGGTTTTGGGTATTACGTTTATAAGTCTTTAATCCATCTTGAGTTAATTTTTGTCTAAGGTGTAAGGAAGGGATCAAGTTTCAGTTTTCTGCATATGGCTAGCCTGTTTTCCCATCACCATTTATTAAATAGGGAATCCTTTTCCCATTGATTGAATAAACAGTATTTCTATCACTCTTTCTGTTGCTTTTTAATATAGTACTTATTTAGCATCAGGAAACATAACAATATTTTGATAGCAGGAAATTGTTAGTTCTATTCATTTCAACTATCTACTGTATTCCCATCAGAGCTGCAACCAGCAAACTTTTTGTCTGTTACATAAAAACATTTTTAAAAGCTTCCATTTCCTTAAACAGTCCAGCATGGAACAGAAACTTTAAAAAGTTAGAAATTCCGGCTGGGTGCGGTGGCTCAAGCCTGTAATCCCAGCACTTTGGGAGGCCGAGACGGGCGGATCATGAGGTCAGGAGATCGAGACCATCCTGGCTAACCCGGTGAAACCCCGTCTCTACTAAAAAATACAAAAAACTAGCCGGGCGAGGTGGCGGGCGCCTGGTCCCAGCTACTCGGGAGGCTGAGGCAGGAGAATGGCCTAAACCCGGGAGGCAGAGCTTGCAGTGAGCTGAGATCCGGCCACTGCACTCCAGCCTGGGCGACAAAGCGAGACTCCGTCTCAAAAAAAAAAAAAAAAAAAAGTTAGAAATTCTGTTTTCTGGTTGTATAACCAGGTAGGAGAACAACAACACTGATATTGCAAAATGTTTGTTTCAGATGAGGAATTAACTGATAACATCAGTGGAGACGGAATAACTATAAGAAATTTTGAGGAGATAAAAGAAAAAACGAAGTCAGAAATGCACATGCCTGCTAATAGCCAAGAACACAAAACAGTTCAGAATTTCGGAAAAAAACAAAGTTTCTTAAAAACGACCTGCAACCTTTGTATTCCTATAATTGTAGAGGTTAAAGTTTACAAAATCAAGCACAGCAATTCAGTCTACTTCAAGGAATTTCTAAACATTCAGATATATTGTTTCTTTTTGTAGTTATTCACTGACATATGACTATTTCAGCGATATTTGTTGTTAAGGCACCACTTGAGAATCCGATAATCTTTAAATATATTCATGTCATACTTCTGTCTATGACTTCTAATTTGTCATATTAGAGGAGATAAGGTAAACTGCAGACAGCAAGAATATTCAGTGGGGACAGCAGGCGTGAAATGTGTCAGATTCTTTAGATACTTCCATTCAGCCTTTTTAACATAAGGGAAATTAAAGAAACATAGCCATTATTTTGTTTTATGACAGATGAATGAACTGTGTATGTTTCACAGTATGGACAAGCTAAGCATCCTTTGATAGTTCTTGGAGATAGTTCTGTCATAAACAATAGGCTGGACCACTTCAGGTTAAACATTATTCACTGTTGATTTACATACTGTCAAGAGGTAGGAAGGACACTGAATTAGGCATTCTCTATGAATGTTCTTTCATTTTCCCCCTCTCATGTAAACTGAAATCCTTCTTATACATACTTCCTATAGTGGGTTGAATGCTAGCCCCCCAAAACATGCCCTATCCTAATCCCTGTAGTTTTCGACTATTACCTTATATAGTAAAAGCATGACTGTTACCTTCTTCAAGTTAAGAACCCTAAGATAAGGAGATCATCCTGGATTATCCAGGCGGGCCCTAAATCTAATTACTGTGTCCTTATGAGAGAAAGAAAGGGAGATTTGAAACATACAGAAGGGATGATGAGATGAAGGCAAAGGAGCAATGTAGCCACAGCCAAGGAAGCCAAGGAATGCTGACAGCCATCAGAAGTTAGAAGAGGCACAGCAAGATTCTTTCCTAGAGCTTCCACAGGGAGTACAGCCCCATTGACACTTTGATTTTGGATTTCTGGTTTCCAAATTATGAGAGAACACATTCTGTTGTTTTAAGTCACCCAGTTTGTGGTAATTTGTTACAGCTACCACAGGAAACTTCACACCTCTCTAGCAGCACTTAATCATATTTAAATATAATTTTTAAGATGTCTATTATTCCACCAGACTGTAAGCCACTTGAGCAGAGAATTGAACTGTTCCAGAGATAAGAATTTTAGATAGTGGCATCTGGGATTCCCTAAAACAATGGCAGGCTTACCTCCTGCTGATCACCCAACAGTGAATTCAACTATGTCCGAGTTCTGCCACATTCCCCTCACACTCCACAGAGTTCCAGTTAGGATTTTAGTTTTCCTCACTAAAATATGAATGAACAGATAGTCAAAGATCGACAAGTATTTGCAGAAAACACCAATGTGAAAGATATCAAAGTAAACTAAGCAGACCAAAGGAACCCAAAAGAAACAGAAACTATACAAGAATCAAGAAACATCTACATTTTTTTTTCCAAAAAGCTATAGACAAGAGGGAACAATAAGAGAACAATATAGAGCTTTTAGTTGTTTAAAACAGAAATATAAATAAATAGATAATATATAGATATCTGTAGCAGGATTACAAGGCAAAGCTTTACAAGTCTACTAAGGACAAAAAAATAAAAAGCTGAAAATAGGAGAGAAAAGATAAGAAAATTAAAGATCACTCTAGGAAATCCAGGGAGAACAGTGGGTGAACAGTAGAAGAAATCATTAAAGAAAGAATACAAGAAATGAGATAGGCATTTCCATATTGAAAGTACCACTTAGTGTCTGTACAGTGAACAAGGCACCTCACTGAAATTTCAGAACAGGAATAAAGAGAAGATCCTGAAAGCTTCCGAGAAGAAAACACTGGTCACATAAAAATGGAGAGAAATCTAAGTATTTAATAGCATTATGCTTATTAATAGTAATATCAGATTCCAAACTACAGTGGAGTTTTTGAAGAGGTTTAGCATTCCTTTTGAATTTCTGTCAGATTTTGTTATTTTAAATTTTTAGTCAATGCTGTACAAACTTATGATGTTAGTAACATTGAGAAGTTTTTGAATTTTTCCTCCAAAATGTGTATTACATGGCTACCTTCTTTGCTGCAAACACACCAGAAACAAGAATTTATACCATCCACAGTAAGAATTATTTGGGAATTGTTGTTGTTGTTGTTGTTGTTGTTTGAGACAGGGTCTTGTCTGTCACGCAGGCTAGACAGCAGTGGCACAATCACAGTTCACTGCAAACTTGACCTCCCAGGCTCACATGCTTCTCCCACCCCAGCATCCCTCAGTAGCTGGGACTACATGCCACCAAACCCAGCTAATTTTTAAAATTTTTTTAAGAAATGGGATCTCCCTATGTTGCCCAGACTAGTCTCAAACTCCTCCTGCCTCAGCCTCCCAAAGTGCAAGGATTACAAGTGTGAGGCACTGTGCCCAGCTGGGAGAGATTTTTCTATTCATACTTGCAGTCTGCAGTCCCACAGTCTTAGATATAATTTTCAAATATATTCTCTCATATATATATATATATATGTTTTTAATTCTTCCAATAAAGAATTTTGGATTGCTAATCTCTAAAGAGCAATATGTTTTTGTCTGGGTGCCAGTGGAAAAGATAAATGAGACTGTCATTCTTCCCTGTGATTCATATAACCCAAGAATCCATTTTTTAGAGAACAGTTCTCTAATCTTTTTATCTCTTGCCCTGAAACCATATACATTTAGGAAGTAGAGCAAGAAGATTATCCCAAAGTTTAATGCAGTGGTTCTCAAACCTTAGTTTGCATCAGAATTACCTGAAAAGCTTGTTAAAACACAGATTGCTGGGCCCTACCCTCAAAGAATCTGATTCAGTAGGTGTGTTAGTTGTCTCTATTACACACTTACTATCTCATACTTTCTGTAGGTCAGGAATCGGGCATGGCTTAGTTGGGACCTCTAACAGGATTGTTCATAGGCAGCAAAGTGTTGGCCAGGACTGGGGTCTCGTCTGAAGGCTCTGCTAGGGAAGGATACACTTTCAAGCTCATGTGATTGTTGGCAGAATTCAATTTCTTGAGGATGGTTGGCTGAGGGCCTCAGTTCTCACTGGTGATTGGCTGGTGGCCATCCTCGGTTTCTTGCTGGGTGGGCTTCTCCAACATGGCTACTTGCATCATCAAAGCATACAAGCTGAAGGCAATACAGCAAGTCTGCTAGCAGGACAGAAAATGTTACAATCTCTTTTAACCTAATCAGTTAAATGAAATACCCTCAGTGTTGAAATATTCTATTGGTTAGAAGCAAGCTATTCAAGAGAAGAAGAGTACACAAAGTCATAAATACCAGATGGTGAGGATCATTAGGAGCCATTTTAGTCTGTCCTCCAAAGTAAGTTTGGAGTAGACTGGGGAATTTGCATTTCTAACAAGTTTCCTCCATGGTGCTGATACCACTGATTTAACAAATATTTTCTGTTTCATCACCGTATCCATTTATTTTGCTTTGCATCTCAATCTGAAGCTTCTCTAATGCAGTTTCTTTGTTTCTTTCTCTTTTTTTTTTTTTTGAGACGGACTCTATCTCTGTCTCCCAGTCTGGAGTGCAGTGGCTCAATCTTGGTTCAGGGCAACTTCCACATCCCAGGTTCTAGTGATTCTCCTCCCTCAGTCTCCACAGTAGCTGTGATTACAGGCATCCACCACCATGCCAGGCTAATTTTTGTATTTTTAGTAGAATGCTCGGATTACAGACATGAGCCACTGTGCCTGGCCCTGATGCAGTGTCTATAGAAAACAAACCTTCAGGTTCCTGGCTTTGGGTTGGATATCTGGGATAAGAGGAGTGGTTGCTAGTCAGTTGAGGGTTGGGGAAGGAAACTTGGAGTCCCAACCTTTCTATGTAAAAGATCTTATATAAAAGATATTAACCAACTGCCCACCCCCTGCCCCCACTGTTCCATACACCTGCCTTCTGTAGTGCCTCATGTGCCCAAGTGTGGAGTGCTTGAGTTCAGACTGAGTTCAGGCTTGAGTTCAGGCTCTCTCTCTATAATTCCCTTGTGTTGGAGCATTCCCCACTCTGCCAAGTCAGTTCACTCTTCTCCATCAGTGACTTTCTAATCCCCCCAAATTGGTTGAAGTCTTTGTCCTTTATTGTTTCCTCTTTTTTTTTTTTTTTTTTGATATGGTACTTTAAATTTTATTTTACTGTCATTTTAGCATGGTTTTGGCAGGAAATAGGGGGAAAACATGATCAGTTCATTACTTTTAGTTCCAGCTTAGGTCTGTATAACTTGTATTGCAAGGAAGAGATCTAAAAAACAAAATCTTTGGTTAATGATCTTGTACAGCACATTTTGTGAAAGAAAAATAGAAAACTATAGTCCATAGTTTGGTACTTGGCACCTATGTGATCAGGAATACACCCATTGAGATACAGAATGGCTGTAGAAAGAGGATTTTTTATAATATCTCAGTTTATCTTAAAAATAATCATTGTTAAAGGACTACTGAGAATGAGATGAGTGTAGATAGAACTGAAGCAAGTTAATTTGTTTTGATCAAGTGATAGAGTGATTAACCAACTGCTAGAATGAATACAAAGTAATGTGCTTAGATGTTCTATTATGTCTTCACAAATTATATATTAAAACAGTAACAGCAATGATAACATTAATTGGTATAAGTTTCTGTGTAGTGTGATATTTTGAGGAAGTTGTTATGTATTTTCTAAGATCCTTTATAACAATCAGCACTTGGCAGAAAATAAACCTCTTGTTTGGCAAATTTACAGGAATGAAAACAGGTGGGATCAACAAGAGGAATGCCAGAGGGGAAAGCCGGCTTCATTTAGCTGCCAGAAAAGGAAATCTCTCCCTAGTGAAAGCCCTGATAGAATCTGGAGCAGATGTGAATCTAAACGATAATGCAGGTTTGGATCCTTTTAATTTAATTACCTTAATAATTGGAACTCACTGAAATACACATTTCAACACCTCCTGCTCCCTCCAGTTTGTTCCTGGCTGATATGTAAGTGATAACTTTGAACAATATTTTTTATATTATATTAGTGTTTAGTTGAATACTAAGATTTATCATTGTTAATAGACCCTTTTCCTTTGAAACAGTTTTTAACATCCATTTGGGAGCATCAGAGAGGGTAAACAGAATGGGGAATAAAGGAAGTTAGGCCTTTTCCTTGGAAGCCTCAAGTTTATCCTGTAACTTTGGTCAGAATGCAGAGTTTTCTCATTCTCCTATCCATTCTCTTTTCTCCTCCTTTTGTACTGTTCCTTTTTTCTCTCTTTATTTTTATTCTAAAACTCTGAAAAATTTACCCAACGTTTTGCTTAAGCACAAAAGAATCTTATCTGAAGAATTCCACAGGGAAAAACTCAAAGGTTGATTAAACCAGGTGTCATTTTAAAGAGAAATGTGACAATGCAAAGATACACATGGGAAAGTCAGACGTTTTAATATCTGAATTGAAACAAATCAAAATGAATAGTATTTACTCTCATTATGTTTTGCATTCTGTGAGTCTTTTGCTTTGGCACTTATATCAACAAATGTTTGTGATGACATCAATTTGTTTTAAAAAATGAAGCATAAATTTTGAGCCCATACTTTTTAGTATTATTTCTTGTTCAATACTTATTATATGTATATGAATCAATATGGATATTCCATTTATGCAACAAAACCTTAGTAATACAGATATTACATGAGTATTGATTTGCATGAAGCAGGATTTATTTTTCTTTCTCTTTTTTTAGGTTGGACACCACTTCATGAGGCATCTAATGAAGGATCTATTGATATAATTGTAGAGTTATTAAAAGCTGGTGCTAAGGTTAATTGTGCAAATATAGATGGAACTCTGCCCTTACATGATGCTGTTGCAAACAACCATTTAAAGGTACAGTGCACATCACATTAAGATCTTACTACTATTTCTTATGAAAATGAATGAAGAAAATGAAGATGTTTTAAACTGAGAACTAAAATGATTCTGTAAAACAAGTGATTTTTTAAAAATCTGCTTCAAATTACAAATGAAGATGCAATAATACATATGGATTAGAAAATCTATATATCTTAATGAATCATTTTTCCATTATTTCTTCATCACAAAATTCATGCGAGTCAGAAGAGAGTAAAAGTAAACACAGGCCATAAATCTAATACATTGTATTTTTAATTGTCTAAGACAATTTGCTGTTGTGCACAGAAGAGTCTAATTATAGTGATGATATGTGTGACAGCTAGATTTTTTAACTCAAAATTTCTCAGTGGGTTAGGAGTAAAAACATGAATTGTTTGTTTTCAGGGTGTTTGTTGTGTCTTTTTCTCCTTTGTTTTTCTTTGTCAAGCAGCCATTGTAAAATTATCGCAAGAAAAGATTATGAGGGTCATTATTTCAATGACACTGAATTTCAAATCTCGACCTTAAGATTCTTCAGATGTTTACACTCATCTTTTTGTTTGACAAATCATAGGAGAAAACTCTTATTATTATTGATAGGCAATATAGACTTCAATAATTTTTTTATTGTTAGTATTTATTTTACAATAAAATTTTTAATTAAAATCTACTTTTTTATTAATAAAATAAAAAAGTTCTAGGGTACATGTGCACATGTGCACAATGTGCAGGTTTGTTACATAAGTATATATGTGCCATGTTGGTGTGCTGCACCCATCAACTTGTCATTTACATTAGGTATATCTCCTAATGGTATTCCTCCCCTCTACCCCCACCCCATGACAGGCCTTGGTGTGTTATGTTCCCCACCCTGTGTCCAAGTGTTCTCATTGTTCAGTTCCCACCTATGAGTGAGAACATGTGGTGTTTGGTTTTCTGTCCTTGTGACAGTTTGCTCAGAATGATGGTGTCCAACTTCATCCATGTCCCAACAAAGGACATGAACTCATCCTTTTTTATGGCTGCATAGTATTCCGTGGTATATATGTGCCACATTTTCTTAATCCAGTCTATCATTGACGGACATTCGGGTTGATTCCAAGTCTTTGCTATTGTGAATAGTGCCACAATACACATACATGTGCATGTGTCTTTATAGCCGCATGATTTATAATCCTTTGGGTATATACCTAGTAATGGGATGACTAGGTCAAATGGTATTTCTAGTTCTAGATCCTTGAGGAATCGCAGTCTTCCACAATGGTTGAACTAGTTTACAGTCCCACCAGCAGTAAAAAAGTGTTCCTATTTCTCCACATCCTCTCCAGCACCTGTTGTTTCCTGACTTTTCAATGATCGCCGTTCTAACTGGTGTGAGATGGTATCTCATTGTGGTTTTGATTTGCGTTTCTCTGATGGCCAGTGATGATGAGCATTTTTTCATGTGTTTGTTGGCTGTATAAATGTCTTCTTTTGAGAAGTGTCTGTTCATAGCCTTTGCCCACTTTTTGATGGGGGTGTTTGATTTTTTCTTGTAAATTTGTTTAAGTTCTTTGTAGATTCTGGATATTAGCCCTTTGTCAGATGGGTAGATTATAAAAATTTTCTCCTATTCTGTAGACTGCCTGTTCACTCTGATGGTAGCTTCTTTTGTTGTGCAGAAGCTCTTTAGTTTAATTAGATCCCATTTGTCAATTTTGACTTTCGTTGCCATTGCTCTTGGTGATTTAGTCATGAAGTCCTTGCCCATGCCTATGTATAGTATTGCCTAGGTTTTCTTCTAGGGTTTTTATGGTTTTAGGTCTAACATTTAAGTCTTTAATCCATCTTGAATTAATTTTTGTATAAGGTGTAAGGAAGGGATCCAGTTTCAGCTTTCTACATATGGCTAGCCAGTTTTCCCAATACCATTTATTAAATAGGGAATCCTTTCACCATTTCTTGTTTTTGTCAGGTTTGTCAAAGATCAGATAGGGGTGGATGTGTGCTATTATTTCTGAGGGCTCTGTTCTGTTCCATTGGTCTATATATCTGCTTTGGTGGCAGTACCATGCTGTTTTGGTTACTGTAGCCTTGTTATATAGTTTGAAGTCAGGTAGCGTGATACCTCCAACTTTGTTCTTTTGGCTTAGGATTTTCTTGGCAAAGTTGGATCTTTTTTGGTTCCATGTGAACTTTAAAGTAGTTTTTTTTCCAATTCTGTGAAGAAAGTCATTGGTAGCTTGATGGGGATGGCACTGAATCTGTAAATTACCTTCGGCAGTATAGCCATTTTCGCAATCTTGATTCTTCCTATCCACGAACATGGAATGTTCTTCCATTTGTTTGTGTCCTCTTTTATTTCGTTGAGCAATGGTTTGTAGTTCTCCTGAAGAGGTCCTTCACATTCCTTGTAAGTTGGATTCCTAGGTATTTTATTCTCTTTGAAGCCATTGTGAATGGGAGTTCACTCATGATTTCGCTGTCTGTCTGTTATTGGTGTATAGGAATGCTTGTGATTTTTGCACATTGATTTTGTATCCTGAGACTTTGCTGAAGTTGCTTATCAGCTTAAGGAGACTTTGGGCTGAGAAGATGAGGTTTTCTAAATATACAATCATGTCATCTGCAAACAGGGACAATTGGACTTCCTCTTTTCCTAATTGAATACACTTTATTTCTTTCTCCTACCTGAGTGCCCTGACCAGAACTTCCAACACTATGTTGAATAGGAGTGGTGAGAAAGGACATCCCTGTCTTGTGCCAGTTTTCAAAGAGAATGCTTCCAATTTTTGCCCATTTGGTATGATATTGGCTGTGGATTTGTCATGTATAGCTCTTAGTATTTTGAGATACGTCCCATCAGTACCTAGTTTATTGAGAGTTTTTAGCATGAAATGCTGTTGAATTTTGTCACAGGCCTTTTCTGCATCTATTGAGATAATCATGTGGTTTTTGTCTTTGGTTCTGTTTATATGATGGTTTATGTTTATTGATTTGCGTAAGTTGATCCAGCCTTGCATCCCAGGGATGAAGCCAACTTGATCATGATGGATAAGCTTTTTGATGTGCTGCTAGATTCGGTTTGCCAGTATTTTACTGAGGATTTTGCATTGATGTTCATCAGGGATATTGGTCTAAACTTCTCTTTTTTTGTTGTGTCTCTGCCAGGCTTTGGTATCAGGATGATGCTGGCCTCATAAAATGAGTTACGGAGGATTCCCTCTTTTTCCATTGATTACAATAGTTTCAGAAGGAATGATACCAGGTCCTCTTTGTACCTCTGGTAGAATTAGCCTGTGAATCTGTCTGGTCCTGGACTTTTTTTGGTTGGTGAGCTATTAATTATTGCCTTCAGAGCCTGTTATTGGTCTATTCAGGGATTCAACTTCCTCCTTGTTTAGTCTTCAGAGGGTGTATGTGACCAGGAATTTATCCATTTCTTCTAGGTTTTCTAGTTTATTTGCATAGAGGTGTTTATAGTATTCTCTGATGGTAGTTTGTATCTGTGGGATTGTTGGTAATATTCCCTTTATCATTTTTTTATTGCATCTATTTGATTCTTTTCTCTCTTATTCTTTATTAGTGTTGCTAGCAGTCTATGAATTTTGTTGATGTTTTCAAAAAACCAGCTCCTAGATTCATTGATTTAAAGAGTTTTTTGTGTCTCCTTCTCCTTCAGTTCTCCTCTGATCTTAGATATGTCTTGCCTTTTGCTAGCTTTTGAATGTGTTTGCTCTTGCTTCTCTGGTTCTTTTAATTGTGATGTTAGGGTGTCAATTTTAGATCTTTCCTTATGGGCATTTAGTGCTATAAATTTCCCTCTACACACTGCTTTAAATGTGTCCCAGAGATTCTGGTATGTTGTGTCTTTGTTCTCACTGGTTTCAAAGAATACCTTTATGTCTGCCTTCAATTCGTTATGTACCCAGTAGTCATTCAGGAGCAGGTTGTTCAGTTTCCGTGTAGTTGAGCAGTTCTGAGTGAGTTTCTTAATCCTGAGTTCCAGTTTGATTGCACTGTGGTCTGAGAGACAGTTTGTTATAATTTCTGTTCTTTTACATTTGGTGAGGAGTACTTTACTTCGAACTATGTGGTCAATTTTGAAGTAAGTGTGATGTGGTGCTGAGAAGAATGTTTATTCTGTTGATTTGGGGTGGAGAGTTCTGTAGATGTCTGTTAGGTCCACTTGGTGCAGAGCTGAGTTCAATTCCTGGATATCCTTGTTAACTTTCTGTCTCGTTGATCTTTCTAATGTTGACAGTGGGGTGTTAAATTCTCCCATTATTATTATGCAAAAGTCTAAGTCTCTTTGTAGGTCTCTAAGGACTTGCTTTATGAATCTTGGTGCTCCTGTATTGGGTGCATATATATTTAGGATAGTTAGCTCTTCTTGTTGAATTGATCACTTTACCATTATGTAATGGCCTTCTTTGTCTCTTTTGATCTTTGTTGGTTTAAAGTCTGTTTTATCAGTGACTAGGATTGCAACCCCTGCTTTTTTTTGTTTTTTTTTCCATTTGTATGGTAGATCTTCCTCCATCCCTTTGTTTTGAGCCTATGTGGTCTCCTGAATATAGCACACTGTTGGGTCTTGACTCTTTTTCCAATTTGCCAGTCTGTGTCTTTTAACTGGAGCGTTTAGCCCATTTTCATTTAAGGTCAATATTGTTATGTGTGAATTTGATCCTGTCATTATGATGTTAGCTGATATTTTGCTGGTTAATTGGTGCAGTTTCTTCCTAGCATCGATGGTCTTTACAATTTGACATGTTTTTGCAGTGGCTGGTACCAGTTGTTCCTTTCCATGTTTAGTGATTCCTTCAGGAGCTCTTGTAAGGCAGTCCTGGTGGTGACAAAATCTCTCAGCATTTGCTTGTCAAGGATTTTATTTCTCCTTCATTTATGAATCTTAGTTTGGCTGGATATGAAATTCTGTGTTGAAGATTCTTTTCTTTAAGAATGTTGAATATTGGCCCCCACTGTCTTCTGGCTTGTAGCATTTCTGCTGAGAGATCCGCTGTTAGTCTGATGGGCTTCCCTTTGTGAGTAACCTGACCTTTCTCTCTGGCTGCCCTTAACGTTTTTTCCTTCATTTCAACTTTGGTGAATCTGACAATTATGTGTCTTGGAGTTGCTCTTCTCAAGGAGTATCTTTATGGCATTCTCTGTATTTCCTGAATTTAAATGTTGGCCTGCCTTGCTAGGTTGGGGAAGTTCTCCTGGATAATATCCTGCAGAGTGTTTTCCAACTTGGTTTCATTCTCCCTGTCACTTTCAGGTACACCGATCAGATGTAGATTTGGTCTTTTCACATAGTCCCATATTTCTTGGAAGCTTTGTTTGTTTCTTTTTACTCTTTTTTCTCTAAACTTCTCTTCTCGCTTCATTTCATTCATTTGATCTTCAATCACTGATACCCTTTCTTCCACTTGATCGAATTGACTACTGAAGCTTGTGCATATGTCATGTACTTCTCATGCCATGGTTTTCAGCTCCATCAGGTCATTTAAGGTCTTCTCTATGCTGTTTATTCTAGTTAGCCATTTGTCTAATCTTTTTTCAAGGTTTTTAGCTTCTTTGCTATGGGTTCGAACATCCTGTAGCTCGGAGAATTTTGTTATTACCAATCATCTGAAGCCGTCTTCTCTCTACTCATCAAAGTCATTCTCTGTCCAGCTTTGTTCCATTGCTGGCGATGAGCTCGGTTTCTTTGGAGGAGAAGAGGCGCTCTGATTTTTAGAATTTTCAGCTTTTCTACTCTGATTTCTCCCCTCTTTGTGGTTTTATCTGCCTTTGGTCTTTGTTGATGGTGACGTACAGATGGGGTTTTGATGTGGCTGTCCTTTCTGTTTGTTAGTTTTCCTTCTAACAGTCAGGACCCTCAGCTGCAGGTCTGTTCAAGTTTGCTGGAGGTTCACTCCATACCCTGTTTGCCTGGGTATCACCAGCAGAGGCTGCAGAACAGCAAATATTGCAGAACAGCAAATGTTGCTGCCTGATCCTTCCTCTGGAAACTTCGTCTCAGCAGGTCACCTGGCCATATGAGATGTCAGTCAGCCTCTATTGGGAGGTGCCTCCAAGTTAGGCTACTTGGGGGCAGGGACCCACTTGAGGAGGCAGTCTGTCCATTCTCAGATCTCAGAGTCCATGCTGGGAGAACCACTACTCTCTTCAAGCTGTCAGATAGGGACATTTAAGTCTGCAGAAGTTTCTGCTACCATTTGTTCAGCTATGCCTTGCCCCCAGAGGTGAAGTCTACAGAGGCAGGCAGCCCTCCTTTAGCTGCGGTGGGCTCCACCCAGTTCGAGCTTCCCAGCCGCTTTGTTTACCTTCTCAAGTCTCAGCAATGGCGGGCACCCCTCCCCCAGCCTCGCTGCTGCCTTGCAGTTCGATCTCAGACTGCTGTACTAGCAGTGAGTGAGGCTCCATGGGCATGGGACCCTTCGAGCCAGGTGCTCATATAATCATATGTGATTATATAATCATATAATCTTCTGGTATACCATTTGCTAAGACCATTGAAAAAGCGCAGTATTAGGGTGGGAGTATCCCGAGTTTCCAGGTACTGTCTGTCATGGCTTCCCTTGGCTGGGAAAGGGAATCCCCAACCCCTTGCGCTTCCTGGGTGAGGCAATGCCCAGCCCTGATTTGGCTCATGCTCCGTGGGCTTCACCCACTGTCCAACAAGCCCCAGTAAGATGAACCCGGTGCCTCAGTTGGAAATGCAGAAATCACCCGTCTTCTGCATCGCTCACACTGGGAGCTATAGACTGGAGCTGTTCCTATTTGGCCATCTTGGAACCTCCTCAGTAATAATTATTGGTTTGAAAAAATGCTTAAGGAAACCATCAAGAACAATATAAAAAATTCCTTGGATCCCTCATTGATATCTATTTATCCGTCTCCATATATTTTACAAGCCTGGCAACTTTTTAATTTAATTTTGTGAAAGGATATTCTTGCTGTTTTCATCCTACACCTAGCCATGTGGAGGATGTTATTACTGAATTTATGATTTGCTAAGAGATGTGAATCAATGATTAAGAATATACCAGAGTGAGTGGGCTAATGTCTGATGTGATTTCTTTTGGCTAAAAGAAACTATATTAGTTTGTTCTTGCATTGCTATAGAAAACTACCTGAAGCTGGGTACTTTATGAAGAAAAAAGTTTAGATTGACTCACAGTTCTGCAAGCTATATGGGAAGCATGGCTGAGGAGACCTCAGGAAACTTAAAATCATGGTGGAAGGTGAAGGGTAGTAGGCCCTTATTCACATGGCAGAGCAGGAGACAGAGAGGGAAGGGAATGATGCTACACACTTTTATACAACCAGATCTTGTGAGAACTCTATCAAGAGACTGCTCTAGGGGGATGGGGCTAAACCATTAGAAACCACCCTCATGATCCAGTCACCTCCCACCAATCCCCACCTCCAACTCTGGGGATTACAATTCAACATGAAATTTGAGTGGGGAATCAAAGCCAAACCATGTTAGAAGCCCTTTGGCCTTTACAGTATTTAAATTTAAAAAGAACAGACAAATTATCAAGATCATATGGTCACAATATGGAAGAAAGCAAACAGAATTATTAAAGTGATGAACCTGCTGGTTTTTTGTAGAGGGAAAAGGCCACTTAAACCACTTGGCCAGGTGCGGTGGCTCATGCCTGTAATCCCAGCACTTTGGGAGCCTGAGGTGGGCGGATCACGAGGTCAGGAGATTGGGATCATCCTGGCTAACACGGTGAACCCCCATCTCTACTAAAAATACAAAAAAAAAAATTAGCCGGGTGTGGTGGCATGTGCCTGTAGTCTCAGCTACTTGGGAGACTGAGGCAGGAGAATGGCTGAACCTGGGAGGTGGAGCTTGCAGTGAGCCAAGATTGTGCCACTGCACTCCAGCCTGGGCGACAGAGCCAGACTCCATCTCAGAAAAATAAATAAATAAATAAATGAATAAGTAAATAAATAAATAAAGTGAAACCACTTAACGATCAAAATTTCATAGTGGGAAAATCAGGTTTTTCGACATTAGCCTGAAGAATGCCACATAAAAGAAAAAGGAAATTAATTTTCTTATTTGTGTTTGTGTTGGAGGTCACCAGCTTCACCCCTACCTTTGGACACTTGTTAGAAGGACTTACAGAACTTAGTATGTTGTACTCAAGGCTGAGATTTATTACAGCAGTGTAATAAGGATACACATCCAGATCATAAGAGAAAAAGACACAGGTAGAACCTGTGAGGTATCAGTTTGAAGGTTTTCTTATGCTCTCTTCCTCATGAAGAGCCACACATGGGAGACTTGTTAGGACTTGCAGAACTTAGTGTGTTGTACTCATGGCTGAGGTTTATTACAGCAGTGGAGTAAGGATACACATCCAGATCATAAGAGAAAAAGACACAGGTAGAACCTAGAGGTATCAATGTGAAGGTTTTCTTATGCTCTCTTCCTCATGAAGAGCTTAATCTTCCCCCAGCAGTGAAAATGTAGCAATATATATGTTATGGTTCCACCCAGGGAAGCTCATTAGAGATTCAGTGCTCAAGATTTTATTGTAGGTACCCTTTGCCTATCGCATACCAAAATCCCAAACTCCCAGAAGCATAAACCACATTGCTTATGTAGACAGTTTAAGCACAATGAGCCACCCTTATCAGGCAGCGTTTTATATCAGTGTAGTATACTGTTTACAATCCAAGTTCACAGGTGCCAGCTAATGGCCACCCTTGCAAGCAGTCAGTCAGGATGACAGTTTCAGGCCTTCTATGTTAACTCTTTTCTAAACAGTGTTATATTTAGGTTCTAATTGAAATGTATACTAATTTCTAGAATAGCAATATGCTGAATAAAGTTTGTTTTATTGGCCTAATTTTTCTGGCAAAGTTGTATGACAGCACATAGGACATCCTATCTCACAGTTGAATTTTGCATCATGATGTCAAGGAAGATTGTGAGTGGAAAAAATGTGAACTCAAACTATGTTTTTTCCTAGTCTCTCAATAACGACAGTCAACACAGAAGACTTCTGTGACCACATGTGTGAGAGTTTTTCCCTACACCCCAAGCAAGCAATCAGTTCTGTAGCAGATGCCAGCTAGGTGTAACAAAAAGAAAAATGAGACTATTAGAAACAAAAATCAACCAGGTAGATTTAAACCCAGCCTTACAGATAATCATTTTAAATGTAAATGACCTAAATGCTCCAATTAAAAAGCAGAGATACACTGGATAAAGAAGCAATACTCAATTAAATGTGGCATACAATAAACTCACTTTAAACATAAAGGCACATAGCCAGGCATGGTGATTCACATCTGTAATCCCAATATTTCGAAAGGCTGAGGTGGGAGGATCATTTGAGCCCAGTAGTTCAAGACCAGCCTGGGCAACATAGTGAGACCCTATCTCTAAAAAGAAAAACAAACAAACAAACCTCTCTCCTCTCTCCTCTTCTCTCTCTCTCTCTCTCTCTCTGTCTTTGTCTCTCTCTCTCTCTCTCTCTCTCTGTGTGTGTATGTGCATATGCACAGATAAGTTATAAGTAAATTAAGTTTATGGAAAAACATGTGCTATGCAAACAATAATCAAAAGAAAGAGTGGCTTTGGTAACTGATATGCTTAAGGCTTTGTGTCCCCACCCAAATCTCATCTTGAATTATAATACCCTATAATCCCCATAATCCCCATATGTCAAGGAAGAGACCAGCTGGAGGTAATAGGATCATGGGGGCAGTTTCCTCCATGCTGTTCTCATGATAGTGAGTGGGTTCTCATTAGATCCGATGGTTTTATAAGTGTTTGGTAGTTCCTCCTATGCTCATTCTCCTTCCGCTGCTTTGTGAAGAAGGTGCCTTGCTTCTCCTTTGCTTTCCGCCATAGTTGTAAGTTTCCTGAGGCCTCCCTGGCCATGCTGAACTGTGAGTGAATTAAACCTCTTTCCTTTATAAATAACCAGTTTTGAGCAGTTCTTTATAGCAGTGTGAAAACAAATTAATACAGCAACATAAGACAAAGTAAAATTTAAAACAAGTAATATTTCCAGGGATAAAGAGACATATTTCATAATTATAAAGCAGACGGTTCACCAGAAAGACATAACAATTCTAAAAGTGTGTGAACAAGAAAACAAATTTCAAATACATGAATAAATAGAATGGAAATGAAAATAAACAAATTCACAATTATAGTTGGAGACTGCAATTCTTTTAATAAATGATTTGTGAAGTGTACACCCAGGATATAGAAGGCTTGAACAATATTATCAGCCGTGTTACCTACTTGACATTTGTTGAAGATGCCAACAGCAATGGCAGAAAATCTATTCTTTTCAAGAGCTTACAGAACATTCACCAATATAGACCACATGTTGGACCATAAAACAAGTTTTAATAAATTTAAGATACATGAAATCATACAAAGTATGTTCTTTCACCAAAATGAAATGCAATGACTAATTAGTCACCAAAAGATTTCTAGGAAATCCCAACATATTTAGAAATTAAACTGTATACATCTGAATAACTCATGGATCACAGAAGAAATCACAAGAGAAATTAGTAAGTATTTTGAACTGAATTAATATATCAAAATTTATGGGATTTAATGAAACTAGTATTTATATGGAAATGTAAAACTTCAGTGCTTATGTTAGAAAAAAATATAAATTCAGTGACTTCAGGTTTGACCTTACAAAGCTTGAAAAACAAAAGAGGAGTAAAATAAGTAGAGACAACATAAATCAATGAAATATAAAACAGACAATAGAGAAAATTAACAAATGCAAAAGTTATTCTTTGAAAAGACGAATAAAATTTATAAACCTTTTGCCAGATTTTAAACAAGACCTAAAGAAGACATAGATTACCAATATCAAGAATTAGGGGACATCACTATAGATCACACAGAAAATAAAAAGTTAAAAAGGTATTATTATTACAACCTTATGCCAATAAATTTAACAACTTAAATAAAATGGGCAAATTCCTTGAAAGCAGCTACCAAAGCTTACCCACAAAGAAAAAAATAGCCCTTATAACCCTATATATATGAAAGATAATGAGTTGGTGGTTTAAAAACCTTTTAAAAAAGGATATTCCAGGTGCAGGTAGTTTCACTGATAAATTTTACCAATAACTGAGGAAGAAACAAATAAGCCATACACAAACTCTTCCAGAAAAGTAAAAAGGATGCACTTCCCAAGTGATTTTATGAGGCTAGCATTATTTTTATACCAAAACCAGCCAAAGGCATTACAAAAACCCAAAACTACAGACCAATATCCTTTAAGGACACAGATGCAAAAATCCTTAAAATATTAACATGTTGAATCCAGTAATATATACATACAAATATTACATGACCAAATGGAGTTAGTCCCAGAATATGATTAGTTTATTTTTCCAAAATCAATGTGGTTTGCCAAATTAACAGATTAAAAATGAAAAACTACTTCATTTCAATACATGCAGAGAAGGCACTTCAAAAAAGTTAGTATTCATTCATGATTAAAAGAAAAAAAGCTCAGTAAACCAAGAATAGACGTATCCTTCCTCAATCTGATAGACAGCACCGTCAAAAAACCTACAGATGACATCAGACTTAATGGTAGAAGATGGAATTTTTTCCCCTAATATCAAGAATATAACAAAGATGTCGCCCTCACTTCTTTTATTATTATTATTTTACTTTTGGGATACCTGCAGAACATGCAGGTTTGTTATATAGGTATACACGTGTCATGGTGGTTTTCTGTACCCATCAACCCATCATCTACATTAGGTATTTCTCCTAATGCTATCCCTCCCCTAGTCCCTCACCCCCTGACAGCCCCCAGTATGTGATGTTCCCTTCCCTGTGTCCATGTGTTTTCATTGTTCAGCTCCCACTTATGAGTGAGAACATGTAGTGCTCTCACCACTTCTAATCAATATTATGCTGAAGTTTCTAGCCAGTGCAGTAATGGAAGAAAAATAAATAAAAGACACACATGTATTTGGAAAGTGAAAAGTAAAGCTGTCTTTGTTTCATGTAATATGACAATGAAAAACTGCTTCTATTTCATATGACATGATAAAATAATTTACTAGAATTAATAAATGAATCTAACAAGGACTCAACTGTATTTCTCCTTACCAGCAATGAACAATTGGAAGTTGAAAATTTTAAAATACCATTTATCATTATATCAAAAATATTAAATAATTGGGGATAAATGTTACTAAATATGTCCAAGACCTTTACACCTTTACACTGAATACTTCAAAACATTGTTGAGAGCAATTAAAGACGACCTAAATAAATGAAGTGATATATTGTGTGGCTTAGAAGACTCAGTATTTTTCACATGTCATTTCTACCCAAGTTGATCTATAGATTCAGTACAAATACAGTAGTCTTAACAGGAATTTTTGTAGAAATTGTTAGGCTAATTCTAAAATTGATAGGGAAATCAAAATAGCTTAAAATAGCTGAGACAAATTTGAAAAAATAATATTGGAGGATTTATATTACCTATAGTGTGAAGATATGTATTCCATAGCTATAGTAATCAAGACAGTATGTTACTAGCATAAGTTAGATTAGGATTTCTCAACCTTGACATAAATGACATTTGGGGCTGGATATTTCTTTCTTAAAGAGTGCTGTCCTGTACTTATAGGATGTCTCACAGCTTCTCTGACCTCTACTCACTAGATGCCAGAAGCACCCATATTCTCTAGTTGCGACAACCAAAAAATGTCTCTAGACATTCCTGAATTTATCCTAGGGGACAAAAATCATCCGCAGTTCAGGAGCACTGAGTTTTACTTGTAGAACAATTGAACAAAATAAAAGAATTGAGAAATAGACCCTCATATATGTCCTCAGTTGTTTTTTTTTTTTTTTTTTTTTGAGACGGAGTCTCACTTTGCTGCCCAGGCTGGAGTGCAGTGGCGCAATCTCTGCTTCCTGCAAGCTCTGCCTCCTGGGTTCAGGTGATTCTCCTGCCTCAGGCTCCTGAGTAGCTGGGACCACAGGCACACACCACCACACCCAGCTAATTTTTTTGTATTTTTAGTAGAGATGGGGTTTCACCATATTGGCCAGGCTGGTCTTGAACTCCTGACCTCAGTTAATCTGCCTACCTCGACCTCCCAATCAGTTGATTTTTAACAATGGTGCAAAGGCAATTCAATACAGAAAGTATACTCTTTCAACAAATGGAATTGAAATCCTTGGATTTCCATTTTTTAAAATGAACCCTTAATTTTCATCATATATAAAATTAAAACTTTGTATATATAAAATTAAAATGGATCATAGCCCCCAAGCCCAGTTCTCCATCTGCCACACCCCTCAGGGCCTGAGCACACCATACAGGGGTGGGGGAATCACCATGCCCCATCCACCCTTGTTGGCACCAGAGCACTCCTCCTGGGGGCCGAAGGACAGGCTGATCCAACATACCACTACCACTGTAGCTAGCATTCACTCAGAGATAGCACCTGTGGGTCTGGGGACTGGCCCACCCCTCCCATCATAGCCACCAACAGCAGCATAGATGGCTTGGGAGCCAGAGGATTGTCCTGCCACTGCTGCTGCCATCACCCATGCCATGCTCACTGCCCAGGGGCCTAAAGATTCTCCCACCTGCAAAACCCACCACTGTTACTGCCAGCACCCAAGCAAGCTGCTTAGAGGCCCAAGAATTGGTCCACCTGGATTCACTAACACTGATGCCAGCATATACCTTCCTGGGGCCCAAGGACAGGCATGCTCAGTCCACTGTTGTCACCCATGGGACTAGAGGACTGGCCCACCTGGTGTCCCTGTCTTCAGAAAAACTTCTCCACAGCTCCCACTAACAGTTGCTCCCTAAACGACTGAGGAAATTACAGACACCACTGACACTATTTACAAGTAAAGAAATCCTATAGAAACCACACTACCATCACATATCTAGAGTCAAAGCCAAAATGCCTTGCTCGGGCAACACAATAGGAACACATCTTTAGGAAAAAGTCCTCTTCTATGACAGCAAATTCAAAAAATTGAAGAAGTAGCTGTTAGAACAGGTGCACAGGTGTTAATGTAAGGACACAAGAAATGTGAAAAAGCAAGGAAGTATGGCACCTCCAAAGGGACACAATAATTCTCCAGCAACAAATTCCAGTGAAAAAGAAATTCATAAAGTCCCAGCAAAAGAGTTCAAAATAATAATAAGCTCCGTGAGATTCAAGAGAATTTTTTAAAAAAATACAAAGAAATAAGAAAAACTCAGGATATGAATGAAAAATTTAACAGATAGATATGGTTTAAAAAAAAAAAAAAAAGAACCAAATAGAAATTCTGGAACTGAAGGATTCATATAATGAAACACAAAATGCATTCAAAAGTTTCAACAATAGACTATATCAAGCAGAAGAAAGAATTTCAGAACTTGAAGATAGGTATTTTGAAATGACTTTGTTAGATAAAAATAAATAAATAAGAATTTTAAATAGTGAACAAAGGCTACATGATATATGGGGCACCATGAAGTGACCAAACATTGGAATTTTCAGCATTCTAGAAGGAGAAAAGAAAATGAAAGGGACAGAAAATCTATTTAATGAAATAATAGCTGAAAAGTTCCCCAGTCTGGCAAGAGATTTAGACATCCAGACACAGGAAGCAAAGCAATCCCCAGATAGAGACAATTCAAAAGGGTCTTCTCTAATATAGTCAAACTGTCAAAAGTCAGAGAGAGAAAATTCTAAAAGTAGCAAGAAAAATACATATAGTCACTTAAGAGAACCTTCATCAGACTAACAGTGGATTTCTCAGCAGAAACCTTACAGGCCAGGAGAGAACAAGATGATATATTCCAAGTGATAAAAGAAAAAAAAATACTGTCAACCAAGGACACTATGTTCAGCCAAGTTGTCCTTCATGAATGAGGAAGAAATAAAGTCTCCCAGACAAGCAAAAGCTTGGGAAACTCATCACAACTAGACTGGCCCTACACTTGGAAGCAAAGGATAATATCTACTATCATGAAAACATATGAAAGTATAAACAAAACCCACTGGTAGAGCAAACACAAATAAGGAAGAAAATGGACTTTAATGTTACCACTACAGAAAACCGCCAAACCTCAATGATAAATGAAAGAAAAGGAAGGAAGGAAGGAAGGAAGGAAGGAAGGAAGGAAGGAAGGAAGGAAGGAAGGAAGGAAGGAAGGAAGGAAGGAAGGAAAGAAGGAAAGAAGGAAAGAAGGAAAGAAGGAAAGAAGGAAAGAAGGAAGGAAGGAAGGAAGGAAGAAAGGAAGGAAGGAAGGAAGAGAAAGAAATCGAAAAAAGATATACGAAACCATAAATCAATTAATAAAATAAGAATAAGCCCTCACATATAAATAATAACCTTGTATGTAAAAGGATTAAATTTTCCACTTACAAAATATAGACTGGTTGAATGGATTTCTTAAAAAAAGGAAAAATTTACCCAATGATACACTGCTTACAAGAAACTCATTTCACCTATAAAGACACATAGACAGAAAGTAAAGGAAGGCAAAAAATATTCAATGCAAATGAAAATGAAAAGCAGGCAGGAGTAGCTATACTTATATCAGATAAAACAGACATTAAGTCTAAAACAGCAAAAATACACAAAGAAGGTCATTATGTAATGATAAAGGGATCAATTCAGCAAGAGGATGTAATAATTCTAAACACATATGTGCCCAACACTGGGGCATGCCGATATATAAAGCAAAAATTATTAGATCTAAAAGATATAATTCAATACGATAATAGTTGGGGACTTCAAGACTCTACTCTCAGCATAGGATAGATTATCTAGACAGAAAACTAATAGAGAAGCATTGGATTTAAGCTGAATTTTAGACCAAATGAACATTTACGGAACATTTCATCCAATAGCTAGAGAATACACATTGTTCTTGTGAACACATGGGACATGCTCCAGGATAGACCATATGTTGGGACACAGAAAAAAATCACAACAAATTTTTAAAAAGTGAAATCATATCAAATATTTTCTCAAACCACAATGGAATAAAACTAGAAATCAATAACAAGAGGAACTTGGAGATGGTACACATACATAGAAATTAAACAGCATGCTCCTGAATGACTATTAGGTCAAAGAAGAAACTAAGAAGGAAATAAAAAATTTCTTGAAAGAAATGAAAATTGAAATACAACATACCAAAACTTAAGAATAGCTAAAGCAGTGCTAAAAAGGAAGTTTATAACACATTCTATCCATGTAACCAGATATCACATAGTTCCCATAAAGATGTACAAATATTGCATATCCATTATAAATAATGGATCACAGACCTAAATGTAAGAGTTACAATTTCCTAGAAGAAAACATAAGAGAAAACAGTGATTTTGAGGTAGGCAAGGATTTCTTAAGTAGGACATAAAGGACATGAATTCTAAGTGATAAATATTGATAAATTAGACTTCATAAAAATTAAAAACTTGTTCTTCAAAAACACTGTTAAGAAAATAAAAAGGCAGTGACTTCTGGTTCCAAAATTGTGACATGGAAGCAAGCTGACTTTATTCCTTAGCACAGAAAGCCAAAAACAAATATACAGTGCCAAGATTTTCACCAGTAATACCCCGTAACTCAAATATGAAGATGAAACAGTTCCCAGGGCCACAGAGATATGAAAAAACTCCAAGCAGGCAGAAGGCAGTAAGATAATTGGACTTGTATGTCTGCCATACCCCTCTCTTCAATTTGCCAAGCAGTAAGCACACAGAAAACTTCCCCCCAGATCACAGCTTCTATGCTGAATAAAGTGAAACTGAGTTGGACAACCAGTTTCTCCACCATTTTGGGTTTTCTGGCAGGAGACCTGTCCCTCCTTCAACCCACAGGAAGCATTGGGAGTGCATGAAGGGAAAAATATTCTTGAGAACAGCCAGAGGCAAAGTTAGGGTGGGGCAGAGGTGGGACTACCATTGCCAACCCTGGAAACTCCACTCTATAACTTGGCCAAAGGAGATGCCAAATCAGAGTGACCGTTCAGCAGCACCACCTTCTGCCTTCTGTAGAAGATTTATTCCACAGTTTTCTTGGGTACAACCCCCTAGCCAGCCTTTCTACACTACTGGATGTCTCCTTTGGGACCTTACCCATTTGAGACAGGTGACACTCTGATTGTGTTCTTCAACTGAGTCAAACCTGGACATAAAGTGCTGGTGCTGAAAAGAAAGCAGAGAACTAGATGGAATAAATGAAAGAAAATTAACAGGTAAATTACAAAGAATCTCTAATCAAACATATGCAATAAATACCAAAGTAAATCAGATAGAGAAAACTGGAATAAATAATCCTTCAAAGCAAAGATAGACATACATCTACAAGAAGCAGCAGCAAACAGGCAAACATGATCTCTTCAAACAGACAAAGCAAGGAACCAGTGACTGACCCTAATGAGACAACAATATGTGAACTCTCTGACCAAGAATTCAAAATAGCAGTTTAAAAGAAACTCAGTGATCTCCGAGATAACACAGAAAAGCAATTCATGAATTTAATATAGAAATATGACAGAGATTGAAACAATTTTTTACACCAAACAGAAATCTTGGAACTGAGAAATACATTTGCTGACCTGAAAATTTTGTTAGAGACTCTTGGCAGCAGAATGGATCAAGCAAAGGAAAGAAGCAGTGAGCTCAAAGACTGGCTACTTGAAAATACACAGAGAAAAAAGAATGAAAAGGAATGAAGATCATCTACAAAATATAGAAAATTACCTTACAGAATGGGGGAAAATATTTGCAAGCTATTCACCTGACTGCAAATAAAATAATCAACAAATGGGAGTGACAATTGACAGAATGGGAGAGTATATTTGCAAGCTATCTGAGGAGAGATTAATACCAGAATATATAAGCTCAACCAACTCAGCCAAAGAAAAAAGAAAAGCAAATTATCTGATTTTAAAATGGATAAAAGATCTGAGTAGATGTTTTTCAAAAGAAGACATACAAATGGCTAACAGGTATATGAAAAGATGCTCAGCATTACTGATTATCAGAGGAATACAAATCGAAACCACAAAGGATGTCATCTTACCCCAATTAAAGTGGATTTTGTCAAAAAGGGAATAACAGATGCTGGTGATGATGTGGAGAAAGGTGAATTCTCATACACTCTCAGTGGGAATGTAAATTAATATAGCCACTATGGAATACTAGAGGTTCCTTGAAAAACTAAAAATAGAACTACCATATGATCCAGCAATTCCACTACTGGGTGTATATCCAAAAGAAAGAAAACCAATACATTGAAGCAATATCTATACTCCCATGTTTATTGCAGCACTCTTCACAATAGCCAAAATATGGAATCAACCTAAGTGCCCACCAGTGGATAAATGGTTAAGGAAAATATGGTATATTTAATATTAGCCAATATATGGAATAGCCAAAATATGGAATCAACCTAAGTGCCCACCAGTGGATAAATGGTTAAGGAAAATATGGTATATATACACAACAGAATACTATTTAGCTATAAAAATGAAGGAAATTCTGTCATTTGCAGAAACATGGGTGGAATTGGAGGTTATTGTGTTAAGGGAAATAGGCCAAGCACAGAAAAACAAATACTGCAGGTTCTCACTTCTGTTTGGGAGCTAAACAAGTGGAACTCATGAAGATAGATTGGTGGTTACCAGAGTCTGGAAAGTATGGGTTGGGGTGGGGATGAAGAGAGGTTGATTAACGGGTATGGACATACAGTTTGATAGAAGAAATAAGACCTAGTGTTTGAAAGATCAGTAGGGTGACTATAGTTTACAATAACCTGTTGTATATTTCAAAATAGCTACAAGAAATTAAAATGTTTCTAGCATAAAGAAAAGACAATTTTTAAGGTGATACATAGACCAATTACACTGATTTGACCTTTACAAATTATATAAATGTATTAAACTATCACATGTACCCTAAAAATATGTACATCTATTATGTATCAATAAAAAATAAAATTAATAAAGAAAAACTATCACATTTACCCTGAAAATATGTACATCTCTTATGTATCAATAAAAAATAAAATTAATAAAGAAAAGAAAAAGATGAACTCTGATTGAGAGAACATATATCTCCCAAAACATACATCTGCTAAAGGCCTTGTATCCAGCATGTATACAGAACTGTTAGAACTCAAACAACCCAATAAAAAGTGGGCAAAAGATTAGGACGTTTCACCCAAGAAGATACATGAATGGCAAATAAGCACTTAAAAAAGATTCTCAGCAGGCTGATTATGGTGGCTCACTCCTGTAATCCCAGCACTTTGGGAGGCCAAGGTGAGTGGATCGCCTGAGGTCAGGAGTTCAAGACCAGCCTGCCCAACATGGTGAAACCCCATCTCTACCAAAAATACACAAATTAGCCAGGCATGGTAGGGCACACCTGTAATCCCATCTACTCGGGATGATGAGGAAGGAGAATCACTTGAACCCAGAAGGTGGAGGTTGCAGTGAGCCGAGATGGCACCACTGTACTCCAGCCTGGGTGACAGAGCAGATTCTGTCTAAAAAAAAAAAAAAGAGAGAGAGATGCTCAGCATCATTAGTCATACCCTCTGGAATGGCTAAAATTTAAAAGACTGAAAATACCAAGTATTGGAGAGATTGCTGGTAGAAATGCAAAATGGAACATTTGGAAAAACAATTTGGCAATTTTTGTTACATGAAATATATTACATATTTACAAAGTATTGGACCACCCCTTGGTGTTTATTTATCTAAGATAAATGAAAGCTTTTTGTCCACACAAAGACTTGTACTAGAATGTGGATAGCAGCTTTATTCATAATAGCCTCTAACTGGAAGGGACCCTAAATGTCTATCAACTGATAAATGAATAATTAAGTTGTTAAAAGGAACAAACTTTTTTTTTGAGATGGAGTCTTGTTCTGTCACCCATATTGGGGTGCAGTGCCACGTTCTCTGGTCACTGCAACCTCTGCCTCCCAGGTTCAGACAATTCTCCTGCTTCAGCCTCCCAAGTAGCTGGGATTACAGGCCTGTGCCACCAGGCCCAGCTAATTTTTGTATTTTTAGTAGAGACGGGGTTTCAGCATGTTGGCCAGGCTGGTCTCGAACGCCTGACCTCAGGTGATCCACCCGCCTTGGCCTCCCAAAGTGCTGGGATTACAGGTGAGAAACAAACTGTTGATATACACAATAATATGGGTGAATCTCAAAATCATCATGCTAAGTCAAAGAGACCAGACACAAAAACTACATTCTGAGCTCATTCATGTGAAATTCTACAAAAAGCAAAATGTAAAGCAATAGAGGCAGATCATTGGTTCCCAGAGACCAAAGAGTCTTGGTAAGTCATTGACTGCAGAGGGTCAGAAAGGATTTTTTGTGATGGTAGAATGTCTCTAAGTCATTGTTGTAGTAGTGATCACTTCAGTAAGGCTTTTTTTTTTTTTTTTTTTTTTTTAACAAATTAAAGGCCTATTTCTTGGTCACATAATCTTTGCCAAGCTCTTTGGCCCTCAGGCCCACTCCATCATGTTATCTGGAGCTCCCTCCCAACTTTAGCTTTAGCTTTTCCTGTTTAGTGCCTTTTTACCCTGTTGCTGTTTAGACTTTTCCTGTGGATGACTGTTACTGAAAAACACTATTCAGGATCTCATTCTCTCTGAGCTGAGTTCTCTGTGTTCTCCATACTAATGCATTAAGTGCATCTTTTTTAGTATATTAAAGTCAAGGCCTAGAGAAGGTCTCATCTTAACACACTGGGAAAATAGTCATTTTTAATATAGCATATGTTTTTAAGAGTCTAGAAGTTTACTTTTCTGAAATTCACTTTCAGTCTCCTCCATACCATGTTTGAAATAAATTTCTGCAGATTAAGGCCTACATCTCCAGTTTGCTAAATTAATCTCAGGATGGTCTCAGGAATCTGTGTTTTGAAAGAATCCAACAAGTGATCTTACTGATCAATCAGGCTTAGAAACTACTGGATTGAGGTAGTTTCTGACTCTATCTTTTAAAAACAGATGAATAAAATCTTAATAAAAATCTTAATAAATAGATAAAGTATTTTATCTTTTCATACCTTTACTCAGACTCACTAAGGTGTACAGATGCAGATTTTATCAGACGTCTTTGCAGAATACTTTTTCACATGCCATTATCTGCTGTCTCTCACTACTACAGTTGATCTTTTCACTCTCTAAAGGAAAGCAGGGTATTATCTAGCTAGTTTTATTAGGAGACTACTATGTGCCAGACATTTTACAAGGGCTCACTATTTAATTCTCATAGATGATAAAAATGAAGTTAGAGACGATGATAAGTAACTTGGCCAAGGATGTAGCTAATAAGTACCAGGGGTGAGGTTTGTGCTTGGCTTTAAAACAAGGGTATTTTTCTTTTTAAATATATTTGTATAAATTTAAAGAGTACAAGTGCAGTTTTGTTAAATGGATATATTGAGTAGGGATATATTCTGGGCTTTTAGTGTAACCATCACTCAAATAGTATACCTTGCACTCATTAATTAATTTCTCATCCCTGAACCCCCTCCCACTCCCTACCCTTCTGAGTCTCCAGTGACTATAATTCCACACTCTGTCCATGTGTACACATTATTTGGCTCTTACTTATAAGTGAGAACATCCAGTATTTGACTTGTCCCTGAGTTGTTTTCACTTAACAACATGGATGGCCTCCAGTTCCATCCATGTTGCTGCAAAAGACATGATCCCATTCTTTGTTATGGCTGAATAGTATTCCATTGTGTGTGTGTGTGTGTGTGTGTGTGTGTGTGTGTGTGTATTTACCACATTTTATTTATCCAGTCATCCATTGATGGACACTAAGGTTGATTCCATATCTTTGCTATTGTGAATAGTGTTACAGTAAATATTTGAGTACAAATATCTTTTTAATATGATGACTACTTTTCCTGTGGGTATATACCCAGTAGTGAGATTGCTGGATTGAATGGCAGTTCTATTTTTAGTTCTTTGGGAAATCTCCATACTGTTTTCCATAGAGGTTGTACTAATTTGCATTCCCACCAACAGTGTATAAGCATTTCCTTTTCTCCGCATACTCATCAACATCTGTTATTTTTTGTCTTTTTAATAATAGGCATTCTATTGGCATAAGATGGTATCTTATTGTGGCTCTAACATTTCTCTGATGATTAATGATGTTGAGAATTTTTTCATATGCTTGTTGGTCATTCGTGGGTCTTCTTTTAAGAAATGTCTATTCGTGTCTTTTGCCAGTTTTTTAATAGGGCTATTTGTTGTTTTGTTATTGTTGTTGAGTTGTTTGAGTTCCTTGTAAATTCTGGAAATTAGTTCTTGTAGGATTCATAGTTTGCAAATATTTTCCCCCAATCTGCAGGTTGTCTGTTCACTTTTTAAATTATTTCCTTTTCCATGCAGGTGCTTTTTAGTTTAATATAGTTCCATATGTCTGTTTTTGATTTCGTTGCTTATGGTTTCAAGGTCTTATGAATTCTTTGCCTAGACAAATGTCAAGAAGAGTTTTCCCTAAGTTTTCTTATAGAATTTTTATAGTTTCAGATCACAAATTTAAGTCTTTTATTTGTCTGTATTTGATTTTTTAATATGATTTGAGACTTTCTTCCACATATGACAATCCAATTTTCCCAACACCATTTATTGAAAAAGATATCTTTTTCCCAGTGTATGTTCTTGTCACCATTGTCAAAGATCAGTTAGCTATAGATATGTGGCTTTATTTCCGGGTTCTCTATTCTTTTACATTGATCTATGTGTCTGTTTTTATGCCAGTACCATGCTGTTTTGATTATTATAACCTTGCAGTATAATTTGAGGTCAGGTAATATGCTCTCTCTAGCTTTGTTCTATTTGCTTAGGATTGTTTCTGCTATTTAGGCTGTTTTTCGGTTCCATATGAATTTTAGGATGGTTTTTTTCTCATTCTGTGAAAAGTGATGTTGGCATTTTGGTAGGAATTGCATTGAATCTGTAGATTGTTTTGGCAGTATTCTCATTTTAATTATATTAATTCTTCTGATTCATGAACATGAAATGTTTTTCCATTAGCTTGTGTCACCTGAAATTTCATTCGTCAGTGTTGTAGTTTTCCTTCTTTCACCTCCTTGGTTAACTATATTCCTAGGTATTTTATTTTATTTTTTGTAGCTATTGTAAATGGGATTGCCTTCTTGATATGGTTTTCAGCTTGATTATTATTGGTGTATAGAAATGACACTCATTTTTGAATATTGATTTTGTATTCTGAAACCTTAGTGAATTCAATTATCAAACCTAAGAATTTTTTGGAGGAGTCTTTAGGGTTTTCTAGGTTTAAGAGCATATTGTCAGTGAACAGAAATACATTATTTCTGACTTCTTCTTTTCCAACTTGGATGCCTTTTCTTTCTTCCTTTTGCCTGATTGCTCTGGCTAGGACTTCCAGTACTAAGTTGAATAGGAGTGGTGAAAGTGGGCATTCTTGTCTTATTCTAGTTCTTAGGGGAATTGTTTTCAACTTTTCCCAACTCAGTATGATATTGGCCATAGGTTTGTTGCATATGGCCTTTATTATTTTGAGGTATGTTTTTTCTACTTTGCCTAGTTTGTTGAGAGCTTTTATGATGAGGGGATGTTCCATTTTATCAAATGCTTTTTCCACGTCTATTGAAATGATTATGTAATTTTTGTCTTTAACTGTGTTTATGTAATGAAACACATTTATTGGTTTGTATATGTTGAGCCATCCTTGCATCCCTGGAATACAACCCACTTGGTCATGGTGTGTTATCTTTTTGATGTGCTGGTGGATTCAGTTTGCTAGTATTTTGTTGAGGATTTTTGCATCTATCTTCATCAGGGATATTGGTCTGCAGTTTTTTTTGTTTGTTTGTGTTCTCGTCAGACTTTGGTGTCAGGGTGATACTGGCTTCGTGTAATGAGCTAGGGAGGATTCTCTCCTGCTCAGTTTTTTTGGAACAGTTTCAGTAAAATTGGTACCAGTTATTCTTTGTATGTTTGATAGAATTTGACTGTGAGTTCATCTTGACCTAGGCTCTTTTTTTTTGTTGGGAGGATTTTTGTTATTGGTCTGTTGAGGATATCTAGTTATTCACGGTTCAGTCTTATGAGGTTTTATGTTTCCAGGAATTTATCCATTTTCTCTAGGTTTTTTAGTTTGTGAGTGTATGGTAGAGTCTGATGATCTTTTGTATCTCTGTGGTGTCAGTTACAATGTCTTCTTCGTTTCTTGTTATGTTTATTTAGATATTCTTTCTTCTTGGTTAGTCTAGATAGCAATTTATCAACTTGTTTATCTTTTCAAAGAACTGACTTTTCAATTCAGTGATCCTTTGTTTTTGTTTTGTTTGGTTTGGTTTGTCTCCATATCATTTAGTTCTACTCTGATCTTTGTTATATTTTTTCTTCTGCTAGCTTTGGGTTTGTTTTTTTCTTGTTTTTCTAGTTTCTTGAGGTATGACATTAGGGTGTTAATTTGTAATCTTTCTATTCTTTTGATGTAGGCATTTGATGCTATAAAACTCCCTCTTAGCACTGCTTTGGCTGTATCCCAGAGGTTTTGGTAATTCTGTCTCCATTTTCCTTTGTTTCAAAAAAATTTTTTGAATTCTTTCTTAATTTTGTCATTGACCCAAAGATTATCTAGGAGTGTGTTGTTTAATTTCATGTATTTGTACAGCTTTGAGAATTCCTCTTGATATTGATTTCTAGTTTTATTCCATTGTGTTCTGAGAAAATACTTGATGTGATTTCAATTTTTTTCAAATTTATTGAGGCTAGTTTTGTGGCCTAACATGTGGTCTATTTGGGAGAATGTTTCACGTGCTGATGAGAAGAATGTATATTCTGTGATGTTGGATAGAATGTTCTGTAAGTGTCTATTAGGTCCATTTGGTCTAAAGTTCAATTTAACTCCTGTGTTTCTTTCTTGATTTTCTGTCTCAGTGATCTGTCTAGTGCTGTGACTGGGGTGTTCAAGTGCCCCAGTATTATTGTATTGCTATCTGTATCTTTCTTTAGGTTTGGTTTAGTAACATTTGTTTTATGAATCTGGGTGCTCCAGTTTGAGTACCTATGTATTTAATATTATTATATCCTTTTGTTAAATTGATATCACCCTTTATCATTAGATAATGATCTTTGTCTCTTTTTATACTGTTTTTGATTTGAAGTTGGTTTAATTTGTTATAAGTATAGCTACTCCTGCTTTTGGTTTTCATTTGCATAGAATATCATGTTCCACCCCTTTATTTTTGTTTGTTTGTTTGTTTGTTTGTTTTTGACAGAGTCTTACTCTGTCACCAGGCTGGAGTGTAATGACACAATCTTGGCTCACTGCAACCTCTGCTTCCTGGATTCAAGTGATTCTCCTGCCTCAGCCTCCTGAGTAGCTGGGATTACAGGTGTGTGCCACCACACTTGGCTAATTTTTGTACTTTTAGTAGAGAGGGGGTTTCACCATGTTCATCAGGCTGGTCTCAAACTCCTGACCTCATGATCCACCTGTCTCGGCCTCCCAAAGTGCTGGGATTACAGGCATCAGCCACTGTGCCCTTTATCTTTCATCTATGTGTTTTTACCAGTAAAGTGAGTTTCTTGTAGACAGCATATAGTTGGTTCATTTTAAAAATCTGTTCTGCCTATCTTTATCTTTTAAGTGGAGCATTTAATTCACTTACATTCAAGGTTAATATTGATACATGAGGTTTTCTTCCTGTCATGTTGTTATCACTAGTTGTTTTATGAATTCTTCGTTTCTTCATTTTTTTTTCTTCTGTGTCTTTGTGATTTGGTTCAGTTTTTTCTTTATGCTATGCTACCTCTAGGCTAGTAGAAAAACTAAGAGATTATCCTTAATAATTTCTACTGGCCCATTTGCTCCTAAATTTATCTGCCTCTTTATCCTTGGACATAAGCAGAAAGATTAAAAAAATACTTTTTCCACTGGCATATAGTATGTCTCCATTTTAACAAAATCCTGACCATCTTTTCCTAACTAGAAGGTTTTTCAGGGGTGAGATACTTGCTTGCCTTTTGCAAGTGGGATCATTGTTTTTCACTAATTGACTTATACTATAATTCATTTTTTTGAGACAAGGTCTTGCTCTGTCACCCAGGCTAGGGTATCACTGCTCACTGAAGCCTCGACCTCGCAGGGTCAAGTGATCCTCCAGCCCCAGCCTCTCAAGTAGCTGAGACTAGAAGTGTGTCCCACCACACCCAGCTAATTTTAAAATTTTTTATAGAGAAAAGGCCTCACTATGTTACATAGGCTGGTCTCGAACTCCTGGGCTCAAGCAATTTCCTGCCTCAGCCTCCCAAAGTGCTGGGATTATAGGCATAAACCACTGTCCCTGGCTGACTTATACCTTAATCCAGTTAATAACCATTCTTTACTTTGGTCAATTATAAATTTATTTTTAATACACAATTTAAGAGTTACTCAGAGCAACCTTATTTATATTAGAAATTTTTTTCTCCCGAAAATATCACATCCTCTTTGACCTTAGTTTCCTTTTATCTAAAATGATGGGGTTTCTAAGTTTCCCTCTATCTTTAATATTCTGTGAAGTTTGTCATTTAGTGTACAAGTGGCCAACAAACATGAAAAAAAAATGTTCAGTACCACTAATCATCAGAGAAGTGCAAACCAAAGCCAGAGTGAGATATCATCTCACACCAGTCAGAATGGTTATTATTTAAAAGTCAGAAAATAACAGATGCTGGTAAGGTTGTGAAGAAAAGAAAACACTTATACACTGTTGGTAGGAATGTAAATTAGTTCAACTACTGTGGAAACAGTTTGGAGATTTCTCAGAGAACTTGGAACTACCATTCAACCTAGCAATTCCATTACTGGGTATGTACCCAAAGGAAAACAAATTGTTCTACCAAAAGACACATACACTTGTGTGTTAATTGCAGCACTATTCACAATAGCAAAGACATTAAATCACCCAAGGTGACCATCATTGGTGAACTGGATAAATAAGATGTGGTACACATATACCATGGAATACTATGCAGCCATAAACAAAAACAAAATCATGTCCTTTGCAGCAACATGGATGCAGCTGGAGGCCATTATTCTGAGTGAATTAATGCAGGAACAGAAAAATCAAATACCACATTTTCTCACTTATAAGTGGGAGGTAAATATTGGGTACACATGATCATAAAGATGAGAACAGTAGATACTGAGACTACTAGAGAGCGGAGAGAGGGAGGAGGGCAAGAGCTGAAAAACTCTCTGTTGAGTACTGTGCTTACTACCTGGGTGATGGGGTGATTCATACCCCAAACCTCAGCATCATGCAGTATACCCATGTAGTAAATCTGCACATATATCATTTGAATCTAAAATAAAAGTTGAAATTATTTCTTTAAAGTTTGTTATTTAGGACACATATTTCTGTATGGAGAATATTGAAATGGGTATTAGGTTTCTAGGCTAGTTCATAAAACCTCCTGAACAAGTAGTGTACATAAAATATTGTCCAAATAGAATGTTATTCAAGTATGTCTAATCACAAATTATAATGTTGTTTGTAATATAGCCGTGAAGCAACTCTTACCCCACTTTTATACCCTATCTTCCAGCAGCTTGGAGAAGGACAAGAAGCTGTGTTAGAGAAATAGATTAAATCCTTCCGGGTGTCAGAAATTCCATATTAAGATGCAAGTGGCTTAATCTGCACAACATCTAGATCTGTGCTGCCCAATATGGTAGCTACTAGCTACTTTTGCTATTCAAATTTAAATTAATTAAATAAAAAATTGATTTCTTCAGTCACATTAGCCACATTTCAAATGCTCAAAAGCCACATGTGATTAGTAGTTACCTTATTGGACAGAGCAGATATAGAACATTTTATTATTACAGAAAATTCTACTGGGCAGTTACTGATCTAGAACTGAACCTCCCTATGCCTACTTCTTACTGCAATGAATGCAGCATATTGTACTTTCATGTCTTTGTGTTTGGTTCTCTTGTCAGGACTAATCAGTCCAAATTGGATTAGTCTGCAATTGCCACATCGATTTTAATAAAAAAATTTCTTGACCTGAGTTTGAAAACTTTCTTTTGATAGCTTTTAATGCTTGGCAGTGGTGTTCGTGATGAAAACAGAAATTATTCATCTTTGGTGTCTATAGAGATAACTTTGAAAAAATACTTTGTAGGCAGCTGAGATTCTACTACAAAATGGAGCAAACCCTAATCAAAAAGATCAAAAACAGAAGAGTGCTTTGGATGAAGCAGATGATGAAAAAATGAAAGAATTACTAAAATCTTATGGTGCTATTGAGACTGATAATAGAGATGAGAGAGATGCTATAGTCAATGGTATGTATATCAATATTGCTGCTATTTTATACAGAGATATATCTCTGTTTAGGAAAATCTTCTGATTTGTTGTGTAAATTGTTTCATAACTAGGATAGATGTGTCCTATGTTTATTAAACTCTTCAAAAGCCATTATTTATTTTTAGAAATTAGCATTTAAAAATATGGTGTAATTTATAGATCATATGATCCTATTGGATTGGAGTTACATGTTGAAATGAAACCTATAGCATTCATCAAGCAAACATTAATCTCCCTAACATTAGATTTGAGATAGAGATGTAATTGAAGCCAGGCAGATCAGCTTAGTTGTAGTAGGGCTGGAAAAGGGGTGACATTATACTGAAGTTTTTGCAACTAAGATTCCATTACTTCAAAATTTGTAATGATTCATATATCAGTTGGATTCATGCCAACTTTTAAAGAATCTAGTATTCTAGCATATTAATTTGTTAAAGGAAATATACTTGTATATGTGTAATATATTTTGCAATGAAAAGAATATTTCAAGGGAATGTATGTACAATCAGGCAAAATTTTATGAACCATTTTAGCAATACTTTATACTTTATTAAGTATTGAGGAGAGGGAATTGTTCTTCCTTTTCCCTCATGCTCAAACCTTGACTCATAGAAGAAGATACTCAGGAATATATCTATATTCTCACCATGAGGGAGAATGCTGGGGAGAGCAATTGTGTAACACACTTCTCCCCTGGCCTACCAACATCCTTACCAACTGTTGATTTTCATGGAAGAATTACTAATATAATTGGTCAGAGCTAAGGATATTCATTGTGTTATATTTCACCAGTGGGCTAGATCATGGATAGGTCAAGGTCAAGAGTGAAACAAATTTCCTCTTTTCATTGCCTGTTACCATATAGTAAGTCCATAGGGTCAGGGCCTTTCTCAGAGGCCCAGCCATTTCACACTCCCTCTTCACAGCTATACCTGAAAGTTCCCATGATTTAGATTAGCTCAGTTTATCAGGGAAGTCTTGCATTTGGAGTTGTTGATAGATCTATTGTAAAGTGATAGATCTATTCCCACATATCTACTGTTTTTTGTTTCCTTGATCAGGTACCCCAGAAGGATGAAGAATATAGAGGACACTCATAATATAGAGAAAGGGAATCCAGAATGGGAGTAGGGTCCAAGAGAATTTACAGAGGCATTAATCAAGTCATGTGGACGTTGGAATCAGATAAGATCTGGTTTCAGTTCTGTGTGACATTGGGCAACTTCTTGAACCCCGCTAAGCCTCAATTTCCTCTTCTGCAAAATGGATATAATAAACTACCTACTTCACAGGTTCATATGAAGATTAAATGAGATGATTTATGGATAGTTTTTGGCACCCAGCATGTGACAAGTGCTCAGTAAATGTTAGCCATAAGTAGCCAATTGATGATGATGAGTACTGATTAAGATATAATAGTTGTAGACTTGACTTAGCCGTCTCATCTGCATCACATTAAAACTGAAAAATAACACTATATTTTTGCATATTCTTATTATATTTTCTAATTTTACTTTTTAAAGAAAAAATTCCTGCTGTCCAGTCTAAAAGACATAAACAGTGTTTTTGTGATGATGGCAAAACTATTGATTCACCTTTCCTTTCACACCAAGAAAGATCAAGTGAAAGCCTTTCTGTGGTGAGTGAAGTTAAAATTACTTCGTTCTTCATCTTAGAAAATGCCATTCTTTGAGCCAGCCAGTTAGTTATTGGCTAACGGCAATACTCTCCATTTTAATAACACAAAGATTGAAATTTTTTTATTATAAAAGATAAGATAATGAACAGAATGGGCCTGGAAGTTATGCTGTGTGGTTAACTCTTAATTATTTGCTTTGAATACAGAACTGTGGAGTAGCTGCTATCCTTTATACCTAGTTTGAGTTCTTTGGCTACTTCTTGTCCATAGACACTGCCACTGTCATAAATGTGTCTTTACTCACTTCCATAAGTGTCTAGGAGATGCAGGATATAGAAAAGATTCTGGAATCCAGACAGAGAAGAGGATTAAGCAGCCTGGTTTAGCTAACCTTGATCCCATATGGTTTATAGTAATACAATTTGCTGCAAAACCCACCATGTAAAGGTAGCTTTTGAAAAAAAGAACATAGCAGTTGCTTAATAAGATATATATACTGATTGAAATTCTTAGTTCGACCAAAACACAAAGCTTAACTAGACACAAAATCTCAACCAAGGTAGCATCCTCAGTGAAACCTTATTTCGGATAAGTCTTGGCCCATAGTGTCCAAGACTGAATACATTTACGATACAAGCAAAGCAGAAAGGAAAGTTGGCACCAAAAGATATTTCTTTGTCCTAATCTGTGGATAGAGCTTAGCCTGGGCACAAATTCTCATCTTCTGTTTGCTTTTATAACCATAAATCGTTCACTGTATAAAGCGGTAAACCTTAGTGGTATTTTTATTTTTGCTTGTTTTTTATATTTGTATTTTATAATTTCACTTGGATACATTTAATAAATGACAGCAGTAAGATTGCTTTACCAAATAATTAGATTATTTTATTACGTACTTTTTGAATATCTTTTGTGGGCACCAAAGTAAAATTTCAGGGCAACATATTTCAGAAGGCTTTGAGGATCTACATGTTTTAGAAATGAATGTGTATGGAGAGTATATTAAAGGATAGGTAATATGAGTCAATCAATCAATCATCATTAATGGAGTAATAGCTATGAACCCACAATGTTGAAACCATATACAAATATAAAAGGCATGCTTCTGCCCACAAGATCTCATTGTCCTGATGAGGAAATATAATGTATAAGACATTATTATGTTAGTGTTAAATTATGTAGCACTGAATTTCTTAATTCTGAGAAAAAGGAAATTAGCATGGATTGGATAAGTCAGAAGTTTCCTGTATGAATGGGTTTTATATGATTATAATATTCACTATTTAGGGAGTTCTTACTTCGTGCTGACATTGTCCTTAGCATTTTAATGTGTTATACAATTCAGTCACAGAGAGGATGAGTAACTTGCTGGAGTCACCTAGATAGGAAGAGGTGAAGCCAGGATTTACACCTGAAAGTCTGGTTCCAGAGCCTGCTCCACAATTCTCTCTCTCATAGGGAAAGAGAAGAATCAGGGCAGAGTGAATTGAAAGCATTCAAGGCAGGAAGATTGGTACTGACAAGGGCATGTAGAAGTAGTATTAAGTCCCCTTTGTGAATTTTTGAGAGCATAGTGTTTTGTACTTCTAAGATTAGGTATAAGATTTTAATAGTGTGCAGTGAAAGTCATAAGGCCTTAAAGTGAACTTGTTGTATATATGTACTTTCAATGTTATGTGATTTATTTTTCTCCTACACCTATAGTTTCAACAGAAGTCAGTGATAAATTGATTTCTTATGATTGCTACTTTTACATTCTATTTTCCAGGGTATCTACTACATAATTCAAAATATATTTGTTTGCTTTTGTTCAAATCTGCAACATTTATACAGTTAAAAAGTATGAGTACATTTTGAACATAGAGAGGAATGAGCATTTTTAGGAAAACTTTCTTTAGTATTTTATTTATTCTATGTTTGTCAATAGCATGTCAGAGAGCATATCTACCCCTTTGTAATGAAGTTTCAAATATTTTTATCTGACAGCATCAGACCCTCAGTGCCATTCTACAAGATATAGAAGAAAAACAAGAAAATTTATTAGAGTTTGAAATAAGAAACCCTGAAGATGCAGGTAAATATAGACTCATACTCAAGTATGATATTTTCAGATACCCAAGGTCATCTTCTTCTTAAGGTACATATTTATTTCAGAGCTCACAATGGCTGAAAAAGTGGTCTTCTATTTTTATGTGAGAGGATTTAAAGTGCTAGGAATTATTAATATCATTAAAAGTAACTTACTTAAAAAGTAAGTCCAAAGTAGACTTTTAATGATAGCTAAAAGGCTGATTTTATCATGATGCAAACCAGTAGTTTGTGTTGTTAAAGATACTTCTAGATGCAAAGTGCTGCATGAGTAATTTGAGAGACATTCAGAACTATGATCAGAGATAAGCTATACCAGTGATATGTTTAGATAATCCTATGACAGAAAATGTAAGATTGTGACAAGAGATGAGATTATGTTACCCTGTGGGTTGTCAGCTTCACCCAGCTATGGTAACCCTTAAAAGTAGATCAGAAATAGTGCAGTGGAAGGTGGTGCAGCAGTGACACAAGGAAAGCAAATCCTCCTGCTTTCAGAAGAGCACATATAACAGGTGGATGTCTGACTGCAAAGATATCTTCCTGTTTTCAAAACACTAAAGATTCAAAATAGCAAATTAGACTCTGATCCCTGACCTAATAATCTTAATTTCTCAAACTTCAGTGAATATATGCAAGCCCTTGATGACTCACATATATATTTTTTGAGTTATGATTTATAAGGTGGAAAGTAGTTCCTGATAAATTCAAATCTGTGAATGTAAAAGTTAGTTAAAAGTAGTAACTAAAAGTAAGGTAATTTAAAGTACCTCATCAACCTTTTGTATAGCAGGATATAACTGTTCATCTCTTGTCCTAACTCATGTTTGTATAGTCTTTAAAAAAATCATCTCCTTTAAAATTTTACACATTCTACTTTTCATCCAGGCCTAACATGGTACGTGTTATGTTTGGAGGAAACTAATAGAAAATAATTCATACCCCCAAACAAAAATGTACAGTTAGTATATTTATTTCATTTACTATTTGTAATATCTTTTGCATCCAAGATGATTATTCCAAGTTTATAATTTTTTTCATTATGGAAGGCATACAGATATACTTCAAGAAAAAGAGAAAACTGCTAAAATTAGCTATTGTCCTACCACAATATTTTGTTTTATTTCCAGACGCCCGCCCCACATTTTTTTTTTGTCTGAGAACATAATAATGCAATTAGACCTCAGTAAAACTCTTAAAAACATAGTTTTGATCATGATAGATATGGTAATTTTGCGTTTTTTTCAGTCTTCATTCCTAGTGTTCAATAAATGTTCCACAGTTTCCTAAATTTTTCCCTTTTTGTTGAACATTTGGATGATTTCCAATTTTTTGCTGTTCTTCTACAATATGTAGCTTTTTCTGGACGTATTATCTTCTTCGGAAAGATTAACAGAATTGTAACTATTGGGTCAAATTATATAAGCATTTTAAATCTATTGATTTATATTGATAAATTCTATTTTATAGATAGTACTAATTTTCATGTTGGAAGTGAAAATACTGATGCTACTAGCAGTGTACACATTAGTGTCTTTGTGTACACAGCTAGTAGCATCAGTATTTTCATTTTAAATAAACTTACTAGTTTAATAAGAAAAATATGTCTGATATTTTCATTTGCCATGTTGCTTATTAGTGGTACTTTTTTTTTTTTTTTGAGATGGAGTTTCATTCTGTCACCAGGCTAGAGTGCAGTGGTGCGATCTCAGCTCACTGCAACTTCCGCCTCCCAGGTTCAAGCGATTCCTCTGCCTCAGCCTCCCTAGGAGCTGGGACTATGGGCGCATGTACCATGCCCAGCTAATTTTTGTATTTTTAGTAAAGACAGTATTTCACCATGTTGGCCAGGATGGTCTTGATCTCTTGACCTCGTGATCTGCCCACCTCGGTCTTCCACAGTGCTGGGATTACAGACGTGAACCACTGCACCCGACCCAATGGTACTTTTTCACTAGTTTTATTCCCTATTTTGAGAAGTGTTTCTATTATTTGTTTATTCATCAAGTGGAGCCTATTTATGTGTTACAATTACTTACCCCTTTTCCACCATAACTGCTGCAAATACTTTTTCAGTTACTTGTCTTTTTCTTTGCAATGTGTGTTAGTTTTTGTTTAAATATATACAATTACAAATTCTGTATAGTAAAAATTCATCGGCCTTTTTCTATTTATTTGAATGCCTCTAAAATTAGGAGCTTCTCCCCACCACCCCCAGGTTTTGTAGTTTAATTTTATTATATTATAGCCAATACATTGAATAATCTTGATGCTTTTATTTTTGTCTTACTGCCCTTAAGGAAGGAGAGGTAAGGCAGTGGGACCCTGGAGCTCTTGGATGGTAACTAATTACTGACTGTGGTTGGCTCTACCACTCCCTGACAGGTGTTTAAAACTCAGTCTCTGGAGAGCAGTTTTCTAAGACTCTTCTGAAATTTCTCTATGGCCCATCAGGTTGGAACTCCTATGATGTGGGCAATACACACTGCCCTTTCCCTATGTCCTCTCAGTCTTCTCTCAGCTTCTTCTTTTTTTTTTCTTTCTAATGAACCATCCTACACAGACTCTCACTGTCAGGTGGAAGCCCTCATAGGCAGGGTCACAGGGCAGGCTTCACAACAAGTCCTCGTGACCTTTGCACCTCACGCCCACTGTTAGAAGGGAAGATAATTAATTCTCAGCTCAGCAGCAACTTTCTTTTGGCCCTGCTGAGGTAGCTTCTCATTTTTCAAGGTCTCTAGATATTCAAGAAGGAAGCCAGATACCAATTCATTAGCACCTCAACTTAGAGTTCAGTTAGGTTGTCTAAATAATCCTTTGAGGAACTTACCCTAGCAGGCTTGAGGTAAAGGAGAGAATCCCCTTTACCCCTTACTCCTGCTGCTGAATATGCAGATTCCCACTCAGGTAAGCAACTGCTCTCTAAAGAAATCTTTTTTCAAATTCACCCTCCTCCACATCTGACACTTGTTACAGCTTTGATCTGGCTGAGGGATCTGAGTAATGAGTCCCATTTTGTACATCTTTGAAAATTTTTCTGAAAGAGACCTTGCATTCACTTTTCTATCAGTTATCAACTGAACTGCTTCAACTGAACTGAGGCAGAAAATTGCCGTTGTTAATATTTTATAAATTTTCCCTAAGCATTCTAATGCATAATTCATCTGAAATTTTTTTCTGTATTTAAGGATAGAATAGGCTTACCCCGTATTACAACCCATTTATTCATCGCTATTTGTTGAATAATTTCTCTCATCCTCGTTGTTTTGTAATACCTAATCAAGTAATAAAATATTACACATATTAGGACAATTATAGATTCTCTTTAATATACCATTGATTAATATCATCTTTGATAAAGAAGTGTGTGATACCAAACTATATATAAAATATATTTCTGTTGTTTCTTATAGAAACATACTGAATATTTTAAGTTCCTGTAGTATGTTATTTTTACCTATGGTTTAAAATTCAGTTGGAAAAGCTGGGATGACAGGGCACATAGATAATTTAAAATGTCTTTTAATAAACAGTGTCAAATCTGCTGAACAAAGTTATATCTAAATTCTTATTGATTGTACACATTTTCCTCCTTTGTTAGAATATGCATCATATTGTGAAACTAATCCTTAACTACAGTATTAGGGTGATAGAAACTACTCTGAGGACACTGACTCAATACTTATCAAATCATTTGTCTGATTTGCTGAGGGAATTTCTGAAACGAATTCTACCTCTGAACCTCATGTCATTTTCTACCACAGATTTTCTCCAGTTACTTTATGCAGAAAAATGTGCATTGGTCCAAAAAATTAGGAAAAATTTTAAGAAACAAAGCCAAAAGTGAAAGAAACAACAAGTAGCTTAAAAGAATTAAAATATATGCATTTAACCCTTTCAGTTTCCTACTTGTGCATCTGGATTTGTACATAACCCACATTTGTGGGTAATCATGTGGATCTGTGTTGGGAGGAAGGTCATTATGCCTTTACTTGGAAAGCAAAGGAAGAAAGTTGGAAAAATTTAAGTAATTATTGTAATGGTGGTTTGTAAGATCTACAGGTGACCTTAGGTATCATATAGTACCATGTAAATGTTATTATAAGTGCAAAGAACAAGAACTGACAGCATGATTCTATTTTTTAAGTGCATATAATGTATAATTATACATAGTGTAAGTATTTAAAATAATAAATATATAACACAAATTTTACAAACACACACACCCCTAAAGTATTAACAGTAATCTCCTTTGTTGAATACATTAGAGGAAAAGCAGTGGGGTGAGTAGGGATTCTCTTACTTTTCATCTTTGTAAATATTTATATGGTTTGAAAAAATTTTACAATGTTAATGTATTCCTTTTGTATTTTAAAAAATAAAATAATTTTAACAGACAAAATATCTTCTTTTACTACCTTCATTTCACAGGTAAGAAAGTTAACCGTGTAAGTTACATGACTTATCCAGGCTCACAAAACTTAGTCAGTGGGGCAACAGGATTAGAACTCAGGCTGGCCTACTCTTTTACAGTATTCTTATCTATACACTTCAGGGCATTTCCGTAGATTGACATTGTTAAGTAAGCCTTAATTGAGATATCTGGGTCATTAATACTGGGGAAGAGCATAGGGAATAATGGCTTTTTAAAATTAACAATAGGGCTAATTCTCATATGACCAAATTTGACATTCACTATCCTTCAGTTAGCTAACTTTTTATTGTCATGTTTCTAGAACAATACATTGAGAAGATGTTAAATATAAAAGAGATTATGGATAATGTGCTTGCCAAGCAGAAAGCAGAAAGGGATGATCTGGCTAAAAAATACAGGTGAGTAGAAAAAGGAAAAAAAGAAGAGTGCTTCTGAGTTTCTAGAATTTTTCCTTTTTAGCTGCAGTAGTTGTCTAGATTTCTTAAGAATACAAAAACACATTGCTTACGGCCAAAAAATGACTTTATAAGGTTGTCTCATCTTTTACCACCGTGGAAAATTATGCTTCCCAGAAAGGTATTTTTCTACATTATTACTTGAAATAGTCAAAAAACAACATTTCAATATCTTAAAAAGTTGTCTACAGTAGAGAATTTTATGAAAGCTTTTCTGGTTGTGAATCCCACAGATAAATTTATTTCTTTAGCACACTCAAATTTTCTACACTAAAAAAAGTTTCTTTTTGCTGTCACAAATGTCCCTCTAATTATTGTATTTCTAAAATCCCAAGGTCCTTAAAGAGTTTTGTCCTGATTATATTGGTTTATACCTCTTCTCATATTTTTTGTGAAAAAAAGTTACTTTTTTTTTCTTGTTTTGTCATTATTTTTTATTAGTTTTTAATAGACTTAACTACTTATGCTCCTTATTCTTTATTCACCATTTTCTAAACGTGTCCTTATATATTCTTCTCTTATAATCATTTAATGTCTATTATGTATTCAATTTTTTTCTGAACTTATTTTTAAAAATCAGTTTTCTATTTTTATTTTTAATCCCCATTTTGCCTTCTTCTCCAGTGAAGAGCTAACATAAGTTCCCTTCTATTTCGTCCTTGTTTTCCTGTCAATATAAAGCAGTGAGCTTCTATAATCTACATATGGGTAATTTTAGGGGACTTTAGAGAGGCTTGCTTGAATTTCCTTTAGTGTCCTGTGGTTAACAATGTACTACACCTGGAATTTTCAAAAGTTTCTGATCAATTGGAGTTTCACTATGTAAATTCTTTTTAATATTGCTATAAGACTTCACATCTTGGTGTGGGTAATCTGAAGTTTTGTCTCTGAACTCCTTGTTTCACATAGTTTTAAGTCTGATGTTATGCATTTCTTTTGCATTTTATGCTACCAGTTGTTTGCTAATCTGAGTCCTTCTTCTTGCTGATTTTTTCACTTATGTATACTACTTCTTTTAACATCCAGTCTGCTGGGAGTTTAGTATCAGCTCTAAACTTTGATAGGAGAGGCAAGATATATATCTATACTATTGCTTTTCCTTAAAACAGCAGCTCTTAAACTGTGGTCCAGGGAACCCTGGTGGGGTTCCTGAGACCGTTTCACAGGATCTGTGAAGTCAAAACTATTTTTTAATAATAATACTAAGATGTTATTGCTCTCTTGCTCTCATTCTCTCATGAATGTACAGTGGAATTTTTCAGAGGCCACATGATACATGATAAAGCCTGATAGAATGTGTTGTGTATTCTTTTGTTTAAAAAGTTTTCTCAGTTTTAATTTCTAAAACAGTAAATACTGATAGATATTCATACACACAAAAGCTGTTTGGGTTCCTCAATAATTTTTAAAAGTTCAGATAGTTCCTGAGACCAAAAAGTTTGAGAACCGCTGAAAACAAAGTATCTGATAATCTGAAGGTCAGGGTGGGATTGGTGGGCATAATCAAAAGACAAAAGTATGAACATGTGAAAAGCCATTTCCTCTTCCTTAGTCCTCAGGGCCTTGAGAAATTCAGTTTGGGGAAGACACACAGAATGATGCTTTCCTGGGTAGTCCCTCTGGACTTGGAAGTGTCTTCATACAGGTTCAAAATACAATTACGGTAATTACTTGGGGAACAAACATTTCTCAGGTCTAGCTGAAGTATGATTATTCACAAAACAATCTTGTTCTTCCATAGCTAAGAGAACCTGAATAGAACTTTCAAATTGTACTTACTAATAAACAGGTAAGCAAGCCCCAAATTTGAAGAATGATGACTTTCCTTAGCCACCAATTGCTACCTTCCAACCTATAGATGCTACCTTCCAATCTATAGATGTTTAGATAGATGATCCAAGTTTTGTTTATCTTTTAGAGTTGACTCACAATTGATAATAATGATATGAATATAAAATCTTGATAACCTTACTGTCAACTCCTTAAGAAAAGGGCACACTTATCTTAAATAAAGGAATCAGTTTCCTCTCAAAGGAAATATTTTGTGTCAACAGGCTGCAGGTGGTCAGATTAAAAAAATCAAAGGCAGTAAATTGCACAGGTATAGTTCTGTGTATTTTAAAGTTATTAAAATTGAGACAAAGTATCTTTGACCTCTAAATGACTGCTTTAAAAAGTTTTCTGCTGTTACTGCATTTTTTTCTCTTTCTGTTTCTTCCTATAGGATATCCATAGAGTCATTTAAGCATGGAGCCCTGAGAGAACAATTGGCCAACTTGGTGGCAAGACAGAAGAGTCTTTTAGTTGTGGCAAAAAAACAGAAAAGAATAAGCCTGAAAATTCAAAACTATAAGAATGTTACATCATTGCCTTGTCTTAGTTTAAGGAAGTTCCCACCCAGGTCAGAAAACTGCAGTGAAAAGGACAACCAAGAACTCACTAGTCTGGAAAATTTAGAGCATCCGCAATCAGGTTTACTTTCTCCTGTTTGTGGAAGCATGCAGGAAACACAATTGTCTCTGGAAACTTGGAACTACAGCCAAAATACCAACATTTGTCTAAATTCAGAGGCAGTGAGAAGGGGAGAATTTTCTGGAAATGATGTGAATTCTAAACAAAATGTCAGTGATTGTACCTTGGATGGTTTTCCAAAATCCCAACATTCAGATGGCACAGAGAATAATAAATTACCATCCCAACCTGTTGCTTTTATTGGTCAAACAGAATATTCACAGAAAGAGAAAGAGAATGATCTTACAGAAGCTACAGACAAAGACCATGAATTCTGTATTCCTTCCCCAGTAATCGGCAAATTAAATATTTCAGAAACTGCAAGTGTCCTTGCCGAAAATTCTGCCCATCCATCAAATATTATTTGTGATCAGGACCTTTCCAATTATCATCCCAAAAGAGGAAACAGGAAAACAACTTCCTGGCAATCACCTACAGGGGCATCAGAATCCCTGGCACATCAAGGGGTTGCTGTCTTAGGCAGTGATACAGTGCATCCGATGAAACCATGTCGTAAAAAATCAGTTTCTGCTGTTCCACGTGCAAATGACAGTCAGATCTCCTCTTCCTCTGGATCTGGGCAACAAGATATTATAAAAAAGCCTTTAAACTACAGTACAGCTCCTAAAAAGAAATGTATTCAGATAAAAGATTTGATATTACTAGGAAGAATTAACCCAGGAAATAACATTCTGGAATTCAAAACACAGGTATTCTATATTTTATTCTCTAAAATCATGCAAATTTTATAAATAAGTTAGTAAATGTTGCTGTCACATAATATAGACATTTAGCTCTGATTTGGGAAATGGGGTTTTGCTGGGCTTCCTGAATGGAGGGACACAACCATTGTATTCTTAGCAAGTGAATTCATATTTCTGAAATTGCCCTGATACATTTATTTTTATTTTTTAAATTTTAATTTTTAAGTTCCAGGATACATGTGCAGATTGTGCAGGTTTGTTACGTAGATAAACAAGTGGCATGGTGGTTTACTGCACCTGTCAACCCATAACCTAGGTATTAAACCCAGCATGCATTGGCTATTTTTCCTAATGCTCTCCCTCCCTCAACCCCATTCCCCAACAGGCCCCAATGCGTGCTGTTCCCCTTCCTGTGTCCACGTGTTCTCATTGTTCAGCTCCCACTTATAAGTCAGAACATGCAGCATTTGATTTTCTATTCCTACATTAGTTTGCTGAGGATAATGGCTTCCAGCTGCGTTCATGTCTCTGCAGAGGACATGATCTCATTCCTTTTTATGGCTGCATAGTATTCCATGGAGTATATGTACCACATTTTGTTTATCTGGTCTATCATTGATGGGCATTTGGTTGATTCCATGTCTTTGCTATTGTGAACAGTGCTGCAGTGACCATACATGTGCATGTATCTTTGTAACAGAATAATTTATATTCCTTTGGGTATATGCCCAGTAATAGGATTGCTGGGGCAAATGGTATTTCTGGTTCTAGATCTTTGAGGAGTCACCACACTGTCTTTCACAATGGTTGAACTAATTTACATTCCCACCAACAGTATAAAAGCATTCCTATTTATCTGCAACCTCGCCAGCATCGGTTGTTTCTTGACTTTTTAATAATCACTGTTCTGACTGGTGTGAGAAGGTATCTCATAGTGGTTTTGATTTGCATTTCTCTAATGATCAGTGATGTTGAGCTTTTATTCATATGTTTTTTTGGCCATATGAATGTCTTCTTTAAACCTGACAAAAACAAGCAATGGAGAAATGATTCCCTATTTAATAAATGCTGCTGAGAGAACTGGCTAACCATATGCAGAAAATTGAAACTGGACCCCTTCCTTACACCTTATACAAAAATTAACTCAAGATGGATTAAAGGATCAGAGGTTCCAAGATGGCCAAATAGGAACAGCTCTAGTCTACAGCTCCTAGCGTGAGCAACTCAGAAGACAGGTGATTTCTGCATTTCGAACTGAGGTACTGGGTTCATCTCACTGGGGCTTGTCGGAGAGTGGGTGCAGCCCATGGAGCATGAGTCAAAGCAGGGCGGGGCATCGCCTCACCAGGGAAGTACAAGGGGTCGGGGAATTCCCTTTCCTAGCCAAGGGAAGCTATGACAGATGGTACCTGGAAAATCAGGACACTCCCACCCTAATACTGCACTCTTCCCATGGTCTTAGCAAACGACACACTAGGAGATTATATCCCACGCCTGGCTTGGAGGGTCCCACGCCCACGGAGCCTCACTCACTGCTAGCATAGCAGTCTGAGATCGAACTGTAAGGTGACAGCAAGGCTGGGGGAGGGGCATCCACCATTGCTGAGGCTTGAGTAGGTAAAAAAAAACAGCCAGGAAGCTCAAACTGGGTGGAGCCCACCACATCCCAAGGAGGCCTGCCTGCCTCCGTAGACTCCACCTCTGGGGGCAGGACATAGCTGAACAAAAGGCAGCAGAAACTTCTGCAGACTTAAACGTCCATCTGACAGCTTTGAAGAGATTAGTGGTTCTCCCCGCATGGAGTTTGAGATCTGAGAACGGACAGACTGCCTCTTCAAGTGGGTCCCTGAACACCGAGTAGCCTAACTGGGAGGTACCTCCCAGTAGGGGCCAACTGACACCTCATACGGCTGGGTGCCCCTCTAAGACGAAGCTTCCAGAGGAAGAATCAGGCAGCAACATTTTCCGTTCTGCAATATTTGCTGTTCTGCAGCCTCTGCCGGTGATACCCAGGCAAACAGGGTCTGGAGTGGACCTCCAGCAAACTCCAACAGACCTGCAGCTGAGGGTCCTGACTGTTAGAAGGAAAACTAACAAACAGAAAGGACATCCACACCAAAACTCCATCTGTACGTCACCATCATCAAAAACCAAAGGTAGATAAAATGACAAAGATGGGGAGAAACCAGAGCAGAAAAGCTGAAAATTCTAAATATCAGAGTGCCTCTTCTCCTCCAAAGGAACGCAGCTCCTCGCCAGAAACAGAACAAAGCTGGATGGAGAATGACTTTGAGGGGTGGAGAGAAGGCTTCAAATGATTGGTAATAACAAACTCCGAGCTAAAGGAGGATGTTTAAACCCATCGCAAAGAAGCTAAAAACCTTGAAAGAAAATTAGACGAATGGCTAATTAGAATAAACAGCATAAAGAAGACCTTAAATGACCTGATGGAGCTGAAAACCATGGCACGAGAACTACATGACGCATGCACAAACTTCAGTAGCCAATTCGATCAAGTGGAAGAAAGGGTATCAGTGATTGAAGATCAAATGAATGAAATGAAACAGGAGGAGAAGTTTAGAGAATAAAGAGTAAAAAGAAACAAACAAAGACTCCAAGAAATATGGGACTATGTGAAAAGACCAAATCTACATCTGATCGGTGTACCTGAAAGTGGCAGGGAGAATGGAACCAAATTGGAAAACACTCTTCAGGATATTATCCAGGAGAACTTCCCCAACCTAGCAAGGCAGGCCAACATTCAAATTCAGGAAATACAGAGAACGCCATAAAGATACTCCTCAAGAAGAGCAACTCCAAGTCACATAATTGTCAGATTCACCAAAGTTGAAATGAAGGAAATAATGTTAAGGGCAGCCAGAGAGAAAGGTCAAGTTACTCACAAAGGGAAGCCCATCAAACTAACAGCAGATCTCTTGGCAGAAACTCTACAAGCCAGAAGACAGTGGGGGCCAATATTCAACATTCTTAAAGAATTTTCAGCCCAGAATTTCATATCCAGCCAAACTAAGTTTCACAAGTGAAGGAGAAATAAAATCCTTAAAAGACAAGCAAATGCTGAGAGATTTTGTCACCACCAGGACTGCCTTACAAGAGCTCCTGAAGGAATCACTAAACATGGAAAGGAACAACTGGTACCAGCCCCTGCAAAAACATGTCAAATTGTAAAGACCATCAATGCTAAGAGGAAACCGCATCAACTAACGAGCAAAATAACCAGCTAACATCATAATGACAGGATCAAATTAACACATAATAATATTAACCTTAAATGAAAATGGGCTAACTGCTCCAGTTAAAAGACACAGACTGCCAAATTGGAAAAAGAGTCAAGACCCAACAGTGTGCTGTATTCAGGAGACCCATCTCATGGGCAGAGACACACATAGGCTCAAAATAAAGGGATGGAGGAAGATCTACCAAGCAAATGGAAAATAGAAAAAAGCAGGGGTTGCATCCTAGTCTCTGATAAAACAGACTTTAAACCGACAAAGACCAAAAGAGACAAAGAAGGCCATTACATAATGGTAAAGGATCAATTCAACAAGAAGAGCTAACTATCCTAAATATATATGCACCCAATACAGGAACACCCAGATTCATAAAGCAAGTCCTCAGAGACCTACAAAGAGACTTAGACTCCCACACAATAATAATGGGAGACTTTAACACCCCACTGTCAACATTAGACAGATCAACAAGACAAAGGGTTAACAAGGATATCCAAGAATTGAACTCAGCTCTTCACCAAGCAGACCTAATAGACATCTACAGAACTGTCCACCCCAAATCAACAGAATATACATTCTTCTCAGCACCACATCACACTTATTCCAAAATTTTTTTTTTTTTTTTTTTTTTTTTTTTTTGAGACGGAGTCTCGCTCTGTCACCCAGGCTGGAGTGCGGTGGCCGGATCTCAGCTCACTGCAAGCTCCGCCTCCCGGGTTCACGCCATTCTCCTGCCTCAGCCTCCCGAGTAGCTGGGACTATAGGCGCCCGCCACCTCGCCCGGCTAGTTTTTTGTATTTTTTAGTAGAGACGGGGTTTCACCGTGTTAGCCAGGATGGTTTCGATCTCCTGACCTCGTGATCCGCCCGTCTCGGCCTCCCAAAGTGCTGGGATTACAGGCGTGAGCCACCGCGCCCGGCCTTATTCCAAAATTGACCACATAGTTGGAAGAAAAGCACTCCTCATCAAATGTAGAAGAACAGATATTATAGCAAACTGTCTCTCAGACTACAGTGCAATCAAAGTAGAACTCAGGATTAAGAAACTCACTAAAAACTGCTCAACTACATGGAAACTGAACAACCTGCTCCTGAATGACTACTGGGTACTTAACGAAATGAAGGCAGAAATAAAGATGTTCTTTGAAACCAATGAGAACAAAGATACAACATACCAGAATCTCTGGGACACATTTAAAGCAGTATGTAGAGGGAAATTTATAGCACTAAATGCCCACAAGAGAAAGCAGGAAAGATCTAAAATTGACACCCTAACATCACAATTAAAAGAACTAGAGAAGCAAGAGCAACCACATTCAAAAGCTAGCAGAAGGTGAGAAATAACTAAGATCAGAGCAGAACTGACGGAGTTAGAGACACAAAAAAAAACTTCAAAAAATCAATGAATCCAGGAGCTGATTTTTTGAAAAGATCAACAAAATTAATAGACCACTAGCAAGACTAGTAAAGAAGAAAAGAGGGAAGAACCCAATAGGCACAATAAAAAATGATAAAGGGGATATCATCACTGATCCCACAGAAATAGAAACTACAATCAGAGAATACTATAAATACCTCTATACAAATAAACTAGAAAATCTAGAAGAAATGGATAAATTCCTGGACACATACACCCTCCCAAGACTAAACCAGGAAGAAGTTGAGTCTCTGAATAGACCAATAACAGGCTCTGAAATTGAAGCAATAATTAATAGCCTGACAACCAAAAAAAGTCCAGGACCAGATGGATTCACAGGCTAATTCTACCAGAGGTACAAGGAGGAGCTGGTACCATTCCTTCTGAAACTATTCCAATCAATAGAAAAAGAGGGAATCCTCCCTAACTCATTTTATGAGGCAGCATCATCCTGATACTAAAGCCTGGTAGAGACACAACAAAAAAAGAGAAGTTTAGACCAATATCCCTGATGAACATCGATGCAAAAATCCTCAATGAAATACTGGCAAACCGAATCCAGCAGCAGATCAAAAAGCTTATCCACCATGATCAAGTTGGCTTCATCCCTGGGGTGCAAGTCTGGTTCAACATATGAAAATCAATAAATGTAATCCATCATAAAAACAGAACCAAAGACAAAAACCACATGATTATCTCAATAGATGCAGAAAAGGCCTTCGACAAAATTCAACAGCCCTTCTTGCTAAAAACTCTCAATAAACTAGGTACTGATGGGACATATCTGAAAATAATGAGAGCTATTTATGACAAACCCACAGCCAATATCATACTGAATGGGCAAAAACTGGAAGCATTCCCTTTGAAAACCTGCACAAGACAGGGATGCCCTCTCTCACCACTCCTATTCAACATAGTGTTGGAAGTTCTGGCCAGGGCAATCAGGCAGGAGAAAGAAATAAAGGGAATTCAATTAGGAAAAGAGGAAGTCCAATTGTCCCTGTTTTCAGATGACATGATTGTATATTTAGAAAACCCCATCGTCTCACCCCAAAGCCTTCTTAAGCTGATAAGCAACTTCAGCAAAGTCTCAGGATACAAAATCAATGTGCAAAAATCACAAGAATTCCCATACACCAATAACAGACAGACAGCCAAATCATGAGTGAACTCCCATTCACAGTTGCTTCAAAGAGACTAAAATACCTAGGAATCCAACTTACAAGGGATGTGAAGGACCTCTTTAAGGAGAACTACAAACCACTGCTCAACGAAATAAAAGAGGACACAAACAAATGGAAGAACATTCTATGCTCATGGATAGGAAGAATCAATATCGTGAAAATGGCCATACTGCCCAAGGTAATTTACAGATTCAATGCCATCCCCATCAAGCTACCAATGACTTTCTTCACAGAATTGGAAAAAACTACTTTAAAGTTCATATGGAACCAAAAAAGAACCCGCATTACCAAAACAATCCTAAGCCAAAAGAACAAAGTTGGATGCATCACGCTACCTGACTTCAAAGGATACTACAAGGCTACTGTAACCAAAACAGCATGGTACTAGTACCAAAACAGAGATATAGACCAATGGAACAGAACAGAGCCCTCATAAATAATACCACATATCTACACAGATTTGATCTTTGACAAACCTGACAAAAACAAGAAATGGGGAAATGATTCCCTATTTAATAAGTGGTGCTGGGAAAACTGGGTAGCCATGTGTAGAAGGCTGAAACTGAATCCCCTCCTTACACCTTATACAAAAATTAATTCAAGATGGATTAAAGACTTAAATGTCAGACCTAAAACCATAAAAACCCTAGAAGAAAACCTAGGCGATACCATTCAGGACATAGGCATGGGCAAGGACTTCATGACTAAAACACCAAAAGCAATGGCAACAAAAACCAAAATTGACAAATGGGATCTAATTAAACTAAAGAGCTTCTGCACAACAAAAGAAACTACCATCAGAGTGAACAGGCAACCTACAGAATGGGAGAAAATTTTTACCATCTATCCATCTGACAAAGGGCTAATATCCAGAATCTACAAAGAACTTAAATTTACAAGAAAAAAATCAAACAACTGCATCAAAAAGTGGGCAAAGGATACAAACAGACACTTCTCAAAAGAAGACATTTATGCAGCCAGCAGACACATGAAAAAATGCTCATCATCACTGGCCATCAGAGAAATGCAAATCAAAACCACAATGAGATACCATCTCACACCAGTTAGAATGATGATCATTAAAAAGTCAGGAAACAACAGGTGTTGGAGAGGATGTGGAGAAATAGGAATACTTTTACACTGTTGGTGGGACTGTAAACTAGTTCAACCATTGTGGAAGACAGTGTGGCGATTCCTCAAGGATCTAGAACTAGAAATACCATTTGACCCAGCCATCCCATTACTGGATATATACCCAAAGGATTATAAATCATGCTGCTATATAGACACATGCACACATATGTTTACTGTGGCACTATTCACAATAGTAAAGACTTGGAACCAACCCAAATGTCCATCAATGATAGACTGGATTAAGAAAATGTGGCACATATACACCATGGAATATGATGCAGCCATAAAAAGGATGAGTTCATGTCCTTTGTAGGGTCATGGATGAAGCTGGAAACCATCATTCTGAGCAAACTGTCGCAAGGACAGAAAACCAAACACCGCGTTTTCTCACTCATAGGTGGAAATTGAACAATGAGAACACTTGAACACAGGGTGGGGAACATCACACACTGGGCCTTCTTCATGCTCTGTTGCAAATGAAGTTAATTCCTTCAGGAGGAGATTAGGAGCTATCTATTTTAAGGCCGACTTCTCTTCTCAGGCAGAATCCCTGAGCCATGGCCCTGGAGCTGAGGGTGGGGACAAAGGTGATTTTTCAAGTGATACCCTTGCTTTAGGAGCTGAGCATTTGGTAGAGGGGAGGCAGTAGCTTCATGTCTTTTCAGTTTGCCTCTCCCAATGTGAAACCACCACCTTACAAGCCAAAGCAAGGGTGATCGGGATCCCAGCATTCTCAGTGGTGCCATGCCAAAGGTGGAGCCTCTGTCTCAACACTCACAGCTAGGCAGGAGAAGGGAGCCTCCACCCTTTGGCTATAGTTGCTGGCAACTTAGCGTTAGCAACAGTGGCTGGGGGCAGGATGAGCAATGCTGAAGTTATGCCCCTCCCAGGAAGACAGCTCTGTAACAGGGAGCCCTGTAGTCTTGACTACAGCAATCTAGAGTGGAGTTTCCACTTCACAGAGCTGAGAGTAGGGAGGGAAGATGCAGTCTTGGTTCAAATACCATAGACTCACCTTTTTAATCCAATTTTTGTAGATTTTGTTGACTAGATGGTTCATGATTTGCTGCATGCCCTTATGACCATATCTAGATACATTAAATTTGTATACAAAAATTAAAAAATCAGGTGTTAGGGTGTATCTGGTCCCTGTTACTTTGTCATGGCCAGAAGCAAAAGTTCACATATTTCAGCTATTTTTGACCCTAATTTTTTTTTTATTTTTCACTTCAGGAGACTACCCACAAAGCCAGCATTTTATTGAATGGTAAACTTAAGGTAGAAAGTGGTCAGATTTATAAAAGCCCAGTCACCTGGCTCAAGGATCTTCTGGGAGGCAACAGTTATGTGACCTGGAATTATGCTTGGAGTAAGGTGGGTCATTCTTAAGTTTATCTTTAACTTCATATTCAAATGGAAAAGTACATATTTTTATGTTGAAAGTATTTTTAAGGAAATCTGAAAGATCTCCAAGCTAGTTTTGTTTTCATGTGTTCATTGTATATATGTTACATGCATATCATGCTACATGCATGTCACAGAATAAACACGTCACTTTTTCCCACAAGTCCTATTTGCCAGAATTCACCGTGGGCATGGTTGCATAGCTGACTGCACCTTCCCTTTCTTACTCCTTATCTAGTCTCAGAACTTTAATGCCTTTAATCTTCCCATTTGATCTCCCAAGGGATTTCAGGTCTTTGTAACTCTGTATGGAAAATTTGGAACCACTGGTATATTGGTAACTTAGTTAATATATGTTATTATTCTAATGAAGTAAAGCAAAATCTCCTAAATACAAAAGAAATGGGCAAGAGGCCTAAGACCCACAGAAATTATCATGTATTTTTATGTTTGAACATGTCCTTATTCATGAATTGCTAGCCCTTCAAAATGAATTACTTTCATTTAGACCTCCTAGACTTAGTAGGCTCCCTCTCAGTTCTGGCTTCTGAGTTATAAGCCCAGTAATGACTGATATTCTTGAGGTCTAGTGTTCATCCACCTCCAGATGTCCATGGCACTACTTCAGGAACAGTCTTAAAATGATTCTTCAGGAAAGTCTGAGTCTTCAGACATCTGCCGTGAGTGTTTCAAAGACTAGAAGATACACTCAACCTCTACTAACCATTACAGTAAACCTCAGTTTACCAGTAATAGGAAGCACAGCTTTCTCTCCTCTTTTTTGTTTAACCCAGGTCTACCCACTCTCCCTCCCAGTCCCTTTTGTGCCCTCAAAGTCTATGTTCTGTGTCCCAGACTCTGTGCCCAACTCTGCATTCTGGTCTCCTAGACCTTGTTGGCAAGTGCATCTAGCACTGTTTCAGTTCCTTCACTTACATCAGCACATTCTGGATTCTATCTGCTATATGGTCTGTCTGACTTTTTATTTTCCCAAAGTTTGTTTTTATTTCCCACTCCTGGAGTCACCAGGCCATCTGCTTTCAGTTCATCTTAGCCCGTTTGCCCAATCCTTTCCATGGATTCTTAATTCGTATCTAAATGTTAGTAATTAACATCTTGCCCATGAAAATTCCGTTTTGTTACAAGGTTTCTTAAACTTATGATAGATTATACTGTTTTTCTGAAACTGAATCTTTGCTCACAGGACAGACAGCATACTGAATGCTGTAGCTTAGGTTCTTTTGAGCTCAACATGCCTGTGCTGCAGTGTGCCTGGTGATGATTCCATTTGCCTACTCTGTTTCTCTCTTAGAACTACTGTTATTTCCTGCCTTTGAATAGCTGGCTGTGACATCATTTGGCCCTTACTCTGTACTAATGCCTCATTTATATCTCATTGCCTCTAGTATTTTCTCATAGCCATGTCAATTAGAGTCATACTGTTTAGCACCTATGTGATAGTGAAGCCACATGCGAATGTGGGCACTAAAAGTAGAGCAATTCTCAGATATAACATATTCCTACAGATATCTAAACAGGCTTATTTTCTTTAGATTATCAAAAAAATGAAAATAGAGTTTTAAAAATTACTATGGGCACTGATGTACTTCTAGTAAATACCCCAAGCTGAGAAACATTACCCTAGTGATTTTCTTTACAGTATTTAAAAGGCTCTTTTAAAGTCTTTTAAAATTTACCACATAAACCTCTGCCTCTTCTTGTCTTGGAGTAACTCCTGAATTCAGTCACTTCTTGATGAAAGGAACTTTTTGCTACATGGAAAACCAAACACCGCATGTTCTCACTCATAGGTGGGAACTGAACAATGAGATCACTTGGACTCAGGAAGGGGAACATCACACACCGGGGCCTATCATGGGGAGGGGGGAGGGGGGAGGGATTGCATTGGGAGTTATACCTGATGTAAATGACGAGTTGATGGGTGCAGCACACCAACATGGCACAAGTATACATATGTAACAAACCTGCACGTTATGCACATGTACCCTACAACTTAAAGTATAATAATAATAAAAAAATTAAAAAAAAAAATGTGAACATTTCTACTGACTAGTTCTGAGAGTGGTGGTGGGGTATGGGACCAGGAGTGGGTGATGGTCAGGCAAGGAATGCCAGAAAACAAGATATTGCCCTGTATCTGACAGAGCGACAGAGCCAGTAGGTACAGAGATGACTCAAACTTCCAACCCAAGCAGTTGCTGAACAGCTTTGCCAAGGAAATCCTGATGCTTACTCAGAGAGGGCATCACTGACTTCTTTTCTGCAGCCTCCCAGCTGTTGGACAACATTCTGGTGTGGCAGAGTAATTTGTGGGTGGGAGGCAGCAGACCAAGCTAGTTCCTGGTTCCACTCTTTATAAGTTATATTATCTGGGCAATGGTTTTCAATCACATTGGAATCACTTGAGGGCATTTAGAAACCACTAGTGCCTAGCAGACTCCAAGCCCATAGCTTCTGATCTAATATCTATGTAGGGACCAAGTGGCAATATTTGAAAAAGCATTCCAGGCAATTCTAATGTGCATCCTCAGTAAGAATGATTAATCTGGGTCAAGCCATTTCACCTTTCTGAACTTCAGCTTTCTTATGCATGAAATAAGTAGTGCTAGGTGATATCTAAAGACCCTTCCAACATAGCGATTGTGGAGCTTGAATAGCACTGTTTGATTTATAAAGCAGTTTTATACAACTTTATGAGGCAGGAAGATCAACTATTATTTCTGTTCATGGATGTGAAAACAAAGATTTGGGAGGTTAAATGACCTGATTTGGTCTCGAGGCCAGGCAGAACCAGAACTAGAACCTGATTTTCTGATTCCCTATACATTCTTTTCTGTATTTATAATGGCACAAGAGAGGCACACATTCCTTTCATTAGAAACAGGTTGCTCTGAACTCAAAAGAGCACACAGTACAATCTAGCCACCTTTATGAATGTATGCAAAGCCTTAGTCATGTGCAGCAACTGTTGCCTACTTCCACAGGAAAAATGCCTTTCTGTGATACAGTTGCAGGATGAAAATCGTAAGAATCGTATGAATGGAAATGATGGTTTATTTTTGTAAATACTCAACAGTGAATTACTGCAGATGAAAAGTAGGCTGCTATTTTAGGCAGTGCTTCAAGGAACATTAGACAGATCTCTTCTGCAAACATACTTCCCATCCGGATGCCTCCCTGAATTTCCACGCTTATTTCCACCCTTTCCACTCCTTTGGATTTAGTGATCACTTTTTTCTGTGGTTCCCCTCACCTCCCACCTCCCCAACACACACATACTTTTTAAGAAAAATTCCTCTCACCATCATGATTAAGAATATCAAGATGTGAAAAGGTTGGGGTGGGAGTATAGAAACTGATGGAAATTGTTCATCTCAACAGACAGCCTCATTCTGTCAATTACTCATACTCTCAATGTGTCCCAAACCTCCTATGAACCTAGCTTCTACTCAGCTACATTTTAGAACACAAAGAAAAAGAAGGAGGTGGTTAGATATGTGGACCTCTTTTAAAATACAAATATCCAGGAGTTTTGAATCCTGAAAATATAAATAATGTGAAGGGCCTTCTCTTGCCTCTAGCTACATAGAGTGTTGGGAGTGTGAAAAAAGAGTCTGGAATGGGGAGGTTGGTACCATGAAGGTGAGCTTTACCTGCATCATTTCCATAGAAACAGCTCTTCCAAGGCAGTTTTTGCACTTTGAAACTACTTTCTGTCTTATATTCTGAATTCCTAAAGAAATATTTTATTTGAGAAATATTTTTATTTTATTTTTTTAGCCACAATGTATTTTGTGTTACAATGAATTTAAAAGAAAACCTACAGTTTTTTTTATTGTTTTATTTGCTCTTTTTCCACCCTGAGGTGAAAAGCAATTATTCTTTCCTCCTTCTACTCCTCTTGGAGCAGTGAAACTTTGTAAGATTGACTTCTTAAAACTTGCAATGGAATAAAAGTAGTTATTTGATCATCCATGAACAGATTTCTTTTCTTTCGTTTTTTTTCTTTTTTTTTTTTTTTCTTTTTGAGCCAGAGTCTCGCTCTGTTGCCCAGGCTGGGGTGCAGTGGCCCGATCTTGGATCACTATAGCCTCTGCCTCCCAGGTTCAAGTGATTCTCCTGCCTCAGCCTTACAAGTAGCTGGGACTACCACCATGCCCAGCTAATTTTTGTATTTTTAGTAGAGATGGGGTTTCACCACGTTGACCAGGCTGGTCTCAAATTCCTGACCTCAGGCGATCCCCTAACCTCGGCCTCCCAAAGTGCTGGGGTTACAGGTGTGAGTCACCATGCCTGGCCATCCATGAACAGATTTCTATTAGTCAACACCAACAAATGGTTCTTCTGAAGACATATGAAAATGGGCTGATATTTTCAAATAAAATGGAGTCCCAGAAGGGAAGTATATGCAAAGGCAGGTTATGTTTCATTCTTTTTTGATGCATATTACTACATAAGATGTAGAGAAATATTTATTATGGCAATTAATAATGACAATACTGCACTTTATTTATCCCAGAGACCTTACCAAAATAAAGTTGATTAATAATTTCACTTGGCTCATTAACTACATTTCCAGAATACTGGCTGGCTGAGTCATCTATTTTCCTCAAACATGCACACACGCACACACACACACACACACACACACACACACACACAGACATTCTACACTCCCTACTTTTCCCTAGTATGATATTGGAGAATCAGCATAATTTCCTCTTTTTGTTGTTATTACACTTTAGGTTCTAGGGTACATGTGCACAACGTGCAGGTTTGTTACATATGTATACATGTGCCATGATGGTGTGCGGCACCCATTAACTCGTCATTTACATTAGGTATATCTCCTAATGCTATCCCTCCCCCACTCTCCTCCCCACCCCACGACAGGCCCCAGCGTGTGATGTTGCCCTTCCTGTGTCCAAGTGTTCCCATTGTTCAATTCCCACCTATGAGTGAGAACATGTGGTGTTTGGTTTTCTGTCCTTGTGATAGTTTGCTCAGAATGGTTTCCAGCTTCATCCATGCCCCTACAAAGGACATGAACTCATCCTTTTTTATGGCTGCATAGTATTCCATGGTGTGTATGTGCCATATTTTCTTAATCCAGTCTCAGCATAGACTAATTTCTAAGGAATAATGGAGTGTTGTAAGAGCTTCAGGGAAAGCATCAGTGGCCCAGCACAACAACCTACAGATATCCTCACCGAACATGCCTTACACTAAGCTCCATCTCTCTTACATGTTCTCATCTGGCATCCTGTCAGCTGCCCTTCATCAAAATAGGTTTGGACAGTGAAGTTGCTGAGATCACTGGAGGCTATGTTGTTCAAGAGCCTAAGAACTTAGCCTCCAGCTCTTCCTACCATGCCTCTGTCAGAGTAGGCATATGAGCTAGATTTGAATCCAGAGAAATGTAGTTCAGGATTCAGAGTTTGAGTCATACACAGATGTAATGACTGCCTTTATGCTTTAGCCCACTGGAGGTTTTTCACAACACTAATATGAAATGCACATTTTCTAGAAGTGATCTAGTGTCTGTTCATTTTGAGATCTATTCATTAACCTGTTCAATAAATCACTCCTAAGGGAAAATAGATTTTTAACTCGGTGGATATTCTTAAAACTGTATTCTTTATCTGAATTACCTGCAGTGGAATGTGTAAGTCATCTTATATTGCCCAGCACTAACTAATAATATTTTTAAAGTCTGAGATATAGGTGCGAACATACTGAGCCTGCACTTTGATGGATTCATGAGATGTGTTGGACATTGTCAGGGTGTAACACATACAAAATCTATTATTTCCAATAACTGGTTGTTTGGAGAACTGACAAATGGCATTCAGGGGCCTCTCCTCCACTTTCTATGGCAAGTGAAAAGGGATTGACACATTGAGTAGGCTGGTCTGTTCCATTTTCATTGCCAGGCTTTGTTTGGTCATAGGATTGAGCCCAAAGGGTATCTGTACCTTTAAGATCCCCTAGACCTTTCTCACGCTGTTCAATTTAACATTTATTGAGTACTCGGAATGTACTACACAGTATGCCAGATGCTTTTCTTGCATTATCACTTTTAATCCTCACAACAATTTAATAAGCTGGAGACATTTTTTTTACAAACACAAATTGAGGCTTAGGGAATTTGAGAATCTTTCTTAAGAGTTGGGACTTCACAGCCAGGCACGGTGGCTCACACCTGTAATCCCAGCACTTTGGGAGGCTGAGGCAGGTGGATCATTTGAGGTCAGGAGTTCGAGACCACCCTGGCCAACATGGCAAAACCCTGTATCTACTAAAAATACAAAAATTAGCCAGGCATGGTGGCACACACCTGTAATTCTAGCTCCTAGGGAGGCTAAGGCATGGGAGGCTGAGGCATGGGAGACTGAGGCATAAGAATTGCTTGAACTCAGGAGGTGGAGGTTGCAGTGAGCCGAGATCACGCCAGTGTACTCCAGCCTGGGTGACAGAGTGAGACTCTCTCAAAAAAAAAAAAAAATTAAAAGAAAAGAAAAAGAGTCGGGACTTCAGAGTCTTTTATCCAGTATCGTCAGGCACTCTGTGAACTGCTGAGAGTATTCAAATGAATATGATACAGACCCTGTCCTCAAAGAGCTTATGGTTTAATAGAAACAGATGTATTAAAACATAATTTCATTTATATGAGGTAAGTACCATGACAGAAATATGAGTAAAGAAGTTTTGGGAACCTAGAGGAGGATCATTACTTGAATCTAGAAGTTATAGGGAGGCATCCTGGAGGAAGGGATGTTCAAGTTGAATCTTGATGCTTTGCCCACAGTCAACCAACATCTGGAGGTATATTAATAGATTATCCTAAAGCTAAGAGTAAATAACCCAAAGACCCTTGGGCCCAGAACATTTCTGGCAGAATTTACCGTTTCTGCCTCAGCCCTGGCTATTTGTGTGTAGATATTTCTAAGCTCTGACTTTTTGCACTGATAACGATATATCTAAGTTCACAAACTACCAAAAAAAAGTGGATATCTAGACCTGAAATGTTATTAATTTAATCAGTTAAATATCTGATTTCTTGAAAAATACCATTACTTTTATGCCTTAATTTTATTAATGTAACATTAAAATTTTAAAGTTATAAAGTAGCAGGTGCTGGATTAATAGTTGTTGAATAAGTGAATAGGTGAGTGAATTAATATCACACAACAAGGGTCAATGCATTTTTTCTGTAAAAGGCCACATAGTAAATATTTTGGGCTTCATGGACATGTGGTCTGTGTCAATTATGTTATAGCATGAAAGCAGCCATAGATGTTAAGTAAATGAATGAGCATCACTGTATTCCAATAAAACATTATTTATAGAAAAGAAGGTTGCAGGTTGGATTTGAGCATGGACTAAAGCTTGCTAATCCACAACATACAACAGCCAAAACCTTATAAAAATTACAATGTTCAGGACATAAGTGTATTGCCTTCTTACAGAATGTATGATTTGTAAATTTTGTGCTTAATTATGTGCAGGTTACATATCTTGGGAAGGAGCTTTTAAAGTATGTTTCTGAGGATGCACCCATACTTCCAGAACCAAACTCAGTACCTCAGCAATATCAACCTTGTCTTCCAGGTATGTACAGACTGACACTCATTTCTTCGTTGTGGGATAAAAACACCAAAACCTACTGGAAAAGCACTCATTTTATTTTGTCTTTTTTCTCATTGATGTGAAACTAACAATTATTATAATTGACTATTTCAAGGTGAACAGTTCAGTGGCATTTAGTAAATTCACAATGTCATGCAACCACCCACCTCTATATAATTCTAAAACACTTTTATCACCCCAAAAAGAAACCCTGTACCCACTCAGCAGTTGTTTCCCATTCTCTACTCCTCCCGATTTCTGGAAACGACCAATCTGCTTTCTGTCTGTATGAATTTGCTTATTCTGAATATGTCATATAAATGAAATCAATATATGTGACCTTTTTTGTCTGACTTCTTTCACTTAATATAATGTTTTTGAGGATCATCTACATCATAGCATGTATCCATACTTCATTCCTTTTTGTGACTGAATAATATTCCATTATATGGATATACCATAATTTGTCCACTCATCCTTTGATGGGCATTTGGGTGCTTCCCCCACCCCCAGGCTTTTTTTTTTTCTTTTTTTGAGACGGAGCTTTGCTCTTGTTGCCCAAGCTGGATTGCAATGGCATGATCTCGGCTCACTGCAACCTCTGCCTCCTGGGTTCAAGTGATTCTCCTGCTTTAGCCTCCCGAGTAGCTGGGATTATAGGCACGTGCTACCACACCTAATTTTTCGTGCTTTTAGTAGAAACGGGGTTTCACCATATTAGCCAGGCTGGTCTCGAACTCATGACCTTAGGTGATCTGCCCACCTCAGCCTCCCAAACTGCTGGGATTACAGGTGTGAGCCACCATGCCTGGCCTGCTTTCCCCTTTTTAGCTATTAGAGATAGTGCTGCTATGAATAGACATATGTATATTTGGGCACCTGGTTTCAGTTCTTTTAGGTGTGTGCTTAGGAGTGTAATTATTATATAAGTTGAGCATCCTTAATTCAAAAATCCAAAATCTGAAATCTCAGAGCCTGAAATTTTTTCAGTGCTGACATGCTACTACAAGTGGAAAATTCCACACCTGACCTCATATGACAAGTCACAGTCAAAACTTTGTTCCATGTACAAAATTATTAAAAATATTGGATCAAATTACCTTCAGGATTTGTGTATAGGTGTATATGAAACATAAATGAATTTCATGTTTAGACTTGGGCCAATCCCCAAGATATCTCATGTATATGCAAATATTCCAAAATTTGAAAAAATCTAAAATCCAAAATACTTCTGGTCCCAAACGTTTTGGACTAGGGATACTCATCATTTATTATATAGTAATTCTATATAGGAAGCACAGCGAAACTGTCTTCTGTAGCAGCTGAATCATTTTACATTCCCAACAGCAATGTACAAGGGTTCCAGTTTTTCTGCATCTCTGCAACACTTGTTATTTTCTGTTTGTTTTATAGCACTCCATTTTTAACCTTAGTTAATTCCAGGAGAATTTAAGAAGATGACTCCATCCCTCACAATTCCTTTCTCTGAATCTATGCTGTACTTACTTTGGATAGATTTTTAAGTGTCATATAAAAGGAAAAAATGAGTATTGTTTTTCTTTCAGAAGACATGATTTGGTTTTATTTATTTTCTAAAAATAGGCATTAAAATAAATCTTTGCTTATTAGAGTAAACTAATACCCTTTATCAGATGGAACAGCCTTTAGCCTGAGAAAACTAAAACCAATGAGCAGCAGATTTTGAAGTGATCTGGAAAAAGGCAGCACACATTTCTGAAAAATAGCCATAACTACAGTTATATTACCCTCCTTTGCTACAGCATCCCCTCTTTTTTTTCCTAGTGTCCCTGTCTTTGACCATTTGGGGACAATACAGAAGAGAGGAGGTACAAAACAAAAAATGATGACACTGTGATAACCAGGGCCAAGAAACAAACAGAATTTCTATCACCAAGTCCCTACCCAGGGCCTCCCTGGGACTGTTCCTTTCCTATAACAAGCCCCAATAATTCAAACTACATTCATTTCCTAACTTTTGCACCCTAATTTCTCAGGATCCTCCTCTGTCACAAAAACTGGCTCCATTAATAGGGTGCATTCTCCACAGTTTTCTGAAGATAGCCTCAAAAGTGTTTTTCATCATTTTTGGGAAACAGACAACATTAATAACTGGTAACATTCATAACTAGTAACATTAAAACAGGTAACATTAATAACTTTGGGGAAGTTAAAGGGCTTAAGAAATTGAAGGGAGTTCTTGTAGTAGTTCATGGCCTTTGTTTCCTAACCTGACTACCTATCTAATCTACCCAATCAAATCATGGGGTAAGGCCCAGTAACCTGAATTTTTAGAGGTGACTCTTACACAGCCAGCCTGACTATAGACTCTGGATGACTAATAGTATTTGATCTCTTGTGCAGATAATAATTTGACAGTCCTTGATATTCACCCCTTTGCTTTGATTCCTGAGGGTGGAATTGGAATTGCTAAAGTACTCTATCCTCTCTCTCTCTCCGCCCCCGTCGCTCCATCTCTTTCTCTCTCTCTCTCTCTCTCTCTCTGCCCCCTCCCTGCCACCCACCCTAAACACACACTAGAAGGAAAACCAAGCAAATGCTTTCTTCTGGTTTCGAACCTAAGAGTCGAAGCAGAGCAGTAGGTTTTTCCTTCTATCGTGAAGGTCATCTGCTCCTCAGATTTTCTAGTTCTAGGCAGGCGTTTTCAACCCTAGATAGGCATCTTCTTCCTCAGAGGGCACACAATCTCCCTGTTAAGTGAGCATGAAATCAGAAATGGGTTCTGAACTGCTACTTCTGTTGCCTGTAATATAAATAATTTCCTGTTATTAATTTCTTTTCACAAATCCTGATTTTTCTTTCCATTAGATATTTCAGAAAATTGTTATGTTATTGTGCCATTGCACTCCAGCCTGGGTGACAAGAGCAAAACTCTGTCTTAAAAAAGAAAAGAAAAGAAAAGAAAAATTTAATGTTAATTTAAGAACCATGGAGGTAGCAGTGTGCCAACCAGCTTCTTGCTACCTTGGTCTGGACCTAAGAATCTACAGGCAGGGCCCTGCTGGCATTCTGTAGGCTGCTGTTGGAGTTTTGTTTGAATCTCCTTAATTAGAATTCTTCTATAGCTGGTTTTGTGGTACCTGACAGAAACCCAAAGACCTGGCAAGTTAGAACAATGCAAAACTCTCTAACCCTACTACAAGAAAAGCACTCAGGAGAGAATCTTTCTCCCTCTTCTACATATCAAAATATCATCATGGAAATCATGGCTCTGACACTGTAGAGACCAGAAAGTCTAAAAAAATAATAATAATTTTGTGTGGCTTTCATCACCCTACCTCAGGTCACAAACATAATCTGTTCTCTTATGCTTTTTAATGACCATACTTTTTAGAATACTGTTTTTGGGGAATAAGGGGAACTAGGAAGAGCTATTTTCATTTTATTATTTTATTTTTAAATCATCTAGCCTAAAATGTCAAGAAAGAGCTATTTATATTTCCCTTCGGTAGGGTGATCATCATCCTGATTTGACCAGAGCAGTCCCCTAATTCAGCAAAATTATTACTAACGATTTGTTTCACTTTCAGAAGTTGCTTGTTTAGATGACCCAGTACAGGAACCAAGCAAATCAATGTTTGAGAAAACAAAATTTGGACAAGGTAAAAAAAAAAAAAAAAAGAAAATGTTCAATTCCATTCACTTTTTTAAGTGTTGAGATTCTACATATTGTGCAAATAGATCAAATAGATGATCAAATCTTATGTATATCACTCCATGTTATAAATAATTGCTGGTTACATCATCTTTATTTCATGATAGACTGAGAAGATCTTTGAGTTCACAGAATTTTTATGAAATCTTACTTCTTATATTCTTCAATGCCTGGCACACCATAGCTTTCCAATATATGCTCATTGCCTGTTGTTCTGTACTTTGGATGGTAGTACAGAACAACATCTTTGGATGAATCTTCTCTATGTAAACAACATAGTGATGATTTCTTATTAAAAATAAGATGAAGCTCACCTTATTTGAAGAGTGTCTGGCCCTCCCTTTAAAGCAAGCACTTTTATTTAGGCCTGTGACTTTTTTTTTAAGAGGTGGAGTCTTACTTTCTCACCCAAGCTGGAGTGCAGTGGCAGGATCATAGCTCACTGCAGCCTCAAACTCCTGGGCTCAAGTGATCCTCCTATCTCAGCCTCCCATGTAGCCTGGATTATAGGCTTGAGCCACTGCACTTGGCTAGGCCTGTAACTTTTGTAGCAAGACTTACCTTTTGGAGAGAAATGCTAAGGTTGTATGCCCACAAGTCCACCTTGCTCTGATTTTCCCCAACTTTCCCCAAGTTCACATGTGGCTACATCATCTCAAGAGGATCAAATGAGATGAAAAGTCCCTAAAACAATCACTATGGAACAATAGGAATTATCATAAAGATGGCTGCATTTACCTATCAGGTCTTACACTCTGACGTCCTAATACCAATACCTTACAGTATGGATTTTTCTGTGTGTATTCATCTTTCCAGCCATCTATTAATCTGCCCTTGTGTATTAGAAGTTTGGTAATATAGTTATTATAGTAAAAATGATACCAAAATTGGCATATTTTGTGGAGTTTGTATTTTTTCACATCATGATCCTCTGCGTGCTTAAATATTCATGATCTCTCTGTGCCTCCAAAGAGAAAGCCCCAAGGCAGACCTAGTGGTCTTTGCAGAAATATTTCATCTACTTCTTAGAGTTCAAAAGTTCTGTATGATGTAGGATTAGGTTTGGCTGCATGCAACAGAAAACCCCAAATAGCAGTGGTTTCAACACGCAAAGATTTAGTCTTTCATTAAGAAGTCTGGATCCGTAGCATTCCAGATGAGGCACAGCAGCACCACAGAGTCACCAAGTCTTTCTACTCTGTCTTTCTTTGTACTGGTTTACATCCTGAAGTAAACTCATGATCCAAAATAGTTATGAATCTCTAGCCATCACATCTGCATTCTAGGCATTAGAAAGAAGGAAAGTAGAGAGGCAAAAAAAGGGCTTCCTAGCTGTCTGTCCCCTTAAGGAACCTTCCCTGAAGTCAAACACAACACTTTGATTTATATCTCTTTAGCCAGAGTTTAGTCATATGCCACACCTAACTGCAAAGAAGGCTGAAAAATACAGTTTTTCTGTGTGACACATTGCCTATGATTCTGTTAATGGGAGAAAAACAAAAAGGCAAAAATGGAGGCAACTAACAGCCTCTGCTAAAAGTCCTTTTTAGGAATCTATAAAATAATAGTTAATGTCAATTTAGACATAGTAAATTGTATTGGGTAATCTGGCACATTGCAGGAAACTTTACACTGGAAATTCACACAGTGGATTCACAACAGGATAATGTGGTTGGAGTCACACTGGCTATGAAGGAGTAAAGACTATAAGAGAGCACAAATGTAAAGTGATGGGGCTTTGTGTGTACCCTCTCAGCTAGAGGCCTCCCTGCTCTGCACCTTTGGCACCATGTCTAGGAACTGCCAGTGCCATGGTGTCAAAAGATTCCTGCCCTACCCCTAATCATCTCTGCTGTGCTTTATTAAGAGCAGTTTTTCGACTGTTCGGTGGTGGCTCATACCTGTAATCCCAGAACTTTGGGAGGCCGAGGTAGGCAGATCACCTGAGATCGGGAGTTCAAGACCAGCCTGGCCAACATGGTGAAACCCCGTCTCCACTAAAATTACAAAAAAATTGGCCGGACATGGTGGTGGGCGCCTGTAATCCCAGCTACTTGGGAGGCTGAGGCAAGAGCATTGCTTGAACCTGGGAGGCGGAGGTTGCAGCAAGTTGAGATCGCGCTGTTTTACTCCAGGCTGGGTGACAAGACCGAGACTCCACCTCAAAAAAAAAAAGAACAGTTTTTCTCAGATGTCAGTTAGACTGTGCTTGAATTAGGCATTACGATCTTGTTGATTTTGCTGGCAGTTTCATATAACATTGTGGAAAGGGATAATAAGAAGTATTGCAGCTACTTCCAGCAGTTATTTCAATGTATTGCTAAATAATGATGTATGTTTTAATATTAAATATTATTAAATATTTAAATTATTAAATATTAAATATTTAATATTATTAAAATATTTAATGTGTTGAAAAGTTATAAACATGAGTTACCTCAAAACTTCATTTTAGTCTTCCTAGAATAAGAACTATAAGGAGTGGTTCTCTAAAGCAGTGGCTGAGTTAAATATTTAAGTATATAGATACTTCAGAGCTGTTACCAAAACATGAGCTTTTAACTGTATTTTACTTGGAACACTAGATTTAAGGAAACATTTACGCTCCACTGAAGGTGCCCAGTGAACTAAGGAATAGTTTTGGAACAGAATTTTGATGCATACAGATATTAAATTCCTGACCTAATTAGCTCCATGCTCTGATTAACATTTGACCAAATCAACGCAGACAAATTTTGTTTTATAGAGACAAGGTCTTGCTATATTGCCCAAGTTGGTCTTGAACTCCTGACCTCAGGTAATCCACCCATCTCCAAAGTACTGGGATTACAGGCATGAGCCACCATGCCCAGTCCCAGACAAAAATTTTAATAGACACTTTCCTAGTCCTAGAAGCTTTAATGGATGCTAAGTATATGAAAGATGCTTATGCTAAATACTAATCAGGAAGATGCCCATGAAAATAGTAGACAAATTTTTCTACCATCAGAGTGGCAAAACTTTTATAAAAAGACTGATAACATTCAGTATTGGCAAAGATGTGGAAGAAAAGAACAGGTATTGTCACATGTAGTCTCATGATACTGTTGGTGGTAGTATAAAAGGATGCACTTAGGAGGGCACTCTGGCAGAACCTCTTAAAATGTAAAATGTTTACAGACCCCTCAACTCAGTAATTCTGCTTCTGAGTATCAATTCTATAGAAGTATTGGCACATGCCTGAATAGTGAAAAGTGAGAAATGAATTATGAATTATAAACAAATTATGGTAGATGCATTAAGTTTTTCAAATCATAACTAAAGTGGGGGGACAGCATCTTATAGAGGAAAAGACAAGTGTTAAATAATAGTGTTTAAATGATTAAACTAGGCTAAATTTGATGAAAAGAATTTAAATTAATATGTAAAGATTTACTTCCATGGGTTTTTCCTAAGAAAAAAAATACTCCCTAACTTTTATGAGATACCTTGTTTCAGGAAGTCTATAAAACAAAGCTCCTAATAAGGGAATTACTATGTTTACATATGGAACATGTGTAAAAAAGTTTAAATTCTTTGGATTATAAGTGATGATTTAAAACCCAAATCAGACTGGTTTAAACCCCTCAAAAAGGAATTTTATTGACTCATGTACATGAAAGACCAGGAACAGATCTTCAGGTTTCATTCAGGGTTCAAAGAGCATGTTTGACAAAGCACTAGTTTCTCTTGCTTTCCATTTCTCAGATCCATTTCCTCATTTTGGCTCTATCCTAATAGCCTTTCTTCTCATCATCCCAGGGCTACGTTCTTCCAAGTTCAAGTCTAAGAAAAAAGACTCTGTATGTGACTCTTTGCCAAAATACCCAATAAAAATCTCATTGCACTTTGGGAGGCCAAGGCGGGTGGATCACCTGAGGTCAGGAGTTCAAGACCAGCCTGAGCAACATGGCGAAACCCTGTCTCTACTAAAAATACAAAAATTAGCTGGGTGTGGTGGTGGGCACCTGTAATTCCAACTACTTGGGAGGCTGAGGCAGGAGAATCGCTTGAACCTGGGAAGCGGAGGTTGCACTGAGCCAAGATCATGCCATTGCACTCCAGCCTGGGTGACAGAGTGAGACTCCATCTCAAAAAAAAAAAAAAAAAAATCTCATTGCATGTCACTTCCCTCTGAATGGGGTATGTTCTGACCCCTGAATCTATACCTGTTCACTCATTGGTGTAGATCTAAGCAAATCAGGAGGCTGAAAACAACTCTACCAGAAGCACGTGGGCCAAGTATGAAGAAAGGGTTGGCCATACAGAGGTCACGCTCATATTGTTGCTATCTGTGGAATAAGATTCAACTTACTGAATGATGTACAGCTCATATAGCCAATTTCAGAGAAAAAAATCTCTCAGAGTGTCAGGGAGCTTGAAGAAACCAGTTTTAGGACCATTGGCCCATTAGACTGGCAGAGCCAAAAGGAACTCTCTTCATCATCACTCCTCTCACATCTCAGAGATGGAAGTCTGGAAAAGCCATATGACTTGCTTGAGATCACACACCAAGTTTGTGGCAGAGGCAGGACTAGAAATCTTGCAGCCTAATACTCTTTTTAGTACTAAATAATAACAGCATCTAGTAATTATTATTTGCTGTTTGCCCGGCAGTATGCTAAGAATTTCACATGCAAAATCTCACTTAATACAACTGTTTTATTCTCCATTTATTGGAAATTGAGGCACAGAGGAGTTTGTACAACTATCTTCAGAAACTTCCACTATCCTTTTTCTGCTGATGTTTTAGACTTCAAACAGGCCCCTCTTTCCCAAGATCAGCCAACGCTGGTTCATAGCTTTGTCTTGAGTACAGAAAATAGGTTGAGGAAAAAGGTCCTGATCAGAAAACCTGCTATGTGTGCTCTCACCTCGACTTGATTGGATTCTGGGATTTGTAATAGCAAAATTTAAATCTTAAATTTCAGAGGGCAGTTTTTAATTTGTTGATACTTCTTTAAACAGGAACTTCCAGAGAGCTGATGCAAAGCATCCCACGTTATCTACAAATAAATGAAATACTATTAATCAGTGATCAAGAATTTCTCCCATGCCACGTAATGGATCAGCATTGGAAGTTTTATGTGGGATGTGAGGAACTAACACTCTAAAACCTTGGTTTCTTAATATTTTATTAGGTATTTGTTCCAATTGTCAACAAACATTTATATTTCATCTTGTATAATCTGGTGGGCCTATTTTAACATACACTTTATGAGTTGCTATTTAAGATGTATGCTTACTATTCTTAAGACATATGTAACTGTTCAACAATTATATAAGATTAATGCTTTTTTGCCATTGAAATAAAGGCATGTTTGAACTAGACCATATTAATTGGCTCTCTGGCTTTCTTTTTACTAACATAAACTTAAAACTAACTTTTCAATCAACACCTCTACCTTTGTATAAAAAACAATTGATGCCTAAGGAAATGAGGATACAAGTAAGAGTAATCCATGGATAATTGGTCCTAAAAAGACCCAGCTTAAATGAATCCCTTAAGAACTTAAAGTCCTAATACCTTTCACATTTCCTTGGAAGTTTTTCTCAAAATCAAAATGTAAAATTATGAAGGAGGTTTAAGTTTCATAAAATTTAGTGTAGATAGTATTGTAGCTGTGGTTAAGTATTGGAACAAAGAATGAATCAAGTGTTGATTTGGAGTCTCATCATTTAGAATAGAACATACTTCACCTTTGACTTTTGCTACATTATCATGAAGACTTTTTTTAAAAGAAAGAGATATATTTAAGAGATTTTTCAGTTTTCTCAAGGGTCACTCTTAATTCTTTGATAGCCAAGTTACTCTTTCCTTGTCCTTCATTACCCCAGGTTCCCAAATAAGCTTTTGGCTCCATGGCCTTATTTATCCCTTCTCTTTCTTTTGGGTATAGAAGTCAAAATTGCAATAAACATAACAGGCATACCTCAGAGATATTGCAGGTTTACTTCCAGACTACTGCAGTAAAGCGAAAGTCAACTAAAGTGAGTCACATGATTTTTTTCCCAGTTTCTATAAAAGTTACGTTTATACTATACTGTAGTCTATTAAGTGCGTAAAGGCATATCTTAAAACAATCAATGTATGTACCTTAGTTTGAGAATACTTTATTGCTAAAAAATATGAGCATCTGAGCCTTCAGCAGGTTGTAATCTTTTTGATAGTAGAGGGTCTTGCCTTGATGTTGATGGCTACTGCCCAATCATGGTGGTGGTTGCTGAAGTTTGAGGTAGCTGTGGCAATTTCTTAAAATAAGACAATGAAATTTGCCACATCAATAGACTTTTTCTTTCATGAAAGATTTATCTGCAGCATGCATTGCTTTTCAATAGCATTTTACCCACAGTAAAACTTCTTTGAAAATTGGAGTCAATCCTTTTACACCCTGCTGCTGCTTTGTCAACTAAGTTTATAGAATACTTTAAATCCTTTGTTGTCATTTTAACAACGTTCACATCACCACACCAGGAGTAGATTTTGTCTCAAGAAACCACTTTCTTTGCTTATTCATAAGAAGCAACTCCTTATCCATTCAAATTTGATCATGAGATTTAAACAATTCAGTCACATCTTTAGGCTCCACTTCTAATTCTAGTTGTCTCACTATTTCCACCACATTTGCAGTTGCTTCCTATACTAAAGTCTTAAACCCCTCAAAATCATCCATGAGGATTGGAATCATCTTCCTCCAAACTCCTGTTAAGGTTGATATTTTGATCGCCCATGAATCACAGATGTTCTTAATGGCATCTGGAATGGTGAATTCTTTCCAGAAGGTTTTAAGTTTACTATGTCGAGATCCATCAGAGGAATCACTATGGCAGCTATAGCCTTACAAAATATATTTCTTAATAAGACTTGAAAGTCAAAAGTACTCCAGTAACATTTTGAAAGAAATCTTTTATTCTGAGCTGTAGGTCTCAACAGTGGGCTTTAAATATTCAGTAAATAAGCAAATGTGCTGTCATCCAAGCTTTATTGTTCCAATTCCAGAGCACAGGCAGAGTAGATTTTGCACAGGGTTCTAGGATTTTCAGAATGGTATGTGAGAATTGGTTTCAACCTAAAGTCACCAGTTGCATTAGTCCCTAACAAGAGTCAACCTGTCTTTTGAAGCTTTGAAGCCAGGCATTGACTTCTCCTCTTTAGCTCTAACAGTCCTACGTGTTATCTTCTTCCAATAGAAGGCTGATTAATCTATAATGAAAATCTGTTTAGCGTAGCCACCTTCATCAATAATCTAGCCGGTCTTGTGGATGATTTACTGCAACATCTACATCAGTATGTGCTGCTGCACCTTGCATTTGTGTTGTATAGACAGCTTCTTTCTTTAAACTTCGTGAACCACCCTCTACTAGCTTCAAACTTTTCTTCTGCAGCTTCCTCACCTCTCTCAGTCTTCATAGAATTGGAGTTAGGACCTTGCTCTGGATTAGGTTTTGGCTTAAAGGAATATTGTGACCAGTTTGATCTTCTATCCAGACAACTCAAACTTTCTCTATCTCAGCAATAAGGTTGCTTTGCTTTCTTATCATTTGTGTGTTCACTGAAGTAACACTTTTTATTTCCTTCAAGAACTCTTCCTTTGCATTCACAACTTACCTAACAGTTTGATGCAAGAGACCTAGCTTTAGGCATGTCCTGGCTTTCAATATGCCTTCTTCACTAAGCTTAATCATTTCTAGCTTCTGATTTAAAGTGAGAGGTGTGCAACTTTCTTTCACTTGAATACTTAGGCCATTATAGGGTTACTAATTGGCCTAACTTCAATATTGTCGGAACGAAACAGTTATAATAATAACATCAAAGATCACTGCTCACAGATTACCATAACAGATATAAAAATAACAAAAAGGTTTGAAATATTTTGAGAATTACCCACATGTGACACAGACACGAAGTGAGCGTGTGCTGTTGGAAAAATTGGTGCTGATAGACTTGCTCAATGCAGGGTTGCCACAAACCTTCAATTTGTTAAAAAACAAATGTAATATCTACAAAGTGCAATAAAATGAGGTGTGCCTGCACTCATGCAAGTCCAATGATTTTGGTGGGTGGTGATATGGTCTTGCTTTTTGAATATTTTCTTTTTCTTTTTTTTTTTTTTTAGATGGAGTCTCACTCTGTCGCCCAGGCTGGAGTGCAGTGGCCGGATCTCAGCTCACTGCAAGTTCCGCCTCCCGGGTTCACGCCATTCTCCTGCCTCAGCCTCCCGAGTAGCTGGGACTACAGGCGCCCGCCGCCTCGCCCGGCTAGTTTTTTGTATTTTTTTTAGTAGAGACGGGGTTTCACCGTGTTAGCCAGAATGGTCTTGATCTCCTGACCTCGTGATCCGCCCGTCTCGGCCTCCCAAAGTGCTGGGATTACAGGCTTGAGCCACCGCGCCCGGCCGAATATTTTCTTATTTTAAATGTATAGAATGTTAAGATACGTCTTTAGAATATGTAAGAAACTGCTTAACAGTGGCCTGTGGAGAAATAAATTATGGGGTTGGAGAACGAAGGAAAAAGACCTACTTTTGCCTACATGTACCATTTGGCAAATTTGAAATTGGTACTATGTGTGTGTTCTTTCTATTTAGATAAAAAAATTAAACATCTGAAAAAAGCACCTGGAAATGTTTGTCTATTAATAAAAGTGTAATGACATATTAAATCATTTTATTTTTCTTCCTTCAAGAGTCCAATGAAAGTGTTCAGGATAGAATAACTCTACATATTGTTACATTTGAGAACCAACAGAAAATTTTATTGTTTCACTATAATTTCCTTGGAGTACCTATTTTTCTAATTCTTAAATAATCTGTATGAGACTTTATTCTGTATTTTGTTTTATTATTTAAGAAGACAGTTAAAATATGAGCCATTTGAGAACATATGTACTAATTAAATTATACATAAATAAAATATAAATTGTTGGACAATGTTTAATGCAAGTACTGGTTTTATTAAAGAAAAATGATATACCTTTGCATGCATAATATATACACATATACTGGTATAAATGTAGATAAAGTATGTATACATACTATATAAATATATAATATATACTTTTTAATAAATAGCTCTGAAAATGTGTGTTTCTATGTGTGTGGGGTGGAGGTGGGGATATGTTCAGTAAAAGTTCTTGAATGCTACAGATACAACTGTTTATAGTGCCTATCCCTAAGGAAGCTAGACTGAGGAGGATGAAAGTATACTTTTATAGTTTACTTTAAACTTTAAAATCAGGCACACATGTCTTTTGTAATTCAAACAATTTTAAGGTAATAATTTTTAAAACAGGCATTTTGTCTTGTGATTACAATCTACGAAAGTCATATATGCTAAGTTTTTAATACAAAAGATCTTGCAATTCTAAGTTTTCATTTTGGTGATTAAATTCTTAATTTCCCAAGCCCATTTACTCTATTTTATATACCAACTGGTGACTGAAATAACATCCATTGTCCAGGCATGCTGAGCATTGCCCAAACTAAACAACAAAACGTCTACTCCAACCAGGGTTGGAGAGAACTACCTTACCCTAGACTATCTCTGTGAGAAGACTGGGCAATTTAGGATGTTAGCTACATGTTTTACCTGTTCTGGGTTCTAAATGAAGCCTTTAGGCTTCTGACCCTAAACCATAGATGAAGAATATCTAATAATCCAATCTTCTACCTGCTACTTTTATCCTTTTTATAAAACTGATTTTTTGAACATCTCTGGAATACTCCATACCCAAAAAGGAAGCCTATTCCTTTTCAAACAGGTAGTCCTCAGTGTTAGAAAGCTGGAACCCCTATGTTCCAGGCCTCACAACCCTAAATGATAATACTTCTTTTTTTTACAAGCTGAATTATTATGGCACAGCTTCCACTGGCTTGATTATTGGAAAATTCTAAACATACACTGCTATGGCTTGGTGGTTCCCTCTGAAACTCATGTTGAAACTTAATCCCCAATGTAGCAGTGGTGGGAGATGGAGCCTTTAAGAAGTGACTGGGTCGCTGAGGCGGTCCGATCACGAGGTCAAGAGATCGAGACCATCCTGGCTAACACGGTGAAACCCGTCTCTACTAAAAATGCAAAAAATTAGCGAGGTGTGGTGGTGGGTGCCTGCAGTCCCAGCTACTCGGGAGGCTGAGGCAGGAGAATGGAGTAAACCCGGGAGGCGGAGCTTGCAGTGAGCAAGCTGGGCAACAGAGCAAGACTCCCTCTAAAAAAAAAAAAAAAAAAAAAAAAAAAATGACTGGGTCATGAGGGCCGGGCCTCATGAATAATAAACTGATTAATTTTTTTCATGAGTTAATGGATTAATGGGTTATTATGGGAGTGGGTTAGTTATCACAAAAGTGGTTCTGTATAACAAGCCAGGTTGGCTCTCTCTGGTCATTTCCCCCGCCTTGTGATGATGCCCTGCACTGCCTCCGGCAGTGAGCCAGAGAGTCCCCACCAGCAAGAAGGCTCTCATCAGATGTGGCCCTGAGACCATGGATTTCCCAGCCTCCAGAACAATAAAAACCAAATTTATTTTCTTTATAAATAGCCCAGTCTCAGGTACTCAGTTATAGCAACAGAAAACAGACTAAAACATACATCTTGTCTTTTTCTTCTCAGTTTCTCTTTCATCAATCCCTTCAACTTCCTCTCCTGAGTTCAGTTCTTACCAGTGCCTGTCTGGACTATATGCAATAGCAATCCTAACCCATTTTTCATACTCCCACTTTTTCTCTTATTATACACCTGTGATACACTCCTGCCAAATTCTTCTTCTTAAAGATCTATGTTGTTTCCCTGCTGCTGCAAAAGTAAACCCTAGACCCAGTATTCAATATTACCTAACTATCTGGCCCTAACATAACCTTTCAACTTTACCTCCCAACACTTTCTAACCTTTGACCTTAAACTCCCTTTTCATCTCTGTTATAGGCTGAATTGTGTACCCCAAAAATTCATATTTTGAAATCCTAACCCCTAGTACCTCAAATTGTGACTGTATTTTAAAGATAAGATTAAATTACAATAAGGTCATCGGGGTGGGCTCTAATCCAATCTAACTGATATCCATATAGGAAGAAAAAATTGGGACACACAAAGGAACACCAGGGATACACACACACAGGCAAAAGATCATGCGAGGACACAACAAAAAGGCAGTCATCTACAAACCAGGGAGAGAGGCCTCAGAATGAAATCAACCATGTGGACATTCTGACCTTGGATTTCACACCTCCAGAACTATGAGAAATAAACTTGTTTTAAGCTACCATTTTGTGGTATTTTGTTATGGCAACCCTAGCAAACTAATCCCTAACTCTCCCCTACATTTGTTTACACTGTTTCCCCTACTTAGAATGTTCCCTCCTCTCTCTGCCCATTTATGTTTTTCTTATTCTTTGAGGCCTCTCCTCAGATATGACCATCTATGTTGCTTTCTCAGACCATCCCAATCCAACCACTTAACATTTACTTCATGGCTATATCAGACTGTTCTCACATTGCAATAAATAAATAACCGAGACTTGGTAATTTATAAAGAAAAGAGGTTTAATTGGCTCACGTTTCCGCAGGCTGTACAGGAAGCATGATGCTGGCATCTGCTTGGCTTCTGGGGAGGCCTCAGGAAACTTACAATCATGGCAGAAGGCAAAGGGTAACCAGGCATGTCTTATGTGGTGGGAGCAGGAGGAAGTGGGGGGATGTGCCACACACTTTTAAACAACCAGACATGAGAACTCTATCACGAGAACAGCATTAGGGGGATGGTGCTAAACCATTAGAAACCACCCCCATGATCCCATCACCTCCTACCAGGCCCCACCTCCAACACTGGGGATTACAATTGAATATGAGATTTGGGTGGGGACACAGATCCAAACTATATCACTGACATTATTAGTTTTCTTTTTATGGTTTATCTACCTCATGTATCTGGAAAATCTATTGAGATCAGGTTCAGGGTTTTACACTTTATATTCCCTATAAAATATCTTGAACATAGTAAGTGTTTGAGAAATATCAACCAGTTAGTGTTTTCAGATACAATAACAGAAAACCCTACTCAAAATGGCTTAAGCAAGAAGGAAAATTTATCATTTCATTTAACAGATCCAGAGGCAGTAACTTCAGGGTTGATTAATTCTTCAACTCAACAATGTCATTATTGTTTTCACTGTTCTTCTTCGTCTCTTCACAGTGCCAACATGGCTGTGCTGTTACAGGTCGTTATACATGTAGAAACAGCATCATTAGGATAAGGAATTAGACATTTTTTCCAAGATATTTATTTTGGAAAGAAATCTTCCCTGAACACACCCTAACCCCAGGAAACTTGTATCTCATTGACCAGAATTGTACCACCTACCATTCCTCTCTAGCCAGGGAAGTGGTGTTACCTTAATTGGTTGAGAGAAGTACAAGGACATGTACAGGTAAGCAGTCCGCTGTACAAATTCCAGACTCTGCCAGTTAAAAAAATAAATGAGCAAACAGAAACAAAATGGGGGAGGGAGGATGGAGGAGATTGGGGTAAGAGCTAATATTTATTGAGCACTTATATATACCAGTCATTGTTATAAGCACCTTTTATGTATTAACTCATTTAATCCTCACTACAACTTAAAAGGTAGGAGATTATGATTATCCCCATTTTGCACATGAGGTAGCGGTGCAGGATGAAGTAATGTGAACACACAGCAGCTACCAGGTGGTGGAGCAGGGATTCAAACCTGGTCATCTGGCATCAGAGTTCATGGTTTTAGGCACTATGTATGTCTCTTGCTCAACCAAAAGTATCTACCTCAAAATATATGTTAAATTATTAAAACATTACTCATTCTGAGTAATGGTAGCCCTATTGATTCCTTCCACTTATACATGCTGGGGAAGTCAACTTTTGCTCCCTTTGAATGAATGAAAGGCAGATAGGGCAGACAGAAATACTCATTGAGGGCCAAGCTTGGTGGACCATGCCTGTAATTTCAACCCTCTGGAAAGCTAAAGGAGAAGGATCACTTGAGCCCAGGAATTTGAAGTTACAGTGAACTATGATTGCACCACTGCCCTCTGGCATGGGTGACAAAGACCATGTCTCTAAAAAGATAAACATAAACTCACTGAGAAAATGAAATGCAGAAGTCTCACTGATAAGTTCTAATATAAACACATTAGTACCTGCTCTGAGTCTCTCTGTTTTTCAATCTAGGGCATTCCAGGTAAAAAACAAACAAACAAACAAACAACAAACAAAAACAAAAAAAACCCAGCTTTATTCAAAGCTTATTCCGTTTGAGATATTTCTCAAATTCAGTGTGCACTGGGAACTATCTTGTTGCTTTTAAGTGAATGCATGTGCCCAGTGGGCCTGGATTTTAAGTCCCTTTGGATTTTCTGTGCTGTTGAAGGCCAAGAGCACAACAGCTCTGCATGTGTTTCTTTGGAGTCCCTCTCCTATTTTTTTCTCATCTCATTTTGTTGAAGCCTATTTTAAAGAAACCAGGGACATATCTTTCTTAACATGTGAAAGCCAAGAAATGTGATTCATTTCTCCTTAAACTTTATTTTAATGTTCTTATGTCCCTAATTTTTTTTTAACCATATAAATAAGAGGAACAGAATTTGAGGCCATGGCAAATCAACTTGCCTCAGACTTTAGCCCCTAGTTCAGGATTTGTGATTAACTTCTCAATTTCTGGGCATATTTTTAAGTTGCTATTTTTTTCATTTGGGCTACGATGCTTTTTAGGCTTATGGTAGATGCAAACATTTGAAGCCGTAATGTCAATACTGGTACTTCTAAAAGTTAAAAGCAGTTAACATTTATGTTTTTGGCTGTTCACAAGACATCGTAAAGTTCCATGACGTAGGGCAGTTCGGCTGAGATATGAGGTTGTATTTTATCCTTCAAAGCTGGAGGCAAGGAAGTGGTAAGGCGAGTTGCCTAGCTGGTGGGTGAGCCTCACCAGTCACCTCACATCTTTATCTCAGCATAGCTTTTTTGTTCTCTGTTCCTTATTGCCTACACAGTAACTGTTATGAAATGATTAAATAGAGCAAAGTCAAAACTGTTCCTTTGTGTAAAAATGGCCCCAAAAGAAACGCTGATGATGGAAATGAAAAGGTTTAAGAAAATGTGTCTTAGTCCCCACCCAAAATCCAGGATAAATAAAGAAATAGACAGTAAAATTTAGAAGAGCCCAGCTCTGTGCCACAAATAACTTTATATGTAGTAATGCAAGCCCAAAGAGGCCCTAGCTCTCTGGAATTGTGGACCGTCTTTTCCTTTAGAAGCCCTGTGGGATAACTTGAGCCTCGCAGTCCACTAACACCCCACTTTTAGTATCTCTACCCCATTTCTCTACATTTTCCCAAGAAGTTACATTCTCCCACTATGACTACTTTTCTATGAAACTCTCCATCAGCCTGCCCGCCAGGTTGGTTCCTGGGCATTGCTGTCAGTCTCTAGTGCTGTCACCACCTTCTCCATCCTTCTGCCTTATGCTAACCTCACCCCACCTGGTTTCTTTTTCCCCACAGCACCACCCATGCCAGCTGATGTGGAACAAGCTTTGCTTAAGGCTTGCTGGCAAAGAGGAAAGAATTATAGCACAACACAGCACAGCAAACAGCTTAAAATGACTGGACGTGACCTCTACCACAGAGATTTCTCCTTGTTGACATTCTCTTCAGACCTGTTTTTGGCTGAGGAAGCAGTATAGGACAGAGGATATGAGTATAGGTTCTAGGCTGACATCCCAGCTCTACCAATCCCTAGTCATAGAACCTTGTAATCCTCCCCAGTCTCATCATATGTCTGTAAATGGGGCTGCCAATGTGCCTCCCTCCTACAGTTTTTGTGGGGGATTAAATGAGGTAGTCTATGCAAAGCAGGCATCACAGTGGCTGTTACACAGTGACTGCTCAATAAACGATAGCTGTTGTTATTATGAAGATTATATGGGCCAGACCCTACTCTTTCTTTCTAAACCTCTGATTAGCAACACTGCTGCATCTCTCTCTCTCTTTCTCCTCTCTGCCACACACACACACACACACACACACACACACACCCAAAAAACAAAAAACAAAAAAACACCTCCCTTATATCCAATACAGCAGAATCTTTGCGAATGAGTCTGGGCATCAGCAGTCCCAGGGACTAGGGTTTGAATGTGTTCCCCAAAGTTCATGTATTGGAAACTTAATCCTCAGTGCAACAGTGTTGAGAGGTGGAACGCTTCAGAGGTGATTACACCATGAGGGCTCTGCCTTGGGCTTTAATACCCTGCCCAAGTCTGCCCCCACCTAAAAGATTCTAATTTCACAGGTCTGGAGTGGGTATCAGTATTTTTAAAACCTCCTCCAGATAACTGCAATGAGCAGCCACTGACCTCTGCAACCTGCTGTTATCAGTTCACTTTTCTTTCCCACCCTCAATTACTGTAGTAATGCATGTTTCCCAGACAGTCCTATTAAAAGAAATACCTGGGATGTGTCTTAAAACTATAGATTCCTGAGCCCCACTCTAGGCTTACTGAATCAGAACCTGCAGCAAATTTTTTTCCAAATGCCTAGGAGAGTCTTATCAGGCAAATGTGAGGAGCATTAATCCAAGTTATGCTGGTCCATTTTCAGTTGGTTAATATGTATTTTATTCATGTATTTAACAACCATTTAATGAGCACCTACTATGTTCCCAACATTTCTTCAGGTGCTAGGAATACAGCAGAGAATAAGACAAAGCTCATGCCCTCAGAGATAGTATGTCTAGGAGCAGAGTAAACAAACAACAATTTAATTTCAGATAGTAATAAGTGCTCTAAAGACCACAGAGCAGGAAAAAGGCCAACAGGTGATGTGGAGGTGGGACAGGCCATTGTTCTAAAAAGCGTAGCCAAGGAGGCCCTGTTTTCAAAAAGTCACATTTGAACAGAGAACTGAGTAATAACTGCTTACAAATTCCATTGCAAACACACTTATATAATTTTTATTCTATATGTCTCATGTGTCCTAAATTAGATGGGATTTTCTTTTGGTCAGGAACTGTCTTTTATATTTTTGTACTTTCCCATAGCAACCAGTGTAGCACTATGCACAACCAAGACTCAATGAATCACACTAGAATCAAAAGCATTTCAAGCTTAAATATACTTTTAAAGACAGCCAGCAGAAGATTCAGCAAGTTACCTGCTTGCTAAGCAAAGGAAAATCCAGGGAAACACATTAAATCATCAGATACTCAGTCCAACACTAGACTTCCTGCTTGCTTTCAGTTGCTAGTCATAGTTGCAGATTCTTATCAGAAAGTTTTCAAAACATGCCAAGATCTAGTCGTCTGTGTATAACTTTACACAATGGTGAGATCAGATACTGAGTTTTAATTGTCAATTTCTGCTGGCATACCATCCTGTAATGTAATTTCTTGTTTTTTACTCAGCTTCCCCTCAACTTCTCGTGTTCTGAGTGCCCCCAAAGTGTCATTCAATCCCTATTTCTTTAGGATAATCAGCGAAGTTCTGCAGAAGCCCACTAGATACTATTAAGTCTCTGAAGGCCTAAAGGAGACTTCAATACACTTGCAAATCCTCAGAAGGTTTAGTGAAACCAGTTCAGATGTCTGGGGAAGATTTTTCACAATTCCAGTTTGAGATTCACGTAGCTTTTAGAAAAACTTTCCATTTCTTGCAGGATTCTCTTTTTCTTTAAACGCTTTCTTTGGACCAAAAACAAAGCAATCAATACGGGAAGGCTGGCCCAGGAGCCAACATCATGGGGACATTCCTAACTGAGGAATATCCAGGCAAATATGCTTCATACCAACTCTACAAATGATTTGCTGTTTGACCTGTGCAAGTTACTTCATTGTTTGAGCCTTGGGATACTTGGTTATAAAATATGATGTCCTTATCTCTGATGACACCCAGGATTGTCATAAAGATCAAATGATATTACTGAAAGAAGAGAGCACTTTTTTTTTTTTTAGAAGGAGTCTCACTCTGTCACCCAGGCTGGAGTGCAGTGGCGTGATCTCAGCTCACTGCAACATCCGCCTCCCGGGTTCAAGCGATTCTCTTGCCTCAACCTCCCAAGTAGCTGGGATTACAGATGCCCGCCCCCACACGGGCTAATTATTGTATTTTCACTAGAGACTGGGTTTTGCCATGTTGGCCAGCTTGGTCTCAAACTCCTGACCTCAAGTGATCCTCCCACCTCGGCCTTCCAAAGTACTGGGATTACAGGCATGAGCCACTGTGCCCAGTGAAGAGAGCACTTTAAAGCAGGCTAATTGCTATGGCATTACAGCATGCTATTAGTACAGTAAAAGTAATTCACCATGTTCTTATACTCAGTATGATAGGTATTTGCATCCCTTCAGTCTTTCATTTCTGCATGAAACTCAAGAAGTAAAATTCTGCCAGGCACACTCTTCCCCTTGGAGCTGTGTTTCTGATAAGCTCTCCTTATTTCTCTTTGCTTTTTCAATTTTTCCCTCATAGATGTGTTTGAATCACCCTCACCTTTGAGTGCAGTCCTAGAACCGTATCCTCAGTGACTGTTCCCCTTTGGCTGAATTCCTTGTGTATAGCTGCCACTTGGTCCCCAGATTGTCATTTGGCTCCAGTTAGTTGGCTCTTAGTGACTCCAGTCTTTATGTTCTCAGTGCAAGGACTACCTCTGTAACTGGAGTTTCTTGGAGGGCAGGGGCTGTGACTTACACCTCTTTGCATCCTTAGCTCAGGCAATATGTTTTTATTAACTGTCATTTTATTAAATGACTTTTGGAGACTGCACCGGGTTAAACAGCATTCTCTGAAAATTCATGTCTACCTGGAACCTGTGTAAGTGACCTTATTTGGAAATAGGGTTTTTGCCAAGTAATCAAGTTAAAATGAGGTCATACTAGATTAGGGTGGGCCCTAAGTGCAATGACTGGTGTCCTTAAAGAAGAGGGAAATGTGTTTGCAGAGGAGACACAGGAAAAGGTCAGAGACTGGAGTGATGCAGCTGCAAGCCAAGGAATGCCAGGAATTACCAGCAACCACCAGAAGCTAGGAAGGGGCACAGTGGGATCCCAGCCTGCTAACACATTGATTTCAGGCTTCCAGCCTCCAGAGCTGTAAGGAAATACGTTTCTGTTGTTTTAAGTCATGCAGTCTGTGGTATTTGTTAGGCAGTCCTAGGAGAATAATACAGGAATGCTGAGTGCAATGAGCATGCTTACAGTGTGGCAGAGACCATTCTGGGGCCACTACCATCTTTGGGCAACCCACTTTCAGAAGACCTGCAGGGCTGGTTACAACAAGGTTTTAAGGGATGAAAGAGAGTAACTTGGCCAGGCGTAGTGGCTCACACCTGTAATCCCAGCACTTTGGGAGGCCGAGGCAGGTGGATCACAAGGTCTGGAGTTCAAGACCAGCCTGGCCAATATGGTGAAACCCTGTTTCCACCAAAAATACAAAAATTAGCTGCATGTGCTAGTGTGCACCTGTAGTCCCAGCTACTCAGGAGGTTCAGGCAGGAAAATCGCTTGAACCCAGCAGGTGGATGTTGCAGTGAGCTGAGATTGCCTGGATATTTGTTAGGCAGTCCTAGAAGAACAATACAGGAATGCTGAGCGCAATGAGCATGCTTACAGTGTGGCATGCTCACTCCAGCTTGGACTACAGAGCAACTCTGTCTAACCAAAAAAAAAAAAAAAAAAAGAGCATAACAAGGCTGTGAGTAGAAAGGAGAGGGAAACAGCTGGGTATGGTCTGAGCGTATAAAACAATCCAAAACAAAAATTGCAAACTTTATGATGAATAGGTTTTTAAGAAATAGTTTGCTTTAGGACAAAATAGTTGACTTGGAAGTTGGAAATAGAGGAGCAAGTGAGTGAATGGATATCCACTTTACGACATGATATACGCAAAATAGTAAAATTCACCTCTTTGGGAGGAAGTGCATGTATTTCCTAGCATGGCTTGTTTGAGATGTGTAAGCTGTGGTTAATGATGGCTGATGGTCCCTTTGAATTCCAGTCTTGGAGACCTCAGTGGTTGAGAGCATGGACACCAGACAGACCACCCACTTACCGGCAAGTTATTTCACCTCACCTGCCTCCCTCTCATCATCCGTAAAATCAGAATTAAAATAGCACCTCCCTCATAAAGTTGTGAGGATTGAAAGAGTTAATCTGCATAAATGGCTTAGAACAGTGCACAGGGTGGATAATAGAAGCCTTAGTTGTTTTTACCATCATGACTATCACCATCATCATGTGCAAATGAGGGAGACCCAGGAAGTATAAAGTATTATTCCAGAAAGAGGTGGTCCCACGGGGAGGAAGTGAAGGCAAAGTTGGCCATTTGCTTGAAAGTAAGTCTGTAAAACGAATATTAAAACACTTGCTCTTTGAGCACAGGGAGTTTTTAAAAAGGCGTGGGGGTTGGGGTAGACTCAAAGTCTCTCTACTGCTTTGGGCAGATTCCAGATTCTGAGAGTAAACTATATGGGGACGCATGTGACACTCCCTCTTTGAGATTCACTGGGTCCTAGGTCCTAGGTCCTACCGACCCAGCTCCCCATCCAACAGCCATGCACATTGCAGGCCCTCAGTCAACACTGGTTGACCAATGAAGTAAGGAACAAACCGACTGGGATTGACTTGTCTGGTGCCACTCCCTGCCCTGAAAGGCAAGCCCTGGGAGCTCCCGGCCCCGAAAGGACGTGGAGCCTGGCGGGAGACTCCTGGAAGTGCGTGAATAGCAAGCAGAGCGTGGCGCGCCCGCTTTACAAGGTTAGCATATTCACAAGAACCCGCTCGGAAGGCCGAGTCCTTGATGGCCAATTGATTAAGTAGCTGTGTGCTTTCTTTCCAGTGCACTTATTTGGTGATCCCGATTGGCGTCCGCACAGCCGCCACCCTCACCCTCGCTTAAGGATAAAAAGCAAACCGATTTGGCATGTAGGCACCGTTTGAAAAACAACTTTGCACTCTAGTTATTGGGCAAAAAGCTCCACCTTCCCACGCTGCTGATAATATTTCTCGCGGCTGCGTGGGACACTCTTCGTCTTACCCATGAGAGCGAGCTGCCTTCTGTCTGGTTGGGCGACTCCCGCAGGGCCCGAGCCTCCGCAGAGCCCGGAGTTCAGGGGAAAAAAGGAGCCGCAGATGTGAGTTTGCTTTGTCACTGCCTTCTGAGCGACTTTGGGCAAGTTACTTATCTCTCCTGACCTCAGATTTCTTGTCTAATGTGGGAGGGAACCGAAGGTGGATGACGCTCCGGGCAGCGGCGGAGAGCCGAGATCACCGCGAGCGCCTGGGAACTTTGTCCGAAGCGCGGCGCGGGGACCGGGAGCGCAGGGCAGGGAGCTCCCTCTGCGGGAGCGCGGCGGCGGTGCTCCTCCTTTCGCCGCACGTCACGGGGGCCGCTCAGCGCTCTCCCACCCTGGGCCGGGAGAGAGCGGCTCCCCAGCAGGGCGACGGAGGGGCAGTGCGAGAGCAAGCCGCCGCGGAGAGCCTGGGAGTCCAGAGCGCAGCCCGCGGCCCCCGCCGGGGCGGCCTCCGCAGCCTCGCGGACCCGCGTTCGGGGCTGCGCCGCTCCTTCTCGTAAGTCGACTTGGCTACGCTGGCGAGCGAGGGTCGCCCGGGGCTGGAGATGTTAGCCGGGTCTCAGCCTCGTCTCCGCCCGGGGGTGGCCGGGACGCCCAGACCCTCTGCTCCTCACGACTTTCGTTTTCCCGCCGGGGAAAACTTCGGCGCCGCGTCCCTCTCCAGGCGGCAGGCGGGGGCGCCCTCCCGGAGCCGCGCGGGGACCTGGGCTGAACCCCGGCCTCTCCCCGCGCCTGCGGTAACCCCGGGGCCGGCCAGAGCGCGCGGCGGGCGGACACAGCGTCGCAGGCCAGGTGGGCTACCCGGCGCGCGCGCGCGCCTAGCAGAAGCCGCAACTTCGCGGCTCCCGCAGCAGCCGCCGTCTGCGGCCGGACGCGGGGAAGTTCCCCGAGGCCAGCGCTGGGAAAGGGAGGCGGGCGGCAGGCGCGGAGTGTGTCCTGGATAACGGACGCGGGCCGCGGCGCCGGCTTCCTGGGCTCGCGGGCGGAGCGGAGCCGCCAGGCTGGCGCGCCAGCGCCGGGCTTTCCCGGGACTCTCCCCGAGTGCCAAGAACGCGGCTCGTGGGCGCTCCCTCGCCGGGAGCGGGGGCATCCCGCCGTCCTGGCCCTTCGGGGCCCAGCGCTGCGCAGCCTGGCCCGCGCTGCTGCGGGGCGCAGGGGGCCCGGGGGAACTGCTGAGCCCGGCTTCCCGACGCTCGCTTTTCAGAGCCTCCTGCAGCTTCTCCGCAGCCCTGGACCAGCGGGGACGAGCGATGCTGCCCGAGCCCCCGCCGCTGGGCTTCGGGACAGGGACGCGGGGCGCGTGAAAGGACTGCTCCCGCGGCTTCTGCGCCAGGGCAACTGGGGCTGGAGGGGGCCTCCGAGTCGTTCTTTGGGGGCGGAAGCTGCGGGCCGCGCCTCCCAGGCCGCGCCCTTCCCAGAGACCAGCTTCTGCGCTTTTTAAGGTCAAGTTTTTGTGCCGCAGAGCGGGCCGGGATCGTCCCCCTGCGAGGTGGCGGTGCCTACCACAGAGGGTCGGGAGCCTCTGGGATCCGAGCCGAGAAACTGGACGCTCGAGTCCATTAGCAGTCTGCACGTAGGAAACAGTGCTAGGCAAACGGGGCGAGTGGGTGTTTTGTAAATTTAAGGACTCAGCTTTCCCTGACGGGTAAGTTTTCCGAGTCACGTAGCCTGAGAAACAGTATACTGTTCTCTTGCTGGGCAGGCAGAGAGGCGATATTGGCCTTGGGGCACTTTTTAAATTCCTTTTTTTTTTTCTTTCTTTCTTTCTTTCTTTCTTTTTTTTTTTTTAAGTCTTTAATAATGGAAGAACAGCAAACCAGAATATTAACAGAGTTGGGGATAATATAATGCATTTAATTGTCTCATGTGAGTAGACATAAGTCGCCCTTTTTGATCTTGCATTCATAAAACATGCCCCTATTAAAGCATCAATAAGCCTAAAACATTCTAGAAACTAATAGTTCATTCTGACAGCTTTTGTTGATAGTGTCTTAAGGAAGTAAAATATTTAAAAGTGAAACATTATAGAGAGCATATCCTATGTTGCACTTTCTAAGGATCCAATTTTGTGAGAGAAATGACCAATTAAAGATGTTGTTGATATATCTCTTTCTGGTATCAGGAAAGAAACAATAGCCAAGGAATTGTGTGGCCGCTGAATTTTCTCTGGGGGTACTGAAAGGAGTTTCCTGCTGTGGGGTGGTGGTGGGATGAAAAGGTTTATACTCTTTTCTTTGGGGGAAAAAGTTTATACTGATTTGCTAAATGTCACATCTCCTACACAGAGGTAGGTAGGGGTGAATGGCATAGTCGGGCAATCAGTCAGAGTTGGCACTTTATGGCACCTGGCCAAGTGCCTTCAAGATAAGCAGGCCATAAATACAGGTGCTTCCCAAACTGACTTTGACCTATGGTGGTTTTCCAGGAAGGGAGGGGCAGAGAGCAGGTAGAGGGCCCTGTACCTGACGGTGCTGTTTCTGCCTCACCCTTGACCCACGGTGCTGGGAGCATGACCTGGTGACCTGAGGCTTATCACAGCACCACATAGGAGAGGTAAAACGGAGTCAGCTTCAGGGGATTTCCTTCTTAGGCTACAAGGTGGGAAAAAGCAGTGAGACAGTAAAAATCAGCAAAGCAAGGCTGACAAGTGAGTTCTTCAGTCCACCTGTGTTGAGCACTGGCTGTGAGCCAGGCACATTGGCTGCTGTGAGGCGCGGATGTGCTGCATGCAGCTCACTGCATCTGTGCTGAGGCAGGAGGCCTTGCTGGGGAGATTGAAGGTGGGCTGAGGATGAGTAGGAGCTGTGTAAACTAAGCAGCCGTGGGGGACGGGAGAGGTGAGAAGGGGGAGTATTCCCACCCAAGGGAATGGTGTGTGCTGAGACCAGAGGAGAGGAGAGCCTGAGAGTTGGAAGAAAAGACAGGTTCAGTATGACCTGAGGGGAGGATGGAGAATGGCACCGGGGAGGCCAGCAGGTACCAGGGCCAGGTGGTGCCAAGGGGCATTGTGGCGAGTGGATCCTCAGGACAGTTTCACACCTGATAGTATGCAGATGAGATACGGATTAAAAACAAAACAAAACTCCAGCTGCGGCGTGGAGAATGGATGTGAGGAGCCCGTAAGCAGACAGGGCTGGCTCAGAGGGTGCAGGAAGCCTGGCAGTTGAGGCTGAGGTCGTGCCAGTAGGGATGACACAGTGGGCAGATTCAAGGCTGGCTGTGGAGTGACTTGGGGCTGAGTTTTGTGTAGGGTGTGAGAATGCAGCGTGACTCCCTCTAAGCTTGGGTGCTGCTATTTACAGAAACAGGGAACATCGGAGGAGGAAAGACAAGTTTGATTTTATTGAGTCTGGGCAGCTTTCGAGGCTCCCGAGTGGAATGGCTTCCCAAGTGGCCACATAGCGCACTCGCTGGCTGACTCTCCAAAGATGGTGGTCATCTGTACCAGGGCTGGGGTCTGAATCCTGGGGTGGATGGGGTCGGGGGCGAGGCGATGGTGGCTGAGGACCGGAAGCTGCTCCCAGAGTGAGAGGTGGGACAGAGGGCTAGGTACTTTAAGATGAGGGAGCCTTAGACATATGGGAATGTGATGCAGTGAGTTAGAAAGAGAAGCTGAACACACAGGATGTCTGGATCCCCTCCCCCTTGGATTGTGATGGTATTTTGATATCAAGCTTATATAATACAAGCTATCAACATCTTATAGAAACTGTTTTACCGTATGACTGTGAGTGATTTACTTCACAGATCATACAAATGTAATGTTTAGGAGAAACATGGATGATAATCACGCTACAGAGGTGCAGCATGGCTAAGAGCAAGGCCTCTACAGTGAGACTGCTGAGCTCCTGGATCTGACTCTGTCACTCGCTAGCTTAGGACCAGGCCCAAGCTTCCTGACCTTCCTGTCTGTGTTTCCTGGTCTCTGAAATGACACCACACCTAAGGGGTACGTGCTCTACAGTACCTCCTTGTGGGCTGTTGTAAGGATTGCCTGTGTGCATTATGCAAGCACAATGTGTACATCATGTGTGCCTTATGCCTAGCACATAGTAAGTGCTCAGTAAACCTTAGTCCTGGCGGTGTTATTATCATGATGCCATTTCAATCATTTCTGGTTGTAGAATCTGAAACCTAGAGAATGTTGAGAACCTGTCCAAGGCCATACAGCCAAACTGTGGCTACGTTAAGGCCAGGGTCCCATTTGCCTGACTCACAGGCAAGGCATCTTCCACTTAATGTGTCAACAAGTGTCAGGTGTTCGATGCTGTATAAAATTAACTGTAATAAAAGGATCCAGTCACTGCTTGCCAGAGTGTAGTGAAGCAAAGCAAATAACATCAACATTGAGGCTTATAGACCTTTCTCAAGCAATTTAGAGATGTATGTTTTGTATTAATTTGCATTACTTTGCATGTCATTTACATGCATTCCCATATGCTTGTAATTTTCCTAGTGAGATCTAAAGACTGAAGCTTCAAGTATATAAGAGAAAAGAAAATTAATCAGGAATTGAATGCAGCCGTTTCCATCCTAATAGATCTCTGGGATGGTGGGCTCAGTGTGGGCATTTAGAGACAGGATTGGATCAGTATTTACTATTGTAGATGTGGGGAGCCAGATATCATTTGATAAAGGTAGCTCACAACTTAGTATGTTATGAAGCTTGATCTGCTGAACATAACAGAAAAATACAGGCAAAGTGGAAGACCAGAGGAAAAATGTATACTATATAAAGATTCCAAAAAATGAAGCAGAAACAGAAGTCTGCTTTACAAAGCTGAACTAATAAGAAACACTAAGGGGCATAAAGGAAAGATTGAACTTCTGCTAAGCGATATGAAATGTTAGAAAGAACATAATCTTAACCACAAATGTGTGAGGCTTCAAAACCAGTTAATTTTTCCCAATGTGGATTTACTGAGAAACAGGCCATCGGGTCTTAGTGGAATCTTAGAACTACAGAGTATTAAAAAAAAAACTACAATTTTGTTACTTAGAGCAGCGGTTCTCAAAGTGTGGCCTCAGGACCATCTACGTCAGCATCCCCTGGGAACCTGTGAGGCTCAGCAATTTGTGCTTTAATAAGTTCTTTAAATATTTAGAGCCAGCTTTCACTCCTCTATTGAGTCATTACTTCTTCAGCCTTAGCCTTTCCACGTCCCTCTTGTGGTCGCTAGCTTCTCACTGGGCTGCTTAACTTCCATCAGTTATGATTCCAGCAGACGGGTGTAGCCAGACACAAACTCATTTCTCAGGGTGTCTGCTCAGGACAGAGCAGAGTGGGGTGGTCCCTTCCTCTGTCCCAAGGTCTAAACTGTGGAAATGCTTTCCTCTTTGGGTGGTACTATTCATAGAAACAGGGATTCGCACTCTGCATTCAGCTGTCTCATTCTGCAGCTTTGTGGTTTGCATGCTGTCCAGGACCACGATGGTTTTGTTTTTGTTTTTGTTTTGCTGCATTTTGTTTTCTTTTGACAGTCTCGAACCAAACTGTGACTCATGCCAAACGTACGGTCAGCCAAAACGCTAAACTATCCTCTAGAGATGCTCCTGTCCAACCACGTTTCTCCGCAAACCACAATTCTCCATGAACCACGTTTCTCCATTAACAAATACAGTTAATTTTTTGCACATGTTAGTTTTGTACTTTTCTCTGTTAAAATTCATCTTACTAGATCCAGGTAATCTGCTTGGTTCCTATTTCTGTTATTTTCCATATAAGCTGAGTCTCACCTTTGTGTCCTTTGCCAATTTGGCTACTGATATCCTGGTTGAGGAGTTAATAATAACGTGAGCATCTTTGTTAGAGGCCTTCCTCACAGTTAATGAGGCTCAAAAACGTAGCATCTTTTGCAATCCTTCTGGGTTAACGTCAGAGGAATAGTTGTCATCAGTCCCATCATTGTTTGCATTTAAATGACTGTTGTTCTAAAGTCCTCCCGCACATGGTTTCTCTTTATAGGGCCCATGTTCTAGAACTGCATCCTCGGTCTCTGTCCCAGTACAGACATCTATAGCACCTCCTCAGTAACTGACGGTGATGCTCCTTTCCCTATGCTGTTTATACCATCAGCCTGGGGTTTTCATTGGAGGTGACACAAAGGTAAGTTTCAGTTTATTTATAGTCAGATTAAGATGAATTCAGAAGCTTCAAAATAATAGGAAGCAAAAATTGTGCCTTGTAATTTCTCTCTGCTTTACCTACCTCCCCCAAGCTCCAAAACCTAAGAGTTTTGTGCTAAAGTCTAGATTTAACCAAGAGATTCAGGTTATTTAATTTAAAAAAAAACCTAAAATGTTACTCATACATGATTCTTAAAGGAGTACAATTAGGTAATATAATTGCAGAAAATCATTTTTAAAGGCAAAAGGCAGAACAACTCTGTGGCAGGAGTGCTTTTAGCCATGGTTTCTAGAGCATGAAAAATTACCTAGAGTCCTAAACTGTTATATCATGATCCTTATCCAATCCTAGTGAAGCCTCCCCCAAACCCCACCCACAGTAAAATTCCAGCCTTAAACCAAACCTCAACATCTCAATAAAATCTGGCCGCTCTCCTCCTCCAAGATGCTCCAAAATGCTTCCAAACCTCTTTTGATGCCATGTGCTGCCCTGCCATAGTAAGCAAATCAACAATAGATAAATAAAATTGAAAAAGCACCTGGTGATAATAAAGTTCTCTATAGTCTCAAGTAAATCTCTATTGTAGGAAAGCAAAAATTTGCCCCTACACTCTTACAGTTTTTCAGCTGGGCCTGAGAATTAACTTGGCATAAGAAATATCAACAGGAGAAAAGCACACACATTTATTTAATAAAAGTTTTATGGGACAGGGGAACCCTCATAAGGAAATGAAGCCCCAGAGATGCAGTGAGAATCAAACACTTATATAGTGGATTGGAGAAAGAGTAGGAAATTATGAAAATGTAGCAAGGCAAAAAGAGGCCTGGGCTAGGGTAGTTAACTGGGAGAAGCGGGTAGGAGGATAAGGGTTGTGTAACAAAGTTTGTACAAATTTTTCTCGGCCACAACTTTCTGTCCTTGACAAGACTGTTAAGGAGACTGTCTGTCAGCATTCTCATTTCACATAAGGATTTCATCTCCTGCTTTTAAGAAACAGCACGAAGGGCAGAATGGTCTTGTACCTGTTATTTTTCAAGTACCCTTAATTCGAAAGTCAGTATCACAGCGGGATATTTTGGAGTGGCATATTCTTAACTCCTTCCCCAGGAATCTTCTGTGCTTCCAGCTCTTCTCTTCTTTTCATTTCCCTCCCCTGTGCAACCCCATCTTCTCTTGTTGGTCTTCTGGGCTTTCTTCTAATCTAGTTAAGGGGAAAACTGGCAAGGATGACCCTTTGGCAAGAATTGCTTCTTGGCTGTGCCCGGGCTTGTCCAGTCAGCCTGTCTGCTCTTGGGTAGGTTAGACCTGTTTCCAGGAGTCCGCAAGCCCTGACATTTCTCATGGTCATCTGCAAGATCTGGACAGTCCACTCGAGAGCAGCTCGTTCAGACGGCAGCAGAGGGTGGACAGTTCAGCCCAGGACCAGAAGGAACAACACCTCGCAGAGTTCCTGTGCTTTCCAAGGCCCCTTTTTTCCTTCCTTCTCCTGCTGTCTGTGTCACTGCAGCATATTTGCAATATTTGTGCTGTGTCCTTTCTCTACAGCCCCACATTCTACCTCAGTGGAACAAGGAGGAGCTCATTCTGCCCAGCCATCACCTTCTACCAGGTTCCTTCTTCCTTTAGCCTTTCCAGCAACCCTCTTGCCCTCCTCTGAGGCTGGCAAGTTCAGACAGACATATACGGCAGATGTGTCAGAAGAAAGAAATGGAATGATACACAAGGTAGACACCAATTAGGTTGCAAAGTTACAATGTGAAAAAAACATTAATAGAATGATTGTAGAGCTGAAAGATGGGATGCAGAACTGGAGAAGAGATCCTCAGAAAGGAAGAACATCATTTCAACTGATGTTGACCATTGAATCGAACATCTATCGTTGAATTGAACATCAATTCAACATCATGGCAAGAAAATCCCTGAATTTAAAAAAAAAAAAAATCCAAATGCTAGCTAGTGACTTGTCTTTTCCGGAAAATTTCTATAGAAAAGAAATTCAAATGTGAATGTGACAAAATAACTGGGATTTCTTGGATTGTGTTATCAGTTACCTAGGACCTCACTGTTTATTTCTCTCTGCATTTGTGCAGGCAGTAGAGTTTCTAGTTGCATCTCTCCAGAATCTAACACAGTGCCTCCCTGACACATGGCAAGCACACAGTAAATGTTTGTGGGATGGACGGGCAACCAGGATAGAAATTGGATATCTAAGAACATAAGGTTTATATAGGGGATATTCTCAAAAGAGTGAGGGCAGGAACTCAAACAGGTATTTGTACACCCATGTTCATAGCAGCATTATTCGCAATAGCTGAAAGGATGGAAGTGAAGCAAGTATCCACTGACAGATGAATGGATGACCAAAATGTAATGTATACATACAATGGAATATTATTTAGTCTTAAAAAGGAAAGAAATTTTGACACACACTACAACATGGATGAACCTCGAAGACATGTTAAGCAAAATAGGCCAGTCAAATATTGGACAAATATTGTATGATTCCTATGATACAGATGCCTAGAGTAATCAAATTTGTAGAGACAGAAAGTAGAATGGTGGTTGGCAAGGCGCAGAAGCAGGAGACTGTGGGGTTAGTGTTTAATTTGTATAGAGTTTCAGTTCGGGAAGATGAACATGTTCTGTGGACGGATCGTGGTGATGGTTGCACAACAATATGAATGTACTTAATGCCACTGAACTGTACACTTAAAATTGACTAAAGTGGTATATGTTATGTATATTTCACCACCATAATAGAAAAAAAAGAATATGTTCATCAACTAATTCATAAATAAGAAACAAGAAAAGTTATTTTTACAACAAAGAAGTGAACCAGATAATACTTGGAAAGTATAGGTTATAGCAAGAAGACAGCAATGACACTAGACCTAAAAAATATTCAAAACTGTGCTACTAAAAATGTGTTGCCTGAATCCTAATATGAGGCAGAGATTTAAAGCACTTTCATTCTGTCCTCTCCCCACTATCCCTGTGATTCTCTTTTTTAAAAAAATCCATTTTTATTTTGAAAATATGTCAAACCTGAAGAAAAATTGTAAAAATAGTACAAGTGGGCCCTTGTCTGATTCTTCCTTGACCATGAGAATCGTGGAAGCCTTTGATGTTTCTGCACCAGTCTACCCAGCGGAAATCCATGGCTGTTGCCTTTGGAGATGGTGTCTGAGTGCGGGAGTACACGTAGCATGCTGAAGCTGAAGCCCAGTCCTTGTTTACAGAATGGCCACTGGTCAATGACACTGGGCTGCTTCAAATGCTTTTGATCCCTTACCATCATCCAGCCCTGTGCCAGGCTGTTTTTCCTGCCAAAATGTGCCCAGTGCATTAGCTCATTTAGTCATCATGGTAACCATGTGAGTCAGTGCCCTTGTTCCTCTTTCACAGATGAGGAGGCGGAAGGCTACTAGGTTAATGACATCTTATTAGCAGCAGACTCAGGACTTCAGTTCAGAACCATTAGCTTTAAATTCTAAACCTGTATGATGTACACAGAAGTAAAGCAGGGGCCGGGCGCGGTGGCTCACGCCTGTAATCCCTGCACTTTGGGAGGCCGAGGTGGGCGGATCACGAGGTCAGGAGATCGAGACCATCCTGGCTAACACGGTGAAACCCCGTCTCTACTAAAATACAAAAAATTAGCCGGGCGCGGTGGCGGGCGCCTGTAGTCCCAGCTACTCGGGAGGCTGAGGCAGGAGAATGGCGCGAACCCGGGAGGCGGAGCTTGCAGTGAGCCGAGATGGTGCCACTGCACTCCAGCCTGGGCGACAGAGTGAAGACTCCGCCTCAAAAAAAAAAGAAGTAAAGCAGGAAGGTAACATGGAGGGGGTCCAGTGTGGGGCAGAAAGAAGAGGAATGGGGTCAGGCAGCAACTGGAGGGAAAAGGGGCACATTCAGGGGTGGCTCAGAACTATTCAACATGGTACTTGTTGAGTTGATATCTACATGATACTGATGGCTATTTGTTGAAAAGCAGGTTCCAAAGTCCCGTGGTTCATAACACGTTCTCAAGAAGACAGCCCACCTGCAAGGTGACCTTCAGGGATTATGTGACCTGTCCCCTGCCTATGACTAGAAACCATACACAGAGGAGGTTTGCCATAAGCTAAAGAGTGCTTAACTGAGGCATGGCGAGCAGACTGCACAGTTCTTGCCAACATCAGAGTTAATTTGGTAAATCTTGGCATCTGCTTTCCTTCAGATGTTTACCTAAAGCCTCCATCTGCCTCTAAATATAGATGGATGAGAAGTTCAGTATCATTTAAGACACATTATTTTGCACTTGGCTATATATAGGAAGGTACTGTTGTGTAAGGAGCCACTTTAATCTGATTTAAATTTAATTTGGCTCCTGGACGTGCGTATGTATATGTTAGTTAAGCATTTCCTTTTCCTACGGTCATCTTTCAAAGTGCACGTTACTTAAACATATAAGGGCTTACTTTTCTCATATAACAAGAATTCAAAGTGGGTGTTTGCTGGCGTTGGTTCAGTAGCTTGAGGATATGGGGGCTGAGGTATCCTGATATCTCTGATATTCTCTTGGTCTGTTCCTCATGGTCTCAAGGTGGGTGCTGCAACTCTAGCCATCATGTTGGAGTTCCAGGCAGAAAAGTGGAAGAAGAAGAAAAGAAAGAACAAAATGGCATACCTCCTACCTGAATCAGGCCCCTTTAGGAAAACTTTCCCAAAATCCCACATTATATTTTATTCCTATACAATAGAAGTTAGAGAAAAGTCTTTTCAAGAGACGTGTTTCTACCACCAACAATATAGGGTTCTCTTAGTAAAGAAGAGAGGATGGATGTTGGAAGGCAACTGACTCTCTACCAGAGCCATATATAAAAACCCTTACCTATGGATCTGTTTCTGGATTTTATCCCACAGATCTCTCTTTATGCTGGCACCAGACCATACTGTTTTAACATCATAATCTGTTGGAAAATCTGAGGAGTCTGGTTTTTACTTTTGCCTTGTATACAGTTGACATATATAAGCTGGCTTAGACTCTTAGTAAACTAAACAATCTTTTTACTTTTTATTAACCTGAAATAAAACCTACATATTGAAAAAGACCTGTTAACTTAATTAAAACCATCGCTAGAAGGGATCCTTGTAGGAGATGGCAGTTGGAGAGCTTTCTGGAATCATTTCTACATTTGACTTTTGGTAGGTTGAAATCTCTGCTTTTGAAATTCCTATTGTGGCAGAATTTTCCCAAGCACTGCAAATTTTTATTTCTTCCATCCTTTTAACTTAATTTTTGAATTCCTGAGTCTTAATTTTATTGTGTCTAATATGCACACAAGATCTGAGAGCAATATGTACATTTTAAGCCAAGAAACACACAGATCTTAGCTAAATGATGAAGTCATGCCAAGAGCTACCAGTCCTGAGTTTTTCAGTGGAAGTGCAGAAGCATGTTGAAGTCTCCAGCTGGGATTCCCACCATATTGGAAGAACCCAGGAAACAAACAAGCAAGCTCTTCTCATGACTTAAAACTCAGGGTTTTAAGGGTGATGATTTTAAACTCAGGGTGTCTAATCCATTCATGAAGAGTGTGGTCTGGCCTCAGGCCATTTCTAACATCAATACCCTTGATTTGGCCAGGTGTGGTGGCTCATGCCTGTAATCCCAGCACTTTGGGAGGCTGAGCTGGGTGGATCACGAGGTCAGGAGTTCGAGACCACCCTAGCTAACACGGTGAAACCCTGTCTCTACTAAAAACACAAAAAAATTAGCCTTCAGTACTGGGGGTAAAGTAGTGAGTGAGGCCTTCACAGACCTTAGCCGGGCGAGGTGGCGGGCGCCTGTAGTCCCAGCTACTTGGGAGGCTGAGGCAGGAGAATGGTGTGAACCCAGGAGGCGGAGCTTGCAGTGAGCCAAGATCATGCCATTGCACTACGGCCTAGACTACAGAGCAAGACTCTGTCTCAAAAAAAAAAAACAAACCCTTGATTCACGTCTGTTTATCCCTGTGCTGCCTCTGTGATGGACATTGGAGATTCTGCTTTAAATGCACATGTAGAAATCAGTTACCCATACCTCTTCAGCTAGTCATGGAATCTTTGAGGAATTAGTTTTGGCCAGTTAAAAAATATGGAGTTAGCCATATAATACCAAAATAAATGCTTCCAAAAATTTCTGAGGGGGAAAAAAGCATACCATGTAGATATTAGATGGAGAAAGTTATTTTCTTTTTAGTACAATAAATATACATTTTCAAAAATAGACATGTTTTTCAATTCAGTTTTTCTACTTTATAGAAAAAGAAGTCAAAATATTCTCAACCCATATTTTTAACTTAGAACCTGGAACATAAAATGTAGTTTGGCTTTATGTTGTGTCAAGCTAAGTAAGAAGGGCAGAGAAGATGGGGATCCCAAGAAGGAATGAAACCTCTTTGTTTGATAAAGCTTGAGAGGCAAAGATCTAATGCATTCATTAATTCACCCCTTTTTCATAATCCTTTACATCTAAAAAGAAGCAAACATTTCATGTGAGGTTTTTCATCAAACTGAAATTTAAAGGCATAACTATTTTTGAAATTCGCCATCTTCTGATATTTTTTAGAATTTTCTTTAGAGAAAAACTGTTAATGTTTTACTCCCTGTTGAGGGTCACAATCTATTACAAAACAAAAACTTTTCATTCAGTTTCATTGTATGTGGCCCTTTACACTTCCTGCTAAAGACTTTTTAGCCATGTAGCTTTGCCCAGCTAGATACACACACAATCAGCTTTTGATATTTGCCCTGTGGACCAGATGAAATAAAGCCCAGAATCAAGTCTACTGTTTCCCAATTGGTGTGACCGTGGCTGAATTCTGTGCTTTTGTTGTTGTTGTTGTTGTTACATCGCTACAGCCCAGATTTCCAATGACCTTGAGAGGTCTATGCCTGAGTATATACATCTTGATGTGGGTTGCTCATTTCCCATGTAATCTTACAGGTCCCTTATTTCTGCCCAAATGTGAGAGGATCCAGTAAAGTTTCTAGCTAGAAGAATTATAATCTATAGAGGTGGTTGATAGAATTATTTTCATGCTCAGTGTTTTCCTTTAAGTCTCTATTCTCCAAATCTTGCAGGTAAAGTAGTCCTTTATTTAAAGAAGATGATGACGTTCATAATTGCAGGCCTAGAGAGAAAGCTGTCAGTCGTCATACATTCCGCAGGGACATCAAACAGAGCTCCTTTAGATGAGGGCATCCCAATGCACTGAGCTGAGCCAGTCTCATTGATGTTTGATTTGAGTGACAGAACACTGGCAAAGGCCCTGTATGAGTGTGTGTTGGTGTATTCACATTACTGCAGAATTCTCAGTACTGCTTTGTGGGTTACATGGTCCTTAGGGATGACTTTGCCAAACAGGGATGCAAGAACAAGTCATTGTAGTTTTGCAATATCTGGAGAATTGCCCGTAAAAGATAATGAACTTATGGGAAAAGTTTATAGCTTTTGCAACACATAAACTTACAGACCGTGTTTAGCCAGTTGTAACTCTGCATGAAACTAGTTGTATGTGCTCTTGGCTGTCTTTTAAATAAATTTTTTGGTTATTAATCTTTTGAAAAATATCGAGCATACTGGGGAGAAAAACAACTATAAAGATTAATTACATTGCTTCCTATCTCTCAAAATCCAAGACAGGTGTATGTCTACATAATTCTGAAACTTTAGGAACAATTTATACTCCAGATATTAACAAAAAAGAATGCTGTCAAGTAGTGAAAACCCAATAATAATTAGAATGTCAGAATGAAGAGAATAATGAACATACTGTTTTAGAAAAGTAAAACCAACTTATAACATGTTGGCTCTTTCTCAGTTTTCCTAAGAAACCATTCCTCTTGTGGAGGTCCTCGTACCTGACATTTGCATACCAAAGTTGTCTTTTTCCCCATGGCTTTCACATGCATTACATCATAAGACTTTCACAATTGCACTGTGGGATAGAAAAAACATTATCCCATTTAACACATGGGAAAGAAAGACTTGCCAAGATTAAGTGATATGCTAGTGTCACTTGAAGAATTTTTGGTGGCAGAGCCTAGACTAGAGCTTCGGTCTTCTGACTCTGCCCCATTGAGCAACTACCCTGTGCCAGGTATGGATGTCTTCAGTGCTGGGGGTAAAGTAGTGAGTGAGGCCTTCACAGACCTTATGTTTCTGTCTCAAGACAGGTAATAAACAAGTGAAGTAACTATTCCTTGTAGCAAGTGCTCAGAAGAAAACAAGGAGTGTGATAGGAGAGAGATTTAAGAAGGGTTAATCTGGGAGGCGGAGGTTGCAGTGAGCCGAGTTCGCACCACTGCACTCCAGCCTGGGCGGCAGTGCGAGACTCTCTCAAAAACAAAAGAGTTATCAGAGAGGACCTGAGGAAAATCTATTTCTTTTCCTGGAGCACCTGGTCATGCCAGGATCCAGGATAAGTAGTCTAGACATGAGAACAGGAGGTGCAAAGGTCCTGAGGCAAGGAAGAGACTAGGATGTTCTAGGAACTTTTAGAAGGCTGGTGTTGCTTAGAGTTTTATGAGAAAGACAGAGTAGAATAAGATGAACGTGTAGAGTAAGGCAGCCATGGGAACTGCCTGAGCCGTTATGGCCATGAAAATCATTTCTTGTTTTATTCTACGTGACGTGAAATCCCAGTGAAGGGTTTTAGATGTAGGGAGTGGGATTAGGGAGGGCCAGTGATCTGATTTGTATGTTTAAAAAATCATTTTGGCTACAGTACAGAGAATGGATTAGAGGAAAGCAAGGGAAGCCAGGTAAGGTTATTTTGTATCTAGGCAAGAGTTGATGCTAGCTTGGATTAGAGTGGTTCCCATGGAGTGGAAAGAGGTGGGTGGATTTGAAATACATTTTGGATGTAGAACCAACAGGTGCTACTACTGCCAGGAGATTGGAAAGGCAGTCTCGAATTGTGTTTAGTGGTGTAGGCTCTGAAATTGGACCATAGTTGAAAATTGGACCATAGTTGAAAATCCTTGCTCCTCCAATATACTAGCTATATGAACTAAGGTAAGTTATTTATCTTCTGACTTGATTTCTCAATCTGAAAGATGAGGATAATGATAATCGTACCTATCTCATAGATTTACTGAATGGAGTATAGGATAATTGAATGGAGTATAAGAACAGTGAATAAGAGGCCGGGTGTGGTGGCTCATGCCTGTAATCCCAGCACTTTGGGAGGCCGAGACAGGTGGATCACCTGAGGTCAAGAGTTCTAGACCAACCTGGTCAACATGGTGAAACCCCATCTCTACTAAAAATGCAAAAAAATTAGCCAGGCATGGTGGCGGGTGCCTGTAATCCCAGCCACTAGGGAAGCTGAGACAGGAGAGGAGAATCGCTTGAACCCGGGAGACAGAGGTTGCAGTGAGCCGAGATTGTGCCATTGCACTCCAGCGTGGGTCACAGAGTGAGACCTTGTCTGAAAAAAAAAAAAAGAACAGTGAATAAGATCATGCAAATAGTGCTATCTCTTAGCATTGATCACTAGGAAGGGACAGGTATGTGTCACTGACGCTGGCAACATGAAGGCTTTTGTTGACTTCAGCCAGAGCAGGCTCCATGGAGTGGGGAGTGGAGCCAGGCTGGACCGAATGCCACTGTGAGAGACCTGAATGGGGCGGTTGGGCATCCCTTCTCTGTCCATATTGCTATGGTCTGTGTTCCCCAAGATTCATGTGTTGAAATTTAATCACCAGTGTGAGGGTATTAAGAAGTGGGGCCTATAGATGGTGATTAAATCATGAGGGTAGAGCCCTAAGGCATAGGACTGGTGCCCTTATAAAGGATGTTTTGGGGGAGCTCATTCACCCCTCCCCGCCCTTTCCTCTTCTGCCCTATGCCATATGAGAACACAGCAGCAAGGCACCATCTTGGAAGCAGAGGGCAGCCCTCACCAGACACCAAATCTGTGCCTTGATCTTGGACTTCTCAGCTTCTAGAACTGCGAGAAATAAATGCCTATTGTTTCTAAACGATTCAGTCTAAGATACTTCGTTATAGCAGCAGGAATGAACCAAGACACATATGTAAAGGGGGAAAGGTGTTCCCAGCACCCCAGGAATGAGATGGGGTTAAATGATGGCTAGGCACATTTAGAGGAGAAGAAATATGGGCTCAATCACCTTTAAAGTTATTTTCAGTTTTAATAGTGCACTTCTGGGCTTCTTCAGGAACTGTGGCTTTATTAATTAAGCATTGGTGGAGAAGACCTAGATACATGAATTATATTATTTGAATGGTTTTTTCCCTGTAGAAAAGTATGTTTACCTCTGTTAGGATTTGTTTACTCTGTAATAATTGACAGACCCAGTTTAGGTTAGGACTTGTTCATAGTATATTGTGAAATGAAAGAAATAGATAAGACAGTGCCTATCTAGTGATACTGTTATAAAGCAAAGCCAAAAAAAAAAAAATGTGTTTCTTAAAACCAGTCTGGAAGGACATACTGTCTACAAAATGTTATTGCCAAGTGATGGGCCCCTGGTGAGCTTTATTTTCGTTTTTGGACTTTTCTGATTTTTTTTTTTTTTTTTTTTTTTTTTTATGAAAGTGGTTTGGTTTTTTTGTTTGTTTTTTGGTTTTTTGGTTTTGGTTTTTTGGGTTTTTTTTTTTTTTTTTTTTTTTTTTTTTGAGACTGAATCTTGCCTTGCCCAGGCTGGAGTGCACTGACATGATCTCTTCTCACTGCAACCTCCATCTCCTGAGTTCAAGCAATTCTCCTGCCTCAGCCTCCCAAATAGCTGGGATTACAGGCATGCGCCACCACACCTAGCTAATTTTCTGTATTTTTACTAGAGACGGATTTTCACCACGTTGACCAGGCTGGTCTCCATCTCTTAATCTCAGGTGATCTGCACTCAGGCCGATCTGCCTCAGCCTCCCAAAGTGTTGGGATTACAGGTGTGAGCCACTGTGCCCGGCCTGAAAGTGTTTACTTTATAAAAGGGAATGGAAAATCTTTTTCTTTTCCTTTTAGAGGCCGTATCTTATTATTATTTGAGAAATGCTTATCCTCAATTTGTATTGGATTTCTGACTGAGTCACACCTCTCCTTGTGTTTTACATAGTTGCTATGTTTACCTGCTCACAATCTGATTATTACTTGCTTTTGCAATCTTTCCTCTAGAACAATAAGAATATAAGGTCATCTAGGCAAGAAACTTGTCTTTCTGCTCCTCTGCATGACTCCTGGAGTGCTGTGGGAGTGTCGAGGAACCGCATCTGACTGAATCATCCTCCCACCTAATGGTCTCACTCCAGAACATCCCCTGGGCTTGGCAATGAGCGAGTCACCAAGGGAGAATCAGTGACTTCATTGAAATCAAGGAGCTGCAGTAGCAGGATGTTAGCTTATTCAACTAGATCAGGATGCTTTTTAATGAGTTTGTCTTTATATTGATCTTCTTAACTGATGATTCTTCTTAGTAAGGCTTTAGATAGAAGCAAAATCCCTGATATTTCTAGATCAATAAGCTCTTCATATCCTGTTTCTCAAACTGATATGTAATAATACAAAGTTTAAGAACTTTAAGGTGGCCTGAAGAGGGAATATTCTCCACATGAAGAGAAATTTCACCTGGAAAGTTTTCTAAAACAATTAGCAATTCTCTGTGCTTAAATTGTGTCACAGATAACTATAAGAACAAATGAATCAATAAAGTCATCGGTGACAGGATACGGGACAGGAGTAACTGATGGCAGAATCCCTCAGGATGAGCTTGCTTTCTCTTCCTTGAATTGATTCTATGGGCTGGAAGACTGACTAATCTCTTCATTAGCTCATTGATCGGTCTCAGCCTCTGACTACAGAAACAGAATGTGATTCCTCACCCAGCATTCCTCCAGGCTCATTCTCCATGGAAATCACCTCCTAAACAGGGTGGAAGATCTCCTCGACCATGTTTGGAGTCCCTTCCTGTTCCTGTTTAGGACATTTAGAGAAGACATGGTAATGAGAAAATTTAGTCAAGTGCTAAAACTGTTGCGGGAAATACGGAGAATTTTTTCTTTATATTCCAAGAGACAGTATTGCATAAAGGGTTAAAAGTGCAAGTCTGGAGCAAGACTCTCTGGGTTCAGGTTCCATTTAAAACACTTTCTAGAACTGTAACCTTGGGCATTTATTTAGTTGCCTTACAGTGCCTCAGTATCCTTTCTTATAAAAGAGGGATAACAGTAGTACCTACCTCATCGATCTCTTGAGGGGACTGAATTACCTCTAGAGTACTTAGAACAGTGCTGCTAGTGACAACTCTTTATTGAATGATTCTACATTAATAATAACTACAGTATGGCCCTTGAACGACACAGGTTTGAACTTCAGGGGGTCCACTTATACACAGGTTTTTTTTTTTTTCAAGTAAATACAAATTGAAAATGTAGTATTTGCAGGATGCAAATCTCACATGTATGGAGGGCCAACTTCTCCCATACTAGGTTCCTCAGGGCTGACTGTGGGACTTGAGTGTGCATAGATTTTAGGGCCCACAGGGGCCCTGGAATGAATCCTCTGTATATACTGAGGGATGAATATCCATAAAATTAATAAAGCGCATTACATGGAGGCCTTCAGGCACTAATTCTAAAATACTGAATTTGTTGAGACTTTGTGGAGAAATAGGAAGTAGATTGAAAAACAGGACAGTAAGCCACAGGTCTGGGCCGGATCTTTAAAGAAGCCGTGAAGTCCCTAATCTCAGATTTTCCAGTACCTGCAGGTATCAACAGTGAAGTTGCAAAACAGCAAAGATGGCGGCCTGCCCATCCCTCTGGGAGCTGCATCCCAGGGAGGTCTGAAACCTCTGTCAGCCAGAAAGCACCAGCGTGGGGGTACTGGAGACCCCAGTTGGGAGGTCCTGCCCGGTGAGGAGGAACAGGATCATGGAGCTGCTTTAAAAAGCAGTCTGGCCATGTTTTCCTAGAGCAGTCCAGCCCCAATTTTAACAAGAAAACTGGCCTTCAGAGAGCTTAAATAGTTTGATCAAAGTCTTACAGCTACTAAGAGTTCATCCAGGGACTCAAGTCCTAGGTCTGTGGCATCCTGAACCCAGATCCTTTCTTCCTCTCTCCCCAGTGCCCCACAACCTGTTCCTGAAAAAAGCGCAGGCATTCTTGGTCCCTAAACTTAACCTTACTCAGTTCTTTTCTCCTCAGTCTCCTTCCTCCCATTCTTGATGTACCATTCCCCTTTCTTCCCTGGGAAAGGAAGCATCTGTACTTCTTTGACAGTCCTGGGTTTTTTAATTGCTAAGGTAAGAAGAGTTAGTTGAAGAGCTGCTAATGGTTGTAGCCATTTAGCCCTGAATACAGTCGTGCCCACCTAGCTGGGATGTCCCTGAATGCGGTCATGTCCACTTAGCTGGGGTGTCCCTGAATGTGATCGTGTCCACTTAGCTGGGGTGTCCCTGAATGTGATCGTGTCCACTTAGCTGGGGTGTCCCTGAATGCAGTCATGTCCACTTAGCTGGGGTGCACCTCTGTGTTCTTGCTGCTTCCTTGAAGGCTCCAACAATGCCTAGATGGGTTGGGAGAAGAACATGGTTTGAGGGAAATGCTTCATTCAACATCGCTATTGGGACTTTAGTGAGGAGTAGGTTTTTACTGAATTATTATAGACCATATTTCACCTGAGTTATAGCCATCAAACCTTGCTACAGCTTTTTCAGTTCTGTCATCACTAGGAACTTGCGCCTATGTGGCAATAAACTCTGCAACAGGTCAGACCTCCTTGACTACCCGGGCAGGTAGAAGGGGAAATACTGCTTCTCCTGTGGGTGGGGCGTTATTTGTAATGTAATTGTAAGACCACTTCCTGGCAGCAAAACATTTGCCTACTTCCTGCCCATAAACCTTTAAGAGGGAAAGTGCTGGGTGTGGTGTTTGCAGAAGGTGACATTGCTAGCCTGGTCTCCCAGGAACCATGTGGCCAATGTAACAGCCAGCCTTAGCCCAGCTGACTCTGGTCAGACCTGGTTCCTCCACCCCCTGCAACTTGTGTCCCCTGGGGCTGTGCTGCTCTGGGGGTGTACCCCCTGCAGAGCCCAGTGGGAGGGGCCCAAGGGTGTTATGCAGATGTTTTTTTCAGAGGAAGCCAAAGCCAGCTGAACCAAGGTTGGGGACCCGTGGTCTTCTCCAACCTCCTGCCAGCATTCCCCTCACTATTAGTGCCCACCGCAGCTGGGAAGAGGCCAACATCCCCTTTTAGGATTTGACAAAAACTCTATACCAAGTGGCTTTGCACCTACGCACCTCTTTGGGGAAAGGAATGCTTTTCAGTTAAAGGTATTTCTGTGCAACCATAAAAAAGAATGAGTTCATGTCCTTTGCAGGGACATGGATGAAGCTGGAAACCATCATTCTCAGCAAACTAACACAGGAACAGAAAACCAAGCACCGCATGTTCTCACTCACAAGTGGGAGTTGAACAGTGAGAACACATGGACACAGGGAGGGGAGCATCACACACCGGGACCTATCGGGGGGTGAGGGGCAAGGGGAGGGAGAGCACTAGGACAAATACCTAATGCATGCGGGGCTTAAAACCTAGACGATGGGTTGATGGGTGCAGCAAACCACCATAGCACATGTGTACCTGTGTAACAAACCTGCATGTTCAGCACATGTATCCCAGAACTTAAAGTAAAAATAAATAAATAAATAAATAAATAAATGGATTTCTGGCCATGGTAGGCAGGTGAAGGGGTTTTGTTTTGATTTGAGACACGGTAATATTGAAGAGGGTTGCTCCTTTCAAAGGATATCAAAGGCTGACCCCAACACAAATTCTCCCCCTTAAAGATGCCTTGGGCAAAGGTGTGTCAGAAAGCGAGGTGCGGGGGCTGTCCCATTTTCCTACCCTTCTTTCTTTGAAATTCACTGTCATTCCTGGTTCTCAGATGTGGGCCCCAGAGCCAGTTTCCAAAGGACTTCTCACTGGGTGCCTCCCACCTCTTCATTCCCTGGATGTCCTGTGACCTGTCTCTGGGCAGGCAACCATGGCCTCCTGCTCAACTCAGACTCTCCCAACCAGGATAGAGTCAGATCGTGTGTGCCCCAGGCCTTCTCAGGAAGGGCAGGGATGCCTGGATGCAGAAGAGGCCCTGGAAATGAGTGACAAGGCAGGTCTTTTTATATAAGTGTGAAGATGATAGTTAAATGACATGACAACTCTGCAAGACTTGGTAAATCTCTTTAGAATGTGAGGTCTTTTCTTTTTACTACTGTGGTGTCGGGGGAAGTGCTAACGTTAATTAGAGACTCCATGGACTAAAAGTGAGAAAAGAAATAGCCAAAATTTACTTTGAGTTAGACCCCTTCCAGTTCTAGCCATTTCTGTAAGCTACATGCTATTTATGCCTAATAACCATGAATTAAGACAATGACACACACACACACACACACACACACACACCCCTATTTGGGACTGATTAGTCTTCTACTGTACCACAACACCCAATTCTACACATGTGCCCAGGCTTCTGGAGTTGCAGTGAGTTGCCTTGTGCGTCGGGCAGGGGAGTGGGGACAGTTTTCCACAGCTTTAGAACAACTAGCAAGCACCCTGGCCTTGAGCCTGAGTGATGGGACTCTGTTTGGTGTGCTTTGGAGGAGCAAAAAGCTGACACCAGTCAAGAGACCCGGGGCCATGAGCCTGACCAGGAGTCTCTTAACCTGGGTGCTGATGCAGCAAAGATGCTGTCTGGACTTGGCAGTGGGGATGGAGAAGAAATGATGAATTTGAGGCACATTTATGAGGTGATGTATTAACATGGGTATGAGTGAAATGGATGAGTTGGGTAACTCTAGTTTCAAACATGGCCTATGAGTGGATGGTCTCACCATATATTGAGACAGAAGACGCAGGTGAGGTGAGGATGTCGAGTTCAGTTTTGGACTCATGGAGGCTGAGTGCCTGCGGGATATCAGGCGGTGATGTCCATCCAGCAACTGGAGGTTCACCTGTGAGGCTTGGGCAAGAGGTGAGGGCTGGAGGGAAAGGTGCTGGAATATGGAAAGGCATCAGTGTGGAAGGTGGAATGTACCGATAGGGGGCAAGTATGCAGGAGAAGAGAAGTGAGCTGAGGATAGAAGCCTGAGGCAGTCCACAGAGGAGAGACAAGATGTGGCTGGAGAGGTGGGATTCTGCAGTACAGTTCATGGTGGTGAAGGTGCGGTTCTTTAAACAGAGGGATTTAAGTGGAGGTGAATGAGGAAGGTGGGATCTCATTCCCAGGGCAGAGTTTTGTCAATTGGTCTGTATAGATGAAATCTACAAAATTAAATTGGGTTCCAAGTTCTTGGCAATTCTCTTGAATGAAATTGGATACAATGATTATATCTTCCATTTAAGGTTTATTGAGATATGTTAGGAAATTGCGCATGGGCACTCAGACCCCACCAGTTCTCAGTATCTGAACCTCCTGAAGCAGCCCTAGGAGCTCTGCCAGCCTTTCTGTCCTGGACCCTTGGGCTAGTACTTCCTGGGCTGCCCTTCTTGCTGCTCCCTATAAGTACATCTGTACCCTCCTCCCAGTCAGCCTGTTTTCATCTGAAAAAGTAATATAATCATTTTTAAAGGCAAATGATACTACAAGATATTCAGTGATAAGTAAATCCTTCTCCTACCTAGGCCCCAGTCCTCAGTCCTTTCCCATTCTACCCTGCAAAGCAACTCCTGTTACCAGCATCATGTGTATACAATATCCTTTTGGAGACACTACAGCTGTGGGCTGAATCCAGCCGGCTGCCTGTTTTTGTAAATAAAGTGTTATTGGAACTCAGCCACACCCACTCATTGAAATATAATCTGTGGCTGCTTTCCCACCACAGCGGGCAGACTTGAGGAGTTGTGACTGAGACAGTATGGCCCACAGAGCCAAAAATATTTACTACCTGGTCCTTTAAGAAAAAGTTTAGGCTGAGGGTGGTGGCTCATGCCTGTAATCCCAGCACTTTGGGAGGCTGAAGTAGGAGGATCACTTGAGACCAGGAGTTCAAGACCAGCCTGGGCAGCATAGTGAGACTCCATCCCCACTAAAGAAAAAATTAGCCGGGCATAGTGGCACACACCTGTGGTGCCAGCTACTCAGGAGGCTGAGACAGGAGGATCGCTTGAGCCCAGGAGTTCAAGGCTGCATTGAGCCATGCTTGTACCACTGCACTCTGGCCTGGGGGACAGAGCAAGACCTTGTCTCAAAAACAAAAAAGAAAAAAAGTTTGCTAGTGTATGTTCTTTGTATGTATAGACATGTAAGCATACTATACATGCTTCTGCATTTTGCTTATTTTTATTTCACAGTATTACTTAGAGATTGTTCCCCATTGGCATGTACATGCAGATTGGTCTCAGGCCTTTTCACATAATATAGCATGGATGTAATTTAATCAATGCACTGTTCAAGGATGTTTGAGATATTTTCTGTCTTGCCTGAATACAAAACATTGTAGGGAACCTCCTTGTGCTTGACTTTGCACACACAGGGGATCTTCAGGGTGGGTACATTTAAAACTAACAGGTATTGCCAAATTGCTCCCCCTCAAGGTAGTTTTTACACCCCACCTACTACTCTCAGTGAAAAATCAGGCCCTTTTTATTTTAAGGGCTAAATGGCTAATCCCTGTGTGGAAATGGGTGTTACCAAAATAAAAAATAAGGAAAATATGCACGTTTACCCAATTTTGTTATCTATACATTTTACAGTCTCTACTACTTAGTATAGCTCCTTTGGGTGTCTGCCCACCACCCTTCTTTCTGAAGGTGGGGTTCCCTGGGCTTTCCTTGTTCGACTTCAGACCTGGATCTAATCAGGATCTGGAGGTAGAATCAAGACAAATGTTCCCTTTGGCCTCAGGTGAGTCCTTTGCCTCTCTGAGGCCCTCTTGATGACATCCAGTTCTCTAGACCTCTGCCCAAACCAGAGCAATCCCTCCTCAAATATGCTAAGCAGAAATGCAGACAATATAAGACACACTATATTTATATTTTAGGAGTTTACATTACCTTCCCTTCTATTTGGAAATCAACATCTCTCAAAATTAGGTATAGTTAACACAGAATACCCCCAAAATACCACCATTCTTCATAATTCCATCTGCTTATTTCTGGATTCTTTCAAGGGTAAAAACCTTGTTTCATTCATCTTTGGGGCCAGCATTCTGCCTAGTATGTGGTAGATTTTGGATAAACTGACATGATTTTCTCTTAATATTCCAACTGGATTATTTCTTTCTCCTCTTACAGAATGAAGATATTCAAATGTTATTTTAAACATACCCTACAGCAGAAAGTTTTCATCCTGTTTTTAACCCTATGGCTGCTCTCCTTGTTAAAGCTTCTAAACGTGAGATGGCTCTTTCCGCAAAAAGACATTTACTTGGTTGAGTACTCCCTAAGTACCTCGCCTTTTGTAAGAAACAGATACACTCATGTTAAGGATGAAGTCAGGTATGAAGTTAACTGTTCGGGTATCTATGAACAGGAGCCTTTGGAAATTGGCAAGACTCTGGAAATAAGAAGAAGGGACATCATTGACTTGGAGGATGATGATGTTGTGGCAATGACTAGTGACTGTGACATTTATCAGACTCTAAGAGGTTATGCTCAAAAGCTTGTTTCAAAGGAAGAGAAAAGCTTCCCAATAGCCTATTCTTTGGTTGTCCACAAAGATGCGATTATGGTTGAAAGGCTTATCCATGCTATATACAACCAGCACAATATTTACTGCATCCATTATGATCGTAAGGCACCTGATTCCTTCAAAGCTGCCATGAACAATTTAGCTAAGTGCTTCTCCAATATTTTCATTGCTTCCAAATTAGAGGCTGTGGAATATGCCCACATTTCCAGACTCCAAGCTGATTTAAATTGCTTGTCGGACCTTCTGAAGTCTTCAGTCCAGTGGAAATATGTTATCAACCTGTGTGGGCAAGATTTTCCCCTGAAGTCAAATTTTGAATTAGTGTCAGAGTTGAAAAAACTCAATGGAGCAAATATGTTGGAGACAGTGAAACCCCCGAACAGTAAATTGGAAAGATTCACTTACCATCATGAACTCAGACGGGTACCTTATGAGTATGTGAAGCTACCAGTAAGGACAAACGTCTCCAAGGAAGCACCGCCCCATAACATTCAGATATTTGTTGGCAGTGCTTATTTTGTTTTAAGTCAAGCATTTGTTAAATATATTTTCAACAACTCCGTCATTCAAGACTTTTTTGCCTGGTCTAAAGACACATACTCTCCTGATGAGCACTTTTGGGCTACCTTGATTCGGGTTCCAGGAATACCTGGGGAGATTTCCAGATCAGCCCAGGATGTGTCTGATCTGCAGAGTAAGACCCGCCTTGTCAAGTGGAATTACTACGAAGGCTTTTTCTATCCCGGTTGTACTGGATCTCACCTTCGAAGCGTGTGTATTTATGGAGCTGCAGAATTAAGGTGGCTTATCAAAGATGGACATTGGTTTGCTAATAAATTTGATTCTAAAGTGGACCCTATCTTGATTAAATGCTTGGCAGAAAAGCTTGAAGAACAACAGAGAGACTGGATCACTTTGTCCTCAGAAAAGTTATTTATGGATAGAAATCTCACAACCACATCATGATAGTAAAATCAGGATGGAAATAAGAGGGTATGTGATAAATTGAGTCAGTATGGAATTGAACACTATACTATGCCCAATACTGTTTAAACTCAGTCCTCCCATACTTTAAAAGGTGTCCAAAATTCCATGCACAAGGGAAAGTGAGCTAGCCATTGATGATATTAGCCTGCAGTTGGCTACGTTTTTTTAATGTTTGTTTTTGCTTGTAATCTCACTGAGCTAAGTCAGAGATCTTAAACATTCAGTTAGTCCTCAAACATTATTGAGCACCTAACTGTATGACAAGCACTTTTTTAGAGACTGTGGCTTATCCTCATCATGGCAATCTCGGTATCTTTAAGTTCTCCACATAACAGTCAGGATTCTACTGAAGTGGTAATCATCCGATCATATAAACCACCCATTTCAGAGTAGTGTTTAAGTACTGTGACCAACACTCCACTTGTCTCTTAACTTACCTTCCAAGATATTTCTTAACCATTAGAGCAGAGGAGGAAAGACTCACTACCTCAGAAAAATCTCAAAGAATAGTCCAATTTCCTGCTTGCCAAAGCTTAATCTGCCTTTTGGTGCATTACTTGGTTAATTCAGGGTTGAGGAGACTGTTGGGGGGCATTTATAGTGTATGAAAGTTAAGGAAGGGGGTGAGGATATGGGTTGGGACAGGTAGTACCTAAAGAGGAGCAAAGGGATTTATGCAATATTTTTATCATGTTACAAAACAGTATCATGAATGGCCTTTTTAGTTCAACTGTTTCTTTAAAATACATTTACTGATTAAAAATAAGAACTGACCAATAGCTCCAAGTGTCGCACACCAGAACATTAAGCCTAAGTCTTCAGTTTGTAAGTTATCATTCTAGATAAGTTTCTTTACAATGGAATCATTATAATTCTGTTTTATGGAACTATCAAGCTAAGAGTCACTAAACTTTCTTGAAAAGGTTGTGTGAAATATGACAGCTTTCTAAATTAATTGTTACAGTCATTTAAAATTTTTTCTTCTCTGGCAACTGTCCAACTGGAATCCAGATTTAAAGTGATGAAAGCTCTAAGTTTCTCGCAGTCTTTTTCTCAGCTTAGTTCCAGAGGAAAACAAAAAAACTAATTTTCCTAAGGACACAGCAAGAATATTCATTAAGGATATTTTCTAAACCCCACACTTGAGAAAACCACCAAATGAGTAATATATATATATATATATACACACACACATACACACATACATACATGTGTGTAATGTAATTGTTCTAAAAGTAAAATGTGGTAGGAATGGTGTTCTGAGAATAGGCGAGAACATTTTCACTAGTCTCTTGGGAAATTGTAGAACTCATGTAAAAATTTCTTGGTCATCATATGTCTCAATGGCAGCCTCAGTAAATAAAGATGTAGCCTCAGATATTAATTTAAAGATGTAGTAAATCAAGGCCAAAGTAGGACAATTTGGAAGATTTAAGTATTACATATTTTGAAATGTCTGTGTTCTAAATGTGAAATGCACTTTGCTCATTTTAAAGTTCATAATACTAACTGCCAACTGACACCACTTCTTGTTGCCTTTCTTCTCTTGAACTCATTTTTCTCCCTTTTTATTTACCGCCTTCAAATTACTTCGTTCTTCAGAAATAACTATTTCCAAGCCCCATTCTTCAGAATAAGTAAACATTGTATAGAGCTAAGTTCTGCAAAAGATCCATACCAGTTCACTCGTGTGTGACCATGAACAGGTAAGTCACTTTGGTCTCTATGAACCTCAGTTTTTCCAGATATTTGAAATGAGCACTTGGATGCCTATCCTTGCTTCTTCCACACAAGTTTTGGGTTTTTTGTGTGTGTGTGTGAGAATCGATTGAAATAGTATATGAAGTGGTATGAAAATAGGTACAAACTATTGACATTTCAATGTCAGAGCGTGATACCTGTAGGAGTATAAGGCAAACAAAGGTCCAACCCCATTGAAATACTTAAACATTTACCTTTTCTGAAAAACTATTGAAATATAAAAAGAGGCCCCAGTCACAGGGGCAACTTCTGTAACCAAATCTAGATCTGAGGAAACTCCTGTAACCCCATTTAGGGTTTCTTTCTAAGCCAATAGGGTTACAGGTTGGTACAGTGACTTACATTGAGGATTGGGCTACAGATACTTTCCCACCATCTAGGATGAAATACATGAGATCCTGTTGAAATCTTGGTTTTTATGGCTTTGGTCATCAGAATAAACGTAAATGCTGAAAAACAAATAACCTCCTGATCCAGTGTCTTGCCTGCTGGTGAGAACTTATTGTATCCCCTGTTTGTTGGGAAATTTCCGAAGTTGTTCATCACTTAAATGCCATATTCAAAGGGAACATGGAAGGATGAAGCGGAGAAAGTGCCTTTGAGACATTCACACATTTCTCTGGACTCAGTCTGTTAACATTTCAGGGAGCTTGTCAGATCACACCTTTTTGCCTTGGAAATCCTACAGATTTCCTGTACGCCTTCATATCTGATTCTTCCCTAAAACCTTTGGGTATGATTTCCTCCCTGGTCTTGAGAATGTCCTGCAGTCTGTGTTTTATAATTATTCTTCGTATTTATTGAATCTAGACTTTAAGTTATTCAGAGATCAGACCAGAACCTTAGAGTTTCTAAATTGTATGTGGATATTAAACAATATTAATAATGAAAGAGCTACCAAAACAGTCTATATTGTGTGAACAATCTCTTGTGATATTAGACGTATTTAAAGACCAGTGTTGCTGCTATTTTTAATATTTTGGTTAATTTAAGTGAAATGTACATACTTAAATTTGAAGATTTATCTTGCCTTTCAGAATGTGAAGATATACTTGCATATATTTTGACATATTTCATGGAAAATAAAAATGATAATCCACTTTGTGAATGTAAGTGAATGTATGTTATTATAAATGATTTTTGTTTGCATTGATGATGAAACGAGAGTTTTTATACATTTATATTGACTGGTCTCTAAATCTCCTACTATGTTTTCTTATCATTTTTGAAATACAGTTCCCATTATGAGAGTTTTAAATAGATTGGTGTTTCATTTTGTATTATGCTACTATTAGATGTTGATTCTCTGGTATTGTAAAATAAAATATGCTCCAAAAACCCAAACCCTTGGACTTTATGAGCTTTCCTTTCTCTGGTTTTGCTGATTCCCCACAATCTTTCAGTTTATGGCACTTGCCCAGTATTTAAAGAGCAGAGTTAATTTCACTTCAGTGTAAAAGACATTCAGCCTGCATATTATACACAATATAGGCACATGAACTTAAGCCATTTAATTTGGTAAAGTCTCAAAGAGTCTTCCAGGATTTCCCTGTCTTCGTCCTCCTTCAGGCTGGTTTCTCCTCTAAGATTAATTAGGTAAAACTCTTGTTTGCTTGATTACTTTATGGAAGTAGTTTTCAGTAGGGTAGGTTGAGCTTTTTATCTCAGGTCCCTCACTTCCTGGAAAATCATGATTCTTCCCTTTCTACTTTTTTTCTTTTTTTTTTTTTTTGAGACAGAGTCTCGCTGTGTCGCCCAGGCTGGAGTGCAGTGCAACCTCTGCCTCCCGGGTTCAAGTGATTCTCCTGCCTCAGCCTCCCAAGTAACTGGGATTACAGGTGCCCACCACCATGCCCAACTAATTTTTTGTATTTTTAGTAGAGATGGTCTTTCACTATGTTGGCCAGGCTGGTCTCAAACTCCTGACCTCATGATCTGCCCGCCTGGGCCTTCCAAAGTGCTAGGATTACAGGCATAAGCCAACGCGCCCAGCCGAGATCCTTCCCTTTCTTTGAAGGACTCCTGCCTTGGTTGTGAGCGCACAGACACCCCCAATGTCCCCAGGCCTTGCTGGTGGAGGATTCCTGATGAACTTCTGCTCTGTTCTCCCAGCTCTACTGAGCTGAGTATTTGTTATCATCAACCCCCACCCCCTGAGAAGCTCCCTGGCCATTTTTCTTTCACCATTTCTAAATCTGTAACAGTCACCAGCCTACCTACTACGCAGATATGCCCAGGGTTTGCGTATTTCACTCACAAATCTCAATCCATCTCAAGGAGTAAGGGCATGTGGGTGATCTTCAACCTAAAAAAATAAACACTGTACTCAACCTAAGGCTAATTCTAGCTCTCACCAAGCTGGACAACTGTGCAAATCCACAGTAATTTCAGGAACAGGGGACTATTTTTTGGTGCCAGTGGTGGTGAGGCAGGTCTATACACAGCATCATATTAAAGACTGATTTGATTCCTACGTAAGTTTCATATCTTTTTGTTCCCATTGGCACCTACAAATCTACATCTAAACTGGGACAATTGGCTTCTAGTTTCATGAAACTGATTATGAGGAAACTGTGGCAAGAGAGAATGAATAGATCATTGTAAATTTGCTCTCAGTACTGGAAAAAAAAAATCTGATGATGTAAAACAAACAGCTTCAGAGACAGATGATCAGGCTGTCAACCCACATGGACACACCAAAGCCACAGGAAGACTCTTCACCTGGCCTTACATACAGCCTTCCCACAGAGCAGCAAAGCACACCCTCCTGGAGTACCCTCCGTTGAATCATGCATAAGACAAACAGCCAGAAAATAATCTCAGGGAAAATCATGGCCAGGAACCTGGGTAAATTTATTTTTTGTTCTTGTTTCTTGTTTTGTTCTTTGTTGTTTCTCATAGAACAATAAAGGAAATTAAACAGAAACCACGTGTATTCGTAATTCTAACATCCTAACAAAACCACTATAGTTCTCTGAATGCTCTTATCTAGATACATGTGTTTTGACTTTTGTCCCCACTGTCAATATTTTTACAATCACTCTGCCATGTTGCTACATGGTCTTTATGGCTATGTAATGGTCATACCACAATTCACTCAGCCTCTACTTTATTGTAGGACATTTGAATTGTAAACTACTTAATTTATTTATTTATTTTTTTTGCTGTCATAAATAACAGTGCTATGAACAGTTTTGTACATACAGCTGTGCTTTCCTTGAATTACTTCCTTATGATGCATTTCCATGACAGAAATTATAATACTGAAGAGAACGGATTTTTAAATTGATTGCTCTTCATGTATGTTTGTTATAAATCAACTTCTCAAAACCGTGTCGGATGCTTGGTTGATGTATACAACTACAGCCTCTACTTATGTGAAATAAATTGTATTCATTTATTCTGATAAATGGCTATTCAGATTCTCAAAGTAAGCAAAGACTTTTGCTTAAAACAAGTATGTAGTTTGTCCTCTAGCAGATAAAAGATGATGTTTTAATGCATGGGTAGTAAAGAGCTATTTCAGAATAATGTTCTTAAAGGCTTAACTTTGATGACTGACTCCATTCCAGGAAGGATCTAGAAGTTGCTAGTTTCTTCTAGTATCCATTCTTTCTGGCATCCCTGGTTTTATTCTGAGCAACAACATAACCAGCTGTTAATTCCCAACTTCTCTTTCAACTATGGGGTGGTGGGCAAATGAGTTTTAAGCCTAAGTCACTGGGTGGGACAGACAGCTGAGAGTGCACCTGGAAGGTAATTTACCTAGCTTGCCTTCTCCGCACCTCTCTTGCTTTTTCCTGTGCCTAGAATGTTTGTTACAGCTGAAATTTCAACAACCATTTTAAAACCATGAGGATGGGAGTTATATGGCAGGGACAGAGTGAAAATATGACATCTGAATCATCCAAGACTATCTACCTGCAGTCTTATTTATGGAAGAAAAAACTTGGTATGTGCTTTAAGCCACTGTCATCTCAAGTCTCTATTACTAACAGCTGGACATGATCCCTGATTTACGTAATGTTTGTCTAGGACACTGGTTTTCAAACTCCAGTCTGCATCAGAATCATCTGGAGACCTTCTAAAACACAGATTGCTCCCCACCGTTCCCTCTTTCTCATTAAAGGGGAGGGAGATTTGCATCTCTAACAAGTTCCTAAGTGAGATTGATGCTGTTCTAAACTATGCTTTGAGAACCACTGTTAGGATATCTTTCCTGAACAATATTTCAATATTGCAAGCATTAGGCTGATTTAGTATTTACAATTTTGCAATAAGTATACATACCTCTTGATCCTAAGACACGATAGTTAGAAGTTCAGAAATATTTTATATGCTGTTTTATATGCTTTCTCTACATTGTTGAAGAGGTAGCTATCTATATTTTTAAAATAATGACCAAAGTTGATGCATTTCTATAACTATAGGTTCTCCTAAAATTGTTTTCAACCACATTGCTGCCATACTTGGAACTATTTTATAAAATACAATGAAAAAGAAATGAATTTTGGAGGGTGTGAGTAACCTGAAATCATGGGGGTGAAATCTCGAGTTCAGACCTACGTGTAATTCTATAAAACAAAGATGTATGCTGGTGAGACGGCCTCTATCCAGCTAAGAAAAATTTTCCATGGGAAAAAAATTATGAACTCTAAGGAGAATACAAAGTGGTGCAGGTGTAGCTCAGCTAGAGATAAAGTTTACATGGTCAGAATCGTGTAAATGTTAAATATTGACCTAATCAATGCTACTGATATAATTTACAGGGAACATGAGGGGATAGAAAGGACGAATATGTTGGGTAGGGAGCGTGGGTGGGTATGAAAGACATCAAAATCATCTCAATGATGGGACTAGGTAGACAATACCTGTAACTGAAAAACCAAATAAAGGAATAGAAAGATGTCACTCCAATTTGTGGAAGCAAAACCAAAAGAACCACTTCAGAGAGTTACAACTAGTCACCTCCGAGGAAAGGAAAGGAGGAATGCTGATTCTGTTTTGCAACAAGCCTTGCAACCACGTCTTTCAACTTTGAAATAAAAACTGGGGAAACAAATAATTAACTGGTAAGGAAAAAGAACTGATCTGTGATCAGACTTCTTGTAATCTAATAGCTAGTGCAAAGAACCAGAAACCTGATAAGAGTGGCTACTGTTTCTGTCCGCTCAACCCTTCTTCCATGCCTGAATCTTCAGAGCACAAACAGCCCCCTTCCCGCCCTGAGGTGGTCAGGTGACCCAAGCTGGGCCAATTACAGCCTCTCACAGCCACGGCCACGCTAATTGGTGTAAGGAGTGGGCACCTGATCTAAAGGATGGGGCTAATCAGGGCTCTTGGGACTTTTTAAATTCCTGCCAGAGAATAAGAATCTCTTGTTCCTTTTTGTTTTTTAAATGACAGAACATAAGGATGTGGGCTTGCTAGCCCAGCACAGCTGTCTCTGTGTCCATACCCCACCACTTGGACAAGTTTGTATCAGCGAATTAATGTTCCAAAAGGAACAGGGAAGAGATAGAGAATGACAGAGGGGGTCGTCGAGATGTTCAAGGCAGTCAATCAATCATTGCTGACACCAGCTCCACCTGCCCTTAGGATCATTTACACAGCCCCATTCAATCTCTCCTTTTTGTGTATTTACACAAGATTAAATTAAAGTTCATTTGTGGTCATAAAAACTACCTCGTAGTCATAATTCACAGTTGAATACCAAACAAAGCTTATGGAAAGTTTCAAGCAAACACAAGCAGAGAGAGAGAAGAGCATGATGAATCCCAACATCCTCATCACTCAGACCCGCTACTGTCAATATTTTGACAATCCTATTTCATCTATCCACCCCTCCACCCCATTTTCCCCCAGAAATATTTTAAAAGAATTCTAGATATCACATTATTTCACTTGTTAATAATAGATTGAACCATATGAAACTGCTGTTTTTGTAGGTCAAAAGTGGTCAAATATTGCCAATATTCTGTGTTCTGACCTAATATTTCAATAGTGTCAGGTCCAAGGCCACGACTACACCAAATGTCCTGCCTGGGGTTGGGTTCCAGCCCCAGCTGAGGTCCGAGGCAAGTGGGTGGATGGGCGAATAGCTGAAAGAACTCTCAGGGTCTGTAAGCAGGTGAAATGTAATTTTATTCAGCAGCTCTCTCAGCAGCAGCTCTCTTACGCTGTCTGCCTTTACCTCAGCTGTCTCCTCTGGCTCTGCGGCTCCTGTCACTCCCGTGCTTGCAGCTGCACTCCCTGGCCTGCAAGGCCAGCCACAGGGTCAGCAGCTTAACTGTTTCCCTCTGGGCACAAGCCGGTTCCTGGCTCCCCCTCCACCTGCCTTCAAGGCACCTGGCTGTCCCTTACAGGGGCCAGCAGTGTTACTCTTTCTCTGGGCAGCAGCACGTGAGCTGTGCCGTGCCATGTCAAACTGAGCCCCACACACAGCATCAGCAGGGCAGTTATACCTTCTCCAGACAATAGGGACTCAGAGCCAAGTATGAACTTACACAAACGGGTTATATAACAAGTGGAGTATGCACCTGTGCCCTAAACTTGCTGAGTCACTCTGGCCCGGATCTCCGCCTCAGCCTATTCCTTTACCAAAGCACATCCATGTACCTTATGAGTCTCTTAACTGCCAACAACTCTTTTTTCCTAACATAACCACTAAGCCATTATCACACCTAACAAAATTAACAATAATTCCTTAATGTCTAACAGTGAAACCATTTTCAAAATTTTCCAACTGTATCAAATGTGTCTTTGAATTCACTATTGTTTAAATCAGGATCCAAACAAGGTCTACACATTAATTTGGTGAAAATAACTTTGTAAGTGATCTTACTCTCATTTAGCACTGTCACTTAAAAAGAACCTAGGCAGGTAATATGGAATGGTGGACAATCTTCAATCTACAAAATTTAGATTACAAAATATACAAGAAGCTCCTTGTATATATTACTAAATACACATATATTGCATTAATATGTTTATATATATAAAATCTTACAGATTCCAGGCATTGTGATTTTTGCTTCACAGGTTTTCTGCGTTTGCCCTTATGAAGTAACTGCCAATATCATGCCAGGAGATGAGAAAGGGCCCCCCCCGGAGGCCAACACATATGGCCGAGGTCACCAGCTAATAACTGTCAGAACTGAGATTGGAATTTTAAGTTGTGAGGCTCCCAAGTCCAAGCTCTTCATTGCTGTGCGCAACCTGTGCTTTTTGCTCTGGTCCTGGTGAGCATTAATATGCCAGACAAATGCATATTAATATTTTATTCCACAAATGTTTCAGTCAGCTCAAGGTGCTGTAACAAATATACCACAGGCTAGATGACTTAAATGTTTATTTCTCGCACTTGTGGAAGCTGGGAGGTCTAAGATCAAGGTGCTGACAGATCTGGTGTCTGGTTAGGGCTCTGTTGCTGGTTTACAGATGGCTGTCTTCTCATTATATCCTCATTATGTCTGAGAGCAGAGATTGAGAGCAGGGTTCTGTATCTCTTCTTATAAGGGCACTAATCCCATTTGTGGGAGCTCTACCCTTATGACCTAATACCTCTCAAAGGCCCTGTCTCCTCTTACCAGCACATTGGGGGTTAGGATTTCAACACATGAATTTGGGGGAGGGAAGACAAAAACATTCAGTCTATAGCAACAAAGTACTCAGATCTTGTAGGAAAGGGGCTTAAAAAGTAAGCCAGGATTGAGGAACTGCATCCCCAGACTCGGGGGAGTCAGTATGTAAGACCACCCTCTGCACTTCCTCTCTCTCTCTCATCATTCTCCCTCTGCATCCCCAGCCCTCACTGTGGTGCCCCTCTTCCCCTGACCTGGCTTGGCCTCTGGTCTTCCTCCCCTCACTTCCTTACTCCTAATGTTCATCCCCTTTTACCTCTTGCTTTATCTGCTTTTCCACTCAAGTTTTTTAAACTGAACCTTAACCTGCAAACTAACCCCAACGCTGGGTGGTGGTTCATTTATAGCATTTTTTGCTCTCGTCAATTCAGACTAATGAACCCCGTACTGGTATTTCAGAGTAAAGAGTTCAATCCCCTTCCCCTGTGGGAAGATCTAATTCTCTCCACTTAAAACATGTTACTGGTGGCTCACTCCTCTAATCCCAGCACTTTGGGAGGGATCATGAGGTCAGGAGTCCGAGACCAGCCTGACCAACATGGTGAAACCCTATCTCTACTAAAAATACAACAATTAGCTGGGCGTGCTAACATAAGCCTGTAATCCCAGCTGCTCAGGAGGCTGAGGCAGGAGATTCGCTTGAACCTGGGAGGTGGAGTTTGCAGTGAGCCGAGATCATGCCACTGCACTCCAGCCTGGGCAACAGAGTGAGACTCCGCCTCAGAAAAAACAAACAAACAAACAAAAAACAAAAAAAACATGTTACCCCCGGTGACTCACAGCAGGCACAACATCTATGCTGAGTTGTGAGTTTCTCTGCTTACATCATGTGGTCATCACCTGGCTCGCCTAACAGTTCCCAGGGAGATGTCTGCTTCAAGAGAACAACCATAGTTGGAAAGATAGGAGGATCATCTTGACAGCACTTCACAAACTTTAACGGGCATAGAAATCTTATTTGCGGGTCTTTTAAAATGAAAGTTTTGATTTGGTATTTCTGGGATAGGGCCTGAGGGATCATGAGGTCAGGAGTTTGAGACCAGCCAAGGTGGCGGGTCATGAGGTCAGGGGTTCAACATCAGCCTGACCAACATAATGAAACCCCGTCTCTACTAAAAATACAACAATTAGCTGCGCGTGGTGACACGAGCCTATAATCCCAGCTACTCAGGAGGCTGAGGCAGGAGAATCACTTGAACCTGGGAGGCGGAGGTTGCAGTGAGCCGAGATCATGAAACTGTACTCCAGCCTGAACAACATAGTGAGACTCTGTCTCAAAAAAAAAAAAATGTTACTGCCGGTGACTCACAGCAGGACAACATCTATGCTGAGTTGTGAGTCTCTCTGCTTACATCATGTGGTCACCACATAGCAGTTCCCAGGGAGATGTCTACTTCAAGAGAACAGCCGTAATTGGAGAGATAAGAGGGTCATTTTGACAGCACTTCACAAACTTTAACGGGCATAGAAATCTTATTTCATTTTAAAATGAAAGTTCTGATTTGGTATTTCTGGGATAGGGCCTGAGGTGCTGTGTTTCTAACAAGCTCCCTGGTGGTGTCAGTGCTGCTGGTCCATAGACCCACCCCTCTTTAAAACACAATAATCTAGATCACTGGTTCTCAGCACCTGCTACACATTAAAACCCCCAGGATGCTTTTTATTAGGGTAAGTGTTGGTGCAGGGATATGTAGGAGCTCCCAGAGGATTCTAATGAATAATCAGTGAAAACCACCACATTGGAGGCTGTAGTGGCAGCAGGAATTGGGTGGCCAGTGGAGGAATCCCTGGTGGGCTGAAGGTGCGGCATGGTCACGCGAAAGTGGAGGTCCTGGCTCCAGAGGGTCTTTGTTCCTCTGCATGCCCTGCCTCCCTTCGCTGTCCCTCACCTTTGCTCTCCCTTTTCTCTATTGTCTCTGCCGATCCACCCCCTTCCCAAAGCATCTTCTCAACAAGAAAAAAAGCTGAACCAACTGAAGACCAATATTTTTCTTGGATCTATCAGAAAATTGAAGTCACAGGACAAACCACACTCTGAAAATTGGAGACACAGGCAAATAAAGAGGATCCCAGCTTACCAAGAGTGGAAGCCCACATCTGGAGCACATAGGTAGGAGCACTGAAACTGAAACTGACAAATTTCTGAATGCTCACTGTGGGCAGTGTTGAGTTAAAAATTCCAGATGCCCCAGTTCTAGGGGAGGCACCCCAGCTTTTGTTTCATCTCCAGGGGCCCCACCAAATTCTCAGGGTGAAGATTGGAGAAAAATTTATTCATACTTCTAATAGAGGAAGGGGGGAAAAGCTGTGGCTTCCAGGAAATAAATCTTTCTGAAAAAGATGTTGGGATTCAAAAACAACCGTAAATCTGAGCAAGCATGCCATTCAGCACACAATCAGCGATGATGAGTTATTAGATGCTAGGCGCCATGCTAGGTGCTGGGGATTGAGGATGAATAAGACCGCTCCCTCTCCTCCAGGAACTCTAGTCTAGTGGGAAATGCATATGTGCAAACAACTATGTCAGAGATTGTTACAGCTCCTCATGTCTCCTCTCTTCTTCTTGCATAATAATAGAACCCTCCTTTTAAGCTGAGCGTGTGTGTCTCGGGATAAAGATTACATATCCCAGCCTCTCTTGCAAGGCAGGTGTCATCATGTAGGAAGTATTGGCCAATGGGATGTAGTAGAAGTTTTTATGTGCAGCTTTCTGAGACATGTTCTTAAAATAAGAGATGTCCCAGTGCTAACCCCCGGTAACTGTGGATATGCCTTAGTTGGGGAAAGGATCAGGCAGATATAATTAAATCAAGGATTTCAAGAAGAGATCATCCTGGATACTGTGGGGAAAAGAAAGAGAGATCAGCCTGTTACTGTGTCTATACAGAAAGAACATAAGAGTATATATAGACATAAGAGACGCCATTTTGTTCTGTATTTGAGATGCTGTTAATCTGTGACCCTACCCCCAACATTGTCCTTGCAAGAGACATGTGCTGTGGTGACTCAAGGTTTAATGGATTTTGGGCTGTGCAGGATGTGTCTTTGTTAAACAAGTGCCTGAAGGCAGCTTGCTGGTTAAAAATCCTGCCCGTCCCTGGGCGATGGAACATCTCCGTGTAAAACCCGATTGTATGCTCTGTTTACTGAGATAGGAGAAAACCGCCTTACGGCATAAGGTGGGACTTGCTGGCGGGACTTGCTGGTGCAATGCTGCTAAGAGGTTTATGGAGATGTTTGCATATGCGTATCAAGGCACAGCATTTTCCTTTGAACTTACTCATGTCACATAGATTTTTATCCATATGTCTTACTGCTAATTTTCTCCCTAAAATGATCCTATTGTCCTGCCACTCCCTTATCTTTAAGATGGTAAAGATAATTATCAATAAATACTAAGGGAACTCAGAGACCGGTGCTGGCATGGGTCCTCTGTATGCTGAGCGCCGGTCCCCTGGGCCCACTTTTTCTTTCTCTATACTTTGTCTCTGTGTCTCATTTCTTTTCTCAAGTCTCTCTTTCCACCTAACGAGAAACGCCCATAGGTGTGGAGGGGCAGGCCACCCCTTCAGGATACAAAGGGTGGCAGCTCTCCTGCCTTTTCTTTCTACTGGCTGGAAAGCAAATATCTTGGATAATGAGGTGGAAACCTCAACCAAAAGCCTGGGTTTCTGATTATTATAAAGTCACGATACCAGCCTGTATATATGTAACTCTAAAGAGACATAGCTTGATGCACTTGGTATACTTGAACCATTTGCATGCATTCTTTCATTCCACAAGTATCTCGTGAGGGCCTTGTATGCTAGGCACTGGGCATACAGCAGCAAAACACAGCCACAGAACCTGCCCTTAAAGCCAGCTTTTTTATTTTTTGTAATTTAACAAAATACAAAAATTTTATTTTGATATAATTTCAGATTTCACATTGAAATTTTATTTATTTTTAAATTTCCAACTTTTATTTTAAGTTCAGGGGTACATGATATGCAGGATGTGCAGGTTTGTTACATGAGTAAATGTATGCCATGGTGGTTTGCTGCACAGATCATCCCATCCCAATACCCAGGTATTAAGCCCAGCATCCATTAGCTTTTCTTCCTGATCCCTCTCCCTCTTCCCACCCCTCCACCCTCCCACCCTCCAATAGGCCCCAGTGTGTGTTGTTCCCTCCCCACCCCCCTGTGTTCTCATCACTTAGCTCCCATTTATAAGTGAAAACATGCGGTATTTGGTTTTCTGTTCCTGCATTAGTTTGCTAAGGGTAATGGCCTCCAGCTCCATCCATGTCCCTGCAAAGGACATAATCTCATTCCTTTTTATGACTGCATAGTAGTCCATGATATATGTACCACATTTTCTCTATCCAGTCTATCACTGATGGGCATTTAGGTTGATTCCATATCTTTGCTATTGTGAATAGTGCTGCAATGAACATACACATGTATGTGTATTTATAATAGAATGACTTATATTTCTTTGGATATATACCCAGCAATGGGAATACTGGGTTGAATGGTATTTCTGCCTCTGTGATATTTGAGGAATCACCACACTGGCTTCACAATGACTGAACTAATTTACACTCCCACCAACAGTGTAAAAGCGTTCCTTTTACTCCACAACCTTACCAGCAGCTATTGTTTTTTAACTTTTTAATAATCACCATTCTGACTGGTGTTAGATGGTATCTCATTGTGATTTTGATTTGCATTTCTCTAATGATCAGTGATGTTGAGCTCTTTTTCATATGTTTGTTGGCTGCATGTTTGTCTTTTAAGAAGTGTCTGTTTATGTCCTTTGTCCACTTTTTAATGGGGTTGTTTTTTTCTTGTAAATTTGTTTAAGTTCCTTACAGCTGTTGGATATTAGACCTTTGTCAAATGAACAGATTGCAAAAATTTTCTCCCATTCTGTAGGCTGTGTGTTTACACTGTTGATAGTTTCTTTTGCTGTGCAGTGGCTCTTTAGTTTAATAAGATCCCATCTGTCAATTTTTGCTTTTGTTGCAATGGCTTTTGAGGCTCTGTCATGAAATTTTTAACTGTGCCTATGTCCTGAATAGTATTGCCTAGGTTTCCTTCTAGGGTTTTTATGGTTTGGGGTTTTACATTTAAGTCTTTAATTCATCTTGAGTTGATTTTTTTATATGGTGTAAGGAAGGGGTCCAGTTTCAATTTTCTGCATATGGCCAGCCAATTCTCCCAGCACTCTTTATTAAATAGGGAATCCTTTCCCCATTGCTTGTTTTTGTCAGGTTTGTCAAAGATCAGATGGTTGTAGGTGTGCAGTCTTATTTCTGGGTTCTCTATTGTGTTCCATTGGTCTATGTGTCTGTTTTTGTACCAGTACCATGCTGTTTTGGTTATGGTAGCCTTGTAGCATAGTTTGAAGCCAGGTAGAATGATGCCTCCAGCTTTGTTCTTTTTGCTTAGGATTGCCTTGGCTATTTGGACTCTTTTTTGGTTCCATTTGAATTTTAAAATAGTTTTTCCTTATTCTGTGAAGAATGGCAATGGTAGTTTAATGGGAATAGCATTGAATCTATGAACTTCTTTGGTCAGTATGGCCATTTTAACGATATTGATTCTTCCTGTCCATGACATGAAATGTTTTTCCATCTGTTTGTGTCATGTCTGATTTCTTTGAGCAGTGGTTTGTAGTTCTCCTCAAAGAGGTCCTTCAATTCCCTTGTTAGCTATATTCCTAGATATTTTATTCTTTTTGTGACAGTTGTGAATGGGAGTTCATTTGTGATTTGGCTCTTGGTTTGCCTGTTAGTGTATAGGAATGCTAGCGATTTTTGCACATTGATTATCTAAACTGAGACTTTGCTGACATTGCTTATCAGCTTAAGAAGCCTTTGGGCTGAGATAATGGGGTTTTCTAGATATAGGATCATGTCGTCTGCAAACAGAGATAGTTTGACTTCCTCTCTTCCTATTTGAATACCTTTTATTTATTTCTGTTTGCCTGAGTGCCCTGGCCAGAATGTCCAATATTATGTTGAATAGGAGTGATGAGAGAGGGCAACCTTATCTTGTGCTGGTTTTCAAGGGGAATGCTTCTAGCTTTTGCCCATTCAGTATGATATTGGCTGTGGGTTTGTCATATATGGCGCCTATTATTCTGAGGCATGTTCCTTCAATACATAGTTTCTTGAAATAAAAAAAAAGAAAAACTTTGTTTAAACGAAGTCTTGCTCTTGTCGCCCAGGCTGGAGTGCAATGGTATGATCTCGGCTCATTGCAACCTCTGCCTCCCGGGTTCAAGCAATTCTCCTGCCTCAGCCTCCCAAGTAGGTGGGATTACAGGTGCCTGCCACCACACCTGGCTAATTTTTGTATTTTTAGTAGAGACAGGGTTTCACCATGTTGGCCAGGCTGGTCTCAAACTCCTGACCTCAGGTAATCCACCCTTCTCGGCCTCCCAAAGTTCTGGGATTACAGGCATGAGCCACCACACCCAGCCATTGAAAGTTTTTAACATGAGGGGACATTGAATTTTATCAAAGGCCTTTTCTGCATCTATTGAGATCATCATGTGGTTTTTATCTTTAGTTCTGTTTATGTGATGAATCACATTTATTGATTTGCATATGTTGAACCAGCTTTGCATCCTGGGGATGAAGCCTACTTGATCATGGTGGATAAGATTTTTGATGTACTGCTGGATTTGGTTTGCCAGTATTTTGTTGAGGATTTTGCATCAACGTTTATCAAGAATATTGGCCTAAAGTTTTTTGCTGTTGTATCTCTGCCAGGTTTTGGTACCAGGATAATGCTAAAGCCAGCTTTTTTCTGTTCCTCTTATGAGCCAAGATATTTTCTAACTCAGAGCCTTTGTCTATGCTGTTCTCTCTGTCTAGGGCAGCACTGTTCAGCAGAACTACGTGTTCTATGTCTGTGCTGTCCAATATGGCAGCACAGACATGTAACTACTGAGTACTTGAAATGTGGCTAGTGTGACTGAGGCATTGATTTTTTATTTTAATTAATTTAGATTAATTAATGTGGCTCTACTCTACTGCTTTCCCCAAATGGCTAACTCCTTGAGGTGGCTATGGACCATGAACATAAATTCTTTGACATGCCTCCAGTTGAGAGATGGGGTCTCTATCCCTTCTCCTTGAATCTGGGTGGGCTTGTGACTGAATGGTGGTAGTGACATTATGTGACTTCCAAGGCTAGGTAAGACAAAGCCTTGTAGCTTCTGCCTTGGGCTCTTGAAGGTCATACTCTTGGGGCTCTTGCCCCCAGGAAGCTGCATCTCAGAACCCAGCCACCCCACTGCGTGCAGCTGAAGCCACACAGGAGATCACATGTAGTTGCTGCATCCCAGCCTCGGCCTACCATAGAAACTACCACCAACCTTGTGGCTTAAAATATTCTCTTGCAGTTCTGGAGGCCAGAAGTGTGCAATCAAAGTGTTGGGAGGGGACAGCAGGTTCCATGCCCTCCTAGCTTCTGGTGGTAGCTGGCAATCTTTAATCTGCCTTATGCAGAGAATCGGAATATGCCACCTAAAACATGCCACTTAGGCATAAGGATAATTTTGCGCTGAAGGCAATTGAGACACAACATATGCAAAAGGATCTCTCTATTCTCCCTATTTCTGCCTAAAGGCAGGGTACAAATTTCCCTTTCTGAAGGTGTTACCACCCACTGCCCCCCTGCCACCCCTCCTGGCCCCACACCACTACCATATCAGGAGAACCGTTATCCCTAGGGACAGAACATCAGATGGAGTTCTGTCTGCGCAAACTAACTTTACCTTCCGTAAGTTTCCTCCATATATTTACCTTCCCACAAATTACTGACCCTAGAAGCCCATCTCCCTTTTCCTGTCTTGTCACTTCTCCATAAACCCATTGCTGTTTGCTTAGATGGTAATGGTATATAAGCCTGAAATTCTAACCACCCCTTTTGAGTTATTTATCACTGAGTTCTCCTTCATGCATGCATGGTGTACACACAAGTAAACTCTGTTTTTTTTCTCATGTTAACTTGTCTTCTCCAAGTTTGATTTGCAGGCCCCAGCTACTGAACCTAAGAGAGTAGAAGAGGTGTTTCCTCCCCCACACTTGGCTTATAGACATATCACTTCAATCTCCACCTCCACCTCTGTCTCCACATTGCCTTCTCTTCCACGTTTCTCCTCTACTCAAATATCCTTCTCTTTTCTCTTAAGGACAACAGTTATTGGATTTAGGGCCCACCATCAATACAAGATGATCTTGAGAATCTTAATTTGATTACATCTGCAAAGACCCTTTTTCCAAATAAGTATTTCACATTAACAGGTACCAGAGATTAGGAGTTGAATGGCAGGGCACGGTGGCGCACGCCTATAATCCCAGCACTTTGGGAGGCTGAGGCAGGCAGATCACCTGAGGTCAAGAGTTCGAGACCAGCTTGACCAACATGGAGAAGCCCCATCTCTACTAAAAATACAAAATAAGCCGGGTGTGGTGGTGCATGCCTGTAATCCCAGCTACTGGGGATGCTGAGGCAGGAGAATTGCCTGAACCTGGGAGGCGGAGGTTGTGGTGAGCCGAGATCGCGCCATTGCACTCCAGCCTGGGCAACAAGAGCAAAACTCCATCTGAAAAAAAAAAGAAAAAAAAAAAAGGAGTTAAACATATTATTTTGGAGTCACTATTTAGCCTACTATAGCACCTGAAATATGAGTGAGGAAGCCTGGAGATGATCCCAGCCCCAGCTGTTTGCATTACCCCTAGACATTCAAGTCTTCCTGGCTAAGACTCTAAACATAAAGCAGAGATATGCTATTTCCACCATGCCTCACTGAAATTCTGACCTAAAGAATGTTTTAGCATAATAAAATGGTACTGTTTTATGCCACTAAGTTTGGGATAGTTTATTATGCAACAATAGGTAACTGGAAATTCCTATTCATCTTTTAAGCTCAGTTCAAAAAACATGTCTTCAAAGACATCTCCTTAGCTATCTCCTCTATGGTCTAAATTATATTTCCCTCTCTTTGCTTTTCTTTTATGACACTTATCACAATTTGTAATTATATATGCACTTAGGTGTTTTGTTTTGTTTTTTAAAATGTCAGTCACCCTCACTAGACTTCTGTTTCATGAGGGCAAGGACAAAGTTTGTTTCAGTCAGCACTATATCCTATGTATGCCAGGTACACAGCAAATGCCCAATAAATATTTGCTGAATGATAGAAATTCTGGCCTTTCTGTGACTAAATCTACAACTGACATTTCCTTGTCATCTGAACTGAGACAGCTCCTGGAAAACATTGTTTATTTTGCCATTTTAGCTTCCAGACTAAATAAACTAGAATGCAACAAGTGGGAAGCAACATTTTCATTTTCTATGATTCAAACATTAGTTCTTGCTGTCCCAGTTCCCTGGATTAAGTAATTGCTGTAGTTTTCAATTGTAGTGAAAAGAAGTGAATACAAAGACAGCTAGGCTATGAGATAGCCTCTTCAGTTTTTAAGAAAGCATCTGTAAGTATACAGAAAGAACCTCAAATTGTCCTTGTGCATGAGTAAGCAACAATCTCATGAAACATTCTTTCATGAAATGAAAGATTAATGACAAAACAAAGTTAATAGGCTCTTCCTGACATCTTGATCAACAGACATCTTTTTCTAGAAAGTTCACTGGTGCAAGTCCCACTATTATTTTTGTTGGAACAATAGCATATATAGGATATAAATTAAAAGGCAAAGCATGTTAAAGGAGGCCAAAATTAGATAAAACTTATAATTACTTGTACAAATTACCACAGGGATAGAGCGTAACAGAAGTCAGGAAGCAGGTAGGAATTTTAACAGAAACTGAGCACCAGCAGTTGGCACTCCCCTGCATGGCTATCACTCTCCTCACTGTGGTTGGTGGCCTGGTCAGTGGTGAGCGAAGTATTCCTGCCCTTCCAGGCATATCCAGCTTGTACACAGTAGGAATTCTGACAAGATCTGGAATGCCCTACACGATCACATTCTTACTGTGCTTTCTTAAATTCCATATTTGTCTACCAGTGTCAGACTAATGGCCAAAGTTGTTTCCATTTTCCCTGTGATCCAGATCCCATACTCTGAACCACCTTCTTATCTAACTTGTACAAACCACACCAGGATTTCCTCTGCTTTAAATCACCCAGAGCCGGGTACCAGACAACTAAAGACAACCCCGACAGCCCAAAGCTCAGTGACATTATTTAAACTAGCCATTCCTAAGCAATCTCCCCTGCCCTGCCTTGCCTTACTTGCAAAAATGGCAATAAAGGCTCTAAACCATGCTTTCCCCTTGCTCCTGCCTCCTGACCACACCTATTGTTTCCCCATGTGGCCCAGTGTGGCCTGGCCTGCCCCCTCCTCTCAGAAACTATAAGTAATAAATTCTTCTTTCAATGGCATTAGCCTCTCCAGGTTGTCACTCAGTCACCATAAATTAAAATCCTGCGGGTACAATTGAGACAGATCAGCCCTTAGGGGCTTTGTGGTCGCTGATTCCTCTGCCCAGGCCTCTCTTCACCCTGTATCCACACTGCACCCACATGGCTTCTTCTCTCACTACACTGAAGTCTCTGCACAAGTATCACCATATCTGAGAAGCCTTCCCCCATCACCCTGCTAAGTAACTAGAAACCCCTCCTACCTCTGATGGTCTCTACCTGCTTTGTCCTGCTGTATTTTTCTTCATAGCTTGTATCACTACTTGACTCATTTTATATTTATTTGTTTTGTGTCATTCCTCATTCCCCACCTCACATAACATAAGCTTCATTAAAGCAAAACATGCTGTTTCATTAACAGCAGGGTTCCTACCACTTAGAACAATGCCTGGCACGTAGCAGGTATAAAATATATATATATATATTTTGAGACAGAGTCTTGCTCTGTCGCCAGGCTGGAGTGCAGTGGCGTGATCTCGGCTCACTGCAACCTCCGCCTCCCGGGTTCACGCCATTCTCCTGCCTCAGCCTCCCAAGTAGCTGGGACTATAGGCTCACACCACCAAGGCCAGCTAATTTTTGTGTTTTTAGTAGAGATGAGGTTTCATCATGTTGGCCAGGATGGTCTCCATCTCTTGACCTCGTGAACCACCCACCTCAGCCTCCCAAAGTGCTGGGATTACAGGCGTGAGCCACCGCACCCGGCCAAAATATATATTTTTCAGTGAATAAACTTCATTTGTTCAGAGCACCTGGCCCATCAATGAACACAGGAGTGGTCTCAATCCCCTTCAGATTTGTGACTCTCACTGGGGCTGGATATCTATAAGAAGCCAGTCCTCTGGATCAATATGACATGAATTTGTAAAAGGGAGTAAGCAGTTTCAAAACATATCCTGGGAAATCCCAGGATAAAATCCCAAGGAAGCAGTTCATGGAATCAATACTGGGGACTCCTGGGGATTCGAAAAAGGAGCAATTACCATTCCTGAACGATCTGACCATATGGTATTTCTCTAAAAATCTGCTTTGTCTTGGATTTGGGGCTCTATGACACTAGGGGGTAAGGAAAATATTTCACTTTATCATATTGAAACAGCGTCTTGCCCTCTAATGGGGTTGAAGCAGGGTCTGGGAAGCATTTTGGTAACTGTTGGTACAGACATCTTCAGGGTGGACAGGATGCATTCCCTACAGATGGAGCCTACATTATTTATCTCTGCTAGGCAGCTCCCCAATTGTACCTCCCAGCCCAACACAAGTGCATAGTTGACACGGGCAGCCTTTCTCTCCCAGTAATAACAAACGCTGTAACCACTTTTCAAAGGAAAGCTGGGTACACCAGATGCTTGTAATAATGTATCTCAAAAGGTCGGTAAAACATTTAGGGTAAAGACAAATAAGACATTAACAATGATGACTGGAAATTCAGAGGCTTAAGAAGGAGACCATTCGGGAAGAAAGAAAGGAAATGAAGGAGGGAAGAAGGATGAAGGAGGGAAGAATGCTACTCTCTAACAAGACACAAGAACTTATATTCATCATTTGTATGCCCATTGCCTCTATGAAAAAAATCTCCCAGGGTGTGATGGCTCATGCCTGTTGTGGGGAAAAGAAAGATCAGACTGTTACTGTGTCTGTATAGAAAGAAGTAGACATAAGAGACTCCATTTTGTTCCGTATTTGAGATGCTGTTAATCTGTGACCCTACCCCCAACCCTGTCCTTGCAAGAGACATGTGCTGTGGTGACTCAAGGTTTAATGGATTTTGGGCTGTGCAGGGTGTGCTTTGGTAAACAAGTGCCTGAAGGCAGGATGCTTGTGAAAAGTCATCACCATTCTCTTAATCTCAAGTACCCAGGGACACGTACACTGCCAAAGGTCACAGGGACCTCTGCCTAGGAAAGCTAGGTATTGTCCAAGGTTTCACCCCATGCGATGGTCTGAAATATGGCCTCGTGGGAAGGGAAAGACCTAATCGTCTCTAGCCTGACACCCGTGAAGGGTCTGTGCTGAGGAGGACTAGTATTAGAGGAAAGAAGGCCTCTTGGCAATTGAGATAGAGAAAAGCATCTGTCTCCTGCTTGTCCCTGGGCAATGGAACATCTCGGTGTAACATCTGTGTGTTCTGTTTACTGAGAAAGGAGAAAACCGCCTTAGGGCGAAAGGTGAGATGTGCTAGCGCAATGCTGCTCTTTCTGCACTAAAAAGGTTTATGGAGATGTTTACATATGCATATCAAGGCACAGCACTTTTCCTTAAACTTATGTCACAGAGATCTTTATTCATATGTCTTACTGCTGACCTTCTCCCTACGATGATCCTATTATCCTGCCACTTCCCTTTTTCTAAGATGGTAAAGATAATGATCAATAAATACTGAGGGAACTCAGAGACCGGTGCCGGTGCCGGCGTGGGTCCTCTGTATGCTGAGCGCCGGTCCCCTGGGCCCACTTTTTCTTTCTCTATACTTTGTCTCTGTGTCTCATTTCTTTTCTCAAGTCTCTCGTTCCACCTAATGGAACGTTCGTTCGTTCGTTCTTTCTTTCCTTCCTTCCTTCCTTCCTTCCTTCCTTCCTTCCTTCCTTCCTTCCTTCCTTCCTTCCTTCCTTCCTTCCTTCCTTCCTTCCTTCCTTCTTTCTTTCTTTCTTTCTTTCTTTCTTTCTTTCTTTCTTTCTTTCTTTCTTTCTTTCTTTCTTTCTTTCTTTCTTTCTTTCTTTCTTTCTTTCTTTCTTTCTTTCTTTCTCCACGGGTGTGGAGGGGCAGGCCACCCCTTCACCTGTAATCCCAGCCCTTTGGGAGGCCGAGGTGGGCAGATTGCCTGAGCTCAGGAGTCCACGACCAGTCTAGGCAACACGTTGAAACCCCATCTCTACTAAAATACAAAAAATTAGCTGGGTGTGGCAGCGTGCACCTGTAGTCCCAGCTACTCAGGAGGCTGAGGCAGGAGAATGATTTGAACCCGGGAGGCAGAGGTTGCAGTGAGCCAAGATTGCACCACTGCACTCCAGCCTGGGTGACAGAGTGAGACTCTGTCTAAAAAAAAAAAAAAAAAAAATCTCCCAAATAACTTTCCATACAGGGTGATTTGGAAACCAGTTAACTATGGACTTTAAGATATTTTCCTTTACCTAACCCAGATACTCAGAACTAAAATCAGATCAATTTTTCTCTTGTCTCAGAGCTTAAAGGCATTACAAAAGCTTACTGAAATGAAGAAAGTGGGTCTGAGAGTAAGAATGTATCATCTTCAGACTGTGTAGAGGAGAGATCTGGTCACCCCCACGGAGCTGTAGTCTGCATGATATCCAGAGGGAATTCTGTAAGAATGCAGCCACGCTGACTCGTTTACCTATCACCCATGCCTCTCTGCAACTGCAGAGTTGAGCAGTTCCAACAGAGATGGCTTGCAAAATCTGAAAATATGGACTATCCAATCCTTTACAGAAAAAGATTGCTGATCTTTGATAGCTATTAAAGGAGAAAGGTTACTCATCAGGCTACCATGGTCTGCTTAAAATATTTCTGAGGACTCTGTGATGCTCTTCTTCCATTTCATTCCTTTTTTCTTAAGCAAACTCCTGAATGTAATTAGATTTTCTCAGCTATGCTCCCCTATTAAGGAAAGAATGTGCAGACTTACTAACAAGAATTTCCAATCATTCTTGACAGTTATATTTCTCACTGTAAATGACTAAATTGACTTTCCAGTACAGTCTCATAAATTCACATAGGGTACTACAGTTTTCAGCAGTCCAGCATCACTTGACATTAGGCTGTCAATGGGGCAGATCTGCAGGGCTAAAAGACCAGGACCTAAACTACTGCGCCCATGGAGTCAAAGCCCCATGAGGTCTGACCTCACATAACAGTTATACTTGCGTCCTTTGGGAGATCAGGAAAGAATTTGTGCAAGGAATGTCTTCGGTATATGCAAACTTGGATTTCTAGGCCTCTTACCACTGACCTCAAGAGAATTTGCAGGAAAATAATTGAGGCTATAAGTGACGAGGAGAGACTAAAAGCTTTTGCTCCCATTCAGGAAATGATGACTTTTGTGCAGTTTGCTAATGAATCTGATTATGGCATGGGGCTTCAGTTGAGAAAATGGACCTCTTTTGCTATGACTCACATTATTTTCATAAAATTGCTGGCCAGCTTTTACCTCTTGCATATAATCTGTTGAAGAGGAATCTGTTTGCAGAAATTATTGAGAATCATCCGGCAAACAGAAGAGAACTTAGACCAGCTTGCTGTATGAGTAAGGTGGCTTTGTTTGGTGTATAATGTTTCAAAGGATTAATATTAAACTTGTGATTTTTGCTTTGTTTTTAAGGAATACAAAAAATAAACATTTATTTAAAATAAAGATTTCTTGCTCTTACCTTTCAATTTTAAAAAATTTATTGGTCAGGCATGGTGGTTCACACCAGTAATCCCAGCACTTTGGGAGGCCAAGGCGGGCAGATCGCTTGAGCTCACGAATTCAAGACCAGCCCGAACAACATAGTGAAACTCCGTCTCCGCAAAAATACAAAACTTAGCCAGGCATGGTGGTGTATGCCTGTAGTCCCAGCTACTTGGGAGGCTGAGGTGGGAGGATGGCTTGAGCCCAGGAGGTAGAGGTTGCAGTGAGCCAAGATCACGCCACTGCACTTCAGCCTGGTAGAGCCAGACCTTGTCTCAAAAAAGAGAAAAAAAAAAAAAAAAAAGACCAAAATAATACATGAATAAAGATTTAAAACTCAAAAAGCACACAGCTGAGGCAAAAAATATGCTCACCTCCCCCCAGCCTTCCTGATCTCCAGTTCTCACTACCCAGAAGAAACTATTTTCAGCCCTTTTCATGATTTTTTATATCTGCCTTCATAATTCTAAATAACATGCTAAACAAAACTCCTTGCAATACAATAAAATACAGTTTGTATATTTTATTTTTGAAATCATCCCCTCGGAGTCATTCCACACTGATTGTTCCTGGGCTTGCTGCACAGCTGTAACCCCAGAGCTTCCCTTCTGCATTATTTTGGGTCTTCCCACAATCTCCTGCTAGAGGTTTCTGGTTTTCTGGATCCTGTGTCTTCCTCTGGGTGTTTCAGCCTAATTGATGGAGCACATTCTCCTGTTCCTTCATGAGAAAGAAGGAATAGAAGGTAAAATTTTTGTTACCCTGCGTGTTTGAAATTGTCTTCATTATATCCTCATATTTGGTTGATAGTTTGTCTGGGTATAAAATTATGGGTGAAAATTGTCCTCTTAGAGGTGGTGGGCATTGGGACATGGTCCTCTAGTGTCCTGTGTTGCTATGCCATTCTGATTTCTGATCCATTGTATGCTTTTGAAGTCTTTTTTTCTCAGATGTCCTAGACCTTTATCGTGGTATACCTTGGTGTAGATCTTTTTAAAATTCATTGAGCTGGGCAGTCAGTGGTCCTTTTAAATCTAGATGCCCCTGAGGCTCAGTCTGGTAATTTTTTTTCTTTTTACATAGTTTCTGCCCTTCATTTTTTTTCTATTCTCTTTTCCTAGAGACCCTTTTAATTGAAAATTTGGGCTCTTAACGAATACTGTAATAGTTTTGTCTCTTTTGTATTTTCTCTGTCTTTTTGTTCAACTGCCTGAAAATTTTCTTTAATTGTACATTTGATGCCTTCTATTGAGATTTAAATTTCTTCTAACATTTTAAATTTTAAAAACATTCTTATCCTCTGCATGTAAAAAGAAAATTATGACATCCTGTTCTTTCATGTATTGCAGTGTTTTCTCTTCAGTCTCTGAACATTTTTAATTATAACTTTTAAAATGTTTTCTTCTATTCCCTATATTATCTATTTTGTTTGGTTCCTTTTTCACCTTTGTTTTAGTCTCTATGTTTTCTTTTGGAGGCTCCCACAATCTGGTAATCCATTGCTGGAAAGAATGAGACAGGTACTTGTTCTCCCAGTGACAAGAAAGTAAAATGACACAGAAGTACCGTCTCACCATAAACAATTAGAAAACTGAAAGAAAAAAAGAGAAGAAACTTTTTTTGGATATAGGCCAGTGGGAAGCATAGGGCTGTGATCATGGAGAAAAGGGGAGCAAGTGAGGGGAGCTTTCACTACGTGGGCCTCTGCCTGGAGATAATGCCTAGACTGAGGTTCACAGAGGGTAATGTGGTTTGGATATTTGTGCCCTCAAAATCCCATGTTTAAATGTGATCCCCAGTGTTGGAGATAGGGCCTAGCAGGAGTTGTTTGGGTCATTGGTGGAGGATCCTTCATGAATGGCTTGGTACCATCCCTTTGGTGATGAGTGAGTTCTCAGTCTATTAGTTCATGCTGAGAGCTAGTGGGTTAAAGGAACCTGGAACCTTCTCCCCTCATTCTTGCTCTCTCTGTCACCATGTGACACATTTGCTTCCTCTTTGTCTTCTGCCAAGAATAAAAGCTTCCTGAGGACTCACCAGAAACTGAGTAGATGTTGGCGCCATGCTTCTTATACAGTCTGCAGAACTCTAAGCCAAATACATCTCTTTCTTTATAAATTACTCAGTCTCAGGTATTCTTTTATAGCAATACAAAACAGACTGATACAGAGGGGAAATCGAAACAGAGACTGTAGTTTGGTGAGGTCAAAGTGGCTAAATTTTTCAGGGCAGAATACCTAAAAGACAGGAATTTCACTGAATTCTGGAAATCTACATGGGGACTCTCTTGAGATTTAGGCTGAAGACCAATCTGTTTATGTATATGGTGAAGTTCCACTAGGCTGGACAAGAACAACCTCCAAGAAGGAAACAACCTCCAAGAGGGAAACCTTCAAGGAACTTTGAGACAAATAATCTCAGATATCACATAGCACTGAAAACCATTCAGGCTCCCGCCAGTTAGAGTAGAGAGGTCTTATGAATACCCAAGACCCCAGGAGGGCCGTGACTTAAAAGTAGAGCTAATTGCTTTAGGGTGACAGGCTCTAGAACTACCTTAAAAGAGAAAAAAACCTCAAAAGGATAAAACTAATCTAGAAGTAACTGAAACTGCCTGCCAGGAAAAGTTCAATACTCTTTAAAGGAATTCAAAGTTCAGCACTTGACAATATAAAATTCACCGTGTTTGGCATTCAGTCAAAAGTCATGAGCCATGTGCAGAAGAAGGAACGTGAGGCCTATGACTAAATGAAAAATACGTCATTAAAAACAGAAAAGAATTGTTAATGATGATGCAAGAACAAATGAAAAATACGTCATTAAAAACAGAAAAGAATTGTTAATGATGATGTAAGAACATGAAAGCAGCTGTTATAAATGTGCTTTCTATGCCCAAGGACATGGACATAATGAGAAGTGAAATGGAAGGTTACAAAAAATCAAAAGGGAGATTTTTAGGGATGAAAAGTATCTGAAATGGAGACTTCCAGTTTCCATTCCGCATGTACAGAGCTTGGAAGTTGCAGCTCCATCCTAACAAGTACAAAGCTGAACAGGCTGAAAAACCAGCTCTTCCTGGATCTGTAGGAGAGGGGAGGCCACAGGGCAAACCACTGTCCTCAAGACTGGAAAGACACAGAGGCCACTGGAAGGAGTCACAGCTTACTGGGCAGAGACTCAAGAGCAGAAACTGCTGTAGGCTCCGGTCTTAGGAGGGAAAACCTGAACTGTAATTGATTAATTTCCGGAGGCTCGGCATGGACAAGTCTGAACGTTAAAAACTCCAGGAGGGGGCCGGGCGTGGTGGCTCACGCCTGTAATCCCAGCACTTTGGGAGGCTGAGGTGGGCGGATCACGAGGTCAGGAGATCGAGACCATCCTGGCTAATAGAGTGAAACCCCGTCTCTACTAAATACAAAAAACTAGCCGGGTCTGGTGGCGGGCCCCTGTAGTCCCAGCTACTCGGGAGGCTGAGGCAGGAGAATGGCGTGAACCCGGGAGGCGGAGCTTGCAGTGAGCCGAGATTGCGCCACTGCACTCCAGCCTGGGCGACAGAGCGAGACTCCGTCTCAAAAAAAAAACAAAAACAAAAACAAACAAACAAAAAAACTCCAGGAGGACCCAGTCATAGGGAAGTAGCCACACTTTTGTGAGTTTTACCTCCAGGAGCTTGACCATGTTCCAGCAGTAAATACTGGAGGAAAAAAGTCCCTTATGATTCTGGCAAGGGGAGAGGAAAAGGAACTATTTTGAAATATGCCAAAGCATTTTCTTCTTTTTTTTTTTTTTTTTTTTTTTTTTTGAGACGGAGTCTTGCTCTGTGCCCCAGGCTGGAGTGCAGTGGCGCGATCTCGGCTCACTGCAAGCTCCGCCTCCCGGGTTCACGCCATTCTCCTGCCTCAGCCTCCCGAGTAGCTGGGACTACAGGCACCCGCCACCTCGCCCGGCTAATTTTCTTGTATTTTTAGTAGAGACGGGGTTTCACCGTGTTAGCCAGGATGGTCTCGATCTCCTGACCTCGTGATCCGCCCGTCTCGGCCTCCCAAAGTGCTGGGATTACAGGCTTGAGGCACCGCGCCCGGCCCAAGCATTTTCTTCTTAACAACGCCTGCCCTCAGGAGAAACTATTTATCCAGATCCTTATATGCTGGGGTTCTTTCAGAGCCTAACTGACCTTGGAGAAGGGAAAGACAACTCTGGCCCGCTGTAGCCATCCTGTTCCATCTAACTGGGGAGAGGAACTGAGAAAAACTCAATTACATCTTTCTAACAGATAACAGTTTGTTCAAAATATAGTAGCAACAATGTATTCAATTGCTATTCTTATGTATGTATCTTATGTGTATATACTTGCTTATATGTAAGTAAAATGAATGACAGCAAAGATACAAGGGACAGGAGAGAAGACATAGGATTACAGTTTGAGTATCCCTTATCCAAAATGCTTGAGAACAGAAGTGTTTTGGATTTCAGATTTTTTTCAGATTTTGAAATGTTTGCCTTAAACTTACTGGTTCAGCATCCCAAATATGAAAATCCAAAGTCCAAAATGCCCCCGTGAGCATTTCCTTTGAGTGCCATGTCAGTGTTCAAAAACTTTAAGATTTTGGGGCATTTCTGGTTTCGGATTTTCGGATTTGGGATGCTTATTCTATATTTTGTTATTAAAAGGTACTCATGCTACCTGTGTAGTGTTATTTGAAAGCAGACTTGGATTCATTGTAAATCCTTTTTGCAAACTCCAGGGTAACCACTAGAAAAAGTAAATAAATAAGCGTAACTAAATGCCAAAAAAGGGAGAGAAAATAGAATAATATAAATGTCCGATTAAAATCATATAAAGGGCCAGACACAGTGGCTCATGCCTATAATCCAAGCACTTTGGGAGGCCAAGGCAGGTGAATCACTTGAGATCAGGAGTTCAAGTCCAGCCTGGTCAACATGGCAAAACCTCATCTCTACTAAAAATACAAACATCAGACAGAAATGGTGGTATGCACCTGTAATCCCAGCTACTCAGGAGGCTGAGACAGGAGAATCGCTTGAACCCGGGAGGCGGAGATTGCAATGAGCTGAGATCACACCACTGCACTCCAGCCTGGGCAACAGAGTGAGATGCTGTCTCAATAATAAATAAATAAATAAATAAATAAATAAATAAATAAAATAAATCACAAAAGGACTGACTCTGGGCACTATGGGTCATGCCTATCAGTTAGCCCTGCTCTGCAAGAAGTAATAAAGAAGATAAATAAAATACAATAAAATCACAAAAGGCAGAAAAAGAATAGAAGGCAGAAACAGAAGAAAAGAACAAGGGCAACAAATAGAAAATAATAACAAATATGGTAGATATTAATCCAACTATTTCAACAATTACTTTGAAAACCAGTGGTCTAAATACACCAATTAAAAGACAGATTGTCAAGGTTCGTCAAAAAAACAAGACCCAACTCTATGTTATCTATAAGAAACTGCTTTAAATATAATAGCACATACACACTAAATTTAAGTGAATGGAAAATAGCATATGAAGTTAACACTAATCAAAAGAAAGGAAGAGTAGCTATATTAATTTCAGACAAAACAGACTTCAAAGTAAGAAAAATTATCGGGGATTAAGAAGGGCAAAATGATAAAGGGGTCAGTTCCCCAAGAAGACATAACAATCCTTGACATGTACATACCTAACAACAGAGCATCAAGCTACATGAGGCAAAAACTGAGAACTGCAATGAGAAATTGATGGACCCACTATCATAGGTGGAGACTTCAACACCCTTCTATCAGCAATGGACAGATCCAGAAGGAAAAAAAAATCAGTTGAGATATAGTTGAACTCTGTTATATATCTATAATGCTCTCAATCAACTAGATGTAATTGACTGTTTCATCCAACAACAGCAGCATATACTTTCTTCTCAAGCTTACATAGAACATTCACCAAGACAGGCTATGTTCTGATCCGTAAAACATACTCTAGTAATTTTTTTTTGAGATTGAGTCTCACTCTGTCACTGTATTAGTCAGGGTTCTCTTAGAGGGACAGAACTAATAGGATATATAGTTATATAGATATACAGATATATGGAAGGGCTGGGATTACAGGTGTGAGCCACTGCGCTCAGCCCTTCGTTATCCTTTTAATGTCCATGGGATCTATAGTGATGTCCCTTCCCTCTTCCATTTCTGGTGTTAGTAATGCATGTCCTCTCTTTTTCTTAGTCAGCTTGGCTAGAGGCTTATCAAATTTATTGATCTTTACAAAGAACCAGCTTTTAATTTAATTGATCTGCTCTACTGATTTTCTGTTTTCAATTTCATTGATTTCTGCTCTAATTCTTATTATTTCTTTGGATTTACTTTACTTTTTCTAGTTTCCTAAGGTGGAAACTTAAATTACTGATTTTAGATCTTTCTTCTTTTCTAATATATGCATTCAATGCTATACATTTCCCTCAAAGCACTGCTTTTTCTGTAGCACATAAATTTTGATAAGTTGTGTCTTCATTTTCATTTGGTTCACAAATTTTTAATTTTTTCTTGAGCTTTCTTTGATACGTGTTATTTAGAAGTGTGTTGTTTAATTTCCATGTATTTCGGGATTTTCCAGTTAATTTTCTGTTACTGATTTTTAGTTTAACATTGTGATCTGAAATCAGGCATTGGTGTAAATTCTATTATTTTAAATTTGTTAGGCTGGGCACAGTGGTTCATGCCTGCAATCCCAACACTTTGGGAGGCCAAGGCGGGTGGATCATCTGAGGTCAGGAGTTTGAGACCACCCTGGCCAACATGATGAAACCTCATTTCTACTAAAAATACAAAAATTAGCTGGCATGGTAGCACATGCCTGTAATCCCAACTACTTGGGAGACTGAGGCATAAGAATCGCTAAAAATACAAAATTAGCCAGGTGTGGTGGTGCACACCTTTTCCCAGCTACCTGGGAGGCTAAGGCACAAGAATCAACTGAACCTGGGAGGCAGAGGTTGCAGTGAGCCAAGATCACACCACTGCACTCCAGCCTGGGCAACAGAGTGAGACTCTGTCTCAAACAAACAAACAAACAAACAAATGGATAATGAAGGAATACAATGAACAACTCTAAGCCCACAAACTGGATAATGTAGATTAAATGAAATAATTCCTTGAAAGACACAATCTGCCAAATCTCACACAAGAAGAAATACATAATATAAATAGCCCTATATCTATTAAAGAAATTGAATCAATTAATAACCTTCTAAAATGGAAAGCACTATGCTCAGATGGATTCACTGATAACCTCTACCAAATATTTAAGGAAGAAATTATACTAATTCCTTACAGGCGAACTAAATAAAAGATATTCCATATTAATGTACCAGAAGACCCAATATTGTCCAGATGTCAGTTCTTCCCAACTTAATCTATGCAATCCCAATCAAAATCCTAGCAAATTATTTTGCAGATATCAACAAACTCATTTTAAGGTTTATACAGAGATGCAAAAGACCCAGAATAGCCAACACAATATTGAAAGAGATGAACAAAGGTGAAGGACTGACACTACCTGACTTCAAACCTTACTATGAAGTTATAATAAAGTTAGTATGGTGTTGGCAGAAGGATAGACAAGTAGATCAAATGGAACAGAATCGAGAGCCCAGAAATAGACTCACATAAATATAGTGTACTGATCTCTGGCAAATGAGAAAAGGCAACAGAATAGAGCAACGATAGTCTCTTCAACAAATGGTGCTGAAACAGCTAGACAGCCACATGCACAAAATATATCTAGACATAAACCTTACATTCTTCACAAAATTAACTAAAAATGATCCTAGATCTAAATATAAAACACAAAACTATATAAACTTACAGGAGAAAATCGAGATAACCTTGGGTATGGCAGTGACTTCTTAGATACAACACCAACGGCATGATCCATGACAGAAATAATTAATAAGCTGGATTTCATTAAAATTTATAACTTCTGCTCTATGAAAGAAAATGTCAAGAGAAGGAGAAAACAACCCACAGACTGGGACAAAATATTTCCAAAAGACACCTCTGCTAATGGACTCTTATCCAAAATACACAAAGAGCTCAACAATATGAAAACAAACAACCCAATTTTTAAAATGGGCCAACGACCTTGACATACACCTCACCAAAGAAGAGACATAGATGGAAAACAAGCATATAAAAAGATGCTCCACATCATCTGTCAAAGGGGAAATGCACTACGTATCTACTAGAATGGCCAAAATCCAGAACACTGACAACACCATATGCTGGCAAAGGTGTGGAGCAACAGGAACTCTTACTCGTTGCTGCAATGCTGATGGGAGTGCAACATGGTCCAGCCACATTAAAAGACAGTTTAGCAGTTTTCTACAAAACTAAAAATACTCTTACCATATGATCCAGCATTGTATTCTTTGGCATCTACCCAAAGAAGCTAAAAATGTATATCCATGTGAAAAACTGCACGTGGATGTTTATAGCAGCTTTATTCACAAATGCCAAAACCTGGAAGCAACCAAGATGTCCTGCAGTGTGTGAATGAATCAACTGTGGTATATCCAGACAATGGAGTATTATTCAATGCTAAAAAGAAATGAGCTATCAAGCCATGAAAAGATATGGAAGAATCTTAGATGTATATTGCTAAGTGAAAGAAGCCAACCTGAAAAGGCTACATACTGTGTGTTCCCAACTAAATGACATGTTGGAAACGGCAAAACTATGGAGACACGAAAAAGATCAGTGGTTGCCAGGGGCTAGTGGGGAGGGAGGGACAAATAGGTGGAGCCCAGAGGATTTTTAGGGAAGTGAAACTATAGTTGGCCCTTTAACAATGAGGGATTGATATACATAGATATTCTTTTCAACAATATGCATAGATTGAAAATACAGTACTTGTGGGATGCAAAGCCTAAGTATATGGACTGCCAACTTTTCATATACGTGGGTTCTGCAGGGCTGACGGTGGGATCGGAGTAAGTGTGGGTTTGGTTATATGCAGACAGTCCTGGAATCAATCCCCCACATATACCAAGAGACGGCTGTACACTGTATGATACTATAATGGTGGAACACATCATACATTTGTCCAAATCCACAGAATATGCAACTCCATGAGTGAACCCAAGAAAAACTATGGATTTGGGGTGATCAGGAAGTGCCAATGTTGGTTCATCAATTGCAACAATTGCCCCATTCTGTGGGGAATGTTGATAATAGGGGAGGCTGTGCAAGTGTGGGGTTAGGGGTATATGAAAAGTCTCTGTACCTTCCTTTTAATATTGCTGTAAACCTAAAACTGCTCTAAGAAAATCAAATCATATATATTTTGTTCCATATCTGAAATGAGAAGTACACTGGGTAAGATTCACTGATTAGATAATGCAGAAGAAAAGATCTGTAAACTTGATGATATAGCAATAGAAACTACCTAAAATGAAACGCAGAGAGACAAAAAGACAGAAAACATTGAATAGAGCCCCAGTAAACTGTGTAAAAATAGCAAGCTTTCTAACATACATGTCATGGCAGGGGTGGGGTGTGTGGAGTACAGAAACATATTTGAGAAAAGAATGGCTTTTTTTAAAGTCCCCAATTTGATTAAAACTATGAATACACAGATCCAAGAATCTCAATTGCAAGTAGAAGAAGCATTAAGAAAATCACAAATGGCAAAAAATCAATAATAAAGAGAAAAATCACAAAAGCAGCCAGAGGGGGGAGATTTACATTCAGAAACTGAAGATAAAAATTAAAGTAGACCTCGGCCGGGCACGGTGGCTCACACCTGTAATCCCAGTACTTTGGGAGGCCAAGGTGAGTGGATCACGAGGTCAGGAGTTCAAGACCAGCCAGTTTGAGACCAGCCTGGTCAACATGGTGAAACCCTGTCTCTACTAAAAATATAATAACAACAACAACAAATTAGCCGGTTGTGGTGGTACGTGCCTGTAATCCCAGCTACTAGGGAGGCTGAAGCAGGACAATTGATTAAACCCAGGAGGCAGAGGTTGCAGTGAGCTGAGATCGCGCCACTGCACTCCAGCCTGGGTGACAAAGCGAGACTCTGTCTCAGGAAAGCAAACAAACAAACAAACAAAGTAGACCTCAATAGAAACTACACAATTCATAAGACACTGAAGTGTATCTTCAAAGTAACCTAGGTAGTGGCCATAGTACCCAACAGGTGGTTTTTCAGTCCATATCCCCTCCCTCCCCACTCTAGTAGTCCCCAGCGTCTATTGTTTCCATTTTTATGTCCGTATGTAGTCAATGTTAAGCTCCCAGTTATAAGTGAGAACATGCAATATTTGGTTTTCTGTCCCTGTGTTAGTTCTCTTAGGGTAATGGCCCCCAGCTGCACCCATGTTGCTGCAAAGGACATGGTTTTGTTCCCTGGTGTTTATGCACCTCGTTTTCTTTATCCATTCTATCATTGATGGACACCTAGGTTGGTTCCATGTCTTTGCTATTGTGAACAGAACTGTGATGAACATATGAATGCATTTTTTTTTTTTTTTTTTGTGGAATGATTTAGTTTCCTTTGGGCATATACTCAGTAATGAGATTGCTGGGTCAAATGGTAGTTCTAAGTCCTTTGAGAAATCTCCAAACTGCTTTCCACAGTGGCTGTACTAATTTACATTCCCACCAACAGTGTATGAGTGTTCCCTTTTCTCCACAGCCTTGCCAGCAACTGTTATTTTTTGGCTTTTTAATAATGGCCATTCTCACTATTCACAATAGCAAAGACTTGGAATCAATCCAAATGTCCATCAGTGACAGACTGGATTATGAAAATGTGGCACATATACACCATGGAATACTATGCAGCCATGAAAAAGGATGAGTTTGTGTCCTTTGTAGGGACATGGATGCAGTTGGAAATCATCATTCTCAGCAAACTATTGCAAGAACAGAAAACCAAACACCGCATGTTCTCACTCATAGGTGGGAATTGAACGTTGAGATCACTCGGACACGGGAAGGGGAACATCACACACCAGGGCCTATTGTGGGAAGGGGGGAGGGGGGAGGGAGGGCATTGGGAGTTATACCTGATGTAAATGATGAGTTGAAGGGTGCTGATGAGTTAATGGGTGCAGCACACCAACGTGGCACATGTATACATATGTAACAAACCTGCACATTGTGCACATGTACCCTAGAACTTAAAGTATAATTAAAAAATATAAAAATAATGGCCAGTCTGACTGGTGTGAGGTGGTACCTCACTGTGGTTTTGATTTTCATTTCTCTGATGATTAGTGATGATGACCATTTTTTCATGTTTGTTGGCTGCTCGTGTAGCTTTTTTAAACAACCAAAAGCAGAGAGAATTCATTGCCAGCAAGCCTGCAATACAAAACAATGTTAAAGGAAGTTCTTCAAGAGGAAATAAATTGATACCAAATGGAAATTTGAATTTACACGTAAGGATGAAGAATGCCGGCCAACTGTGGTGGCTCATGTCTCTAATCCCAGAACTTTGGGAGGCTGAGGAGGGAGGATTGCTTGAGGTCATGAATTCAAGACCAGCCTGGCAACATAGCCAGATCCCATCTCTACAAAAAATTTAAAAATTAGCGAGGCATGGTGGCATGCACCTGTAGTCCTAACTATTTAGGAGGCTAAGGCAGGAGGATCCTTTGAATCCAGGAGTTCAATGTTACTGTGAGCTATGATTGCACCACTGCACCGCAGCCTAGATGACAGAGTAAGACCCTGTCTCTAAAATAAATAAATAAATGAAAATAAAATGTACAAAAAGGAATGAAGAATGCTGAAAATTATAAATATGTAGGTAATTATAGAAGACTTTTTTCTTATTTTAAATTTTATTTTGAATATAATTATTTACATTTAAAAAAAAGAAGTATTGCAGGGTTTTAAATACCTGTAAAGTAAAATTTATGACAATACTAACATGCAAAAAAAAAAAAAAAATAAGGATATAGGCAATTTGTATAACACTCTCAACTGATTTGACTAATTGACAACTATAGAACATTCCACCCAACAACAGAATACACATTCTTTTTAAGTGAACATAAAACATTCACCAAAGTAGAACATATTCTGAGCCATAAAACAAGTCTTAATACATAAAAAAGATCAAAATTATACAAAGCATATTATCTGACCACAACACAATTAAACTTAAAACCAATAACAGAAAGATACCTGGAAAAACCCCAAATACTTGGAAATTAAGCAAACATACTTCTAAATAACCCATAAGCCAAGGAAGAAAATCACGAGAGAAATTAGAAAATATTTTGAACCGAACAAAAGTGAAAGCCCCACATAATTACATTTGTGGGATGCAGCTATCGCAGTGATTTAAGATAATTTTTAGCATTAAATGCTGCTTTTAGAAAACAAAAAGGGTCAAAAATTAGTGTTCTAAGTTTCCACCTTAAGAAACTAGAAAAAGAAGGGCAAATTAAACCCAAAGTAAGCAGAAGAAAGGAAATAAGATCAGAAATCAATGAAATAGAAAATGGACAAAGAATAGAGCAAATCAATCAAACTAAAAGTTGGTTCTTTGAAAAGATCAGGAATGAGGCACTTACAAGAAGGTGTTGAGGGATAGGTTTTATTAAAGTAGAGTTTCTCAGGCTTAGTTGTACATTGAAATCACCTGGGGAACATTTAAAACTGCTGAGTTGGGGCTGTACGTCTGACTAATTAAGTCAGAATCTCCAGGCATTAGCACATGTTAAAGCTTTCCAGGTGATTCTAATGTTTGAGCTGAGTTTGAGAACCATCTTTAAGAGATGAGGCAAGGCCCAGTCTCTTCACAGTGGAACACCACCCCACACCCAACTACCCACTTGTCGGGATCTAACTTGGACTGGTCAGAGGCTCCAAAGTCAAATTCCCTCATCTCCTGCATGGATTTTATATGCCTGGCTGCTGGTGCTCCGAGGGTGCAGCAGGAGGAGGAGGATGAAATCTCTTCATTTGGTATGTAGACTTTCACCCAGTTTCAATAGGGTGTCTCAGGCCTGGCTTGGATCCCTAAGTCTTCTCTGATTTGGTTTGTCCACAGAGTGAACCTCCAGTCTCCTGCCAGGATTGGGGATAGGGCATCATCTGTTGTATAGGTCAAGGAGGAAATCTGGGAGTCTTGCTGCTCCCATTTATTTAAGCTGTCTTGTTTTCAGCCCTTCTCTGCACCCCTGCTTTCAGAGTCCCGGGTTCTGCCATGTTTGGCAGAGTGAGTTACCTTCTTGCTGCCTTCTCCTACGGCAGGCTTGGGGTTCTGTTTCCTTTGGTTTGATAAATCAGTCTGACATGCACATTCTTCTCTTTCCAGCTCCCAATTTTTTTTTCTGTTGATTTTTTTTTTGTCTCAGTTGTCTCCATTTCCAATCCCTTAGAACTTGCGGTTTGCCTTCTTTCCCCCTTTACTATCACTTTAGTGGGATTTCATGAGAAAATGGAGATACAAGTAAGTGTCTAATCTGCCACATTTAACCAGAAATTTTCCAGAGCCTTTTTAAAAAATCAGAGCACTTAATAATTATGTTAAAAGAGAAACATTTGACAAATTACATTTAGTAGAGTTTAATTGGGCAAAACATGAATCAGGCAGTTCTCAGCACCAGAACAGTTTCAGAGAAACGGGCTCCGACGGAGTTTAATACTCTGTTCGAATAACACTTATAAACAGAAACAGAAATGCAATGTACAGGAAATGGAAGTGAGTTACTGAAGCATGGCTGCTGTGATTGGCCGAGACTCAGCTAGCTGTTACAAAAGCATACTCCTAAGCTGGGTTTTCAGTTTATTACATACTAAGTTTGGTTGCAGTTGTTATGTAAGGACTCAAATATGCCAGTATGGTGGCTTTTCTCAGGCCAAATTTAGTTTAACAATGGTAATCACTTTTAGCTCAGTTACCTTCACAGGAATGCAGAATGAGAGCTGTGCTGGTCTCCGGGATATAAGAGTACAATTACAGCAGACAATAATGGTTTTCCTGCTCATATTTCACAATTTTAATTCTCTAAATAAAATGAAATTGGATTGCAGAACTCCAAATCTAGTGCTTTTAGAATTGATTGCAAAGATTTATATATATATATATATATATATATATATATAAAGATAGTATTTTGTTAGTAAGAGTTAAACCTGCCTCATTAATACTCATGTGTTTTGTTCTTCCATAATGCTTCTAGTGGTAGCAATCCTACTATGTTGTATTGACCAGAAAAAAAAAGAAAAAGAATATGTAACTTTCTGTCTTCTCATTAGGAAGTCATAGTAGGCCTGTCGTTTCCTGGATGTCAGAAGCGTGTCTGTACTGGTTCACTCTCAATACTCTTCCCTTGGGTTTTTAACCTTACGTTTGAACCAAGGGAAAAGCTGTTGGTCATTGAAGCCATGGACTTCACACCACAAAGCTACTGGCAAAGCAGTGGATTAAGCACGTACCCGGGATGGAGACCACCTGGGTTCTAGCCTGGGCATTGCCACTCTCTAACCTGATGACCCTGGGCAAGACAGGCCCCCTCTCTGGCCTTCTGGGTTTTGTAGAATAAAGGGGTGATTTGGATAACATCTCTGGATCTTTCTAGCTTGACAAATGTTGTCTATACCAATTCTTACTGAAAATAAACGTCCCCAGAAGGATATAGAAACGTAACCTGCTTTTATAGGGAAATGACCCAGAAGGGCTGGGCTGGGCCTAGCTCTACCTTCACCACCTCTTTCACTGGTGGTGTCCTGAGGGTAGTGATCAATTCTGGCATTTCAATGCTTATATAGAATTGGCCCAAATGTTGCTCCCTCTTCTCAGGTATCCCAGCCTGGGGCTAAAAGTATGTCTTTGTGCTTTTATGCCAGGTTCCAATCCCTGTCAGTTATGGTTTGTGGGTTTATTTCAAACAAAACAAATATAATGATTATATTTGGGCTTGAGGTCATTTTGGGGTTCTGAGATACTCCCCACTCATAACTAAGGCAAGGTCTGGAGCTAGAGGAAATAAACAGCCTTATAGACAAATTACGTGAAGCTGTGCAGATGAGCGGGCACCTGCCGGGCCCGGTTGGTTGTAATGTGCCGGGCATGCACTATATGAAACGGGCCACTTGCAGGCTATTATGGGTTGAATTATGTCCCCCAAAAAAGCAATCTTGAAATCCTGACCCCATGTGACCTTATTTGGAAATAGAGTAATTGGATGTAATGAATTATGATGAGGTCCTGCTGGAGTAGTGTGAACTTTTAATCCAATATGACTGGTGTCTTTATAAGAAGATGTTGAGAAAATACAAGAGAAGGAGACACTGTGAAGATGGAAATAGAGACTAGAGTGATGCGGCTGTAAGCCAAGGAATGCCAAGGACTGCTGGCCACCACCAGAAGCTAGGAAGAGGCAGGGGAGGAGTCTATCCAGAGTCTCAGAGGGAGCATGGCCTTGTGAACACCTTGATTTTTGAGACTCTTAGCCTCCAGAGCTGTGACAGAATGTGTCCCTGTTGTCTTCAACTACCCAGTTTGGGTGGCTTACTTTATTATGGCAGCTGTATGAAACTAATACGTAGCCAAGGTCAAGTCACCTTTGGCCATCACTAGCTATCATTCCAATTAAAAAGGCATCAAAGAAATGTTTAAACCTGGTAAGCTTTGAATATAATCAAATGATCATCAATATTTAAACCCTCAAGGTAGCCAATGAATGAAATGGAAAATTTTATACTTTCCAAGATGAATCCCTGCCATCGACCCATCTATATTTAAAACATTGGACTTTGCTTCTTGGGTCTTATTGACATTCTGTCAACAAATGATTAAGTATGTATCAAGTGCCAAGAACTGTGCTAGGTGCTAGAGATACAGATATCAATAGGGAACAATATGTACCCCACTCCCTCCCAGAGTTCACATTCTTGTGAGAAACACGGACATTAAATATACTATTTCAAATAATAAATTGAAAGATTACATCCATGGAAAGGACCACAGTAGACAAGTTCAAGATGCCATGTCTGCACGTGATGGGAAATCTCACTGGCAGTGTAAATATTAACCCCTGCTTTCCAAAAAGCCTCACTAAGCCAGTCTGATTTGTAGTCTTTGCTCAAATACTCCCACCATGGCTGATGTCAAGCTCTCCTGCCACCACAGCAGGGTTAGCTAGCACAGGATGCACACACAGTAGCAGGCCGCTCCATTCTATTTCCACCACACATTCCATTCTATTTCCATTGTGACCTCAGGAGCATAAATGTAGAATGTAATAAAATAATTAGAACATGAAAAGTTTTGAGTGTTTATTGCATTTGTTTTTATTATAACTTAATTGTAAATATATGCCACTTAATTTATAATGCAATATTTAACAATCGGCTTGCAAAATTCCACCTTTTGCCAGCTGGGAATAAGTTTGGAGCAGAGGGTTAAGGAAGGCTTTCCTGTGGAGGTGACACTTAAAATGATGAATGTATTAGAATTAGTGAAGTAGAGAAGAGAGGAAGACGACCATTGCAGGCAGGGACCATGGCAAGTGAGAAGTTCCTGGGATTTAAGAGAGCCTGGTATACCTGAGAAACTGAAGGCAGAAAAGGTGAGGAAAAATAAGGAAAAATGAGGCCAAAAGGAGGTCGGGGACCAAATCATGCATAGCCTTGTAGTCCATAGCGAGGATTTTGAACTTTATCTTAAATACAGTGGGAAACTATTGAAGGTGTGAAGCAAGGGATCATTATCAGATTTAGGTATTTAAAATATCCTTGTGCTCTGTCCATGGAATAAAACACTCAAAAGTAGATGTAAGATACTTAGAGCACAAGCACCAGAAGAAAAAGATGAATTGGACTTCAACAAAGTGGAAAACTTTTATACATTGTTGGGGCTCAAAAACCGATACCCCAAAGTATGGCACTTTGACCTGCTGAACTGAGCAAGAAGCCTCAAGGTCTCTCTGACCTTCCCCCTGCCTCCTGCCTCTCGATCCTTCATCTCTCCCTAAGCTCAGGATGAAGTTCTCTAAGTTCTCAAATCTGCCTAAAGCCTGGACTCACCAAGGAAGAAAGCAATTGCTCTTTCATTCAGGCCGCCAACATGCCATCCAGACTGAGGAAGACCCGGCAACTTCGGGGCCACGTGAGCCACGGCCACGGCCGCACAGGGAAGCACCAGAAGCACCCCAGAGGCCATGGTAATGCTGGTGGTCTGCATCACCACAGGCTCAGCTTCGACAAATACCAGCCAGGCTACTTTGGGAAAGTCGGTATGAGGCATTACCACTTAAAGAGGAGCCAGAGCTTCTGCCCACCTGTCAACCTTGACAAACTGTGGACTTTGGTGAATGAGCAGACACGGGGGAATGCTGCTAAAAACTAGACAGGGGCTGCTCCCATCATTGATGTGGTGCGATCGGGCTACTGCAAAGTTCTGGGAAAGGAAAAGCTCCCAAAGCAGCCTGTCATCGTGAAGGCCAAATTCTTCAGCAGAAGAGCTGAGGAGATTTAAGGGAGTCGGGGGTCCTGTGTCCTGGTGGCTTGAAGCCACATGGAGGGGGAGGTTCATTAAATGCTAACTACTTTTAAAAAAAGAAGAAGAAGAAGAAAGTAATTACTTCTGGTCCCTTCCTTGAGTTTTCATTAACTGAACTCATGTCGCAGAAAGACTGAAATCTGTTAACACACCTGGACAGACTTTTGTCACAAACCATTGTCGGCTCTGTGGGTTCAGCAGACTTTGTCCTTCAGACAGACTTTGTTCTTCAAGCCCATTGAATTCCCCTAAAATTCCGTTACTATCCCCGCTAAAATTATCCACGATTCTTTGTCTCCCTTCCCCACTAAGAAGAAGGGAATGTGACTATCCGTGCCCCATTGTGGGGTTGGGCAATCATTCTATGGTTTTTTCCCATGCAGGCTAATAAGTTTGCATATCATTTTCCCTTATTAATCTGCCTTTTTTCAGGTGATTTTTCAGCAGACCTTCAGAGGGCAAAGGGGAAATTTTCCCTTGGCCCCTGTAGCATCAAAGGATACTACCAAGAGACTGAAAAGACAATTCACAGAACAGAGAAAATATTCACCAAATCACACATTTGATAAGGGTCTAATATCCAGAATATATAAAGGACGCTTACAACTAAAAACCAAACAATTCCATTTTAAATGTGCAGGTGGAGGCTGGACGTGGTGGCTCACACCTGTAATCCTCAGCCTTGGGAGGCTGAGGTGGGCGGATCACTTGAGGTCAGGAGTTCAAGACCAGCCTGGCCAACATGGTAAAACGCTGTCTCTACTAAAAATACAAAAATTAGCCAGGCATGGTGGCATACGCCTGTAATCACAGCTACTTGGGAGGCTTAGGCAGGAGAGTTGCTTGAACCTGGGAGGTGGAGGTTGCAGTGAGCCAGGATCATGCCACTGCTCTCCAGTCTGGGTGACAGAGTGAGGTGCCATTTTTTTAAAAAGTAAGTAAAATGTGCAGCTGGGTGTGGTGGCTCATATCTGCAATCCCAGCATTTTGAGAGGCTGAGGCAGGAGGATTGTTGAGGCCAGAAGTTCAAGACAGGCCTGGGCAACAGAGTTAGACCCGATCTCTACAAAAAATTTAAAAATTAGCTGTGCATGGTGGCATTCACTTGTAGCCCTACCGACTTGGGAAGCTGAGGTGGGAGGATCGCTTGAGCCCAGGAGGTTGAGGCTGCAATGAGCTATGATCATACCACTACACTCCAACCTGGGTGACAGAGCCCTGTCTCAAAAAACTAAAAATAAATAAAAATGGACAAAGGGCTCGAATAGACTTTCCTCCAAAGAAAAAGTGTATACAGTGGCCAACAAAGGAAATGATAAGATGCTGAACATCATGGGTCAGGAGGGAAATATAACTTAGAACCACAGTGAGATACCACTTCACGCCCACTAGGGTGACAATAATTAAAAACAATACCAGAAAATAATAAGTGTAGTGAGGATGTAGAAAAATTGGAACCCTCATACATTGCTGGTGGAAATGTAAAATTATGTAGCTGCTGTGGAAAATTGTTGATTGTTCTTCAATAAGTTAAACACAGATTACCATATGACCCAGCAATTCCTCTCAAGTATATAACCCTGAAAATTTAAAAGAGATGGTCAAACAAAAACATATACACAAATGCTCGTAGCAACATTATTCACAATAGCTAAAAGATAGAAACAACCCAAATGTCCCTCAACTGATGAATACATAAGCAAAATGTGGTATATCCATACAATGGAATATTATTTGGCCACAAAAAGAATAGTACTGATACATGCTACAACATGGATGAACCTTGCAAACATCCTGAATGAAAGAAGTTAGACACAAATGCCACATATTATATGGTTTCATTTTTATGAAATATCCAGAATAGGCAAATCTAGAGACACAAAGCAAATTAGTGCCTTGAGCTGGAGGAAGGGAGGAATAGGAAGTGCTGCTTAATGAATATGGGACTTTCTTTTGGGGTGATGAAAAGATTCTAGAACTAGATAATGGTGATGTTTGCATGACATTGTGAATGTGTTAAACCCCACTGAACTGTATACTTCAAAATGGTTAAAATGACCAAGTGTGGCAGCTCACGCCTGTAATCCCATCTCAACAAAAAATAAAATAAAGATTAAAAAGATTGGGAGGCTGAGGCAGGAGAGTCACTTGAACCCGGGAGGCAGAGGTTGCAGTGAGCCAAGATTGTGCCGCTGCACTCCACCCTGAGTGACAGAGTAACACCCTGTCTCAAGAAAAAAAAAGAATTTAATAAGATGGTTAAAATGGTAAATTGTATGTGTATTGTGCCACAGTTTCTTTTTAAGTTTTTTTTTTTTTATAAAAGTTTATTCTTAAATGTACAACAGCTCCAAGACAACACTTAATTCCAGCTTTAGGTGGCAAAAGATGTTATGGCAGGGAATATAGACGTTTAAATAAGGATGAAATAAAGGGTCACCATCTCCTCAGGCACAAGGAACAGCTTACTTTTTGCCAGATTTCTTAATTCCACCTGTGGCCAAGGGCCCCTTCCCCACGGCCTTTGCTTTTAGCTCCTCGAGTTTCTTCTGCTCCTCTTTTTGTTTCTGCTTGAAAGCCTTATCTTCCTCGTCCATCTCCTTGGCCTGCTTCTTAGGCTGTTTCAGTGGCTTCTTCCTGCCACCTTCGCAGCCGGACATGGTGCCTGCCGCCCCTTCCCCCGTGCCACAATTAAAAAAAAAATGAATGCAAGGAGCCTGTGAGGAGATATTTGGTAGGCAGAATTGTGGAGACTGGGAGTGAGAAGAGTCAGTCAGTGGTATCCACCAAGTTTCTGACAATAGCAACACATGGGTGGCGATGCTATTTATCAAAATTGGAAATTCCAAAGGTAGAAATGGAAAGACCTAGACTTCCTTTTTGGGCATGTTGTGACTGAATTGCCCGAGAAGCATCTTAGCAGAATTTCAGGAGGCAGTCGGCTACCTGCTGTCTTCCTCATGCTTGTGACCTCATATTTCCAGATGGCTGCTGCGTTTCTAGGCTTCCTGTCCCTGTGCCATCAGAAAAGAAGGTGTGAGGGAGGAGTGCAGGAGGGCAAGAGAAAAATGTCTTCCCAGAAACTCAGCGTATGTCTCAGTGGTCAGGTGAGTGTCCCCTGGCCACCCTTTGCTGCAGGGAATGGGGTGGGGGAGTAATTTTACTCAGCACCATCCAAGGTAAATAAAGCTGGACACTAAAGTGGTAAGGACAGCTTTTAGCCCATAATATTACAATTGTAGTAGGGAAGAGGGTCCAGTGTGAACTGAACTCAACTCTGATTTGCACAGAAGTAGTGGGTATTTTAAAGGGAGAATGGGCCTGGTGCTGTGGTTCACACCTGTAATCCCAGCACTTTGGGAGGTGCAGGCAGGAGGAGTTGAGACCTTGTCACTACAAAAAAAATAATAATAATAAATTATCCAGGTGTGATGGCACATGGCTGTGGGCAACAAAATGAGACCCTGTCTCGATAAAAAATAAAGGGAAAGTGAGGCAGCAGGGAGGGTCTGAGTGGGGCTCAGTAGAATTAGGTTGAAAAATTACAAGGGTTGGTCAGTGTAAATGCCCATGAGGCAGCTGCATCTGCCACCTGGCATTTATCAAAGTTAGGATGCCACAGGCTGGGAGACAGAGGCCCCTTCCTTCCTGATGATCATCATTGTAAAGGGATTACCTTCACATGCTTCAGGAAGACACCCCTGAGTTGCAGGTGATACCCAGACATCTCAAAGGGGCAGCGAGAGGATCCTCAATTGTAAGCCCTTTGTAGTAAATGCTCTGAAAGTGGTGGGGCTTATCCTCAGGGGTTGGCTAAAAACAAATAGTGAATTCTCCTCGAAGCCTTTTCTTTTCTCAGGCAGGTACTTTAAGGGGGCCTAGGGTCATCCTAGGGGTGCAGCCTGGAGCTGTTAGAAATGACCCTAGTGTCTGGTCAAGTCTTTTAATATGGAGGGTATGTTCCATTCTCCATAATGGGATTATTACGCATTATATGCCTGTATCAAAATATCTCATGTACTCCATAATATATGCACCAAGGTAAGTGCATAAGTATATGCACCTACTATGCATTAAACATAAAAATACATCTTGCAGTCAAAGATTTTTAAAAAATACATCGGCCGGGCACGGTGGCTCACACCTGTAATCCCAGCACTTTGAGAGGCCAAGGCCAGCAGATCACAAGACCATCGTGATCCAGAAGCCAGGAGATCAAGACTATCCTGGCTAACACAGTGAAACCCCATCTCTACTAAAATACAAAAACAAAATTAGCGGGGCATGGTGGCAGGCGCCTGTAATCCCAGCTACTTGGGAGGCTGAGGTGGGAGAATGGCGTGAACCCAGGAGGCGGAGCTTGTAGTGAGCCGAGATCGCTCCACTGCACTCCAGCCTGGGCGGCAGAGCAAGACTCTAAAAAATATATATTTTATATATATATATTTATATATAATTATTTATATATATTTACATATATTATACATATTATTTATATATAATATATATTATTTATATATATAACTCTCTACCTATATTATAGTCCGTATAAATATATGTATATGTGTGTATATATATAGAGAGAGAGAGAGAGAGACAGAGTGTGTGTGTGTGTGAGTGAGTTTTCCAGGTGCAGTGGCTTACACCTGTAATCCCAGCACTTTGGGAGGCTGAAGTGGACAGATTGCTTTGAGCTCAGGAGTTTGAGACCAACCTGGGCAACATGGTGAAACCTTATCTCTCAAAAAAATATAAAAATTAGCTGGGTGTTGGTGGCTCAAGCCTGTATTCCCAGCTTCTCAGGAGGCTGAGGCTGGAGGACCACTTGAGCCTGGGAAGCGGAGGTTGCAGTGAGCTGAAATTGAGCATCTGTATTCCAGCCTAGATGACAGAGTGAGACCCTGTCTCAAATATAACATACATATATATATGGAGGGTAAAGGGTGGAAATCATTTGCGCCAAGAGTCTGTCATTCTTATAGGCCAAGGCTGAGGCCTAACCAAGAAGAGGGCTCAGAGAGGCCTGGCTAGAGTTTGACCAGGGAAAGGATTTTTGTCAGGTTGTGCCACTGCCACTCCTAAACAAAACTGTTTCTGCTTTATGAAGAAGAAGCTGGAATGGATATCAGAGAGGCAAATATCAGCATCTTTCTTACCGTGTAATTAATGTTGTGAACAATTTCAGCAGAATTTGGACAGGAAATCTTGAAAATAATATCAGGTGGAGATGGAATATCTTCTTGTCTGAGGCTGAGTGATTTCAATTCCTTTCATCTTTCTTCATTGTTCGTTCATATTTGTCAAAAATGTAGTCATTTCAATAACTTTTCCCCAAGTCACTTTGACTTTCCAGCATCCCCTGTGAGCTCAGATTTGGAGTCACCTTTCTTGTAAAGGAAGGATAGTAAGGTAGGTGTGTAAGGTTCTGTAAGGTATGTGTGTTGGTGCTGTGCTCTAGGAAAGCAAAGTGAAATAACCACACAGGTGAGAGACTGAGAAAGACAAGAGACACCTGAGTAATGTAGTTCCTTTAAAATCATCAGGCCCAGCAAAGCATAGGAATGAGGCATCAGTCATGTGCCACTTCCCCAACTCGAGCTGAATAATTGTCTCTTGAAACCGCCTGCTGTGTGGACTCTAAACTGAGTGTCGCCACTTAGCAATGCCATACTCTGAACACCATAACTCATACCCTATAGTTTAACAATGTGTATAGCCAATACTGATGAATGTTATTTCTGGGAACCAATGAAAATTCTGAAAAACAACATCTGTAATCACCTCCTCTCCTGATTTGTCTTTTTTTCTTTAAAAACTCATGTCTGCCCTTTGTTCTCTGGAGCACTCCCCAAAGCAACTTGGAAGAGTTTCTCAGTCTTCAATCCCCACCCTTGGCCCAAATAAACTCTCTACTGTTAGGCAGGAATCTAGACCCAACATGGCGGCGTTACCCGGCATAGCAGGCCTTTTGTTAAAGACTCCCTTCACCCTTGTAGACACCCACAGACTCACGTGTGTCAGAGTTCTGGTTGGGCAACCACACTCCCCCATGACCTGCAGCTCACCTGCATTTCACAAGTACGTAAACAGCTGTTTCAGTTAAACAGTTTCCAAAGACCCCTTCCTCGTGACATTGCAGTTTCAAGACCCCCCAGGACTTGTTTTTGCACAACCAACTTCCCCATCGCTCAAGCTATAAAAGGTCCCTACCCTCCTCCCTCAGTGCGACTTCCTCGGCCCGCACTTTTGGACTGAGGAACCTCGCCCGTGAGTCCTAACAAAGGCTATTCTCACTGCCATTTGCCTTGTGTCTTCGTTCCCGGTTTGGCTCCAGCCTCAGTTTACCTTTACATCTACCTATATTAATTTTCCTCAATTTCTTTCTTTAGGTCAATGCTGTGTTCTGACAAAGATTCTTTGCTTGGAGAAATGTTAGGCTCCTAAACCTTTTAGAATCTATCAGTGTACTTCCTTGGAAAATCCAGTTTTAGCAAAGAGCCAAGCTAAGTCAGTTTCACAAGAATCCCCACCAACATCCACCCTTGATATCTGATCAGGTTCCTCATCTTCCACCATCCCCTAGGTGAGGTCTGATCACCCTGGCCTGTCTTCAGCAAGAATCCTGTTAGGCCTGTCTAGTCAGAATCCTCCTTACCCCTGATGTTCCTTCTTAGTAGTTTTCCATGCACTGGTCCCCACCCTCCTCCTTGGCTATAAATGTCCGCTTGCTCATGCTGTATTCAGAATTGAACTCAATCTTTCTCCCCCACTCCAAAACCTCATTGCAGTGGTCACTATACCTATAGCGAGGGCCTCAGTAAAGTCTTCCTTACTGTGCTTTAATAAGAAGAATTGAATAATCTTTTCTTTAGCAGTTCCTAACTTTTGTTTGACACATAGGATATTAATAGCATGTGGAACCAGGAAGGTTTCAGTTACCCATGACTTGGTGATAATAACATTCTTATTCTATCCCAGCTAGAATTTTCATTGTTTGGCCTCTGCTCAAAGATGGGAACATTTAAGGAATAAAACAACCTTTCAGCTCTTCATGTGTAAGCCTAACCTAAACCAAATTTAGTTTTCAGTTATAAAAAACATGCCATTTAAAAAATGTCAACCAACACAAAATGACTGAATTTTTACACTTCACTTTTAAAATGTGAACACCCTTAGAAACATCAGGATTGCTATTCCAGGCACACACACATAGAGGAGTGTTTATTTCACAACGGCGAGTGTTGACTACTAGAAATAAGTCATATATTTGAGAAGCATTAGGGCAAGTAGTGTCTCAAGAGGCCAATGTTTAATGTTGGCTTTGTGACTAAGAGAAAATATCCCTTTCTCATCTGCACCCCAAGGCTCTGTTGCCTCATTTATAAAACAACAATTCCTCTAGGTAATTCTACTTGTGAGCATTAAATTCCACTCTGTATTTTTTCTCTTTGCTGTTTTAAGGAAGTAAAATTTAGAAATTAAAAATTGAAAAGGCAGACTGCGATATGGCGCACTGGAAAGAGCCCAGCTTTCAGAGTCAGGACATTGGAACACTGCAGCTCTCATCCTGCAGCTCCTAATAGATCTGCTGTGTCAGTCTGGGCAAGTCCCTCCATACTTCTGAATTTCTGTTTCCTTATCTGTAAAGAAAAGGTCGGGGGAACGGCGGTGGAGTGGGGCAGGCAGGATAGGCTCTGAATGGCTGATCCTCAAGATCTCTTCAAGCTTGAATATTCTGTGACTTTTATTACATAAGCCAAGGCGTTGTATAGATGTAGTGGGAAGTTATGCTTCCAGCTGCAAGTAACAAAAAACTGACTTACTATGGCTTCATTTACCTTTTTTCATAATCAAAAGATTTAGAGATAGGAAGTCCATTGGTTAAGTGGCTCAGCGATGTCAGGGATAGCATCTTTTTTTTCTTCTTTTAAAAATAGCTTTAAAGAGGTATACTTGATATGGAATAAATGCCACATAGCGTGTGCGATTTGATAACTTGACATTTTTATATGCCCATAAAACCAACCCAACAATCAAGATAGTGAACATGTCCATCACCCCCAAAACTTTCTTGCTTCCCATTTATAATCTCTCCCTCCTATCTCTTCCTGTACTCCTCAGGTGACCATGGACCTGCTTTCTGTCACTGTAGCCTGATTCGAATTTTCTAGAATTTTCTATAGAGTAGTATGTACTCTTTTCTGTCTAGCTTCTTTCACTTAGCATAATTATTTTTAGATTGATCCATGTTGTAGTGTGTATCTATAGTTTCTTTTTATTACCAAAGAGTATTTCATTTATGGATATATTATGTTTTGTTTATCCATAAATGTTGCCCACTAATTGAAGGTCATTTAGGTTGTTTCCAGTTTTTATTATAAATAAAGTTACTAAGAACATTTGTGTAAAAGTCTATGTATGGCCATGCACAGTGGTTCATGCCTGTAATCTCAGCTCTTTGGTCCAGGATGCAAGGTGGGTGGATCACTTGAGGTCAGGAGTTTGAGACCAATCTGGCCAACATGACGAAACCCTATCTATACTAAAAAATACAAATATTAGCTGGGCGTGGTTGCAGGCACCTGTAGTCCTAGCTACTCAGTAGGCTGAGGCAGGAGAATAGCTTGAACCTGGGAGGCAGAGGTTGCAGTGAGCCGAGATCATGCCAGTCATTCCAGCCTGGGTGACAGAGTGAGACTTTGTCTCCAAATAAACAAAAACAAAAAAATGCTATGTATGAACTACATTTTCTTTCCTCTTCGGTAAACATCTAGGAGTAGGATGCCTGGGTCGTATGATAAATAAATATTGAATTTGTTTTAATAAAACCCCAGATGTTTTCAGTGTGATTCTACCATGTTACTTTCCTACCAGCAGTGTATGAGAGTTCCAGTTCTTGTACATCCTTGCCAGCACTTGGTATGGTGGTTAAAAAAGAAAGCTTTTAGCCATTCTAAAAGTTATATACTGTATAATACTCTAAAAGTTATATACTGTATCTCATCATGGATTTTTATTTGTTTGTTTTTGTTGTTTTGGTTTTGGGTTTTTTAAAGACGGAGTCTTGCTCTGTCACCCAGGCTGCAGTGGTGTGATCTCTGCTCACCACAACCTCCGACTCCCAGGTTCAAGCGATTCTCCTGTCTCAGCCTCCCAAGTAGCTGGGACTACATGCATACACCATCATACCTGGATAATTTTTGTATTTTTAGTAGACACGGGGTTTCACCATGTTGGCCAGGCTGGCCTTGAATTGCTAACCTCATGTGATCCGCCCACCTCTGCCTCCCAAAGTGCTGGGATTACAGGCATAAGCCACTGTGCCCAGTGCATTGTGCTTTTAATTTGCATTTCCTAATGATGTTGAGATTCTCTTTATGTGCTTATTTCAGTACATTTTCTCGGTAAGGTGACTGTCCAAAATTTTGCCCACTTCTTTATTGAGTTGTTTGTTTTCCTATTATCAGGTTTTGAGAGTTATATATTATTTTTAATAGATGTATGACTTGCAAATATTATCTCCCAGTATGAGGCTTATCTATTCATTCTCTTGACTGTATCTTTCAAAAACACAGTTTTTAATTTCGATAAAATTCAGTGTATCAATTATTTCTTTTATGCATCATGCTTTTAGAGGTTTATCTAAGAAATCTTTGTGACCCAGAGTTACAAATGTTTTCTATATCTTCAAATGTTTTCTATATCTTCTAGAATTTTGTAGTTTTAGATTTTACATTTATATCTATGATCCATTTTGAATTAAATTTCGTAGATAGTGTGAGGTATGGACAGTCAGGCCTCTGAGCCCAAGCCAAGCCATTGCATCCCCTGTGACTTGCACATATACGCCCAGATGGCCTGAAATAACTGAAGAATCACAAAAGAAGTGAAAATGCCCTGCCCCGCCTTAACTGATAACATTTCACCACAAAAGAAGTGAAAATGGCCGGTCCTTGCCTTAAGCGATGACATTGTCTTGTGAAAGTCATTTTCCTGGCTCATCCTGGCTCAAAGGCTCCCTCACTGAGCACCTTGTGACCCCCACTCCTGCCCGCCAGAGAACAACACCTCTTTGGTAGAACAACACCCCTTTGACTGTAATTTTCCTTTACCTACCCAAATCCTATAAAACGGCCCCACCCTTATCTCCCTTCACTGACTCTCTTTTCGGACTCAGCCCGCCTGCACCCAGGTGAAATAAACAGCCATGTTGCTCACACAAAGCCTGTTTGGTGGTCTCTTCACGTGGACGCACATGCCATGGACCAGATTTCATTTTTTTTTTTCCCTACATGGATATACAATCTATCATTCTAGCATCTAGTTTATTTAGAAAACTATCATTCTCCACTGAATTGCTTTGCTTTTGCAATTTTGTGAAAAATCAGTTGTCAATATATGTGTGAGTTTATTTCTGGTCTCTCTGTCCTATTTATTTGTCTAGCTTTGTCAGTATTATCACTCTGTCTTGGTTATTGTAGTGAAAGGAATGAGGCACATCCCCCATATATCTCCCAACTTCCTGAGTCCAGCACAAACACATTCCTCCATATTTCTTTCAAACTTCAGAAAAACATCACCTGGGAGATCTCCGATAAGGAATGCTAAATGTAGAATGTTAACCAATTGTAATGCTGTAACCGAGAGAATTACCTTGTTCCCTGTAACTTTACATATCCTGTTTACATCGGGCTATAAAAAGCAAGCACTCGCATTGTTCGAGGCCCTCCTGTATGCTGTGGAATGGAGGGACCAAGTTCGAACTTGTAGTAAAGATCCTTGCCGCTTGGCTTTGACTCTGGACTCTGGTGGTCTTCTTTGGGGAACAAACGGTCTGGGCATAACATCTGGGGGCTCGTCCGGGATTCCCCAAGCCCACCAGACCCCTAGTCAAGGGATCTACTAGGATCGATCTACTGATAGGTGAGCCGGCTCGTCTCCGTTTGTCTGTCTGTGTCTGTTCTGAATCTGAATCTGTGACTCGCGAGGTCTGAAACTGAAGCTGGCGCAGTCCTGGCGGACGCACTATAGGACAGCCAGTGGAGACCAGTGGGAGACGTCCCCTGGCTCTCGTCTGATCTAGATTGCAATCTGAGCTGCCGAGCAGCTAACTCTGACCCGGGCTTCCGGTGCGCGCTTGCGATCTGGGCTGCCGGAGCGCGATCGCGATCCGAGCAGCTAACTCTGACCCGGGCTACCGGTGTGCGCTTGCGATCTGGGCTGCCCGAGCGGGATCGCAATCCGAGCAGCTAACTCTGACCCGGGCTTCCGGTGCGCGCTTGTGATCTGTGCTTCCGGTGCGCACTTGCGATCTGGGCTGCCCGAGCGCGATCGCGATCCGAGCAGCTAACTCTGACCCGGGCTTCCGGTGCGTGCTTGCGATCTGGGCTGCCGGAGCGCGATCGCGATCCGAGCAGCTAACTCTGACCCGGGCTTCCGGTGCGCGCTTGTGATCTGTGCTTCCGGTGCGCGCTTGCGATCTGTGCTACCGGAGCCGCTTGCGATCTGGGCTTCCGGTGTGTGCTTGCGATCTGCGCTTCCGGTGTGCGCTTGCGATCTGTGCTACCGGAGCCACTTGCGATCTGGGCTTCCGGTGCGCGCTTGCGATCTGCGCTTCTGGTGTGCGCTTGCAATCTGTGCTACCGGAGCCGCTTGCGATCTGTGCTTCTGGTGTGCCCTTGCGATCTGTGCTACTGGAGCCGCTTGCGATCTGTGCTACCGGAGCCGCTTGCGATCTGTGCTACGGGAGCCGCTTGCCATCTGCGCTTCCGGTGCGCGCTTGCGATCTGTGCTACCGGAGCCGCTTGTGATCTGTGCTACTGGAGCCGCTTGCGATCTGTGCTACCGGAGCCGCTTGCGATCTGTGCTGCGGGGGAGCGCTAGCGCGTTTGCGATCTGGGCAGCAGCTGTCTCTGACCCGGGCTGCCGGGGTGCGCTTGCGACTAGATATCATTAATAAGTCAGATCAGATTTCCTTTACAGGGATTCTAACCCACATTCCTTTACAGGAAGAGACTACAAATTATTACAGGATAGGTAATACCCAGAGCACTCCTCTATCTCTCCTTACAAGTATTTTCAAAGAAGTAAGAGCAAGGGGCCATGATCTTGGTATAGAAATCAGGAAAAGAAAGCTAATTACTCTGTGCCGCTCCGAATGGCCTGCCTTTGATGTGGGGTGGCCACCCGAAGGGACGTTCCGACTTGCTGTCATCACTAGAGTAAAGTCCAATATTTTCCCACCTGGGCGTGCGGGCCACTTAGATCAAATCCCATATATCCTCATATGGCAGGACCTTGTTGAGAACCCACCTCCTTGGCTGTCCCCTTTCCAATTAGCCCCTGAACCCTGTAAGGCACTGGTTGCTCGACCACTAAAATCCAAGCAACCAACTGCCCCCCCCATCCTGTTCTACCTGATAGCAGGGACCCACTGTTCACAGAACCCCCTCCGTACCCCTCCGGGCCCCAGGCCCCATCCCCCGGGGCTAAGCTGTGGGAGGGAGCAGGCGGACGGGAGGCGGCCGGCACACACGGGCCTGCTGAAAGGGAAAGTAACTTTGAAGGGGCCGCGGGGCGGACACGAGGGCACACTTCACGGGCTAGCCCCCCCCCCGGCCGCCTGACTCCACGGTGGCTTTACGCCTTCGGGAAATAGGACCCCTAGATGACACAGGAATCCCCAGGCTCCAGTACTGGCCATTCTCCACCAGTGATCTGTATAACTGGAAGACTCAGAGTGCTCGGTTTTCAGACAACCCCAAAGATTTACTGGCTTTACTGGATAGTGTCATGTTCACCCACCAGCCCACTTGGGATGATTGTCAGCAGCTCCTCCGAATCTTGTTCACAATGGAGGAGTGAAAAAGAATACAGATAGAAGCTAGAAAGCTGGCCCCGGGGGACGACGGTCAACCGACTGCCAACTCCGACCTCATAAATGCGACTTTTCCTCTGACCAGGCTGGCGTGGGACTACAACACGGCAGAAGGTAGGGGACGGCTACGCCTTTATCGCCAGACTCTAATGGCGGGTCTCTGGGCAGCTGCTCGCAAGCCCACTAATTTGGCTAAAGTATACTCTGTTCTGCAGGGAAAGACAGAGAGCCCAGCTATCTACTTAGAAAGATTAATGGAAGCTTTTAGACAGTACACCCCCATAGACCCACAGGCTCCAGGAAGTCAGGCAACTGTTGTAATGTCCCGGAAGCAGACTTTTCTGCAGATCCCCAGGCCACAATCCACCTGACAAGTGAGGGAATTCCTGGGGTCAGCGGGATTTTATAGACTATGGATACCTGGGTTCGCAGAATTGGCTAAACCCTTGTATCAGGCAGCACGGGGGCAACAGCCATTTAATTGGACAGACGAAGCCGAGTCGGCTATCCAACAGATCAAAACCGCCCTACTCTCTGCGCCTGCACTGGGACTACCTGATGTCACCAAGCCCTTCCACTTATACGTGGACGAGAGTAAGGGTGTCACCAAGGCGGTAATAACTCAGAACTTAGGCCCCTGGCAGAGGCCGGTTGCCTACCTGTCAAAGAAGATAGACCCAGTGGCTGCCGGGTGGCCCCCTTGTCTCCGAATGATTGCGGCCACGGCTCTGATGGTACAAGATGCTGATAAACTTGTCATAAGTCAAGAATTGCGGGTCGTTGCCCCACATGCCATCGAAGGTGTACTCAAACAGCCACCTAATCGATGGATAAGTAACACCCGGCTCACCCACTACCAAGGACTATTACTAAATCCTATCAGGATAACCTTCCTGCCCCCAACAACCTTAAACCCTGCCTCACTGCTGCCCAACCCTGACCTGGACGCGCCACTCCATGATTGCACAGAGATACTAGCTCAGGTGCACGGAGTTCGAGAGGACCTGCAGGGCTGCCCACTCCCTGACGCTGATCTCGTCTGGTTCACTGATGGGAGCAGCTTCATGCATCAAGGCCAGAGGTACGCTGAAGCGGCAGTGACTTCAGAGACTGAGGTAATCTGGGCGGAACCCCTGCCCCCCGGGACATCGGCCCAGAAGGCCGAGCTGATGGCGCTCACCCAAGCTCTTACCTTAGGGGCAGGGAAGAAGCTGACAGTATATACAGACAGCCGATATGCTTTTGCTACGGCGCACATACATGGAGCCATTTACAGGGAGCGAGGGTTACTAACGGCTGAAGGAAAAGAGATAAAAAACAAGCAAGAGATCCTAGCCCTGTTAACAGCGCTATGGAAGCCAGAAAAGTTAGCCATTGTGCATTGCCCAGGGCATCAGAAACCAACCACTCCAACTGCTCAAGGCAACTTTCTGGCAGACCAAACTGCAAGAAATGTGGCAAAGGCTCCCAGCCAACTCCTTGCACTCCAGCTCCCTGACCTGGGCCCCCGGGACTTGCCATATTTCCCTGATTATTCAGAACAAGATCTCCAGTGGATTGACAAGCTTCCCCTGAAACAGATCCAGAATGGGTGATGGACTGATACTAATGACCAAACCATCCTACCAGAAAAATTAGGACAAGTGTTAGAACACATCCACCGAACCACCCACCTGGGTGCTCGGCGGATGATAGACCTGATCAGATGCTCTAAGCTCAAATTCAGACATACAGCCGAGACAGCCAGCAGCATCGTGACAAGTTGCAAAGTCTGCCAGCTTAACAACGCCTACCCCCAGTCCCAGGCTGCAGCGGGAACAAGGCTTAGGGGAACCAGGCCCGGTATCTACTGGGAAGTAGATTTTACTGAAATAAAGCCAGGAAAGTATGGGTATCGGTACTTACTTGTCTTTGTAGATACTTTTTCAGGGTGGACTGAAGCATTTCCAACCAAAAGAGAAACTGCTCAGGTTATAGTAAAGAAAATTCTGGAAGATATCCTCCCCAGGTATGGCTTCCCCGTCCAGATAGGGTCGGATAATAGGCCGGCCTTCGTCGCTAAGGTAAGTCAGGATTTGGCTTCCATCCTTGGGGCAAATTGGAAACTACATTGCGCTTACAGGCCCCAGAGTTCAGGACAGGTAGAAAGAATGAATCGGACTTTAAAAGAGACCTTAACTAAATTGGCTATAGAGACTGGCGCTAATTGGGTGGTCCTTCTCCCCTACGCTCTGTTCTGGGCCCGTAATACCCCTTACAGACTAGGCCTTACCCCTTACGAAATCATGTATGGCAGACCCCCACCCCTGGTTCCCAGTCTAAAAGATGATCTGCTCAAATCTGAAACAGAAAATGCCTCTGAACTCTTATTTTCCCTACAAGCCTTGCAGAAAATTCATCAAGAGATCTGGCCCAAGCTGAAAGAGCTATATGAGACTGGTCCCCCACCGACACCCCATCCGGACCAGCCGGGAGACTGGGTCCTGGTTAAGCAACACCGACAAGAGACCCTAGAACCCAGGTGGAAGGGACCACTCCAGGTACTCCTGACCACACCCACCACCCTGAAGGTAAAAGGCATCGCGTCGTGGATCCACTACACCCACGTCAAGCCAGTGGACCCAACCTCTGACCTTCTGGAACCAATCATGGTAGCAGCTGAAGCACCGGCCACGTGGACTGTGGACAGAGCTAAGAACAACGCCTTAAAACTCACCCTGCACCGGCAATATAGCTCACTGCAGACATGCAGTTAGGTAGTCTAGCCCTAACGTTAGCCGCCCTAGTGGCCGCTGGGGAAAACACCAATTCCAGCCTCTGCAGCATCACTGCAGTGCCCCCTAATATCACCCTAAGGGCTCCGCCAGGCATATTCTTCTGGTGTAATAGGACATTATCTAAGGACCTATCTAGTCCCTCTGTTACCAACCTACTGTGTCTTCCTGTCACATTAGTTCCCCGGTTGACTCTACTAACTGCTGGCGAGTTCCTAAGGTACACCGGTAACTGGACTAGCACTGCTATTCACCCAGTCCCTAGACCGAGACCTGCACGAGCCATATTTCTCCCCCTCATTGCAGGAATCTCCCTCACCGCATCCCTCATTGCGGCCGGGATGGCAGGGAAAGCCCTAGGTCACACCCTCATGGAAAGCAACAAGTTGTACCAACAATTTGCCGTTGCTATGGAGGAGTCAGCTGAGTCCCTTGCATCCCTTCAGCGGCAGCTCACGTCCCTAGCTCAGGTAACCTTGCAGAACCGGAGGGCCCTAGACCTACTCACTGCTGAAAAAGGTGGTACATGTATGTTTCTAAAAGAAGACTGTTGTTTCTACATAAATGAATCAGGGCTTGTAGAAGACCGGGTCCAACAGTTACGCAAGTTAAGCACTGAAGTAAAAACACGGCAGTTTGCTTCAGCTGCAGACCAATGGTGGAATTCCTCTATGTTTTCTCTGTTAGCCGCCTTCCTTGGACCCCTGCTAAGTCTACTATTTCTGCTAACCGTAGGACCCTGTGTTGTTAACAGAATTTTGCAGTTTGTCAGAGAAAGGTTTGACACTGTTCAGCTCATGGTCCTCAGAGCCCAATACCAACCTGTAAACGCTGAAACAGAGTCAGACTTATAAGACCCAAGATTGGCTCTAGAGTTACCTGAAAAGAAGGGGGGAATGAAAGGAATGAGGCACATCCCCCATATATCTCCCAACTTCCTGAGTCCAGCACAAACACATTCCTCCATATTTCTTTCAAACTTCAGAAAAACATCACCTGGGAGATCTCCGATAAGGAATGCTAAATGTAGAATGTTAACCAATTGTAATGCTGTAACCGAGAGAATTACCTTGTTCCCTGTAACTTTACATATCCTGTTTACATCGGGCTATAAAAAGCAAGCACTCGCATTGTTCGAGGCCCTCCTGTATGCTGTGGAATGGAGGGACCAAGTTCGAACTTGTAGTAAAGATCCTTGCCGCTTGGCTTTGACTCTGGACTCTGGTGGTCTTCTTTGGGGAACAAACGGTCTGGGCATAACAGTAGTTTTATCACAAGTCTTGAAATCCAGGATGTAAGCCCTACATTACTTTTTTCCTAAAGATGTCTAGCTATTCTTGGTCCTTTGCATTACAATGTGAATTTTTTAATTAGCTTGTCAATTTCCACACACAAAAAAAAGCCTCTTGGGATTTTGGTTTGGATTGTATCAAATCTATAGACTGGGGAGGAATGACATTGTAACAATATTAAGTTTTTAGTTTCATGAAAACATTTTACCTGTTCATTTACGTTTTTAAATTTTCTTTCAATAATGTTTGCAACATACAGACATAAAGATTTTTTGTTAGATTTATACTTAGGTATTTCATGTATTTTATGCTATTGTAATTTGTATTTTTTAATGTCAATACCTGATAGTTCTGTGCTAGTGAATAGAAATACAATTGATTTTTTAATGTTGTATAAACGTCCTACAACATTGCCAAACTAACTTATTCATTATAGTAGCTTTTTTGTAGATTCCACTGGATTTTCTGCAGTTTATGCTGTCTATGAATAGACAGTTATACTTCTTTCTTGCCAATCTGGATGCTTTGTATTTCTTTCTCTTCCCTGATTGCCCTAAGTAGCACCTTAAGGACAATACTGAGTAGAAGTGTTGAGAACAGTCATCCTTGTCTTGTTCCTGATCTTAGAAGGAAAGCATTCAGTCCTTCATCATTAGGTACATTGTTAAGTACATTTTGGTAACCGCTTTTTATCAGGTTATGGAAGAGTCTCCCTATGTCCAGTTTGCTGAGAGTTAGTATCAGGATTAATGCTGAATTTGTTAAATGCTTTTTCTGCATCTATTGAGATGATCATATGGAGTTGTTGTTTTTTTGTTTGTTTATATGGAGAAATACATTGATAGATTTTTCAATGTGAAACCAACTTTGTATTCCTATTATCCATTTAGAATTTTTGCATCTATATTAATATGGCACATTAGGCTATAGATTTCTTTTCTTATAATATTTTGGTTTAGTTTTCATATGAGTAATAGTGGCCTCGTAGAATGAGTTGGGAAGTATTTTCCTCATTTTCAATTTCTTAGGAAGAGATTGTATAGTATTAGTATTGTTTCTTCCTTAAATGTTTGGTAGAATTTATGAGTGAAGCCATCTGGAACTTGAGTTTTATTTATTGGAACATGTTTAATGACAAATTCAATTTATTTAATCCATATAGGGCTATACAGGTTGTCTATGTCTTTCTGAGTAAACTTTGGCAATTTGTATAATTCAGGGTCTTTTTTTCCTTTTCATCTCAGCTGTCAATTTTATTGGCATACAATTATTCATAATATTCCATTATCCTTTTAATATTTCTAGAATCTGTATCCTTTTCAAATTTGTAGGATCTACATGTAGAATCATGTAGAAATGATATCACCTATATAATTTCTGACATTGGCAATTTATATCTCCTTCCTTCCTTCCTTCCTTCCTTCCTTCCTTCCTTCCTTCCTTCCTTCCTTCCTCCCTTCCTCCCTTCCTCCCTTCCTCCCTTCCTCCCTTCCTCCCTTCCTCCCTTCCTTCTTTCTTCTTTCTTTTTTTTGAGATGAAGTCTTGCTCTGTCACCCAGACTGGAGTGCAATGGTGTGATCTCGGCTCACTGCAAGCTCTGCCTCCTGGGTTCAAGTGATTCTCCTGCCTTAGCCTCCCCAGTAGCTGGGATTACAGGTACACACTACCACACCCAGCTAATTTTTGTATTTTCAGTGGTCATGGGGTTTCAGTATGTTGGCCAGGCTGGTCTCAAACTCCTGATCTCAGATGATCTGCCCACCTTGGCCCTCCAAAGTGCTGGGATTACAGGCGCGAGCCACTGCACCTGGCCTCTTTTTGTTGTTGTTGTTGTTGTTGTTGTTGTTGTTTGTTTTTGAGACAGGGTCTCACTCTGTCACCCAGGATGGAGTGCAGTGGCATGATCACGACTCACTGCAACCTTGACCTCCTGGGCTCAAGAGATCCTCCCACCTCTCAGCCTCCTGAGCAGCTGGGACTACAGGCACTTGCCACCATGCCTGGCTAATTTTTTGTATTTTTTGTAGAGATGGGGTTTTGCCATGTTGCCTAGGCTGGTCTGGAACTCCTGGGCTCAAGCAATCTGCCCACCTCGGCCTCCCAAACTGCTGGGCTACAGGCATGAGCCACTATGCCCAGCCTCTTTTTCTTTTTTTTTTTTTTTCCTGATAAGATTTTTCAATTATATTGATCTTCCAAAAAGCTGTTTTTTTATTTCATTGATCTTCTCTATTTTTCTTTTGTCTTCTACTTTATTGACTTCTATTGTAGTGGCCAAGGGAAAACTCCCCCTTCATCCTCTGAAAGTTCACTGAAAATCAACTGACAAAAGGCACATTAATTGGAGAAAAGACATACAAATTTATTAACGTGTACACAGTAGTCATACAAATATAAGAACTCAAATGGTCAGATGGTTGGCACTTTTATACCATCTTGAGATTACAAAAAGAATAGGGGCTTAAAGCATGGCAAAACAGGTTATGGTGGCCAGTCAGGTTATAGGAGAGAGAAGAGGAAAGCCCTGGCTAGCAAGGGCAGTCTTGCTAGGCAGATGAAACCTCAGAGATAACAGCCCTCAGAATGAATAGATGGTAGCCAGTGGGAAATGTTCCCATCAGACCTTTAAAGGTTTCAGACTCTCATTAATATTTCCTAGATCTGGACAAGGGGCCTTCAGAGAAAGCCTGTTTGCATCTGTCATTTGCTTCCTCTACAAATGCAAATCACCTCCCCTGCCCACGAAAGATAGCTCCGCAGGGCTACTTCTGTTTGCAGGCCTTCAGACCAGCCATTTCAAAATATGTTGAAGAAGTCTATTTTGGGGTAAAATATTTTGGTTTATTTCACTAATCTGATCTTTATTATTTCCTTTCTTTTGCTGATTTTGGGTTTTATTGGCTTTTTTCTGTGTTTTGTTTTGTTTTTGAGACAGAGTCTTGCTCTGTTACCCAGGCTGGGGTGCAGTGGCATGGTCTCGGCTCACTGCAACCTCCACCTCCTGGGTTCAAACAATTCTCCTGCCTCAGCCTCCAGAGTAGCTGGGATTACAGGTGCATGCCACCACGCCTGGCTAATTTTTGTATTTTTACTAGAGATGCAGTTTTGCCAAGTTGGCCAGGCTCATCTTGAACTCCTGGCCTCAAGCAATTTACCCATCTTGGCCTCTGAAAGTGCTGGGATTACAGGTGTGAGCCACCATGCCCAGCCTTTTGTTGTTGTTTTGTTTTGTTTTAAGATGGATGTTGAGACCATTGATTTGAGACCATTGATTTTAAGATTTTTCTTCTTTGCTAATACAGTTTAGTGCTATGGTTTTCCCCTTAAGCACTGTTAAAGTGACAATTCATAAAATGTATTATGTTTTTTCCTTCTTACTCTTTTTTAAGTTCAAACCACTCTGTAATTTTCCTTTTGATTTCTTTGATCATAGTTATTTAGTTTCCAAATATTTGGAGATTTTTCAGAGATCTTTCTGTTATTAATTTTTATTTTAATTCCATTATGGTCAGACAACATAATCCATTTGGGTGGTTCCCTTCCTGGTCTTAGGTGGTTTCCTCATATGCATGTGGTGATCAGTACTTGGCTGAAGTTCAAGGAGGGCCCTCTGCAGATCTCTGGATTGCTGGCCGTGCACAGCAGTTTCTTCTGTGGTACTCTGGCCTGCAAGATTTAGCGGCGTTGTTCTCAGTGGCTTGGCTCTGTCATCTCAACTCAGTCTGCTGGCCTCTGCCTGGATTGCGCCTCCTCCTCCACAGCCTGAAAACTCTTTCAAGGCGGTAATCCAGGGCAATCATAGGGCTCACCTTCCCCACCCCCACACCCCAGCCCTTTTGTATCTCTATTCTTCTTGTCTGATGTCCCAGTGTCTTAAAAAATCTGTCATTTCATATATTCTGTCATCTTTTATGTTCACTTCAAGCAGAAGGATAAATCTAGTCTCACTTTGGCCAGAAAAGAAGTCCCTGAGTGGGCTAGCATCTTAATCCTTCTCTTGAAAATTTCCCTCATGCTTAGGGCCTAATAATCCCAAAATGGCTGCTCTACCACTAAGCATTATATTTACATTTAATGCAGATTTAATGCTAATCATGCTTGTCCATGTCATTATAAATGCAAAATATTTTCCAAAATGTTACCCAACAAACTTACTTATGTAGCTCATTGGCCACAAGGAGGTTACCTGGCCATCCTTATCTGCAAGGAAGTCTGGGAAAACAGGAAACAGTGTTGTCATGATTGGTTTCTGTGTAAGTGTGATTTAACACTGACATATTGCCATCCCAAAAGAACTAGAGAAGGAGGGGGTGGGGGATACAGGATACTGGAGTTCTGTAACCAAGGCAACCAACCGGGTCCTCTTCAGAAAGTAAGACCAGCTTATCTCTCCAGCTGGATCTTTTTGCCCTGGGTACAGTCCACCCAGGTTTTTCTGACAATTGGCTGCTTTCCAACCTTTCTATATTTGATAAGGGTTTCTGTGTCTTGAGGGCTAGCGATAACATTCTAACACCCTTTAGAAATTATTTCTCACCTTCAGGGAGATCTTTGAAGCTCTAAAATATCAGACCAAAATGAAATCACCAATTAAACTACTAATGTTTAAGCCTCTGTATTTCCATTTTCTGTTATTTGCTTTTAACTAAAGTTAAAAGAGCAGGCCGGGCGCAGTGGCTCACGCCTGTAATCCCAGCACTTTGGGAGGCCGAGGCGGGCAGATCATGAGGTCAGGAGATCGAGACCATCCTGGCTAACACAGTGAAACCCTGTCTCTACTAAAAATACAAAAACATTAGCCGGGTGGGTGTGGTGGCAGGCACCTGTAGTCCCAGCTACTCAGGAGGCTGAGGCAGGAGAATGGCGTAAACCCGGGAGGTGGAACTTGCAGTGAGCCGAGATTGTGCCACTGCACTCCAGCCTGGGTGACAGAGCAAGACTCCGTCTCAAAAAAAAAATAAAATAAAATAAAATAATAATAAAGTTAAAAGAGCAAGTGGACTTGGAATCCAAGTGAATTCTACTCCACTAACTTTAAAGGTCAACTCAGTAGAGCACATCTAAGGGTCCATTGCTTTATTGATTCTGCCTAGTTCACTCAGAGGTGATTGGAGAAAATAAAGATCCAGTTGTTTCTAGCATTCTTCCTAGCAGTTGTGGCCGAGAAGTGTGAAGTTTCATGTAGATTGATGGAGCAGTTCAAAAACTGCAAGCCTAACTTCTAGACGCAAAGGGGCATTTTCTTTGGCCAGGGAAGGATCATTTTGTGCAAATGGTTGAAGTTTAAGTTTGGGTCACTGGCAGAGTCTCTAGGCACTTAGGTGTTAACTTTACAGTAGAGGAAAAAGCAATTATTTTTACGCCAACATTTTAAGTCCTAAGATTAACTTTAGAGGTGTCAGGAAAAGGGGAAAGTAGTTCTTATCTTCACCTAGTAAAGACAAACGACCTGCTTTTTAATTTAGTCATGTAAAAATACATTATGTGAAGACAGTCAAATATTCTCTCTTCCCTGGACTGAGACTAATTCTCCATGAGACTTTATTTGTTTCATGAAACAATTGGATAAATTCTCAGAAGAATGAACTGCTCAGGCAAATGTGGCTTGAGAAACCTTCCTGAGTCTGTACCCAAACCTCTCCTAAGGTTTAGATGATTAGAAAGTCTAAAGATGGGTTGGCTGTGGAAGAGTATTAGAGGAGAGAGGACTAGCTTGTAAGATAGTGTCTGGCTGGAAGAGAGGTAGGATGAGATCTAAGAAGAATTGACAGGCACTCCATTGGGCATTTCTTATATTAGTAAGAATGGGCTAAGTCATGCTGCAGTAACAAGCCCCAAATCTCAAAGGTTTGACACAATAAAAGTTTATTTCCATCTCATGCAATGTCTTTTGTGGGTCAAGGCAACTCTCTAGGGCAGTTGTCCTCTGTGTGGTACCCGAGTTATCCAGGCTGCTTCAATCTTTTGGGTCTTCCATCTCAGCATACAGTCTTGTCTGTGGTTGCCTATGATGGGGAAGAAAGAGTTGGGAGAATCACACTGTCTCACCTGGAAATGATGTGTGTCATTACACTGGCCACGATAACTAGTTACATGGCCCTATCCAACTGCAAAGAAACTGAGAAGTACAGTCTTCCATATGCCTAGGATAGGAGAAGGAACAGATATTGGTAAATATAGTGATATTGAACATACTACTTTAATTCACAAGTCTTGTCTTAAAGACGAATTTATACCAAGTTGTCCCTGAGTTCAGAATGTCTTTCCAGAAGGGGTTCAGGGGCATCTTGTGGCTAAAAGAGGTTTGAAAGGGACTTATTTTTAGCTTCATTTGCATATCAAGAAATAAGTCTTTCTTTAGATTGAATGTTTATTTCAGTCAGCTTTGGGGGATGCTAATGGAGGCTATGTAGAAGTGAGCAAAATCCTCCAATCCCACCTCCCTCCCCTTCCCTGCCTTGGCACTTACAGCGTCAGAGTTTCTTTGTAAGTGCTGTAAGTGTGATACAGTGAGCAGTTGCACATTTGGTACCAGCCAAAACCCCAAATGGGCAGGCCACCAATGGGCTACTGGTGGCAGGGAGGCCTGGGAAGCAGTGGCAGGCTCCCTACAACACGGTACCTCAGTCTGTGTTGATATCTTGTTCCAATCGGTTTCCTGTAAACATCAGCAACTTTCACACCTTGCATCGCAGTAACGTGTCTTCTGAGAAAAAGCAAGCAGAAAAGCAAAATCAGTCAGATTATTGCTGCAACTCTTGGAGCTTATCTCCTATTATGATTAAGACTGTGCATTTGTGTCTGAACAAGAAAGTGAATAATAAGTATGCATGCAGTTTTATCAGTGGGAATATGCCTGCTAAGCATTTACCTCATTCAATGAGCTGTGAGGAGGGCAGACAGGAAGACATGCAGTCAAATAATTCACATCCCTTTGACACTAGAAGGCTCTGATCAGTCTAGGGAATCAGAAATCATGCTGTATAAGGGTCAGAGATTGTGAGAGTTTTATCATCTAAAACAGTCACATTGGCCTTCAGGTGGCATAGACAGCCATTTTCCAATCTGCCAAATATGATAACCCGATGCAGGCATCGTGCTTTGTGTCATCTCAAGGCTCAGCCTGCGTGGCACGCCAAGCTGTAGTATTTTATGAGTCTGCCTAATCGAAACTAACAGCAAATACATTTGTCTTTAGTGGTCCCGATGGTAGTCCCCAGATGTGCAGAGTGTTCCTCCTGCTCTCTGCTGACTCACTCGGGACACCTCTGGTTATGATGCCCAGTCTTGAGAATTCCTCTGTAAATCATCCTGTATTCATTTTATTCTCTTAGCTAATCCTCTGTTACTCTGAAAACTATTGTGTTTAGCAGATAATAATTAACAAGTTTTCTATCTTATCAATTATTCAAATCAATTCATTATAATCCTTCAAATGTGTCAATCTAGCCATTTATCTATGTTTTCCCCTCTATTCAACAAATATTTTTTAAACAAAATATGTAAAGTATGCTGTTGGTGACATGGAGGATTTGGGGGGAAAGGGAGTGGTCCAACAGAGCTAGTAAAAGTACCTAAGCTTCTGGGCAGGACACCAACAGCAACTACTTCAGGAGGCGACATTTAAGCAGAAATTGGAATGACAAGAAAAAGCTGGTCACATCAAATACAGAGGAAGAGTGAGCTTGGCAAGTCTAGGGCCTAGAAGAAGGTCAATAGGCCTGCACTGTAGGGGGTGAAGCTCTAGAGAGAGTGGTGTCAGAGATCAATCACACAAAACTTTGTCAGCCCAGAAAGGCTTTCAAACGACATTGGTGGTTTTAAATCAGGGCACATGATTGAATTCTGGATTTTTCTGATGTGAGCCCATCTCTGGCCTAAAGTTGCCTTCCATTTATAGTGTGATACTAGTGTTAAACAAAAATTATGGGAGGCCATTTTTTAGGCTGAGCTCTAGCACTAGGACCCAACAGACCAGTCCAAACCAAAATGAAGTCACTCATGCTAAATGCCATGTAATCAAACTGAAACTTGAAGGAAATAGATACATCTCCACGGCCCTATTTTTGCTGAAAGCAGGAGAGATTCCAGTCTACCTGAGTTGCATAATAAGGAAGTCCCCTCTGTTTAACCCTTACCAAAAAAGTAACCGGAAGTTGACCAATCACCTTTTTTTCTTGTTCTGTTTTCTTGTCCCCACCATTCTGCCATTGCCCGGGATGGGGGTGGCAGTGGGAATGGGGGACTCTGATTCCATTCATGAATTACAAACAAAAGCCAAATTCAATCTATAACAAAATTTGTTGGAATTTTGTCTGACACTAGTTTTTCCACTTAAGATCATAATATAAAGTGTCCTTTTAAAGTAAATACATTTAAGGAAACAGAGCAAGGCCTTATAAAAATATTAAGTAAATAATACAGAGATAGCTGAACCGTAAAGGTAGAAACACTGCCCTCAGGCGGAGCAAAATGAATCTTTTGGGGTTCCAAACTGCTTAGGAGATCGTATGCCCAGTGCTTTGCAAGGATTTGAGAAGCCAACAAACTAGAGAAGAAGGCAGATGGTGTTCTGAAAGACCCAAGGTGTCGACATAAAGTTAACACAGAATATTCCTTATGCCCTGGGTCACCTGACTGATGGCCAGGAAGCATCAAGGCTTCCTGTATCTTACACACACACCATTCAGAATGCTGGTTGTCTCTTTCTAACTCTACACTTTAATTTACCTTTTAAGTTGCTCTTGATAATTATTTTAAACAGATTTCCCCAGAACAAAATATTAGGGGATAGGGAGAAGGGGATGCATAGTGTAATTTCTTCTCAGCCTTATACCCTGTTAAGAATGGCCTCAAGATTACAGAAACATAACTCTGACAATTTAATATCCACTGACACACAGAAATACAATGCCAAGAATTACATTTGTTTAAATGCCAAGTTTTCCTTAAGATTTATTTTAAAATCTACATTTCTGAAAATATCTGCACTTCTGAAATCAGATTCAGTCTCACAACATATGTTAAAGAAGAAAAAAAATCTTACCAGGATATACAGAAACCTGATTTTTTAAAATGTGCCTTGAAATTATGATATAAATTTAAAAGAAGTAAGAATCTCAATCTCATTGTTAAAATGAGTCATAGCATTTGGTATTTCTATCATGCATGTGATAGAAAAGTGCTAATAATGCTTTTCTGACTTGACACCAATCTTACAAGTATACAGGTAAGGACACAGATGTCAATATATTAGTACCAAGGTAGCAAATTATTAAGACAGTTATCTCAGTCTGTTCCTGCTGCTATAACAAAATACCTTAAACTGGGTAATTTATAAACTATAGAAATTTATTTCTCACAGTTCTAGAGGCTGGGAAGTCCAAGATCAAGGCACCAGCAGATTCAGTGTCTGGTAAGGGCTTCTCTGTGCTTCATGGGTGCCACCCTGCTGCTGTGTCTTCATATGGCAGAAAGAGAAAAAAGGGTCAAACTCCCCCCAGCCCTTTCATAAGGACACTAATGTCATTCTTGAGTGGAGAGCACCCATGACCTAATTACCTGCCAAAGGCTCCACATTTAATACCATCATTTTGTGGTTAGGTTTCAGTATGTGAATTTTCGAGGGACAGAGACATTCAAACCATAACAACAAACAATCAGACTTGCAGGTTTCCTTTGGAGATTATTTTTTTACAGGACATGGCAAACCTTTCTAAAGTCTTTAGAGTCTTACAAGATTCCTTTATTCAAATCATGCCTTCAAGGTCCAATTACAATTATACACCTTCATACAAGTCTTCATGTTGCACAGGACAACAAGAATAAGGGTTCTTGCAAGGTTTTACATTCTAATTCCTTATCAATACTGATTCTGTTAACTGATCTATGACATAGATGATCCTCTCCCACTGAAGCTTCAGGGGAGAGAGACACCTTCATCTTTTTATGAGCCTCTTTTTGTTCATTATGAGATGTTGCATTTTAAAAGCCACGTCCCAGAATTTCATCAGTTGGCTTTCAAAACAATAGTCAGGCCTGTAGAGCCCAATTGTATTTTCTCCAAAATATTTTATTGTCTCTAAAAACAGGGACAGGGATAAAAAGAATTTTACTGAATACGATTAAATAGAAGTATAGAGCATTAACCATCCATAGTACTGGTAGCACAGGTGCAAAAGACCCCAGAAGCACAAGAACTGGTTAAGCAAATCAGGGAGCTGGTGTTTTGTGGAACAAAAAGTGATTCAAAGAAATCTTTAGACTGAATGTGAATAGATTTAAACTCAAACCTTGTTTATACTACAAAAGAAAAAAAATTTGAATTTGTGTGTTTGTGTGCATATACTATTGACATTTACTAAGACAAAAAGGTTCATTTAATATAGTTTTCTTTTTTCTCAAAAAGTTGTTATGAAACCAATAATGTATCTTCAATTGAAGGAATCTCAGAACTAAAGGAATGTGGCACTTCTGTTGTCAAGGAACTATGTGTTAACATGCTGGTCCTGGCTCTGAAAGTGTGTTGCCAGCTCTCAAGTTAGACAAGGGAAAATAAATCAATATGGCCTGATGAAATGGCAGAACATAGAAATAGTTACCATAAACACTAAATCAACTCATTGACTTTATTAGAATTGTCTCAGGGCAGGGCATTGCCTTTCTGATAAATTTTTATTAAAAGAATATTCTTCAAGTAATATAGTGCACTGTAGAATCTTTGAGTCTAAAAGGGCTGAGGATGATTCTAATTCAGGTGTCCCCTCTATATAAAGCTCCTGAGGATTGTGATAAAATCTACAGAGACACTAGTTCTTTATAAGTTTCTTAATAGAATATGTAGGGCAGGTTGCATTTCAGTTCAGAAAAAAATAACTAAGGTCCAAGGCCTCTAGATAGGTTTTGATTAGGTTGACTGAATCACAAAGATCTAAAATAAAAGCAGTTTAAAGAAGGCAAATATTTATTCACATACTGTTCTGGCAGTTTGGTTCCATGAAGCCCTCAGACACTCAAATTCCTTCCAACCCAGAGTCTCACCATCTTCTGGGTTTAGTCCTTTTCCTTATGGCAAAAAAAAAAAAAAAAAAAAAGAAAAAAGAAAGAAAGAAAGAAAGAAAGAAAAAAATTGGTAGTTAGAGCTCCAGCTGTCATATCTGCATTCCAGGTGGTAGGGTATAAGACAGGCAAAGAAGAAATGAGCAAAGTGCACATTGTAGTAGCTGTTGCTTGAAGAGCCTTCTCAGAAGTTGCCAAAAGATATTTCAAGATACATGTATTGACCGGGATTTAGTCACATGGTTATGCCGAGTTGCAAGGGACCATGCAATACTTTTATTCTGGGGGACTACAGTCCAGCTAAAAGTTGGAACTCTGTTAATATGGAAGAAGAGAAGGATGGATAGTGAAGGGAAAACCGTATTCTCTGCAAACTTCTTAGCTACCTCTATTAAAATCGGTGGTTGTTTGATAATTTTAAAAGTCAGTTAAAGCAGGGAACCACAAAAAAATACATTACATATTAATGATATTTACCTTAAATATTCCTTTTAACTTCTAACAAATCAGACTACATTCATTCATCACTTTCTTTGAGTATGAGGCTGATATTTGTAGTCTTGCATTCTCTAAGTGGACACCATTTTAACTTCCTTAAAGAGAAGCAGGAACTTAGAGAATCTTAAACGCTCTAAGGAGTAAAGTGTTTCTACCATCCCCCAAATCTATAGTTCTACACCTAATTCTATGGAATCTTTTTAATTATTTTGATACGGGTTTTTTGTTGTTGTTGTTGAATTTGTTTTTGTTCTTCTTAAACAATTGACTTAGCTTCCATAAAAATAACTCCCTTTCACACTCCCATTTTTCCCAATTAAGTGATATTTCTAAGGTGGATGTTAAAATGGAACGTTTCCATCATCTCAATTTTTTTTTTTTTTTTTTTTTTGAGATAGAGTCTCGCTCTGTCATCCAGGCTGGAGTGCAGTGACTCGATCTCGGCTTACTGCAACCACCACCTCCCGGGTTTAAGCAATTCTCCTGCCCCAGCCTCCCGAGTAGCTGGGATTACAGGTGCCCACCACCATGCCCAGCTAATTTTTGTATTTTCAGTAGAGATGGGGTTTTGCCATGTTGGCCAGGTTTGTCTCGAACTCTTGACCTCAGGTGATCCGCCTTGGCCTCCCAAAGTGCTGGGATTACAGGCATGAGTCACGGTGTCCAGCCTCCATTATCTCAATTCTGACTGATACCCACAGACTAAGCACAAAGTTTACTAAGCACCCACACATTCTAAAGAGAGGACCCAGATTATCCTTATAGAACTTGCTAAGGAATATGACCAAAAATTTCCAACGTTATTTATCTTGCCACCAATTCCCAGGCCACATAAGAGATAGGGAAGAGCAATGAAAAAGGCTGATAAAAGGAATTTCTTTGAAGTTGGGGTCAGGGAGATCTTTACATGAATTGCCAGAAGAGCATAATGTGGATCCTTAGAGTTGAAGGTCACCAGGACTAGAAGCTGGATTGTACCTGGAAGGGTTTAAAGGTAAGAGGCTTCCTCTGGCTGCAGAGGAGGAGACGGTAGTACAGTAAGAACACCATTGTGCTTCTAGCAACGTTGGGCAAGGATGTGTATTTCCCACAGGCCAGTGTGGACCCTGAAGAGAGCTGGACTTGATCATTTTGAAAGGACTCTGTCCAAGAGATCTGCCTGCCAGGGCAATGTACTCCTCAGAAGTTAAGAGCTCAGGGGATGGCTGATGTGGTGGCTCACACCTGTAATCCCAGCACTTTGGGAGGCCGAAGCCAGTGGATCACATGAGGTCAGGAGCTCGAGACCAGCCTGACCAACATGTTGAAACCTCATCTCTACTAAAAATGCAAAATTAGCGGGGTATGGTGGCACATGCCTGTAATCCCAGCTACTTGGGAGGCTGAGGCAGAAGAATCTCTTGAACTTGGGAGGCGGAGGTTGCAGTGAGCTGAGATCGCATCACTGCACTTCAGCCTGGGCAACAAGAGTGAGACTCTATCTCAAAAAAAAAAAAAAAAAAGCGCTGAGGGGAGAGGACAGTTATAACAGCCAACCAGAGGGGCATTTCCTGCATGGAGTAATGGTGAAGGGGAAGATCCATGTAGTGTTAGCGATGGTGGGTGGATTCTGAAGGACCCACAAAAGTGCCCCACGAGAGAAAGAGCAAACTTCAGGGCATGTGCCACTCAAGGGCACTGGTGCCACATTACAAAGTCACTGGTCACATATGTTCCTTTCTCTTTCGCCGCCCACTTTCATCCCTGAATATCTGGACACAGCAGTGCCTGAGGGAGGAGGCATTAAGAGTAAGATGAAGGGCTAACAAACAAACAACCAGGCCCCCCGTGGGATTCTGAGCCTGAGTCAGGCCCAACTTGGAGGAAGAGGTGAAGCTTTGATATTAAACTGGGCGGCACCTTTTAACAACTAAAAGTGGGGCCATTTATTAAGATCTGAAATTGAATGGAAATGCTATGGGATCTGCTGGAGAGATCACCCAATGGCAGGATGGAAAATTCAATGCAGCACATTTGAGAAAGAATAAAGTTGATATTTTTTTAAAGTTCACATACCTCCAACTTCTTAATATATTAGGTACATATTTAATGAAATTACATAATTTTAAGACTTGGTACAACAGGCACAAACAGGTTTGGAAACAGACATAACTGACTCCTGGTAAGTGTACAATTAAATAAGTGGGAAAAGAGCAGCTCATGTGTTGTAGAGAGAGGCAAGGACATTCATCAACTTGGTTAACAGAGGGGAGAGATAGCATCTAGTGAGTACCTTAAATAGAGGCCTGTGAATATTACCATTTCCTTCTTCGAACACCTACCTTTATAAGAGTAAAATCCACTTAGGGATGATACATGAAAAAAAAAATCCAACATATAAATGAATACAATGAAATATACTTTAAAAAGGACTTAAGAGATCATTTCAAGTATTAGAGTTGGGTAATAACTGAATAACTCTCATTTATCCTCTTCTTTTGTGTGGTTGAAATTCACCCTGTAACCAAAAGCAGGTCCAGTTGATTGCTGCTTACAGAGTCCAATTAACAAGAATTGAGGTCTGCTAGAGAGTGCCTTTATTCCAGAGTTTAGCTGAGGGGAAGAGTTACAGGCTCCCGCCTCAAGGGTGTGCTTCCACTTTCAGGGCAGAAAGCAGAGGCTTTAAGGGAGAACCTGGCATGGATGGCACAGAGGGGAGGAGACAAGGAAGTGACTTGTTGGATGTCTTATCTAATAGGTAGTCTGGCTGGCACCATCGCAGGCAGAGCTAGGTAGCAGACTGACCACAGACCCCGGCAAGCTGGTTGGGAAAGTCCCCTGGGAGCAGAATTTATGTTGTAAATTAGCTGTTGCCTTGAGGCTATCTTCTGATGGGGGAGAATCCTGAAGGGTGCCTGGTTTGGTTCAACATTTGGTTCTTAGAATTTCTAAACTAACGTATAGTTAGGTAAGCTCGTAAGGAGTGTCTGGTGGAGAGAAGGTAAAGGTTATGGTTGCATTCCTAAAGAGCTAAGTAAGAGGTGAACACACAGGGAAAAAGAGAAAAAAGATAAATTTTTAGGAAAATGGGGTGCATAATAAGGTTTTTTTAAAAAAAGTTATCTATTGCAATCATTATTGACGCCTCTTGGGTCACTAACTCCTTTTAAGAATTTGATATCAGCTCTAGGCCCTCTCCATAGAAAATTTTAGATAGGGCTACTCATGAAAATCTTGCATACGGCTTCAGGGAATTCATGAAATTCTTGAAGGTCATCCGGAGATCCCACAAGAATCGATTTTCTAGTCCATCCACTTTAGCTCCCAATGAGGAAACTAAGTTCCTGGAGGTGAGATGATTTGCCAAAGGTGATGGGAGGAGTCAGTGGCCCCAGAGCTGCTGTCTGCCTCTGTCATTCACATTTATATTATCCTCTTAGAGAGGAGGGGACATCCCCGAATGCAGCACAGTGCCATCAAGGAGGAACCTCTATAGGGACAATCAAGTGTTTGATCCGTCTGCCCTTCTGGATTTTCTGATTTCTTTAAATGAAGCCTCCATTCACCTAGTCACCCAGGTGTGAAGCCCCATTTCCCCCTTCTTCTTCCTCACCCTCCATATCCAGTCACCAAATCCTGTGACTCCCACTCTGTGTGACCTCTCACCTCTGGTCCCTCCTTGCCTTTCCTCCCCATCCTCACAGCTCTGCCTGCACTGTGGCAACTACCTTCTAATTAGCTTCCTTCTCCCGTGTCTCAGGCCTCAACCCATCCATATAGACCCACCAGATTAATCACTCAAAAACATGCCTCTTACCCATGCTTCTGTCCTCAAAAACCTCATGATCCATTTCCCAAATGAGGCCACTGCGGCCCAGATCAATGACATATCTAAGCCAAACCTACACAGCTAGGAAATGGAACCCCCTGCCCCCGGAACCCTGGAAATTCAGGCCTCTCATTTAAATTCAATGCCCTCAAAGGGTAGACCCTAGATAAGCAGCATCAGAACCAACAGGGCAGTTTGGCAAAAATGCAATTTTCCAGGCCCCTTGCCAGATGACTCAATCAGAATCTCCAGAGAATCTGTATTTTCAGCAAGCTCGGAAGGTAATTCTAAGAATCAAGCTTGGGGATTACGTCTTGATTCACTGGTTATCTAGTACTGCACATATTAGTAAGATTTGGTTTAGACATTCTTGCTACTTTGGTTTACTTGTATATATCATTTCTCAGAATAAGTAGTCTGCATTGTGGCTGTAAACCCTGAAAACCAAAGTGGCTGGTGTTTCTTTGGCAGGTTGGTGGCATGGACTAGGACTGCATGACAATATTTATTCTTCATCCAATTATACTTAGCAAGAAAATAAAGCTATAACTAATGTTTCAGCACTACCTCTGCAGAGTTGCTGAATCCACAACTGAATCATAAGATTTTCCCTTACTATAATTCTCCCCATGAATCAGTGCAAACATCCCTGAATCTCTTTCTGCTGAGGTTTTTATATGCTAGAGTTATCTTTCCTTTTCTCCAATTTCAGACCCTTCAAATGAAGGGCAAGCTTGCAGCATCCTCCACAGACCTCCAGAGACCATGAATTTCAGATCTAAAAAGTTCAGAGTTTCAGAGGAAGCTCAAGCATTCAGAAAAGCTAAGATAAGAAAAATGCACAAACTAAAGAGAGTGGGTGTAAGTTAAAAGGATGAATGTACACAGGTGGTCTGAGTTTTCTACTTGAGAACAAATGTCCCCAGAGATGTTTGGTACATTGTAGGTTCTCCAGGCAGGCTGGTTGATCCCAGCTGATCTGAACAACCTGCTTCTTCAGATAAACTCTAGATCTCCTAGCCACGGTGAATATCTAGTGAAGATCCCAGCAACTTCCTTACTATATGCCAGACCTTTTGTCCTCAGTCGTGGAGGACAAAGCTCTTGGTAAAATAAGAGGCAGAGGTCTGGAGGAGCCCAGCCTGCCAACAAACAGTTCAGTTAAAATCAGTTCAACAATCAACTACAAATGGCATGAGAAAATGTTGGGGGGTGATGGAAATGTTCTATGTTTTGATGTGGTTATACACTTCACCCATTTGTCAAAATGCATTGAACTGTGCACCTAAAGGGAATGAATTTTTTATGCATATAAGTTATGCCTCAGTAGAACTGACTTTATATATATATTTAAAACAATTTGAATGCTTATAAGATTAAAAAAATACTTAGAAGACATATAGAGATACTTAAGAGTGAAGTAAAACATAATCAAAAGAGCACATTTTCATTTAAACTTTATGTAGTAACTTCAACATATTTTTATTCATGTAAGTGTAAGAAAAACACGCTAATCCAGAAATTCCTAATTATTATACTATTTTGTTTTCTTTCTTGTTTAGTGTCTGTCTTGCTCAGTAAATTTTCAGTTCTGTTAGGACAGGGACCATGTTTATGTTTTCACTAAAATAGCTTCCACCACTTGCTACATTTACACACTACTTAAAACACAGAGTTCAATACATATTGGATGGAACCTAATGAAACCGCAGCTTTGGTGGATAAAAATTAAGTATAAGCCATTTCATACAGTCCAGTCTAATATGTGTGGAATAAATAAACTTTCTCAGATAAAAAGTAGAGGGGCACAAATAACAAATGTCTGGGCGTGACTCCATAAGGTGAATTTGTAAAGGCATAGAAACACATTCCCTCAGTGTACCTGTGTATTGGTCCACTGCCAGTATTATAAATCCTGCCTTGGCACATTTCTAACTTGTTTCACCCAGAGTTTTCATAGACTGGAAGGGACCTGCAAGAATTCCTTTCTTGTTTATTGTCACACCGAAGTCTCATATTACTGGAGTTTTAGAAGTTTATCCCAACACAGATTTCATCGTCTCTAATAGCAATATAAGTTCATTTTCTATCATTCTATCATGACTGAAAATTGGAAAGCTGGCCGGCATTCTACACTTTCTATGAAATGTAGAAGGAAGTATTTAACATCTGTCATGAGCCAGGATTGTGGTAGGGACTATCAGGCATGTGAAGATGAATAAGGCATAATATCTGCTCTCCAGGAGCTCACTGTCTAGTAGGAGAGGTAATATTTGATGCAAATTTATCTTTCCAGGCAGAAAGAGGAAGAAAGTGATAAATTCCTCAAATAAGGCTTAAAGTATTACGGGATATCTTTATGGGAGAAGATAATTAGACTCTTACAGACAATAGGAAATCCATACACATTGAAGATTGTGTGTGTGCGTGTGCTTTGGCAGAAAACAGCAAAGGATGCCTTTATAATTTATAGTCCAAGCAGGCCTTTCTTCCTGAAGAAGGCACTGCAAAATCCAAAAACAGTAAGTAGAAAAAATTAACACAAAAAAATGAAAACTTCTTTATAATGAAAGGCATCATCACAAAGTAAAAGGAAAGGTGACAACTTTCTGACCAGCAATTTCACTTCTCAGGAATCTATCCTACAAATACACTCCACTGCACAGATAAAAAATGAAATAAGCAAAAACTGATTTGTTTTGTTTATAATGATAAAATAATTGTAAACAACCCAAGTGCTCAGCATCCACCCGAGTACCATGCAGCTGAAAACAGAGTGAAGAAGATCCCTATGGACTGATATGGAGCAATTACCTGGATATCAGTAGTTTATATTAAGTCAATATTAAGTGAAAAAAATATTATCAGAACATTTGTTTCTCTTTTGTGAATTTATTTTTTGTTTGTAGATTTTGTATTCTTAATTTTTAAACATTTAAACAATATGAAAATACCTGATAAAGTAGAAATCACCTGAAACCTTGCCCACTCCAAGATAAACACCTTTATGCATCAATTTTATATACATATATGAAAAAATATAAATACAAGAATGGGGTGATGTTATGAGTACCGAAAACAGAAAATTTCTATTGGACATGGTAAGTGTAATTCCACTTATTGGATAAGTGAATACACAGGGTATTACGGGAGTGAAGAACTGGGTTGAGGGTGGGTCAAGAAGCACTTTCTTAGAGGAGTTCCTGAAACATTCTAGATCTTTTTGTAGATCTTTTTCTAGATCTTTTTCCTATCCCTCTTTTTTGGGTAGATTTGCAGCGTTTCTTAAAATTTTTTCATTTTTGTGGGTACATAGTAGGTGTATATATTTATGGAGTACATGAGATATTTTAATACAGACATACAATGCAAAATAATCACATCAGGGTGAATGGGGTATCCATCTCCTCAAGCATTTATCCTTTCTTTTTGGTACAAACAATCCAATTACACTCTTTTATCTATTTTTAAATTTAAAATAAATTATTGTTGACTATGGTCACCCTATGGTGCTATCAAATACTAGATTGTATTTATTCTATCTAATTGTATATTTGTCCCCTTTTACCATCCCCGTTCCCCACCATCCCACTATTCTTCCCAGGTTCTGGTAACCATCATTCTACTCTCTATCTTCATGAGCTCAATTATTTTAAATTTGAGCACCCACGAATAAGTGAGAACATGCGATGTTTGTCTTTCTGTGCCTAGCTAATTTCTCTTAACGTAATGACCTCCAGTGCCATCCATACTGTTGCAAATGACAGAATCTCATTCCTTTTTATGGCAGTACTCCATTGTGTATGTGTACCACATTTTCTTTATCCATTCATCTCTTGATGGATACTTAGGTTTCTTCCAGATTTTTTATCATGTGCTACATTTTATGTTTTAAAAATAAAGGGGAGAAAGACTATACAGGCATTTTTGCTTATATCTACACAATGAAGCACAGAAAAATGGTTTCATGTAAGGGAGAGGGAGGGACAGGTGGAGGGACAGAGGTGGAAATGCAACTTCTGTGTGTTTACCTTTCGGTATAGGTTTGACTTTTGAATCTTGTAAAATGTATTATCTACCCTTACATTTTAATAAAATAAAAAGATAACACTCTAGAGAAACTACGTAGAGGATTAATAGCCATATAAATAAAAAGCCTACACAAATCAATAAGAAATTTCTATCTAATAGAAAGATGGCAAAGGTCATAGATAATTTATAGAAGAAAAACAAATGTGCAATAAACATAATGATCTCATTCTCAGCAAAAACCAAAGAAATTCTAATTAAAACAATAAGATATTTTTACGTAACTGATTATCTTTTTTTTTTTTTTTTTTTTTTTGAGACGGAGTCTCGCTCTGTCGCCCAGGCTGGAGTGCAGTGGCCGCATCTCAGCTCACTGCAAGCTCCGCCTCCCGGGTCTACGCCATTCTCCTGCCTCAGCCTCCCGAGTAGCTGGGACTACAGGCGCCCGCCACCTCACCCGGCTAGTTTTTTGTATTTTTTAGTAGAGATGGGGTTTCACCGTATTAGCCAGGCTGGTCTCGATCTCCTGACCTTGTGATCCGCCCGTCTCGGCCTCCCAAAGTGCTGGGATTACAGGCTTGAGCCACCGCGCCCGGCCTGTAACTGATTATCTTAAATTTAAAAGATAATATCAGTGAAGAGTAAGAGGGTGAGGAAACAGGAACCTTCCTATAAAATGGTTGGTCTGAATATAAACTGGTAGAACCTTACAGGAATACTTGAAAAATTCCAAATCTAGGAATTTATGCTGAATACTCACTTACAATGAATACCAAGAAAATATACTGCAATGATGTTAATTGCTGTAGTGGCTGTAGTAGCAGAAAAATAGAAACAAATGTACATTATATTATGATATAGACATAAAATGAAGCACTAGGCAGTCATTATAAGAATCAAGTCGCAGGCTGAGCGTGGTGGCTCACGCCTGTAATCCCAGCACTTTGGGAAGCCGAGGCAGGCAAATCACCTGAGGTCACGATTCAAAACCAGCCTGACCAACATGGAGAAACACCGTCTCTACTAAAAATACAAAATTAGACCAGCGTGGAGGCGCATGCCTGTAATCCCAGCTACTCGGGAGGCTGAGGCAGGAGAATTGCTTGAACCCAGGAGGCAGAGGTTGCAAGTGAGCCGAGATCATGCCATTGCACTCCAGCCTGGGCAACAAAAGCAAAACTCCATCTCAAAAGAAATAAACAAACAGAGAATCAAGTTGTTCTATATGTACTGATTTAGGAGTATATTTAAGATGTATTATCAAGTGTATAAAGCAAATTGCAGTAAATTATGATCATATTTTTGTAAACTGAGAGATTCAAAATTTTATTATGGGCCAGGCATGGTGGCTCACACCTATAATTCCAGCACTTTGAGAGGCTGAAGCGGGAGGATTGCTTGATTCTGTAGTCCCAGCTACTTGGGAAGCTGAGGTGGGAGAATCACTCGAACCCAGGAGCTCAAGGCTGCAGTAAACCGATTACACCAGTACACTCAAGCTGAGTGAAAGAGTGAGACCCTGTCCCAAAAACAACAACAAAATGTTATTATATATGTGTATATATGTATATGTAGATATGGAATCTACATATATGGCAAAATCAAGAATAATATGCACCAAACACTAATAATGGTTATTTCTAGGATGTGTAGCCTATATTTATCATTTGAATTTTTTAAACAGTAAGCTTGTGCTCCTTTTAACACCTAAAAAGAATTTGTTTTCATATTTTTTATTTATGTATTGTTTTGAGATAGAGTCTTATCTGTCACCAAGACTGGAGTGCACTGGTGCAATCTCAGCTCACTGCAACTTCTGCCTCCTGGGTTTTTGCCTCAGCCTCCCAAGTAACTGGGACTACAGGCGTGTGCCACCGTGTCTGGGTAATTTTTGTATTTTAGTAAAGACAGGGTTTCACCATGTTGGTCAAACTGGTCTTGAACTGCTGACCTCAGGTGATCCACCCACCTCAGTCTCCCAAAGTGCTGGGATAACAGGCGTGAACCACCGCACCCAGCTAAAAAGAAGTTTTTAAAACTCCAATTGGAAAGATAGAATTGACTTCATGGAGAAGCTGCATTTCATGCCGTCAAAAACTCTCTGAGCTGAAGGAAACCTCAAAAGTCAACTAATTTGGTGCTTTCCAAATGCTAGTCTCTATTCTAATTGCATCAGAAGCACTGGGGAAACTTGTTTTAAAGTACAGATTCCTAATCCCCATTTTCCAGAGATTCTGATGCAGAATTTCTGGAGTGAGGCCTAGAAACCTATAATTTTACAGTAGTTTCCAGGAGATTCTGATACCAAGCCAGGCATAAGAATCACTTAATTCAACCTCTCACCCAATGCAGTAACCCTCCTCTGGGCAATAGATGTTCAATACACCCATAAGAACTGTCTAGACAGAGGCCAGGTGGGGTGGCTCACACCTGTAATCCCAGCACTCTGGGAGGCTGAGGACATAGGATTTCTTGAGGCCAGGAGTTTGAGACCAGTCTGGGCAACATAGAAAGACCCCATCTCTACAAAGCATTTTAAGAAGTAGCTGGGCATGGTGGCATGCACCTGTAGTCCCAGCTTACTCTGGAGGCTGAGGCAGGAAGACCGCTTGGGCCCAGGATGTGGTGAGCTATGATCAAGCCAATCCTCCAGCCTGGGAAACAGAGGGGAACCCTATCTCTGAAATAACCAACCAACCAAAGAACCTTCTAGAGAGAAGACTCCGAGTTTTATTGATCAGATATAGGTGGGAATCCCTTTCCCCTGCAAGAGCTAGATAAGATTGGTTCAAATCCTAACAATTTCATAGAATGTTAAAGTTCTGCTCAAGTCACCCAGACTAAATATTTTTTCCCCAAAAGCTTTCCCCACAGATACTTCCCAGGCTTATCCCCTCACCTCATCGAGTTTCCCGCTCAAGCATCATTTCAGAAAGACCTTCCCTGACCAACTGCCACTCAATTGCTTTCCTCAGCTCTGTTTTTCCTCACAAGACTACTGTGAGTTGACACATTGTATACTTATTTGTGCTAGTGTATTGTCTGTCTCTACACCAGAATGTGCCCTCCACCCCAAGAGTAGGCATTTCATCTACTTTATTCACTGTCCTATCCCCAGTGACTACAATGGCACCTAGCACAGAGGTCTGAATACTCAAAAATATAGATTGATAAATGAATGAATGAAGAATGAAGAGATGTTTCTGTTTTTGCAAACCCGTTCCATCATCTCTGACCCTTCTCCTAGCTTCCCACTTCTTACCAGCTTCCCTCTCCCCTCTCTTACTTTTCTGTTCACTATTCTCTCTCAGGAACACAACAAATTCCCCTCCTTGCCTCTTGATAGGAATTTCCCTAACCTCCTCTAATCCTATAAAGTCTGACAACATTCCTGCTCCAGCAATCTCTCCAACACAAATTAGAGTTATCAAGGCATTTTCCCCAATCACAAACCATATTCTCCATAACAAATTCTATGTCAGAGATTTTTAAATGATGTTTATATTCATCCAAAATCCTACTCTCCATAATTTCCACTTGATGGCCTTAGTTTGGCCCTCAGGAGCAGAAGAAAACGTTTGTGGTGGCTTGAAGTGGCCACCTGGTTTCTGGTTCTATATCATATGGTTCTTTGTGTAACATGTTTTCCAGAACTTTTCTTCATCCCCCTGATGCTCTTTACGTGGAATCCCTCCAGTTTTCAACGCCCTCCTTAGAATGCAGCACATCCACATGAACACACTCCAGAGAACAGTGGGGTTATTACTTTCAAAGATGTGGCTATGATATTCCTATTAATGGAGTGACTGACTTGGAGCAAAAACGTGTCTCTCTTTTTCTTGACCTCAGTTCCAGGTGGTTGGGATTTTAGCAACATGCATATATTTTGTGGGGAAAAGAAAGAGAGATCAGCCTGTTACTGTGTCTACATAGAAAGAAGTAGACATAAGAGACTCCATTTTGTTCTGTATTTGAGATGTTGTTAATCTGTGACCCTACCCCCAACCTTGTCCTTGACTCAAGGTTTAAAGGATTTTGGGCTGTGCAGGGTGTGCTTTGTTAAACAAGTACCTGAAGGCAGCTTGCTGGGTCTAGAGCAATGCTGCTCTTTATGCACTAAAAAGGTTTATGGAGATGTTTACATATGCATATCAAGACACAGCACTTTTCCTTAAACTTATTCAGGTCACTTAAACTTATTCAGGTCACTTTATTCATATGTCTTACTGCTGACTTTCTCCCTATAATGATCCTATTATCCTGCCACTTCCTTTTCTTGAAGATGGTAAAGATAATTATCAATAAATACTAAGGGAACTCAGAGACGGGTGCTGGCGCGTGTCCTCTGTATGCTGAGCGCCGGTCCCCTGGGCCCACTTTTTCTTTCTCTATACTTTGTCACTGTGTCTCATTTCTTTTCTGAAGTCTCTCGTTCCACCTAACGAGAAACGCCCACAGGTGTGGAGGGGCAGGCCACCCCTTCATATTTGTCAAAGATTAAACAACAGGTCAGATAAGGGTAACGAGATAATCTTATCTTTTCCCTCAGATGACCAATAGTTCAAATTCTAAACTCAGTTCTCAACTATGCAATTATGGCCCTCTGGGAAATTCAGGCTTCATTTTCCAGATCCAGGAGCTACCTGTTCCTCTAAAGATTGTATTTTTAAAGGAAGCTAACACCCCCTCAAACAAAGAATCTCTGTGTTATTAAACTTTCCAATGAAGCCTCTGCTAAGCACATACTCCAAATATGTTAGCAGTTGTTTTCAATGATTTCATAGGGTAACTATACTGTTCTCCTCCAAAAATAACTTACTCCTTTCTAAGTCAGGCTCCCCTCTCCGTTTTTTCCTTGAAGCAAGTTTGAGATGCCCAACATTGTATTAACTTTGTTTAGGATCCACCATAGTCAAGTAGTGGACATCTGCGAAGGCTGTTTGGAGCAAAAAACCTGGACTCATGCATCTTTCTGAAACATGGTCTTTGTAGTGGACACACACTGGGCTGGCTTCTGACTCAGCATCATCCTGGCTGTGCATTCAAGCCTGGTCAGGGCCGGGTGTCCAAGAGTAGAAGACATTGACCCAGATTGGGCTCATCAGAATTTGAATAGAATACACAGAAGACAGGCAGAGTTGAGGCATCTAATGCCGGTGACATGGAAGAGTCTAGGAGCTGGAAGAGTCTAGGAGCTCCAACTGCTGCCTGGGATCCTGCCCTTTCCTCATCCTACCCTTTCTACTATTTAGAATCCTCCCATAAATCTGTTTTGTATTATGTTGGCTAAAGTTGAATGTTACTCAGTGTTTTAAACTTGGGAGGAGTCTCCAGGGTATTATCATAGAACTCTATCACTAGCCCGGTGTTCCTTGTCACCTTTGTTCAGAGCCTTAGATCAAACATTAACACTTATCATCACCTGAAGCCTGAGCTCTGCATTTCTTTTCTTTTCTTTCTTTCTTTTTTTTTTTTTTGAGACAAAGTCTCACTCTGTTACCCAGGCTGCAGTGCAGTGGTGCAATCTCTGCTCACTGCAACTTCTGCCTCCCAAGTTCAAGTGATTCTCCTGCCTTAGCCATCCAAGTAGCTGGGTTTACAAGCGTGTGTCAACACACCTGACTAATTTTTGTACTTTCAGTAGAGTGGGGGTTTTACCATGTTGGTCAGGCTGATCTCGAACTCCTGACCTCAAGTGATCCACCTGCCTCTGCCTCCCAAAGGGCTGGGATTAAAGGCATGAGCCACCAGGCCCGTCCAGAGCTCTGCATTTCTAACAGGTCCCAGGTGCTATCTATGCTGCTGGTCTGCAGACTACATTTTGAATAGCAAGGCCTTAGAATACATAGAAGCTATGGTTATCAAATCTGCAGCTGCCACCAAGTTTAAAAGAAAAGCTATCACGGAATTACTGAATCTGGGCATTTACATCCCAAATTAAGATTAGATTAGAAATGGCAGGACTAATAATAGCTAACATTTATTGTAATACATACTGGCCACTAGACTATGTTCTTCTGTATTCTCAAGGCATCATCCTAGCAAGCCTTGAGATGAGCGGTATTATTATCCCATTTTAGAAATGAGTCAAGTAAGGATGTGTCCAAGACCATGGTTAGTAGGAAGTTTAGGCAAGGTGAAACACAAGCCGTCAGATTCCAGAGCCCTTGATACCATCACACAGCAATGCCGTTCTGAGGTATTCAGGCTGAAGCCAAAGAACTGCATGTTTGAACATGTACAGCATGATATAGAGAGCCCTTCTGCCTCAGGCAGGTTGGATTAGATGACTTCCAACCTCCCACTTAACCAAGAGCCTGGCCTTTCCAAGTGGAACACCTCCATTCCTCTTGTCTCCTCTCCCATCAACTGATACTGAAATGGAGAAAATGATGTGTGTATTGTGTGTGTGTGTCTATGTGTTGGTATGGAAAGCGAGAATTACAAGGGATACGCTTATGTGATTTTGGAGGCCGACAAGTTCCAAGATCTGCAGTCAGCAAGCTGGAGACCCAGCAGACCTGATGGTACAGTTCCAGGCTGAAGGCCAGCAAGCTCAAGACCCAGGAAGAGCTCATGTTTCAGTTCAAGTCCAAAGGCAAGGAAAAAAATGATGCCCCAGCTCAAAGGCAGTCAAGTAGGAAGAACTCCCTCTTAACAGTGAAGAATCAGCCTTTTGTTCTATTTAGGCCTTTAGTGGATTAAATGAGGCCCAATCACATTTGGGGGACAATCACATTTACGCTATCTATTGATTTAAATGTTAAACACATTCAAAAACACCCTCACAGAAACACTCAGAATACTGTTTCACTAAATATCTGGCCATCCCATGGCTCAGTCAAGTTATCACATAAAATTCACCATCCTCCACACTTTCTCTCAAGGATCTCCCCAGCTGACATTTTCTCTTGCTTGTCATGGGCTGAAATGGCCAATTTCACCTGGGACTGGCCCCACTTGACATAGACTACAAACTGGGATTTCCCCCTACCTGCAAATTCCAATCAGCTTTTTAATCAATAAATGGAATTCCCTCAGTAAAGGATTATTCTGGTTACTCTTCTTTAGAGTTAAATGGATTATCTAGAAGCCTCTAGATAACATCTCCATCTTCAAAATATAAGCATTTATGATTCTGAAAAAAAAAAAGTATCAGTCTTTTGAAAATTATGTTGATGAGTTCAACTCTCCATCATTGTAAGGAGCATTGTGTAAAGGGACTGTGCATGCTCACATCTGAATCACTGACTTGGAGTCACTAGAAAGATTGAAACAAAAGCGTAAATAAGCAATAGATAAATAAGCAAATAATCTCTCTCACATCCACATGCAAACCTCTCTTAAATAGCACTGGAGATGGCATCTGAAACTGGAAGAGAAAATTATATCCAGTGAGGCAGAGAAGTCATTTTACAGTAACTCTTTCTTGTTAGCAAAGTTTAGTGGATAATATTTAAGTAACAAGAGCAAGAAGTGAGTCACCATAATCATTATTTTTTTATGCTTGTGGAATGCCATCAGGCATCTTTGTTCCAGAAAACTATGCATAAACACATTTCTCAAGCAAATAATTTACAGTGAGATAAGGCAGAAAAGGCAGAGATAGCAGGGTACAATCTATGGAATTTTGTTAATTCAGTACAGTGAAATTACTCATTTTTTTCTTTTCTTTTCTTTTTTTTTTTTTTGAAACAGGGTCTAGCTCTGTCACCCAGGCTGGAGTGCAGTGGTGCGATCTCAGCTTACTGCAGCCCCAACCTCCTTAGTTCAAGTGATCTTCCCGTCTCAACCTCCCCAAGCAACTGGGACTACAGGCACGCGCCACACCTGGCTAATTTTTCACAATTTTTTTGTAGAAACGGTAGTCTTGCTCTGTTGCTCAGGCTGATCTTGAACTCCTGGGCTCAAGCTATCTGCCAGCCTTGGCTTTTCAAAGTGCTGGAATTACAGACATGAACCATTGCACCCAGCCAAATTACTCTTAATATTATTAGCTGACTTATTTGCACAGAAGTATGAGTAATTTTTGTCCCAAATACATTGTGTAATTACTATCTCTGTCTTGTGATATTTAATCTTCTTGGAAATGCCATGATTCAACAGACCAAAGGAAGTCAGCTTTCGGGACAGAGCAGGAAGCTGCCAGGGCCTGGTTCTCTCTGACCCCAAGCTGGCCATCACCATGACTAAAGTCACACTTCAAGGATGCTGATGCTATGAAGATCTGCCTCCTTGATAACTCCATAGGTGGCAGACAGACACAGAAGGTGGCTATTGGGGCACTGTTTGGCCTCGAGCAACTGCTCAGGAATGGAGTCCAAAGTTGGTGGTTCAAAGGCTTCCCACTACCTTCACCATAAAGAACAAGTCGTAAGTATGGCTGGGCCTCCTCCAGCCCTTGTCTACTTTGAGTCCCAGGATGTGCAGTGCTCCTTTTCCTTCACAGGGCCTCCCCCCATGCTGTTCTTATCCCCCATTACATGTTCTCCTCTCCTCTTTCCTCTTCTGTCACTGAGTCACAGGCTTCCCTGACCTAATCAGGCAATTTCCCCTTTCCATATTCCATATTCTCACAGTATCTTGTTCCCCTGCCTCACAGCTCTTGTTGCAGCTGTAAGTTTATGTGAGTGTAAATTACATCCTCGCGTTGGTGTCTCATGGGAATCGTAGGCCCCATAAGAGCAGGGGTTCCCATTTGGTTTTGATCGCCACTGTGTCCTCGGTGAGGATGTGGCACATAGTATGTCCTCAATTATGAATATTTGTTGAATGAATGATTGCAAGAATGAATGATAGTGAGGGTGAGGGATGTTGTGCCTCAGGCTTTTTCCCAGAGCTAGGGAAGGGCATGATCACCATAAGTTCCATACCCTTGTAGTTCTGTTTTTGGCTCAGTCCTACGCATGCATTGTATATTATCATGGGACTGGTGAAAGGAAGGGAGTGGTCCACATCACAACTTAAAAGCTCAGCCCTCAGGTCAGACCCTCCTGGTGTAAAATGTTTCAAACAACCTTGGGCAAGTTACTTTAACTCTGCTTCCTCAGTTTTCCATATGAAAATAGGGTCGGGGCCAGCACAGTGGCTTACGCCTGTAATCCCAGCACTTTGGGAGGCAGAGGCGGGTGGATCACGAGGTCAGGAGATCGAGATCATCCTGCTTAACACAGTGAAACCCCGTCTCTACTAAAAATACAAAAAAACTAGCCAGGCGTGGTGGCGGCTGCCTGTAGTCCCAGCTACTTAGGAGGCTGAGGCAGAAGAATGGCATGAACCTGGGAGGTGGAGCTTGCAGTGAGCCAAGATCGCACCACTGCACTCCAGCCTGGGTGACAGAGCGAGACTCTGTCTCAAAAAAAAAAGAAAATAGGGTCAGGAATAGTACCTGACCCCACTTCCTCTGCAATTACATGAGATCGTGCAGGAACATATTTATATATAGTAAATGCTCAGTAAGTGTTAGCTGACATTATTAGAGGAAAGACTCCAAATCCTCAAAAACTCCCTACCACCTTGATCACGATAAATCAGGTAGGTACATGGAACTTAACCTGGAAGCAAGAAGACATGTTAGAATATCTGATAGCTTATCATACGAGTTTTTTGGTACCAGTAATTCTATGGGAGTTGGTGAAGAGTGAGATTTAAGAATGAAGCATTTGTAGCAAGTAATCACACGAAATGGACATTTGACCTTGGGTTAAAAAGCAGGGACAATATGTTTACAACACCTCCAACATAAACTTTCAAGGGAAAAATATGGCATAGCCAGGATACAGAAGCCTTTGGGAGAGGTCCCTACTCGGTTCCTTCCACCGGCCATTTCCCTGGGGCTCTTAGGATGCCGGGATCCAGGCCACCTCACCTATCTTCTTTGCTAAATGGTTCTTGCTCCCTATGAAGGTGCCCTCCCTGAGGAATGGTCAGTTCGGCTGAAGTCCAGTGCTGGGTTGTTGAAGCAGTCCCTGAATTTTTATTTGATTTCTATTAGGGACAGTTTTAGCCTGAGGCCCCTAGCTGTGAAGTCACAGCCCTTTGGGGAGTCTCACCCACCCCGATTAGTGGGCTGCTGAAGAACCACATTTGTTCTGAGTCCCTGGATTGTTCCCATCCCCTTGAACCTAAATGATTTGGTTGCCTTTTTTTTTTTTAAACTGAGTTAACAAGAGGGCCTGTGTTAAATATAGCCAATGACAGAAATAGAAGTCATTCTTATCACTCATTCTGGTGAACAGGCAAGATTCCAACCACTTTATTTGTGCAAGTACAAACAGGATTGATGTGATAATCAAGATAGAATGAAAAAAACAGGATGACTGATTATTGGGATAGGTCCAAAATGCTGGCTTGCCTTCAAATAGGCCCCCTACTTAGTTCATGTTAAAATACAAATTCCCAAGGAAGGAAAATGCTTAATAATAGGAAATCACATTTAGTGAGCCATTCCCATTTGCCAGCCTCTGTGCTGGGAGCTTTACATGAATGATCTCATGTAAATATCACTACAGACCCAGGACTACTGTCATTTTACAGACAAGGAAACAGGCACAGAGGGCTTCCATCTGTATGGTGAAGGTTACTCAGTGGTCAGAGGGGCAGCCAGGGTGGGAACCTGGGCAGCCAGGCTCCAAAGTCCATCCTCTTTACTACCACCCTGAACAATCTCCCACGTGCTTCTATAAGATTCATTCATCCTTTAAAGCTTTATGCCTGATGCTGTGGATAAAACAAAACTTAAACACAAAATATGCAGAGCCAACCAACAAGTAGAGAGGTGAAGACCGAGGCAGAATATTAATAACAAGCTTTTAAATAGGACTATGTTCTAGGCAGTATTCTAAGCACTTTGTGTATATTAATTCATTTCATCCTCAAAGTTTGTGGTGGATATTGTTGTTAACAAATAAACTGAGGCACAATGAAATTTTAAAGAGTTCAGTTGAGCAAACTACAATTTGCAAGTCAGGCAGTTCCAAACCAGAGGTGGTTGGGGAGATCCACCAAGAGAACACAACGGGGAGGCTTTTAGAGGACACGCACAGAAGTAAAGCAAAAAAGATATTTTATTGGTTACAGTTATGCAGTTGCTTTATTTGGTCTATCTTGTTGGAAAGCTTAGTTATATAAGTTCATTGGCTGCTTCTGATTGGTTGAGCTTACATTGTGTTTTTCTTTAATATAGGCACCTACAAGAAATAGCTCAAGGTAGGTTTTGCTTATGTTTGCAATTCAAGCAAACCCAAGCTCCTAAAGGGATGAAAATGTTGAGCAGAGCAGAAATAAAGACAGTGAAGGTGCTCTGGTACAGATGTGGTCACTCAGCCTACTCAGCACGTAGCAATCTTTTGGGTGTGCTTGTTCAGCCAATGGCAAATTCACCCAGCATTTTTTTCATCCTTTCTACAGTGCTTCATTTTAAATTCTTTCATTCAACAAATGATCACTGGGCACCTGCACTGTGCCAGGCCCAGGAAAGCCCACTGGGATGGAATGATGGAATAAGTTAAGGTACTCATGAGGACCCGTGAAGAAACAGAGGACAGGCATTCACACTAGACTAGGGAGGTCAAAAATGGCTGGCTCAGTAGTCTTGAAGGATGGGTGAAAAACTGCCAAGCAGACAAAAGAAAAGACATTTTAGTCAGGGGGATAACCAATCCAAAGACCCAGAGTTGTGAAGGAGTGTTGTATCAAGAGAGCTACATGGGCTGGGTAAGGTAGCTCACACCTGCAATCCCAGCAGTTTGGGAGGCCCCAATGGGAGGACTGTTTGAGGCAAGGAGTTTGAGACCACCCTGGACAACATAGTGAAACCCCTGCCTCTATGAAACATAAAATAAATAAAAATAGAACTACATGGAACTGAGTGTGGTTGGAGCATTGGTGATAAGCATGATATATAGGAAGAGAGAAAGAGATTGGGTGAGAAGGTAGGGAAGGTAGGCACGGGCTAGATCATGAGGATGCTTAAGTGATGAACTAAAGAAATTTACATTTTTCCAGCAGACCACAGAAAGCCACTGGAAAAGTTAAACCAGGATGGTGAAATGATCTGATTTGCACTTTAGAACTTTGGTGGCTGCAGTGCAAAGGATGATTGGAACTACAGGTCCAGATAGAGGCATTCCAAGGCTTTCTAGTGACCAGGGATGGGGATGTGAAGCCCTCAGGAAGGCCAAAGGAGTTCAGAGAAGACCATGTCTCGTGTTTTGCTGAAATCAGTTTCTTCTGTGTCTGGCATTTCTGTTGTTCCAATTATTTTCCCCTATTTAATTTTGTTCCTAAATGTATTACACTTAGATGCAATCTTAGCGTCACTAAAAGTGGCACAGCCAGGCATTAAATGTGTCAGAATATGATGCAAGAGGAAGTACCTGGCACCACCCATGAAAACTCTTGGCTGGATCACTCTCTTAGTCCAACCAGCAGCCACAGGAAATGTGGGGACTAGAGGAACAAGCAACCATAAGGAAGCAATTAGCCAAAATTGGAATGTGGGACATTCTACAGGACAAATGATCAGCTTCTTCAATAAATTGCTGGCATGAAAGAGAAAGAGAGGGTAACCATTATGGAATAAAAAAAGATTTAAAGTAATAGCAACATAATGCCGTGTTTGAACCCTCATTCAAGGAAACAAACTGTAAAAGCCATCTTTCTCCATTGGGGAAACTTGAATATGGACTTGGTGTCAGATGATATTGAGGAATTATTAGGATTTTTGTTAAATGTGATGATGCAGTAGTTATGTTTTCAAAAATATGTTGGGCTATTTCAGGTGAAAGGACATGGTCTCTAAATAAATACAATGAAAGAAATTTTATTTAATTAAAATGAAAGAAGATTGGCAAAACACTGATAATTTTTGGAGCCACTGAGTACTTAAATTATATTACTAGTCCATATGTTTGAAATTTTCCATAATATGGTCGGGCACAGTTGCTCACGCTTATAATCCCAGCACTCTGGGAGGCTGAGGCGGGCGGATCACAAGGTCAGGAGATCAAGACCATCCTGGCTAACACAGTGAAACCCCGTCTCTACTAAAAATATAAAAAATTAGCCAGGCGTGGTGGCGGGCACCTGTAGTCCCAGCTACTCAGGAGACTGAGGCAGGAGAATGACGTGAACCCAGGAGGTGGAGCTTGCAGTGAGGCAAGATCGTGCCACTGCACTCCAGTCTGGGCGACAGAGAGAGACTCTATCTCAAAAAAAAAAAAAAAAAAAAAAAAAAAATTTCCATAATATAAAGCATGTGTGTGTGTGTGTGTGTGTGTGTTTATGTATGTATGTAGTTCACTCTGCTCATTTTTTCACTATAAAATTAACATAAGCACTTTAAGGGAAACAAATATATATATATATAAAAGGATTAATTACATTCCTACCACTCCTCTAATGCAACTACAGTCAGTATCCAGTAAATTTCCTTACATATGTTTTCCTATGCACAGAATGTTTTTTTACATAGTTGGTGATAATTTTGTATTTCAAATTTTATTCTTATTTTTTCACATCTTTCATTTTACCAGCTGGGCTTTATAACAGTGACATGCTGGCTCTTGGGAGCTGACCGTAAACACTTTTACTTCCTCCCAGCTCTGCATCCAATGCTGTCACATTGGTAGTTTGTAATTAATCATAGTGGAAATATTTAAACCATGAAAATCAGTAAACATTACAAGTCAGAGCTTTTTTCCTAAAGAGCTGGTTGTTAAACATTTACCAGCACATGGCTATTTATAACCATCTTTTTTTTTTTTTTTTTTTTTTTTTGAGATGGAGTCTCACTCTGTCACCTAGGCTGGAGTACAGCGGCATGATCTCAACTCACTGCAACCTCCGCCTCCCGGGTTCAAGCAATTCTCCTGCCTCAGCCTCCTGAGTAGCTGGGACTACAGGCACACGCCACCATGTCCAGCTAATTTTTTTATATTTTTAGTAGAGATGGGGTTTCACCATGTTGTCCTGGCTGGTTTCAAACTTCTGACCTCAGGTGATCCACCCGTCTCGGCCTCCCAGAGTGCTAGGATTACAGGTGTGAGCCACTGCGCCCGGCCTAAAACTGTAATTTTTAAAAGTGACCTATTCTAATAGCCCATGGAGTGACATAGTGAATTTTAGTTCTTACTACATGCCAGGTACTGAGTACTTGACTCACATTAACTCACTTAATACTAACCATGGACCCTATGAGGTAGGTGCTATTATCATCTGCATTTTACAGATAAAGAAATGGAGACAGAAAGAAGTGAAGTAAATTCGCACAGCTAAATGGTAGCAAACTCAGATAGTCTTACTGCAGAATCTTAGCCACCACGGTGCTGTGCTGCTTTGTACCCCTGCTCCAGTCAACGACTGGGCAGCCATCCTCAGAGGCCAACACCACTGCTCCATGTATCATCCAGCAAGTGCAGAGAACTGCAAGGCCAGTATCCATCATCCCCTTTCTGCAACCTGAGGGCATGACTTGAGTCCAGCCCCCAGTAGCAGTTTGGCTCAAGTGGAATTTACATTATCCTTATGGAATGCTGCTCTTCAACATAGCAAATGCACCTGCCTGTTCTGCCTGCTGCTTAGCAGTCATAGCCTTTCTAGGGTCACTTTCAGAGTCGAGGTGTGTTTGGGGAGGATGGCGGCACACTCTAAGCTGCAAGTACTATTATGACTTCAGAGGCCAGGCGAGCTTTTGTTTTTTATCAGGGACAAGGACTTCATGGGGGACTTCTTCCTGCTTCCTCCTGTTTGCAATGTTTTATGGTCCTGCTTGAGACACAGGAGTACTAGGCAGGATTCTATTTTTGGTGTAGCTGTTCAGTTACTGAGTGATGACGGGGAGAGTCATTTGACCTCAGCAATGATCCTTTTGCAGAGTAGAGGCATCATAAGACCAGAGAGTTTTCAGAGCATTCAGAAGCTCTTGCAGGCAAGATGCTGTGTGTGCAATTTAGCTGACAGCCTACTATCCTCTCTCGGGGACCAGATTTCACCTGGGTGGGGCTAGGAGCACCCAAAATTCCTAGTTCTGCATTCTCATATCACAGTGACAAGTACGTGGTAGAAACAGCAATGGGGTTGTAACTAAAATGTCTTTGACGCTTGTCAGCCCAGCTTTGGATAAAGAGCTGACATTAATCCAAGAATAGACTGTTTCATCAAGAAGCAGGAGAAAAGAAAGGTCGTCTTAGAGGGAGTGGGGATTTTATTATTAAATGACTAAAATCATCAGTGAAACAGAAAAAGTTTACATTCTCTACATGCAAAGCTTTGCAACACCACAGGGACTCAATCAATACTTATTGAATAAATGTCATTTTCACTCTAAGACCAAGGGAGAGGGTCTTGTTCTGTCCAGTTTAGGATTTCCCCTGATCTTTCAAATTCTCTAACCCATTAAAGTACCAAATAGGGATCTGACCAGAATTGGAACACAGCAGCAAATCTTAGGCCTTTTTCGGAGAGTGCTCCTGAGGAAGGACCTCAGGATGGGTAAACACAGGAGACAGAGGGAGGAAGAAAAAGGAAGACTCCAAAGGGTTTGAAAGGAGCTATTTACACTTAGGATGTGCTCCCCTCTCTGGACTCAGATTCACTTGAATGTTTTTGATGCAAGGGAAAGAAGAACTGAATGCTTCTGCAATACCAGATTACTCCTTGGAATTGGAGGTGTGGTGAGGACTAAGACTCTGTGCCCCTACCCAGAGAGAAGTTAAGGAGAAGAGATAGATTTGGGGCTTAAAAGGCAGCTCCCTGGGCTCCCCTGTAGCACACCACTAGTTAATAGAAAGAAGATATAGGTGAAAAGCCCGGAATATAAGGTCTATATTGCCATGACTTGTTCTTTAGATGTTTAAATCATGTCTGATCTCTCCAGGTAGATCCATACCCTATTCTTTGAAATTTCCTATAGCACTAACAACACATTTGGGCATTTTCTGGAGCCTCCTTTTCCCAGCCTGTGCTCTCAAGTGATGAGGAAAAATTATGAAGACAATACCTTTGCATTTGCCTTTTCTTTTTTGATGAATGACTTTAAAAGACCAAACTTGAGTTCACCTACAGTACAGTGATGAATTTTACACTTACGTGTGTGAACGTTGCCATCTTGTTCTCACATTGGCTCAGGCACCCCAGGTCTCTCAGAATGTCTACCAAATGATTCTCTTGGGCAGCATGATGGCTGACACATGGCTAGCATTTAGTGGGGGACTCTGAGCGGAATCCTAGGTCATCAATTAGTAATGATTGGCAGGGCTGATGTTTGACTACAGCTAATGGCCCTGAGTTCTCCAGGACTCAATGACTCATTCTCACTCTGACCTTTGCACTCTAGCAAACATGTTTTGTGTTTAATGGCAGTATTTCTACAAGTCATCCAGAACTCACGCCCTGCCCATTTTATACATACATTTTTTTCATTGATAAATACTATTTGTACATATTTATGGGGCATATGTAATATTTTGAACATGCATATGATGTGTAATGATCAAATCAGGGTCTTTACGGTATCCATCACCTCAAACATTTATCATTTCTTTGTATTGGGAACATTTCAACTCTTCTCTTCTAGCTATTTAGAAATATACACTGTTGTTAGCTATAGACACCCTGTTCATTTTAATAGCAAACTGGGTTATGTTCCAAACCACAGGGTGTCTTCTCGCCTCCATATCATTGTAGTTTTTGCTGTGATTTAATTACACAGCAAGATTTGATCTCAGTTGAATTAACTGAGAACCTCTGACTCCAGGCTTGGCCCAGGGAGATGGACCATCCAACCCCTCAAGCCTAAGGTAGTTTTTAGTCAGGGTTACAAGGAAACCCAGTCAAAAGAGGCATAATCTTTCAGCTGCTACTGGAACAGAGAGTGAAGTGTCAGAAGCATCCTGGAAGGAGTGTACTCTTTTCTCAAGAGGACATGTGATGAGTCTTTAAAGTATTAATGTTGTACCCCGCAGGTCAATGGGTCAAACCACTTCCATTAGCTGGGCAGTGTAAGTTTGGCATCAGAGCATAAGGTTCTGATTGAATGCAATGATTTTTCCCTCTCTTATATCCCTTTGGACTGGTGAGTATTACCACCTGGTGGTGGAATCCCTTCTCCACTTCCTCTTTGTTCTGGTCTCCAAGGGCTCAGTGTTTCAATCTGCTATTGTGACATTCATGCATTTTTAACCTCAACTCAAGTATGGAGTGCACTGATACACTGAGCGCCCTCCCCGACCACTGCCTGCCAACACGCTTGAAACAAGTTTCAAAACTACACTCTGATAGTTCTCATTTTATATCTCTACTCTTCCTCCTCTTTTGATGAATTTTCAAAACCAGTCAAGACAACAGTATTTTCTGACTTACAAATAGATCACCTCTCATGGCTGCTATCTACCCCCACTCGTTCTTTGTGATGTTTTCATCGTCTTCTAGGTCTTACTCCTTCTTGTGCAAAGTTTTTGATTTGTCAATTACTTTGAAATAATTTGGAATTGTCATATATATATATATATATATATATATATATATATTCCTCAAAGGATTTCTCAAAATATCACAGTATTTGATATCATCTCTGCCACTTCATTTCTTTTCTCTGCCTGAAAGCTATTACCATATAGAAAACATTCTGAAAAGATAGTCACCAAAATGCAAATTCTATCCTTTCTGGAAAGTGGAATTGCAAGTAATTTTTTTAAATCTATATTTTCTAATACCTACATATTTTTGTATAAAAATAATATGTTTTAAAATGACCATCACCATATTTAAGAGGTATTAGAGCTCAGAGCATGATACCCCAAAGTCTGGTACTTTGGCATACTGGATACTCTGAACTGAAGGAGGCTGGGAGGGCCTCGGAAGTTAAGGTGTTAAAATATGATATTCTGGCACGTTGACTGTTTAAGTTAAAGACACCTGAAAAACAGCAGATGCCGGAAGATCACTTTGACCTTCATGCTGTTTCTTAAGAGCTGAAGATGAAATTCCAGTGTGGAAGACACTCTCCCTATACTAGGAGGAAAGACAGCATCCTTATCTTCAAGGATGAAAAGTTAAAACCAAGAGAATACTGCAGACTTTGACAGAATAACTCTTATCTTTTAAAGCCTCTCCACACAAGTTAGTTGCTTCTTCACAACTTACAATTCCTTGTCCAATTCAGTATATAAGTAACTCACTCTAACTGCTTCTTTGGGTCTTCATTTATCTATGAGGGCTCCCCTGCCATGTAAAACTTATATTAAATAAATTTGTATGCTTTTCACCTGTTAATCTATATGACATTAATTTAATTCTCAGACCCAGCCAAGACCCTAAGAGGGTGGAGGTGGAATTTTTCCATCCCTAGAAGAGCAAAAAATTCTCTCTGACCTTCTCCCATCTTCCTTCACTTTCCCTCATTTCTCTCCTGAAGTCAGTCATAGAAAGTAGAACTCCTTTCCCTCAAAGCAAGAAATTACTGTCTGACTTTCTCCCTTCTCCCCTAAAGGCTGCCGAATGACGGGTGTTCTGCCCTCAACCCCCAAAGGAAGAAATGCTCCAGATTGGCGAGGAAGAATCTGCACAAACAGGGCTTAGTTCCCTCTCAGTTCGTTTTCATTCAATCGTTTGTCCAATCGCGTTTCTACTTGCCTGTCCATTCTCCGTCAAAGAAAAACAGAAATCTACACAGTTTTCCTTGGATCTTTGGGTCTTCATTTCAAAAGCTCCCATGTCACATAAAACTTTGTTAAGCAAATGTGCTGTGCTTCTCTCTTGCTCACCTGCCTTTTGTTGTAGAAGTATCTGCCAGGATCCTGGCGACGGGTAGTAAAAAGGGATTACCTTTTCACCCCTACAGAGGCTGCTAGAGCTTGTAAAAATGCTGGGAAATACTTTCGCAGAGTCCTACTAATGTTTTCAATTCTTTTCCTAAGTTATTCTCATTCTTTTTGAAAGATACTTAACTTTTTCTATGGTTTGTTACTGTGGGTTTATAATTACATTTATTTTTTCCTTTTCCAAAAAATAAAACGAGTGTGATTTAAATAATAAAGTTTTTCTTATTAAATATTCTCAAATTGAGTGAACTAGATATGGGTTAGTGTTTACAAATGAATTCACAAGCAAAGGAAGTTTACAGATAGAACTCAGTTATCTGCCTTTGAAAGACATCACTGTTGTGCAGTGTTTTTTTTTTTTATTTTCTTTTATCATCCTTTTCTTCTTCTCTCACAGGTATCTTTCCGTTCCCTTAAGGTGTATATGCACACATATGTAATCAGTTTGTTAGTGTCAATCATCAAGAATCAGTTCATCAACTGGCCAACAAGTGATAGGAAACTGTTGCTCATAGTTCTTATATTTAGGTAACAAATTATGTCTATCTTCGCTGGAGGCTTCATAATTCAGCAAAGTTGTCAAGCCTCAAGGCATAAATTGAGTTTGTGTTGTTATGCTCAGACCATTTGTTCCCCCAAAGAAGACCACCAGAGTCCAGAGTCAAAGCCAAGCGGCAAGGATCTTTACTGCAAGTTCGAACTTGGTCCCTCCATTCCACAGCATACAAGAGGGCCTCGAACAACGCGAGTGCTTGCTTTTTATAGCCCGATGTAAACAGGATATGTAAAGTTACAGGGAACAAGGTAATTCTCTCGGTTACAGCATTACAATTGGTTATCATTCTACATTTAGCATTCCTTATCGGAGATCTCCCAGGTGATGTTTTTCTGAAGTTTGAAAGAAATATGGAGGAATGTGTTTGTGCTGGGCTCAGGAAGTTGGGAGATATATGGGGGATGTGCCTCATTCCTTTCAGTGTTTATTCTTTGTCATATCTAGACTAATTGACTGATTTTTAGTTGTATATCGGCAGTGAAATTTTTTATTAAGTATAATCTATGTGGACTTTGTGTTCCACTTGACTGTTACCCATTTCAATTTTTAGATTACTGTTGGTTATTGTATGTGTCATGCATGCCCGTGTGAAGAGACCACCAAACAGGCTTTGTGTGAGCAATAAAGCTTTTTAATCACCTGGGTGCAAGCGGGCTGAGTCCAAAAAGAGAGTCAGCAAAAGGAGATAAGGGTGGGGCCGTTTTATAGGATTTGGGTAGGTAAAGGAAAATTAGTCAAAGGGGGGTTGTTCTCTGGCCCGCAGGAATGAAAGTCACAAGGTACTCAGTGGGGGAGCTTTTTGAGCCAGGATGAGCCAGGAAAAGGACTTTCACAAGGTAATATCATCACCTAAGGCAAGGACCGGCCATTTTCACTTCTTTTGTGGTGAAATGTCATCAGTTAAGGTGGGGCAGGGCATTTTCACTTCTTTTGTGATTCTTCAGTTACTTCAGGCTAACTGGGTGTATACGTGCAAGTCACAGGGGATGCGATGGCTTGGCTTGGGCTCAGAGGCCTGACAGTTTGTATATTTCTTTGTTATTCTGTCAAAATAAAGGCATCGGCCAGGTGCAGTGGCTCACGCCTGTAATCCCAGCACTTTGGGAGGCCGAGGCGGGCAGATCCCTTGAGGCCAGGAGTTCGAGAGCAGCCTGGCCAAAATGTTGAAACCCCATCTCTACTAAAAATTAAAAAATTAGCTGGGCAAGGTGGCACATGCCTGTAATCCCAGCTGCTCGGGAGGCTGAAGCATGAGAATTGCTTGAACGCAGGAGGTGCAGTTTGCAGTGAGCCGAGATCATGCCACTGCACTCTAGCCTGTGTGACAGAGTAAGACTCCGTCTCTAAATAAAGACATAAATAAAGGCATGGACTACAACCTGTGGACAATTACTAGATCAAGTTAATTTTTCAACCTTCAAATATATCCTCTTTATATAATTTGTGACCCTGCCTTGAAGATTTCCTAAGGCAGGAAGTATGTGGACCTAAGAAAGGACTAGGTAAAGGCACAGAGTTGTACCTTTCATAGTGTGCCAAGTCTTCCTTCACTCACTCCCTTGGAATGCTGAGCACTCTACTGTTACCTTGAAAGCCTTTGAAGCTCTCCATACTCACCTCCGGTGTAGAAGGCAGTTAATTGAGCCTGTAGAGAGCCAGTCGGTGAAAATTATCTTATGCTCCACCTTTGCCAGCCTCTGAATTTATTGGTTGAAATGTTGAACAAAATTTAGTAACAGAAGCAGAATGTGAATGACTATCTCCCCCAACAGAATTTTTAAGTAAGCAGACCTCTCCACTTATTAGAACCCCTACCCCAGAGCTCCCTCCAGTGCGACTCCTTTCTGTGGCTGGGCGCTCAGCAGCATCGTGCTGTTTCCTGTGCCTCACCTCTGTATTCTTGTCTAATTCTGAAGCTTTCAGGGCTGTTGCCCTTTTCCTGCATGTTTAACTGTTCCATTTCTATTCTCTCAGAGTTAAATGTATGTGAAGGTGATCTTGAGATCTGAGTTGACCACCCACTTAAGAGCCAAGGGTGTGATATGGCAGCTATAGAAGTTCTGAAGAAGTATACCATGCTTGGCTGGGCACGGTGGCTCACACCTGTAATCCCAGCACTTTGGGAGGCCAAGGCAAGTGGATCACCTGAGGTCAGAAGTTCAAGACCAGCCTGACCAACTTGGAGAAACCCCTTGTCTACTAAAAGTACAAAAATTAGCCCAGCGTGGTGGCACATACCTGTAATCCCAGCTACTCAGGAAGCTGAGGCAGGAGAATCACTTGAACCCGGGAGGTGGAGGTTGCAGTGAACCGAGATGGCGCCATTGCACTCCAGCCTGGGCAACAGGAGCGAAACTCCATCTCCAAAAAAAAGAAGTATACCATGCTTGGGTTATATGGCTGCCCTCGCTGTGCACAAATTACCCACCTCCCAACTAAGTTATGACTTTGGAGGAAGCCTGACAATCAAAATTGGCTTGTATTAGGCAAGCACATGTACCCAAAATAATCAAGAGAAGGGTTATAGTGACTGGCAAATTCTGAAGGATTCTTTTCTGTTCATTTCCTAATTCCTCCAAATCATTCCACATCTTGAATCTTCACACATTTTCAGCCTTTCCACACATGCACTAGATCCCTTCTCACCCCCCTTACAAGGCCTCACACTAGAAATTCTCCCTTCTCTCTCCTCTACTATCAATTTTTTCCTCTTGACTGAACAATTTTCTCAATATACAAACAGGCTGTTGCATTTCCCACATTCTAAAACCCTGTCTCGATCCCACTTCTCCCTCCAAACATTGCCCTAATTTTCTCCTTCTCCTTATAAGCGAGCTCCTTAGAATATATATATATTTCAATTCTAAGAGTGGGAAGAAGAAGGAGAAGGAGAAGGAGAAGCAAGAAGAAGGAGAAGGAAGAAGAAGAAGAAGAAGAAGAAGAAGAAGAAGAAGAAGAAGAAGAAGAAGAAGAAGAGAAGAAGAAGGAGAAGACGAAGAGGAAGAAGAAGGAGAAGAAGAAGGAGAAGAAGAAGGAAGAAGGAGGAGAAGGAGGAGAAGGAGAAGGAGGAGGAGGAGAAGGAGGAGAAGGAGGAGGAGGAGGAGGAGAAGGAGGAGGAGAAGGATGAGGAGGAGGAGGAGGAGGAGGAGGAGGAGAAGGAGAAGGAGAAGGAGAAGGAGAAGGAGATATATACTATTTCCAAATTCTTTAGAACCCACTTCAATCAGGTTTCATCCCCACCATCTCACTGAAGCTACTTTTTTCTAGGTCTCCAATGATCTCTCTACATTCTTAATCCGATGGTTATTTCACAGTTTTCACTTTACATGCCCCATCACCAGCATTTAACACAGTTGACCACTTGAAATATTTGCTTCTTTTAGCTGTTTTTCTTCCTATTTTTCTTCTCAATCTCTTTTGCTAATTTCTTCTTCTCTCTCTTGGTGTCTAAAGGTTGGAGAGCCCAGGGTTCAGATGTCGGTCCTCTCTTATCTGTGTCCACTCCCTCCCTTGGTAATGTAGCAGGACGAGTGGCAGACAAAACTCCTCAGACACCGAGTTAAAGAAGGAAGGGGTTTATTCGGCCGGGGGCATCGGCAAGACATCTGTCTCAAGAGCCAAGCTCCCCAAGTGAGCAATTCCTGTCCCTTTTAAGGGCTCACAACTCTAAGGGGGTGCATGTGAGAGGGTCATGATTGATTGAGCAAGCAGGGGGTATGTGACTGGGGGCTGCGTGCACCAGTAATTAGATCGGAACAAAACAAGATAGGGATTTTCACAGTGCATTTCTATACAATGTCTGTAATCTATAGATAACAGAACCAGTTAGGTCAGGGGTCGATCTTTAACTACCAGGCCCAGGGTGCGGTGCTGGCCTGTCTGCCTGTGGATTTCATTTCTGCCTTTTAGTTTTTACTTCTTCTTTCTTTGGAGGCAGAAATTGGGCATAAGACAATATGAGGGGTGGTCTCCTCCCTTATTCCCCCCTTTTGAGACTCTCACTCATTGTATTATTGGGAGTTCTCACTTTTATTTTCACTACCCATGCCTTCTTGCAAGACAGATCAATAGTGATTTATATAGTACATTTGTGCTGAGGCATTTTGGCGAACTAAGGTAGCAATGAAGCTTTTAATCATTCGAGGAAGTACAGATGTCAAACAAGGGAGCAGTAGGCAGGTTCCTATTATTATTATAACTCCTATTATAAGAGTTTTAAATCCTTCTAGCACTGGGAACCATTTTCCAAACATGGCCCCAGGATCAAATCCATGCCACACTTGCATGGACACATGTGCCAGTTTTGTCATATCTCTAACTATGTCTTCAACTACTTGCCCTTGGTCATCTATGTGTAGACAGCAATTAGTAAGGTTAAATTTTCCACAGACCCCTCCTTCAGCTGCTAGCAAGTAGTCAAGAGCCAATCTATTTTGATAGATAGCATTTCTCATCTGAGTTTCTTGCCGGGCCAGAATAGTCAAGGCTATGCTGGTTTTATTAGTGATTATTTCTAAGACAGATTGTAACTGTATGATTCGGTTGATCATGTAAATGTGGGTCCAGTTTCCCCATGAGCCGTCTTGTGCCCGAGTAGCAGGCCCATAATATTGTATGATTCTCTCAGGGGCCCATTCATCATCTTTCCAATTTCCTATAGTTATGCTTCTCTTTTTATGAGAAGCATAGACAGGGAAGCCCAGGAGTTCACCTGTTTTTATGGGCAGTAGGAAGAAAGATGGTTTAATAGTGCCAATAACACAACTACCTGCCCACTGGTCAGGTAATTTGACATAAGCTCTATGCCCGCATATCCAATACAACTCAGTGGGGGCTGTCCAGTCCCGGTGGGACTCCGGGTGGGTCCACACGGTTTGCAACTTTGAGAATTTGCTAAACGGATTCCTCTCTGTTTGATTGGAACTCCACCAAGTGACTGTTTTTGTGGTACCATTATACAGTTTCTGTCCCAGACAACTAAGTCATCCTACAGGGTGAGTGAATTCTTTTCCTTCTCTAGCTATGCAATATTGTCTAATAATTGAGGCTTTTAGGACCCAGGAATTATCAGGGTGATTCTTTTGAGCTGGGAATTCATCAGGAACTGGGTCTGTAGGCACTAATTCTTAGGCTTCCAATGGCCACTGATCTCCTATTATAGTTCCTCTACATACATAACATGAAGTGACATTGAGAGACTGGGCTACATGGTCGGCTAATTGCAAAAACAAATTTCTTGTTTTTCCTGGAATTTCTGGTACTGGTACATTTAGTTCATCATAGAAAGTTTGAAACACTGGCTCAGGAGAGCGTTTGTAAACTTCTCCTCGAACCAAGATATTTACTCGAGGATCCAGTCTGGCCCCATCAATTCCGATGGTCACACACTTCTCTTCTTTCCAGCAAGGATCAAGGGGATTGGTTATTACTAGCTCTAAGGGGTTACATTGTCCCTTAGTACAGGAAGGGCCATTTTTTCGTTTCTGAAGGTGGACTGGATCCTTTTCATCTTTCTTTTCTTGTTGTTGTTGTTGTTGTTGTTGTTGTTGTTTTGAGATGGATTCTCGCTCTGTCGCCCAAGCTGGAGTGCAGTGGCCGGATCTCAGCTCACTGCAAGCTCCGCCTCCCAGGTTCATGCTATTCTCCTGCCTCAGCCTCCCGAGTAGCTGGGGCTATAGGTGCCCGCCACCTCGCCCAGCTAGTTTTTTGTATTTTTTTAGTAGAGACGGGGTTTCACCATGTTAGCCAGGATGGTCTCGATCTCCTGATCTAGTGATCCGCCCGTCTTGGCCTCCCAAAGTGCTGGGATTACAGGCTTGAGCCACCACGCCCGGCCCATTCTTTTATTTTATCCAAGTGGCCTAAATGACACAAGACCAGTATTTACATTTATTTCCACACAGTCCTAATTTATGACAGATGTACTTATTTTCTGCCATATAGCCTCTTTTCTAATTAAGAGAACCACACCTTATTCCTAACTTACTACTATTAATGACAGCACAGGCATCAAATTTTAAGGTGATTTGTTTGGGCACCCTTTTTTTTTTTTTTGGCTAACACTTTACTCATATCATTTATGAACTCCCACCAGTCCTTAGTCCTTAATCTTATTTTAAGAACTGTGGTCATGGGAGGCTCAGATGGGTCATAACACACATCAGGTTGGTCATTTCCTGGGCTACATACCTTGTATAGAATAACATTATACAAACAAGTTCTTTTTAGAGTTCCAGTACACTTATAATAACCGTAAAATAATAGGACCTTAGCAACCTTTTGTCCTACCTCAGTGACTTGATGTATACACTGGGAACAGCCCTCAGTCTGAGGAAGGTCAGTTGAAGTCCTTACTGTACAAGTCCAAATTTTAAGGAAAATGAGTCCTGTGATGAGTTTCCTCATGCTTCAGCCGTGCATGGACCAGTCAGCTTCTGGGTGTGACTGGAGCAGGGCTTGTCGTCGTCTTCAGAGTCACTTTGCAGGGGTTGGCAAAGCTGCTCCCGTCCTTGTACCACTTACAGTCTACTAATGTTTAAGGATGGTCTCGGAGGCTGGGCCTGCTAGAATAAACTGAGTCCAACCCCTCTACACAGTTATGTTCAACTGGGCTCTCTGATACTGAGAACAAGGTGGTGGGGTTTAGGGTTTTGCAAACTTCAATGGTTATGTGGGGATTTTCACACAGCAAGCTTTGGTACTTGGTTATTCTAGCATTTGTTAACCATTGATGTTCTTTGGTATTTATTAAAGTTACCACAGCATGGGGGGCTTTATATTCAGGTTTTGCCTAATGGTTAGTTTATCTGCTTCTTGTGCTAACAGGGCCTTTGCTGCTAGGGCCCTTAGACCTGGGGGCCAGCCTTTGTTAACTCTGTCTAGTTGTTTTGAGAGATAGGCCACTGGCCTTGGCCAGGCCCCACAGTCTGGGTTAAAACTCCAACTGCCATTTTTTCTCTTTCTGACACATAGAGTGTAAAGAGTTTTGTCAGGTCAGGTAGCCTCAGGGCTGGGGCCGACATGAGTTTTTCTTTTAACTCATGAAAAGCTCATTGCTGTTGGTTGTAATAGATGTAGTTTATCTAATCTACATTTTTATTAACCATCACCTACTAAAATATTGACTCAAATCCTGCAACTATTTGATTTCAAGCTTTAAATTGATCTGGTATTCCTCGTGGGACTCCAATTGCATCTAAATAGACATGAGAGTTGAAAAACCCGTAAGGGGCTTCTCTCGCTTTATGATATCTTATTATTATTTTTCCCTTCTGGTTGATGAAATGCCAGGGTGAAAGGGATAGCCAATTGGACTAAAGTACAAGTGCCACTCCAGTTATTCAGCAGAGTACCTAGTAAAGGTCCACCACAATACCCCACCACACATCTGCTCAGGGATGAACAAGGGCTGACTGATTGATAAGCTCTTGAAAATTCTTAAGCTCACTGCATCCTTTCAGGTCTCCAAGGAATGCTAAGTTTCCTCCCTGCTGTGAGAGACATGAAGTGAACTTAGTGTTGGGAGATGGAAGCTGGATGGCCCTCAGGGGCTGACCTGCAGGGACTTTGGGATATAGCAGAGAGAGCTTGGCATGACTTATTACTCCAGGCTGTAGAGTCCTGGAAAAGAGCTATCATGCAGCCTACACCTGGTCGACTGGAGGACCACCTTAGTGGAAGGGGGACAATCCGGGCCTCTGGCCTGCCATGTGCACAAGCATAACAATTGCTTTTGTTTAATGAGCAGATGGAATATTTGATCCATTTTAACCAGGCGTTTGCATCTTGGTATCCTGTCTTAATTGCTAAAGTTTTTTTAAGTCTTTAACTTCTATGATCCTCTAGTAAAATGAATGTATGGTTTTAGGGAAATTACAAAATCAGTTGTGGCAGTCCATCCTTGCTCTTTAGTGGTCCACAGAATGTTGGACCAACTATGGCACAAATGCTCTACATCAGGGGGCAACACTCCTGGTTGGCACTGGGGTCTTTATCAAAATCTCCCCCGATTAAATGGTCCTAGTTTACTAATGCCCAGCCTGAGGAGAGTCAGGAGGGACAGAAGTACTTTTCTGAAGTAGAAAGCTGTCTTTGACTTGGCAAGTCCTCACAGGGTATAACAAGGCAAGCATTAAATGCAATAGTTTGAGGTGAAATTGACTTGGTTATATCAATAACTAGATGGTCAGCAATAGAACGAGGACAGAAGAAAGAGTAATAGAATAGATTAAAAGAGTTAAATTTTTCTTAGCTTTAGTTTGGTAGGGTTTTCCCCTGGGACTATGGCCCATGACTCTGGAGGGGGTGGTGCTTTCTTGACTCGGGTGTGATGAGCCCATCCTTTTTTTGCTGTATGAACAGCAGTCTTGGTGGTTAGCAGCACAAGGTAAGGTCCTTCCCAGGCTGGCTCAAGTTTTTCTTCTTTCCACCTTTCGATGAGAATGTGATCTTCAGGCTGGTGCTGGTTTGCTGGAAATTCTAGGGGTAGTACATGCATTAAAAGACTTTTAGGGTTTTTTTTGGTTTTATTTTGTTTTTTGTTTTTTTTTTTTTTGCGAGAAAGGAAAGTTGAAGATAAACCAAGTATATAATTTTTAGAGCCTTTTTACTGATGAATTTCCTTTAGCACCTATTTTTATTAGTTTTAAACCAAGGAAAGCCAAATACCATTTTACATTTAACAGTGCTTCTCGTATGATTTCTATACCACATAAGCTAAATTTTATCTTTATATTTGTGTGTTATTAATGTTAAACCTAATTTTAATAAAACCTTGTGGACATATTTATTTAATTTTTAATGTTTGACCACAAGGTAAGATTTTATAGACTCTTTTTAACCTTTTACAATTTTTGCTAAAGAGCAGGTTGGTGCTTTAAGAAAAACCTGTTATGCTTTTATTTTAATGTCCAGTTCACAGAAAAACTGGATGATACTTCTTTAACTTTAGCTAATATGTTTACACACAGAATGTTCTTTACAATTAACATTTTAAACCTTGCTTAAACCTTCAAAACAGTAATTTTTAACTTTTTAATGTAGGTAAAAATATACATTCTTATGCCTCCTTATAATCCTTTTACCAATGGTATATTTTGCTTTCCTTACACACCTTGCACATAAACTGTTTTTTTTTTTTCTTTCAATAGTTTTACATTCAGGAGGCCTAGTTACTTTTAAATTATACAATATTTTTTGCATAAATTCTTTTTTTAACACACTTTTTTTTTTTTTTTTTTTTTTGACATGGAGTCTCGCTCTATCGTCCAGGCTGGAGTGCAGTGGCGCTATCTCGGCTCACTGCAAGCTCCGCCTCCCGGGTTCCCGCCATTCTCCTGCCTCAGCCTCCCTAGAAGCTGGGACTGCAGGCACCTGCCACCACGCCTGGCTAATTTTTATTTTTTTGTATTTTCAGTAGAGACGAGGTTTCACTGTGTTAGCCAGGATGGTCTCGATCTCCTGACCTCGTGATCTGCCCACCTCAGCCTCCCAAAGTGCTGGGATTACAGGCATGAGCCACCGCGCCCGGCCAACACACATTTTTTTATAACCTTTTTTTTTTTTCTTTCACAACTTTTACAGGCAATTTTTTTTATGTGCCTTAACTTTCTGACTTATTACAAACATTTCTTTCTTTAAACAACCAGTTAATTTATTTCAGGACAAGAATTTACCATATAACACTCTTTTTATATAAATTCCCCCCCCTTTTTTTTTTTTTTTTTTGAAGATGATAACCATTCTTTTTCTTTTCCAAAGCGAACCTTTTTTTATGTCTGTGGACTAGACTGTCTAAGGCCACAAGAATATAATTACTATAATACATGTTACACTGTTAACTTTTAGCAAACTTTACTTTTGTTGAAAACCTTGTAAGTTTGGGATTTTAATTATCTTTTGCTATCAATAAGACCTTGTTTTGTCCAAATTAGAATTGGTATGATGACTTTTAAAGGAATAGGGTACACTTTTTTTTTTTCTTAACTACTTATATATCTCTCTCTTTCTTTCTTTCTCTCTTTGACTTTCCTTTTGCCTCTGTCTCTTCCTCTCTCTCTGCCTCTTTCTCTCTCTCTCTCTCTCCTTGACACCCTCTTTGTCTGTCTCTTCCTCTCTGTCTCTTCCTCTCTCTCTCTTTGCCTCTGCCAGCCGCTTATGCTGCTGTTCTCTCAACTACTGTGTGTTGGGGGCAGGGGATCTAAAACAAGCTGGTCTGGGTTTCCTGGCTTACAGGTTACCTTGTGCCATACCTTTGAAACAAGGGACCTGTCCACTCTTCCTTCTAATGGCCAACCTACCTCTAATGCTGGCCAGTCTATCTTACACAAAGTTTTAAGTGTTCCTGGTGTCATAGTACTCCATAGTCTCCCTTAAATCCTTTTTTTGAAAATTTTCCACATAGTTCCTAGTGGGGTGGGCTTACTTTGTGCCTCACCCGTGTTTCCTCTAGACAAAACACCACGCTCACACCACACGCACACCACAAAACAAAGAACAGGTAAAAAGGGCACACACACACTTTTGTAGTTTACACCAAACCAAAATCAAAACCAAAATCAGAGTATCCAGAAATCCAAGCCAGGTCAAAACCAAAACCAAAGTATCAAGCAATCCAAGTCAAGTCAAAAACAAAAACCAAAGTGCCAGTACAGGCACACCATGGGTGATCAGGCCACGCTTCCACTCAAATGGAGTAGGCAAGTTCCCAAGACCAGTCCTGTCAAGCAATTCAATCCAAGTCAAAACCAAAGTGCTGATAAAGGTACACCGTGGGTGATCAGGCCACGCTTCCACTCAAATGGAGTAGGCAAGTTCCCAAGACTAGTCCTGTCAAGCAATTCAATCCAAATCAAAACCAAAACCAAAGTGCCGATAAAGGTACACCATGGGTGATCAGATCACGCTTTCACTCAAATGGAGTAGGCAAGTTCCCAAGACCAATCCTGTCAAGCAATTCAAACCAAGTCAAAAGCAAAACCAAAGTGCCGATAAAGGCACGTCTTGGGTGATCAGGCCACGCTTCCACTCAAACAGAGTGGGCAAGTTCCAAAGACTAGTCTTACCAAGTTTCAGAAGTCCAGACTCCAAGTGCCCGTTCCTTCCCGGTGTTCAGCCACTGCGTTGATCCTCCACAGGGGCCTGCCATACACTGCTCTGGCGAGGCGTCCCACCGGGGCAAATGCCTACCTGGGAGCGCTCCCAGGATCCGCGTTGCTTGGGCTGGTCCGAGTACCCCGCAGGATGTTCCACAGGGCAGGCTTAAGCCGCCTAAGGAGCTGCCTCAACCGTCCACCATTCACCTCGCTTCCCGGTCAGGGAACCGAGAAATGTAGCAGGACGAGCGGCAGACAAAACTCCTCAGACACCGAGTTAAAGAAGGAAGGGGTTTATTTGGCCGGGGACATTGGCAAGACTTCAGTCTCAAGAGCCGAGCTCCCTGAGTGAGCAATTCCTGTCCCTTTTAAGGGCTCACAACTCTAAGGGGGTGCATGTGAGAGGGTCGTGATTGATTGAGCAAGCAGGGGGTACGTGACTGGGGGCTGCGTGCACCAGTAATTAGATCAGAACAAAACAAGATAGGGATTTTCACAGTACATTTCTATACAATGTCTGTAATCTATAGATAACAGAACCAGTTAGGTCAGGGGTCGATCTTTAACTACCAGGCCCAGGTTGCGGCACCGGGCTGTCTGCCTGTGGATTTCATTTCTGCCTTTTAGTTTTTACTTCTTCTTTCTTTGGAGGCAGAAATTGGGCATAAGACAATATGAGGGGTGGTCTCCTTCCTTATTAATATCAGCTGCACTCACTGCTTTAAATTTAATTTTTCAGTTATAAGTGAATGGTTCGGCCAGGCACAGTGGCTCAAGCCTGTAATCCCAGCACTTTGGGAGGCTGAGACAGGCGGATCACAAGGTCAGGAGATCGAGACCATCCTGGCTAACACAGTGAAACCCCGTCTCTACTAAAAAATACAGAAAACTAGCCGGGCGAGGTGGCGGGCGCCTGTAGTCCCAGCTACTGGGGAGGCTGAGGCAGGAGAATGGCATAAACCCGAGAGGCAGAGCTTGCAGTGAGCTGAGATCCGGCCACTGCACTCCAGCCTGGGCGACACAGGGAGACTCCATCTCAAAAAAAAAAAAAAAAAAAAAAAGTGAATGGTTCTTACATTTATGTTTCCAGCACAGAACTCTACTTTGAACTCCAGACCTCTGTGTCTATTGCTTACATATCTCAAATTTATTACAGCTGCATGAGCTTCTAATAGCCCTCTGAACCAGTTGCTCCTACAGTCTTCTCTTTCTTAGCTAGTGGCAACACCATACCTCTCACTGCACAGACCAACAACCTTGGTGTCATTCTGATGTTTTTCTTCTCCCATACCTTGGATTGGGTCTACCAGCAAATACCATCAATTCTACCTTCAAAATATATGTCCTAAATGTGATTATCCCCACTGCCATGCCCTAATCCAAGTCTTCATCATTTCTTGCCTGGATTACTGCATCATTTTTAATTTAATTTAATTTTTTTATTTGTATAAATTTAAGGAGTACAAGTATAATTTTGCTACATGAATATATTGCATAGTGGTGAAGTCTGGGCTTTTAGTGTATCAGTCACCCAAATAATGTACATCATGCCCGTTAACTAATTCCTCATCATTCACCTGCCTCCCAGCCCTCCACTCTCCCAAGTCTCCGGTGTCTATCATTTCATACTTTATGTGCATGTGTACACATTATTTAGCTTCCACTTGTGAGAACATGCAACATTTGTCTTTGTCTTATTTGTTTCACTTAAGATAATGGTCTTCAGTTCCATCCATATTGCAACAAAAGATATTATTTCATTCTTTTTAAATAGCTGAATAGTATTCCGTTGGGTATAGATACCACATTTTCTTTGTCCAATCATCTGTCGATGGACACTTAGGTTGCTCTATATCTTTGGTATTGTGAATAGTGCTGCAATAAACATATGAGTGCAGGTATCTTTTTGATAGAATGATTTCTTTTCTTTTGTGTAGATACCCAGTAGTGGGATTACTGGATTGAATAGTTCTATTTTTAGTTCTTTGAAAAATCTCCATATTGTTTTCCATAGAGGTTGTAATAATTTGCATTCCTATCAACAGTGTACAAGTGTTCCCTTTTCTCCCCATCCTCACCAACACATGTTGTTTTTGTCTTTGTTAGTAGCCATTCTGACTGGTGCAAGATGGTATCTCATTGTGGTTTTAATTTGCATGTCTCTAATTATGAGTGATATTGAGCATTTTTTCATATGTTATTAGCCATTTGTATATCTTCTTTTGAAAAATGTCTTTTCATGTCCTTTGTCCACTTTTTAATAAGGCTATTTGTTTTGTTGTCGTTGTTGAGTTGTTTGAGTACCTTGTAAATTCTGGATATTCATCCTTTGTTGGAAGCATAGTTTGAAAATATTTTATGCCATTCTGCAGGTTGTATGTTTATTCTGTTGATTATTTCTTTTGCTGTGCATAGTTCTTTGTTTAAGTCCCATTTGTCTATTTTTGGTTTTGTTTCTTGTGCTTTTGAAATCTTAATCACGAATTCTTTGCCTAGATCAATGCCCAGAAGAATTTTCCCTAGGTTTTCTTCTAGTATTTTTATAGTTTTAGCTCTTACATGAGCCTTTGAGCCATCTGGAATTGACTTTTTTATATAGTGAGAGATAGGGATCTAGTTTCATTCTTCTGTATATGGCTATCCAATTTTCCCAACACTATTTTTTGATTGCTCTGGCTATTTGGGTTCTTTTATTTTTATTCATTATGAATCTCATGATTTTTTTTTAATTTTATGAAAAATGACAGTATTTTTATTGGAATTACATTGAATCTATAGATTGCTTTGGGCAGTATACTCATTTTAATGATATTAATTCTTCCAATCCATGAACATGGGAGGTTTTTCCATTTGTTTGTGCCATCTAAAATTTCTTTCCTCAGTGTTTTGTAGGATTTTTTGTAGAGGTATTTCACCTCCTTGGTTAAATATATTCCTATGGTGGGTTTTTTTTTTTTTTTTTTTTTTTTTTGCTGTTATTTGTTTTGTTTTGTTTTGTTTTAGCTATTGTAAAAGGCATTGCCTTCTTGATTTGGTTATCAGCTTGATCATTACTGGTATATAGAAATGCTACTAATTTTTGCAGTTTGATTTTGTATCATAAAACTTTACCTAATTTATTTATAAAATCTAAGAGTTTTTTGTTGGAGTCTTTGGGGTTTTCTAGAAATAAGCTCATATCAATGAACAGGAATAATTTGACTTCCTCTTTTCTAACTTGCATGACTTTTATTTTTTTCTCTTGCCTGATTTCTCTGGCTAGGACTTTGAATACTATGTTGAATAGGAATGGTGAAAGTGGGCATTATTTTCTTGTTCCAGCTCTTAGAGGGAATGCATTCAACTTTTTCCCATTCAGTATGATGTTGGCTGTGGGTTTGTCATATATGGCTTTTATTATGTTGAGGTATGTTCCTTCTATGCTTAGTCTGAAGGCTTTTATCATGAAGGAATTTCAGCAAATGCTTTTTCTGCATCTATTGAGATGATCATGTGTGGTTTTTGTGCTTCTCTTTATGTGATGAGTCACATTTATTAATTTACTTATGTTAAAACAACCTTGCCTCCCTAGTATAAAACCACTTGATCATGGTATATTATCTTTTTCATGTGCTGTTGGATTTGGTTTGCTAGTATTTTGTTGGAGATTTTTGCATCTATATTTACCAGAAATATTGGTCTTTAGTTTTGTTTTTTTTTTTCCTTATGACCTTGTCTAGTTTTGGTATTGAAGTGGTACTGGCCTCATCGAATGAGTTAGGAAAAATTTCCTCTTCGGTTTTTTAAAACCAAAAGCAAGCAGAGGCTGGGCACAGTGGCTCATGCCTATAATCCCAGCACTTTGGGAGGCTGAGGCAGGTGGATCACGAGGTCAGTAGTTCGAGACCAGCATGACCAACATGATGAAACCCCGTCTCTACTAAATTACAAAAATTAGCTGGGTGTGGTGGCACAGGCCTATAATCCCAGCTACTCAGGAGGCTGAGGCAGGAGAATTGCTTGAACCTGGGAGGAAGAGGTTGCAGTGAGCACTCCTGCCTGGGTGACAGAGCAAGACACAGTCAAAAAAATAAATAAAATAAATAAATAAATAAATAAATAAACCCACCACCAAAAGCAAGCAGGAATAGCTATACTTACATCACATAAAACAGACTTTAGGGCCAGGCACAGTGGCTTACACTTGTAATCCCAGCACTTTGGGAGGCCAAGGCAGGTGGATCACTTGAGGTCAGGAGTTCAAGACCAGCCTGGCCAACGTGGTGAAACCATGTCTCTATTAAACATACAAAAACTAGCTGGGCATGGTTGCAGGTGCCTGTAATCTCAGCTCCTCGGGAAGCTGAGGCAGGAGAATCACTTAAACCTATAAGGCGGAGGTTGTAGTGAGCCAAGATTGTACCACTGCACTCCATCCTGGGTGATGGAGCAAGACTCTATCTCAAAACAAAACAAAACAAAACACACACACACACTTTAAATCAAAAACAGTTTAATAAAAACACACAAAGAAGGTCAATATATAATGATAAAGGAATGAATTCAGCAAGAGGATATAACAATCTTAAATATATATGCACCCAACACCAAAGCACCCAGGGTCATAAAACAAATATTAGCAGACACACAGAAAGAGATAGACAGCAATACAGTAGTGGAGGACTTCATTACCACAGTCATAGCACTAGACAGGTCATCGAGACTGAAAAATAACCAAAAAAATGGACTTAATTGTTCTTTTGACCAAATTGACTTAGAATGTTATAGACTAATTTGCACACCAACTGAAGAATATGTGTTCTTATCAGCAAGTGGAACATTCTCCAAGACAGACCATATTTTAGACCACAAAACAAGTCTCAACAAATTTTTAAAAATCAAAATCATAACAAGTATCTTCGCAAGCTACAGCAAAATAAAACTAGAAATCAATAACGAGGAATTCTTGAAACTATACAATACCTGGAAATTAAACAACATGTTCCTGAATTATCATTGGGTCAATGAATAAATTAGGATGTAAATTTAAAACTTTTTTGAAATGAGTTAAAACAGAAACACAACATACCAAAACCTCTGGGATACAGCAAAAACAATGCTAAGAGGGAATCTTATAGCATTAAATGCCTACATCAAAAAAATAGAAAGATCAAAAATTAACAACTTCATGTTGCATCTCAAGGAACCGGAAAAACAAGAACAAACCAAACCCAAATTTGCCAGTAGAAAAGAAATCACAAAGATCAGAGCCAAAGTAAATGAAATAGAGACACTAGTGTTATTCCCCAATAACCCTGACTCTATCTCAGCATTTACTTATTGGAAGACCCAAATTGACAGCAAGTTAGTCTGTAGATTAAATGATACATCTAGCAGAGTGCCCACCCAAGAATTAAATTTTGTATAAGTTAATCTTGCCATCTTCCTACCGACAAAATAATAGAAATGCAAATAATCCCAAACAGTGAATGATCTGACGCTACCTAGATTTAGGTCTCAGGTCCTGACTGTACACATTAACATAGGATTAGTTAGCTTTTTCTAAGTGTGCCAGCACATCAGAGGTGCTCAGGGAATGCATTGTGAGGGACATGGATTTCTAACCCCATCAGTAAAATGGAAATGCCAAAATATCACTGTATCTCCTTCTGGTAATTTGATTGACTAATTCGATGTTAAATTCTGGTATCCTGACAAGCGTATCATTAGCCACTTACAGGGATGATTTCCAGTGCTTGAGGCAGGAATGCCTTATTTCTGATTTAGCAAGTAATGTGACCAGTGCATAAACACTCATTAAGGGGTAATGCAGCATTTAATCAATGAGGGGAAATTTCCCCTGAGAGTGCATAAGAGGAGATAACCCAGAGCACAGAGGAGTGTAAGAATCTAGAAGGGACCTGACACTCTGTGCCAAAGCTCCATGGGGTTTATTGGATCCCAGCTCATCCCGGCTCCCTGCAGTGTTGGCAAATTGAAGCCCTCCGGAAGGCATCTTTGGTTTAACCAGCTGGAATTGTTTTGCTCTTTCTGATTTCCACTGAGGATGAGAGGAGTGGGCAGAAATCAATTGAATTTGTTTTGTGGTAAGAGTTTCTACCAGGAAATGACTGCTTTGGGTTCCCACCAGCTTCAGTAGGAGGATTAATTAAATCATTATCCTGCTGGCTGGCATTTAGTCAGTGGACGTCTTTAATCCACAAGGCAGTTTCTAAAGTGTTCAGTTGAAAACAAAGATGCTGTTTACCCCACTCTCTAATGGAGCTCCAACCAGGGTCATTAACCGTCAACACTGACAGATACCGGGTCAGCTTCAGAGGAGCTTGCATTAGCTATGCCATTTCCTTTGGAGCTTGACTGGGAGTCACTGACTTTTTTCACCTCATTTCCCTTAGCACTGAAGCAGTTCCGTTGGTAATAGCTGGCTCAGGAAACCCGGGGAGCTGCCTAGTGGTGATAGCCATGCCTTGTTTTCCAGAAGCACAAGCCACAAATGGACATATGCCATCTACTAGTTGTACTATTGTTGATTTGTATTTATTACATCTCAGAGTAAGTAACAGGCTATGCAGAGCCCTCTAGTGTTTGACTCCACAGAAATGGTGTTGATCTGTCAAAGTTTCTTTACTTATCAGTATGAAACAGTATTGTGTAAGTTCATTGCTCCACAAGGCCATTATGAAAAGAGGCAATAACAACATGGTATGCCGGACTTGATATGCCCGATGCCTCTTGCTTTGCAAGAAAAGACTAGATGGCGAGGTCCCTAGACACAGAGGTTCTCGCCAGGATTTTTAATGGCCAATTGTATAAATAATTAAGTGAAGAAGAGTAGAGAGTATCTTAGCGTATTCATTTCCTGCTGCCACTGTAACAAATTACCACAAATTTAGTGCCTTAAAGCAATACAAATTAACATCCAGTTCTAGAAGTCAGAAATCTGACTGGATCTCACCGGACTAAAAGGTGTCAGCATGGCTGTGTTGCTTCTAGGGGTCTAGGGGGCATCTGTTTCCTTGCCTTTTCCAGCTTCTAGAGGCTTCCTGCATTCCTTAGCTTATGACCCCCAGTCAGCAATCCTCTGCTGCTGTTGTCACATCTTCTCTGACTCTCCTGCCTCCTTCCTTCCCTCCTAAGGACCCTTGTGATAATATTGGGCCCACTAGATAATCCAAAATAATCTCCTCCAATACAAATCTCTTAATTTAATCACATCTGCAAAGTCCCTTTTGCCATGTAAGGAACCATATTCCCAGGTCCCAGGGAAAAAGACATGGATGGCTGTGGAAAGTCATTGTTCTGCCTACCACACCTATTAAGGTAATTGCTGTTTTCCCCTCTCAAGATTAGAGTTGTTTCAAGTTCCTTTTGCCATGGGAAGACAAAATAGCAATGTAGATATGGTCCCTGAGAGACACAGAATCTCATCTTCCATTGTCAAATGCAGTTTCAATTACTCAGGCAACGACCATTTTCAAGGACCATAAAAGATAATGGCACCTCCTGGCTGAACAGATGGCCTCTTAGCATGTTTCTGAGTTAGATGTGATAACAGTTTCATGGCTGGGAAGTGAGTGGGGCAGGAGATGGGGCTGTTGGAAGGGTAAGATGATCTCTGAATTGAATCCTCTGTCTTAATGTCCCCTGAGTTTCTGGGTTATCTGGAAAACCCTCCTAGGGGAAGTCAAGAAGCCTCAAAAAGCAAGAACACTCTCTTCTTTAACTGCACTCTCCACCCTGAAGAGTTGAGATGTGACAGAATGAAAAGAGCATGAGGTTTGGAGTCAGACAGAAAGGCGTTCCAATCTCTGTGTGACCTGCAGCATGTTTCTTAACCTCTCTGGGCCTTATTGTCCTCACCTGTAAAATGAAAATAATATCTACCTCTTAGGGCTCATATAAACATCAGAAACAATGTATGTAAAGTTCAAAGGATGCTGTTGGGCTTGTGGTAGGTGCTCAAAAATAGTAAGTACTATTATTATAGTAGTCATCGTTGTTGTTGAGGATCTGTTGTTACAACAGGAAGTAGAGATTGGAGTCAGAAGTCTGCCAGGAAAATTTTAACTGGTTGGTATTTCTCACATTAATAACGCCACTAGACATTTGACCAAAGCAGGTAAGACAACTTGACGGCAAGGATGATAAACAAAAATGACTCACTCTCTCTACATTTCCACCCCCGATTTCCTGTGCTCTCCCTATCCAAACACTCCTCTGGAAGAAGTCTTGATAGTACCTTCTTAGGCTGTATGGAAAAGAATTGAACACAGTAATATCCCCAGCCTTGAAGATGTTCAGATTTACCCAGTGGGAAACAGTTTCATTCTTCAAATTATTTGGTGAATCAATCTAATTTTATTCCCATCCATCAAATTTTCAGGTTGGAAGAGGTCCTATCTGCTCTTCCAGTGTTGAGAACTAACTGATATAGCGTCATATTGGTGGAGCTCAAAATGTCACTGGCAATGCTGATGGGAGATCATGACTTTAGATCTATAGCCACATGGGCTTACCTTCAACCCAGCCCACTCCGTTCCTGGAATAGCTGGACAAGTCAAAGACTCTCCTAAAGAGTGGGCCCTTTAGTCTGGCCAAAAAATAGATTAGAGTAGAATGTCTGACTCCTGAGGATTAACCTGCTCCAAAATAAGCCCAAAGAAGCTAACTGACCATACTTAATTCCTTCCACTAAATTTACCAACCAGAAACTCCTCTTCCTCCCAAGGGCAAGAATGGGTGGAGGTGATGAAATAGGCTAGGAAAGTTACAGTAGCAGAAATTCCTTTCTCTGTATCCAAACCTGAGTCCAGGATCACTCACAATGGGGGAAGCCAGCTGCCATGTCATGAGACTCTCAAGAAACCCTATGGAGAGGTCCTTGTGGTAAGGAATTGCAGCGTCCTGCTAACAACCAGCACTAGCTTGCCAGGCATATGTGTGAGCCACTTTGGAAACAGATCTTAGTCCCAGCCAAGCCTTCAAATGCCAGAGCCTATTGTGAGGCGTAGGGTTTGTCAGGCAGATCAGATCTGCATTTGACAAGCAGCAAATCAATGAACTAGATACCTGCACAGCTGAAAGTGGAGGAAGAAGATACAATTGATGTGTTCGGCAGCAATAATGGAGGCATCTATTTAAAAAAGAGTACTTTCTAGCCAGGCATGGTGGCGCGTGCCTGTAATCCCACCTACTCGGGAGGCTGAGGCAGGAAAATCACTTGAACCCGGGAGGTAGAGGTTGCAGTGTGCTGAGATCATGCCATTGCATTCCAACCTGGGCAACAAGAATGAAACTCCATCTCAAAAAACAAAGTACCTGCTACTTGAATCTAGAACTGTTCTACACAGACAAAGACACGTTCTTAGTTGGAAAACTACAATTTGGTTCGAGGATACCCTAACAACTAGAGTTTAGTTTTCTTTATTCTTTCATTTTCTCTTTCCACATTAATTTGTATGTCTGTGTACAAGTACACTGCTTTTGTTCTGGGGTTTATTAAATTGTTTTTACTAAATAGCCAGTGGTATGTTTTGATTGGCATCAGATGGAAGTGGGGTGGGGGAAAACTGTTCTTGTTAAAATGCTCCTTTTCTCCATTAATGGCATGGCAATTTAACTTTAATTTTTTTTAATGAAAAGTCTCACATATTTATTACTGAACCCAGACAACCAATGTGTTCATAACTGATTCAGAGAGAAAAAATATATTCCTAATAAAACATGTCCAGCTCTCCAGGTAATGGTGAAATTTTCAGCTTGATATGGTAATGTGATTATGATGCTCACACAACATAAATATGTGTGTCATCTCATGTGCAATTACTAATAGACGCAGCTTAGTTCTTCTCCAATGTCTCCTTTTAGAGTTGTACCTGATTTTATTATCCGAATCCACTGGGGAATGGGACAATTTTACTTTTATTTCTTGGCCATGAGTCGCTTAATCCTGAAAGTCTTGTGAGAAGATCTGGTGAGAAGCAGAGTCAAGTACACACCACGATGGCAGAGAAAAAAAGAGAAGGGGCTTGACACCTTCTTTTTTCTTTTGAGACAAAGTTTTGTTCTTGTTGCCCAGGCTGGAGTGCAATGGCGCCATCTTGGCTCACTGCAACCTGCTGCCTCCTGGGTTCAAGCGATTCTCTGGCCTCAGACTCCTGAAGAACTGGGATTACATGTGCCCGCCACCATACTCGACCAATTTTTGTATTTTTAGCAGAGACGAGATTTCACCATGTTAACCAGCCTGTTCTCAAACTCCTGACTTGTTTCTGCTATTAGCTGTCAGTCCTCTTCATTGCGGTATGAACAAGATTAATTTTTGTGTGTGTGAAACTGATGTGGATGGTCCGCCTGCTGCTCCATGAATCAATTTCAACACTGTCTTGTCCCAACTCAAAATGAGTTCTCCATTTGCAAACTGTTGATTTCTTTTGGGCATCGTCTCCACAACCTTTTCATAAAGCATCAATGATTTCATTATTCCTCTACCCAAACTTTACCATAAGTATTCTTTTTTTGAGACAGTATCTTGCTCTGTCACCCATACTGGAGTGCAGTGGCATGATCACAGCTCACTGCAGCCTCGACCTCCCAGGTTCAGGACATCTTCCCACTGCAGACTCCACAGTAGCTGGCCCTGCAGGCATGTGCCACCATGCCCAGCTAATTTTTGTATTCTTTGTAGAGAAGGGGTTTCACCATTTTGCCCAGGCTGGTCTTGAATCCCTGGGCTCACGGGACCCACCTGCCTTGGCCTCTGAAAGTGCTGGGATTACAGGCCTGAGCCACTGCATCTGGTCTCATTATAAATTTGATGTTTCTGCTTGTTTCAATTTTAGCAGACTTTATATTGCTTTGATGGCGTCTCTTTTCAAACTCATGTCTTACCCTTCTGAGTGCCTCAAACTAGAGTCTGTTCAGATATAACAGATTTGTAGCAATTTATTTTGGTGCAAAATGTGTGGAATTCATGCACAATTTTCTCATAATACGTATTTTTCTATGAGCTTCTTGAAGACCCCTTGTACTGGAAAACAGTATTCAAAAGGATATATAAAAGGATGGTAGATATGCAAGTGCCACTTACTTCTGGGATGCAAGGATGATTCAACATATTCAAGCAAATCAATATGATATACCACTTGAAGAGAATGAAAGATGAAAACACATCATCTCAATAGATGGAGAAAAAGCATTTCACAAAATTCAACTTACAGTCATCATAGAAATCCTAAACAAAATAGATAGAGAAGGAAATTTACCTCAACAATAGAAATAACCAAGCAGGCAAAATGGAATGCTTTTCCTGTAGGATCTCACATGATGCAAGAATGCTTTCACCGTTTCTATTCAATAAGTACTGGCTGTCCTAGCGAGAGTAATTAAATAGCAAAAGAAGTAAAACTCATCCAAATCAGAAAGAAAGAAGTAAAATTATATTTGCTTGTAGATGACATGATATTCTGTGTAGAAAATCACAATCAGCCAAAATACTACTGGAATTAATAAACACATTCAGTGTGTTTGCAGAATAAATTATCAGCACCAAAAATTAGTTGAATTTCCATATATAACAATAAACAATTTTAAATGAAAATTTAAAAACACTTCCGTTTGCCACAGAACTTAAATAAACACTTAGGCATAAATGTAAAAAGCTGAGAATTTCCTACCTTGAAATCTACAAACATTGATCAAAATGATTAAAAACATATATAGAGATACAACCCATGTTGATGGTTTGGAAAAATTAATATTGTTAAATGATTGTATAACCCAATGTGATTTAGATTTAACACAATACCCATAAAAATCCCCATCAGTTTTTGTTAAACAAAAAACAGGCTGGGAAAAGTGGCTCATGTCTGTTGGCCAGGCTGGTCTCAAAGTCCTGACCTCAAGTGATCTACCCACCTTGGCCTCCCAAATGCTGGGATTACAGGCGTGAGCCACTGCGCCTGGCCCAATCCTCTTAACATAAACACCTTAATGTCAATTAATGCTTGAACTCAATGTTTTAAGTCAACTCAAACTCAAGTCAATGCTGAATTGACTCTAAATTAGTCAATTAATCCTTGCTATACTCATTGCATTTGGAACTATTACCTCAAAAATGAATTCTCTGATATTCTGCAAGTAGTGACCTCAGACTGAAGACCTTACCACACATATGACATTTGTAAGATTTCTGCCCATTATGGATTCTCTGATATCTACTGTGGTGTGAATGTGAAGTAAAGGTTTTGCCACAATCATCACATTCGTGAGGTTTCTCTCCTGTATGAGATCACCAATGTGGCTCAAGCCTGTAATCCCAGCACTTTGGGAGGCCGAGACGGGCGGATCACAAGGTCAGGAGATCGATACCATCCTGGCTAACACGGTGAAACCCCGTCTCTACTAAAAAATACAAAAAACTAGCCGGGCATGGTGGCGGGCGCCTATAGTCCCAGCTACTCGGGTGGCTGAGGCAGGAGAATAGCGTGAACTGAAAAGGCGGAGCTTGCAGTGAGCTGAGATCCAGCCACTGCACTCCAGCCTGGGCGACAGAGCAAGACTCCGTCTCAAAAAAAAAAAAAAAAAAAAAAAAAGAGAGAGATCACCAATGAACTGCAAGGTATGAACGATGTCTGAAAAATATGCCACGTTTATTACACTTGTAAGACCTCTCTTCATTATGGATTCTCCAGTGTTTTGCAATGGTTGTAGCATTACTGAAGACTTTGTGACAATCATTACATTAGTAAAGTTTCCCTACACCATGGATTGCTTGATGGTGAGTAAGTGTTGACTGCCCATTAAAGGCTTTGTCATACTTATTACACTTGTACAGTTCCTCTCCAGTGTGAATTCCAGTATGTTGTACCAGGTGTGAATCACACCCAAAATCCTTGTCACAAACCTTACATTTCTATGGTTTCTCTCCAGTATGAACTCTTCTATGTATTTCAAGAAGTGGTTTGAAATTGAAAACCTTGTCACATTCTTCACATTTGTAAGGTTTCTTTCCAGTATGAAGTCTATGATGACATGCAAAGTTTGATTGTTGCCTAAAAACCTCGCCACATTAATACACTTGAAAGATTTCTTTCCAGTATAAAGCCTATGATGACATTCAAGGTTTGATTTTCTATTAAAAACCTTGCCACATTCATTACACTTGTAAGGTTTCTTTACAGTATGAAGTCTATGATGACATGCAAGGTTTGATTTGTGATTAAAAACCTTGCCACATTCATTACACTTGCAAGGTTTCTCTCCAGTATGAATTGCCTTGTGAACTAAGAGGGCTGAATTGTGACCAAAGGTCTTGCCACACTCATTACACTTGTAAGGTTTCTCACCAGTGTGACATCTATGGCATGCAAGGTATTGCTTCTGGTTAAAGACCTTGCCACATACATTACATTTATATTGTTTCCTCTCCTAAATGGATTTTCTGATGTTTTTTTAAGAGTGAGCTACAATTAAAGGCTTTGCCACGCTCATTACATTGGAAAGATTTTTCTCTCATGTGTACTTCCCATTTTTTTGTAAGTAATGAAGAATGGAGGGAATTATTCCCATACTTATTTGAAATACGGTTTTGGGGCCTACAAGAAATTCTTTGGGATGCTGCAACTGAGAAAGCATCGTTGATAGACTTCTCAACTTGATTACCAATTTTCCCTTTGGGCTGAAATAGGTGCAGTTCAGTCAGATGCGAATGAAAGCTTGATCCAAGCTGATCTTTAATAAGCTTGTTTCCAGCATGCCTTTGATCATATCGGCCTGTACTACCCGTCAACTTTTTTATTTCTGTCATGGGTGCTTCACGGCCATTTCTTTTATCTTCTTGCCACTGAAACACAAAGTCATGAATATCTTTCTCAATTTCCTGAAAGCAAAAATCTCCAATGTGATGACTTACATGTCTTTGCAGTGCGCCTGTGCGGAGCACTTCTGTGTTGCCTTGCCCTGTTGATGACAACTTCTTCATCATGCATTTGGAAGAGATATCCAGGGAGATCAGGTTCCTATAATTCTCCAACATCACGTCTCTGTATAAAGTCCTCTGAGCAGGGTTCAGGCATTTCCACTCCTCCTGAGAGAATTCTATGGCCACATCCCTGAATGTCAATAGACCCTGAGGAAGAGCCATCCCTGACCCCTTTGCTTTCCTCTTCCTCTTCCGGGTTTCTTCCTCATTTACCAAGAGTCTTTAGAAGTCAGTCCACTGCAGTGTGACCTTCACTCCACGGGATTCGCTTCCTGGTCCAATTTAACTTTAATCTTTACATGCTTTGTATTTTTAATGAAGAAAGTGAGGAATTATTATTATTATTATTATTATTTTTGATATAGAGTCTCACTCTGTCACTCAGGCTGCAGTGCAGTGGTGTGATCTCTACTCACTGCAATTTCTACCTCTCAGTTTCAAGCAATTCCTGTGCCTCGGCCTCTCGAGTAGCTGAGACTACAGGCATGGGCTATCATGCCCAGCTAAGTTTTGCACTTTTAGTAGAGAGATGGGGTTTCGCCATGTTGGCCAGGCTGGTCTTGAACTCCTGACCTCAAGTGATCTGCCCACTTTGGCCTCCCAAAGTGCTGGGATTACAAGTGTGAGCCACCATGCCCAGCCGGAAAGTGAGGAATTTAGAATAAGCTCTGACTCCTGTAGAACCATAGTACCTTAAATCCTAAAGATGAAAACTCAAAGAGTAGAAATAATAATAAATTATCCTGATTCTTGTGATTTAGGTTTTTGTGTGTCACTTGCTTGGGCAGTTAACCCATCATCTTCAAGAAAACTGATAGCAAATGTCCATATAATGTTGAAGGTCTAAACCCTGAAACAAATGAAAAACAAACAGCAATGACAATGAACCTGATATCAAGAAAGATGCTGGGCCCAGTGAGATGGCTCATGCCTGTAATCCCAGCACTTTGGGAGACTGAAACAGGAGGATTGCTTGAGCCCAGGAGTTTCAGATCAGCCTGTGCTACATGGCAAAATCTCAAATCTCAAATAATAATAATAATAATAATAATAATAATTTATTTTATATAATATATATTTATATAATAATTATATATATAATTATATACATATATATGGAGAACCCACCCCCAATATTTCAACGTAGGTTCTTTCTATTTTTCATAAGTGTTGGCTGGCTGAGGAATAAAGAGAGACAGTATAAAGAGAGGAATTTTACAGCTGGGTCACCAGAGGTGACATCACATATTGATAGGACTGTGATGCCCACCTGAGTCTCAGACCAGCAAGTTTTTATTAAGGGTTTCAAAAGGGGAGGGGATGTAAGAACACAGAGTAGGTACAAAGATCACATGCTTCAAAGAGCAAAAAGCAGAATCACTGATAAGGGTCTAACAAAGATCACATGCTTCTGAGGGAACAGGGCAAAGGGCAAAAGCAAAACCACTGATAAGGGTCCAACAAAGATCACAGGGCAAAGGGCAAAAGCAGAACCACTGATAAGGGTCTATGTTCAGTGGTGCGCATATTGTCTTGATAAACATCTTAAACAACAGAAAACAGGGTTCAAGAGCAGAGAACGAGTGTGACCACAAATTTACTAGGGTGGAGGTTTCCCAACCCTAGTAAGCCTGAGGGTTCTGCAGAAGACCAGGGCGTATCTCAGTCCTTATCTCAACAGCACAAGACAGACATCCCCAGAGCGGCTGTTCATAGACCTCCCCCTAGGAATGCATTCTTTTCCCAGGGTACTAATATTAATATTCATTGCTAGGAAAAGAATTTAGCGATATGTTTCCTACTTGCACATCCATTTATAGGCCTTCTGCAAGAAGAAAAATATGGCTCTTTTTGCCCAGCCCCACAGGCAGTCAGACCTTATGGTTGTCTTCCCTTGTTCCATAAAAATCGCTATTATTCTGTTCTTTTTCAAGGTGCACTGATTTCATTGTTCAAACACGCATGAGTTACAATCAATTTTTACAGTTAACACAATTATCACAGTGATCCTGAGGTGACGTACAACCTCAGCTTACGAAGACAACAGGATTAAGAGATTAAAGACAGACATAAGAAATTATAAAAGTATTATTTGAGAACTGATAAATGTCCATATTAAGATGAAATCTTCACAATTTATGTTCCTCTGCCATGGCTCCAGCCAGTCCCACCATTCAGGGTCCCTGACTTCCCGTAAAAAAAAAATACAAAAATTAGCCTGGTGTGGTAGCATGCACCTGTAGTCCCAGCTACTGGGGAGGCTGAGGTGGGAGGTTCGCATGAGCCCGGGAGGTCAAGGCTGCAGTGAGCCATGATTGCACCATTGCACTCTAGCCTGGGAGACAGAGTTAGATCCTGTCAAGAAAAAAAAAGGGAAGGGAAGGGAAGGGAAGGGAAGGGAAGGGAAGGGAAGGGAAGGGGACGGGGAAGGGGAAGGGGAAGGGGAAGGGGAAGGGGAAGGGGAAAAGGAAAGGAAAGAAAAGAGAAGGAAAGGAAAGGAAAGGAGAAAAGAGAAAACAGAAAGAAAAAGAAAAGAGGGAGGGAGGGAGGGAAGGAGCAGGGGAGGGAGGGAAGGAAAGAAAAGGAGGAGGAGGAGGAGAAGGAAGAGGAAGAAGAAAGAAGGAAGAAGGAGAAGCAGAAGAAGCCACAACTGTGAAGGCCTCCTAACATTATAACTGAAGGGACACTTTGTGAACCAGAGAAATAGGCAAAGACAAAACAGAATATACAGAAAGGAAAGAAAACAAACAAGAGAAAAAGACAGTTAAGAAAATAGCTCCTAACTGATTATATGCTACATGCTAAACAAACATTCCTAACATCTCTTTGGAAAACGATCTGACTTCAAGCCAGCCACAAAGTGCCAATGTTGTTTAGTAAGAATGTCATCCATTAGCTCAGATGGGAGGATGAGGTACTAAAGCTTTGATAGCTACAGATGGAGTTTATGTATTACCGTATCACCAACATACCAAGAATGTGGTCAAGCAAACGAAAGGTGATTAGACTAGAAAACATCAACAAATGGCTTAAATACATTTTTTAAATTTATTTTATTTAATTTATTTATTTATTTATGAGATGGAGTCTCGCTCTGTCTCCCAGGCTGGAGTGCAGTGACAGGATCTCAGCTCACTGCAAGCTCCGCCTCCCAGGTTCATGCCATTATCCTGCCTCAGCCTCCCAAGTACCTGGGACTACAGGTGCCCACCACCACACCCGGCTGATTTTTTTTTTTTGTATTTTTTTAGTAGAGACAGGGTTTCACCATCTTCCACATGTTTCTACCAAAGAAGGAAGACAATTGCTATAGAACCAATAATAACAACCAATCTTGGATGTCACAAGTCTATCTTTCAAAACTTGAGAAAATTTTGTTGCTTCATATAGAAGCATGCTCTAGCTTCTTTAGCAGAAGCTAAACTCTATTTCATTTAATTCCTCCAGAATTTGTATGCACAGCAAAGCAACTTGGGTACTGTGGTTCAGGAAGATGCCATCACATTTTGTTTATGAATTCTCAAGCCTCACAATGTTAGGAATGACAGTTGGAAAGGTAATTTCCACGAGCTAGAGCTTCCAGTGCGTGAACCATTTCAGTGGATGTGAGTGCAGTGTTTATCTGCCTTTTCTCATAAAGTCATATAAATGTAAATTTCATGGTTTCCTGTATTTCCCCTGCATCAAGTCAAGTAGTGCATATTAACTACTTGATGAGTTCCTCCCCTCACCAGAGAAAAAAAAAAACAAAATCCTGGCTCATTTCCCTAGTGAACCCTGGCTCATAATATTTAGGCCTATAGTCTGGGGCTACCCAGAGCAACTGTAATCACATGTAACGCTTCATAAAAGCAACATGCAGCCACCCTCAAGTCTGTCTGAGTCAGCAGTCTGAAGAGACTTCAGGCCTCCCAGAGCACCTCTATTAATTAAAAGGATGGGTTTCAGCACCTCACTTGGTTACCCAGGGAAGAAAGAATGTTGGAGGAGAAATGCCTTGTAGGACAGGAATCTCCTCCTGGACACACGGTGATAGTGGACACACACACCCCCTCAGGAGACGAGACACTTGGGCCCTCCTGACTCTTCCAGGTGGTGCAGGGTTCTAGCCTCCTGGAGGGCCCCACCTTTCCCACAGCCCTATGCCCCCACTTCTGAGGGAGTAGGAGAAAAAGAACAATTTCCTCTCCCTCCCTTTCTCTGTCTGTCTCTCTCTCTCTGTCCTCCTCTTCTTTTTTTTTTTTTTTTTCTCTCTCTCTCTCTGCACACATACACACATACGCACACACCAGATTGTGAGTTAAGACACTGATAGCCTCCTCCAGGCTATACGCATTTTGAGGCTCTGTAAAAGCTGGTTAAGAGGAGACCCAATAGAAATGAATCCAGAAATGTGCGAGTGGGAAATCAATTGACCTGCAAGTAATAAGCTACAATTCACTTACATGTTCACACTGCTGAGCATGGAAAGTGAAGTATCTGGGATAATGAATGCCCCTTATCCTGTCCATATAATTCTGTACCAACACTGGTATCATTTTGGCAACACTCAGTGTTAGATTTTTATTCATGATGGTTTTCGTCCCCAGTAATATACACAGATCTTATTTTATATCTTAGAGCTTCAAAAGAAAACATATTGAGACAAGCTTCTTCATGGCTAGTCATCTAACATGCTCTCCTTTATTTCTAAGGAAACAAAGTACATATTTTCTCCAATGCTACTGAAATTTCAACTCCCGCTATTTTCTTTTAGGGCTTTGGGGAGTCAGTGTTAGTCAAATACTAATGATAGTCAAAAGAGCTAGAATTTGTTATATAATTTTCCATTTACAGAAATGCAAATGATATTTAAAATCAGAATAATTTCAGAACTAGTACATTGCTTTCTTGAAATAATCTGTTCAAAACCTCATAGTTCAAATCATATACAAACGCAAATTTACTGGCATATATGAGTATCTAACATGAAATTTTTTAAATGTTGGAACCTTCAGATTCCAGAGAGATAAAATATTCTGTAAAATGCTCAACCTCTTGGAATTGTCTTCAGTCAGGTCTGTGGTTCACATATATAAACTCACTCAGCTGGGATGGCATAGATATTGTTGTCTTGGTTGCCCCAGACAATATGATCCCAATGTACTTTGAGGGTCTTTAGGGCTTGTCCCCAGAATATTGTTTTTAAGACCTTATTTCAGTTGTCTAACAACTGAAAAATAGAATTTGTGGAACGGCTTCTTGTCAAAATCACATCAATTTCTCCTTAATTTTTGTCCTAGACCAAAGTGTTATACAGATACAAATTTCCTAGGGAAATGCTTATAGTAGGCATTAGTTGGTTAAGATTTCAAACTCTGAGCTATCTCATCATTTTCCAACATATGCTCAAAGTGGAAAATATGGCCCTTTACTTCTTCACATTTAGAAGTGATACTTTGAATTATGTAGAAGATAAACTGATGGCATTCCATATGCTCTGAGAGAGAGTTCAGGGTCAATCAGCAGTTGCTAAGTTGCCACTGAAGGACAAACATTGCCCTCAGGAAAGCAGAGACAACTCCATGGATGAGAGATACTGGCTGTGTTAGGCCATTCTTGCATTGCTAGAACTGCCTGAGACTGGGCCAGGCGCGGTGGTTCATGCCTATAATCCCAGAACTTTGAGAGGCCAAGGCAGGCAGATCATGAGGTGAGGAGCTCAAGATCAGCCTGACCAACATGGTGAAATCCCTCTCTACTGCACAGGTTGCAGTGAGCTGAGATTACACTACTGCCCTCCAGCCTGGGCGACAGAGCCAGACTCCATAAAAAAAAAAAAAAAAAAAAAAAGTGACAATTAGGAGCATTTAGTAAAATTGGTCTTCAATGTTTATTAAGACTTGTATAGGTCATAGGTAAGTGTATTCATAAATAAACTAAGCAAACTGTGATAAATAAGGCCAGGAATGCCTTTTATATAGTTACACAGGAAAAGTAAACCTAAAGGTATTAGGAATCATCTCTCATAGCTAAACCCTGACAAACAGAAATTACTTTTAGTGTGCACCATCTAGAGTGGAAAAAAAGAATTCCCAATTTACCCTACAAAGCTTTCAGATCTTTCATTTTTTTTGCTCATGAGGTTGCTAGCTGTCTTACAAATATTTGATTTTTTAAAAAATCTTGCAAGAGTAGAAATTCAGTATACCACCTTAGCCACTTGATGTCTACTTTGCATCTGTTAAAAAGGGTTGGGGACAAAGTTGCACTCAGTGACGACAAAACACTACCATCAACGTAAATACCTCAAAATGAACTTCTGATTAGAAGGATTTTTTGGCTGGGAGTGGTGGCTCAGGCCTAGAATCCCAGCAGCACTTTGGGAGGCCTAGGTGGGAGGATTGCTGAGGCCAGGAGTTGGAGCCTAGCCTGGCTAACAGAGAGAGACCTCACCTGTACAAAAATTACAAAATTAGCTGAGCATAGTGGCACACTCCTGTAATCCTAGCTACTTGGTAGGCTGAGATAGGAGAATTGCCTGCGCCCAGAAGTCCAAAGTTGCAGTGAGCCATGATCACACCACTGTACTCCAGCCTGGGTAACAAAGTGAGAGCCTGCCTCAAGAAAAAAAAAAAAAAATTCTAGCATGGTCGTCGTGGTGCTTAGATTGTAATTGTAACGCTTCTGTCATTATTAGTCATTTTATCATGTAATTTTTAGTTAAAATAATTTTTTCCCTAAATTATTTTGGCTCACTCTGAAAGAATTGAAGCTTATACATTTTGAGCATTCTTGTGTATATGTGTTTGAACATCCTTGTCTGAGCAAGCACCCTTATTGTAGGTTGTGGGGAAAAGAAAGATATCAGACTGTTACTGTGTCTATATAGAAAGAAGTAGACATAAGAGACTCCATTTTGTTCTGTATTTGAGATGCTGTTAATCTGTGACCCTACCCCCAACCTTGTCCTTGCAAGAGACATGTGCTGTGGTGACTCAAGGTTTAATGGATTTTGGGCTGTGCAGGGTGTGCTTAGGTAAACAAGTGCCTAAAGGCAGGATGCTTGTGAAAAGTCATCACCATTCTCTTTTTTTTTTTTTTTTTGAGATGGAGTCTCGCTCTGTCGCCCAGGCTGGAGTGCAGTGGCCGGATCTCAGCTCACTGCAAGCTCCGCCTCCCGGTTCACGCCATTCTCCTGCCTCAGCCTCCCGAGTAGCTGGGACTACAGGCGCCCGCCACCTCGCCCGGCTAGTTTTTTGTATTTTTTTAGTAGAGACGGGGTTTCACCGTGTTAGCCAGGATGGTCTGGATCTCCTGACCTCGTGATCCGCCCGTCTCGGCCTCCCAAAGTGCTGGGATTACAGGCTTGAGCCACCGCGCCCGGCCATTCTCTTAATCTCAAGTACCCAGGGACACGTACACTGCCAAAAGTCACAGGGACCTCTGCCTAGGTAAGCTAGGTATTGTCCAAGGTTTCTCCCCATGTGATAGTCTGAAATATGGCCTCATGGGAAGGGAAAGACCTAAGTGTCCCCCAGCCTGACACCTGTTAAGGGTCTGTGCTGAGGAGGACTAGTATTAGAGGAAAGAAGGCCTCTTGGCAATTGAGATAGAGAAAAGCATCTGTCTCCTGCCCGTCCCTGGGCAATGGAACATCTCGGTGTAAGACCCGATTGTACGTTCTGTTTACTAAGAAAGGAGAAAACCGCCTTAGGGCGAAAGGTGGGACTTGCTAGCGCAATGCTGCTCTTTATGCACTAAAAAGGTTTATGGAGATGTTTGCCTATGCATATCAAGGCACAGCACTTTTCCTTAAACTTATGTCACAGAGAACTTTATTCATATGTCTTACTGCTGACCTTCTCCCTACGATGATCCTATTATCCTGCCACTTCCCTTTTTCTAAGATGGTAAAGATTATGATCAATAAATACTGAGGGAACTCAGAGACCAGTGCTGGTGCGGGTCCCCTGGGCCCACTTTTTCTTTCTCTATACTTTGTCTCTGTGTCTCATTTCTTTTCTCAAGTCTCTCGTTCCACCTAATGAGAAACACCCACAGGTGTGGAGGGGCAGGTCACCCCTTCAGTAGGTAAAACTTTCACTATAGTAGTTTTTTTGTTGCTTGGTTGGTTGGTTGGTTGGTTTTTTTGAGATGGAGTCTTGCTCTTGTCACCCAGGCTGGAGTGCAATGGCGCGATCTCGGCTCACTGCAACCTCCGCCTCCTGTGTTCAAGTGATTCTCCTGCCTCAGCCTCCCAAGTAGCTGGGATTACAGGGGCCCACCACCATGCCCAGCTACTTATATTGTATTTTTAGTAGAGATGGGGTTTCACCATGTTGGCCAGGCTGGTCTCAAACTCCTGACCTCAGGTGACCCGCCCACCTCAGCCTCCCAAAGTGCTGGGATTAGAGGTGTGAGCCACCATGCCCAGGCATGGTAGGGTTTTAATTATAACCTATATATGCATCCTCCAAGTTATTTTGTACAAGATCTAACTGTGTGCTGTCTACAACAGACTCATTTTGGATCTAAGGGGCACACATAGGCTAAAAGTGAAATGGTGAAAAAATGATATTTCATGCAAACAGGAACCTAAAGAGAGTAGGGTGGCCATAATTGTATCAGACTAAATAGACTTTAAAACAAAAACTTGCCTATTTCCGTGGAGTATCTTTATCCACCCTTAAAAAAAAAAAATCCATTCAACCAATCCATGTCTTTTAATTGGCATGTTTAATCTGTTAAAGTAATTACTGAGCCAGGCACAGTGGCTCATGCCTATAGTGCCGGCCACTTGGGAGGCTGAGACAGGAGGATCACTTAAGCCCAGGAGTTTAAGGATGCAGTGTGCTATGATCTGCACTCCAGCCTGGGCAGCAGAGCAAGACTCGTTTCTAAAATTAAGTAATAACAAAAGTATCCATAGACAGATGAACAGATAAGCAACATGTGGTATATTCACACAATAAAATATTGTTTAGCCATATCAAGATTGACATTGTGATATACACTACAATGTGAACCTTGAAAACATTATGCTAAGTATAATACGCCAGACAAAATGGCAAGGACTGTATGATTTCACCTCTATAAGGTATCTAGAACAAGTGAATTCATAGAAAAAGAAAATAGAGTAGTAGTTTCCAGGGGCGGGGTGGGGACAGGGAGATGGAGATTATTGCTTAATGGTTACAGAGTTTCTGTTTCAGGAAATAAAGTTTCAGAAATAGTGGTGATAGTTACACACATGGTGAATGTACTTAATGCTACTGAATTGGACACTCAAAAATGGTTAAAATGGTAAGCCTCATGTTCTGTATAATTTATCACAATTTTATTTATTTATTCATTTATTTATTTATTTATTTATTTATTTATTCATTCATTCGTAGATGGAGTCTCACTCTGTCACCCAGGCTGGAGTGCAGTAGCGCGATCTCCGCTCATGGCAACCTCCGTCTCCCGGGTTCAAGCAATTCTCCTGCTTCAGCCTCCTGAGTAGCTGGGAATACAGGTGTGTGCCATCACTCCCAGCTAATTTTTGTATTTTTAGTAGAAACGAGGTTTCACCACATTGGTCAGGCTGGTCTCAAACTCCTGACCTCCTGATCCACCCACCTCGGCTTTCCAAAGTGCTGGGATTACAGGTGTGAGCCATCACACCCGACCAATTTACCACAATTTTAACAAGACAGCAGGAACTCAAGATGGTTCAGGGAGGAGCTGATGCCCTCGGGAGAGCTGACATCTTCAGCCCTCACTCCACAGTTCTCTGGGCTCCTACCCTTGTTTCATTTCCCTCACTTTTACCGACTCAGCCACATGTGTTTTTTAAAATTGTATTTTATGTAGCATTTATATTTTTACAGCAGAAATAGTTTTCAAAATATCTATCATATTGCCAGAAATGTAAATATTCCCAACTTTTTTTTAGTTCTGCTGAAGTCTTATTACGTGTTTTTTTTTTTTTAAGTCTACTAGATATACTGTTATATTTTGTTAAAATCCCATGGCATTAGAGAGTGTGTATATAGTACATTCCCACTTGTGTTTTAGTAAAGGGGGTCAGAGACAGATTTGGACTCACTATTTTTATGCAAATAATATACTAGTGGAGTACATCAGTAACTGCTAACAGTTTCTTCTGGAGAGAGAGAAAAGAGACCTAGGGAGCAGTGGTTTTTGGATTATTTTACTGTATATGTGTGTGTGTGTGTGTGTGTGTGTGTGTGTGTAGTTTTCACTTAAAAAAAAAAAAAAAAACTATTTTTGGCCAGGCACAGTGGCTCACACCTATAATCCTGGCACTTTGGGATGCTGAGCTGAACAGATCACCTGAGGTCAGGAGTTCAAGACCAGCCTGACCAACATGGTGAAAGCCCAGCTCTACTAAAAATACAAAAATTAGCTGGGCATGGTGGTGAGCCTCTGCTAAGCTACTCTGGAGGCTGAGGCAGGTGAATCACCTGAAACCAGGAGGCAGAGGTTGCAGTAAGCAGAGATCACACCATTGCATTCCAGCCTGAGCAACAGAGTGAGACTCCGTCTCAAAAAAATAAAAAGAAAAAGAAAACTAATCGTTTGAAAAGGACTCCAACTTCCAGTTTTCCACAGAAAATACATTAAATACTGTACATTTTATGTGAGCTTTTGAGATTGCTTTTAAAAAAGAGAAAAAACGTACATTTTGTTACAAGTTACATTTTGTTATAAGTTACAACAAAAATTTACATTTTGTTACAACCATGCTGCTTTAGGTTTATACAACTTTCTCTTTTAAGGAACTCATGAACCTGCTGAATTCTAACCTGCAAGCCTCAGGGAGGTGAGCTTGAAAGGGTTACCAAATCATGGGCAAAGGTGGCCATGAGTGCCCTGCACTGCACGTCTTCATCTCCAATTCTCCCTCAGCAGGGTAGCTTTTTCTAAGAGATAAGCTTGCATCCTCATGAGAGAGGAAATGGCTGACCTCATCACACTTCTCGTATCCTCTTTGGTGGAAATAAGATATTTCCCCTGAAAGGATGTATCTGAAACTAAACTGATAGCAACAAATACATTTTCAGTTTAAAATAATGATCTTTTTTTCTAAATAAAAATTAATATGCCGGGCGAGGTGGCTCACGCCTGTAATCTCAGCACTTTGGGAGGCCAACGCAGGTGGATTGCTTTGAGCTCAAGAGTTGGAGACCAGCCTGGGCAACATGGCAAAACCCAGTTTCTACAAAAAAAATACAAAAGTTAGCCAGGCATTGGTGGCTCAAGCCTGTAGCCCCAGCTACTTGGGAGGCTGAGGAAGGAGGTTTGCTTGAGCCCAGGAGGCCAGAGGTTGCAATGAGCCGAGATTCCGCCACTGCATTCCAGCTTGGACAACAGAGTGAGACTCTCTCAAAACAAAACAAAACAAAAACAAGTGAAAGTTTATCAGAATGAAAAAAAAAATATGTATTTGAGTGAGTCTAAACTGTAAAGCCTGAGATAGAACTATCTCCAAAAAATACAATGAGAAAAACTAGTTTTAGAACAATATCTATATATAGTAGAGCTCTAAGTTTAAAAACATAAAATCCAAACTAATGTTTTATAATAAGACTATGTCTATATTACTTGTTTAATTTTTTGATGGAATATTTATTGTCTAAATTTTGGTAAATGCAGAGAAGTTGAAGGAAGGAAATTGAAAATGGCTCAATACATTTCCCCACAAAAATAATGCCTGTTAACATTCTGGTAGATTTCCTTCCAGCTTCTTTCTTTCTTCTTTCATATCTTTCCTCCTTCCTTCCCTTTCTTCCTTCCAACCTTGCTTCCTTCTCTTTCTTTCCTTTCTTCCACCTGTCATGTATACATATAAATTACAGTTGTAATTGATCTATGTTCTGCTTTACTCCCTTTGCATATAAGTATTCTGCCATGTCAGCCGGGCACGGTGGCTCACACCTGTAATCCCAGCACTTTGGGAGACCAAGGAGGGCAGATCACAAGGTCAGGAGTTCGAGACCAGCCTAGCCAACATAGTGAAACCCTGTTTCTACTAAAAATACAAAAAATTAGCTGGGTGTGGTGGCGGGTGCCTGTAATTCCAGCTACTCAGGAGGCTGAGGCAGGAGAATCACTTGAACCTGAGAGGCGGATGTTGCAGTGAGCCAAGATACCACTGTTGCACTCCAGCCATGGCAACAAGAATGAAACTCCATCTCAAAAGAATAAAAAGTATTTTTCCCTGTCAATAAATATTAATTGAAACCACAATTTTAAGTAAATAATATCAGTTTATATGAATATATAATTTACTGAACTATCTTTTTTTTTCTTTTTTGTCTTTTTTGCTTGTTTTTTCTACTATATAACTTGATGAAAATCCTAATATGTGAAGCCTATCTGTATTTTCCATCTTTCCTACTGGAAAATTTCCTCAAAGTGGAATTACTGGGTCAGGAAATGTGAACATTTTAAAGAAAGTGTAAGGCCTAATTTTTTTCCAAAAGTGGTTGTACTAATTGTTGTGTCCATATCCACTCCCACGAAACATACAGGAATGCCTGTTTTCCTCATCTTGACACTGGGAATAGTCCTTTTTAAAATTCTTTAACACACGCACATCCTTTAATTTAAATTTATTTTTCTTTTAGAGATGAGGTCTTGCCCTGTTGCCCAGGCTGGAGTGCAGTGGCATGATCATAGCTCACTGCAGCCTCAAACTCCTGGGCTTGAGCAATCCTCCTGCCTCATCCTTCAAAGTAGCTGAGACCACAGATGCATGCCACCACCACCACACCAGGTTTGTTTTGTGTTTTCTTCATTTGTTTGTTTGTACAGACAGGGTCTCACTTTGTTGCCCAGGCTGGTGTTAAATCCCTGGTCTTGGATCTTCCTGCTTTGGGCTCCCTAAGTACCGGGATTAGAGCCATCATGCCCCACCTAAATCTCTTTACAAGAGACATTGAAAAATTTTAGACATTTATCAAATGTTTGTATTTTTACATTTTTAACATTTAACATGTTAAAAATATTTCCAAATAGGGCCAGGCGCGATGGCTCAGGCCTGTAATCCCAGCACTTTGGGAGGCCAAGGGGGGCAGATCACAAGGTCAGGAGATCGAGACCGTCCTGGCTAACATGGTGAAACCCCATCTCTACTAAAAATACAAAAAATTAGCCTGGTGTGGTGGCGGGCGCCTGTAGTGCTAGCTACTCGGGAGGCTGAGGCAGGAGAATGGCGTGAACCTGGGAGGCGGAGCTTGCAGTGAGCTGAGATCGTGCCACTGCACTCCAGCCTGGGCGACAGAGCGAGACTCCGTCTCAAAAAAAAAAAAAAAAAAAAAAAAAATATATATATATATATATATATCCAAATAATAATAATTATTTCACTTTGAAGTGTGTGTGTGTGTGTGCATGTGTGTGTGTGCGTGCATGCATGCGTGTGTGTCTATTTCTAGGTGCTGAGAGATGAAGTATACAGAGTTACCACAAGAGGGCCCTAGCACACAAATTATATTGAAATCTTAAGACTTCTTGAACTTAATTCCCAACAAGCCAGGATCTCCATAACTGGATAGGTTCATTAATTCTGAATTTTAAGGGCTCCCAACAATTGGCAACAATGTGCTGAAGAGAACAAGGGACCGTAGCTCAGCAATTCAGAAAGTGAGGTTTAAGCAGTGGTTTATTCCTCTGCACGCCACCCTGGCCCTCCTTCCTTTCTCCACCACAACTTCCTGTAACTTGATTCTTGTCAGATATCCTCACTCTGAAATTTCAAAAGAAGTAATCACTTTATTTCTGGGATACCCTTCAGTCATTCATTTGATTGTTTATCAAATGTTTATTACTCTACATAGTTAATCATTGAATGATGGTTTTTATTTTCTTTTAACTATCAAAAAAAAAAAAATTAGCTGCTATGTGCCACTGTCCTAGGTACTGAGAATATAATGATAAGCAAAACCAGACACTGTCCCTAGCCTTACAGAGCTCACACCTGTGACATCCATGCTAGCACATATAAGCAGACTTTCAGAAAATTCCCTAACAGACGGCTTTGCCTTGGTAGGAGACATCATGCGCAGCCCACAAGGGATGTGTCTGCTGCTCTAAGGTCCAGAATATTGTCTCTGTGACCCATGACTACATCCTACTGTGTCGTGAGTATTAAGCCATCTAGCTATGTATAACATAAGGCTTTTAAAATTGCTTTCTAAAAAACTTCACAGTGTAATATACCTACACTGTAAAGAGTTCAGATCATATGGAAAAGGAAGTAACCGAATGAAAATCACCCATAGTCACAATCTTCAGAGATAGTTCTTTTTAACAGAACTCTTTTTTATAAACAAATCATTATATATCTACATATTCGACATGTATTGACTACTCACTATGTAGAAAGCATATCCCAAAGCTATGTCTTATTTTACTTAGGTTGCCAATAACAAAAATCATAGGCTGGGTGGCTAAAACAGTAGCAAGTTATTTTCTCATTGTTCTGCAGGCTGGAAGTCCGAGGTCAAGGTTCTGGTCAATTTGGTTTCTGCTGATGGGTCTTTTCCTGCCACCTTCTCACTGTGTCCTCATACGGCCTCTCCTCGGTATGTGAATGGAGAGAGCCAGAGAAAACTCTTGTTATAAAGACACTAAGCCTATTGAATTAGAGCCCTCTCTTAAGACCTCACTTAACCTAAATTATTTTGTTACTCTAAATCCTGAAAGTTAGGCTTCAGTATATGAATTTGGGGGTAGGGGGGCACAAAACATTCAGTTCATAACAGGCTGCAAAGTCTTTGCAAATGAACAAGGCACAATCTTTGCCCACTTCTCACTTATGCAAGAGTCCATGCTGCAAACTATATTTCTGCCTCTTTGTGTTTTGTTTACCTTATTATCTTTTGCAATTTCCACCAGTGCCAGATAGACAAGGTTAGGAAAGGAAGGGAGAGTCAAGAAAATTTTACTTTCCTCTCAGTTTGGAAAGTATTCTCTAGAAAAAGAGGTTGATGCTCTCAGGTACTCCAAATATTCTTAAAAGGTAACGGTGAAGCATTTGCCATGTCTCCTTCTCCAGTGTCCTGGCTGTCCTCTGGGGCTTCCCACAAGGGTTGGGGTTGTTCAGTACATGTCATGGGCCCCTCTTTACACTGATCTACTCTAGAAAGGAGCAATAATTCCAAATTCCCCTACTTTAGGGCAAGGGCAGGACTTGGAATGAGTTTCCCAGTGGAGCCTGCCACTCACTGGCTCCTTTGTGGGAATCAGCACAATGGAGAAGACTAAGTTTTATGGACTGAATTGTGCCCCTCCCCCCAAAAAATCATGTTGGAGTCCTAACCCACAGTATATCAGGATAGGACTATACTGAAGATATGATGATTAAATTAAAACAAGGTGATTAAATTACGATGAGGTCATATGGGTGGGCCCTAATCCAAAGTGCATGTGTCCTTATAAAAAGAGGACATCTGGACACACAAGGAGACACCAAGGATGTGCGCATACAGAGGAAAGGTCACACGAGAACACAACAAGAAGGCAGTCATCTACAAGCCAAGGAAAGAGACAGAAGAAACCAACCCTGCTGACACTTTGACATTGGACTTCCAGTCTCCACAACTATGAGAAAATGAATTTCTGTTGTTTAAGCCACCCAGTCGGTGGTACTTTGTTATGGCAGCTCTAGAAAACCAATGCCCCAAGCCATAGTGAGGAGTCAAAAACCCTCCTGTCTCATCTGTGTAACTTCATATCTAATTTGCAGTGAGTGAAAGTAAAGGTGAGAAAGATGGATGTGACTAGGTCACTGTCTTAGTCCATTTTTGTTACTATAACAGAATACCACAAACTACATAATTTATAAACAGTAGAACTTTATTTGGTTCATGATTCTAAGGCCTGGGAAGTCCAAGATCAAGGGGCTGCATTTGATGAGGGCCTTCTTACTGCATCATCCCATTAGCAGGAAGTGGAAGGGCAAGAGAGCATGTGCTAGAGACAGCAAGCAAGCAAGATTGCTGAACTCACTTTTATAACAAACCCACTCTTGTCATGACTCACCCACTCCTGAGATGGCGACATTAATCCATACATGAGGCCAGAAGGCCTCAAGATCTAGTCACCCCTTAGGAAGGCCCCAACACTACTGCATTGGAGCTTATATTTTATGTTCTCAACACATGGACTTTGCGGGACACGTTCCAATCACAGAAGCCGCTAATGAAACTGAACATAGGGCTGGATTTATTCATTCAGAAAACATTTCCTAATGACTCACACTGTTGTGAGTAGCATTGAGTGAAATATAGTCTCTACTCTTGGGCAGCTCGTGACCCAGAAAACCAATTATCAGAATGTGGCATGAGAAGTGCCACCTAAGATAGAGATAAACTGGAGAAACTATAGAAGAAGAGAAGAGGAGACCAGAAAGACTTGTGAGAAGAAATTACACTGCCGTTGAAGTCTGAAAGAAAACTAGGATCCAGTTTGGAAGGAAAGAGAAACAGGAATCTAGGAAAAAACAAACAAATAAACAAACAAATATGTACAGAGCTGTGTGGACTTGTGACAGCATCATAAATTTAGAGACTTGCAGGTATGTCTGGAGCAATGGGCCTGAAGGAGAGAGAAGGGGGATAATTTTAGAAAGAGTCAGGGGCCAAATCCTGAAGGGCCTTGTGTGCAGATACTATCGTTGACCTAGCCCTTATTCATTCTCCCCATCTTCCTCGTAGTAAAAAACAAAACAGCCACTAGAAAAAAATCCACTGCTTAGTATTTATATTTCCTATGTTCCCTTGCTGTTAAGGTAGCTGTGACAACAGTCCTGGCAAAAGTGCAAGTCTACTGGGAATTTCTAGGAATGTTCTACTTTCCTAATCAGAAATCACCTTCCCTTCTCACCTCATCTTCCTACCTGGAATGCAGTTGCTACTGTGTTTGGGTTTTTCTGTTACCTGCAGCCAAACACAATCCTGATATGACTGGTTTTACAGAAATTCAGGTAAGGAAGCTGTGAGAATGTGATCACCCACTCTGGACAGAGGTAGTGCGATGAAGTCTTCACAGCTAGAAGTCAGGAAACTTCCTGTCTTGTCTGTATAACTTCATGCAGTGAAACTAGAGGTGACAGAGTCAATTCACAAATTATTAAGAAATTCACAGATTATTAAGAAAGCAGAATCAATAGGATTTGGTGATTAATTGGATGTGACCTATTGGGAATTATCATCAAGAGATGACTTTTCTCTCCTTCTAAATTCCTGAACTACAAATTCCACCATTCTCCTACTTGTTTTTTCCAACCCAATGTTTTTCCTTTCTCCCAGCATTTTCCATTCCCCATTTCAAGAAGCTGACCAATTTTTAATGTGTCTTTGTTCACATTACAAAGTTGTGTAATTGGATCTGAAAGAGATGTTGCACAAGACAGCCCACTCTCCTGGCTTTTATTTTGAAAAATCTGTATTTGTTTTGGGAGTGTGCTGGTCATTTTCTAGGGACAGGAGACTGACCACTCACTGCCTTCAAGCAAGGAAACAAACCCAGTGAGAGAAGCTAGAGGGATTTGCTGAGACTAAAACAGGGAATATAGCCTCCTCTGGTGTTCCCAGCCTCAGTGAGAGGCCCCACCGGGTGGTTCAAGCTGCTAACCTATGACTCAGTCCTCTCCAGTATTTCCTCCCACATTTAGCCCATCACCTACTCCTTTCTATTTTATTCTCTGAATATCTCCTGTGTCCCTCCATTTCTTTCAAACTCCACTGCCACAATCACCCAACCATACTCCATAAAATGATCTTTTCAAATTTGGAGTACTTTAAAAAGTATACAAATATTTTAATGGCCTCCTTTTGCTCTTAAAATAGACCAAACTGTGGCTCATGCCTGTAATCCCAGCACTTTGGGAGGCCGAGGTGGGTAGATCACCTGTGGTCAGGAGTTTGAGACCAGCCTGGCCAACATGGCAAAACCCCATCTCTACTAAAAAATACAAAAATTAGCTGGGTGTGGTGGCGGGCGCCTGTAGTCCCAGCTACTCGGGAGGCCGAGGTGGGAGAATCGCTTGAACCCGGGAGGCGAAGGTTGCAGTGAGCTGAGATTGTGCCATTGCATTCCAGCCTGGGAGATAGAGTAAGACTGTCTCAAAAAAAAAAAAAAAAAAAAAAAGACCAAAGTGCTTAACATGTCCTCCGGTGACTGACCTCTGTCTAGTTCTCCAGCCTCGCCTCTCTATTCTCTGCCCGAACTCCAGCCATGGTGACCTTGCAGCAACCGGAAAGCTCTTTCCCTCCTCACAGAATTTCCCCTCGCTGCCCTTCTCCCACCTGGTGAGATCTACTTAACTGCCACACCCTTCTGTGCAGACACCACACACATACACACACCTTGGCCACCTTCATTCATTCTTCAGGTTCCAGCCCAAATGTCATTTCTTTAGAGAAGCCCTCCCTGACCCCCCACCCTACTCCCCTAAATCAGGGACCCTGCTTTAAGTCATGGGTTTCTTTTCCTTTTTCTTTTTCTTTTTTTTTCTGAGACAGGGTCTCACTTTGTTGCCCAGGATGGAGTACAGCGGCACAATCACTGCTCAATGCAACCTCAACCTCCTGGGCTCAAGCAATCCTCCCACCTCAGCCTCCCGAGTAGCTGGGACTATAGGCACACACCACCATGCCTGGCTAATTTTTGTATTTTTTGTAGAGGGGTTTTGCCTTGGTGCCTAGGCTGATCTCAAACTCCTCTGCTCAAGCAATCTGCCCGCCTTGGCCTCCTAATGTGTTAGGATTTACAGGCATGAACCAGCAAACCCGAACTATGGGTATCTTTTACGGTATGTTTTCATGATATCTTTGTGTGATTATGTGATTGTTCTGTCCCCTACTATCTATCATAAACTCCACATGAGTAGGACTGCATGCATTATTTTCTCTCCAGGGTCTGGTAGTGCAGACCTCACTGCACAGGTTAGGTACCTGGGCAGTAAGTCCCTGATGGAGATTTGTTGAATATGCAAAAATAAGAGAAGGAAAAGAGAGAGTCTAGAATGATTACAGGCTTCTGGTGCAAGCAACCAGGTGAATTATGAAATTAGATTCAGTTCAATTCATTTTAATTCTTTTATGAAATAAAGCACAAGAATATGTGCATGCATGATACAGAGAGTTGAAAGAGGTACATCCCCCTCTGGCACTCTAAGGATTCCCACTGGCTTCTCTGTGGATGGAAATGGCCATTCTATTATAACATGCAGCACACCCTGGCAGAAATAAACTGTGAAGGCAGAATTCTGAAAGGGCAGGCTGAATTTGCTCATTTGGGGAGCTTAATCTAGACTATATCTAGATAGAATGATTCCTAGAAAGGTTACCTTGAGATTTTATGAAGATGACCAAAAACTTATTAATACTTACAAACATGATATGGACTTTGGGTAACAATGATGTGTCAGTGTAAGCACATCAATTCTAATAAATTGTAACAAATTGTAAAACTCTGGTGCCAGATGTCAGTAGTGGGGATAGCTGAAGAGGGGTTGCAGGGGGTTATAGGGGCTTTCTGTCTTTTTTGCTCAATTTTGCTGTGAACCTAAAACTGCTCTTTTAAAAAAAAATTAAAAACCAATGTGTTAAAACTAATTTACACAAAAAGACAAAAATCATGATTCTCATTCAGCAAAAAAAAAAAAAAATGAACATGTTAAAGATTTTGCTTTACTCAGAATTTAGGCATCAGTCTAGTATTAAAACTGGTTCATGCTGGCTGGGCGCAGTGCCTTACGCCTGTAATCCCAGCACTTTGGGAGGCCAAGGCAGGCGGATCATGAGGTCAGGAGTTCAAGACCAGCCTGACCAATATGATGAAACCCCGTCTCTACTAAAAAAAAAAAAAAAATACAAAAATTAGCTGGGCGTGGGGGTGCACGCCTTTAATCCCAGCTACTCAGGAGGCTAAGGCAGGAGAATCACTTGAACCTGGGAGGCAGAGGTTGCAGTGAGCCGAGATCACGCCATTGCACTACAGCCTGGGCAACAGAGTGAGACTCTGTCTCAAAAAAAAATAAAAAGAGGCCGGGCGCGGTGGCTCAAGCCTGTAATCCCAGCACTTTGGGAGGCCGAGACGGGCGGATCACGAGGTCAGGAGATCGAGACCATCCTGGCGAACACGGTGAAACCCCGTCTCTACTAAAAAAATACAAAAAACTAGCCGGGCGAGGTGGCGGGCGCCTGTAGTCCCAGCTACACAGGAGGCTGAGGCAGGAGAATGGCGTAAACCCGGGAGGCGGAGCTTGCAGTGAGCTGAGATCCGGCCACTGCGCTCCAGCCCCGGCGACAGAGTGAGACTCCGTCTCAAAAATAAAAAATAAATAAAAAATAAAAAAAATAAAAAGAAAAAACTGGTTCATGTGCTCGCTTCGGCAGCACATAAACTAAAATTAAAATCAGTTCAAAGGAGAAGTCAGCCTGGGTGCTGTGGCTCACATCTGTAGTCCTAGCACTTTAGGATGCAGCAGTAGGAGAATCACTTGAGGCCAGGAGTTTGAGTCCAGCCTGGGCAACATAGTGAGACACTATCTCTTCTAATAAAAAATAAAAAGGCCAGGTGCAGTGGCTCACACCTGTAATCCCAGCACTTTGGGAGGCTAAGGTGGGCGGATCACAGGGTCAGGAGTTCGAGAACAGCCTGGCCAAGATGGTGAAACCCCATCTCTACTAAAAATACAAAAATTAGCCAGGCACGGTGGCAGACGCGTGTAGTCCCAGCTAATTACTTGGGAGGCTGAGGAGACAGAATCGCTTGAACCTGGGAGGCGGAGGTTGTAGTAAGTCGAGATTGTGCCACTACACTCCAGCCTGGGCAACAGAGCAAGACTCTCTCAAAAAAAATAAAATAAATAAAAAATAAACTTAAAAAAGGAAAAGTCAAAGAGCAGACACATTTATGTAGCTGGAATATTGCAATGAATGTGCAAATGCAGGCAACACTCACTTCCTCCACAGTGTACTTCTGCTGGACAGGACAGAATTTGCATGTCTATAGACAAGAAACATTTTGCATTTGTATCTGCTACCTATAAGGTACAGTGTTGTACAACAGCTCCCAAGGAATTAGAATCTGCCTTGTAGAAAGATATGCTATAATTTGCCATTGAAGCACACGTCTTCCTGTACACATACCTACAACAAAGCATTAAGGCTGGATGGCCCCAAGGTAAGGAGAATCCACTGTGTCTGCACAGACTTTGTGTAGACTAATCAGGATGGTTTCCTGGGCATCCCTCAGAACTTCTATCTGACATGATCTGATAGATGTAGGAAAATTGAATACTGCCCTGACATTTCTGCCAAAGCATTGTATTTATTCCCTGGACAGCAGCAAGGCACTGACTTCTTTGTTCTGGACTTATTTATTTTTTTAAACAGTTTTTCTGGGGGTATAATTTACATACCATAAAACTCACTTGTTTTGATTTGCTGGCAAGATGGCTGAATTGGAACAGCTCCAGTCTGCAGCTCCCAGCTAGACCAGCGCAGAAGGCAGATGATTTCTGCATTTCCAACTGAGGTACCCGGTTCATCTCATCTCAGTGGGACTGGTTGGACAGTGGGTGCAGCCCATGGAGGGAGAGTTGAAGTAGGTTGGGGCGTCACCTCACCTGGGAAGCGCAAGGGGTCAGGGGATTTCCCTCCCCCAGCCAACGGAGGCCGCGAGAGACTGTACTGAGAGGAACAGTGCACTACAGCCCAGACAATGCGCTTTTTCCATGGTCATCACAACTGCAGACCAGGAGATGCCCTCCAGTGCCTATGCCACCAAGGCCCTGCATTTCAAGCACAAAACTGGGTGGCCATTTGGGCAGACACCAAGCTAGCTATAGGAGTTTTTTGTTTTGTTTTTTCCCCCATACCCCAGTGCAACATGGAATGCCATCAAGACAGAACCATTCACTCACTTAGAAAGGGGGCAGAAGCCAGGGAGCCAAGAGGTCTGGCTTGGCAGGTTTCACCCCCATGGAGCCCAGCAAGCTAAGATCCACTGGCTTGAAATTCTCACTGCTAGCACAGCAGTCTGAGGTTGACCTGGGATGCTTGAGCTTCGTAGGGGGAGGGGCATCCACCATTGCTGAGGCTTGAGTGGGCGGTTTTACCCTCACAGTGTAAACAAAGCCGCTGGGAAGTTTGAACTGGGCAGAGCCCACCACAGCTCAGCAAGGCGGCTGAGAGCAGACTGCCTCTCTAGATTCCTCCTCTCTGGGCAGGGCATCTCTGAAAAAAAGCCAGCAGCCCCAGTCAGGGACTTATAGATAAAACCCCCATCTCCCTGGGACAGAGCACCTGGGGGAAGGGGCAGCTGTGGGCACAGCTTCAGCGGACTTAAAGGTTCCTGCCTGACAGCTCTGAAGAGAGCAGCAGATCTCCCAGCACAGCGTTTGAGCTCTGATAAGGGACAGGCTGCCTCCTCAAGTGGGTCCTTGACCCCCATGTATCCTGACTGGGAGACACCTCCCAGGAGGGGCCTATAGACACCTCATACAGGAGAGCTCTGGCTGGCATCTGGAAGGTGCCCCTCTTGGACGAAGCTTCCAGAGGAAAGATCAGGCAGCAATCTTAGCTGTTCTGCAGCCTCTGATGGTGATACCCAGGCAAACAGAGTCTGGAGTGCACCTCCAGCAAACTCCAGCAGACCTGCAGCAGAGGGGCCTGACTGTTAGAAGGAAAACTAACAAACAGAAAGGAATAGTATCAACATCAACAAAAAGGATATCCACTCAGAGACCCCATCCGAAGGTCACCAACATCAAAGACCAAAGGTAGATAAATCCACGAAGATGGGGAGAAACCAGTGCAAGAAGGCTGAAAATTCCAAAAACCAGAATGCCTCTTCTCCTCCAAATAATCACACAACCCCTTGCCAGCAAGGGAACAAAACTGTATGGAGAATGAGTTTGATGAATTGACAGAAGTAGGCTTCAGAAGGTGGGTAATAACAAACTCCTTTGAGCTAAAGGAGCATGTTCTAACCCAATGCAAGGAAGCTAAGAACCTTGAAAAAAGGTTAGATGTATTGCTAACTAGAATACCCAGATTAGAGAAGAACATAAATGACCTGATAGAGCTGAAAAACACAGCACGAGAACTTCATGAAGCATACACAAGTATCAATAACCAAATCAATCAAATGGAAGAAAGGATCTCAGACATTGAAGATCAGCTCAATGAAATAAAGTGAGAAGACAAGATTAGAGAAGAAAGAGTGAAAAGAAACACACAAGCCTCCAATAAATATGGGACTATGTGAAAAGACCAAATCTACATTTGATTGGTGTACCTGAAAGTGATGAGGAGAATGGAAACAAGTTGGAAAACACTCTTGAGGATATTATCCAGGAGAACTTCCCCAACCTAGCAAGGCAGGCCAACATTCAAGTTCAGAAAATACAGAGGACACCACAAAGATACTCCTAGAGAAGAGCAACTCCAAGACAAATAATCATCAGATTCACTAAGGTTGAAATGAAGGAAAAAATGTTAACGGCAGCCAGAGAGAAAAGTCGGGTTACCCACAAAGGGAAACCCATCAGACTAACAGCGGATCTCTAGACAGAAACCCTGCAAAAGAGAGTGGGGGCCAATATTCAACATTCTTAAAGAAAAGAATTTTCAACCCAGAATTTCATATCCAGCCAAACTAACCTTCACAAGCAAAGGAGAAATAAAATCCTTTACAGACAAGCAAATGCTGAGGGATTTTGTTACCACCAGGCCTGCCTGGTGCTCCTAAAGGAAACTCCTAAAGGAAGCACTAAACATGGAAAGGAACAACCGGTACTAGCCACTGCAAAAACGTGCCAAATTGGAAAGACCATTGATGCTATGAAGAAACTGCATCAACTAATGGGGAAAATAACCAGCTAATATCAAAATGATAGGATCAAATTCACACATAACAATATTAACTTAAATGTAAATGGGTTAATGCCTCAATTAAAAGATAGAGACTGGCAAATTGGATAAAGAGTCAAGACCCGTTGGGCGTGGTGGCTCACTCCTGTAATCCCAGAGCTTCAGGAGGCTGAGGCAGGTGGATCACCTGAGGTCGAGAGTTCAAGACCAGCCTGACCAACGTGGAGAAACTCCGTCTCTACTAAAAATACAAAATTAGCTGGGGTGGTGGTGCATGCCTGTAATCCCAGCTACTTGGGAGGCTGAGGCAGAAGAATCGTTTGAACCTGGGAAGTGGAGGTTGCGGTGAGCCGAGATTGCGCCATTGCACTCCAGCCTGGGCAAAAAGAGTGAAACTCCGTCTCAAAAAAAAAAAAAAAAAAAAAAAAAGAGTCAAGACCCATCGGTGTGCTGTATTCAGGAGAACCATCTCACATGCAAAGATACACACGATTCAAAATAAAGGTATGGAGGAATATTTACCAAGCAAATGGAAAGCAAAAAAAAGCAGGGGTTACAATCCTAGTCTCTGATAAAACAGACTTTAAACCAACAAGGATCAAAAGAGACAAAGAAGGGCATTATATAATGGTAAAGGTATCAATGCAACAAGAAGAGCTAACTATCCTAAATATATATTCGCCCAGTACAGGAGCACCCAGATTCATAAAACAAGTTCTTAGAGACCTACAAAGAATCTTAGACTCCCACACAATAATAGTGGGAGATTTTAACACCCAACTGTCAATATTAGACAGATTAATGAGACAGAAAATGAACAAGGATATCCAGGACTTGAACTCAGCTCTGGACCAAGCGGACCTAATAGACATCTACAGAACTCTCCATCCCAAATCAACAGAATGTACATTCTTCTCAGCACCACATCACACTTATTCTAAAATTGACTTCATAACTGGAAGTAAAACCCTCCTCAGCAAATGCAAAGGAAGGGAAATCATAACAAACAGTCTCTCAGACCACAGTGCCATCAAAATGGAACTCAGGATTAAGAAATTCACTCAGGGCCGGGCACAGTGGCTCACGCCTGTAATCCCAGCACTTTGGGAGGCTGAGGCGGGCGGATCACAAGGTCAGGAGATTGAGATCATCCTGGCTAACACAGTGAAACCCCATCTCTACTAAAAATAGAAAAATTAGCCGGGCGTGTAGCGGGCACCTGTAGTCCCAGCTACTCGGGAGGCTGAGTCAGGAGAATGGCGTGAACCCAGGAGGCAGAGCTTGCAATGAGCCGAGATCGTGCCACTGCACTCCAGCCTGGGCCACAGAGGCAGACACCATTTCATAAAAAAAAAAAAAAGAAACCAATGACATCAAAGACACAATGTACCAGAATCTCTGGGACACATTTAAAGCAGTATGTAGAAGGAAATTTATAGCACTAAATGCCCACAAGAGAAAGTATGAAAGATCTAAAATCAGCACCATAAAATCACAATTAAAAGAACTAGAGAAGCAAGAGCAAACAAATTCAAAAGCTAGCAGAAGACAAGAAATAACTAAGATCAGAGCAGAACTGAAGGAGATAGAGACATGAAAAACCCTTCAAAATATCAATGAATCCAGGAGCTGGTTTTTCAAAAAGATCAACAAAATAGATAGATCGTTAGACTATTAAAGAAGAAAACAGAGAAGAATCAAATAGACGCAATAAAAAATGATAAAGGGGATGTCACCACTGATTCCACAGAAATACAAACTACCATCAGAGAATACTATAAACACCTCTACGCAAATAAACTAGAAAATCTAGAAAAAATAGATAAATTCCTGGACACATACACCCTCCCAAGTCTAAACCAGGAAGAAATCGAATCCCTGAATAAACTGATAACAAGTTCTGAAATTGAGGCAGTAATTAATAGCCTACCAACAAAAAAAGTCCAGGACCAGACAGATTCACAGCATGAATTCTACCAGATACAAAGAGGAGCTGGTACCGTTCCTTCTGAAACTATTCCAAACAATACAAAAAAGGGGAGTCCTCCTTAACTCATTTTATGAGGCCAGCATCATACTGATACCAAAACCTGGCAGAGACACAACAAAAAAAGAAAATTTCAGGCCAATATCCCTGATGAACATCAATGCGGACATCCTCAAAAAATTACTAGCAAACCAAATCCAGGAGCACATCAAAAAGCTTATCCACCATGATCAAGTTGGCTTTGTATCTGGGATGCAAATCTGGTCCAACTTACGCAAATCAATAAATGTAATCCATCACATAAACAGAACCAATGACAAAAACCACATGATTATCTCAATAGATTAAGAAAAGGCCTTCAACAAAATTCAATAGCCCTTCATGCTAAAAACTCTCAATAAACTAGGTATTGATGGAAGGTATCTCAAAATAATAAGAGCTATTTGTGACAAACCCACGGCCAATATCATACTGAATGGGCAAAAACTGAAAGCATTCCCTTTGAAAACTGGCACAAGACAAGGATGCCCTCTCTCACCACTCCTATTCAACATAATGTTGGAAGTTCTGGCCAGGACAATCAGGCAAGAGAAAGAAATAAAGGGGATTCAATTAGGAAGACAGGAAGTCAAATTATCTCTGTTTGCAGATGACATGATTGTATATTTAGAAAACCCCGTCATCTAAGCCCAAAATCTCCTTAAGCTGATAAGCAACCTCAGCAAAGTCTCAGGATACAAAATCAATGTGCAAAAATCACAAGAGTTCCTATACACCAATAACAGAGAGCCAAATTATGAGTGAACTCCCATTCACAATTGCTACAAAGAGAATAAAATACCTAGGAATACAACTTACAAGGGATGTAACTCTTCCCTTGTAAGATGTGAAGCAACTCTTCAAGGAGAATTACAAACCACTGCTCAAGGAAATAAGACAGGACACAAACAAATGGAAAAACATTCCATGCTCATGGATAGGAAGAATCAATATCAAAATGGCCATACTGCCCAATGTAATTTATAGATTCAATGCTATCCCCAACAAGCTACCAATGACTTTCTTCACAGAATTAGAGAAAACTACTTTAAACTTCATATGGAACTAAAAAAGAGCCTGCATAGCCAAGACAACCCTAAGCAAAAAGAACAAAGCTAGAGGCATCATGCTACCTGACTTCAAACTATACTACAAGGCTACAGTAACAAAAACAGCATGGTACTGGTACCAAAACAGATATCTAGACCAATGCAATGGAACAGAGGCCTTAGAAAAAACACCACACATCTACAACCATCTGATCTTTGACAAACCTGACAAAACTAAGCAATAGGGAAAGGATTCCCTATCTAATAAATGGTGTTGGGAAAACAGGCTAGCCATATGCAGAAACCTGAAACTGGATCCCTTCCTTACACCTCATACAAAAATTAACTCAGGATGGATTAGAGACTTAAATGTAAGGCCTAAAACCTGGGCAATACCATTCAGGACATAGGCACGGGCAAGAACTTCATGACTAAGACACCAAAAGCAATGGCAACAAAAGCCAAAATTGACAAATAGGTTCTAATTAAAAAGCTTCTGCACAGCAAAAGAAACTATCATCAGAGTGAACAGGCAGCCTACAGAATGGGAGAAAATTTTTGCAATCTATCCATCTGATAAAGGGCTAATATCCAGAATCAACAAGGAACTTAGACAAATTTACAAGAAGAAAACAACCCCATCAAAAAGTGAGCAAAGGATATGAACAGACACTTCTTTAAAGAAGACGTTTATGCAGCCAACAAATATATGAAAAAAAGCTCATCATCACTGGTCGTTAGAGAAATGCAAATCAAAACCACAGTGAGATACCATCTCACTTCAGTTACAATGGTAATCATTAAAAAGTCAGGAAACAACAAATGCTGGAGAGGATGTGGAAAAATAGGAATGCTTTTACACTGTTGGTGGGAGTGTAAATTAGTTTAACCATTGTAGAGGACAGTGTGGTGATTCCTCAAGGATCTAGAACTAGAAATACCACTTCACCCAGCAATCCTATTACTGGGTATATACCCAAAGGATTATAAATTATTCTATAAAGACACATGCACACATATGTTTATTGCGGCACTGTTCACAATAGCAAAGACTTGGAATCAACCCAAATGCCTATCAATGATAGACTGGATAAAGAAAATGTGGCACATATACACTATGGAATACTACGCAGCCATAAAAAAGGATGAGTTCATGTCCTTTGCAGGGACACCGATGAAGGTGGAAACCATCATTCTCTGCAAACTGACACAAGAACAGAAAACCAAACACCACATGTTCTCACTCATAAGTGAGAGTTGAGCAATGAGAACACATGGACACGGGGGTGGGCATCACACACAGGGGCCTGCTGAGGATGGGGGACTAGGGGCTGGATAGCGTTAGGATAAATGCCTAATGTAGATGATGGGTTCATGGGTGCAGCAAACCACCATGGCATGTGTATAGCTATGTAACAAACCTGCACGTTCTGCACAGGTACCCCAGAACTTAAAGTATAATTTAAAAAAAATTCTAAAAAAAAAAACCGGGCCGGGCGTGGTGGCTCACGCCTGTAATCCCAGCACTTTGGGAGGCCGAGGTGGGCGGATCACAAGGTCAGGAGATCGAGACCATGGTGAAACCCCGTCTCTACTAAAAATAGAAAAAAAATTAGCCGGGCGCAGGGGCGGGCGCCTGTAGTCCCAGCTACTCGGGAGGCTGAGGCAGGAGAATGGCGTGAACCCGGGAGGCGGAGCTTGCAGTGAGCCGAGATTGCGCCACTGCACTCCAGCCTGGGCGACAGAGCGAGACTCCGTCTCAAAAAAAAAAAAAAACACCTCACCTGTTTTAAGTGTACAATTCAATGATGGTTAACAAACTTACAGACTCTGTTCATCACTGCAATCCAGTTTTAGAATATTTAGGAATATTTGTATAATCCTAAAGAGAACAATCATACCCATTTGCAGTCAACCCCTGTTCCCACTGCAGCCCCAAGGCCAACACAAACGTACTCTTTTTTCTCCATAGATTTGTCTTTTCTGAACATTTCTGTAAAAGTGATCATACAGTGTGTGGTCTTTTGTGCCTGGTTCCTTTCACTCATAATTATTTTCAGGTTCATCTATGTTTTAGCATTTATAAATAGTTTTGTCCTTTCGTTCCTGAATAAGTGTTCCATTGTATGGGTAGAACACATTCTGTTTCTCTATTCATCATTGGATGGATATGTGGGCGGTTTCCACTTTGTAGTTATTACGTATAATGCTCCTATGAACATTCATGTACAGATTTTTGTGTAGAAATATGTTTTCATTTCACTGGGGTAAATACCTAACAATGAAATTGCTGGATCATATGGTAAACATATTGCTTGAAAATGTTGGTTGTATTTTTATCCAGGTATGGGGAGGCTGACAGATCAGGAGATGACTGCTCTTGAAAAGGTAGACTGAAACAGTTCCCAGACAGGAGAGGGTGTGCTCCACCATGCCAGGCCACATGGGGGAGCAGCAGCGTCAGTCGGGGCAGCGGGAGCAAGAGCCCTTATTCTGGTTTCCCCAGGAACAGGTGAGGCCAGGTAAGCAGGTTTAAGACTGGCCAATTTGAACTGAACTCTGGGGCATAGGGAATGTCTGTAATTATCTGGCACCCAGTCCTGAGGTGATTAGGGCAGGGGAATAATGGCAAGATGTGTGAGAGCTCAGTTGAGGAGGTAATTAGGAAATAAGCTTAGGATTCATTGGTTTGCACACGGAATGTGAGTTGTTTGCTATTTCCAGGTGTTGGCTAGCCCTGGGAGGTGCAGTCTCCACAGGGTCTGTAAGGCCCCCAATGTCAGAACATCAGAATAAAAAGCCATGCTTGGTACACATGTTTAACTTTTTGAGAAACTGGCAAACTGTTATCCAAAGTAGCTGCAACATTTTACTTCGTCTCAACCATGAAGGAAGGTTCCATTTTCTCTACATCTTCACAAACACTAGTTATTGTCTGTCTTTTCAACAAAAGCCATTCTAGTAGGTTTGAAATGGTAGCTCATTGTGGTTTTAATTTGCAAATTTGTATTTCCCTAATAACTGATGATGTTAAGCATCTTTTCTTTTCCTTTCTTTTCTTTTCTTTTTTTTTTGAGATGGAGTCTCACTCTGTTGCCCAGGCTGGAGTGCAGCAGCGCAATCTCAGCTCACTGCAACCTCCATCTCCCGAGTTCAAGCAATTCTGCCTCAGCCTCCTGAGTAGCTGGGATTCAGACATGCACCACCAGGCCTGGCCAAGCATCTTTTCATATGCTTTTCAGCCATTCCTATATCTTCTTTAGTAATGTCTGCTGAAAAATTTGCCCATTTTTTTAAACCAGGTTGTTTGTCTTCTTGTTATTGAGTTTTAAGAATTCATTATATGACTGGGTGTGGTGGCTCATGTCTGTAATCCCAACACTTAGGAGGTTGAGGCGGGCAGATTACTTGAGGTCAGGAGTTCAAGACCAGTATGGCCAACATGGTGAAACCCTGTCTCTACTAAAAGCACAAAAATTAGCCAAGGGTCCTGGCATGAGCCTGTAGTTCCAGCTACTCAGGAGGCTGAGGCAGGAGAATCACTTGAACCCAGGAGGCAGAGGTTGCAGTGAGCCAAGATCACACCACTGCACTCCAGCTTCGGTGACAGAGCGAGACTCTGTCTCAAAAAAAAAAAAAAAAGAGTTCATTGTATATCCTGCGATCAGGTATATGATTTATTTTCTCACAGCATAACAGCTAGGTTCCAAGAAAGAGCATTGTAAGAGGCAGAAAGTAGAAGTTATCAGTCCTTGCAGGGCCTGGGTTTAATGACCAGAATGTCCCTTCTGTCACATTCTCTTGATCAGGGCCAGTTACAAGGTCAGCCCAGAGGAGGGAGGAGGAGAAGGAAACTCCTTTTCTTGTTATCAGGAGCAGAATGCACATACACGAAGAACATGCGTTGATGGTGGCCGTGTTTGGAGACTGGCTGCTGCTACCCTTTCAAGTACTTAAAAATTCTAATATTTGTAAGACAGTAAGCATGTAAGTATGATGGATGTTAAGTTGTTTTAAATGGTCCAATATAATTTTTAAACTTTTCTTTTTTTTTTTTTTTTTTTTGAGATAGAGCGTTGCTCTGCCGCCCAGGCTGGAGTGCAATGGTGCAATCTTGGCTCACTGCAAGCTCCACCTCCCGGGTTCAAGCGTTTCTCCTGCCTCAGCCTCCCATGTAGCTGGATTACAGGTGTGCACTAGCATGCCCAGCTAATTTTTGTATTTTTAGTAGAGACGGGGTTTCACCCTGTTGGCCAGGCTGGTCTTGAACTCCTGACCTAAGGTGCTCCGCCTACCTCAGCCTCCCAAAGTGCTGGGATTACAGGCGTGAGCCACTACGCCCAGCTCCAAATGTATTAAAACTCTCTTACAACTCAACTCAAAATTCCAAATCTAAATCAATTATTCATTCATTCTAAATTGGAACCACAAAGCTGGTCTCTTAGATCCTTCAATTTGCCACATTTCCTTAAACATTACAGGAATTTTAAATACCAAACATATACAGATCATTCTTTATAGCGGACAGACTGTAAGGGAAGTGCCCGTGATTCCTTATCTCTTGGTATTCATGCTTTGCCACACTTCCTGCCCTTGAGTGTTGGCAGGACTGGTGATGGGATGTCACTCCCTTGATCAGGTTGTGTTATATGGAAAAGATGATGGGATGTCACTCCTGTGATTATGTTATGTTATATGAGACTCTGTTTCAGCAGACAGCAGTGAAATGCTCTTTGCGGACCTGATGGAATAAGCAGGCATGTTGGAGAAGCCTGTGTGGTAAGGAACTGCGGACTCTTCTAGGAACCTGTGGATGCCTCTAGAACCTGATACAGGCCTCCAGCCAACAGCCAGCAAAAAGCCAGGGTCCTCAGCTGCACACCAGCAAGGAATTGATTTCTGCTAACAATCTGAATAAGGTGGGAAGTGGATTTTCCCTCAGTTGAGCATCTAGATCAAAATACAATCGGTACCTCCAGCACAGCTTTATAAGGGCCTGAGCAGAAAACGCAGCCTAGACTCCTCATCCACAGAAACTATGCAATAATACACAGATGCTGTCTTAAGCCACTGGGTTTGTGGTAATTAGTTATACAACAATAAAAAACTAATAATGCATTTTTAATCTTAACATAAGTATATTAATATTATAGATGTAATATAGTTTTTTTTTTTTTTGAGACGGAGTCTAGCTCTGTCCCAGGCTGGAGTGCAGTGGCAGGATCTTGGCTCACTGCAATCTCCGCCTCCCAGGTTCAAGCTATTCTCCTGCCTCAGTCTCCCGAATAGCTGGGATTATTACAGGTGTGTGCCACCATGCCTGGCTAATTTTTATATTTTTAGTAGAGACGGCGTTTCACCATGTTGGCCAGGCTGGTCTCGAACACCTGACCTCGTGATCCACCCACCTCAGCCTCCCAAAGTGCTGGGATTACAGGTATGAGCCACCACGCCTGGCAATATACTTTATTTTTTGATGCTAAATTATAACTTTTCCAGAGTGAAATGATATCCATAAAACAATTATACCTAGCTGAGCGCAGTGGCTCACGCCTGTAATCCTGGCACTTTGGGAGGCCAAGGTAGGTGGATCCAGTCAGGAGTTCGAGACCAGTCTTACCAATATGGTGAAACCCTGTCGCTACTAAAAATACAAAAGTTAGCCAGGCGTGGTGGCATGTGCTGGTAGTCCCAGCTACTCAGGAGGCTGAGACAGGAGAATGGCTTGAATCTGGGAAGCGGAGTTTGCAGTGAGCCGAGATCACGCCACTGCATTCCAGCCTGGGCGACAGAGTGAGAGTCTATCTCAAATAATAATAATAAAATTTTAAAAAATTAAAAAAATAAACACAATTATACCTAAGCACACTCAGGTCCTTATCTCAGCCTACTGAAGTTATATATCAACCAGAGATTTTTTTTAGCTGAGACTCAGAATTTGATTTTTTCAGAAATCACTACTGAGACATTATGAGTCCTATAAATAGGGCTTTCTACTTTAAAAGGACTGGTCGTGGGCTTACACATTCTCAGGATTAAAGTCACACATTAGCTCTTCTTCTGTGTGATTTGAATCTGCTATTTCATCTTAACTTGACTTCACATAGGTTATAACTTGTTATTTGCTCCTTGTTTAGATGTTACATTTGTGGCTTTCTTAAGATTCTGTAATTGTCTTTCTGCATGACTCAAAAGTTATTTTAATGACATTGCATAGGATTCTTCCCACATGTATATTATTCTTATTACACCTCTTTGAACTTGATCATTCAGTATCTTTTCCTTTTTTTCTTCCTATTTTTTAGGTCACAATTCATATTAACATTTAAATGGCATCTGGATGCTGCATATCGCATATTAGAAACAAAAAAAAATTGATAAAAAAATCCCAACATGAAGAAATAGGACAAAACAAGGAGAAAAATTAACTTGATGGAAGCAAATAAGAACAAAAGAAAACAAAACCTACAAGCAAATAATACCATTGGGAAAATAACAGAAGTTTTTGCATCCATAAACCAAGGATATGGTGCCTCACACCTGTAATCCCAGCACTTTAGGAGGCCAAGGCAGCCAGATCACCTGAAGCCAGGAGTTCGAGAGCAGTCTGGCCATCTTAGTGAAACCCTGTCCCTACTAAAAATATAAAAATTAGCTGGGCATAGTGGCAGGTGCTTGTAGTCCAGCTACTCGGGAGGCTGAGGCAGGAGAATCACTTGAACCCAGGAGGCAGAGGTTGCAGTGAGCCGAGATCACACCACTGCACTCCAGCCTTGGTGACAGAGACTCAGTCTAAAATAAATAAATAAATAAATAAATAAATAAATAAATAAATAAAGCCAAGAAAGAACACTTGGAAATTTAAAATTAGGGAAGCTGAAATTGAACATTTTAGTCTAAGAGCTGGGAAGCCATTTATCTTCCAGTAAATGGGGGAAAAAATAGAGAAAAAGAAACAGAACAGGGTTGGGCGCAGTGGCTCATGCCTGTAATCCCAGCACTTTGGGAGGCTGAGATGGGCAGATTGCTTGAGTTCAGGAGTTCGAGACCAGCCTGGCCAGCATGGTGAAACCCTGTCTACTAAAAATACAAAAATTAGCCAGGTGTGGTTGCGCACATATGTAATCCCAGCACTCGGTAAGCTGAGGCAGGAGAATCACTTGAACCTGGGAGGCGGAGGTTGTAGTAAGCCAAGATCATGCCACTGCACTCTGGCCTGGGCAACAGAGCGAGACTCCATATCCAAAGAATAAAAAATAAAAAACAGAACAAAAAGGAGATGGATGTAGAGGATCAATCCAGAAGATCAAGAATTATAGAAAGAGAAAAGAAAAAAGGGAAAGACAGAAATATTTTCAAGGCAAAATGCAAGAAAATTTCCCAGAAGGATGCAGAGTCTTCCCATTGAAAGGCCCTTCTAAGTGTCTAACATCGTGAATATTTCAGGACATCAGGGATAAAAAGGCAATTGTAAAACTCTGCAGAGTAACCAATTGTATTATCGTTATTTTTTCGCAAAGAACAGGCCTTTTTATAGTGACATATCATGATGGATCTTATTCAAAACAACAGGATGGGGCAGGGCTTGTCTGCAGGAGTTTAAGTGATACAAGACTGACCATGTATTCATGTTTGAACCTGTGTGATCAAAACATGGGAATTCATTAAACTATTCTATATCTGTATATGTTTGAAATTTGCCATAATAAAAAGTAAAACAAAAGGAAACAAAAACGTAAGTGCTGTTAGTATTTTAGTCTACATACATAACACTGGAGAACGTTTTGGAATTATGCCTGGAGGACAGAATTTAGAGTCCTGGCTCTGTCCCTTCCTAACCACAACTTTAGACAAGGCGCATCACTTCTCTGAATGTCAGGTACCTTCTTTGTATTACAGGGATATTAAACTAGGGGACACTGAGGGTCCCTCCCAGCTCCACTGGTCCGTAATACAGTCAATTTGAATACCGTCAACTGAGACTACCATTATTTTCTAAGAAAGTGCTCTCACCTCTAAAATAACAAAATAACGCAAAGCAGAGTGCCGTAAGACTTCTCAACACCACTGGATAGTGGAAGATAGTGGAGTAATGACCTTAAAATTACCCAGCAAAACCATGAATCAAGTATGTGGGTTAACCAAACCAAGGAAAAGAATTCACTGGATCCAGAAAACGGAGCCCCAACAGAAGAAAAACAGTTTGGTAGAGAAGATCTCAGGGTGACAGCTTGTGCACTAGGGCTTTGTAGCACCCCGTCCAGGCTGCAGCAATGGGAGAGGCACAGTGGGAGGGAGGGCTCCAAGAAAATATGGAAACAATCAATTACCTAATATACTTCAGCATGGTGGGGGGAAAAAACCCTCAAAATTTGACAGAGCAGATGGACAACTTCAAGAAACATTAAAGATAGGTACACGGAATACACAATGTCTTAAATTATTAATTCCAGAAAAAATAAAAATTTGTACAAGATAAAATATACAACGAATAGGATCATCACTAAACCATAGTTACATTGACATTACATATTTATGTATTACACGGACTACTGATTTATCCAGGTTTTTTTTTTTTTTTTTTTTTTTTTTTTTTTTTTTTTTTGAGACGGAGTCTTGCGCTGTCGCCCAGGCTGGAGTGCAGTGGCGGGATCTCGGCTCTCTGCAAGCTCCGCCTCCCGGGTTCACGCCATTCTTCTGCCTCAGCCTCCCGAGTAGCTGGGACTACAGGCGCCCACCACCTCGCCCGGCTAGTTTTTTTGTATTTTTGTAGTAGAGACGGGGTTTCACCGTTAGCCAGGATGGTCTGGATCTCCTGACCTCGTGATCCGCCCGTCTCGGCCTCCCAAAGTGCTGGGATTACAGGCTTGAGCCACCGCGCCTGGCCTATCCAGGATTTTTTTTAACTGTGGGAAAAGAGGAGGAGAAGTAGAGGGTATTATTATAATAGACAAAGTGATCCATCCACCTAATAGAAAATTAGTAGTTTCAAGTTGATAAGTCAAGAAATAATATAAGTATACTACTTAGAAATATGAAAGTAAATGTCAGGGTTTTGGGTTTTTTTTTTTTTTTTTTTTTTTTTTTTTAAGCCAAGTTAGTTCAAAATAGTTGCCTCCAGGAATAGAGGACAGATATTTTCATTAAGGCCTCTCAGCACTATTTTGAGCACCTAGCATATGCCAGGCATATAACTCCCTCTCCCCAAGACCCCACTCATCAGAGCCAGCCCTCTCCCAAGGAGACATATGGTGATCCTTTTGATCGCCTCCCCCAGGACCCTGCCCCATCCATTAGTGCTTCTTTCAGTTTCATCTTCAGTCAATCTCTCCCTCTCTACTGGCTTCTTTCCCTTTGCTTATAACTGTGTCCAAGAACTTACAGCTTGGCAACTGACTAGCCAAATTTGGCTTCATTCCCTGGATTCTGATCTCATTTCTTGGCACAGAGTATTGTTGGAATGCTATCTACTGCTAATGAGCCCTCTTTGGGCACAGCTCCAGGACCTCCCACATATGGGTACTTGTTGGGTACTCTGTATACCACAGCTTAGGGCATATAAAGCCAGCCCTACCTGCAGCAATGGGCATTAGGAGTCAGAAGTACAATAACTGTGAAAATAACTTGAAACGATAGAGAAAGAAGAAGAAAGAGTCAAGCGTAACACCAAAGGATGGCAGGGCCATTATTGACATTGGAATCTCAGGAGCAGAGGCATTTGGTGAGGGAGGTAAGTAAGATGATAAATTTAGCTTTAAACCAATTGCATGTGAAGCTTATAGAAATGGTAGTAATCAGGACAAAGCAGGCAAATCAATCACAAACCAGGAAGAGTGAAATACAATAGGAAAGGGGTTAATGGATACTAGATTCATATTCTGGCTCTGCCAGTTACTAACTGAATGACTATTGGCAAGTTCCTTAACTTCTCTGTGCCTCAGTTTCCTCATCTAAATAATGGGGATTGTATACTGAATAGAAAGCAGGCATGATAAATTTGAGGTATCACCAGGGAAAAGCCACTTCGATCAGAAAGAACAATCTGACTACAGTGTGAAGAGTACATTACAGATATCAAAAGTGCAGTTCAGTATCCTGGTTGCAATAGGGCAGAAGACCAAGGATGATGGGCTTAAGGGGTACTTGAGGGAGGGACAACTAGAGAATAGAGAAAAACGGATGATTTAGAGGGTGTATGGGCGATAGAGCTAGTAGGATAATGTGATTTATGGGATTGGGATTTGTGTAACAGAAGTGTATTTATGCTCCACTTTTGTGCTTTCGGATCTCTTTACCAATTTCATGCCATGTTTTCACTTCTGACAGCCAATATCTGCAAGGAGATCCAGAAATGCCTGGGGTTTACACCTCCCTGGCAAGGGCCCTCAGATGACTCCTGGTTCAGAAGTTTAAAGTCTCCAGCTTCCTTGCCCCAGTCCAGACTGCTCTGAGGTCTGACTGTCTCCAGAATTCCTCTGTGGGATTGAGCCTACCTTACCCTCTATGGGACTTTGTTTGCTATTGAACACTTGCTTGGCTTCCTTCCTTCCTTGTATCTTTTCCCTGATTCCTTATTGTTTTTTTTCCTTGAAACACTTCCTAATAAATTGCTTTCACATGAGTCTTCATCTTAGGGTCTGCTTCTGGGGAGTCCATCCTGAGTGTAGTCATCAATAATGCTGCTTATTAATTTTTCTATTGGGCATCTGGTAGTGTTATACTTCCTGACCTCCTGTGGTTGGGTGGTTGAGCCAGCTATTAACAGCTCTAGCAGAGATAGTATGTGTCACTTCTAGGCTAAGCATCTAATTGCCAAGATGAAACCCTTTGGGACTTTTTTCTGACTCTTGTGGTGACCCAAAATGTTGTAGATTGTGACTGCTCTGTCATCCTGGATCCTAGAGTTGGTTTGAGAGTGGAGCAGAGCACCTGCTCTAACTCAGTAGCTAGGATGAGAAATAAACTTCTGTTGTGTTAAGCCATTGAGAGTAGTGGCTGTTTGTTACTGCAGCATAACCCGGAAAATCCTGACAGACACAGAGGGTGAGAAAAAGAGAAGGATTAAGGCTAAGAATTCTTGGCTGGGTGTCATGGCTCACACCTGTAATCCCAGCATTTTGGGAGGCTGATGTGGTGGATTACCTGAGGTCAGGAGTTTGAGACCAGCCTGGCCAACATCTCTACTAAACCCCATCTCTACTAAAATTACAAAAATTAGCCAGGCATGGTGGCAGGTGCCTGTAATCCCACCTACTGCCGTGAGCTGAGATCGCGCCATTGCACTCACTCCAGACTGAGGGACAAGAGCGAGACTTTGTCTAAAAAAAAAAAAAAAAAAAAAATCTGACTTGGACTATCAGATGTATGGTATTAACATTCTTTGGGGTTGGGAAAAACAGAGGAAGAAGAGAGATGGGTTTTGTTTGTTCATTTGTTTTTAGGTGGGGAATTAGGTGCAGTTTTAGATATTTTGAGTTTGAGATTCTTGTAGACATCCTAATTGAGATGTTGAGAGGACAGTAAGTGATTCCGAATCTCTGAAGAGTGATCAGGTCTGGTGATCACTCAGATCACCCAGACAGACATCTGGGACATAACATAAGACAGAAAAATAGGGATAGAAAATCAGGACCAGGGGGAAAGTAGAACCCATATGTGCTAATGACAAACATTAACACAGAAGCTCTGATTGAAATTGAAATTGGGAGATGAGCTTCCTGGCCAGGGAAACAGGGTAAGTGTATTCTATTATATGGGTCTCACTATTGGAAGGAAATAAATATATCAGGTACTTTAAAAAACTTTTCAGGGGCCAGGCACAGTGGCTCACGCCTGTAATCCCAGCACTTTGGGAGGCCAAGGCGGGTGGATCACCTGAGGTCAGGAATTCGAGACCAGCCTGGCCAACATGGTGAAACCCTGTCTCTACTAAAAATACAAAAATTAACTGGGCGTGGTGGCATGCACCTGTAATCCCAGCTACTTGGGAGGCTGAGGCAGGAGAATAGCTTGAACCCGGGAGGCGGAGGTTGCAGTGAGCCGGGTTTGTGCCACTGCACTCCAGCCTGGATGACAGAGCGAGACTCCATCTCAAAAAAAAAAAAAAAAAAAAAATTGTAATCCTCAGTACTTGAGGTGGGGCCTGGTGGAAGAGGTGATCCCCAGCGTTGGAGGTAGGGCCTGGTGGGAGGTGATTGGAGGACCGTGGCGGGGGAAATTTTGCATGAATGGCTTAGCACCATTCCCTTGCTACTGTCCTTGCAACAGTGAGTGAGTTCTTATGAGATGCGGTTGTTTAAAAGTGTGTAGCACCTCCCCCTTTACTCTCTTGCTTCTGCTTCTGCCATGTAAGATGCCTGCTCTTGTTGTGCTTTCTGCCAGGAGTAAAAGCTCCCTGAGGCCTCTCCAGAAGTGGATGTTGCGTGCTTCTTGCACAGCCTGCCGAACCATGAGCCAATTAATCCTCTTTTCTTTATAAATTCCCCAGTCTCAGATTTTCTTTATAGCAATGCGAGAATGGACTAATACAGTAATCTTCCTGGAATATAAATTATTTGGGCTAGATTTCTGATATAAATTGAATGACAGAAAATTCCATATATATTCTCTGAGGAGGGTTTGGCGTGCAAGCATTTTTCTTCGTAAATCCCAAGATGGTGGCAAAGTAGACAACTAATCATGAAAACTAACATTCTTAACATTTATGGCTGAGCAGAAACCACTGGAGCGCTGGAGACAAATCCCAGGGGTATCTAGGCAAAGCAAGACTTCTCTTCAGGAAGGAGCTTTGGAACTTCCACAGCATTTATTTCAGGTATCAAAGTTGTCCTGTGAAGTTTCATGGCTTATAGCCCATCTTGATCTCTCTGTGTTTGGACAGGGTTGCTCTGTATCTGCCAACAATTCCACTGAATAGTGACTGCTACCACTTTTGTAGCCATGAAACTTTCCCAACAAGTATTATAATGTCTTCAATAGAGCAGAAGGAAATAATCCACCACTGAGGGTTCTGGAAGTGATTTTCATCACTAAGAGTGACACTGCAAGTTGACTACGATACATAGCTAATGTGATGTGTAAGGTTTTCTTTCACAGAACAGCAAATCAACTCAGCCCACTGAACAGACATGGTCTTTGTTAAAGTATTTATATATTTGTTGAAGTCTAGTGAGATTTACAGGAGTAAAAGAAGAATAATTCTGGTATGTACGTAAAATATCAGCATTTGAAAAGATGAGGGCATTTGCAATGCTGGGAAAAAAATGGGGGAAAAAATCACACAAACAAAAAGGTGGGGCATGGTGGCCCAGCTACTCAGGAGGTCAAGGCAGGCGGTATCACGTGAGCCCAGGGATTCAAGCCCAGCCTGGGGAACATAGCAAGACCCTGTCTCTATAAAAACATTTTTTAAAATTAGCCAAGTGTGGTGGTGTGTGCCTGTAGTCCTACCTAAGTAGAAGGCTATGGCAGGGAGGTCACTTGAGCCAAAGAGTTTGAGGCTGCTATGAGCTATAACTGTACCACTGCACTCCAATCTGGGTGACAGAGCAAGACCCTGTCTCTGAGAGAAAAAGCACATACAGAAATAGAAATTTAGAATTTGAATATCATACAAGAACCACCAGTATGTGTTCAACAAGACATCATGATTTTAAAAACCCTTGTTTTAGGGAGTTAAACTCAGTGAACAAAAGCATGGCTTTAGTATTCATGATGATATCTAGAAAAGCAATCATCCTTTAAAACACAGAGGAAATGATTTAGGTATTCTCCATCTTCTCCCAATTATAATAGGTTCTAGAATGTTTGATGGGACAGTTTTCAATTAGTGAAAACACTTCAAGAATGGGCAAAGCATTGGCCGGGCAGTGGCTCACGCCTGTAATTCCAGCACTGTAGGAGGTTGAGGCGAGCGGATCACCTGAGGTCAGGAGTTTGAGACCAGCCTGGCCAACATGGTGAAACCCCGTCTCTACTAAAACTACAAAAATTAGCCAGGCATGGTGGCAGGTGCCTGTAATCCCAGCTACTCAGGAGGCTGAGGCAGGAGAATCGCTTGAACCCAGGAGGCAGAGGTTGCAGTGAGCAGAGATCGTGCCATTGCACTCCAGCCTGGGGGAAAAGAGCGAGACTTCATCTCAAAAAAAAAAGAGAATGGTCAAAGCGTGGAGTAAATAGAAAAAGCCAGTGTTAGATATAAAAAGCATAAGCTATAGAGGAAAATATTTATAAATGTAGGCATTACAATTTTAATTTCTCTATTTATTAGAAGATACTTTAAAAATAATTAAAACTTTTCATCCAAAGATGCTGATAATAATACAAATATTTATATTATGTTTTCTAATATGCTAGGTACTGTTATATGATATTACATATATTAACTTGTTAAATAATGTATATAATTTACATACACACTCATTTACAGATGAGAAAATTGAGGAACAAGAGGTTTTCTTTCTTTTCTTTTTTTTTTTTTGAGACAGAGTCTTGCTCTGTTGCCCAGGCTGTAGTGCAGTGGTGCGATCTCGGCTCACTGCCAGCTCCACCTCCCACATTCACGCCATTCTCCTGCCTCAGCCTCCTGAGTAGCTGGGACTACAGGCGCCAGCCACCATGCGCGGCTAATTTTTTTTGTATTTTTAGTAGAGATGGGTTTTCACCGTGTTAGCCAGGATGGTCTCGATCTGACCTCGTGATCCGCCTGCCTCAGCCTCCCAAAGTGCTGGGATTATAGGCATGAGCCACCCCACCCGGCCCAGAGAAATTTTTCAAAAATGAATAAACAAGCTATGAACCAGGAGAATAAACCCAACATACACACACACACACACACACACACACACACACACACACTCTCTCTCTCTCTCTCTCACAATACATACATAGACATATGGAATTACCATAAAACAATAAATAGAATAAAAATAACCCAATACAAAAGTGGGCAAAGGATATGAAAACAAGAGGAAATTCAAGTGGCCATAGCCATATAGAAAGATGTGCAATCTCAGTATTAACCAAAGAAATGCAAAGTAGAACAGTAATGAGATAGCATTTCCATTGCATCCAATTATCAAACATTTAAGTCTGACAATACCAAATATTGGTAAGAATACAGAACAACACTATTACACTGTTGAGCCCAGGAGGTTAAGGCTGCGATAAGCCATGATCACCCCACTGTACTTCAGCCTGGGAGACAGAGCAAGACCCTGTCTTGATTTTAAAGAAGAGAAAAAAAGAAAATATGAGGCTGGGCACAGTGGCTCACACCTCAAATCCCAGCACTTTAGGAGGCCGAGGCAGACGGATCACCTGAGGTCAGGAGTTTGAGACCAACGTGGCCAACATGGGGAAACTCCGTCTCTATTAAAAACATAAAACTTAGCTGGGTGTGGTGACACTCCTGTAATCCCAGCTACTTGGGAGGCTGAGATAGTACAGTCGCTTGAACCGGGGAGGTAGAAGTTGCAGTGAGCTGAGATCGTGCCATTGCACTCCAGCCTGGGCAACAGGAGTAAAACTCCATCTCTAGAAAGAAAATATGAGCTCATTAGCACAAGGAGACATGAATGAAATGCTCATTGAGCATTGTTTATTATGGCTAACTATTGAAAACCATCTTAATTTCTACCAGTAGAAGATAAATTATAATTGATTTCATATGCTGGGCTAATATATAGCAGTGGAAATTAATGACATATACCTATCTACCCCCATCCCTAACTCTGTGTTTCCTGGGTTTACTTTTCTTCACATGATCTTGCTGTAATCAAGGCAAATACAATTAATTAATGGTTTTCTGTTTATTACATTGGAGTTCTTTCCATATTCTGTCCTTGAGAGTATACAACACCATTTTCTCCTTTTTTCTTTTTGAAATTAGAGGATTTCTAAATTCTTTACCTATTTATACACAATTGCTTGGTTTTCTCCTCCAGAGGGCTAATCACATTTACGATATATGTGTTATTTTGTGGCAATCTTATTTCTAAATCACTGGGTGGGGAATATCTCACTGTGGTCTCCATGTGGAAAAAAACAATGTTGCATGAGCTGAGTTTTGAAAGATGATTAGAGTTTGCCTAGCAGACTATGCTAGGTAAGGGCATTCAAGCTTGAGGGACGAAAATGAGTACAATCACAGAGTTGTGAAACAGCTGGGCTTGTTCAAGGACCTAAGGGCAGTTTATAAAGTTCTCAATGTGACTACAGCAGCATCAAAGCCAAGTCCAAACATGGGGAAGTCAGTCTGGGAGGAGGTAACTCTGTCTCTGGGTAGTGGGGGAGGGAGCCCATAAAGCAGGCATTGCCCTTTGGCTCCCTCTCTGCACGGTCACAGTCTTACTTTCACGCTGCTTCCCCTAAGGTCTTTTGGTTATCCCTGTAACAGTAGTCATGTTGACATATTAATCTTGAAAACAACTGCTGAAAGGACTCCACTTTGGAAGAAAGTGCTCAGGAGGAGCATTCTTTCTTTCGTTCTCCCACTGTAGATTCCTCTGAAAAGTGGCCAGAGTGACTTCAGAGAAGGCTGGAGACAGAGGCAAACAGAGCCCTGACCACATAGGCTTGGCGCAACAGGAAAAGAGCTTGCACTTAACCTGGTAAGTGATGGGAAGTCTGCAAAAGGTTTCAGGCAAGGGAGCACTGCAGTTTTTGAATAAAAACAACACACATTAGAGAGTAAACGTAGCTGGATACATCTCTTGCCTGTAATTTCAGCACTTTGGGAGGCTGAGTTGGAAGGAGATGATCACTTGAGCTCAGGAGTTTGAGACCAGGCTGAGCAACATGGCAAAACCCCATATCTCTAAAAAAAAAAAAAAAAAAGAAGAAGAAGAAGAAGAAGAAAAAAAAAATAGCAAAATTAGCTAGATGTACTGGTGCACGCCTGTAGCCCCAGCAACTTGGGAGGCTGAGGCAGGAGGATCACCTGAACCTGGGAAGGTTGAGGCTGCAGTGAGCTGCAATGGTGCCACTGCACTCCAGCCTGGGTGACAGAGTAAGACTGTCTTAAAAAGGGGGGGGAGAAAGAGTAAACATACCCCACACTCCCCCAACACATAAACATATATGTGAATGTATAAATAAATAGACACAGTATATTACAGACATTAGATAGGTCGTCCATAAATATATCAAATATATATGTAATTATATACCCAAACAATTGCTTAGTTTATTCTTATGTGATGTGTATATACATATACATATGTATATGTATATAACCCATACATATATGTGTAAACCAAAAAGTGACTGAGGCAAATAATCAATTTAAAGGTTTATTTTGTCAAGGTTGAGGACACACCCAGGAAGAGGAAACACAAGTCACAGTAGGATCTGTGTCCTGTGCTTTGTCTCACAAAACAAAAAATAAAAATAACCCAATAGAAAAATGGGCAAAGGAAGGCTGGGCACGGCGGCTCATGCCTGTAATCCCAGCACTTTGGGAGGCCAAGACGGGCGGATCACGAGGTCAGGAGATCGAGACCATCCTGGCTAACACGGTGAAACCCTGTCTCTACTAAAAATACAAAAAATTAGCCAGGCGTGGTGGCGGGCGCCTGTAATCCCAACTACTCGGGAGGCTGAGGCAGGAGAATGGCGTGAACCCAGGAGGCGGAGCTTGCAGTGAGGCGGGATCGCGCCACTGCACTCCAGCCTGGGCGACAGAGCGAGACTCCGTCTCAAAAAAAAAAAAAGAAAAGAAAAGAAAAGCAAAATGGGCAAATTATATGAAAAGAAGAGGAAACCCTCAAAAGAGGGTTTGGAGGACTTCAACATTTAAAGGGGAAATGGCGAGCAGGAAGGGAACGAGGAAAGGGGGAAAAGCGGCAGAGGGTAGGTAATGAGGCAAGCAGTCATATTCTTGTGAGGCTTTTTTTTAGCACCCAGTGAATCTACATTTTACATGTGAAAGAAAAGGAGTCAGGGAAAAGGCAATTATGCATTTGACTTGTACTCAGATCTACAGTTTACATAAGACAAAGTAAGCATGTGAAATTACAGCTATCTGGGAATTAAAGGAAAGCAGTTTTTGTGTGACTCAGGTCCCAAGCTTAACTTTCCCTTTGGCATGGTGAGCTGAGGGTCCCAAGATTTTATTTTATGTATACATATATGTAACATGTATTATATACATATGTATATAATTTACATACACACTGTATATAGAGAGGAACAGAGAGAGACAGAGACAGCGAGATGGATAGATTGGATGGATACCTCTCCAAGTATCAACAGTGGCTCCTACTGTTCCCCGGACTGGGACTCTGCCCCTTCCCAAATTTCCATCTTCTGAAATGCTGCTCATTCTTCAAAGCTGCGTTCAAATCCTGGTTTCTCCATGAAGCCTCCCCATTCCCACCCTCCTCGCCAGTGTTAATCTCCTCAGTGTTCCCATACACTTTGTTTCTTCCACTTTGTCATTTCTTTCTGCCCTGTTTTATCTCTAATTCTTTGTACCTCTTAACTAGACTGAAACAACTTTGAGGGTAAGAGCCATTTCCCAGCCATTTAAAAAAAAATCCCACAGCTCTAGCACAAGGCTTTGCATGTCATTGATTCTCAATAAATAATCACTGAATGAAAGTCATTCAAAAAAACTTTAAGATAGAAACCTTTTTTAAGCTATAATTTCCTTTTACCCTCTGTTGATGTCACCTAACAGAAATCTACAACTTTTTCCTAATTTCATTATACTTAAAATTTAAAAACCTCAGAATAACTGCATGCCAAAAAAAAAAAAAAATCTTATTTTCCCAAACAGTGTTGTTTGATGTCTTACATATTGGCATCTACATTGTGGAATTTCAACCTTGTCTGCCCATAGTAATCACCTGGACAATTTTTTTAAAATACCGTTCCCAGAGCCACCACTTCCGCAAAATCTCAATTAAGATTTTGGATCACTCCAGGTGTGGTAGCTCACGCCTGTAATCCCAGCTCTTTGGGGAGCCAAGGCATCACCTAAGGTCATGAGTTCGAGACCAGCCTGGCCAACATGGTGAAATCCCATCTCTACTAAAAATACAAAATTAGGGCCAAGTACGAGAGCTCACACCTGTAATCCCAGCACTTTGAGAAGTTGAGGCAGGAAGATCACGAGGTCACGAGTTTGAGACCAGCCTGGCCAACATGGTGAAACCCCATCTCTACTAAAAATACAAAAATTAGCTGAGCGTGGTGGTGGGTGCCTGTAATCCCAGCTACTCAGGAGGCTGAGGCAGGAGAATTGCTTGAACCCAGAGGCAGAGGTTGCAGTGAACTGAGATCTTGCCACTGCACTCCAGCCTTGGGGACAGAGCAAGACTCCGTCTTGGGGAAAAAAAAAATTAGCCAGGCTTGGTGGCACACGCCAGTAACCCCAGCTACTCTGGAGGCTGAGGCAGGAGAATTGCTTCAACCTGAGAGGTGGAGGTTGCAGTGAGCCAAGATTGCACCATTGCACTTCAGCCTGGGCAACATGAGTAAAACTCCATCTCAAAAAAAATAAAAATAAAAATAAAAATTTAAAAATTTGGATCAATTATTCTGAGGTACATACAGCCTAGGCTTTTTTTTCCAAAATGGAGTCTCACTCTTATCGCCCAGGCTGGAGTACAATGGCGCGATCTTGGCTCACTGCAACCTCTGCCTACCGGGTTCAAGCTATTCTCCTGACTTAGCCTCCTGGGTAGCTGAGATTATAGGCACCTGCCACCATGCTTAGCTAATTTTTTTTGAGATGGAGTCTCAATCTGTCGCCTAGGCTAGAGTGCAGTGGTGCGATCTCAGTTCACTGCAACCTCTGCCCTGCCACACGGGGTTCAAGCAATTTTCCTGCTAAGCCTCCCAAGTAGCTGGGATTTTAGGCATCCATCACCATGCTCGGCTAATTTCTGTATTTTTAGTAGAGACAGGGTTTCGCCCTGTTGGCCAGGCTGTACTCGAACTCCTGACCTAAGGTGATCTCCCCGCCTCAGCCTCCCAAAGTGCTAGGATTACAGGCGTGAGCCACCACACCAGGCCAATCTTCTTTTATTTTTAGTAGAGATGGCTTTCACCATGTTGACCAGGCTGGTCTTGAACTCCCGACCTCAGGTGATATGCCTGCCTCAGCCTCCCAAAGTGCTAGGATTACAGGAGTGAGCCACCTCGTCCGGCCAAGATATTTATTTATTTATTTATTGTCACCCAGGCTGGAGTGCAGTGGTGCGATCAGAGCTCACTGCAGCCTCAAAGTCTTGGGGTCATGCCATCTTCCTGCCTCAGCCTCCTGAGTGCTGGGACTACAGGCATGTGCCACCAAACCTGGCTAATTTTTTTTTTTTTTTTTTTCTGGTAGAGACAGGGGTCTCACTGTGTTGCCAAGGATGGTCTCAAACTCCTTGGCTCAAACAATCCTTCTGCCTTGGCCTCCCAAAGTGCTGGGGTTATAGGCATGCGGAATTGCACCCTGCCCTAGATCCTTACTTTAAAAGTTTCTCAGGTAATAGTAGCATGCAGCAGGGTTGAAGTTTTACTGATCTAGTTCACTGACTTATGCTTCATGGGCAATTAATCCTTTACCACAGAGAGATCAAAGACTTTGCAGGAGTTCACTTGAGATCCAATCTCACTTGGCCATCTGGCTGACTCTCTGGGTCCTACTCATTTTCACCAAAATTCAAGCAATGTAAACATCTCCCCACACCCACATCAGGAACATTAATCTTACTTTACTTTTGCACCTTTTTTTTTTTTAAACAAATTACAAGCTTTGTCAGTTTGCTTTTACAGTTTACTACAAATGTCTTTTAATAGTTCTTCAACTTTATTGTTTAATTAAAAAAAATAGTGGGCCGGGCACGATGGCTTATGCCTGTAATCCCAGCACTTTGGGAGGCTGAGGCGGGTGGATCACAAGGTCAGGAGTTCAATACTAGCCTGGCCAAGATGGTGAAACTCCTTCTCTACTAAAAATACAAAAAAATTAGCCGGGCATGGTGGTGGGCACCTGTAATCCCAGCCACTCGGGAGGCTGAGGCAGAGAATTGCTTGAACCTGGGAGGCGGAGGTTGCAGTGAGCCGAGATTGCGCCACTGCGCTCCAGCCTGGGCGACAGAGCAAGACTCCTCTCAAAAAAAAAAAACCAAAAAGTTAATCAATGGAAGGCACCAAATTAACAGAGTAAAAGAAAACAAGATAATCTTGATTGACACAGAAAAAAAATTTGACAAAAACCAATATCCTTTAATAACAAAAACACCAAAAAATAAGATAGAAGGGAACTTTCTCAGCCTAATAAAGGGCATCTGTGAAAAACCCACATCCAACATCATACTTAATGATTAAAGACTGAAAGCTTTTCCCCTAAGATCAGGAACAAAACAAGGATGTTTTCTCTCATCATTTCTATTCAACATTGTACTGGATGTTCTAGCCAGGGCAATTAGGCAAGCAAAAGAAATAAAAGCAATCAAGATTGGAAAGGAGAAAGTAAATTTCTATTTGAGGTGTCATGATCTTGTACCTAGAAAACTCTAAAGAATCTGCAAACAAATTATGAGTGCTGATAAACAATTTAATCAACGTTTCCTCTCCATGCCATAGACATACTATGTTTTGTTGTCTCAGTTTCTCACCAGCGATAAAGAGTTTTGATAAAGATAGACCTGTATTGCTTATTTTAAAATTCTTTGGTCCCATTCCTGATTTCCTGGATTGGAATCTCATTACCAATAATGATATGCAATATATAAAAATGTTAACACAAAAGTTGGAAATGGATTAGAAAGAGGCAAGACTGGGTGGTGGAATTATGGGATGGGTGGTTTGTATTTTGTTGATTATATTTTTCTCATTTTCCATGCTGAACATGTAGTCCTTTTATACTAAGAAAAATCTTAATAGGTTTTTGGTTAAGAAACTTATGACACATAACACATAATATGCAGTGAATACATTTTTGTTTTGATTTGTTTTTTGAGACAGGGTCTTACTCTGTCACCCAGGCTAGAGTGCAGTGGCACGATCACAGCCCACTGCAGCCTTGACTTCCCGGGCTCAAGCTAACCTCCCACCTCAGCCTCCTGAGCAGCTGGGACCACAGGCATGCACCACCATGCCCAGCTAATGTTTTTTTAAATTTTTTTGTAGAGACAGGGTCTCCCTGTGTTGCCCAGGCAGTGAGAGAGAAGACCCAGGTCTCTGCATTTTTGATACTGAAGCTTGAGAACCAGGGCAAACTGGAGAGACCAAGGAAGCCTGCCCCACACTGAAGGCCTGGTTCCACTCCATCCCCACCCCAGCACTAATCCATTCCACTGTAGCATTTTCAGATCAAGGCCAGGATGAAAAATTGAGAGACATTGTGTATTGTTTCAGCCTTGATATAGGGGAAGCAAAAGAGTCCCTTCTCTAAGCCTTGGCAGAACATGCCTTTCCCAGTGGGTTGTGTCTTTGTTTGAGCTGAAAGTTCATCTTTGTTCCTGTCTCTCATTTTGGCTCCTTTCCAATATAAAAGAATTCAAATGCTTTGTTTGATCTTTTTTTAAGTCATCCTTGTCAAGTTGGAGTATTCAGTTTCACAGGTTTTGTTTTTTTGTTTGCTTTTTGTTTTCTGAAGTTGGAGTAAAGTGGTCTTTGCTTTATATATATTTTTTCTCCAACATCGATTGCTTCCATTGATTGCTTCCATATGCAAATTTTTACTTTGAAAGCATTTTTAGTTCCAGCATTATCTACAGTACAGAATTTAGCTGTTAATCAAATTCCTCATTTGGGCAACTAAACTGACAAAAAGAAAGCCAAGCAGTAATGTTGCTACTTTCTGCTTTGCAATATTTTTCCAAATTAGTAAATGAAGCTGGTGGTAGAGGAGTGGGGGAATAGGAGGGGCAGGAAGATGAATGGCGGTAGGCAGTTGGGATGATAATGGCTCTCTACCTTTAGCAAACACTTACAGGTATAAATACTACATATGTTTTGACTGAGTGTATAACAATGCCACCAAAAACCAAAATAATGTACTGAAATTAATTTTCAATTATAATGAGTTATGTCTTGTTATGGGACCCTATAAGAGATGATCCCACATTATCTTGAATCTGCCTGCCAGTGTCAAACCTAATGCAGTTAGGGTCACATTAGCATAGAACTTTGTTTCGATTAGAAAAGGTACTTCCTCTGGGCAGGCAGATTAGGAAATGGCACCTCTTCCTCTGAGTGATGAAGCCTAAGAGTTAGGACACTTGGCTTAGCATGCAGAACCTGGGCAGGTTTTCAGCCTTTTCTGGTGCTCTCTCTGGTATGTGTGTGACCTTGTGTGAGGCCCTGCTGTGTGTGGAAGCCTCAGAACAAGGACAATATGGCATGTGTTCCCAGGATGTCCCTTCATCCATGAACTGACTCTGTGGGGAGCACGGGGCAAGCATTAAAGTCCAGAGACTAATTTATTCCGCGATTAACAGGGCAGAGGCCTTTACCCAGCTGGGCAGGAAAAGGACCTACTCTGCCTGTCTTGGATCTGTCCCCACCCTTTGATCACGGATACCTTAGCTCTTGAGAACTGCATATTTGGCACAAACATCTCCATCTAAACTCCTGCTCTAAGAGACTTGACCAAATGCTGACATGGTTTTAGCATTCTAAGGCCGTGTGCCTGGGATGACCTGGTCCACCTTGAGTTCCAGTCTGGCAAAGCTCAAGGCTGCCAAAAGAATTTACCATTTGTTCCAGCAACACCTGGTCACGGGTCCTTCACATCCCTTTCTCAGAGTATTTATTTGAAAAAACTTCCTTTGTCATGGATGTGTATCTTCTACAGCTCAGGAGTGTCTTTGTCAAGGACCTGAAAGCCCATTCCTTTGAATGTTATGAAGAAGGATAAGGCCTCTGTCTCCCAGACTCTGAGGGAGGGTAGAAACCTAACTTGGGTAATGCCAGTTGGCAGACCCAGATGGCCTAATTACATGGATATTGACCCTATCTCACTTCCCCACTTTTTGTAACGTTTCACTTGTGTGACGCTACAGGGGCCAGGCTCACTCCTCTTCCCTACTCCCGCATTTTCTAAGACACCTCTGTGCAACTCACAGTTGAACTTAGCTGTTTCCCCTTCCACAGTTAATTACTGAAGAAAATGTCTTTGCTGTCTTCAACTAGTGTCCAGCTTTATCTTTTTTTTTTTTTTTGAGATGAAGTTTTGCTCTTGTTGCCCAGGCTAGAGTGCAATGGTGTAACCTCAGCTCACTGCAACCTCTGCCTCCCAGGTTCAAGCGATTCTCCTGCCTCAGCCTCCTGAGTAGCTGGGATTATAGGAGTGAGCCACCACGCCCAGCTAATTTTTTATATTTTTAGTAGAAACTGGGTTTCACCATGTTGGCCAGGCTAGTCTTGAACTCCTGACCTCAGGTGATCCACCCACCTTGGCCTGCCAAAGTTCTGGGATTCCAGGCGTGAGCCACCGCAACCGGCCCCAGGTTTATCTTTGACAGTTCTTCTACCAAGTCCTTAGCCTGCATCTTTCTGTAAAGTAATATAACCTGCTATAACTTATGTTATAGCACACATATTGTACCATGTTGGTACCTAGTTTCTCCAAGTATAATATTTGATCACTGGGCTGGGCATGGTGGCTCACACCTGTAATCCCAGCACTTTGGGAGGCTGAAGTGAGAGGATCCCTTGAGCCTAGGAGTTTGAGACTAGCCTGGGCAACACAGGGAGATCCTGTCTCTATAAAAAAAAAAAAAAAAAAAAAAAATTAGCCGGCCATAGTGGTGCATGCCTGTGGTCCCAGCTGCTCAGGAGGCTGAGGTGGGAGGATAGCTTGAGCTCAGGAGGTCAAGGCTGTAGTGGGCTGTGATCGTGCCCCTGCACTCTAGCCTGGGTGACAGAGTGAGACCCTGTCTCAAAAAAACAAACCAAAACAAAAATTTAATCACTGCATATTATGTGTTATAAGTTTCTTAACCAAAAACCTATTAAGATTTTTCTTAGTGTAAAAGGACTGTATGTTAAGCATGGAAAATTAGAAAAACATAATCAACAAAATACAAACCACCCATCCAATAATTCCACTACCCTGTCTTGCCTCTTTCTAATCCATTTCCAACTTTTGTGTTAACATTTTTATATATTGCATATCATTATGGTCTAAATATTCTGTGAATATATCTGTATGATTAAGCATAATTTTAAAAGCAAAAGTGGAATCATAATTTTTAAACAGATGCTTTTTCTACTTAACATTTTCCCATGTCATTAAATATTCTTCAGAAATGTGATTTAAAGATTACACAACATTCCATTGTATGGATTTACCAACATTTATTTAACAACTCTATTACTGTAGGATTCCCCCTTCCTTTCCCCACTAACAATATTTTCCCATTACAGACAGTATTGAAATAGTCTTGTAAGCAAGTTTTTGGGCTTATCCTTAGTTATTTCTTTGGATGAATTCAGAAGGGAGCATTTAACTCCACTGATGACTCACCTCTGTCTCTTGGCTTCTGTGCTATCACACTCTCCCTTGTCTCTCTGGCCATGCTATTTCTCCTGCAGGATCTTCTGTGGTCCCTATAAGATTTTGGCTGGACCTGTGTTTTTTCCCCCCATTCTCTCTAAACAAGCTCACTCATTCCAAGGCTTCACTTACCATGCCTATGCTGATATCTCCTGATCTATATACCTTAAGTCTACATATTTCCCCTGAAGTCCTGAAGATCTCACTATTTTAGATGTCCCCACTTGGATGTCTTACAAGCACATAAAAACTCAACATAGACAAAATGGAACTCATAATTTTACTCTCCAAATCATTATCTGCAGTGATTGCTATTTGAGTAAACAACACCATTATTTACCCAGTGGCTCAAGTCAGGAACCTGATAGTCTTGCTTGCCTTCTCTATTATATTGCTTGTTTTGCCAGACCCTGTTGATTCTACTTTCCACCTTTGAGCTCTAGAATCTATTTACTTCTCTTCATCCTCACTGTCACCTCTAGATCAGACTGTCATCTCTTTGCTAATGCAAATGTAGTCCTGTCCTCTGAAATTTAAACTCCTTAAATGGTGATACGGTTTGGCTGTGTCCCCACCCAAATCTCATTTGAATTGTAACTCCCACAATTCCCAAATGTTGTGGGAGAAACCAGGTGGGAAGTGATTAAATTAGTGATTAGGAAACACCTGCACTGTTCTTGTGATAGTGAATGAGTCTCAGGAGATCTGATGGTTTTAAAATTGGGAGTTTCTCTGCACAAGCTCTCTCTTTGCCTGCTGCCATCCATGTAAGACATGACTTGCTCCTCCTTGCCTTCCACCATGATTGTGAGGCCTCCCCAGCCACGTGGAAATGTAAGTCCATTAAACATCTTTCTTTCATAAAATGCCCAGTCCTGGGTATGTCTTTATCAGCAGTGTGAAAACAAACTAATACAAATGGCTTCCCATTACCTTTGGGCCTGGGTCCATAATCCTTACCATGGCTGAACAGGAGTTTTTTAAGAATAACAGGTCCTGCCTATTTCTGCAGCTTTATTTTTTCATACCCAACACTCTACTATAAGCCATTGTTTCATAGGTCAACTTCTTGTTGGCTCTGCCTGTTCCATTGTTACATGACCACATCACAGGATATATCTAGTATGGTGTCTGGCATAACAGACATTTCAAAGGATGTGTTGAGTTAATAAATACATAAATATTGGGTGAGAGAGTGTTAATATATTTTCTAGAAGCTCCATGTATACTGATTGAAAAACAGTATAGTTAAGTCTAGAATCTAGTCTCCAAAATCTAGAGTATTTCAGAAGAGTCCAATTCCTGTTCCACAGCCTTGGATTAATTTCTTTACTTCTCTAAGCTTCAGTTTCCTCATGTGTTAAATGAGGATCATAGTATCTACATCAAGCCGATATTGTGGGCATTAAATAAGATAACTTAAGTATGGTATTTAGTATAATGTCTAGCATATAAATGTTTGATAAATGAAATCCAGCAACAATGGCAATGATGATCATGATACATTGCATCCAGACAGGTGTTCCACTTTCTGCCAAACTGTTACAGCGTATACATGTTCCAATATGCTTTGCAAGTTGCTATTAGTAATTTTTATAAAATGTCCCCTGTTGTCTGCAATAATATAGGTGAAAATTTTATATTTCTTTGATGAATAGCTGTGGGGAAAAGAAAGAGAGATCAGACTGTTACTGTATCTATATAGAAAGAAGTAGACATAAGAGACTCCATTTTGTTCTGTATTTGAGATGCTGTTAATCTGTAACCCTACCCCCAACCCTGTCCTTGCAAGAGACATGTGCTGTGGTGACTCAAGGTTTAATGGATTTGGGGCTGTGCAGGGTGTGCTTTGTTAAACAAGTGCCTGAAGGCAGTATGCTTGTGAAAAGTCATCACCATTCTCTTAATCTCAAGTACCCAGGGACACATACACTGCGGAAGGTCGGAAGGTCGCAGGGACCTCTGCCTAGGAAAGCTAGGTATTGTCCAAGTTTCTCCCCATGTGATAGTCTGAAATATGGCCTCGTGGGAAGGGAAAGACCTGATCGTCCCCCAGCCTGACACCCGTGAAGGGTCTGTGACTGAGGAGGATTAGTATAAGAGGAAAGAAGGCCTCTTAGCAGTTGAGATAGAGAAAGGCATCTGTCTCCTGCGCATCGCTGGGCAAGGGAATGTCTAGGTGTAAAACCCAAGATCCTATGTTCTGTTTACTGAGATGGGAGAAAACTGCCTTAGGGCTGAGGGTGGGACTTGCTAGCAGCAATGCTGCTCTATGTGCACTAAAAAGGTTTATGGAGATATCAAGGCACAGCACTCTTTCTTAAACTTATGTCACAGAGATCTTTATTCATATGTCTTACTGCTGACCTTCTCCCTACTACCATCCTATTATCCTGCCACTTCCCTTTTTCCAAGATGGTAAAGATAATGATCAATAAATACTGAGGGAACTCAGAGACCAGTGCTGGCGCGGGTCCTCTGTATGCTGAGTGCCTGTCCACTGGGCCCACTTTTTCTTTCTCTATACTTTGTCTCTGTGTCTCATTTCTTTTCTCAAGTCTCTCGTTCCACCTAAGGAGAAACACCCACAGGTGTGGAGGGGCAGGCCACCCCTTCAAATAGCAATATACCTATTATTAAATACCCTTTTTTTGAGAGAGAGAGAGAGAGAGTTTCACTCTGTTGATGAGGCTGGAGTGCAGTGGCATGATCTCAGCTCACTGCAACCTCTGCCTACCAGGCACAAGTGATTCTCCTGCCTCAGCCTCCTGAGTATCTGAAATTACAGGTGCCCGCCACCACACCCAGCTAATTTTTGTATTTTTAGCAGAGACGGGGTTTCACCCTGTTGGCCAAGATGGTCTTGAAAGGACACAAAGATAGATGTGTACCCGCCCCCCCCCCCACCCTTTTGTTCTGCTCTCTAATCTTTGCACATACCAGAGATTTCGTAAGTTCTGTGAGTACCTGTTTTTCTGCACGTACCAGAGATTTTGTTTTGCACATACCAGAGATTTTGTAAGTTCTGAGGCAAGGTCACAAGACGTGTTTAAGTAAGATAAACTCTTGCTGCCATAAACCTGCTCTCCCGCCTCAAAGGTTGAACCGAAATATCAGAAATGGCGGGAACCAATCATAGTTAGCCAAATCGCCTTGTTCAAACACTAGCCAATCATATATGATTTGTATAATAACTCTATGCCCACTTTTCTTAGACTATATAACACTGCTCGGAGCTCAGTGGGGGAGCTCTCCTGCCCGTCTCGTTTCGCGAGCGAGTGAGAGTTCCAGGTTCGAACCTGTAATAAAGATCCTTGCTGCTTAGCTTTGACTCTGGACTCTGGTGGTCTTCTTCGGGGAATAAACGGTCTGGGCATAACAGTCTCAAACTCCTGACCTCAAGTGATCTGCCCGACTTGGCCTCCCAGAGTGCTGGATTACAGGTGTGAGTCACCGCACTGAGCCTAGACATTCTTGTATTTGTACATTTTGGCTTTCTTTTAAAAAAAGGTTTCAGTGGCATCATTCAGTGACATGCACATAACTTTTTTTTCTTAAGTATTTCTTTGGATAAGTTTCCAGCAGTGGTATTATAGGAAATTTATCCATATTTTCATTACTTTTGATATGTACGCCAGGTTGCTGCCTATAAAACATGGACTAAATATTTTAATTTTAGAGTCCCTCTCTCCATCCTGATTCTTCTACTTGTTTTAACTAAAAATGCAAAATTTAATTACGTTTTTCTGTGTATTTGTTTTTCTTTTTCAAATTTTATTTTAGATTCAGAGGGTATATGTGCAGGTTCATTACATGGGTAAATTGCATGATACTGAAGTATGGGGTACAAATGATTCTGTCACCCAAGTACTGAGTATTGTACCCAATAGTTAGTTTTTCAATCTTTGCTCCCTCTCTCTCTCCCCCGAGAAGTCCCCAGTTTCTATTGTTGCCATTTGTATGTCCATGAGTACCTAATGGTTAGCTTCCACTTATAAGTGAGAATATGTGGTATTTGGTTTTCTTTTTTTCTTTCCTTATTTTTTTTGAGACTGAGTCTCGCTCTATCGCCCAGGCTGGAGTGCAGTGGCACAGTCTCGGCTCACTGCAACCTCCACCTCCCAGGTTCAAGCAATTCTCCTGCCTCAGCCTCCCAAGGAGCTGGGATTACAGGAGCCTGCCACCACGCCCAGTTAATTTTTGTATTTTTGGTAGAGACAGGGTTTTACCATATTGGCCAGGCTGGTCTCAAACTCCTGACCTCAAATGATCCGCCCACCTCAGCCTCCCAAAGTGCTGGGATTACAGGCGTGAGCCACCACAGCCGGCCAAAGGATGGTAAATATATATGGTATAGTAAACATACTCTAGAAGTATTCTTTTTTTCTAGCTATATGAAAGTGACAGTGTTTAACTTTGAGAATTAGTTAGGATTGCCTTTGTTGGTAAGTAACAGAGAAGACTGGAGGTGAGAAGCCTGGAATTGGTGTCGCAGCCACATAACATCACCATTGCCCTAGGTTCCCATCTCTTGGCTCGAGCATATTAATACATGGATTTCATTCTCATGATCAGCTCATGGTTCCAATGTGGCTGCTCTGCTCCCAGACTTAAGTCTTCCTTCCAGACAGGAAGAAGAAAAAAGTACAAATGCTTGAAAAAAGATAAAGGTATATGCCAATTGAGTCTGCCCTCTTTTACCAGAAAATAAAAGCTTTCTTGGAAGCCATATCTAATAATCTTCTGCTTACGTTTCGTTGGCCAAAATGACCATATGGCTATCCCAGCTACTAGAAGAGTCTGAGGGAGGAAAAGAGTTTTAGTGGGGCACATTGCCACCATGAACAAAATTCGGTTTGTCCTAAAGAAAGAAGAGAATGGATATTAATTAAGCAACTTTCAGTATCTACCATGGATGTAAATATGTATGTGATTTTTCATTAATAATATGAAAAATTGCACATTTTATTTCTTTTAAATCCAAACTAAACTTACCAAATTCTCTGCCCTTCTACCACATATTAAAGCAAATCAAGCCGCATAACAAATGCAACGGGGCTTCTCAAACTTATTTCTCTTTTCTTCAGGTTCTTTTTTCACCCTGGGGCACAGTATCACTCAGGAATTTGAAATCTGCAGTCTTAGTAGTGTTTGACCAATAAAACTCAGTCAAAACACTGCTTTTAATTCTGAAAGCATTCCTGTGACATGTTTTCTTACATACCAAAGGAAGAAATCAAGCATTCTAAGATAGGTGTCCCTTTTTGTCTTTTAGTGCCTGCAGGGAAGATTGTCTTTCTCCATTGCCACGGCTGATATTATTAGTTAACTAGTTAACTGATTGGCTCATAGTTTCAATCTAGAAATCCCTGGGCTACTTCAGTTATTAAAATGTTCTCCTATGGCTCACGCTTGTAATCCCAGCACTTTGGGAGGCCGAGGTGGGTGGATCACAAGGTCAGGAGTTTGAGACCAGCCTGACCAACATGGTGAAACCCCGTCTCTACTAAAATTACAAAAAATTAGCCGGGCATAGTGGTGCGTGCCTGTAATCCCAGCTACTCAGGAGGCTGAGGCAGGATAATTGCTTGAACCTAAGAGGCGGAGATTGCAGTGAGTGGGGATCACGCCGCTGCATGCCAGCCTGGATGATAGAGTGGGACTCTGTCTCCAAAAAAAAAAAAAAAAAAATTCTCCCTGTGATTTTATGTATTTAAAACATATGATGCATTCCAAATCTACCCATTTATGCCGAGACCAGCTCAGTCAGGGAGACCCTAGCCCAGGGGCGCTAGAAGAATTAAAGACACACACACAGAAATATAGAGGTGTGAAGTGGGAAATCAGGGGTCTCACAGCCTTCAGAGCTGAGAGCTTCGAACAGAGATTTACCCACACATTTATTGACAGCAAGCCAGTGATAAACATTGTTTCTATAGATTATAGATTAACTAAAAGTATTCCTTACGGGAAACAAAGGGATGGGCCGAAATAAAGGGGTGGGCTCTGGATAGTTACCTGTAGCAGGAGCATGTCCAGGCACAGGTTGCTCATGCTATCGTTTGTGGTTTAAGAACGCTTTTAAGCAGTTTTCTGCCCTGGGCGGGCCAGGTGTTCCTTGCCCTCATTCCGGTAAACCCACAACCTTCCAGCGTGGGCGTCACAGCCATCACAAATATGTCACAGTGCTGCAGAAATTTTGTTTATGGCCAGTTTTGGGGCCAGTTTATGGCCAGATTTTGGGGGGGGCCTGTTCCAACACATTTATGTCTTACTGGAGGATCAAAGATGATGATGAATCTTTCTGAGGAAACGTGTCTTTTCCACGCACTAAATAAACATTACGAAAACTTGTAATTATGCCCTGGAAGTGGGGGGCGGGACTTGGAGAGCAATTACACTTAAATGATGTAAAAATGAAAGATGTGCTTTTCAAAAACCAACAGATTATAAAATTTTGCTTAGTATATACTAGAGGAAGTTTTTACAAGTTCTATTGCCAACTAAGGGTTTAATTCTTCCTTCCTGTCTGGGAAAATACGAGATCTAAGAAATTATTTAAACTTGAAAGTATAGGATATTTGGTATGTTTTAGGGCTTCAAAAGCAAAATCTATCCATATGGCATAGAATTTTGTCCACGTTTAAGGCAGTATGGAATTCTGGCTAAGGGAGTATGCTTTTGAGCCAACATGCTAGGATTACTATCTGTGTGACCAAGGGCAAATTGCTTAGCTTCTCTGTGTGCCTCAAGGCTCCTCTTAGGTAAACTGGGGGTAACAGTGTATACCTGGAAGGATGGTAAGAGAACTAAGTGAATTAATTTCCATAAAGAAGTCTGTAGAGTGCCTGGCAATTTGTTAGCTGTCAAAAATATCAGTTACGATTTTAGCTATTAAGAATTCCTCTTCCCCAGTGCAACGAAAGAGCTCTTTTCTGGGTCATGTGTATTAGTAACCTCCAAAATCCAGGGTTGTGGCAAGCTTTTTCTACTTAAGATGGTTCCACTCCTTTTTAAACATAGAGGAAAAATGCAATGAGAACGAACTCTTAACATGTTTCCTTTGCTAATAACAAAGTAATAATTAAAGCAAGCATTGCAACAACAAAAACCAAAGCAATAATCCTTTTACTCTAAAAACCATTCAGGCAAAAGCCTCAAAGCGTATTTCAAAATATTGTGGTAAAAATTTTCAGCATATACTAATCTGATAAAAGCTCATTTTTTTAGTTGTTGTTCTTTGCCTGTAACAGGACCAGCTGCAGACAAAACCCCTCAGACACCGAGATAGTGAAGGGAGTGGCTTTAATCAGCTGGGAGCATCGGCAGGCTAGCGTCTTAAAATCCGAGCTCGTCAGATGCTCAACTTCTGTCCCTTTTAAGGGCTCACAACTCTAAAGGGGTCCACGTGAGAGGGTCATGATCGATTGAGCAAGCCAGGGGGTATGTGACAGGGGCTGCGAGCACCGGTGGTCAGAGTGAAACAGAACAGAACGGGAGGTTTCACAATGTCTTTCCATAGAATGTCTGGAATCTATAGCTAACAACAATTGCTAGGTCAGAGGTCCAATTTTTACTACTAGGCTTAGGTCAGGCAGGCCCAGCCCTGGTTTTGGGTCTGGTTCCTAGGTGCTGCACTACCTGTCTTTAGTTTCACTTCTCTTTCCTTTTCTGAGTATAAAACAATATGAGAGGGTCTCTCTCTTCCCTCATTTGCCCCCTGTAAGACTCTCACTTTTTATTAGTGGGAGTTCTCACTCTCATTTTCGCTATTTATGTCTTCTTGTGCAATATATTCATAGTGATTCATATAGTACGCTTGTGCTGAAGCATTCTGGTGAACGAAGGTAGCGATGAGGCTTTTTATCATTTGAAGAAGTACACGTAGCAAACAAGGGAGCAGTAAGCAGGTTCCTATTACTATTATAACCCTTATTATAAGAGTTTTAAATCCTCCTAGTGCTGGGAACTGCCTTCTAAACATAGCTTCAGGATCGAATCCATGCTACACTTGTATGGGTACATGTGCCAGTTTTGTCATATTTCTAACTATGTCTTTAAATACTTGCCTTTGATTATCTATGTGAAGACAGTAATTAGTAAGGTTAAATTTCTTATAGACCTCTCTTTCAGCTGCTAGCAAGTAGTCGAGAGCCAATCTATTTTGATAGATAGCATTTCTTATCTGAGTTTCTTGCCGCATCAGAATAGTCAAGGCTTGACCGGTTTTATTAGCGATGATTTCTAAAACAGCTTGCAACTGTATGATTTGGCTGAGCATATAAATGGGGGTCTGGTATCCCCATGAGCCGTCTTGTGTCTAAGTGACAGGCCTATAGTATTGTATAATTTTCTTAGGGGGCTATTCATTATTTTTCAGTTTGTTTATAGCTATGCTTTTCTTTTTGCGGGAAGCATAGACAGGGAAGCCGAGGAGTTCACATGTTTTTTATGGGCAGTAGAAAGAAAGATGGTTTAATAGTGCCAATAACACAACTACCTGTCCACTGGTCAGGCAGCTTAGCGTAGGTTCTATGTCCACATATCCAGCATAGCCCAGTGGGGCCGTCTAGTCCCAGTGGGATTCTGGCTGGGCCTAAATGGTCTGCAATTTTGGAAATTTACTGAATGGATTTTTATCTGTATGGTTTGAACTCCACCATGTATTTGTTTTTGTGGTACTATTATACAGTTTTTGTCCTAGGCAACTAAGTCATTCTATAGAATGAGTGAATTATTTCCTTTTTCTAGCTATGCAATATTGTCCAATAATTGAGACTTTTAGAACCTAGAAATGATCAGGGTGATTCTTTAGGGCCGGGAATTCATCAGGAACTGGGTCAGGAGGCACTAATTCTTGGGCTTCTTATGACCATTGATCTTCTATTATAGTTCTTTCACAAACATAACATTTAGAGACTGGGCTACATACCTTGAATAGAATAGCATTATACAAACAAGTTTCTTTTAGAGTCCTGGTACACTTATAATAACCATAAAATAATAGGACTGTAGCATTCTTTTGTCCTACTTCAGTGACTTGATGTGTATACTGGGAACAGTCCTCAATCTGAGGAAGGTCAGTTGAGGTCCTTACTGTACAAGTCCACATTTTAAGGAAAATGAGTCCCGAGATGAGCTTCCTCATGCTTCAGCTGTGCATGGACCAGTCAGCTTCCGGGTGTGACTGGAGCAGGGCTTGTCATCTTTTTCAGAGTCACTTTGCAGGGGTTGGCAAAGCTGCTCCCATCCATGTACAGCTCCTAGTCTACTGATGTTTAAGGATGGTTTCAGAGGTTGGACCCACTAGAATAAACTGAGTCTAATACCTCTACACAGTTATGTTTAACTGGGCTCTCTGATACCAGGAGTAAGGTGGCCGGGTTTTGGGTGAGGCAAACTTTAATGGTTATGCAGGGATTTTCACAGAGCAAGCTTTGGTATCTAGTTAGTCTAGCACTCATTAGCTAATGATGTCCTTTGGTATTTATTAAAGTCACCACAGCATGGGGGGACTTTATGTTTACGTTTGGCCTAAGAGTTAGCTTATCTGCTTCTTGTGCTAACAGGGCTGTTGCTGCCAGGCCCTTAGATATGGGGGCCAGCCTTTGGAAGCCCTGTCTAGTTGTTTTGAGAGAGAGGCCACTGGTCTTGGCCAGGGCCCTACAGTCTGGGTTAAAACTCCAACTGCCATTTTTTTTTTGACACATAGAGTGTAAAAAGTTTTGTCAGGTCAGGTAGCCCCAGGGCTAGGGCCGACCTGAGATTTTCTTTTAAGTCATGAAAAGCTCATTGCTGTTGGTTGAAATAGATGTAGTTTATCTAATTTATATTTTTATTGACTGTCATCTACCAAAATACTGACTTAAATCCTGTAACTATTTGATTTCAAGCTTTAAATTGATCTGGTATTCCTTGCAGGGCTCCAATTGCATCTAAATAGATGTGAGAGTCGAAAGACCCATAAGGAGCTTCTCTTGCTTTACTATGTCTTATTTTTTTCTTCCTCTGGTTGATGAAATGCCAGGGTGAAAGGGATAGCCAAATGGACTAAAGTACAAGTGCCATTCTAGTTATTCGGCAGAGTGCTCAGTAAAGGTCCACCACAATACCACCACACATCCGCTCAGGGATGAACAAGGGCTGACAGATTGATAAGCTCTTGAAAATTCTTAAGCTCACTGCATCCCTTCAGGTCTCCAAGGAATGCTAAGTTTCCTCCCTCTTGTGAGAGACACGAAGTGAACTTAGTGTTGGGAGACGGAAGCTGGATGGCCCTCGGGGGCTGACCTGCGGGGTGCTGGACTTTGGGATATAGCAGAGAGGGAGCTTGGCATGACTTATTACTCCAGGCTGTAGAATCCTGGAAAAGAGCTACCATGGAACCCATGCTTAGTCGACTGGAGGACCGTCTTAGTGCAAAGGGGACAATCTGGGCCTCTGGACTGCCATGTGCACAAGCATAATAATTGCTTTTGTTTAACGTGCAGATGGAATATTTGATCCATTTCAACCAGGCATTTGCATCTTGATATGCTGTCTTTTTTTTTTTTTTTTTAATACTTTAAGTTCTAGGGTACATGTGCACAACGTGCAGGTTTGTTACATATGTATACATGTGCCATGATGGTGTGCTGCACCCATTAACTCGTCATTTACATTAGGTATATCTCCTAATTCTATCCCTCGCCCATCCCTTCTCCTCACAATAGGCTCCGGTATGCTGTCTTAATTGCCAAACTTTGTTTTAAGTTTTTAACTTCTATGATCCTCTAGTAAAATGAAAGTTTCCTTTCCTTTAGCACCTATTTTTATTAGTTTTTAGACCAAAGAAAGCTAAACACCATTTTATATTTAATAATGCTTCTTGTATGATTTTTATACTAGATAAGCTAAATTTTACCTTTATATTAGTGTGTTATTAATGTTAAACTTAATTTTAATAAAACCTTATAGACATATTTATCTAATTTTTAATGTTTGACCATAAGGTAAGATTTTATAGACTCTTTTTAACCTTTTATAATTTTTGTTAAAGAACAGGTTGGTGCTTTAAGAAAAACCTGTTGCGTTTTTACTTTAATGTCCAGTTCACAGAAAAACTGGATGATACCTTTTTAACTTTAGCTAATATGCTTACACACAGAATTTTCCTTACAATTAACCTTTTAAAACTTGCTTAAACTTTCAAAACAATAATTTTTTTTAACCTTTTAGTGTAGGTAAAAATCCATATTCTTATGCCTCCTTATAATCTTTTTACCAAAGGTATATTTTACTTTTCTTACACACCTTGCACATAAACTGTTTCTTCAATAGTTCTCAGGAGACTTTATTACTTTTAAATTATACAACATTTTTTGCATAAATTTTTTTATGACTTTTTTTCTTTCACGACTTTTGCAGACAATTCTTCAACATGTCTCAACTTTCTGACTTATTACAAACATTTCTTTCTTTAAACAACCAGTTAATTTATTTCAGGACAAGAATTTACCATATAACACTCTTATTACATAAGTTCTGCCTCTCCCCCTTTTTTTTCCTTTTTTTTTTTTTTTGAAGATAACCATTGCCTTTTTTTTTTTTTATAAAGCGAACTTTCTTTATATCTGTGGACTAGACTGTCTAAGGCCACAAGATTAGAAGTTACTGTAATACATGTTACACTGTTAACTTTTAGCAAACTTTACTTTGTTGAAAACCTTGTAAGTTTGGTATTTCAATTATCCTTTCTCATTAATAAGACGTTGTTTAATCTAAATTAACTTAGAATTGGTATAGACGGCTTTTAAAGGAATAGGGTACACTGTTTTTTTCTTATTTGTATATTTCTTTCTTTCTCTTTTCTTTCTCTCTTTGACTTTCTGTCTCTCTCTCTCTGACTTTCCTTTTGCCTTTGTCTCTTTCTCTTTCTGTCTCTCTGTCTCTCTCTCTCTTTTCTTGACTCCTTCTTTGTCTCTCTGTCTCTTCCTCTCTGTCTTTTCCTCTGTCTCTCTCTGCTGGTCTTTCCTTGCCTCTGCCAGCTGCTTATGCTGCTGTTCTCTTAACTACTGCGGCGGGGAAGGGGGTCTAAAATCAGCTGTAACTGTCTATGTACGGAAACTGGTCTGGGTGCTTTGGCTTACAGGTTACCTCGTGCCATACCTTTGAAACAAGGGACCGGTCTAGGCTTCCTTCTGATGGCCAACCCACCTCTCATGCTGGCCAGTCTATTTCACACGAAGTTCTAAGTTTTCCTGGTGTCATAGTAACACCGTAATCTCCCTTAAATCCTTTCTTGAAATTTTTCAACATAGTTCCTAGTGGGGTGGGCTTACTTTGTGCCTGACCCATGTCTCCTTGAGACACAACACCCCACACACACACTACAAAACACAGAACGGGTAAAAAGGGCACACACACTGTTACAGTTTACATCAAACCAGAATCAAAACCAAAATCAGAGTATCAAGAAATCCAAGCCAGGTCAAAACCAAAACCAAAGTATCAAGCAACCCAAGTCAAGTCAAAAACAAAAACCAAAATGCTGGTAAAGGCACACCGTGGGTGATCAGGCCACCCTTCCACTCAAATGGAGTAGGCAAGTTCCCAAGACCAGTCCTGTCAAGCAATTCAAACCAAGTCAAAACCAAAACCAAAGTGCTGATAAAGGCACGCCATGGGTGATCAGGCCACGCTTCCACTCGAGTGGGCAAGTTCCAAAGACCAGTCCTGTCAAACAATTCAAACCAAGTCAAAACCAAAACCAAAATGCCAATAAAGGCACGCCATGGTTGATCAGGCCACACTTCCACTCAAATGGAGTGGGCAAGTTCCAAAGACTAGTCTTACCAAGTTTCAGAAGTCCAGACTCCAAGTGCCAGTTCCTTCCCGGTGTTCAGCCACTGCATTGATCCTCCACAGGGGCCTGCCATACACTGCTCTGGCGAGGCGTCCCACCGGGGCAAATGCCTACCTGGGAGCGCTCTCAGGATCTGCGTCGCTCCGGCTGGTTGGAGTCCCCGGCAGGATGTTCCACAGGGCAGGCTAAAGCCGCCTAAGGAGCTGCCTTGACCATCTGTTAATCACCTCGATTCCCAGTCAGGGAACCAAGAAATGTAGCGAGATGAGCTGCAGACAAAACCCCTCAGACACCGATAGTGAAGGGAGTGGCTTTAATCAGCTGGGAGCATCGGCAGGCTAGCGTCTTAAAATCCGAGCTTGTCAGGTGCTCAACTACTGTCCCTTTTAAGGGCTCACAACTCTAAGGGGTTCTGCGAGAGAGGGTCGTGATCGATTGAGCAAGCCAGGGGGTACATCACGGAGGATGCGAGCACCAGTGGTCAGAGTGAAACAGAACAGAACGGGAGGTTTCACAATGTCTTTCCATACAATGTGTGGAATCTATAGGTAACAACAGTTGCTAGGTCAGGGGTCGAATTTTAACTACTAGGCTTAGGTCAGGCAGGCCGAGGCCTGGTTTTGGGTCTGGTTCCTAGGTGCCAGGCTACCTGCCTTTAGTTTCTCTTGTCTTTCCTTTTCTGAGTATAAAACAATATGAGAGGGTCTCTCTCTTCCCTCATGCCCACTAACATAAGCAAAACTTATCTCAGCCAAAGAGAGAAGTCAATGGTGATTTAAAAAGAAAAAAACAAAAACTCTCAAAAATAGTGTCATGTTGCAAGTAGGGAAAAGAGAATCAGGCTGGGCGTGGTGGCTCACACCTGTAATCCTAGCACTTTGGTAGGCCTAGGCAGGCAGATCACTTGAGCTCAGGAGTTCAGGACCAGCCTGGGCAGCATGGCGAAACTCCGTCTCTACAAAATTTAGTGGTATGCGTTGGTGTGCACCGGTAGTCCCAGCTACTCCGGAGGCTGACGCCAGAGAATAGCTCGAGCTTGGGAGGCGGAGGTTGCAGAAATTGCAGGTTGTAGAGGTGGAAGTTGTAGAGACCGCGCCATTGCATTCCAGCCTGCCTAGGCTGTGGGAGTGAAACCCTGTCTCAAATTAAAAAAAAAAAAAAAAATTGGACTTTTTTTTTTTTTTTATAGGGCTGGGTGAATGTAGTTCTGTCTCCTACCAGAGTAGCCAGACATTTGGGAGCCAGGCCTCCCTGATTCAGGCACAAATACCCGCACACTTCTTAGACAATAGCTAAGAGTTAATCATACCCAGGCATTTCAAATATTATAAACAAGTTGTACTGGTTAGCTTTACAGTAAGGCCTGAGGCTTCAACATCTGTAGGGTATAGTCTGGTAGCCAAAAAAAGCTTCCCCAAATGGCAATTGTTTGGGATTACCCTGGGGACTCCTACTTACATATAGCTCTAGAAATGTAAATACAAGTCATATAATTTCATCCATCACTGGCTATAGGTAGAACCCAACTATCCAAAATTTCTGCTCTATTAAATCTAATTCATTACGTTTCATTAAAATGGTAAATGATGTGTAATAGTCAAGATTTTGGCTAATTAAATATTATACAAATGAAACAATAGATTCTTACATGGCAGAAAAGCCTTTTTTTTTTTTTTTTTTTTAAATCGGGGTCAAAGGCCGGGCGCGGTGGCTCACGCCTGTAATCCCAGCACTTTGGGAGGCCGAGGCGGGCGGATCACAAGGTCAGGAGATCGAGACCACGGTGAAACCCTGTCTCTACTAAAAATACAAAAAATTAGCCGGGCGCGGTTGTGGGCGCCTGTAGTCCCAGCTACTCGGGAGGCTGAGGCAGGAGAATGGCGTGAACCCGGGAGGCGGAGCTTGCAGTGAGCCGAGATCGCGCCACTGCACTCCAGCCAGGGCGACAGAGCCAGACTCCGTCTCAAAAAAAAAAAAAAAAAAAAAAAAAAAAAAAAAAAATAAATAAATCGGGGTCAAATATATCTGTATCAACAAGTATTCTTTGAAGTATTTTTTGATCTTGCTAATTTTGCTAATCATTAGGAAATTCGTGAAAGTTGGTATTGTGATTGTTAAATATTTCCCAGGAATGAAAGGAGCAATTTCCCACTTTTCTGGATGAGCTGAACATAATGCTACGGTTCTTGCATAATGAGTAAAAGAAAGTCTTGACATTAATACATACAATATTGTTTCTCAATACATTTATTAAATACATTAGACTACAATATGCATTACCTTAAAGTCAATATATCATCTTTTAAATGCAGGAGGGCTAATTTTTTCAGTAGGAATGTGTAATTAGCAAAGGCGCAAGAGGCCATATGACAGTAGAATAGAGCTGGCAGAGGCAGGGGAGGAAAGCCGGGTGGAACCCTGCTATCTTTCTGGGTCAGGGTTAGTCTGTACCGGTTAAACGGTGAAAGAGAAAAGGTCAGCGCAGGAATTTGGTATTTTCCTGACATCTCCAGATGCAAGTCCGGACTCTAGGACTTCTCTAGACTGTGAAAGCAGACCACGATTCTTCCTTGCACGCACCTAAGTGGCAGTAGGTTTAGGATGAAGGTGGCGGGGCGGAGGCCGGCGGTCCTCGCCCGTGCCCTCTGCACCCCTGTCCCGAGGTCGGGATGGCCGCGCCCACTCTGGGTAAATTTCAGGAGGGCCTGCGCGGGGCTGGAGAGCTCCGCCGGGATAAGCGAACAGTAATCCTGCGAAGGTCGGCATTAAAGAATACGCAAAATCAGCGTTGTAGCCCCCGCGGCTTAACCGCATCTATTTTTATATCTAAGCCAAGGTGACTCTTTAATACCAGGCCATCGCCCTGAGCTGGGCGTCGCGCTGCCGGGTGACGGCGGCCGGGGCGGGGAGAGGGGGCGCGGGTGGCTAGGCGGGGGCCGCGTGGCACCCCCGGGCTGGCCAAGGCCGCACCTGCCGGCCGGCGCTTGAGAGCCTGGGCTGGAGGGAGGCAGGGCGGCGTCGCCGGCTCCGAGGAGGGGCCGCTCCGCGCGGGCGGGTGGGGGGATTCGCGGTGGGCGCGGGCGCGGAGCGGAAGCGAAGGCTGGAGGCGCTGCGGCGCTAGTGCGTCACGTCGTCGGAGGGCACGGTGGGCCGCGGCCGACCCGCGACGAGGAGCCGGGCGTCCGGGGCGAGCGGGAGGCGGCCGCACCAGTCCTGGCAGCCGCACCAGCCCTGGCAGGCGCGAGCGGTGCGGCCCGGGACCGGCCGGAGGTCGCCAGCGAGCAGCCGCCGGCTCCATTCATTCGCGCGGCTCCGCCTCCTTTCCCGGGCTCTTCCAGCGGCTCCCGGGGCGCGTCTGAGGTGAGTGCGCTCCCTATCCCCGGCGCGGACGTGGGGTGAGGCCGAGGCGGTCGCGCCAGGCCCTCGCCCCCGCCGGCGCCAGTCCCACGGACACCGAGCGGCGACGCGGGACACCGGCTGTGAATGGCCCCTTGGGGCTGGGCCTGGCGCAGACCAGTGCGGGCCGCCTGGACCCGGGGCTCGCGTCCAGCTGGCGGCGGTCTGCGGGAATCCCGTAGGGCGTGTGGCGCCCCCAGGTGCGCTGGCCTCCGCCTCGGCGCCACCATTTTGTGTGAGGGAATGCTGGTCTTCTCCCCTCGCCTCCGCCGCGGGCCAGTTCGCAGCTGCGGCTGGCCGCCCCCTCCCCTCGTCCTCTCCCCACCTGGATGCTTGGCGTGCGCGCTGATTGCTTTGGCTTGGGGAGACGCGGACTCGGGGAGGTGTGGAACTTAAGCGTTTAGACTCGGTTCACGCGACCAGGTGGCCTCCAGAGATGCTCTGACCGTCTTCCCTTACCTGTAACTACTTTTGGAATAGATACTGTATGATTCTCTCCTTTAGAATGCAGGTCGTTGCAGTTTTGTCCTAATTGTGTTCTCAGCTCTCCATTATGCCATTTTTCAAGAGGCCTATGCCTTAGGAGGTAAAGCCTTGAACCCTGGGTGGTTTATGGCTCGGGGGTCTGGATTACACTGACTCCCATGACTGTCCTTGGGGAGAAAGGATGAAGCATTTCACTGGCTTTTTAGCGTCTGGGAAGCGGCGTGGGTATCGTATCGGGGTGGATTCGAAAATAACCACCTGATGCAGGTCACCTTTCCCCGCTGGGAGAGCAGTTCTTAACGTAAATTAAAACGGTGTGTACGGATTTTTTGTGGAGTTGGAACTGGAGGGACATATTTCTAAAAAATTTCCAGAAGGGAAAGTTTTCATTGTGATTCTCAGAGAACTGTGACACAGTTTGTCATTTTCAAGGTTCCTGAGAATTTGGGAAATATTTTAATTCGTTGGCTCCTCGCGAATTACTCTACTTACGAACTGAGCAGATTATACCCAAGCCATTTGTATTTTTCATTGCATCACAGACAGGGATTACAATCGGGAATGCTGGCTGTTGCATAATAAACACATTTGGGCCCTGGAGGGAATTCACCGAAGTGGATCTGGGTTTGGTGTGCCATGCGATTTTATTTTTTACACAGGATGTACAGATAATCTTTGCAAACTACGTCCCTTATCCTACTATGAAGTGTTGACAAGAGGGAAGATTTTTAGTGACTAGTATGGACCAGACTAAATTTTTTAGTATTTTAGTTTTGCTTGTTTTGGAGGAAAGGCAAGGAATGAGATGGCGAGAGGCACCTGGGAAAAGTCCGTTTGTCCTAACACTCGAAGCGCAAAGATAAAACATGATCATTATAGTGGACTTTTCTCCTTAAATTAATGATGAGGATCTGTTTGGGGAACTTAGAAATAGCTTATGTGAATAGCAACGTTGACCTTCCACATGAGTGACCATAAATTAAGATGTCTTACCTGTGGATTTTAGGTTCTAAAAGGCTTCAAATTAGTCTGACCTTTGAGATAGTATTCAAGTCATTACAAATGCTATCATTTATTTAATAAAGATGGAATATATATCCAACAAAGGATTTTGATTTGGAGAAAACTAATTAAGTGCTTTTGAGGAAAGATTTCCATGTCACCCTCCTTATTAAACTTCTCATTTTCTGTTTTGTTGAAAACTCCCACTAATTTTGTCTTCAAACAAGTGATTCCATATCGTGTACCATCTCTGGCAGAAATATCATGCTTCCCATTAAAACTATGTTTGTTCTATAGGGAGAATTATGGAGGCAAGAAGAACCTTAGACATTTAGAGATGAGTCTTGGTTTAGGGAATTTAAGTAAGCAAAGCTTGCCTGCTAGGGATTGCGGGTGACCTGTCTGGACCTATCCTAGGCCTATGGGGGATGAGATTTTTTTTTTTTTTTTCTAGCAAATAACAGCGCTGAGTCAAACACAACTCTTACACTTTTACATTGATTCTGTTATTATACAAGTCAGAGAAGTTCACTGAATTGGTAAGATTGTATTTAATTGACTCCAGTTTGGAAGTGATCTTGGTGTGCTTTTGTCTTTGAAGTTGCTTGAGATTTTGAACATTATTTTACCAATGGTTGAGAAATTGAAAACAAAAACCTAATATTTTTCTCTATTAGCTCCTGCCTAAATACTCCGTTTTAAGCCTTAAGCATATTATGTTCAGTCGTCTGCCTAAAAATTCAGTAAGATTTACTTTTTAAAGGTAAGTACAACATAAGAGAGTTGAGTATTCATGTAGAGGTTCCAACAGTATCTGTCTAGCTCACGCCTGTAATCCCAGCACTTTGGGAGGCCGAGGCGGGCGGATCACGAGGTCAGGAGATCGAGACCATCCTGGCTAATAGGGTGAAACCCCGTCTCTACTAAAAATACAAAAAATTAGCCGGGTGTGGTGGTGCGCGCCTGTAGTCCCAGCTACTCGGGAGGCTGAGGCAGGAGAATGGCGTGAACCTGGAAGGCGGAGCTTGCAGTGAGCCGAGATCGCGCCACTGCACTCCAGCCTGGACGATAGAGTGAGACTCCGTCTCAAAAAAAAAAAAAAAAACCAAAAAAACCCAAAAAACAGTGTCTGTCAAGGATTCTGTATAAAGGATTGTTGGTTGGGTAGGAAGTTAAAACTTGTATGTTCCTTCCCCTGACATTTTGTGATTCTAAGTGGAAAAAAGGAATTGTGTGATTATCGTATTTAAGATGATAGTCTCCTCCCATGCCATTATTTTTTGTATATTTAGCCCTGAAATTTAAGTTCTAAATTTGGTATGCCTCAGTGGTAGTAGGAATATTTCACAGTTGTTTCAATGATAACAATAAAATCACCAAGGTAGAATTATTAAGGAAAAGGTGTGATGATTTAAAGATAGTGAAGGAAAAACTAGTAATTTATCAGATATCCTAGAATACTTATTAGACTCTTGGAGTTTTAGAGTTGGTATATGATACCTTAACGTTTACGTGCTCTGTATAGGGGACTACTCATCTATGCTAGCCTGTTTTTTAGGCTAGAATTGTGACTTGCCTAGATTCCTTCCACCCCCACATGTGTGTGTGTGTTTTTTTTTTTTTTTTTTTTTTTTTAAGAATACAGTTTTGGTTACTAATTGTTCCAATAAAATGCTAGTTTTAGGCTAAACAAAGGTAGGTTTCATTTATTCCACAAACATTGAGTGTCTGTTGTGTGTTGTAGGGCACAAACAGGCCCTACTGTCATGGAGTCTATAGTTTAGTGTAAAGTATTGTGGATTACAATGTTAACAATTCCTTAAGGTCTAACTATACAAAGGTTTTTGAAAATACAAGTTGGGAACAAATTTAGCAAATTGCATATTTCAAAAAGTGCCAAGTTGCATGTTGTCACACTTTATTTGTAACTTCTCAGGTATAGAATTAGTTTAATTTGGAAAATTCATTCCAGTAGTCCTTGTAATGTGTACTGTTAGGCTGGGTACAAAAACATGAATGTGCAAAGTAATCTAGAAATTCAGTGTTAAAGATGAGACAAACATTAAGGAGATAATCCTGTCCTGTGAGTGAACTGAACAAAGTAATATGGGGCTTGCAGAGGAGGGCTGCATTAATTCTGTCTGAATGACTCTGGAAGGGCTTTACAGAGGCGGTGACAGTTGAACTTGGTCTTGAACAATGGATGAGTGAGAACTTGTCAGAAGTTTTTGGGGATGTAGGATACGATGAAAGACAGTCCCAGCAAATGCTCAAGCGTAGAGTTATAACCGGTCCTGTTCTGAAAACAGGGAAGTCAGTTGATCTGGCCCAGGTCCCATGGTGGTTGGGGCCTGATTGTGAATGGATGTGTATGAGTTTTGCTCCATGGTGATGGGGAACCAATAATGGGTTTTCGAAGAAAGGAATGAACAGAATGGGGTTCTCTCTGTCTCTTTTTAGGAAGATCATTCCAATAGCAGTTTAAACATTGGATTGGAGTGGAGAAAAGATACGAGCCTTTATGATAATCTTGGCAAAGCCTTGAAGCAAAGCTGTGGCTGTGGAGGTGACAGAAGAGGGGCTAGAGTTGAGACACATCTGCTGAAGTAGAAAGGCAGTATTTGAGGTTGAAGGAGATGTGCTTCGGTGTCACACAGACTGGATTTAAGTCAGGGCACCAGGACTCTGCTGCCATGGTTGTGTAAATGAGGGATAGTTACTTAGGCTTGGCTTCTTTAGCTGTAAAATGAGTATGAGACATACTTTGCAAGCTTATTGAAATGGCCAGAAGTAGTGTATAAAGCTCATTGACTGACATGTGATATGTGCATAATGATAGTATCACCCAATTTTGTTAATGATGACAATGAAGAGTTGTGTTAAGGGAAAAGAATGACTGAGTGGGCCGGGCGCGGTGGCTCAAGCCTGTAATCCCAGCACTTTGGGAGGCCGAGACGGGCGGATCACGAGGTCAGGAGATCGAGACCATCCTGGCTAACACGGTGAAACCCCGTCTCTACTAAAAAATACAAAAAACTAGCCGGGCGCCGTGGCGGGCGCCTGTAGTCCCAACTACTCGGGAGGCTGAGGCAGGAGAATGGCGTGAACCCGGGAGGCGGAGCTTGCAGTGAGCTGAGATCCAGCCACTGCACTCCAGCCTGGGCGGCAGAGCCAGACTCTGTCTCAAAAAAAAAAAAAAAAAAAGAATGACTGAGTGGAGGATGACTTCAACAGGTTTTAGCATACAACTGGGTAGGTGGTTGCTTTGTTAATATAGAATGTGAGGAGAGGAAGAAGAGAGGATTGTAGAGGGAGAGAAGGTAACATTTTTTTTCTTTTGGAAGATGGAGTCCCTTTTTTTGTTTTTTGTTTTTTTTTCTCTTTTTTTGGAAGATGGAGTCTCGCTCTGTTGCCCAGGTTAGAGTGCAGTGGTGCAATCTTGGCTCACTGCAACTTCTGTCTCCTAGGTTTAAATGATTCTCCTTCCTCAGCCTCCTAAGTAGCTGGGATTATAGGTGTCCACCACCACGCCTGGCTGATTTTTGTATTTTTAGTAGAAACAGCATTTTACCATGTTGTCCAGGCTGGTCTTGAACTCCTGACCTCAAGTGATCTGCCAGCCTTGGCCTCCCAAAGTGCTGGGAGCCACCATGCCTGGTCAACTTTGGATATACTTTATTTAGGTTTGGGTTTCCTGAGGGAGAATCCAGGTAGAGGTATTGCGTGAACTGTTGCAAATATGAATCAGAGATCTAGGCAGATGATAGATAGTCGGGAGCTACCAGTGTATATATTTGGTAAATAGAGCCTCTAGACGGGATAAGATTTCTAAGTAAGAGCAAGTGGAATAACTGAGGCTTGTAGTTAGGTGAAATATTGTGAATTGAAATGTTAAAAGGTTCCTTAAGTCCAAATGCACACAATTTTTGAAAATATGAATTGGGAACAAATCCATTTATTAGACTGTTTTTATTTTTGAAATGGAGCCTCACTCTGTCACCTAGGATGGAGTGAGTGGTACAATCTTGGCTCACCACAACCTCTGCCTCTGGGTTCAAGTGATTTTTAGTAGAGACGGGGTTTCACCCTGTTAGCCAGGATGGTCTCAATCTCCTGACCTCGTGATCCGCCCGCCTCGGCCTCCCAAAGTGCTGGGATTACAGGTGTGAGCCACTGGCCCTCGGCCTTATTTAGAAATCTTATCCTGCCTAGTGGTTCCATTTACCAAATATATACACTGGTAGCTCCTATATCTGTATTATCTGCCTAGATCCCTCTCCAGAAAGTCGGATTGTCCTGAGTGTCAAGGAAAGACAGAAACTTTTAAGTGACAGAAGGTGGTCAGTTTGGTGTAGTCTATCATAAGGTCAAGAGAAGTAAGAATGAAAATAATCAGTTGAATTTGGAACTTGGAGGGTTATTGTAGATCTTATGAGTAGTAGCATTAATATAGTGATAAGGACAGAAGCCAATTTATTCATAGAAGTGGAGAAAAAGTCAGTGAGTTTGACTTACTGTTATACAATGAAAGATAAAGTACTAAACCATACTAATAAAGAATTTTGTAGTCTGAAAGCTTTTATACATGTATACCAGTGCTTTCAAGTTTGGATTGACTTGTGATGTACCTAATTAATTTATTCTGAGACTTCCATCAACAGTAGTTGCTACTCAGTGCAGTTCTACAGTTTAAGCCCATAGGCATAGGTTTGAACCCTGACTTTGCTGTTTCTAGCTGCCTGACTTTTATTAAGATACTGAATCCCTCCTGGCCTCAGTTTCCTCATCTGTAAGAGTGGTTATTACAGAATTCATCTCAAAATGTTGTTGACAGAATTACCTAAATGTGCTAATGTATTAATGGTGAGCTACTAATATTATTATCAGCGGAATTAGGATAGCTTTTAGTATCTAGTTCAATGATCCTCATCTTCTTATCTTTTCTCCCTTTTATTATCTCTCTACACCCACCCCATGTACCATGTATGACACTTCGTTGAGGTTCTCTTCTTTTCTAATAGTGATGGGGTCTCGCTTTGTTGCCCAGGCTGGTCTTGATCTCCTGGCCTTAAGCAGTCCTTTCACCTCAGCTTCCCAAAGTGCTGGGATTATAGGCATGAGCTACCATGCTCAGCTGAGGTACATTTCAAAGCAGTAATTTACTTCCTTATTTTAAAAAAATCGTGATGTATCTGTCTCTCATCAATCAGAACTTTTGATTTATGTGAGATATAACCACAAGTTGAGTTGATAGAAATGTTAAAAATTAAGAAAACCTTCATTTTTTGTTAGTTTGTGTATTAATGTGAAGGAAATGTATGTTTTTTGGTTTTTGTTTTTTTGAGATGGAGTCTTGCTCTGTCGCCCAGGCTGGAGTGCAATGGTGCGATCTCAGCTCACTGTACCCTCCGCCTCCCAGGTTCAAGCAATTCTCCTGCCTCAGCCTCTTGAGTAACTGAGACTACAGGCATGTGCTACCGTGCCTGGCTAATTTTTTATGTTTTTAGTAGAGACGGGTTTCGCCATGTTGGCCAGGCCGATCTCGAACTCCTGTTCTCAGATGATCCACATGCCTCGGCCTCCCAAAGTGTTGGGATTACAGGTGTGAGCCACCATGTCCAGCCTTGTTTTGTTTTTAAAAACTGAAAATAATTCATGTTAGCCCCCTCTATAGTTTTTATGGGTCCCAAACTAAGAGGCTGTCTTCTAATTTTAGATATGGTACTGTTCTCTATTAATTATTTATACTCATGAGTGGAAAATATAGCTAAATTTAGCAAAAAAGTACCCCAATTTTTTTTTACTTTTTAATTTTTCAACTTTTATTTTAGGTTCAGGAGTACATGTGTAGATTTGTTAAATGGGTGAATTGCATGTTGCTGGGGTTTGATGTACAAAATGATTAGTCACTGAGGTAGTGTGCATAGTACCTGATAGGTAGCTTTTTGGCCCTTACACTCCTCCCACCCTCTATGTTCAAGTAAGCCCTGGTGTCTGTTGTTCCCTTCGTCGTGTTCATGTGTACTCAGCATTTAGCTCCCATTTATAAGTGAGAACATGTGGTATTTGGTTTCTCTTCCTTTGTTAATTCCTTTAGGATAATAGCCTCCATCTGCATGCATCCATGTTGCAGCAAAGGACATGATGTTTTTGTTTATTTGTTTGTTTGTATTTTTGAGACAGAGTCTCGCACTGTCACCCAGGCTGGAGTACAGTGGCGCAATCTGGGCTCACTGCAACCTCTGCCTCCCAGCTTCAAGTGATTCTCCTACCTCAGCCTCCCAAGTAGCTGAGATTACAGGTGCCTGCCACCAAGCCCCCCTAATTTTTTTGTATTTTTAATAGAGACGGGGTTTCATTATGTTGGTCAGGCTGGTCTCGAACTCCTGATCTCATGATCTGCCCTCCTTGGCCTCCAAAGTACTGGGATTACAGGCGTGAGCTGCCTGGCCTTGTTCTCTTTTTTTTTTGGATTATGTAGTATTCCATGAAATACCCAAATTGTAGACATCTTGATATTTGGCTTTAGAATATAATATATATCTAAAAATACTTGAAGTTAATTTCAAACCATGAAAGAAGAAATAGAAGTGATTCTGAATAAATTTTCTTTGGAGAATACTAATTTTTTTGTATCTGAGTAGCGTCCATGGATGGAAAAAAATGGCATACTGGCTTGGATAGACTCAAGGGAAGTTCTTGTGCCTGTGACAGTACTTACAATGGGCACAGAGAAGTTTCTTCTGTCTCTAGCTGGAAACATACCAACTGTAACTAACAGTATTCTTTGACTAGTTTGTTGGCTGGTCATGTTTTCATGCACTGTAATTAATTCATTTTTGGGTAGAATTCATTGTTGGAAAGTCCCAGTTCTTTTACCCTTTAAAGATAGGCAAAATAAGTCTAAACTTCTAAATTTTTCATCAGCATATTGATTCTTCAAATATTTTACGGGTAGATTTTTTTTTTTTTTTGAGACAAGGTCTGGCTCTATCACCCAGGCTGGAGTGCAGTGGTGCAGTCTAGTCTTGACTCACTGCAGCCTCTACCTCCCTACAACCTCTGCCTCCCGGACTCAAGCCATTCTCTCTCAGCCCCCTGAGTAACTGGGACTACAGGTGCATGCCACCACGGCCAGTAATTTTTTGTAGAGATGGCGTTTTGCCATGTTGCCCAGGCTGGTCTTGAACTTGTGAGCTCATTGGCTCTGCCCACCTTGGCTTCCCAAAGTGTTAGGATTACAGGTGTGAGCCACTATGCCCGGCCAAGGGTAGCTTTCTTGCCTCCCTTCCACAGTGGGATTTTTTTCTCCCAATTTCAGTTCCTTATCTGGTGTATCATGGTTTCGAGATCTTTTGCCCTCTTGGCCTTCTCCGTTGGAGGCATTCCAGTTTTGCAGTGTGAATTTTTTTTTGAGGTAGAGTCTTACTCTGTTGCCCAGGCTGGAGTTCTGTGGCGCCATCTCGACTCACTGCAACCCTTGCCTCCAGGGTTCAAGTGATTCTCCTGCCTCAGTTTCCCGAGTAGCTGGGATTACAGGCACGTGCCACCATGCCAGGCTAATTTTTTTTTTTTTTTTTTTTTGAGACGGAGTCTCGCTCTATCACCGAGACTGAAGTGCGGTGGTGCAATCTCAGCTCACTGCACACTCCGCCTCCCAGGTTCATGCCATTCTCCTGCCTCAGCCTCCCAAGTATCTGGAATTACAGGCGTCCGCCATCACACCTGGCTAATTTTTTTTTTTTTTTTTGTATTTTTAGTAGAGACGAGGTTTTACCATGTTAGCCAGGATGGTCTTGATCTCCCAAAGTGCTAGGATTACAGGCATGAGCCACCGCACCCGGCCCTTTTTTTCCTTAAGATGTACACCTTGGAAGGGAATAAAACACTGCAGATACTGTCTGATCCATGAAAAATGGAATATTTTTCCATCCCTGGATGGAAAATTTATTTCATCTTAAAAAAAACCTTGGTTATGGTTCATATTTAATCTAGTATCATCTAAATCTCAAGGTCTTCTTATTTGTATCTGTCCTGCAATGAATAATTAAAAAACTATAGTGCAATGTAGTGAATTTTATTTTTCCCCTAGCTCTATTTTGGAGTAACTCATTAAAGAAATATTTGGACAAATAAAATAAAATACCTAGGAATAAACTTAACCAAGGAAGTAAAAGATCTCTACAATGAAAACTGTAAAACATTGATGCAAGAAATTGAAGAGGACATAAAAAATGGAAAGATACTTCATGTCCATATATTAGAAGAATCAATATTGTTGAAATGTTCATATTACCCAAATCAATCTACAGATTCAATGCAATTTCTATCAAAATACCAATGACATTCTTCACAGAAATAGAAAAAAAAAAATCCTAAAATGTATGTGGAACCACAAAAGACCCAGAATAGCCAAACCTATCCTGAGTAAAAAGAACACAACTGAAGAAATCATATTATCTGACCTCAAATTATACTACAGAGCTGTAGTAATCAAAACAGCATGGTACCAGCATAAAAACAGACATGTAGATCAATGGAACAGAATAGAGAACCCAGAAATAAATCTCTGTACATCTACAGTGAACTCATTTTTGACAAAGGTAACAAGAACATATATTGGGGAAAGGAAAATCTCTTCAGTAAATGGTGCTGGGAATACTGGATATCCATATGCAGAAGAATGAAACTAGACCTGTATCTCTTGCCATATACAAAAACCAAATCAAGAAGGACTAAAAACTGAATCTAAGACCTCAAACTATGAGACTGTTAACGTAAAACATTGGGAAAACTCTCCAGGGCATAGGAGTGGGCAAAGATTACATGAGCAGTACTCCACAAGACAGGCAACCAAAGCAGAAAAGGATAAGTGGGATCATGTCAAGTTAAAAAGCTTCTGCATAGCAAAGGAAACAACAAGGTGAAGAGACAACCCACAGAATGGGAGAAAATATCTGCAAACTGTCTATCTGACAGGGAATTAATAACCGGAATATATAAGGAACTCAAGACAACTCAGTAGTTGAAAACACATAATATTCTGATTAAAAAATGAGCCAAAGATCTGAGTAGATATTTCCTTAAAAAAAGACATACAAATAGCAAACTGGTATATGAAAAGGTACTCAACATTATTGATCATCAGCAGAATGGAAATCAAAACTACAATGAGGCCAGGCACCGTGGCTCATGCCTACAGGGTGGCTGAGGTGGACAGATTGCTTGAGCTTAGGAATTCGAGACCAGCCTGGGCAACATGGTGAAACCCCATCTCTACAAAAACTACCAAAAAATTAGCTGAATGTGGTGGTGCATACCTGTGGTCCCAGCTACTTGGAAGGTTGAGGTAGGAGGATCTCTTGGGCCTAGGAGATTGAGGCTGCAGTGAGCAGGGATTGCATTCACCACATTCCAGCCTGGACAACAGAGTAGACCCTGTCTCAAAAACAAAAGCAAAAACCAACAAAAAACAAACTACAGGGAGATATCTTACCCCAGTTAAAATGGCTTTCATCCAAAAGACAGGCAATAACGAATGCTGGTGAGGATGTAGAGAAAATGGAACCCTCTTATACTGTTGGTGGGAATGTAAATTACTATAACCACTATGGAGAACAGTTTAGAGGTTCCTTGCAATTTAAAAATAGAGCTACCATATAATCCAGCAATCCCACGGCTTGATATATACCCAAAAGAAAGAAATAAATCAGTATATCAAAGAGATTTCTGCACTCCCATGTTTATTGCAGCACTATTCATAATAGCTAAGATTTGAAAGCAACTTGAGTGTCAATCATCGAATGAATGGGTAAAGAAAATATGGTACATATACACAATAGAGTATTATTCAGACATAAAAAGGAATGAGATCCTATCATTTGCAACAACAGAGATGGAACTTGAGATCATTATGTTAAGTAAAATAAGCCAGGCACAGAAAGACAAACTTTGCATGCTCTCATTTATGGGAGCTAAAAACATTAAAACAATTAAATTCATGGAGATGGAGCGTAGAGTGATGGTCACCAGAGGCTGGGAAGGGTAGTGGGTGGTCCAGGGAAGTGGGTCTGGTCAGTGGGTGCAAAAACATATTAGATTGAATGAAGAAGATCTAGCGCTTGATAGCTCAACATTGTGATGACAGTCAGCAATTTATTCCACTTTTAAAAATAAAGTGTGATTGGATTGTTTGTGACACAAAGGATAAATGCTTCAGGTGATGGATGTGATTATTATTATTATTTTTGACATAGAGTCTTGCTCTGTCACCCAGGCTGGAGTGTGGTGGTGCAGTCTTGGCTCACTGCAACCCCCGCCTCCCAGATTCAAGCAGTTCTTCTGCCTCAGCCTCTTGAGTAGTTAAGACTACAGGCATCCGCAACCATACCTGGCTAATTTTTTGTATTTTTAGTAGAGACGAGGTTTCACCATGTTAGCCAAGCTGGTCTTGAACTCCTAACCTCAGGTGATCTGCCCATCTTGGCCTTCCAAAGTGCTGGGATTAAAGGTGTGAGCCACTGTGCCTGACCTTATGTGATTATTTACCCTGATGTGATTATTATGCATTGTATCCTGGATCAAAATATCTCATGTACCCCATAAATATATACACTGTTATGTACCCACAAAAATTAAAAATAAAAGATATATTGGGTAGGCATTTTACTTCGTCAGTTGTTATATTTCCTATTTTTTTTTTAACTTTAGCTTTAAAACACTTGACTTCATTTTTATTGCGTAGTAACCATTTAAAAATTCTGAAGAAGAGGGGTCACGGCATTTAGATATAGAAAAGTCTGAAGAAACTTTATTACAAGGTTTAAAAACATTTAACTCCTAAGGAGTGACTGAATAATCTGGTTGTTATATTCTATAATTGTATTACACTTAGATACATCATGGATTACGTTGGCCTTTTGTCTTGACCTTTAAACCTGGCCACCAGGTTAAACTCCTCTGGAGACAGATCGTGTAGGCTCATAGCTGAACTCGGCCACTTCCTAGCTGTGTGAACTTGGACAGCTTACTTAACCTCTCCACATCTGAGGCTCCTCATTCAGAAAGTGTGTATAGGAATACCTGATTCATAGGATCATTTCGAGGAATGAGATGTGTAGAGTGTTTCAATGCAAGGTGCAAGATAAGCAATCAGTAAATTTGGTGGTTCTCTTGTTATTATCATCAGAAAATACATTCTGAGTTTAAAAAAATGATTGTAAATGACATTTTGAGGTTATTATCCTTTTGTAAATTAAGACCTTTCTTCCTAGTTTCCATCTCCAGGTGAGCTGTAAGTGCTTGGAAGGAAAGTAATCAATTGTAGACCTGTATGACAGTAATCAACTGTAGACCTGTAGATCGCTGATAGCTGATCATTTGGCTCATCCTCACTTTTTACCTGTGCTGAAAAAGTAGATTATTTCTCTCTGTAGTTCTGAGCCTGGTAGGAGAGACAGATGAAGAAAAATGAACATTATTATGTATTATGTATTGTTATGTGATAAGTATATTAAAAGATTTATGCACAAGGTACTTACCATAACAGTCCCTCAACTTGTCTCCCTTCATTTCTTCCTACCAATCCAATCTATATGTAGCTGTCAGATAATTTGTCTTAAAGTATAGCCTTGAATGTCTCTTTCATGCCCGAGGTCCCTTAATGGCCTGCTGCTTGTATACCAAGTGAAGTCTAAACTCTTTAATCTGGGATTCTTGGCCTGCTATGTTCTCTGCTTAATCTATTTTCCTAGTACTTTCACCACCATTTGTCTTTATATACCTTAATTCTCTTGGTAAATCCAACTGCTTGCCATTCTTGATATACTTTCAGTCATCCATTCAGCATATTCTTTTTTTTTTTTTTTTGTGAGGCGGAGTCTCACAAAAAAAAAAAAAAAAAAAAGGGCACGATTTCAGCTCACTGCAACCTCTGCCTCCCGGGTTCACGCCATTCTCCTGCCTCAGCCTCCCAAGTAGCTGGGACTAGAGGTGCCCGCCACCACGCCCGGCCAATTTTTTGTATTTTTAGTAGAGATGGGGTTTCATCGTATTAGCCATGATGGTCTCGATCTCCTGACCTCATGATCCTCCCGCCTCAGCCTCTGAAAGTGCTGGGATTACAGGCATGAGCCACCGCGCCCGGCCTCAGCATGTTTTTTTTTAGGGTCTTCCCCGCTATCTGCCTGTTGAAAGGCCGTCTGTTACTTTTTATCTAGCAGCATGTTCTTGTTCATCTGTGGCAGCTCTTCCTCCTAGCACCAGTGTGTGGTTTATTTATACAAACTTTTATTCAGTCATTCATTTATTTAGTAAATATGCTTTAAAGTTAAATAAGACTACTATCTCTTGTCCTTTCTTCCCATGGGCCTGCTACCAATGAGAGGTAAGAATTGTACTGAATCTGGGTAAATAAGCCCACCTGAGTTTGCAAGAGAGTAGCATGAGCAGGTTAATGAGGCCGTGGCTCCAAGTACAGAGTTGGAGAGGCCCAAAAGGACAGAATTAGAGAATCTGTGGTTTAGAGGCTGACATTTTTCCAAATTGCTGAGATACTCTGCTACATAGTGGCAGCCCATGGTTATATTTCTTAGTTGTCTAGTGAAAATACTAGGGAGTTTGGTCGAGTAGTGGTGGGGATTGTGACTCAGCAGAATATTTCGCAAATGGTATGCCAAAATTAAGTGCCAAGTTTTGTTTTGTTTTTGCTTTTGATGTAAGTTAGACATGTTTCCTTTAAAATCAAAACATCAGTCTTCATTGTTCTAAATGAGACAAATCTCTGTGCTATTTTATGTTAAAAATATCTACAACAGTGAACATATAGTTTAGACTCCTGTTTTTAAAAATTGGTTGTATCCTGGAGGTTTACTATGTCCAACCCCTTTTAACTTTAATAAAGTCCCTGTATAGTCAGATACGTGGTAGAGAAGCTAGGATAATGTAAGGAATTTTATATTGTCAATGTTGAAATGGACACAGTTTTATGGTTTATTAATGTAAGTACTTATTTTATCTTTCCTGATCTTTGTACACTGCAGATTATATTTAGTAGTCTGGGTTGTGAAGTACCAGAGTTGCTGACACATTCCACAGGCAAATGTATTACTTTACTGTACTATGGTATGTAGTAGAGTCATGTGGAAGCTTCAATTACAAGCCCATTTCTGTTTCTTTCTCTCTTAAATATCTATTAATTTATTGTTAGACTTCTGCAAATGTTTCGAGGCGTGTAAGTAGCATTCTCTATATCCTGCTCGTAGAATATAGATAGTAAGATAATGATTTATTATCCATTCCGGGTGTGGTAATTCAGTTTGTATTTTGTGTTCCAGCTGTTGAGCACCTTTGAAATAATCTTTTTTTTTTTTTTTTTTTTTTTTTTGAGACGGAGTCTCGCTCTGTTGCCCAGGCTGGAGTGCAGTGGTGTGATCTCAGCTCACTGCAACCTCCGCCTCCCGGGTTCAAGCGATTCTCCTGCCTCGGCCTCCCCAGTAGCTGGGACTACGGGTGCCTGCTACCACGCCCGGCTAATTTTTGTATTTTTAGTAGAGATGGGGTTTTGCCATGTTGGCCAGGCTGGTCTCAAACTCATGACCTCAGGTGATCCACCCGCCTTGATCTCCCGAGGTGCGGGATTACAGGCGTGAGCCACTGCTCCCGGCCTCTTTATGAGTTTCATTTCAGCCTTATGAGTCCTGCTTTGCCTCCCCAGGATAGAACACTAAAAGCTCATATTCTGTCTCCCTTGGAATTAGGATGGAGGCGTGTAATCCAAATTTTGCCTATCACATGTATCCAAGAGAGACTGCCCTGCAAAGTGAGCTACTGGAGGAAGGAGGCCGTAAGGGGATTTGACTTTCTTCTCTTGTGTTTCCTCCCTTGGGGCCCTCTCGTCTTCCTTCACCCTACCAGGAGTAATTACTGTTAACAGTATAATGTGGCCGGGTGCGGTGGCTCAAGCCTGTAATCCCAGCACTTTGGGAGGCCAAGACGGGTGGATCACGAGGTCAGGAGATCAAGACTATCCGGGCTAACACGGTGAAACCCCGTCTCTACTAAACAATACAAAAAACTAGCCGGGCGAGGTGGCGGGCGCCTGTAGTCCCAGCTACTCGGGAGGCTGAGGCAGGAGAATGGCGTGAACCCGGGAGGCGGAGCTTGCAGTGAGCTGAGATCCGGCCACTGCACTCCAGCCTGGGCGACAGAGCGAGACTCCGTCTCAAAAAAAAAAAAAAAAAAAACAGTATAATGTATCCTTCCAGACTTTGCTGTACAAACATATTAATCTTTTCAAAAACTTAGCTGGGTGTGGTGGCATGTGCCTGTAGTCTTAGCCATTCAGGAGGCTAATGTAAGAGGATTTTTGAGTCCAGAAGTTTGAGGCTATAGTGAGCTGTGGTCGTGCCACTGCACTGCAGCCTGGGTGACAGAGTGAGAGTCTGTCTCTAACAACAAACAAAAACAAAGCAAAAAACGAATGCAAGTAGGCATTTTTTCAAAAAAAGAAGTTGAGTGTTTTTGATGTTTGTTTTCCTGTTTTATGAATTTTCTATTCATGCCCTTTGTCTATTTATTTACATCTTAGCTTAAAAAAAAAAACACTGCATTATTCGTCTGTATTAAGGTATTAGATTGTATAAGTCATATTGGTTACAATTTCCTCTGAGTTTTTTCTTTTTAGATGCAAAAGTTTTGGGCAGGGTGCGGTGGCTCACACCTGTAATCCCAGCACTTTGGGAGGCCGAGGCGGGCAGATCACCTGAGGTCAGGAGTTCGAGACCAGCCTGACCAACATGGGGAAACCCCATCTCCACTAAAAATACAAAAAATATTAGCTGGGCATGGTGGCATGTGCCTATAATACCAGCTACTTGGGAGGCTGAGATGGGAGAGTTGCTTGAACTGGGGGACGAAGCTGCAGCTAGCTGAGATCCCACTACTACACTCCAGCCTGGGTGATGAAGTGAGACTCTGTCTCAAAAAAAAAAAGTTTTGATTGATTTTTCAGTTATTAGTTGCAGCAGTTTATTCCTTTCTCAACCAGAAGGAATTTTCCTCTATGTGTTCTGTATGTTCAGGTAATTTGCCCCTGGTTACACAGCTAGTAATCCAGTTTGGCTCAAGAACAAGCTCTCTTAACCAGTATTTTATACCACCTTTCACACACTCTCAAAATCCTTTGCAATATAGCTGGATTTTGCTTTTGAAGGCCTAAAACATGCCAAATACACAGTACTTTTCATGCTTAAATGATTTCTTATCCAGGAGCATTTTCCTGTACAGGAAGAGAGAATTAAACTTTGAGTTGGAAAGAATACTTGGAAGACTTCCTCTGACATATATTAAGCAATCTTTAATCATATTAGGGCTGCCTAAGGTGCTGTGCTTTCAGACATACCAATATAATGGAAAAAAATGGACATCGGAGTCGGACTGCCGGGTTCAAATACTAGGTCTGCTGCTTACTAGTGTGCCCTTGAACAAGTTACTCAGCCACTTTGTGTCTTTGTTTCCTTTTTGGCCAAGTGAAGAGAATTAAAACACCCACCTCATGGGTTTTTGATAAAAGTTACATCAGGTAATACACATGAAGTGTTCAGAATAGAACCTGGCACATAGTCCACTATCGGATTAGTGGTTATAACTTCAAAAGACGGTTTTGCTTCCTACTTGAAATAAGAAGAGCCAACAGGTATGAATCCCATTCAGCTTCCTGCTCCATTACCTAATTTATAGGCAGTCCTAACCCATCCATAATTAAATGTTTTTACTTTCCCAGAAAACAGAAAAGGATTGCTGAACAGTGTTGAGGCCCATCTGAGATTTTGATAGTTGTAGTAGTTATTTTTGTCATATTCAAAAACTCAGCTTTCATAGTAGAAAAAGGTGAGTGGTTAGAGGAATCTAGCATTTAGGACCTTGGGGCAGGAGCGATAGAAGAATAAGTAAGTAAGGTAAAGATGATGAACTGGTGTAGTACAGGGCCCAGGTTAATTAGAGAAGGAAATGATGTTAGAAAACAGGCCGGGCGTGGTGGCTCAAGCCTGTAATCCCAGCACTTTGGGAGGCCGAGATCGGCAGATCACGAGGTCAGCAGATCGAGACCATCCTGGCTAACCCGGTGAAACCCCGTCTCTACTAAAAAAATACAGAAAACTAGCCGGGCGAGGTGGCGGGCGCCTGTAGTCCCAGCTACTCGGGAGGCTGAGGCAGGAGAATGGTGTAAACCCGGGAGGCGGAGCTTGCAGTGAGCTGAGATCCGGCCACTGCACTCCAGCCTGGGCGACAGAGCGAGACTCCGTCTCGAAAAAAAAAAGAAAACAGAAAAGGGAGGAAGCGAGAGGAATCATAATAAGGTTCAGAAATAAGGTTGAGAGCGTTGCTGATTATGTTGCCTGGATACCTAACCTATTCTCAGTGTTGGAGAGACAATTGTGAGAGGTAGGATCATGACTTGGATTGGTTGAGATAATTATTTTTTTTTGCTTGAGAATTCTTTCAGCTCTGTAGTGTACATATTTTTTTTTTGGATCTGCCTCTCCCCACAAAGCCCCGAAATAATAACAGTAACCTGTAAGAATCATGAAATAACTTAGGAGCTGAACATGTGGAATATGTTCCCCTCTTTGAAGAATATAGTTGGCATCCAGTAATCAACAATAAGTAGGGAAAAAATCACAATAATATAAATTTGTTTTCTAACTCTTTTCATTCTTAAGGGTATTCATTCTGTCAAATATATAATTTTTTTGGGAAAATAGGAATTATTAAAAGGTAGATACAATATAGCAGATGCTGATGATCTTAGATCTCTTATATAAGAGGTCTTGGTATTATGTCTTTTATACAGCTTACCCTGGATTAATGAGCATACCATTTGCTTAATTTGTAAATTAGTTTGGACACTTTTTACACTTCGCTGTCCATTCTGTGTCAGTTTTTTGATGAGTTCACTTAAGGCTACATTAAGCTTTCTCATTCATGTAGAATCTAGTTAGGCCTTTTGGTTTATCTCATGGACAGAGCATAAAGTACTTGACAGAATTTGATCTGACAGCTTTACAGTTACGTAACATAGAACAGAAGCTTAAAAACAACAAAAAAGAGAAGCAAGGGATTTATCATAGCAACCTATATTTCTCTCTGGAACTTTACCACCCTTCCACTGTCTCTCTAAACTAGTAGCAGAACTACTGTTAGGCTAGCAGTTTACATAGTCTTAAATTAACCAAGACTCCAAAACAAACAAAAAAACAATTCCAAGCATTTAGAGGTGAGAAGGTCTTTAGGATTATCCTGTCCAGTTGCATCACGTTACCAATGAGAGTACAGAAGCCTAAAGAGGGTAAGTAACTTGCCTGTGGTCATAAAGCTAGTTAGTGGCAGAGCCGACCCCACAGCCTAGGTCACAGAATTACAATTCTACTGCTCTTTCTGGTGTAATATGTGAATAGAATATTTAATGGTATCATTATATTTTACAAAAGAAAATGTTATGTAACCATGACAAATACTATATTTGATTTTGCATATTTAATAAAAAATAATTATATTTAAAAGTATATCTGATTGCCTGGGTTCATATTTCTTTAGCCTCACTAGTGGTATGATGTTAGTCAAGTCTCTTGAATTCCAAAACTGTTTCTTCATTTATCAAATGCGGCAGATAGGAGTTCTTTGTTATATAGTAAATGTGACAGTCTCTAAAGCCTGATAAAGGGATATTTCTCAGTAAATGTTACCTGCTGCTGTTACTGATTTATAATAATAGTTTCTAATTCTTTCATCTTCCTTTAAATTCAAATAAAATTTAGCACTGAGAATGACTGGAAACAAAAGTAATGGATTTAAGAACAGATTTGCAAACATAAAAATATTTTAGAAGAGAGATATAGGTGTGTGTGTGTCTGGGCCTTTGGAATTAGGGAAGTGTTTTCTGGTTTTTTTAATATTAAAAGCTATGATGGATATAGTTGTTTTTTTTTTAATTTATTTATTATTATTATACTTTAAGTTGTAGGGTACATGTGCATAACGTGCAGGTTTGTTACATATGTATACTTGTGCCATGTTGCTGTGCTGCACCCATCAACTCGTCATTTACATCAGGTATAACTCCCAATGCAATCCCTTCCCCCTCCCCCCTCCCTATGATAGGCCCCGGTGTGTGATGTTCCCCTTCCTGAGTCCGAGTGATCTCATTGTTCAGTTCCCACCTATGAGTGAGAACATGCGGTGTTTGGTTTTCTGTTCTTGTGATAGTTTGCTAAGAATGATGGATTCCAGCTGCATCCAAGTCCCTACAAAGGACTCAAACTCATCCTTTTTTATGGCTGCATAGTATTCCATGGTGTATATGTGCCACATTTTCTTAATCCAATCTGTCACTGATGGACATTTGGGTTGATTCCAAGTCTTTGCTATTGTGAATAGTGCTGCAATAAACATACGTGTGCATGTGTCTTTATAGCAGCATAATGTATAATCCTTTGGGTATATACCCAGTAATGGGATGGTTGGGTCATATGGTACATCTAGTTCTAGATCCTTGAGGAATCGCCATACTGTTTTCCATAATGGTTGAACTAGTTTACAATCCCACCAACAGTGTAAAAGCGTTCCTATTTCTCCACATCCTCTCCAGCACCTGTTGTTTCCTGACTTTTTAATGATTGCCATTCTAACTGGTGTGAGATGGTATCTCATTGTGGTTTTGATTTGCATTTCTCTGATGGCCAGTGATGATGAGCATTTTTTCATGTGTCTGTTGGCTGTATGAATGTCTTCTTTTGAGAAATGTCTGTTCATATCCTTTGCCCACTTTTTGATGGGGGATATAGTTGTTTTTAAACAGTGTTCAGAAATCACAATATCTAAGGGGTTTCTCCCCTGGTGTTCTTCTGTATGCAAATTTGAGGGTATCTAAATTGTCAGACTCCAGGACACAGGGTTGTTTTGTATTTAAATAACATTTTGTATATTAAAAAATAATCTTTGACGATAATAAAAATAAGCCCAGAAGTTATTTTTTCTGTTAAAAAACCCTACTTGAAAAAGAGAATGAAGAATCACTAACTTTTATTTTCATACTTTAGTGATGTTCTACTTGCCTTTGACCTGTAGTAATGTCTTTTTGTATAGTGCTGTGTTTTCGAATGTGCTGACATACTATTGGCAATTTGGTAGATATCTTAAGATTATATTCAGGTGAACACTTCTAGGAAATTTAATGCTGATTAGGAAAATGTATAATCTAATATATCAAATTGGTGGTTTCATAGGTCTTAGTATTTTTCCCTTTATTGTTGCACGCAAGTCTTAATAGTTTAGGGTTAAAATGTTTCTAAAAAAGTGAGTTGAGATTCTGATACATGCTACAACGTGGACGAACCTTGTGACCATTATGCACAGTGACATAAATGTGACACAAAAGGACAGTTATCCTATAATTTCACTTAAATGTTCTTAGAATAATCCATTTCATAAACAGGAAGTAAAATAGAGGTTACCAGGGGCTGGTGGGAGGAAGGAATGGATAGTTACTGTTTAATGGGTACAGACCATGTTTAGGGTGATGAAAAAGTTCTGGAAATGGGTAGTGGTGCTGGTTGCACAACATTGTGAGTATACTGAACTGTATACTTAAAAATGGTTAAAATGGTAAATTTTGTTATGTATATTTTATCACAATTATAAAAGGGGAGCAGGGATGGGATGAGAGGAGTGCTTTTTTTTTTTTTTAAGTGAATTGAGGAAAATATTAGATAGTGATATAGGCACTTGACACTCAGAAAAATGTTGATGGTAGTATGCAAATTATTGAAGTTTGGACAACACTGAGATAGAGGAAAGATCAGTGGACTTAGGGATACCTGTCCTGTGTTCCAGTCTCACCCCTGCCATGACCTAATAGGGTGGGCCTGTACACCACTCTTATCTAAGGCCTGTTAGGGCCTCACACAGTGGCTTACACCTGTAATCACACTGGAGGCTGAGGCAGAAGGATCGCTTGAACCCAGGAGTTTGAGACCAGCCTGGGCAACGTAGGGAGACCTCGTCCCTATAAAAAAATACAAACTAGCTGGGTGTGATGGTGTGTGCTTGTGGTGTTAGCTACTTGGGAGGCTGAGGCCAAGACTTCCAAGACTATTTGCTACCCTAAAGTTCTCTGATTGTATGTTATGACTTTGGATCCTTTATTTAGATGACCTAGTTTGCTTATTTAATAGAATTTTATCCTTTTCAATGATCAAACTAAAATAAAATGCATATTTAGAATTTTAAATATGAAATTAGCATTTAAAATCTTCTAAGAACCATAGTATCATAGTAACAGTAGGTGAAAAAGAAATCACTTGTGAACTTGAACTTGCTATTCTATAAAACTCATGTCCATTTTGTATTCTTTATGCTGCCATATTATTTTTATATGGTTGTGATTGACCATGCTTTTATAGACAAAGTTTCTGGAAGCAGTCTTCAAATACAAATTTCCATTTCATGCTTTAGATTACAATTGCTCTTAGTAAATGAAAAATTTAAATGTGTTTCATCCATACTTCGTTTTGGTAGCTAATATTCAGGTGAATCTTTTGAATTGATTTAAGTGGAATGCTGTGACATTAATCCTCTTGAGCCTCATCTAGTCAATGATATGGTATAATAAATGTCTCATTGCTTTACTTGGATATTTGAGTCTTTGATACAATTATTTGGACATTATATATTTGGGATCTTCTCTGTAAGAGAAGAAAAACAGTTACTACGTTCTGTTTTCCTAGTCATACTTCTTTTATCCACTATTGACCATTTGTTTTGTGTTTATAATTTCATCTACAGTTGTAATCTTCGTTGGAATTGTTAGATCTGACTGTAGAACATAATATTATATTTCCATAGTTTACTTTTACATATTGAATTTGATAGAAATACAAATATTTGCCCAAGCTAACAAAGAAGCTTCCTTCACAAATAGAGCTACTGTTTTATTTTGTGATCCTTTTCTAACTATAACATCTTACTTGCATAAGCTCCTGGTTGATCTCTCTCGAAATTCATAGGCTATTTAAAGGTTGACTGGAAATCTTGTGGTATTACTTCCAAATCATTTCACAGATTTTTCTTACCTTCTCTTTAATTTAGACATTTACATTTACTAACAGTTGAAATGAATTTGTACTTTCTGTTTTTAAGTTTTGATTTTTAAAAATCAATTTGATTTAGAAGTGTACATATTTATATAAAATTAGGCTCCCAACCATATGTACATCAAGTTTTAAAGTCCTTAGGACCTAAATTTCAGATTAGGGTAAAAATAGTTCCTCTTATCATCATCATATCTTCAAAATTCAGAAAAACATAATTATTAACTGTTATGGTATATGTCAGTCCTGTGTCTTTTTTTGATGTTTCTCTCATATTTCCATTAGATTTTCAGTTTCTTGCCTTCTAGTATTTTTGTGATAAAATAAGTTTGAAGGTCATTTCAAAGAGGAAAGTAACTTTTAGTTGATCTTCTGCCTTCCCCTTTGTAAAACTGTTTTAAATAAAAATTGAAGAGGTTATTGGGTAAATGCAAACTAGGTAACTTTTAAAAGAAGATATTCTGTACAACTTTATACTTCCTTTAAGAACTAATAGCTTAGTATTTGATGTCTCATAAGTTTATTTTTTTATTTTTTATTTTTTTGAGACGGAGTCTTGCTCTGTCACCCAGGCTGAATTGCAGTGGCGTGATCTTGGCTCACTGTGTACTCCATCTCCTGGGTTCAGGCGATTCTCCTGCCTCAGCCTCCTGAATACCTGGGACTACAGGCATGCACCACGACGGCCAGCTAACTTTTTGTGTTTTCAGTAGAGACGGGGTTTTACTGTGTTAGCCAGGATGGTCTCCATCTCCTGACCTCGTGGTCTGCCTGCCTCAGCCTCCCAAAGGGCTGGGATTACAGGTGTGAGCCACCGCGCCCCACCCATATGTTTATTTTTTATTTAACTTTTTATCATGGAAATTTTTCTTTTCTTTTCTTTTCTTTTTTTTTTGAGACAAGGTCCCACTCTGTTGCCCAGGCTGGCACGATCATACCTCACTGCATCATCAAACTCCTGGGCTCAGGTAATTATCTCACCTCAGCCTCCTGAGTAGCTGGGACTATAGGCACATACCACCATACCCAGCTAATTTTCATATTTTTTGTAGAGCCAAGGTCTCACTATGTTGCCCATGCTGGTCTCGATCTTCTGAGCTCAAGCGATCCATCCTCCTTGGCCTCCCAAAGTGCTGGGATTACAGGCATGAGCCACTGTGCCTGGCCTTGTCATGGAAATTTTCAGGAGTAAGCAAATCAGGATACCCTCTGCAATGCATTGACATGTCTTTTAAGTTACTTTTAATTTATATTTTCTTTCCATCTTACTTTTTTTCTGTAAACTCCATGTCATATATTTAGAAGAAACTGAGTTATTCTAAACTTGGTTGACTGCATACTTAAGGCATCATTTAACACATTTTTCTAATGGCTTGGTTAGATTTAGGTCCGATTTTCTTGTTGCATCACATCAGGATGCAGTAGGGTTGTCTCACTTTTGGTAACATTAGTTAGCCTGGGTATATAGACCTAACAACAATGACCACATATGTCTACCAGAAAACTCATGCGTGAGTGCTTATAGCAGCTTTATTCATAATTGCCAAATACTGGAAATAGCCAAATGTTCATCAACAGTAGAATGGGTAAATAAATTAACTGATAGATGCATCAGCATTCATGTTTCTCACGGAAGTAATGTTGAGTGAAGAGAGTTAACACAGTAAAGAGCATACTGAATGATTTCAAATATAAGAAGTTCAAAATGAATAAGCACATTAATGTCTCATTTAAAAATAAGATAGACGGATGAAATAATACTACCTATTAAAAAAGTCTTTTCCCTGCCAAATGAAATGTCTCTATTATTACATACTCAATTTCCATAGGTATGTGTATTTCTGTATCTTGTTCCATTTGTTTATTCACGTGCCTGTATCACATTGTTTTAATTATAGAAGTTTTATAAGATGTTTTAATCTCTGACAGGGTGCATTCTTCTAGCTATTTTTGCTTGTCCTTTCAAAGTAATTTTGTAATCAACTTTTCTTCAGGAAACAATAAAACCTTAAAGGTATTTCATTAGGATTGCATTAAATTAGTAGATTATCTTAGGGAGATCCGGTACCTTTATGATGCTGAAGCTTCCAAGAACATGGTTTTTCTTTCCTCTTGTTCACTTTCAGGAATGCTTTGTAGTTTTCCTCATACAGATTTTATACTGTTTCTGTTGTTGATTTTAAGCCTATTTTGATTTTTGCTGTTGTAAATGAGGTCTTCATCTCTATTTATACTTTTTTTTTTTTTTCTATTTTTACTTTGCCTCCCCCCGCCCCTTATTTCTTCTTACTGTTATGTTGTATATATGAAGACCTGGTTTCTGTATGCTAATTTTATGTCCTATTTTACTAAATTTTCTTGTTGTTTGGAATAGTTTTTTCATGGATTTTTAAAAATTTTTCAGTTAAGTATATTATTTGCAAATAATAGATATGGCAGTAGCTTCACTTCTACCCTACTCCGACCCCGGTTATTATGCCTCTAATTGCTTTCTCTTGTCTAATTGCATTGATCATTGCTTACATAATGTTATATAGTAGTGGAGTCCTTGTTTTTCTAATTGTTAGTGTTAAAACCTTTAGTGTTTCCCCATTAAAGCTCTGGCTTAAAAAACAAATAACGACAACAACAAAAAAAACCCAGCTATATAGGCCTGGCATAGTGGCTCAGTGTCTGTAATCCCAGCACTTTGGGAGGCCAAGGCAGAAGAATCTCTTGAGCCCAAGAGTTCAAGGTTGCATAGAACAACGATTGCACCAGTGCCCTTGAGCCTGGGCCACAGAGCGAAACCCTATCTCAAAAAAAAAAAAAAAAAAAAAAAAAAGCTATATATATGAGAAATATAACTTATATACCATAACATTCATCTGTTGCAACCGTACAATTCAGTGATTTTTTTTTTTGAGACACTCACTCTTTCATCCAGGCTGGAGTACAGTGGTGTGATCTTGGCTCACTGCAACCTCCACCTCCCGGGTTCAAGCGATTCTCTTGCCTCAGCCTCCCCAGTAGCTGGGATTACAGGCACCTGCCACCATGCCTGACTAATTTTTGTATTTTTAGTAGAGACGGGGTTTCACTGTCTTGGCCAGGCTGGTCTTGAACTCCTGACCTCATGATCCACCTGCCTCAGCCCCCCAAAGTGCTGGGATTACAGATGTGAGCCACTGTCCCTGCGGTGATTTTTTAGATTTTTTGTTTGAAATTTATAGGGTTGTGCAGCTATCATCACAATCTAGAACATTTTCATTATTCCAAAAAGTTCCCTTGTGTCCTTTTACAGTGGCTTTTATGTTGAGTGGTTTATTATTTTTTTTATTTTTATTTTTTTTTTGAGACGGAGTCTCGCTCTGCCGCCCAGGCTGGAGTGCAGTGGCCAGATCTCAGCTCACTGCAAGCTCCGCCTCCCGGGTTCACGCCATTCTCCTGCCTCAGCCTCCCGAGTAGTTGGGACTACAGGCGCCCGCCACCGCGCCCGGCTAGTTTTTTGTGTATTTTTTAGTAGAGACGGGGTTTCACCGTGTTAGCCAGGATGGTCTCGATCTCCTGACCTAGTGATCCGCCCGTCTCGGCCTCCCAAAGTGCTGGGATTACAGGCTTGAGCCACCGCGCCCGGCAATGTTGAGTGGTTTATGAGAGTATATTTTATATGTGTATTTTTGTGTGTATGTACATATAAATATGTCCTATGCCTGTGTAACCATATTTATTGTTTAAGGACGTATCTGTTAATTTATTTCATTGCCTGTTTTTAATACAAGTGAATAATGTTTGAAAGTTTTCTTTTTGACATACATGGTTAAATCAGCAGGTTCAAGTTGTAGTCTGTGGGCATAGTGAAACAGAAAGATCTTGTTGCAACAAAATATGGCAACATTGTAGTAAAATTTATTTTCTGTGTGTAAAGGAAGATGGCATTTCATATTCTGAACCGTTTGTTCCATATTGTTTGTTAAAGAGGATGGCATTCCCTGTGGATATGCTGGAAAATTGCAGCCATGAGGAATTGGAAAATTCTGCTGAAGATTACATGTCAGATTTAAGGTGTGGGGACCCTGAAAATCCAGAGTGTTTTTCTCTTCTCAATATTACGGTAAGGTGTTCTGCAGTGATTGTCATCAATCTTTTCAGTCCAGTTTATACATGAAATAAATATCCTTTTTTAAAAAAATCCATTTTAAGTGTTAATCATTAATTTTTGAAATCTTTACAGAAATCTATTCAGTAAAATGGATAAATATTGATTGACCAGTTTTTAAAAAGACAAACTCCACAGGTTATTGCTATTTGACTTTATGTCTTTAAAATTATATGTGAGAAGTTCACCAGTTTTGCTAAGACTGTTTACTATATTTGAGCTACTTCAGGTTTACTTTAGATTTGGAATTTGTGAGTTTAGAAAATTTTTAAATTAAAAAATCAGCAAAATACTAAATTACGCATTTTTTGTGCCATGAATCTTTTCTCCCTTTTTCTAAAAAAGTAAAATCAAATTTTCTAGTCAGTAAATTATGATATTTTGTGATAGAAAGATCATTAGACTTGGAATCATTAGAGTTTCACTGTGAACTGTGGTGGACAAATTCCTTAACCTCTCTAGGCCTTGGATTTTTCTTCTGGAAATACTTAATTCTTGAGTCTTCCCCAGCACCAGTATTTTTATAATTCTCTGAATTGTAATGTTACCTCTAAATAGGGAATAAGTGTTGAATTAAGTGAAGGCAAAAACATATTAAAGCATATTAATAGCATGTATCTTCCCAGAAAAATTAATTTACTTGACTGCTTTTTTTTTTAACTAGAAAATGGGATGTCTTCTTCAAGTAGTCTAAATAACAGATAATAGATTATAGTTGTTTTTTAATGACTTTGTGGGCCATATTATAGCTTTGGTTTTTATTCAGATATGTGACTAGAACATAATATTTATTGAAACAACTTTTCATATTTTCCCTAAGACAATAAAATTATTCCAAAAGGGAAGTCTATTTGATTTACTCTTTTTTTTAGAGACTAGAAATAATGTCTCCTGTAAAATAAAGTTAATTAAAATTAACATAGGAAAAGTTTACTACTTGATAAAATATTTTTTTAAATGTATTTTCTTAACAGACTGTTCACTAATTTTTATTAATTCGTCATTTCAGATTCCTATTAGCCTGTCAAATGTAGGCTTTGTACCTCTTTACGGTGGAGATCAGACCCAGAAAATTCTTGCTCTCTTTGCACCTGAAGATTCACTGACAGGTCTCTTTTTGCTTAATTTTTATAAATTAAGAAATTTTCCTCCAAACTGTTAGAAACGTATTTAAAAGGTAGCTACATGAAGGAATTTGTTTTTTTAAAAAAAGTGTTTCAAATTGTAATTTTAGGAAAATGTAATTCTTAATTGCTTATAGCTAAATTTTCTCATACTGCTATAAAGAACTTCTTGAGACTGGGTAATTTATAACATTTTAGGAAAATGTAATTCTTAATTGTTTATAGCTAAATTTTCTCATACTGCTATAAAGAACTTCTTGAGACTGGGTAATTTATAACAAAAAGAGATTTAATTGACTCTCAGCCAGGCGCGGTGGCTCATGCCTGAAATCCTGGCACTTTGGGAGGTTGAGGCGGGTGGATCACCTGAGGTCAGAAGTTCGAGACCAGCCTGACCACCATGGTGAAACCCCATCTCTACTAAAAATACAAAATTAGCTGGGCGTGGTAGTGTATGCCTGTAATCTCAGCTACTTTGGAGGCTGAGGCAGGGAGAATCGCTTGAACCCAAGAGGCAGAGGTTGCAGTGAGCCGATATCATACCATTGCACTCTAGCCTGGGCAACAAGAGTGAAACTCCATCTCCAAAAAAAAAAAAGAAAAAAAAAAATTAAAAATTGACTCACAGTTCCGCATGACTGGGGAGGCCACAGGAAACTTGCAATCATGGCAGAAGGGGAAGCAGGCACATCTTACATGGTGGCAGGCAAGATAGAGTGTGGGTGCGCATGTGAAGGAGGAACAGTCAAACATTATAAAACCATCAGATCTCGTGATAATGGGGACCCCCATGCCGCCATGATCCAATCACCTCCCACCGAGTCCCTCCCGCCACATGTAGGAATTGTGGGGATTACAGTTCAAGATGAGATTTGGGTGGGGATGCAGCCGAACCATATCAATGAAATAAAATAAAAATGGTGTAAATGAGGCTATAAAGTACAATATTAGTATTTGGTAAGTTTTATATAGATATTCAAATATAAAGTATATGGATACTTTATAGTACAATGTGGCCTTATTAAGTCTAAAAGTGTACTTTAAAACTTAGGTGTTAATGATTATTTATTCTCTTTTAGCTGTGGCACTTTACCTTGCTGATCAGTGGTGGGCTATTGATGATATTGTGAAAACATCTGTTCCTTCAAGAGAGGGGCTTAAGCAGGTAACAAGATCCTCTAATTTTGAGTATTTCTTTTGAGGCCAATTCACAGTGTTTCCTGTAAACGGTGATAGTTTTTGAGCTCTTCCCTATTTAAAAATAATCAGGTTATGTTAAACTCTAGAATTTCATTCTTATGAAGAAGCCAGCATTCAGGTTGGGCTTCCTCTATTTTTATGTGATTCTGTAAGTATCTGAGATTGGGTGAGGAAGAATGAATACCTATGGATCAGTTGAGCTTTGGCTACCTTAAACCACTTTAGCTTCTGATTTTCTTATTTGTTAGAGGAGAAGCTAGTTCTCTTTATGTAATTGTTTAGCTTCTGTCTCTAGGAGAGACTGACCAGGAAACTTGTTTATTAGTAGGGCCTCCTCAGGTGGTCTATACAATGTTCCTAACAGTGGAATGACCAGGTTCGGGAGAGAACAAGCTTCCAGCCTCTGCAGGGTTATAGTAGAAGCCAGCCAGCTGAAGAATGTTGCAGGAAGGAAGCTGGTTTTCATGCCAGAGATGAAAGGGTTTAAGAGACATCTCTGGTGCTCTAGTTATTGGAGGATAAATAGGACAGGATGTGGAAAATCCATAGAAACCAAGATGTAACATATTTGAGGAGGCAGAGCATAATAAAATAATGATGAAATCTTTGGTGGCTGGAACAGTGAGATTTATAATATTGGAGAAATAGGAAACTGACTTGGTAGAAGTGCATTAGACTTTGCTTACTTAACAAGAATACTGACTTTTTGGAGAAGCAGTACTATTCATTAATTAAGTATAGAGTTTCTTGTTAATTAATCCTAAAAGAGACCCTTGATGAGGATCATGTTTTGTTTTTTTCTTTTTTTTGGGGTGGAGTTTCGCTCTCGTCTCACAGGCTGGAGTGCAATGGTGCGATCTCGGCTCACCATAACCTCTGCCTCCTGGGTTCAAGCGATTCTCCTGCCTCAGTCTCCCGAGAAACTGGGATTATAGGCATGCGCCACCATGCCGGGCTAATTTTGTATTTTTAGTAGAGACGGAGTTTCTCCATGTTGGTCAGGCTGGTCTCGAACTCCTGACTTCAAGTGATACACCCGCCTCGGCCTCCCAAAGTGCTGGGATTACAGGCATGAGCCACCACACCCGGCCAACAGGAGGATGAATTCAACAGAAATATTTATGTGTCTTGATATTCTTCCTTTAGAATACTTCTAGGATAAGCCAAGTCTGTTAAAAACTTGTCACATTCACAGGGTGCCAGCTACTGTTCATTTTTTTGTGGGCAGTTGAACCAATCAGAAGAAACAAGGAAAGCATATCAAGAAACTTTGATCGCGTTGCTCCAATTCACAATAAAGCATAACTTGATGTTTGCTTAAAGGGGCAGCGGCAGCAGGAAAAAAAGAAACTGAAGAAACTTACAGGTTACTAGGGTGTTTTTATTTTCTTGCCTTTGAGTTAGGAACCTTGAAAGAGATGGGAGAATATGAGAATAACACACTTACTATTATTAAGTATTAGTAACTTTTGAATATTGCATTAATTCTTCAGTGGGCCTTAAGATTCCCAAAGTGGTAGGCCCATCTGCTGAAGGCTAGGAGAATGTGTACACCTGGTTATCTGCCAGTCTGATAAGAAACGTTGAACAAAACTGAAGGGGAGGAGGGAATTAAATCCCTGCATAAAGCTGTAAAATTGGAGGAGTAGATAGTAATAAAGGAGTATAATTTGTTCTCAGAAACAGTTCTGATAGTGAAAGGAAGTATGTATGTCAAGAAAGTAAACATTTTGATGTGTTTTAACATGACCGAGGTTTGGCACATTACAGATAAGAAAGCCAAAGGATGGAGAAGGAGAAGGGAGAATCTTAATATGATGGTATATTGTAGCTTTTCCTATTCAAGTGGAGAAACTATGAAACCTCCAGATATGGATTGGGAAAAGAGGAGGAGTCAAAACCAAAAATAAGACTACAGCTATTAGGACTTCTTCAGCCTTAGTTACCTTAGGGACAACATTCCCTTTCTTTTTTTTTTTGACACAGACTGTTGCCCAGGCTGGAGTGCAGTGGCGTGATCTCGACTCACTGTAACCTCCACCTCCTGGGTTTGAGCAGTTCTCTTGCCTTAGCCTCCCGAGTAGCTGGGACTACAGGCGTGTGCTACCTTGCCCAGCTAATTTTTGTATTTTTAGTAGAGATGTGGTTTCGCCATGTTGGCCAGGCTGGTTTCGAACTCCTGACCTCAAGTGATCACCCGCCTTGGCCTCCCACAGTGCTGGGATTACAGGTGTGAGCCACCACTCCTGGCCTCCATTACCTCTAAATAGAGAAATCAGTGAAGGGGGACTGCTATTCCAGTCAAATCCTGGCCAGTAAGGAAAAATTGGTTGGTAAAGTTACAGGAGGGTATAACTATTTTTGTACTTAACAAACACTTGACTTGGAGCAAGTGGCTTTATTTTTATAAACCTCTGTGTACCTGGAACCTGATGCTCAATTATATGGAAGGGAGGTTCTCAATAGCATGCTGCAAAATGTTGTCCATTGTGTCCTTCATTTTGTCTGTGACTTAGAGGCATGCTTATCAATTCTGCATGTCACAGTGCTGAATGGAGGAGCTAATCTGTGAAGGGCAGATTGAAGAAGCAAAGAGGAAGATCTAACATAATAAAATTAAAATAAGGAGAAATGTAATACCTATAGGTTCAAAAAGTTAACTGTACACCATGAACACCAAACTGAAACAGTAGTACATATGAAAAAGTATTGGGCTTTAGTTAATTAGCAGTAAAATCCAGATAAGCAAAAAAGCTAATGAAAACTTTGTTTATATAGAAAAGCCCCATTGTCTCAGCAGCACCTTCAAAATATCTTCATGAAATCCACGTCCCAAACATGAAGAGAGATGTTATGGATCTGGAGCAATTTCAAGAGAGAGGACTGAAATGGCAAGAGTATCCCAAATTGTGTTAGATTAGCCTTTTCCTTCATTTTTAACCATGTTTAATGTTGGTGTGAAATTTAGGGAAACATCATGGCTCTATCTTCAAATATTTATAGGCTGTGTGGCTGCACAATATCAAAATTAGTCTTTGAGAAATAGATTTCAGCTCTGAATAAGGAAGAATTGTTGTTGGTCAGAACTGTGGGTTCAGGGAAGGAATGGGTTGCCTTGGAAGCTATTGCTAGTCAGCTGCTATTTCCTGTGTTTGGTATGTGAGATCCCCTGCCTGGGGTATTTTTGAGAGTAGTATATGTATACGGTCAATCTTTTCTCTATTTACTAAACTAATTAGAGGCTGAATTTGTTTTCTTTTTTTTTTTTTTTTTTTTTTTTTTTGAGACGGAGTCTTGCTCTGTCGCCCAGGCTGGAGTGCAGTGGCCGGATCTCAGCTCACTGCAAGCTCCGCCTCCCGGGTTCGGGCCATTCTCCTGTCTCAGCCTCCTGAGTAGCTGGGACTACAGGCGCCCGCCACCTCGCCCAGCTAGTTTTTTGTATTTTTTAGTAGAGACAGGGTTTCACCGTGTTAGCCAGGATGGTCTCGATCTCCTGACCTAGTGATCCGCCCGTCTCGGCCTCCCAAAGTGCTGGGATTACAGGCTTGAGCCACCGCGCCCGGCCAAATTTGTTTTCTTTTAAGAGACCTGGGGGAAAATAGGCTTATATACAGACCTTTTTTTTTTTTTTTTTTTTTTTGGAGACGCGGTCTCACTCTGTCGCCCAGGCTGGAGTGCTGTGGTGCAATCACAGCTCACTGCAACCTCAACCTCTGTGCTCAAGTGATCCTCCCACTTTAGCCTCCTGAGTAGCTGGGACTACAGATGTGCACAGCCACACCCGGCTAATGTTTATATTTTTTTGTAGAGACCAGTGGGTTTTGCCATGTTGCCCAAGCTGGTCTCAAACTCCTGAGCTCAAGTGATCCATCCACCTCAGCTTCCCAAAGTGCTGGGGTTACAGGCATGAGCCACCCCACTGGCCTGTGTATGAGGAACACCTACCTCACTATTTGATATTGGAAAGTCCTGAGTGTTGGTGGGGTCCCTGTGACCATGTAGCCCTGTGTGTAGGAAGTGAGGCTCTGTTTCTGTTCTATTACTGCCCTAAGTATATTTTTATTAGACTTTGGTGTCCCTGTCTTTGTTGACAGCAAAGATAGGGCTATTAAATGAACATTTTACCAGGAAAAGATGAGACACCTTTCTTTCCCAAGAGCATAATTGTGGCTTCCCTCACCAAATGATGCAATTGTTCTTAAAGTGTTCAGGGGATAACACTAAGCTGCCCTTTTTTTAAAAAAATGTGGAGACTGAAAAGCAGTTGAAGTAGTTTACTATAGTGAGGTCTGTGATTAGGGTTGGTAAGACCCTGGATCTGGGCAGCTGGAAGCAGAAAGAAGATGGCGAGTGCTGAAAGAGGTGCTAGGAATTGGTACGTTGGGGACCTATTTTGCCTGATTTAGAATTTTGTTGAAAGGGAGTATTCTATGCATAATATGTGTCTGTGGAAATGGATTGTAATCTGTGTGAATGATTAGTCTCATCTCTGTGGTAATAAAATGTTTTGCAAATTGTTTTGAATGCATTTGAAGTGCTTTGAATGCCAGTATGAGGTATGGGAGCAGGGAGCAAAGTAAATAGCATCTTGTGATTGATGCATATTATAACTGCTGTGCCTGGTGTTTGACTCTCTTTGTAGGTGAGCACTCTTGGGGAGAGAGTGGTTCTGTATGTTCTGAATCGAATTATTTATAGAAAACAGGAAATGGAGAGAAATGAGATCCCATTCCTGTGTCATAGCAGTACTGATTATGCTAAGATTCTGTGGAAGAAAGGAGAGGCCATTGGGTTTTATTCAGTTAAGCCTACAGGTGAGTCTTTAAAAGTTATTTAAACTGTGTATTATGGAAATCTCCATTTTAGACCCCTCCAACTGTATCAATATCTCTGTTAAATTAAACTCTGGCATGCAAATTGAGGTGATTGTACTTAGTATTTCTTGGGAGTACTTTGATTCTACCATCCTATGACCGTGAGGATTATTGGGAAAGTGTTTTGAAAAAACAAAATAAAAATAAACATTTGATCCTGAATAAGATTTCTTCACATATATAGAGACACAATTGTATGTTGAGCCTCATATTTGTCTATCTTCTTGCGCTCACATTTCCAAAAGTTGTTGTTTACTTTGATTCCCATTGCTGTTACTGTTACAGGCTCCTTCTAAAACCCCAGTCTACCTGTGACCCAGATGCATAGCCTGTTTCTGCATAGCACACCTCATTCAGCCTGACATATGAAAGAGCAACTTGGCTAATTACCAAGAAAAACAAAATGCTTTAATATATTTAGTAAATACAAACAGCTTTGAAATTGTTACTCTAAAGTTTGGGTTTCTGATCGTAAGAGCCAACTATACCCTATCCTTAAAAAATAGTGCAACCTCATGCCTGCTTTACCTGTCCTCCCATTCATTCAGCTCCCTAGAGCAGCTGGAGCTGGGAAGCTCTAACCTACTTACCTTGTGTGCACATACAACCCACACCTTGTTACCATCAAAGAACAAAGCCTGCCTTGTTCTGTACCTTGACCAAAAGACCTTTCGCAGAGAATACACTTAGTTTCTTTTTATTTCCATTTCAGATTTTCCAAACTTAGCTCTTCTGGTCACATCCAGTCTAAAGATCCTACCAGATTAACTGCTGATCTGATGAACAGTTGTTTTTGACACCTTGATCCCATAATTAGTACACATTTGTGATGAGAATTAGTGCATATAGTTAGTTAAAGAAAGGTCATTTTTTCCCAAGAATGAAAAACTGATGTGCAGTTTAAAATGGTTTTTCTTTAGGTAAATGCTTTGGGTGCCCTTTATTGTCTTTGTTCTTGTATAAATTTGAAATAGAACCAGTAATTTTTGTAACTTCAGAAAAATACTGATTATACGTGAGGAAAAAGAGTGTTCAATGGAAATTTAGTGTGCATTGCAGAAAAGACATCACTTTGTTGTTTTTAAATGTTTTAATTTTTGGAGTTGGGGTGTGAATTAATTGTTTTAAGCTTTATTTTATATAAGGCAATTCCTGTGGGAATTGGAGGCTTTTTGTTCCTAATACTGGCTCCAGGGGAGTTTCCTACCTGAAACTACCTCGTAGACATTTGCAGCACAACTAGTTTATGCTTTTTTATTGAGGGCTTCTTTCTATGAAAGACACACAAGTAAAAGGCACAGCCTTCCTATTTAGTATTTCTGATCAGTATTTAACTGCAGGAGTGTGCTCTTCTTATTATGCATGTTGAGGCTCCTTCTCCTCTGGCATCTGGCCTCTATTTCTGCTTGTTCTGGTAGTTAACTATTTTATAGCCTCGGGTTTCCAGGTGCTACTGTATATGCCACTTTTAGTACCTTCCATACTTCTCTAATTGTCTTACATCTTTACTATTTATTTTAGTTCTTTCCCCATTGTACCAGATAACAATGGAGTTAGGTGTGCTTATACTGGCCTTTGAATCAGTAGCCATTTAATTCAGGCTGGAAGTGTTTTTTCTACAAAGGAAACCTAAACATAATTTAAATATTTTAGAGAAATTGTCCAGAACAAATACTAAACACCTTGTGATGGAAGTATTTCTGATACATATATAAAGGGATATATATATATAAAAGGGATATTATATATGGGATATATATTATATATATAAAGAGATATATATATTTAAAGGTATATATATAAAGGACATATATATCCCATTTTTATGTATATAAAGGTATATTTATATAAAGTATATAAACATAAAGTATGTATTATATAAACATCTATTTCATATATACTGATATATGTAAAATACTTTTTCCTACACTGGTAGCAAAAAGATAAAATCTTTATTAAGAAGATTTGTAGTTGAATGAAAGTCTTGTGAAATAATTTATTATTTATGATTTTTAAAATTAAATAGCAAATAAGTTTATGGAGCTATTAGGACATAGAATAGCCTTGATAGAAAAAGGAGACTTTGTTTATGAGGTCAAATTCTATTACAGTACAATGAAATTCAAGAAACTATATAAATTCTTCTTTGCCTGAAATAAAGAGATCACTGTGAGACTGTTTTTTGGGTTAGGTAGATAGTTTTCTTATAAAGATATTTGTGTTTTTTTTTTTTTTTTTCTGCTGTTACTTTAATGTAATGAGCTCATTCTTTTAAGGTATATTTCATTTTTTCTCATTATTTATATGATTTTTTATATTTTCAAACAGTTCTCCAAAGCACCAGATGTTTCAAACTAGTCTTTCAAATGAAGTAAAAAAATTTTTTTAAATAAATTATGTTTATTTTGCAGTTGAAGGAAAGCTTCAGAAAATGGTTGGGATTCCTGAATTTATCTTAATTTATTGGTAAAATAAGTTTTTATTTCTTTGACCAACAGTTGTTCACTTAATGTAATTGATTCTTTCATCAGATATTTTTGAAAAAGAACATAGAGAGATTGAAGGTATTGTCACGGCTTTCGTCATGGTTAATTCTTGAGATCTGTCCATATCTCATAATGTTTTTGGTTATGATGGCTGGTTCAAATCTGTGCTTAAGCTCTAGGGAGGATGCGGAACAAAGAGAAGCAAAATGATTTATGTCTTAACATATACCACACTCCTTACAAGTCCAGGAAAGTGAAAGGATTCATAAGAAATTTGAAAATACACAAATTGAATATTTCTAATCTGAAAATTTGAAATAAATGCTTCAAAATTTGAAACATTTTGAGCGCCAACAAGACCCTCACAGGAAATGCTTGTTGGGGCATTTCAGATTTTGGATGTTTGGATTAGGGTTGCCCAGCCAGTAAGGAAAATGCAAATATTCTGAAATTCCCCCCAAAATCTGAAATCCTGTCTGGTTCTCAGCATTTTGGGTAAGGGTTATTCAGTCTGTACCTTAGTTACTCTCTATTCTTTTTCATTTGCATACCTCAAGACTGCTGATGAGTTTGAGTTTGAAGAAATTATTAATGAAACAATTGGAACAGCTTTTTCAGGCAAGTCGATCTGTTCTTTGGAAACTTCCCTATTTAGTCTACTGTACAACTCAGAAATTATCTTAAGACAAAATCAAATATTAGTATCAAAGAGATTTTGGGTTTTGTTATAGTATTGCCATTAACTTACAAGTTGTGTAACAGTCTTTTTTGGCTTTTACTTTTCTCCTTTTAATAAGGGAATTAGGCTTGACCACAGATGATCATTGAGACTTTTTTTGGCTCTAAAGTTTTCTGAATTCTGTAGTTAGAAGTGGGGACTATCTGTGGGCAGAAATCCTTGGTCTCAGGGCTGGCTTTCAAAAAAAAGTTGAATTTGAGAGAAAGGTAGGTAAGTTGAAAGACTATGATAGATAGTAAAGGAAGATTTATTTCTTGCAGTCTTGAGAAGATTCAGTAAGAGTAAATGCATGTAGTGTTTTGTCATCAAAGCCCCAGTGTATGACTCTGAGACATGATGCTATATAGGAATAAAGATTATTTCTCAATAGGCAAAATTAAGAAAATGCAGAACTCTTCGGCTACTCATTTATATATTAATATTTTGGGTCAAATGATTTTATGATTTATTCTTAGTAGGCTAATTTTCAGACTCGATAGTTTCAAGTTTGGGCGTTATCTTACTGTTATTCCTTACATACAGACTGTAAAAATTATGTATTCCCTGACTGTTAAAAAAAATAGATATGTGATAGTCATGATGACAGGTACATGGTCTATGGTGAACTGGGATATATGCAGGTTTTTTTTAATAACATTTCTAAGGCGAGGAATTATTTAATGATAGTTCCTAATAATAAACACCCGTTGCATTGTATTTCTCATAATCTTCTGTGTCTATTGGCACCTTCCCCACAATCCACTTGGATAGTTAGTATTGTTTTCTGTAGTTGTCATTATTGCTGAGTGGGGTTAGACCACATTTTCACAGGATCCATAGTTAACAGTCCCTCTACTTTTCAAGTTTGGTTTTCATTATCCTTATCAGTTTTTTAGACTTCTAGCAACAGATCATGACTAGTAATAAAAGGTATTTGTTGAGCACATCATGCTAGACATTGGAGTTATAGTTACTTCTCTCTTTTCCTATATTATAGGTAATTTTATAGCGATCTGTAATCTAAAGTCAAGTTGCAAGTTCCCCATCATCAAGGACTTCTCTTTCCTCTCTTTTTATGTTGTTCTGTGAGGGGGATTATTAGCTAGGTAAATGGAATTATTTAGTTTTTCTAATATTGTACTGTTTACTTCTTCCTAATGACCATTAGATGAACAAAGTTGATACAGTAATTCTGGTAGAACACTCCAAATGCTACCACCTTAGGGAATAAATCATTAAGTGATCTTTATTTTATTTTCCATATTTCTTTTTTTTTTTTTGAGACGGAGTCTCAGGCTGGCTGGAGTACAGTGGTGCGATCTTGGCTCACTGTAACCTCTGCCTCATAGGTTCAAGAGATTCTCTTGCCTCAGCCTCCTGAGTAGCTGGGGTTACAGGCATGTGCCATCACGCCCGGCTAATTTTGTGTTTTTCATAGAGACGAGGTTTCACCATGTTGGTCAGGCTCGTCTCCATCTCCTGACCTCAGATGATCTGTCTGCTTCGGGCTCCCAAAGTGCTGGGATTATAGGCGTGAGTCACCGCGCCTGGCCGAGCTTCTTTTAGAGGGTTGTTTAATTATTTTTTTGAGCCAGGGTCTTGCTCTGTTGCCCAGGCTGGAGTGCAGTTGTGCAATCATGGCTCACTGTAACCTCAACCTCCTGGGCTCAATTGATTCACTTCCCTTAGCCTCTCAAGTATTTTAGTTTTCTATTTAAGGAACGAAATCTTGCTATTACTTTTCTTTGTACCTATGTTTGTATAACTTAATTCATAAAACATGGGCTTAGCAACAAATAGAGAATAGATCTGTGTCATGGGAAAATGGCAAATTATTGCCTATCTTGGATCTGCGTAGTGCCTTGCATTCACAAGAAACCATAGATGCTAAATCCACAAATACCTTTGTTTTATGGCATGGCACTAAAGATGAAAAGGAAAGCACTGATGAAAGATAATAGAAAATGTTCATGGTTGCAAAATCAGGTATTTTATAGTCTTTCCATATGAGTACTTCATGTGTAACAAAAACTTACCTGCAAAAATAGTTTATAAAAGGATGAAAACTGCAGAGAAAGCCTTTTTATGATATAGAGAGCATAAAAGAAGAAAAAAATTGTTCTATACTGAGTTTTACAATAATTGCTATACTAAGTATTATGTAATATTTTTAGTTTATTCAGGACACTATTCAGAATTCATTGACCTCAGGCATAGAACTTTGTATTCAAAGTCTGTATAAGTCATACATGTATTCCTGCAAAGTTTTCTTATAATTTTACAGTGAAAATTTGGATGGCATGTTGAGTTTACATTGCTAGTGGTAGGCAGGGTATGGCTATAGTGCTAATGCTTTGGTTAAAGAGGGTGGGTTGAACATGTGCATCAGCCTCTACTCTCTCTTGCAACACCACCAGAATAACAAAGACATTTTTAAGCAGCATAAATCCCACATGACAAAGTGAGTAAGAGGGGAGTGTAACAGGAACAAAACTTTATAATCTTGGAAAAGGGTAGATTATGTAGTAACTGAATCCTAAGATGCCATTGCCAAAAGCAGAAAGCACCACATTTATATTGTAGAACCTTCAAAAGATTCAGTCATTATAACACTAGGTACTTCTGGGAGGTGGAGCTTTAGAAAAGGATTGGCTGAAAGTTCCTTCCCTAATGCAGCACAGCTGGGCCTCTGGGAAAAGACATGCTCCTGGGGCACATGAAGACTTTCAGGTATGGTGGCAACATTTGTGTTAGGGAATAAATTATCTTCCTTCTCCCATTGTATAAAATGAAGGTATATCTTTCATCAAACCTTTATCTTACTAATCTGGAGTTGTAAAAAGGTCTGAAAGTCCCCCTTTAATAAAAGAAAAGAGAAGGCAGGGAGAGGGCTCTAAATAGTTTTGTAGTAGTGTAAAAGTGACTGGATATAATTAGATGATATTCTTTTGTAAGTCAGGTGGCTTCTATTTCTTTGTTTTCAACAAAAATGAAAGAGGATTTAATTGAGTTGTGTTTAATAATGCCAGATTATTAAAGATAATTTTTTATAATAGACCACTGTGTGATATGTGGCACATAACTAATGACACTTACATTGCTATAACGAAGGGTTTTCTGGTTCCTTCTTATTTGAACAAGGTTCTTAAGCACTTATATCTATAAAAATAAAAAAATAGGAGTAGGATTAATGACCTGTCTCATTCTGGTAGTAAGTAATTCATGAACTCATAAACCAATTAAAAAATGATAAACTCCAGGTGAGGCGTGGTGGCTCACATCTGTAATTCCAGCACTTTGGGAGGCTAAGGCGGGCAGATCACCTGAGGTCAGGAGTTCAAGATGAGCCTGGACAACATGGTGAAACTCCATCAGTGCAAAAAAAATACAAAAATTAGCCGGGCATGATAGCGGGTACCTGTAATTCCCGCTACTCAGGAGGCTGAGGTGGGAGAATCACTTGAACCCAGGAGGCGGAGGTTGCAGTGAGCCGATATTGCACCATTGCCTTCCAGCCTGGGTGACAGAGTGAGATTCCATCTCAAAAAGAAATAAAAAGATAAGCTCCATCCATTTCATTAACAGGTGTATTTAAAATAGTATTTTTTTTTTTTGCTTAGTAATTAGTTTTCCTGATATATATTTGTGTTTTGATTTGTTGTATACTAATATAATAATTATAATAATTCCAAATTTCTTTTGGATCAGTACTTAGAGCATTAGGATCACAAGATATTTTTAAAATTTGTATTTATATACAGATACATTCTTGTAGAGAAAAATGATTGGCTAATCAATAAACTTCCATGTGTAAAAATATTACATCAGGATAACATTCTGTGGAATAAATATCATAGAAATATTAGTGCAAGGAGAAGAAGGAACAGTGTAAAACCGTTTTAAGGAGTAGTTTGTTCAATGGATGGTAGCAGTTATCACACTGATTGTAGTTTCTAGAGTCCATTTGATACATATAAAGGAAGGATGTAATAGTTTTGTTTTCTTTAAGTCAATGTGATTTATTAACTGCAAAGGGAAAAATGGTAAATTTACAGAGAGAAACCTGGCAGGTACCATGTTAACCAACAGATTATGGTTAACATCACTAGTAATAAGACATATCAACATCATGTACCCCATGATATATGATGTACTGAGAAGGACACAGTGTCATTCTGTAGCATTTTTGCCCAAAATTTATGATCTCAGTTCATTCATGAGAAAACATTAGACAAAGCCAAATTAGTAGAGTTATTCTATAAAGTAACTGACAATCTCCCATAGTATCAAGGTTATGAGTGACAAGGGGAGATGGAGGAGTTATCAAAGACCAGAGTTTAGGGAGATATTAAACTAAATGCAAGAAGGAATTATGGATTGGATTCTGAAACAGAAAAGAACATTAGTGGAATAATGTGTGAAATTTGAATAAGGTCTGTAGTTTAGCTGACAGTATTATAGCAGTGTTAATTTCCTGGTTTGGATAATAGTATTTTGGCTATGTAGGATGTTAACATTAGGGTGAAGGGTATATAGGAGCTCTTTGTAATACTTTTGCAACTTTTCTGTAAGTCTACAGTTATTTTTAAAATAAATAGTTTTTTGAAGTCAACAATATGTCAGAAATCACATTTTTTGTAATTATTGATTGAAACTTAGATGAAAATTTTAGATATCACAAGGATGTGTGAATATATGGCATTTCAAAATTATTTTAATGGCTACATGAGCAAAAATGTCTCCTTTGAGGAGTTTGACTAGGCCGAAAGAAAAAAACTAAAAATACCAGTATAAATGGTTCCCCTAGGAAAGGCTCCAGCCAGCTCATCCTGCTGTGAAGTCCATTGCCAGCAAACCCCACCATACACGCGGAGCTTCTAATTAGCTTTTCAATATCTCATTCTTAATTGTGAACAGATAGTCATAGGTAAGGAAGGTCACTGATGTGAAAAATGGCAATTAAAGCAAAAGAGAATAAAAGAGATTTGGAGGAGAAGACAATGCAAAAAATGTCCTTAAAATTTTTGGAAAAATTAGTCATTGCGTTTATGAAATAAGAACAAGAATGTTAATAGAGCTCTTAGAAACTAAAAAAATCCAGTACAAGGAACAAAGAGTTGAGGAGATTGATCAGAAAGGAACGCAGAAACAACAAAAAACAAACCCTAAATGATGGTAAATAGGAAGAAATGATAAAATTAGAGGGATTATTTAAATAATACATGTTTCAGAGGAGAGAACACATTGGAGGAGAAAAAATCAATGAAATAATTCGCGAACATTTCTCGAACTGTAGAACACAGTTCTACAGTTCTACAGTTCTACAGGAAATCCAGATTAAAAGGGCCCATTAAGCATCCATCACAATGAATTAAGATCCACCCATACCAAGATTATTGTGAAATTTCAGAGCATCTGGAATAGAGAAGATATTTTGAAAACCTCCATAAAGTAAGAGAATGATTTAGACAAAAGATCAAGAATCAAAATGTTACTAGAGTTCTCAACAGCAACATGAATACTAGAAGTGGAATACTGCCTTTAAGATACCAAGGGTAAAATGATTTCCAATGTTATTTTGTGCCCAGATTATCAATGAAGAGTGAGAGTAAAAGAAGGAAATTTGTAGATTGTCAGTCATAAAACAATTTACCTCTCATATACCCCTTTTCCAGAAGTGAGTAGAGTTTGTGATCTACTAAGATAAAGTAAATCAAGAAGGAAAGATGGGATCAGGAAACTAAGAGAGAAAAGAGAGGAGATCCCAACATCACAGCTATGTCAGTTGTGGAGCTGCTGTCTGTTAAAACCACTAGCTTTATGTGGCTGTTTAAGTTAAATTTTAAAATTCAGTTTCTTAGTCATGCTAGCCACATTTTAAGAGCTCAATGGCCACATGTGGCTAGTGGCTACTGCACTGGACAGAGTAGATAGAGAACTTCTCCATCATTGCAGAACGATCTTTTGGACGCTCCTTTTTCTAAAGATTGACTGCTCTAGATTGGAGCACATCACAAAGCTTTGGGACGTTGATTTAAGAAGATAGAGCTGATAGAATACCTGATATGTTTGAACTTATTGGGGTAAGATTTACATAGTTACTTGAGACTTTCGAGGATAAGGGAGATAAGTAATAAATAGTATTAAGGGAAATCAAAAAGTGCAAGAATAAAGAAACATTCATGGTACACTATATGGCTCAGTGTCAGAAGCATTTATGTAGTCATAATGTAAATACTGAAAATTGATCTAACAAAGTACAAATTACTATTTAGGGGTGTTGGGGTTTTTTGTGTGGGAAGTGTGTTTATGTTGGAGTTGAGATTGGGGTGTGTGAATGTATCTAAGAGCTGAATTCTCACCTTCCAAGTTCTAGCTGTCTATGCGTAAAATGGAAAAATCAAGAAATAGAAATCAAGAAGTATAGTAAGTTACTTAGATAAGTAGAAGTAAATACCAAAAATATCAGCTAAATGACTTCAAAGTGGTAGCTTTTGGGTTGTAGAAAGTGTGTGCTTGTGTGTGTGTGTGTGTGTGTATCAGTAAAGTGGTCACAGAGCTGCTTTTTTTTTTTCTTAAGTCTTATGTGACTATTGTATTCTAAACAATGTTATGGATAACTTTGATTAAAAACAAGAAGTATACATTTAAAAAAATGAGGCCATGTCTAGAGTGTAATCACTATCTACCACAAAACTGGCTGAACTTTATAAATCCTTCTTGACCTGGAATGATCAGGACTATCTGTTAAAGGGCTATGCTAACTAGAAAATTAATGGAAAATCTCATACAGTTATTAAAATAATACAAAACAAATCACTGGTTAATTCAATGGAAGTTTTGTGACTGTTGGCCTATATCAAGAAGTATATAAAGTTGCAAATTTCTGTAAATCACATACCGTATTTTAGTGTAGGTGATCTCAGAGAAAAAACACAATTGAGGTCGCTATCATTAGCCGCTAGTTTTGAAGTACTCATTGTTATTTGGCTTCAGCTGTCAATTGCCTTGATCCGATTTGAAGACTTAATATTTTGGGGAAGAACAATCTAGTCAACAACTATTATAAGTCAGTTTAGCTCACTACTGAAGGGATTTATGACCAATAATACCAGGAAGTGTATTTCTGGTTTTTGTAATCTTCATTTGAGATAATTTGTAATGGAAGCATTTTTTCTTGTCCACATTTACTAGTCAGCTTTCCTTGTGGCTTCCAGACCTCTTACTAGGGGCTATATCCATGATCTTCTCTACCTTTTTGGACAGATTACTCACTTCCTGTTCACTAAAATTCAGATTTCTGGGCCTTTTAAGGTTATTTTAAGAAGTAACAAACATTGTGATGTAAAGCAATAAGGATTGACAGTATAACTAAAAGTGATACCCAGCTGAATTTTTTGTTGGGAGAGTGAGATTTTATTTTAAGGACTTGAGTCTGTCTAGGTGTGATCCTTGTCTTTGGGAAATGTGCAAAGGCGTGTGAGAGTCCCATACTACTCTGTGGCTACCTGGAATGTATCATTGGGAAATGAGATGGCTGCTTTGTTTAGGTGAAGTTCTAGCTATCTAAACAACCACATGCTTGCCAATAAGGGTTCTGTTTATTCGAGAGAGACAGTTGACTTTAGTGGAAACACAAAGATGATTCGTTGTGGGTTCAGCTCTCAAAGCACCAAAAATCTAGTGGATGAGACAAAAAAAATCACAACATCATAGTTGATAAGCTATATTATTAATCATAATTCAGTTTCATAAGTAATATATTTGAGGTATCAACAATACCAGTCATTGAAGAGTGAGTAGTTAATTTTGCCTGGAGGAAGGTGTGACTGGGAAAGTGATATTTAAAAGTAGCTTTGAAGGGTGAGTAGGTTGTCAGTAAGAGAAGCGGGAAGGGAAAGAATATTCTTGGTAAACATATGAATGGAATATAAATATATGGAGAAGGCACAGAGTCATGAAAGTTTTGGGCATATTTGGAACTGTATCCTAAATAAGGTGGTGGGACTAACAAGTAGAAGAAGTGAAGATGGAGGTCCCACTGCAAAGGATCTTAAATGTCCTACTAAGAAGTGTGGCACTTTATTGGCCAGGAAGCTATCAAATAATTCTATGTAGAAGTAACATGATTAAATATTTTTGGAGCACTTAGAAAATTGTATTTTAAAGTCAGGGAAGTCAATTAAAAGAGCTGTTTTAGTAGTTCAGGTGAGTGAAGGACCAGAACTAGGAAAGCACCAGTAGGCGTGGAGCAGGGAACATCCGAGGGATAGTTTCAGGTGAACAGAGTGTGGTAACTCCATAGTGTGTGGGGAGGGAGAGGAGGAACTAGTGATGAATCTGAGTGGCTTTGGCTTGGGTGCTTAGGTATTGGTGGGAGGCTGTTAATTAAGATTGGGAACATAAAACAAGGAGTAGTTCGATAATACTTTAATTCACTTTTGACATAGGCATATGTGTCCCTAAGGCATATATAAGTAGACATAACATAGTTAGAAATGTAAGTTGGAGCACATGGAAGAGGTATAGATATTTATGTGGGCCCCGGAATACTTAAAGTAATTTTACAGCGTGGATGAGATCACTCAAAACTGTTGTATAAAGTGAGTGTATTTGTGAATATTGGTATGAGGAAATTACACTGAAAACAGCCTAAAGTAACCAAACATAACTGGAGGGGGTATCCTGGCTAAAGGTAGTCTCTCCTGAGAGGTGACCACTGATGACCTGAGAGTTAACAAGGAAATGCCTATCTGCTGAGAGATAAGAGGAAAGTTAGCTGAGGCTGCTAGCCGTCCATAAAATATTTGTGGTTCATTTTCTATATTCTAGTCATTGGCCAGAGCTGCCCAGTCAGGGATTCTATTTTCCAGTCACTATTACAACTACATGGGGCTGTGTGACTACTTCTCTACAAAATAATGAAAAAGATGATGCATGTGACTTTGCGTCAGGGTGGTTAAGATGCATCCCTTTTCCTCATCTATACAGAGGACTTTGAAGATGTAAGGGATGAGGAAGCCACAGGATAAAAGGAACTTGGTGGCCCTGGTGAATGAACCACACTTCCCAGTATTTACATCCTTTATAGCCTGTTTGAATCTGGGCTGGCTCTATAACTTGCTTTAACCAGGAGAATGTATAACATTGTGCTCAGCCTTAAGAAGGCTGGCAGCTTCCACTTTGGCACTCTTAGAAGCTAGTCACCATGTAAGAAATACAATGACCTGGAGACCACTCTGAGGTGAGGAGACCCCAGCAGCTCCGTTGAAGAGAACTGAGGTTCTGGCTGACAAGTCCAACCGTTCTTCAAGCCGCAGCCAGCACAGACTGTCCCACTGTGAGAGTGAGGCTGTTGGGTCTTCTGACATCCCAGTGCCCTAGCTGATGCCATATGAGAGTTGTGATAAATAGGAAATAAATTTTAGTTCTAAGCCAGTATGTTTTGGGCTGGTTTTTAGTTCCTGTGTGATTGTGAGGAGGAAACCATCCACTTCCCAGGAACGTGGAACTTTTATTATGGTAAACATAATAGGTTTGGTTTGTTACGGCAGCTAGCTTTGCCTTAACTAATGTATAGAGCATGAAGACTGTAATGAGAATACCTAGTGGTATATGACAAGGCTGCTCATCTGAGGATAATCCCGTTGTCTGAAATTCACTTTATGTATGTCTTCAACGGAGACAGTCACACACTGATGGCTTCGTGAGGTGTTAAGTTTTAAGGGGAGAGGAGAGAAGGCATATTCCTGAGTGTACAAAGAATGAACGGTGAGTCTATGAGAAGAAGCAGCTACTCAGTTGTGGCAGAATATCTGTTCTTGAATTCAATACATAGACCCTGAGTGGTGTCACTGAAATTTATTCATTTATTAAAAAGTTGATCATAAGTGCCATATAGATAGGGAAAGGGAGGTGGGGGAAGTGTGAGAAAGAGCAAGAAGAAGAAATTGAAAGATAGTTACAGATATTTTGTAAGCTCCGTCCTCTTAGAACTTACATTTTAGAAGAAGACATAGCAATGAATGGACAAGTAGATGATATGCTGTCAGATGCTGTGAAGACAACCAAAGTAAATTAAAAGAATGGAATGTGTGGGATGGCAGGTACTCTTTTAAATAGAATATTTAGGGGAAGTCTCTCTGAATGAAGTGGTGGAATAATGAGATCAGGAGAAGAAGTTTTCAGGCAAAGAACTGAAAATGCAGAAGCCCTGAAGCAGAAACAAGTTTGGGATATTTCAGAAATAGTAAGAGCAGTGTGGCCAGAGTATAGTGATTGATATGGGTTAGGAGAGAGGCAGGGACTGTATCCTGAAAGGTTTTTTAGGCCAAAGAAAGAATTTGAATTTTATTCTGGAGGTGATGGGAAACTGTTGAAGGGTTTTGGGTATATGAGTAGCATCTGGTTTGTCTTTTTTAAATTTTTTATTTATTTTTTTGAGACGGAGTCTCGCTGTGTCGCCCAGGCTGGAGTGCAGTGGCCGGATCTCAGCTCACTGCAAGCTCCGCCTCCCAGGTTCACGCCATTCTCCTGCCTCAGCCTCCGGAGTAGCTGGGACTACAGTCGCCCGCCACCTCGCCTGGTTAGTTTTTTGTATTTTTTAGTAGAGACGGGGTTTCACCATGTTAGCCAGGATGGTCTCGATCTCCTGACCTCATGATCCGCCCATCTCGGCCTCCCAAAGTGCTGGGATTACAGGCTTGAGCCACCGCGCCCGGCCTGGTTTGTCTTTTAAAAAGGCAACTCTGGCTGCTCTGTGGGAAACTGGGTGCAGGGGTTCTGGGTGCTGGAGAGATGGCAGGGTTAAGAGTTCGGCTAGCTAACAGGCTATTGTAGAAGCCCTTGTGAGAGGTGATGGTAGCTTAGACAAGGGAGATGGGGTAAAGGTGGTAAGAAGTGATCATGTTTGAGATTAGTTATGAAGATATTGCTGCAGGATTTCTGATGGATTGTACGTGGGCTGTGAAGGAAGAGTCAAAGATTAGTTCCTAGAGTGGGCGAGTGGGGGTGAGATTTACTAAAAAATTGGTAAACTAGGTGGAGTAGGTTTTGGGGCTGTCTATGCAAAATCTGATTATAAATGGTTTATTAGGCCAGGCACAGTAATCCCAGTACTCTGGGAGGCGGAGGCGGGTGGATCCCCTGAGGTCAGGAGTTTGAGACCACCCTGATAAACATGGTGAAACCCCACCTCTACTAAAAATACAAAAATTAGCCGGGTGTGGTGGCAAGTGAGTGTAATCCCAGCTACTTGGGAGACTGAGGCAGCAGAATTACTTGAACCCAAGAGGCAGAGGTTGCAGCAAGCTGAGATCTCGCCACTGCACTCCAGCCTGGGCAACAGAGTGAGACCCTGTCTCAAAAAAAAACCAAAAAAAAACCCTAGCTCTTAAATGATTTATTGGAGTCACTTGTAAGTTGATATTTTGTTTATTTACATTTTTAACAACTGAGATATTCATATACCATACAAGTTACCCATTTAAAGTATACAGTTCAGGCTGGGTGCGGTGACTAACTCCTCTAATCCCAGCACCTTGGGAGACTGAGGTGGGTGGATCACTTGAGGTCAGGAGTTTGAGGCCAGCCTGGCCAACGTGGTGAAACCCCATCTTTACTAAAAATACAAAAAATTAGCTGGGTGTGGTGGTGCACACCTGTAATCACAGATACTAGGGAGGCTGAGGCATGAGAACTGCTTGAACCCAGGAGATGGAGTTTGCATTGAGCCAAGATGGCGCCAGTGCACTCCAGCCTGGGCAACAGAGTGAGACTCTGCCTCAAAAAAAAAAGATACATTTCAGTTTTTAAAAATATATTCACAGAATTATACAACTGTTACCACAGCTAATTTTAGATAATTTTCATCCCTCCACTAAAGAAACTCTACTCATTAACAGTCTTTCCCCATTTCCTCCCCACTTCTAGGCCCCAGCCCTCAACAACCACTAATCTATTTTACATAAATGGAATCGTGTAATATGTGAATTTTTGTGTCTGGCATCTCTTGCTTAGCATAATGTTTTTAAGTTTTATTCATATTGTAGTGTGTATCAGCACTTTATTTCTTTTTATGACCAAATATTACCTTGTATAGATATACCAGTTTTGTTATTCATCAGTTGATGAATAACAGTTTGGGGTTGTTTCTGTTTTTTGTCTTGTTGCTATTTTGAATAATGCTGATACGAACATTTGTATACAAGTTGTTGTTTGGACATGTCTTCACATCTCCTAGAGTGTGTTTGTAGTTGTGGAATTGCTGGGTCGTATGGTAACTAACTCTGTTTCGCCTTTTGAGAAACTGCCAAACTATTCTCTCATAGACCTTGTTACATTCCCACTAGCAATGTGTGAGTTTGCAGTTTCTCCACATCTTAGCCAGCACTTGCTGTTTGTCATGTTGATTATAGTTTACCTAGCAGGTGTGAAGTGCCATTGTAATTTTGATCTGTGTTTTCCTAGCGGCTAAGAATGTTGAGCAGCTTTTCACATACATTTGTATATCTTCTTTGAATAGAAATATTTCAAATGATTTGCCTTCTTTTTACTTTGAGACTAGTCTTGCTCTGTCACCTAGGCTGGAGTGCAGTGGTGCAATCTCAGCTCACTGCAACCTGTGCCTCCTGGGTTCAAGTGATTCTCCTGCCTCAGCCTCTTGAGTAGCTGGGGTTATAGGTGTACGCCACCACGCCCAGCTAATTATTGTATTTTTAGTAGAGACGGGGTTTTGCCATGTTGGCCAGGCTGGTCTTGAACTCCTGACCACAGGTGATCCACCCGTCTTGGCCTCCCAAAGTGTTGAGATCACAGGTGTGGGCCACTGTGCCTAGCCATCGTTTGCCATTTTTAATTGGGTTGTTTTAAAAAACATTTTCCCCAGCTTTATTGTGGTATAACTGACATACAGAAACCTGCCCATATGTAAAGTTTAAAATTGTGCTTTGGCATACATATATATAACTGTGAAACCATCACCACAATCAAGATAATAAACATATCTGTAATCTTAAGTTTATCTATGCCCTTTTGTAATCTCTTCCTCCATCCCGTTTGTTCCCGAGGAAACACTTTGCTGCCTGTTAGTGTAGATGAGCTTGCTTTTTCTAGGATTTTATATAAATAAGGACATACAGTATATACTTTTTCTGGCAGTTGGGTGGCAGGGGTGGGGTCTGGGTTCTTTCAGCACAATTTGAGATTCATCCAGTTATAATTCATAGACCATATAATTAACTTTTTTAGAGTGTGGAATTCAGTAACTTTTAGTATATTCATATATTTACACAGCTATCACCACTATCTAATTCCTGAACATTTTCATCACCTCAGAAAGAAGTCCTGTACTAACTGGCAGTCACTTCCCGTTTCCCTTACCCCCCACAGTCCCTTGAAACCGCTAATCTAGTTTCAGTCTGGGTTGTCTTTTTATTTTTGAGTTGTAAGAGCCCTTTATACATGTTAGATACAAGACCCTTGTTAGATATATACTTTGGAAATGTTTTCTCCCATTCTGTGAGTTGTCTTACTTTCTTGATGGTGTTCTTGGAAGCCCAGAAGTTCTTAATTTTGATGAGGTCTAATGTATCTACTTTTTCTTTTGTCACTTGTGCTTTTGGTTTTATATCTAAGAAGGCTCTGCCTAACCCAAGGTGACAAAGGCTTGCACCTGTGTTTTATTCTAAGAATTTTAATAGTTTTAGATCTTATATTTAGGTTTAGAATCCATTTGCAGTTAAAATTTGTATGCGATTCAAGGAACCTCTGCCTCCTGAGTTCAAGTAATTCTGCTGCCTCAGCCTCCCAAGTAGCTGGGATTACAGGCACTTGCCACCACACCTAGCTAATTTTTGTATTTTTAGTAGAGGTGGGGTTTCACCATGTTTGTCAGGGTGGTCTCAAACTCCTGATGTCAGGGGATCCACTCGCCTCCGCCTCCCAGAGTGCTGGGATTACAGGCGTGAGCCACTGCGCCTGGCCCAGTAAACCATTCATAATCAGATTTTGCATAGACAGCCCCAAAACCTACTCCACCTAGTTCTTTGTCAAGATTAGTTTGGCTATTTGGGCTCCTTATTTTTATATGTGTTTAGGATGAATTTGACAATTTTTGCAAAACAGTTCGCTAGGATTTTGAGTCTGTAGGTTGTTTTGGGAAATATTGACATTTTAGCAATATTAAGTTTTTAGATCTATGAACATGAGATATCTTTCCATTTATTTTAGATGTTCTCTAATTTCTTTTAACAGTGTTTGTAATCTCTATTTTACAAGTTTTGCATGTCTTTTGTTAAATTTATTATTTTTTGATGCTATTATGAATGAATTATTTTCTTAATTCCATTTTTTGGATTGTTCATTGCTAATGTATAGAAATACAAATTATTTTTATATATTGATCTTGTATCCTGCAACCTTGCTGAACTTATTAGTTTTAATGGTTTTTTTTTTTTAAAGTGGATTCCTTAGAATTTTCTATGTATAAGATCATGTTACCTGCAAATAAAGACTGTTTTGCATTTAGCTTCCTGATATTGAATGCCTTTTCTTTCTTTTTCTTGCCTAATTATTTTGACTAGATCCTCTAGTACAATGTCGAAATGCAAGTGGTGAGAGTAAATATCCTTGACTTTTTCCTGATCTTAGGAGGAAATACCCGGTGGTTCACCATTATCATGCTAACTCTGTTTTTTTTTTTGTAGATGCCCTGTATTTGAGGAAGTTGAGTATTTTTATCATGAAAGGTTGGGTTTTGTCAAATGCTTTTTCTGCAGCTATTGAGATGATCAAGTAGCTTTTGTTTTATTTACATTCAGATAAGCTCTTTCATTCTTGATTTTGAAGTCTCATGCTTTACAGAGGTTAAAGATAGGCATTAGTAGTCATCAGCGTTTGGATAAATGGCAGAAGGCTTGGGGGTGAATAACAATACTCAGAGCACATAGAAAAGAGAAGGCTAAATATGGAATTCTGAGGAATATAAGCAATCTAACATGTATAATGCTATATTAAATGTAATCTGAGCTCGTAAATTTAATGAAAACTTTACCTAAGACAACAGGTATAGTTTTTGCTTTACTAGATAAATCCACAGCTTTTGGTGGATCTTAAAAGTCCCTGATAATATGGAAAGTTTTTCTGCTCTTTATTTGATTGCATTTGTATGAGTCAGACCCTGGAGAGCAGAAGTATTAATATGCACAGTGTAGGAGAAGGAAGAGAACCGCATGATTTTCTAATTTTCTGAAAGGAAACATGTACGTGGCAAGTAAATAGTAGAAGAAATTTAAACTTTGTGAACGCATTGCTTGTTCCGTAAACTGGCCGTTTTAACACTAGTCTGAGATGCTGGAATTTCCCTTTTCTCTACTAGAAGGAATGTTTCTGTGAAAATAGAAAAAAAAATCAATTTATGAGAAACTTTCTGCATATAAGTAGTATTCTTTTGTAAGGAGCCTGAAGCATGCAGAGTAATGAAGAACCATAGATCCTCAGACTTTGTATTGAGAACTAGAACTAGACAGTGCTTTCTCTTCTCATTCATTTTTGCTTTGTACTTCAAACTTTACTACTACTTATAAAGTAATGTCTCTTAATTTTATGATGACTACTGTTGTTACTATGAAAACCCCTCAATTTCAAGGTATTAAAAACATAATGGTTGCGTTAGCTTGTTGATGAGACTGTTACCAGAAGGGGGTCCAAGAGAGGGTTTTTGGGTCTTGCACAAGAAAGAATTCAGGGCGAGTCCATAAAGTGAAAACAAGTTTATTAGGAAAGTAAAGGAATAAAAGAATGGCTTCTTTACAGACAGAGCAGTCCCAAGGGCTGCTGGTTGCCCATTTTTATGATTATTTCTTGTTGATATGCTAAACAAGGGGTGGATTAGTCATGCCTCCCATTTTTCAGACCATATTGGGTAACTTCCTGATGTTGCCATGGCATTTGTAAACTGTCATGGTGCTAATGGGAGTGTAGCAGTGAGGACGACCAGAGGTCACTCTCATTGCCATCTTGGTTTTGGTGAATTTTAGCCAGCTTCTTTACTGCAACCTGTTTTATCAGCAAGGTATATATGACCTGCATCTTGTGCCAACCTCCTGTCTCATCCTGTGACTTTGAATGCCTTAACTGTCTGGGAATGCAACCCAGTAGGTCTCAGCCTCATTTTACCCAGCTCCTATTTAAGATGGAGTTGTGCTGGTTCAAACACCTCTGACAATAATACTTGTTAGATTCGTACAAGAAATCTAGACCCTTAGATATAGCCTAACTGTCAGCAGTTAAGATCTAAGTATATTGGCTGGGTGCAGTGGCTCACACTAGCACTTTGGGAGGCCAAGGTGGGGCTGATCACCTGAGGTCAGGAGTACAAGACCAGCCTAGTCACCATGGTGAAACTTGTCTCTACTAAAAATACAAAAATTAGCTGGGTGTAGTGGCGGGAGCCTGTAATCCCAGGTGCTTGGGAGGCTGAGGCAGGAGAATTGCTTGAATTCAGGAGGTGGAGGTTGCAGTGAGACAAAATTGCGCCATTGCACTCCAGCCTGGGCAACAAGAGTGAAATTTCATCTCAAAAAAAAAAAAAAAAAAGAAAATAAAAAGATGTAAGTATATTACCATATGCATTACCTATTCTAAATTTAAATTAGTTGGTAGTCTCGGAGATTGTTCCAGAAGGTTATGTAAGTAATCCAATTCAGTCATAAATAATTCAGATCACTTGGTTGAACTGAAGAAAAGTTGTTATATTGATCAACTCATTAAGTGATATGATTGGTAAGACAATTTGTGAGGTGTTTATTTGACATTTTGTTTCTTGCTTGAACTACATTATTGGAGTTACCCAAAATCATATGAATAATCTGAGAATAATAGATTATTTTATTTGAGGCAAAAATGATAGAATAATGACTGATAACTATGAATTCTAATATTAACAGGAAGTATGACACACCACCACATTCCCTCAACTTGTAAACTACCTTGATATATTAAAGGAGTTAATACATGTATTGGAATGGTCAAAACTCAGATAGAGAGCAGGGTTCTTAAAAGACAAATCAGCATGGCTGTATAATAAGGAGAGAGATATATAGACACTACAAATTATTTCTCCTGTTTAACTTTAAACATACAAAATGTATTTAGCATTGTTATCTACAGGAAATTATATCCATGTCTAAGACAAATGTTTCCAATTTGCCCCTATCTACAGTCCTTAAAAAATTGGAGAACTAATTCACTTCTTTACTATCATCAAGTAGATAAAAATGAATTGGTACTCATTAGGAACAATGTAGAGGGAAAATATGAATGTTTAAAAAAATGAAATAAAATGCAGATCAGAGACATCCTCAAAGAAAAAAAAAGGATATCCAGGTACTAAGGTTAGAATGATAGGCTTGAAATACTCTTCAAATTTGAAATTTCAATAGTTGATGAGTTTTAAAGTTGCTTAAGTCTATAGACAGTGATGGTATATATAATACATATAATGAAGTATGTATTTTAGAATATGGTACTGAGCTATTTGTCCTATGTTTGATGATACTACTAGCAAACATAAAATACATAGCTCCTTTCATTATTGCATGTATACATTATAATGTCTAATAGTAGCTGGAAAACACTTTATATTATAACGTTTATTATTTAACGTTTTTTGATATGGGAAAAAAATTAAACATTTTTAGAAAGACTGTTAACTCATGTCACTAAATGTATATGTATATTTTTAATGTGAAAAATTATTGGGTTTCTGTTCTTATTACTGCAGGAAGCATATGTGCCTCTTTTCTTACCCAAAGTTACCAACTGCCAGTTCTTGATACAATGTTTCTGAGAAAGAAATGCAGAGGTAAAGATTTTGGGCTTCACATGTTGGAGGACTTTGTTGATTCCTTTACAGAAGATGCACTTGGCTTGCGGTATCCGCTGTCTTCTCTCATGTACACAGGTAAATGGACTAAGTTAAAAAATGATAATCTTGTCTTTGTGTCACTTCTGACTTGTTTCTCCAGAATACTGTAAATGTGCATATGTCAGTGTCACATAAATTTGGAACCTTTGGCTCTCTAGAACTTAATTTTGCAAATATGCCCTTATGTATTTGTTCTCTGGGGTTTTGGTAGTCTTAAAAAACTTTAAATGTAATTCGTATACCATAAAATTGCTGGACACAGTGGCTCACACTTGTAATCTCAACACTTTGGGAGGCTGAGGCGGGCGGATCACCTGAGGTCAGGAGTTTGAGACTAGCCTGTCCAACATGATGAAACTCTGTCTTTACTAAAAATAAACAATTAGCCGGGCGTGGGGTGCGTGCCTGTCATCCCAGCTACTTGGGAGGCTGATGCAGGAGAATCGCTTGAATCCGGGAGACAGAGGTTGCAGTGAGCCAAGATCATGCCACTGCATTTCAGCCTGGGTAACAGAGCAGGACTCCATCTAAAAAAAAAAACCAAACCAAAAGAAAAATACCATAATATTTGTCCTGTTAAAAGTGTATAATTCAGTGGTTTTTAGTATATTCATAGTTGTTCAATCATAGCCAGCAGTTCTAGAACATTCTTATCACCCTACAAAGAAACTCTGTACCAATTAGCAGTCACTGTCCATTTCCCCTTCATCCTGTAGCAACCACTAATCTGTTTTCTGTCTCTGTGGATTTACTCATTCTGGACATTTTTCATATAAATGGAATCATACAGCGTGTGACTTTTTGTGTCTGGCTGCTTTCACTTAGCATGTTTTTAAGGTTCATTCATGTTGTAGCATAAATTATTATTTAATTTCTTTTTATGACTGAATAATATTCCATTGTATGGCTGTACCACAACCTGTTCTAAAGTGATTGCTCCATTTTACGTTCCCATAAGCAATGTTATACGAGGGTTACCGTTTCTCTACATCTTCGTCCTCATCAGCGTTTGTTGTTACCTGTGTATTATAGCCCTCCACATTCTCACCAACATTTGTTATTATCTGTATATGTTATTACAGGCATCCTAGTGGATGTGCAGGGACATCTCATAGTTTTGCTTTGCTTTGATGTTGAACATCTTTTCATGTGCTTAATGGTCATTTGTATATCTTCTTTGGAGAAATCTGTTCAGATCCTTTGACCATTTTGGTCGAGGCGGGGGGGTGTTATTTGTTTATGGTAGCTTTTAAAATTAACAAAAATAAATTTCAGACATACAAAAAGGAATAAAGAAACTGGGAATGGTGGTGTATGCCTGTTATCTCAGTTACTCCAAAAGATGAGGTGGGAGGATTGCTTGAGTCTAGGAGTTTGAGACCAGTCTGGGCAACATAGTGAGACCTCACCTCAATTAAAAAAAAAAAAGTTTAAAGAGTAAGGCATTGGCTGGGCATGGTGGCTCATGCCTGTAATCCTAGCACTTTAGGAGCCCGAGGTGGGTGGATCGTTGAGCTTAGGAATTCGAGACCAGCCTGGACAACATGGTGTAAAACCCCATCCCTATAAAAAATTAGCTGGGTGTGGTGGCTTGTGCCTGTAGTCCTAGTGACTTGAGGGACTGCAGTCCTGGTGACTTGAGGGGCTGGAGAATTGCTTGAGCCCAGGAGGTCGAAGCTGCAGTGAGCCGAGATTGTACTACTGCACTCCAGTCTGGGTGACAAATTGAGAGCTTATCTCAAAAAAATAAAAAGATATAAAAATAAGATATCAAATACTCATGTACTATGTCAGCATGTACTATCCACGAGAAATGGCTTGTTGCCAATCTGGTCGAAGCCTTCTGTGTACTTCTACCCAATTAGACTCATTTCCCTTCCCTGGGATGAGTACTGTACCTAGCTTGGCTTTATTTTTCTCATACATTTCTTAGACTTGTAATACATATGTGTGTATTCTCAAACAGTATATCAGGTTGCTTTATATATTTAAAAACTATAAATATGTACTGTATGAATTCTGCAGTTTGCTTTCTTTACTCATCTTTATATTTGTGAGATTCATCCATACAAATTCATATAGTTCCATTTATTTTCAATGCCGTATTCCATTTTATGGACATATCACTTGGTGGTGATTTAAAACCATTAGTGGGTTTGGTTTTGCATTTGTGTAAAGGTATACAACTACTCAATGAGGTAAGATTTAATGTTGGATAGTGTTTAACCTAGAAACTCTTTAAAAGTATTATTTACTATTGATTTCAGTCTAACAGTAGACATTTATTTCCACTGAATATATTTTTATTCCAAACTTTCCACACCTTCTTTAATATCAAAAGCAATCCAGAAAACAGGAACCAAGTACTGAATTGGGTGCCCATCTTGAATCATATTTTCTCTCTAAATCCATACATGAGAGTGGGATGGGCATTGTGTGCCCTTGGATAATCCTAAAATGCATTACCCCCTAATTAGTGCTTTACTGAATTTGAGGAGAGATGCAGAGACATCCACTGCAGGCAGAATCCGTTAGTACTTACTCTCTTCTGTGATTTTAATGATAAATAAATTGAATACCAAATGATTTACAGATGATTATCAGCTAATTTCTGTCTTCCCATAAAGTCTTAGCACTTTGGGAGGCCGAGGCTGGCAGATCACTTGAGGCCAGGAATTCAAGACCAGCCTGGCCAACATGGCGAAATTCCATCTCCATTAAAAATGCGAAAATTAGCTGGGCATGGTGGCACATATTTGTAATCCCAGCTACTCAGAAGGCTGAGTCACCAGATTTTGCTTGAGCCTGGGAGGCAGAATTTGTGGTGAGCCGAGATTGTACCACTGCACTCCAACCTGGGTGACTGAGTGAGACTCTGTCTCAAGAAAAAAAAAAAACCAGACCTAGTGGTGTGCGCCTGTAGTCCCAGTTACTTGGGAGACTGAGGCAGCAGGATCACTTGAGTACAGGAGTTCAAGGCTGCAGTGAGCCACTGTACTCCAGACTCAGGGAAAGAGTCAGATCCTGTTTCAAAAAAAAAAAAAAAAAAAGCAAATATCTATTAAGTTATAATTTATATACAATAACATGTACCAATTTTTAAGGGTACATTTTTGATGACTTCTGACAAACATATGAACCTTTGCTACTGTAGACACAATCTAGATAGATAATAACTTTGTTTCCAAAAGTTCCCTTTATGCACCAGTCCCCCAGCTTCCTTCCCTTCCAAACTCTCACTCCAGGCAAGCACTGATACGCTTTCTGTCAGTACCACTTAGATTTTTCTAGAGTTTCATGAAAAATGGAAATATGCGGTATCTATACTTCTGTATCTGGCATCTTATTTTTGAGGCTCATTGATGTTGCATGTCTCAGTACTTCATTCCTTTTTTAATTTTTTATTATTTTGCTGTGTATTGCTCACTTTCATTATACCATAATTTATTTGCCTGTTGATAGACATTTGGTTTTTTCCCTTTCTTGGCTATTACGAATAAAGCTGCATGAAAATGTCTTTGTATGATGGACATTTGTTTTCATTTGTTTGGAGCGAATACCTAAGAGTGTCATTACTGGGTTTTATGATTGTGTTTAACTTTGGGAAGTTGCAAACATTTTCTAAAGTAGTTATGTCATTTTGCATTCCCGTTAGTGTAAGTTTATGGAAGTTCTGGTTGCTCTACATACTCACCAACACTAGATTTTGTCAATCTCTTTAATTTTAGTCATTCCTAGTAGTAAGTGGATAATGATATCTCACTCATTATGTGGTTTCAATTTGCATTTTTCTGAAGACTAAAGATTTTTGAGTATCGCTTCATGTAATTATTGGATAATCATCTACCCTAAAAGAGTGTAGAACAAGTGAGGTGTTTGTTCACATCTTTTGCTTATGTTGTATTGAATTGCTTGTCTTCTTACTGAGTTATGAGTTTTTTTTTTTTTTTTTTTTTTTTTTTTGTGATGGAGTCTCGCTCTGTCGCCCAGTCTGGAGTGCAGTGGCGCGATCTTGGCTCACTGCAAGCTCTGCCTCCCGAGTTCATACCATTCTCCCGTCTCAGCCTCCTGGGTAGCTGGGACTACAGGCGCCTGCCACCACGCTCGGCTAAATTTTTGTATTTTTTAGTAGAGATGGGGTTTCACCGTGTTAGCCAGGATGGTCTCTATCTCCTGACCCCGTGATCCGCCCACCTCGGCCTCCCAAAGTGCTGGGATTATAGGCGTGAACCACCGCACCCAGCCGAGTTATGAGTTCTTAATGTATCCTGGATATGAGTTGTTATATGTGTGTATTGTTAATTGTTTCTCATGTCCTTTTCATTTTCTTAATGTTTTCTTTAGTCCATGTGCATTTTTTGCAAGTAAGTTTTGATATTTAAATGTTTAAATCTCCCATCCTACTATTTATTCTTTATTTGTCCCATTTGTTCTTTCTCCTTTTTTCTTTCCTTTTGGAAGTATTTATCAGTGTTCTATTTTATCTCAACAGTTGGTTTATTAGCCATGCCTTTTTGTTTTGTTTTGTGGCCTTGGTTTTCTCCAGCTTCTTCCTTCCTTTTAGTTTTGGAAACTAAACCCAGAACGTATGAGAAGTATTTTCAAATATACAGGGAAAAAAATGATAGACTAGTGTCCTAATTTCTGTACCAAGTCTAGATTGAACAAATGTGAAGATTTTGCTGTATTTGTTTTAGTTTAAGAGAACTAAATACAGTGTTTATTGATTGTGATAAAAGAAGCAATTGATGTTCTCTTTGAACTCTTCCCTAAGACCATTCTCCTTTCTCCTTTCCTCCCCAGAGATAATTGCACTCCTGAAGTTAGTGTTTATTTTCCTACTTATTGTTTCATATTTATGTCTGTAAACATAATAAAATATTATTTAGTGTGCTTTCTTGTTTTTCAAACCACTTTTTGTTGTAAAAAATTATATATAATACCTTATTTGTAGGTGAACAGTTCAGTGGCTCTTATGCACAGTGTTTTGTACCCATCACCACTGTCTATATCCAAAACTTTTCAATCATCCGCAACATCAACTTTCTCCCATTAAACAATTAACTCCCCTTTTCCCCTGTCCCCATCTTCTGGTAGGTAACCTCTTTTCTGCTTTCTGTCCCTATGAATTTGCCCATGCTAGCTACCTCATCTGAATGGAATTATATACAATATTTGTTTTTCTGTGTCTGGGTTACTTCACTAAACATAATGTTTTTGAGGTCCATCATGTTGTAGCATATACAGTATCAAAATTCCATTACTTTTAATGGCTGGATACTATTCCTTTGTTTGAATATACCGTATTTTGTCTGGCCATTCATCTATTGATGGACATTTAGGTTGTTTCTACCTTTTGGCTATTGTGAATAATGCTTCAATGAATGTTGGTGTACAGATACCTGTTTGAGTCTCTGCTTTCGTTTCTTTTGATGTATACCTGAGGGTGAAATTGGTGGGTCATACAGTAATTCTTTTTGAGGAACTGCCAAACTGTTTTCCACTGTGGCTGTACCTCCTCCTCCTAGGTTCAAGTGATTCTCCTGCCTCAGCCTCCTGAGTAGCCACCACATGCAGCTAATTTTCTGTATTTTTAGTAGAGATGGCGTTTCACCATGTTGGTCAGGCTGGTCTTGAACTCCTAACCTTGTGGTCTGCCTACCTTGGCCTCCCAAAATGCTGGGATTACAGGCGTGAGCCACCACGCCCAAGCCTTGTTTAGTGTTTTCTTAAACTTCTTATATGTGGCATCATTTTGTTCATTTACTGGCCCAGATTTTTATTGAGCATTTTAAAAAGTGTTATCAATATCGATTTAGGTAGCCATAATTCATTTGTTTTAAATACTATATAGTATTTTTATTACATACATATTATAGTTTATTCATGTATTTCCCTACTGTTTGACACTTAGGTTACATCCGGTCATCCTAGTTTAAAATTAGTCCTGTAATGAATATTATAAATGTTTTTTGCATATGTACAGATGGCCCTCGACTTCTGATGGTTTGGCTTTTGATTTTATGATGGTACAAAAGTGATACTCATTCAGTAGAAACAGTCATTTGAATTTTGATCTTTCCCTGTGCTAATGATATGTGGTATGATACTGTCTTATGAAGCTGGGCAGTGGCTGCCAATCACAACTCCCAGTCAGCCAGGTTATCACAAGGGCAACCAACCAATACTCTACAGAGTACTGTATTCAATAAAGTATATGAAATATTCAACAATTTATCATAAAATAGGCTTTGTGTTAGATGATTTTGCCAGGCTGTAGGCTGTAGGCTGTAGGCTGTGTTCTGAACTGTACGTGTTCAGAACACATTTAACATAAGTGAGGCTAAGCTATGATGTTTGGTAGGTTAGGTGTAGTGAATGCATTTTTGACTTAGTGGTATTTTCAATTTATGATGGGTTTATCAGAATGTAACCCCAGTGTAAGTCAGGGAGCATCAGTATAAGGAATTAGGGTTTTTACCTAGAAGTAGAATTGGATCATAAAGTTCTCTTCTACTTTACCGTTGCAAAATTATTGTCCCACCAGCAGAGTGTGTGTTTCCATTTCCCTTATTCTTCTTGGTGCATGTCATCCCACAGGTGTAAAAATCATATCTTACCTTTCCTTGGCAGCTAGTGAGGTTTATCATCTTTATCTTTGTTTATTGACCACTCAGATTTCATTAGGTGTGAAATTCCTGTTCATAGTCTCTGTCAGTTTTTCTTTGGGATAACTGTCTTTTGAATTTAATTTCAGAAATTCTTTATATTTTCTGAGTACTAATCCTTTGTTTTACTCTAAATATCTCCTAATCTGTGTCTTTCTGGTATCATTTTCATGTAGAATGGTGCAGTTCAATACAGTAGTCACTAATTTAAATACACGTTTAAGTTCAGTTCCTCAGTAGCCACATGTGGCTAGTGGCTACTGTATTGGACAGTGCTGATAGTAGGACATGTCTGTCATCACAGAAAGTTCTGTTGCACAGTCCTGATACATTAGGTTTTAAATCTTAATAGATCATAATTTTTCATCATGGACTGTGATTTTTGTGTCTTTTGTAAGGAATCCATCTGGACCCTAATGTCCTAGAGGTATTTTCCTATGTTTTCTTTTAAACATTTTGTTTTTCACATTAGGTCTTAGAATTTGTTTAGAATTTATGTTGATGTGAGGTCAGGATCTGACTTTATTGCTTTTTTACATGGATTTTTATTTCAGCACAATTATTTTAATAGTTTATCCATTCTTTGCTGAAATATAATGCCTTTTCTGTCATTTGGCAAGTTGTAGTGTATGTGTGGTTCTTTCCTAGTGGAGTTTCTTTGTTACTTATTTGTGGGTTTTTTGTTTGTTTGTTTTTTGGTATTTTTCTTCTCCTTCTCCCTCCTATCCCCAGTCCGTTTATATATCCTTATGTCAATACTAGGTTGTTTCAATTACTATGGTTTTAAATACTCGGTTTCAAATACTTGGTACTTGTTTCATATACTTGGTATCTACTTGGACAAGTCTCTGTCCTTATTTTTCTTCTTCAGAATTCAATTTATTTATAAATGAAACTACTGTATACTTGAGTTGTGTTGGTGGTGTTTTGGTATCAAGGTTATGCTAGCTCCATGAAGTGAGTTGGGAAGCTTACTTTTCATCTTCTGTTTTCCAAAACAATGGATATTTGGGATTTCTAGAAAATTCTGAATGTGTTTTTCAGCTTGCAAGCAATACTTTGAGAAGTACCCAGGAGACCATGAACTCCTTTGGGAAGTTGAAGGTGTTGGACACTGGTACCAGCGAATACCAGTCACCAGAGCATTACAAAGAGAAGCACTTAAAATTCCAGGTAAGAGTGTTTTCAGTTTGAGTTCAGTTTATGTATTTATTTTTGGTAACCTGTCCTTGCTGGCTTGTAAGTCCAGTTTAAAAAGCAGTGGCTAGTAATGGTTGTGTCTTAGAGTCCAGAGTAGTGGTGTATTATAATGTGATCGTTCTAGTAACAGACTCTTGTCTAAAGTTTGAATATTTGTGATGTATTAACTTTTGAGTCCCTAGTAACAAGAAGACCTAGAACAGCCCAGTAGGAATTGGTGGGTAAGAAATAAACATAGATTACTGAAATGGCATAGAATAGTCACCAGGGGGTCCAGAGTACCCCCTAATCTCATGCACTTCTCCCCAAAGCTACTAAATACTTAAAACAACTATTTAACATTGTATATAATGGCAATGTTGCATTATAAGGTATTGGTGAAGAGAACATCTCACACCTAGATTTTTGTGACTCTTTCTGTCTAGGCTGCTCCTCAGAGCTGTTAGGAAAATTAGTACAATGTTACACTTAAAACCAAATACTGATTGGGTTACAGTTTTTAAAATTCCTCTATACACAGCAGTTTCTCAAAATGAACCTAAAAGACCTATGTCTGGAGAATATGGTCCTGCATATGTTCCAGAATATGAAGCAAGAACTGAAGACAATCAGTCTAGTGAGATGCAGCTAACTGTAGGTACACTGTCTGTATGTTTATTGTTGTAAATAATTTTTGTGTTTTTAAAAAATAGATTCAGTTTATATTTGAGTTTTAAATGTCATAGTTCATTCAACAAAGCTATGTAATTTCTACTGTGTTAGTTTTCCTGGCATCTTCTGTTAATATTACTAAAGACTTTAATTTTCTTTGAAAAATAATTTTAATGATGTTAAAAGTATTATGAGCTAATTAAAGGTAATTTAGGACAAACATAAAATAATATAGAAGAAAATAAAAATCTATAATCCCACTATTCAGATATAGCCACTGTTAAAATTTTTGCATATATATTTAATATTGCATATTATAAAGCATATATCTGTATATATTGTATTTTTGTTTTTATTCTCTTGGATTGCTTAACTGCTATTCTCCATTAATGTAATATTGGAAGCATTTTCTGTGGCATTAAATCATTAAAACATGATTGTTAAATAGTAGCACACTATTCTATTATCTGTTTTATGTAACTATCATTATTTGTTTCCTTAACATAGGATCCGTAAATTTTTAACATTTTTAAATGACCCAGGAGCAAACACATTTATATATGAATCCTTGTGCATATGTAATTACTTCTCTTAACATACAAATTTCCAGAAGTGGAATTAGTAGGTGAAAGACTATGAAGTTGTTATGTAAAGTTCGAGGCTGTATATGCTAGGTCTTTGTAGAATGTAATGCACTTTGCAAATATTAGGTATCCTGAAAGTAGAAGGACAGGTCCCATTACCAAACTCCACAGGACTTACCAGGTCCTTTTCTAGAAGTGATGTTTTGTGGTACTTGATACTGCTTAAAATACAGGCCCGTTGATGGGACTCTAGCAGTCTAGCGTTTTGGGGGATGGCATTTATTGCAGTCATATTTTTGTACCTGTGTATCTAAGTTTATTTTTGGTGAGTGTTGAATATGTCTATGTAAATGCATAGGCATATTTTAGAAACAACTACTTTAGGGAATTATTTGTGCTTATTTTCTGTCTTAATTAGCATGAGAGTTGACTATTTGAGTGGAAAATTTGTTAATATTTTAAAGAATAACTATATATATAAGGAGTTAGATTTTTGGGAATTTTTTTCCTACTTTTGGAAATTCAAACTTGAAAATAAGCTCCTGTCCTATTGCAGTCCAAATTCCTCAGATATACACAGATTCATTTAGTACTGGCCAGTTATAAAATCAAGGAAAGTAGAAAATCTACTCTTCTTATAAATGTAATGAGAGCAATGATTTACTTTAATACTAAGCCAAATAATTTTAGATGTGTCATTTGAGTGAGAATATATTACAGTGGTACTATATCATACAGTTGACAGCATAAATTAGATTTTAGAATCTAACCTATTTAAGATTTTAGAAATTCATATTCTTCATATTACTTTAATGTTTTAAATAGTTGAAGGAAAATGTTTGTTGTTTTAAACTATTTATGTTATATCTCTTTTTGTTAGTACCACAAATAGTTTAGTTTATTTCAACTACATGATTTATTCTTTAGGCGATGATGGTATTGTTATGTGCTTTTTCCTGTTTTTATACATAAAACATTACATATATTTCTCTTATACTTTTTGCACCTTTTATTTATTCATCTTAATCTACATTTTAACCTTTTCTTGTTGAACTACAAGTTTCTTGAAGCAAGATTTTTGTCATATGATTTATCACAATTGCTCCCTTGCTTTTGTTCTATAAATTGAAGGCTGTGTGCCCACTATATTGTGGAGTTTTAGTAAGCATGTAATGGATGAACGAAGTAGTTACTATGGCAAGCATTGGACATATAAAGATACAGTTCTTAGACATGGGAGAACTAGATGGTCCATTGTTGGAAATATATAATATACTATAGCATAATAATTGCCTTATTATAGCAAGTAATTGGAGGTACATAGGAGAGGATGACTTTTAAAGGGTGGGTGGGAATTTTGTTAGGACATTCCAGAGGATAGCATGTGAAAAAGTTACAGAGGTGTAAAGGAAATGGCATGTTTGATATGAAAGAGGTATTTGGTATTGAATAGGTAGAGAATTTGTATTCTAAGCAGTGGTTGGCCATTAAAAGTTTTTTCTTGTTTTTTTTTTCAGCAAAAAAATGGTACAGTTTGTGATTTGAAAGTATCACTTTGTCATCAGGATGGAGGGGTGTAGACTGGATGTGATTAGAGCAAGGGATATGAGTGAGGAGGCTGTTGGAATAGTTGAAGTTCAAGAGAGTAAAGGCATAAACTAAAGCAATGGTAATACAAAGGACAGGGCAGTTTTGAGAGATTCTTCAGTTAAAATTGAAAGGCTTTGTGATTGATTAAATGTGGGTTAGGAAGAGGTCATTACTGACTCACTGTTTTCTGGCTAGAATGACTGACTGAATTGTCATTAAGCAAGATAGGGAATAATGTTGGGGAAAGATAAAGTTCATTTTGGGAATAATTGAGTGTGAAATTGGATGGGACATGCACTGGGAGATATTTCATTGGAAACAGAGCTTTGGAAATCAGGAAGAGAGTTTGGAGGCTTAAGTCGCATATTTGAATTCATCAATAAGCAGATACTGAAGTAAGCATAGCGAAGGGAGAGCATGTGGACTGAGCAGAGAAGGTGGCTGAGGACAGAACTAGGAGACACTAGTGGACACACTGTGACATATTAAATGACTTGCATATGTTCTCAGTCTTTTAAACTGAAGCTGAACTATAATCTTTTTATTTTTAAAGTAAATGTTCTTAACAAAAAGTGCTATTTGAAAAACATTTTACAAGTTTTTCTTTGAAACTGTAAATAGATCCATAGGGAGAAAAAATAGTCTAAAACTTTGGTTTTGAATCTATCTCTTTTTTAGATTGATTCTCTAAAAGATGCCTTTGCAAGCACTTCTGAAGGTAAGAAATTCAACTGATATATCAGTAAGTATTTGAGACACTTCACATTAGGGCAGTGTGTGTGTATATGCGTGCATGCGTGTGTGGTATGTCACCCTGAGTAAGTGAATACTTAACCAGCTCTAAAATCTAGATCTAGGTTCTCGTGCCACCACTGCCACTGATTTTGCTGTGTGAACACTGAGTAAGCTATTGTACCTCTCTCTTCGTTATTTCCTTAGCTATAAAATAGGGATGGTAATGTCTACGTTGTTTGTTTTTCAAGATTATTGGGAGAGAATGCAAGTGAAATACAAAAACACTTTGCAAAGCCCAAGGTAACAGGGAAATGTGAGAAATTAATTCTACAGTTCATATAACTTGACAAAGTTATTATATAATTTAGATTATATAATAATCTAAATAATTTTCTTAGCCTGGTGTGAGAGGAGGGTGAACCTGTGTAATGTGGAGAATATGTGTAAACCAGTGTAGTTCTTGCATTTCTGTGTATTTTAATAGGTAGTCCTTTTAATATATAATCAACTAAGTGCAGTTTTGCTGTTTTTCTCCTCAGGTCATGAAAAAACATCAGTTTCCACTCGTACTCGAAGTAGTAATCTAAAGCGGCCAAAGATTGGAAAGCGGTTTCAGGATTCTGAATTTAGCAGTTCTCAAGGCGAAGATGAAAAGACCTCCCAGACTTCACCTACAGCTTCATTAAACAAGTAAATAATTGTTTATTTTACTCTCATTTTTTGTTTATTTGCACTTTCATACTAGTATTTAGCATTTAAGGTAGAGGCTATTTATTACATTGTGTAGCAGATGACTTTGGTTTAGGAGGTAATATTTGAATTATCCATATTTAAATTCTTGTACAAGATTATTAGTTGTTTATCAGTGCTAAGTGTTACCTTGACAATGCTATTGGGAGAAGTTGTTAATAAGAGACTGGCATAAACTCACTTCATGTGTGAAAATCTAGGAGAATATCTAGCCATTATATTATCCCAAATTAGTCATTATCACCAATGCTCAATTTGATGGTATGGTTTTAAGTAATGCTGAGATTTAGTCAGTTTTTTTTCCCCCCACATTCAGTTCTTTTATTTAATTTTCTAGTGGACAGTTTACATATCTCCCTCACGCTGTCTTTTAAGTTAGTGTGACAGTTTTCCATAATAAACTGCTTAAAGAGAAGCTTTGGTCAAGAATGGAATGAAATTGCAAAAAAACAAAAACAAAAAACCATTGCTTTTAAAATACCAACTGTTTCACCAATTTTATATTCAAACAAAACCACACGGTATTGGCGTGATACGTGTTTTTGTGTTTCCTTGGGGCTGGCTTCCTCACCATCGTGCCATGGCGCAGCTGTGGTCAGCCACAGTTTGTCATGCTGGATGGTGGAGGCTCACTCAGCTTCACATTATCCAGAGGGCCTTGAAATCCCAAATTGTCATGGCTCCATCGATGCCAGTAGTGCAATATTTGTGACAATCTTTCTTGTCCACCTCATAAATAGAGACTTGAGCGATGCTATTCTGGTGCAGCATCTCCAAAGCCATGTTGCAGCCCTCAGTCATGGCCCTCTTGTCCATATTGCAGAAGCATTCCATGGCAGACATGTTGCGTTGGATGCTCTGTTTTGGAATCTCTAACTTGGAGACAAAGGTCAGGCAGCCATAGTCATCGTAGTTACAGAGCATTGGTCAGCAGTCATGGCCAGCAGCCACGACACTGTTCTCTGAGATGAATGACACACTCAGGAGCAGCTGGAACTCCGTCTTCAGATTGAGACCTGCACACTTTTTGTGCATCAGCAACAGACACGGTGCTGTCGTGGCTGGCCCAGGCCAGGTGGCTCCCACAGGCAGAGAAGCTGACCCCGTGGACCCAGCCACCAGTGCCACTGCCACCAAACTCTGACATCAGCTGCCCAAAAGGCATCTTGCTGTCCCAGGTCATGCTGCCTGGCTTTTCATCCACTTTTTTAATGTGGGAAGAAAACACACTGTGTTTGAAGTCACATGATCCTGCTGCCAGCAAAACTTTGTTGGGATGCCAATCCAAGCTGAGGACTGTGGAGCGAATCAGCTTTTTAATGTGCTTGCTCACCCACCAGTCATTTTCAGACTCAAAGTAACAAACAGAAATGAGTTGTGCTTCACTTCCCACAGCAAATTTGTTCTCTGGAGGGGACCACTTCACAAAAGTAGCTGTGTGATTAATTCTTAGGATCATCAGGGTTGGCTTCCAGACACCATCTTGCTGACTCCAGACATAGGCTTTGTGGTCTGCCCCACAAGTGACCACACGGTCGCTCTTGGGAGCCCCAGTCAGTACCTGTGATGTGTCCACTGTGCTCCTTGAGTTCATGAGCTTTCACCCACTGGTGTCCCTTCTTACAGATGTGCACTTCGTGATTATTGGGACGGAGGGCAATCTGAGTACGATCCCTGTTTCAGGCATGACAGTTGATTGGCTCTAGTAAAAACTGATGCAGTGACATTATTCTTAGTGTTTTCAAAGGAGAGAAAGCTGGGGTCGAGGCAGTCCAGACGGTCTCAGAGCAGAGGATTCGCAGACTTGGGGGAGTTGACGTGAACAGGCTCTAGTCAGTTTTAAAATACCCTCAGTTTTACTTTATTGATTCATTTTACTGGGCTATTGGATATAATTTGTAAATTAGTGATAACCATAAATAGTAGAGTCAGTTCCTTCAGGAATTTAGTTGCCAGCTGAATCAACAGAACACTTGAGTCTCAACTTGTATCCTCTGTCTTTGAATCTTAAAGCAAGACTCTAACTTTTATAATAAAATTAGATTTCTGCCCTAACAGTTCTGCCAGCTGTTCCTGAGTCAACCATTTAGTTAATTCAAAACTTCGCCATTTTAACTGTCAAATTATTGTAGTCAAGTAGAGAATTCTGTAGCTATGCTTATCCTATTACGCAAATAATTTTAAATTTGGGTAATTAGGTTTGTAAATGTTTGTTTTGGTGAAAAATTTGTAATGTTAAAGATAGATATAAGGAAATATTTAAATCTAGTAATTAAAAAATGAGTTTAGAAAACTGGTTTTCTCACTGAGCCATATTTTGATGTAGTACCCTTTTTAGAAGGGTAAAAATGTATTTTAAATTGAGCCTCCCAGAATTATTGTGGAATTTTGTTTGCTTTTCATAAGCAGAACAGTAGGAGTTTATGCTTGACTGTTTGCTCAAACATATGAACAACAAAACATCATCTTAGCCCTCAAAGGATTGACTGCCTAGGGGTAAAGAGAGATATGAACACAGTTTAAGAGCACCATAAGGTGGATTGTGATTGTACAATAATGGAAAGTGCAGAATGCTGTGGATACTGAGGAAAGAGTGTTAGATTCTAATTGAGGGAATGGAGAGATTTGGCATTTGGGCCTGGGCATCAAAGGTAAATAGAAACCCAACAAGTGGAGCTGAGACAGAAGACTTTCTAGTGTAAAGGTCCACCGACTATGGCCTGTAGGCCAAATCTGACCTGCCACCTGTTTTTGTAAATAAAATTTTATTGTAAGACATCCATGCTCATTAAGCTTATATATTTTAAATTAAGCATACATATATTTTTATATATTATTAAGCTTATATATTTTTAGTTATGTTTGCATTGGAATGGCAGAGTTGAATGGTTGGAACAGAGACCATATGGCCCACGATGCCTAAAGGAAAGGTTTGCTGATCCCTTTTCTACACCAAGGCTGAGAAGTAGAACTTTCTGCAGTGATGGAAATGTTTTGTATTTACACTGCCCGGTATAATAGCCATTAGCCAGTGTGCCCATTGAAGTATGGCTAGTGCAACTAAAGAACTGAATTGTTTCATTTAATTTTAATTTAAATGTAAAATAGTGAAGTGTGTCTCGTGGCTATTGTATCAGTACAGATTTCAACTAAAGCACTGACATGAGCAAAGGCACAAAGCTAGGAGGAATGTTACTAAGGATAATTGATGAATAAGGTAAATATAAGGGTCTAGGCTGGGCATGGTGGCTCATGCCTGTAATCCCAGCACTTTGGGAGGCCGAGGCGGGTGGATCACCTGAGGTCAAGAGTTCGAAACCAGCCTGGCCAACATGGCAAAACCTTGTCACTACTAAAAATACAAAAATTAGCCCGGCGTGGTGGCACACTTCTGTAATCCCAGCTACTCAGTAGGCTGAGGCAGGAGACTCGTTTGAACCCAGGAGGTGGAGGTTGCAGTGAGCCGAGATCACACCACTGCACTCCAGCCTAGATGACAGAGGGAGACCCTGCCTCAAAAACAAAAACAAACAAATATGTTAGGCTTTCAAAGAAGGTGCACTTTATTCACTGAGCTTATAGAGAACCACCAGAAGTTTCTGAGCTGGGCTATCACAGGTATAGATAATGTGCATTAGAAAGACAGCTCTGAAAGCCTTGATGAAGATGTACTGTAAGTCTGAAGATGAATTGGGAAGAAGTACAGTGCTCCAGAGAGAACTGGGACCTGAAGCAGAGCTGTGAAAATGGGCATAGAAAGTCAGGAATATATTTGAAAGGCAGCTTTGGAGTTAGAACTAAACCATATAGTGTGTTGTCCAAGGTGACATTTTTGAGAATGAAAGGAGCATTATTAATAATTATGCCAGTATCCATAATTATGGACAAAAGTCTGTAAACTGGGACTGCTCCAGGTAAACCAGGATATATGCTGATTCTAATAGAGTAAGATCCATGGTCCTTCAGTATAAATGAGGTTAAAAAAAAAAAAAAGGTATGATACAGGCTGGGCGCGGTGACTTACGTCTGTAATCCCAGCGCTTTGGGATGCCGAAATGGGTGGATCACGAGGTCAGGAGATGGAGACCATCCTGGCTAACATGGTGAAACCCTGTCTCTACTAAAAATACAAAAAATTAGCTGAGTGTGGTGGCACACGCCTGTAGTCCCAGCTACTCGAGAGGCTGAGGCAGAAGAATTGCTTGAACCTGGGAGGTGGAGGGTTGCAGTGAGCCGAGATCGCGCCACTGCACTCCAGCCTGGGCAACAGAGTGAGACTTTGTCTCAAAAAAAAAAAAAAAAAAAAAAGATAAGATCCAATAAGATATGGATAGAATAAAAGAAGAAGGGTCTAGTTTACATAATTGAGAAGATGGTAATATTATAAGAGGATGAAGAGATTGGTTTTAGACTTGTAAAATCTGAAGTTGTTGACAACATAGTTGATTCTCTAAAATGTTACTTTAAGAAAGGACTTCTGAGATTTTATATTTATCCTTAATGAAACAAATGAGAATGGTTTTCTTTTGTTTTTTAGATTGGAGTCCACTGCACGCCCATCAGAGAGCTCAGAAGAATTCCTGGAAGAAGAACCCGAACAGAGAGGGATTGAATTTGAGGATGAAAGCAGTGATAAAGATGCACGGCCAGCACTGGAAACGCCGCCACAGCAAGAGAAGCAAGATGGTGAAAAGGTATGAGATCACTTACTCAGTAAAATGAAAATAAGTAAACTAAATTTTACCTTTCGTAATCATATATTGTTAGAAAAGTATACTGATATATTTTAGAGTCTTAGAAATTGTGTGTAGTGTTAAAAAGCATATATATATTAAGCAAGGTCAGGTACTACAGTTGGGGAGAGGATAAAATTACAAGGATAATTTAGTTTATAAAAGTTTGCACTTACAAAAATTTGAATTATATCAAAGATAAAATAGGGATGTTTAGTAAGATCTTTCGGTGCGTTTAAAATATAAGTTAATTTGTAGAATTAAACACACATACACAAATGATACAAGATCTCGTATAGAACCAGTTAAAATGCTTTCAGGTGCAATAAACCTTCAATGGCACCCCCATTTTCGTTAGAGGGCTAAGAATTACTAGTCCAGAAAAAAAAAAATTTGATGACTATTGATCTCACAAATTTCTGGAAAAATAACTAAATTCATGTTTTTTAAACACTAGGAAAAAATATATAAACCCTTGGTAAATAAGTAAACTCTTCATCTGGGTTGATTTTTGCAGCTTTAAAGTATTTATCCCCAGCTTCTTTTTTCTTTATCCATTTCCATTTTTTTCTTTAATGTCTTCCATCTTTTCCTTTCCACAGATTCCCTATTTCTTCTTTCATATGTTTCTTGAAAAAATCTTTCAGCTGTTTGCCAAGTCCAGCAGGCAGGTGAACAAGTGAAACTATATATTACTGATTTTGTTTTCTTTTTCTTTTTGAGACGGAGTTTTGCTCTTTGCACCCAGGCTGGAGTGCAGTGGTGTGATCTTGGCTCACTGCAACCTCTGCTTCCTGGGTTCAAGTGATTCTCCTGCCTTAGCCTCCCAAGTAGCTGGGATTACAGGTGCCCCCCACCATGCCCAGCTAATTTTTGTATTTTTAGTAGAGACAGGGTTTCACCACTTTGGCCAGGCTGGTCTCGAACTCCTGATCTCAGGTGATCTGCCCGCCTCAGCCTCCCAAAAGTGCTGGGATTACAGGCATGAGCAACCGTGCCCCACTAGTTTTGTGTTCTTAAGTTACTCTGATTTAGCTCCTGCTTCCTCTATTTCATGAAGTGACATGCTGTGTCAGCTCACTGCAGCCTCCACCTCCTGGGTTTAAGCAATTCTCCTGCCTCTGCCTCCCAAGTAGCTAGGATTACAGGTGCACCAACATGCCCGGCTAATTTGTGTGTGTGTGTGTGTGTGTGTGTGTGTTTTGAGACAGAGTCTCGCTTTGTCCCGGGCTGGAGTGCAGTGGTGCCATCTTGGCTCACTGCAAGCTCCACCTCCCAGGTTCACGCCATTCTCCTGCCTCAGCCTCCCGAGTAGGTGAGACTACAGGCGCCCACCACCACGCCCGGCTAATTTTTTGTGTTTTTAATAGAGACGGGGTTTCACCGTGTTAGCCAGGATGGTCTTGATGATCTGACCTCGTGATCTGCCGAGACAGGGTTTCACCATGTTTGCCAGGCTGGTCTTGAACTCCTGATCCACTCATCTCAGCCTCCCAAAGTGCTGAGATTACAGGCATGAGCCACCGTACCTGGCCTCATGAAATGATATTCTTATGTTTATTTTTGTAATATTTCTTTTTCCTTTTTTTTTTTTTTCTTTTGAGACAAGAGTCTTGCTCTGTTGCCCAGGCTGGAGTGCAGTGGCACAGTCTTGGCTCACTGCAGCTGGGACTGCAGGTGCCCACCACCACGTCCCGCTAATTTTTTGTGTTTTTAGTAGAGATGGGGTTTCACCGTGTTAGCCAAGATGGTCTCAATCTCCTGACCTCAATCTCAATCCGCCCACCTTGGCCTTCCAAAGTGCTGGGATTACAGGCGTGAGCCATCGCGCCCGGCCTATTTTAGTAATTTTGGGGAGCAGATGGGTGTTTGGTTACATCGATAAATTCATTAGTGGTGATTTCTGAGATTTTGGTGCGCCCGTCACCCAAGTAGTGTTGTATACTATACCCAATGTGTAGTCTTTTATCCTCACCCCCCTCCTACCCTTTCCTGCAAGTCCCCAGAGTCCATTATATCACTCTTATGCCTTTGCATCCTCATAGCTTAGCTCCCACTTATGAGTGAGAACATACGATGTTTGGTTTTCCATTCCTGAGTTTCTTCACTTAGAATAATGGTCTCCAACTCCATGCAGGTTGTTGTGAATGCCGTTATTTCATTCATTTTTTATGACTGAGTAGTATTCCATGGTCTACATATACCACTTTTTTTTTTTTTTTTTTTTTTTTTTTGAGATGGACTCTTGCTCTGTTGCTGGGCTGGAGTGCAGTGGCACGCTCTCAGCTCACTGTAACCTCCGACTCCCTGGTTCAAGTGATTCTCCTGTCTCAGCCTCCCGGATAGGTGGGATTACAGGCACACACCACCACACCCAGTTAATGTTTGTATTTGTAGTAGAGACGGGGTTTCACCATGTTGGCCAGGATGGTCTCGATCTCCTTACCTTCTGATCTGCCCACTTTGGCCTCGCAAAGTGCTGGGATTACAGGCCACCATGCCCGGCCTATATATACCACATTTTCTTTATCCACTCATTGGTTGGTGGGCATTTAGCTTGGTTCCATAGTTTTTGCAGTTGCAAATTGTGCTGCTATAAACATGCACGTGCAAGTGTCTTTTTGATATAATGACTTATTTTTTTCTGGGTAGATAGCCAGTAGTGGGCTTGCTGGATCAAATGGTAGTTCTACTTTTAGTTCTTTAAGGAATCTCCACACTGTTTTCCATAGTGGTTGTACTAGTTTAGTTCCAACCAGTTGTGTAAAAGTGTTCCCTTTTCACCATATTCACTCCCACATCTGTTTTTTTTATTGTGGCCATACTTACAGGAGTAAGGTGGTATCAAATTGTGGTTTTGATTTGCATTTCCTTGATAATTAGTATATTAGGGTTCTCTAGAGGGACAGAATAGGATAGATGTATATAAAGGGGACTTTATTAAGGAGTATAAAGTCACATGATCACAGAGTCCCATAGTAGACCATCTGCAAGGTGAGGAACAAGGAAGCAAGGAAGCCAGTCTGAGTCCCAAAGCTAAAGAACCTGGAGTCTGATGTTTGAGGGCAGGAAGCATCCAGCTCTGGAGAAAGATGTAGACTGGGAGCCTAAGCCAGTCTAATCTCTCCATGTTCTTCTGCCTGCTTTTTATTCTGGCCATGCTGGCAGCTGATTAGATGGTGCCCACCTGGATTGAGGGTGGGTTTGCCTCTCCAGTCCACTGACTCAAATGTTAATTTCTTTTGGTAACACCACCCTTACAGCCACACCCAGGATCAATACTTTGCATCCTTCAGTCCAATCAAGTTGACACTTAGTATTAACCATTACAAGTCTACCCCTTGTCAGCTTGAACCCATACACACTTCCTGAGATCATACATAGTCTTTAAATAAAGACAATAATGTAATAATTATGCCTAACACAATACAACTGTCATTCGTACAACTGGAAACCCCCAACCCAAATAATATTATGTAAAGTTAACACTTAATTGCTCATATGAAGTCAATAAATCTTATGTCACATGATGAAGGAAAAGGGAAATAAAATGAAGGTATTTTCTTATTACAAGTGTATACATGCACAAACATGTTCTTAACCAAATAAGGAGGAAATACTCATGACAATTACAGTCATCATTTCTGCAGCTGGTCACGTGGTTGAAGCTGGTGTTGATGACTACCTTCTTCTGCTACCCATTCTGTATTCCCTTTGCCTTCAGCAAGCACTTTAGCAGGTTGTGTTTTTTATTTCCTAGTGTAGTAACGCAAACCTTCATTCCTGAAGAGTCTGGGCCATTTGTAGTCTTGCCTGGATTGGGCTGTTGTAGTTTCCCATTGACCTTAATCACAGGGCATCGTAATACTAAGAGACACCCCAAGGGATCTCCTATATTCCATGCATACTCTTCCTTAACTCCATTGTGGAGTAGTAGACTGATTTCATCTTGATAGCCTGGGTCAGTCACCGTAGCCAACACTGTAGCTCCCTCAGCCTGTTGACTTTAGGAGGAGCCCAAAGTGTCCAGGTGGCAATCTTAACTTCCAGTTTAATGGAATCATTGTTGTGTCTCCTGGTGGCAGCATTCCTCTCTCTGGAACTAATACCTCTAGGCCAGCAGAACGTAATGTTATGGGGACAGGAAGCAAAAATTTTGCTAGTGGATCACTAGGGGTGAAGGTGAGTGAGGCCATTCCCACTTTTACCCCTGGATTCCTGGACCTGTGAATCCTGTCTATAAGAGAAACAGTACCATATACTGAAATGCTGATTCAGAGCCTACACAGCCTGCTAGAGACCTTTGCCTCAGCCCTGCATAGTATTATCACCTAGTTGGTGTTGTAATTGTGATTTCAAAAGCACATTCCACTGTTCTGTCAATCCAACTGCTTCAGGATGATGGGGAACATGGTAAGAACAGTGAATTCCCTGAGCATGAGCCCGCTGCCGCACTTCTTTAGCTGTAAAGTGACTGCCTTGTTCAGAGGCAATGCTGTGTGGAGTACCATGACAGATAAGGCATTCCGTGAGTCCATGGATGGTAGTCTTGGCAGAAGCACTGCATACAGGATAGGCAAACTCATATCCAGAGTAGGTGTCTGTTCCAGTGAGGACAAACCTCTGCTTTTTCCATGATGGAAGAGGTCCAGTATAATCAACCTGCCACCAATTAACTGTTTGATCACCCTGAGGACTGGTGTCATAAGGGTGTCGTAAGGGCTTAGTGTTGGTCTGTGCTGCTGGCAAATTGGGCACTCAGCAGTGGCCGTAGCCAGGTCAGCCTTGGTGAGTAGAAGTCCATGTTGCTGAGCCCACGTGTAACCTCCATCCCTGCCACCATGGCCACTTTGTTCATGGACCCATTGGGCGATGACAGGGGTGGCTGGGAAAGGAGGCTGAGTAGTGTCCACAGAACAAGTCATCCTACCCACTTGATTATTAAAATCCTCCTCTGCTGAGGTCACCGTTTGGTGAGCACTCACATGGGATACAAATATCTTCAGTTTTTTACCACTCAGAGAGGTCCATCCACATACCTCTTCCCCACATTTCTTTGTCACCAATTTTCCAATCATGCTTCTTTCAAATCCCTGACCATCATCCAAACCATTGGCTACAGCCTATGAATCAGTATATCGTCACACATCTGGCCATTTCTCCTTCCTCGCAAACTGCACAACTAGGTGCACTGCTCGAAGTTCTGCCCACTGGGAAGATTTTCCTTCACTAGTGCCCTTCAGGGATGTTCTAGAAAGGGGCTGTAGTGCTGTAGCTGTCCACTTTTGGGTGGTGCCTGCATATCATGTGGAACCATCTGTGAAACAGGCCCTAGTCTTCTCTTCCTCTGTCAACTGATTATAGGGAACTCCCCATGAGGCCATCGGTGCAGGCTGGGGAAAAGGAGGCAGAGTGGCAGGAGTGGAGACCATGGGCGTTTGAGCAACTTCCTCATGTAACTTACTCGTGTCTTCAGGACCTACTCAAGCCCGATCACATATATACCACTTCAATTTGATGATGGAATGCTGCAGTGCATGACCCACTTTATGATTAGATGGGTCAGAAAGCACCCAGTTCATGATAGGCAGTTCAGGTCGCATGGTGACTTGATGACCCATAGTCAAACATTCAGTTTCTACCAAAGCCCCGTAACAGGCCAAGAACTGTCTCTCAACAGGAGAGCATCTGCAGAAGATGGCAGGGCTTTGCTCCAAATTCTTAGAGGCCTCCACTGTGATTCACCTATGGGGGCCTGTCAAAGGCTCCAAACAGTACTTGTCTCTCAAAAGGAGAGTAGTTATCTGCAGAAGATGGCAGGACCTTGCTTCAAAATCCTAGAGGCCTCTTCTGTCATTCACCTATGGGGGCCTGCCAAAGGCTCCTAACAGCATCCCTATCTGCCACTGACACCTCAAGCACCATTGGATCTGCTGGATCATACAGCCCAAGTGGCAGAGCAGCTTGCACAGCAGCCTGGACCTGTCGCAGAGCCTTATCCTGTTCTGGAGCCTACTCAAAACTGGCAGCCTTTCGGGTCACTCGATAAATGAGTTGGAGTAACACAACCAAATGAGGAATTTGTTGCCTCCAAAATCCAAGTGGGCCAACTATGTGTTGTGCCTCTTTCTTGGCTGTAGTAGGGGCCAAAGGCAGCATCTTACTCTTTACCTTAGAAGGAATATCTCCACAGGCCCCACACCACTGGACCCCTAGAAATTTTACTGAGGTAGAAGGTCCCTGAATTGTAGTTGGATTTATTTCCCATTCTCTGGCATGCAAATGTCCCACCAGTAAGTCAGTGTGCTTGCTACTTCTTGCTGACTGGATCCCATCAGCATAATGTCATCAATGTTATGGACCAGTGTGATAACTTGTGGAAGCAAAAAGCAATCAAGGTCTCTTTGAACAAGGTTATGTCACAAATGTGGAGAGTCGATATACCCCTGAGGTGGGACAGTAAAAGTATATTGCTGGCCTTGCCAGTGGAACACAAATTGCTTCTGGTGGGCCTTATGGACAGGAACAGAGAAAAAGGCATTTGGCAAATCAGTGGCTGCATACCAGGTACCAGGAGATGTGTTAATTTGCTCAAGCAATGAAACCACATCTGGTGCAGCAGCTACAACTGGAGTCACCACTTGGTTATGCTTATGATAATCCACTGTCATTGTCCAAGATCCATCTGTCTTCTGCACAGACCAAATGAGAGAGTTGAACGGGGATGTGGTGGGAATCACTACCCCTGCACTGTCCTTGATGTTGGCACTAATCTCCGCAGTGCCTCCAGGGATGTGATACTGTGTGTGTTTGACTATTTTTCTAGGTAGAGGCAACTCTAATGGTTTCCATTTGGCCTTTCCCACCATAATAGCCCTCACCCCACCAGTCAGGGATCCAATATGGGGGCTCTGTGAGCTGCTAAGTATGTCTATACCAATTATGCATTCTGGCACTGCAGAAATGACCACAGGATGAGTCCGGGGACCCACTGGACCCACTGTAAGTCACACCTGAGCTAAAATTCCATTAGATTATCTGATCTTCATAAGTCCCTACTTTAACCACAATGACGTTTTGGGTCACCCGGAATCAATGTCAGCTCAGAGCCAGTGTCCAGTAGTCCTCGAAATGTCTGATCATTTCCCTTTCCCCAGTGCACAGTTACCCTGGTCAAAGGCCAGAAGTCTCCTTGGAGAAGGATGGGAGAAAGATTCACAGCATAAATTGTCGGTATTGTAGTGGAGTCCTTCCTCAGGGGGCTTAATTCAAGGGGTTCTGGGTCTATAAAGTGGCTCAAGTCTGGAAATTGAGGGGCTGTGATTCTCTTGTTTTCTGTAATTCAAATTAGTCTTTTGTCCACTTGACCTGGAAGTTTTCCATTTATATGAATTAAGTAGGAATTCAGTAGGCTTCCTATCAATTCTACTTCTGGGAACACTGATTAATTAGCCAGTGCAAAAGCTCTACACAAGTCAGATAATTCTGATTGCTGCTTTGCCTCTGTGGTCCATTATGGTAGCTCGCCCACCCTGCATTTGATGGTTGAGTGCTCCCACTTGGCCCCTGCCACCTCTGGATCCAATTATTCCCATTGTATTTAAATTTTGTAGTTGAGTGACTGTGGTTCCCAGTTAGATCTGGCATATAGAGAAGAGCAATCATAGAGCTCTTCAAAGATTCATGTGCTGCCCTCACAAATCTCTTTCACAAAGCATTGGTCAAGGGTATATCTTCTGGACCTTCTCAGCTGGGATGAGTAGGTCTAACGTGACTAATTCACTCCACCATCCCAATCTCCCTAAGCCTTTGGATCCCTTCCTCTACATTAAACCAAGGGAGATCAGGCATTTCTAGCTCGCTCAGAGTGAGCCATCTTTTAATCCGTATTTCAGCTAACCAAGCAATCAAGCTATTAGAACCTTTTTAAACTCCCTGAGCAGCAACATTAAATGCAGAGTCCCTGCTTAGTGGGCCCAAATCAATAAATTTAGCCTGATGCAACTCTGTGTTCCTTCCACCATCATCCCACACCCTTAACATCCATTCCCACACCTGTTCTCCAGATTCCTGCCTATATAAATTAGAAAACTCAGTGTTTTTCAAGTGTAGCACACCTCCTTGTGGGTTACACTCTGAACTTCACCTCTAGGGGGCCGCTGGGACTTTAGTCCTTATAGGTCTAGAAGCAAACAGGGCTGATTCTCCTCTCCTGAGGTAATGTTACCACTACTGGGGATGGTGAAGCTGTTTCTTCTGGCAAAAAGGCTCATCAGAGTTTATAAGCTCTGTGTCCCCAGCGTCATCAGGGTCCTCCTACATGTCCCCATTCCAAGTTGCAGGTTCCCATTCTTTTCCAATCAGGGCTCTCACTTTAACAGTAAACACCTGGCGAGGCTGTGCATGTGCCTTTCATTGCAGGTCAGCCACTCACAAGATAAGAGGTTGTGTCTGATTTTCCACAATTTCAGCTCTTTGTCTACAGGAGACAAGACTCTCACTCAGGGCTTTTGAAGTATCTGCTTTTGAAACCTGGAGTTAGAATCCCTGAGTTCATCATTGTTTTTCATCACTTTGTCCAGTGAACTTAGGAGCAGCCAACCAACTTCATTGTGTTCCTTGGTTCTCCACATATGGTCAAAGGTATTAAGTGTAGAGTCACCAAACTTTTTCCCTCTCAGAAGTGGTGAATCAGGAGTGTCAAATGCATTTATTTTGCATAACTCTAAACAGTTCATGCCAAGGACTATCAGTGTTCGCCGAACTACTAGAAGTAGAGTCCTTAGCATTTTGGGGTCTGATCATATTAAGGAGCCATCTCCAGAAACCCACCGACAAAAGAACTCCATCCTTAATATTCTGTTCCTCTAGAACCACTCCTGGTACCAAAGTCTGTTAGGGTTCTCTAGAGGGACAGAACTAATAGGATAGGTGTATATATAAAGGGGAGTTTTTAAGGAATGTTAACTTGCACGATCACAAAGTCCCACAATAGGCTGTCTGCAAGCTGAGGAGCAAGGAAGCCAGTCTGAGTCCCGAAGCTGAAGAACCTGGAGTCCTATGTTTGAGGGCAGGAAGCATCCAGCACAGGAGAAAGATGTAGGCTGGGAGGCTAAGCTAGTTTAATCTCTTCATGTTCTTCTGCCTGCTTTTTATTCTGGCCATGCTGGCAGCTGATTAGATGGTGCCCACCTGGACTGAGGGTGGGTTTGCCTCTTCCAGTCCACTGACTCAAATGTTAATTTCTTTTGGTAACACCACCTTTACAGCCACACCCAGGATCAATACTTTGCATCCTTCAATCCAATCAAGTTTACAGTATTAGCCATCACAATTAGTGATGTTGAGCATTTTTCCATGTTTGTTGGCCATTTGTGTATCTTCTTTTGAGAATTGTCTATTCATGTTCGTATCCCACTTTTTGATAGGAAACTATATATATGCATATGTGTGTGTGTGTGTATTGAGACATTTTCACTCTGTCACGCAGGCCGGAGTGCAGTGGCATGATCTCAGCTCACTGCAACCTCCATCTCCTGAGTTTAAGCGATTCTCATGCCATAGCCTCCTGAGTAGCTTGAATTACAGGCATGTGCCACCATGCCGGGCTAATTTTTGTATTTTCAGTAGAGATAGGGTTTTTGCCAATGTTGGCCACTCTGGTCTTGAACTCTGGACCTCAAGTGATCCGCTCCCCTTGGCCTCCCAAAGTGCTGGGATTACAGGTGTAAACCACTGTGCCTGGCTGGAAACTATTTTTAAATGGCATTTTTATTGTAGAAAATTGAGAAAATGAAAAAAAGTACATATGGGAAGTTAAACCTCAAATTTTTTAAAAACAAGATTTGTATGCATCTAGACGTTTATGGAAATATGTATTTGTGGGGGTTTTCTTTCACTTTTGTTTTTGTTTTTTTTGGAGACAGAGTCTCGTTCTGTCGCCCAAGCTGGAATGTAGTGGCACAATCTCGGCTTAACTGCAACCTCTGCCTCCCGGGTTCAAGCAGTTCTCTGCCTCAGCCTCCCCAGTACCTGGGATTACAGGTGCCCGCCATCACACCCAGCTAATTTTTGTATTTTTAGTAGAGATGGGGTTTCACTATCTTGGTCAGGCTGGTCTTGAACTCCTGACCTCATGATCCACCTGCCTTGGCTTCCAAAGTGCTGGGATTACAGGTGTGAGCCACCACGCCTGTCCTTTTCTTAACTTTTAAAAAGTTAAGATTATATTGTACATACTTCATGGAACCTATTTCATCCAATAAGACATATAGCAGTGCCAGTGACAACTTCCATTTTAATTTTTTTTTTTTTAACCTGGGTTGATTATCCTCTCTTCCTGAGGTTCTCTGGTCTCCTGACTTCATAACACTACTGCACTTTGGTTTCTTGTTTTTTTTTTTTTTTTTTTTTTTGAGACGGAGTCTCGCTCTGTCTCCTCTGGCTGGCACGATCTCTCTGGCTCACTGCTACCTCTGCGTCCTGGGTTCAAGCTAATCTTCTGCCTCAGCCTCCCGAATAGCTGGGACTACAGGCGAGTGCCGCCACACCCGGCTAATTTTTATATTTTTAGTAGAGATGGAGTTTCACCATATTGGCCAGGCTGGTTTCTTGGTTTTTCTATCTCTGAAGTATTATTTTTATTTTTTGACTCTTCTCATACTTGCTTTTTCCCCCTTATTGTGGACACACTGGAAAAAGTCCTTGATTTTCTGAACTTTGGTTCATGTTTTCTTTTTTGAAAATACATCCAATCTCATGACTTCAACTGTTTTATCTCTGGGAATGACCAGTAACTCTAGACTTACCTCTCTCTCCCACTCTGGTCATTTTTATGAGCTTTATATTACCTTCTGTGTGCACTCTCTTCTGTGTATCATCTGGTATAATAAAATAGATATTATTTTATAGATGATTTTTATTTTAGAACAATTTGCTTTCTTACTATAGAAAAATTAAAATCCCTGATTTCTCTTTTGGAAAAATTTCCTTGATATGCTTTTAGGGGTCCTACACAATGCAGTCAAATCTTTTGTGAACACTTGAGTGCATCAGTTTTATAATTTTAATAATGGTAATAAAATTCCCTTTAAGTATTAGAATGTCAGGATTAGAAATACTTGACATTAAATATAAGTTAATCGATAAACTTTGGAAGAATTTTAGAAATTGGAGAGTTCATGTTATCAAATAGCATCTCCATATTTTAATGATATGCAAGGAGCAGGACTGTTCAGAAATGACCCTGGCGTTGACTGAGACTGGGACTCTCTCCTCCCAGCAAGCAGCAGCAGCACCTAAACTGAACTTCCCATTAGACTGTTAGTGCTTCCTACGTCTGGCACAGTAAACTGTAATTTCCCATAGGACCCAAAGATTCCAGATTTTGAACAGCTGGTGTTATGTAAAGAACGGGCATCAAGTCTATACTCTGGTGCCTTTTTCCTGAAAAGGTTCTTCCCATGATTGCCCTATAAGAAGGAAGAACAAGAAGTGGGTAGGGTCTTTTCATTGAATCTCCGACCCACACTGTGTATCCACAGAGCATCCTGGTCCTGCCCTATCTTTCCTTAAGAGCAGTGGGAGTATGGGGTACTCAGGATTATTTTATTTTGCTGATACTGGCTTATGAGTTTCCCTCTTCCCCCAATAAGACTGTTCTTTAACCTATGTTCTATAATGTAAACTTGAGTCTTGGTATAGGATAGGTAGGCACTGAGAAGGGACCCGTCATGCATGACAAATAAGTTAGTTTGTAATCATGTCCTTTTTCCCCCTCTTCTCATGGTGTAGGAATCTGAATTAGAGCCTATGAATGGTGAGATAATGGATGATTCTCTTAAGACCTCACTTATAACAGAAGAGGAAGACTCCACTAGTGAAATTTTAGATGAAGAATTAAAATTGCAGCCTTTTAATTCCAGTGAAGATTCTACAAATCTTGTTCCACTGGTGGTAGAATCTTCAAAACTCTCTGAGGCAGATGCACCAGATAAGGTAAGGGGCGATGAGCTATTTTTTAATAAAGTATACCAATGTTGGTGACATTAGGGGGGAGGGTGCATGGTATACATATTTGCTTCCACCTTAACATGTACAGTGCTTTAGGAAGATTAACTTTTATAGTAGATTTGATATTATAAGAAAATGTAATCAGTAATATTCTATAAATTCAAATATTATAAACATTCATATCTGATATGTGGTAACAAAATGAGTTTTATTACTTTTAATACTTTGTACTTAGGAAATGCTTAGAAAAATGGATAAAGCATTATCAAATATTTGAGTACCTATATTGGTTATATAGTCTATGACTAAAACAGTAATTTATATTTGTGTTAATTAGGCAGACAGATTAAGTTAGTGGGGGAAAAAATCCTGGAGTATTTTAAAAGAAATTTAATTTTGTTACTTTTGAACATTATAGTTTATGGCTAAAAAACTGTTGTATGGGATTATTTATTAGTGTCTCACCTAAGTAAAAGAATAAAACGTCCATTGCCCTAACTTACCTAATGAAACCGTAGTCAAACTTAAGTGTGGTGGCACAGTGAAGTCCCAAGGTATTTTTGGTTCTGGCTCCAGTAACACCAGGAAACTAAAAAAACTGAGTTGATTCATGATTTTGAAGAATCTTGATATGAAGTTTAATGTGTCTTAATTACAAATAATTATTTTATTATATCCTCAAAGAACTTAGTGTATTAAAATTACCATGTGACACAATTTTGAAGAAATTGAGTTGTATTCAGAATATATACACCTTTAGCAGAACAGAAATTCAAAAAAATACATGATTTTGAGTAATGAATACTGAATTGTTTAAATTGTAGTTCAGTGTCATTGCATATTAGAGTCTGAGAAGAATTTATTTTTAGAACTGTATTACAAGTTTATTTACTGACTAGGTTTTTAATTTTCAGACCCCACGTATACCTGACTCAGAAATGTTGATGGATGAAGGCACATCTGATGTAAAGGGGCACACGGAAGAGAAACTGTCCCTACTTCCAAGAAAGAAAGCACACCTTGGGAGTTCAGATAATGTTGCTACTATGTCACATGAAGAACGATCTGATGGTGGTTTTCCAAACTCTGTGATAGCTGAATTTTCTGAAGAACCAGTCTCTGAGAACTTATCTCCCAATACTACTTCCTCATTGGAAGACCAGGGTGAGGAGGGGGTATCTGAGCCCCAGGAAACATCTACTGCTCTTCCTCAGAGTTCTTTGATAGAGGTTGAACTTGAAGATGTGCCATTTTCACAGAATGCAGGACAGAAGAACCAGTCAGAGGAGCAGTCTGAAGCATCTTCTGAGCAACTGGATCAGTTTACACAATCGGCAGAAAAAGCTGTTGATAGCAGCTCAGAGGAAATAGAAGTGGAAGTGCCTGTGGTAGACAGGCGGAATTTAAGAAGAAAGGCCAAAGGGCATAAAGGACCTGCTAAGAAGAAAGCTAAGCTGACCTGAAGGAAGAAGAAAAGTGGATGATAAACCCTCTTCTTTGTAACATAATTGTTTTTAAAATATGGTAATTAATAAACAGCATGGGGCACAGGACAAAAATTTCCAAAATTTCAATTTGAACTTATTTACTATGCAGTTTTTCGCTTCCCTTTAGAACGTAGAATTCACCATTCTTTTTAATTATTCAGGCTATTTTTGGTAAATGCAATTTTTTATTTTTATTAACCATGTTTCAATTTTGGAAACCAGATCATATTATATTTTCTTTATCAGGTGGTACATCTGACCATTATTTCAAAAATATAATTAAAAAACTGAAAGTAGCAGGATTTCCATTACTTACAAGGATCACAGAAATCTTTTATACTAAGGGTTTTAATAGTAAAACTTGGTGAGGGTTCTAGAAGTTTTAAATTTCAAAACCAATCACCAATTTTTTAAAATGTAGGCATGCCTAAACAAAAGTGTCAATAAATTAGAATAAATATAACTTCAAGTAAACGAGAGCACAAAAAGAGAAACAAACTTACGGTCAAATGTTCATGAAGATATTTTGGTTTTGGCCTCTTAATCCTAGATATAATGCGTTTTTTTCCTTTGACTTCACTATGGAAAGGTACACATATTTATTCTATCATCTGATGTTAACAGTACTGTCAGGGATTTAACTGTGGCATGTGGGGACTAATTATTTAAAATTTCATTTGAAGGATTAGTTTGCTATAATTTTTTGTCTGCATATGTGCAGATGCCTAGAAGTTTAGACTTCACTTTCACCTTTAATCAGGTAAAAATCACAACTATAATTTAGAGACATAGTTTAATTTGGACTTCTGGTCCTGATCAGACAGATAAATTAAGCTGGAGATTTTACTTTTATCCTAACCCAGTTAACATCTATATTTCAGAAGTGTGAGGCTCCTTCCTAAGGCATCTCCTTAAATTTTGCCACCTCCCTAATTCTACTACAGTCTTATTTCTATTCCCCCACAGCTTTCATCACTTCTCTAACTCATGGAGTGATTCTCCAATCAACAGATCTTCCTGCCTGCTGGCTTATGCCCTTGATGTCCATTTTTGGGTAGGTTTGGAGGTGCACTCCACAATGTTAGACCTATATGGCATGGGTAAAACTGCCTTGGGGAACTATGGTTACAAGGGCTTCAATCAAATTGGAAGAGGCTTCAGTCATCCTTTGATTTGTACTGTGAGTACTGGTTGCAAGCTGGCCTGTTAAGTGTATATTGTGTTGCCATAGCAAAGGCCTAGGAAAATTTGAAGAAAAAAACCCTGAACTGTTAATTTTTGTAATTTATTTAAAAATGAACAAAATGGTTATTAGAATCCAAAGAAAATCTAAAAACAATTCTACTCTTTGGAAATATTATGTGTACTCAAGTTTGCACTTAAGTTGGAGAATGTTTTGAGACCATTTAGATTGTTTTAAAAATAGCTTGATCTTGATCCTTACGCAAAAGAAACATTGCGATTTGTATCATTATTTGAGATAGCTAAGGATTGATGTTGAAAGTTTATTCAGTCTATAGTAAGCTGATGTCATGTCAATAAATTTTGTTTGGGGATGTTGGTATTTTCGATCTAATTAGTTAAAATCTTTTAGCAGACAAAATAGTAAACCCTCTTATTTGTGTTAGATTTTGAACACCTGTATTATCCTATATTTTCTTTAATTATTAGTCAGAGGTAAGCCAGATTATTTCATACTAAATGAAAATTAAAGTGCTTTGGCCATTTATTTTCTCAACAAATCTAATACTAAGTTAAAAAAAAAAAGTATGACTACTATTAGTTAATCTACCATTTATGCTGTTTTATACATTTTATGAGAAACTTCTGTCAACATCACAAAGGGAAATACTCTGTTAAGATTCAGTAAATGCTTAACCTTTACATTTTTCATTTCTTAGATTTGAAAACAATACTTTTAGATATTTTATTTTTACTTGGGTTTGTTTAAACTACTTTCTTTTTAAATTATTTTAAACATGGAACGCTTCATGAATTTGTGTGTCATCCTTACACAGGGGCCATGCTAATTTTCTCTGTATTCCAATTTTAGTATATGTGCTGCTGAAGTGAGCACTAAAAGACTTTCTTTTGGGAAGTGTAGTTTTTTAAAGATTGAGCTCACTGGCTCAACTCGATGTGTGAATATAGTTGAGTTTACAAAAAATGTTTAATCATATATGACCACTGGGGGCTAACAGTATAAACTTATTCTTGTTAAACTTGTTTGGGTTAAATAGTAAGTGAATTCTAAGCAATTTCTAAGGTTTTTGTTTAGCACACAAGAACACTTCTGTTACAGATGATCTCTGACAGAAAATGTTATTTTGGGATTTATAGATTATAAAAGGAAAAATTAGATCACTTGGAAAAACCTAACTCATGTTCAGTAACTTGAGTATAGAATTTATACCACAGTTTATCTTCAATAAGGAACCTACATGAACTTAATCAGTTATCTGTAGTTTTTGCAAGGCATTAGAAAAAATTTCACAATTACAGGGGACTGAAAATGTGATTTCAACCAGCTAGTTGTTGAATGTCCAGTCACATTACACATAGTCCTTTGTGAACTTGTTTGTGAAGGAAGTTCACTTTTTGTGTACATACGTGTATATTTCCTTGTGTAATATAAAGCAGATGGTTATTAGCAGTATTTTAGTTCTTTCAAGTTATAAATTATTCAATTGCTAGACATCACAGAAATTAGTATATTTAAGAATTTATTATAAAGCTTCTCTACAACTTTTAAAGGTGAGAGGGTCTATTATGATTTTTTATAAAATCAAACAGCATGATTTAGAACGTCGGTCTTCTACTTAAAATGTGTCTATATTCATGGTATTTCCATTCAGTGTAGATGGTAAAGAAAACATCTAGTCATTAAAGATTTACTTTTAGTAGACTCCAGAACACTACTTACAATGGGGTTTCAGTGACTAGAAATCTTGAAGGTTTATGATTGCATCAAATTGAGCCTGTACTAATATCTAAATATCTGCTCTTATGTTCTGCTTTATCCCTTGGGATTACCTTCTAAGGTTTGGTCACACCAGCAAACTGAAACAGATCTTAATGTAAATAAAGAATTTATACTAGTATTACTCATCTGTGTTACAGTATTTTGGAAAACGTTTCAGGTGTCATCTAGTCTTTCATGGGTGTGTTTAGTTACAAGTGTTATGCTTATGTTTTCATACTTAATATCAAGCTTTCTTTGTATCTTACAAGATAGTAATTTTGGTTCTAAAAAAACAAGCAAACTTCATTTTTGTAGTATCCAGAAATTACCTGGAGTCAATATTTTTATTCGCCTTGTAGAACTTGTGATCCACACATCACCCATTTATATTAGTGGCAAAATTATCTGCTAAAATCTAACTGTAAGAAAGGCTTACCTTCTGTCATCAAGTGATTGTATCATCCTGGATTGCCATTTCCAAGGAACTAGCCTTTCTTTTCCTAAGTGTCTGTATGTGTTCTAAAACTTCTAGTATATTTATAGAACTTAGAAAAAATGTTACATTATTCAGAGTAGCAAGTCTTACTGGAATACTTATATTTGTTTTCCTTTTTTTTTTTTTTTTTAAGTTTAAAAGTAGTAATTAAACCTATATTTTGTGATTGTTTCCTGGTCTGTGTTTTGAAATTCTTTTCCTTCTGTTTTCCTCATGAAGATGTTTCAGATACTGAACTTGTTTAGACATTGAATGACTTTGTTAAAGGCACAATTAATCACATTGGTTGTACTCTGAAGACAGACTTCTTAAAAAAAAAAAAATAAACAATTTAAAACAATGTGGTGATTATAGATTAATGTAATGTACTGCCACCCTTAAAGCCACAACATACAACAGATCACAAAAGTGCTTTCACCAAGTTACAACCCTAAAACCTTACCTTCTTACATCATCTAAGTAACTGCAAATAAATTTCTCCTCAGGGAATCAGTGCAGTCTTCTTTTTCCTTTTAAAACTTAGCTGGAGTTACTTAAACTAATTCTTAATACCATTCTGAAAATATAAATATACTGTTTAGAATACAGAAAATGCTAAGAAAGTACAAATACTTTAGTATTTTTTTTTCATTTTCATGAAATTCAAGTAGAAAATAGTGCCAAGTACATATTATTACACATGGTAAATGAAATGAAAATGTTTAGAATGTAATTCACTAGACCTTTTGCTGTACTGGATTTCACAGGTGAAAAGATTTCTCTAAGAGTTTTGAACTTTTAGTGTCTTCTCACATACTTTTAGTGTAAACACTGTAAACATCTGTATTAATGCTACCTTTTTTAGGATTAATGATTAATGAGGTAGAAGATACTTCAGTTAAATTCTCAGACACATAATTGTGTATTAACCTTTCTGAAAGGCATTTTCAACGAACACTGTGGTGTTTTCAGGAAATTACCGAATACCCACGCACAAATGCAGATATTGATGAGGTAGGGTATTTGTATATTTGCTTTTTTTCAATCATTCAATTTTATGAACACGGGGTCTAGGCAGATTTCAAAATAAAGACCATTTATAAAACAGGACCATTTTAATGTTTACAATTTAATAAATCTCTTCATTGCAGACAGGTATGGCTGTTTGGTAGTATTCAGAAATATCACAGTAATGGCAGTTTTCTCAATTGGTGTGTAGTCCTCGATAATTATATATGAAATTGCTGTCAAACCAGTAAGACTGCATTTATACATCCATCATTTTCAGGATTGTTGGTAACCTGGGCATATTTTCCTAAGGAAAACAAAACCAAAAAAGGGAAAAGGGAGGGTTGTTACCTAATAAAAATTAATTTTAAAGAATATAACTTTTGCCCTTTTATTATTTCCCATCTTAATACAGGGTTTCACTCTTATTCCCCAGGTTGCAGTGCGGTGGTGTGATCTCGGCTCACTGCAACCTTTGCCTCCTGGGCTCAAGCGATTCTCCTGACTCAGCCTTCTGAGTAGCTGAGACCACAGGCACACGCTACTGCCTGGCTAATTTTTTTGTTTTTGTATTTTGTAGAGATGGGGTTTTGCCATGTTGCCCAGGCTGGTCGCGAACTCCTGAGCTCAAATGATCTGCCTGCCTTGGCCTCCCAAAGTGCTGTGATTATAGGCGTGAGCCACTGTGCCCAACCATGCCTAAAATATTACTAATTACCACTTTTAATAAGAAATGAACCGTAAAGGATAAATGAGATTTTACAAAATTCAATCATTTAAGAACTTAAGTTCTGAATACAATTTTCATATAAATAGTGTTTTTGCAAATAATGGTCAGCTCCATGTTACTAGTACATTGCATTAACAGGCTTTTGTGGATTGACCTGAGCATTGTCACTTTTTCACATAATTATTCCCGCAAATTGTATCAAGTTTTAAATGAGTTTCAAGTCAAGGTAACAACGTATCTTAAAACTGAGGTCAGCTGACATGAAGTATAAGCCAATCACTGAAGAAGTTGTAGTGTGTATTCTTCCCTTTCAAAGAAGTTGGATCTGGTAGTTGGATCTGGTACTAAAGGTAGAAAACTAAGCAAATGAGGGCGTTTAAAATTAGTGCATGACACGTTTCTGTTTTATTACTGATCTATTGTGATTACACGTTTGTTGTATGCCTCCCTTCCTCTGCTCATGGTTAACTTATTCTATTTTTTTACAATTTTTTTTTTTTTAGTTACAACTTCGAAGGCATCTGCTTCCCTTGTAATAAAACAACTTTTATTAAAAAGGATCAAAATATCTTAATTTTACTTATTTTTGAGACGGAGGCTTGCTCTGTCTCCCAGGCCGGAGTGCAGTGGCATGGTCTCAGCTCACTGCAAGCTCCAGGTTCAAGTGATTCTCCCGCCTCAGCCTCCCGAGTAGCCGGGATTACAGGCACTCACAACCATGCCTGGCTAATTCTTTTGTATTTTTAGTAGAGACGGGGTTTTGTCATGTTGACCAGGCTGGTCTCCAACTCCAGTCTCAAGTGAACTGCCTGCTTTGGACTCCCCAAATGCTGGGATTACAGGTGTCAGCCACTGCGCCCGGATAGCAAGGGGGCTTTTTAAAGCCTGGAAGCTTCTACATGATTTCTGGGAGGTCAGGAGAATCCCATTAACAGAATGAACTAAACTGTGTTAAATCAGTTTCAATTATTATTATTATTACTTTTTGAGACAGAGTCTTGCTCTGTCATCCAGGCTGGAGTGCAATGGCACGACTGCAGCTCACTGCAACCTCGGCCTCCCAGGTTCAAGCAATTCTCCTGCCTCTGCCACCCAAGCAGCTGGGATTACAGGCGTGGGCCACCACACCTGGCTAATTTTTGTATTTTTAGTAGAAATGGGGTTTCACCATGTTGGCCAGGCTGGTCTTGAACTCCTGGCCGCAGATGATCTGTCTGCCTCAGCCTCCCAAAGTGCTGGGATTACAGGCTGAACCACCACTCCTGGCAGTTTCAATTAGTTATCAGTTTACCTGCGTGGGACAGATAGTTCTATTTCTTTAAATTTAATAGGTATTTTCTCTTAATGTTAGCATGTAAATATAAGAAGTATTTCCATAATATTTGTAAACTTATGGCAAAAGAAATTTTTTCTTACAGAAAACATCTTAAGTCATTGGCTAATACTTCATGTCAGCTGACCTCGCTTTTAAAATATGTTTGATATATGCCTCCCTTCCTCTGCTCATGGTTAATTCATTCTATTTTCTTAAAATATTTCTTAGTTATAACTTTGCATCTGCTTCCCTTATAATAAATAATTTTTATTAAAAAGGTTAAAAAAATTTTTTTTTTGAGATGGAGTCTTGCTCTATTTCCCAGTCTGGAGTGCAGTGGCACAATCTCAGCTCATTACAAACTCTGCCTCCTGAGTTCAAGTGATTCTCCTGCCTCAGCCTCCCAATGGCGGAGATTACAGGTGCTCGCCATCACACCCAGCCAATTTTTTTGTATTTTTAGTAGAGACGGGTTTTGCCATGTTGTCCAGGCTGGTTTCAAACTCCTGACCTTAGGTGATCCACCCCCTTCAGCCTCCCAAAGTGCTAGGATTACAGGCGTGAGCTGTTGCGCCTGGCCAAAAAGGATCAAAATAAATCTAACAGAATGTATTACACCTTATGTAACTAAAACCAGTAAGCTAAATTTTAAAACAATTGTATTTACTACTTTTTCTATAAAGTATTTTTTACTAAAGATTTACATCTGATTTACATTGTTTTAACTTAGCTCTACTGCATTAAAAAATTTTGCTGTGTATTTTAATACATCAACTTGAAGAGTATTTCTATTAGTACTGCAGAACAGCAACAGCCCTATATTCAAAAATTCACTTACCCCAAATAACTTTGCCTCCTTGCGTCACAAGGCCCAATTCGCTCACATTTACCTCAATGACAGTACCTTTGGTAATAACACCCAAAGTTGTATACAGTGGGGATGAGGGATTCTTCTTTACGCCAAGTATCGGTAGGCAAAAGGTAGCTTTCAGTTCAGGATGTGTTACATGGGCTTTCTTGAAACGCAAGCCCTAGTAAGTCAAACACAACATAAGAATGTTCACGTCCAAAATGTTAACAGTGATGAGTAGTGTTGTTTTTGCTTATCTTTTTCAACCATCTCCAAAAAACTATGGTTGCATAATGTCATCTTAAAGCAGCTAACAAAATATGTTCTACAAAGTAAAAACCTGATGGTTACAGTATAAATACGTAGGGCAAACACCCACACATATACTTAAGAATTTTATTTTTATTTTTTTTTGAGACAGGGTCTTGCCCAGTTGCCTAGGCCAGAGTGCAGTGGCATGACTTGGCTCGCTGCATCCTGGGCTTCTTGGGCTCAAGACATCCTCCCACCTCAGGCTCCTGAGTAGCTGGGACTAGAGGCACGCACCACTATGCCTAGCTAATTTTTGCATTTTTTTTTTGTAGAGATGGGGTTTCGTCATGTTGCCTGCTGGTCTTGAACTCCTGGGCTCTCAACCTATCCACCCCACCTCAGCCTCCCGAAGTGCTGGGATTCCAGGCCACCACAGCTAGCCTCCGAAAAGTTTTTTTTTTTGCCCTGAAACAGCTACCTAGCAACATCCTCAGATTTTTACTGTCTAGTCATCGACAGTTAGACTTACTAAGGACTTGATATATACCAGGCCACTATGCTAGCTCACAACTGGCTCACTTAAACACAATAACCTCACAACAAACACATCCCTCTCTCTCTTGTTTTTGAATGATGTAACAAGGAGCAGCAGGTTAAATGACTTGTTTCCAGATTAAATGGTGAGTGGTAAACAGAATCAAACCTAAATATCGTGATTCCAAGTCTTTATATACCTCAGCTACCTTCCATGATGAAAAAAGGAGTGGATTGTTAGCTTTCTTTAGGTTGATAGTAATATGAGACTGGAGAAGGCCCAGAGAGGTCTTTGTTACAGAAACTGGTTATGGAATCACCCAGTCACCTAATAGGGTCTTTTAGGGTGTAGTACTTCAAACATCACAACATTTTGCAGTCTTGATTTCTGCGTGTATGGGGATGGGGAGAAAACAACACTAAATCAGTTTCTTAGTAACAGATTCATTAATGAAGCTCTTAAGAAACTGACACCATTCAGGATGCCATCTGATTAATTCACAATGACAAATCTGTGAAACTACAGAAAACCTAGAGTAGCCTGACTTGTATATTCTCTCCCTGTAGAACTGGTAAGGCTACCCAAATATATTCAGAATATGAATACGAAACCAAAACAAGTCGATTCCATGATATAATCCAGAGGTGGGCAAACACTTTGTGTAAAGAACCCAAAAGGTCAACATTTTAGGCTTTGCCAGGCCATATGGCCTCTGTTACAACTGTTCAATTCTGGGGGTGGGGGTTATGCAATATGTAAATGAACAGGCATGGCTGTGTTCCATTAAAACTTTATTTACAGAAACAGGCTGTTTGCCAATATTTTAATCTATTAAAAATTACTCAGGTTGGCCAGGCGCGGTGGCTCATGCCTGTAATCCCAGCACTTTGGGAGGCTGAGGCGGGCAGATCACAGAGATAGAGACCATCTTGGCTAACATAGTGAAACCCCATCTCTACTAAAAATACAAAAAAATTAGCCAGGCATGGTGGCGGGCGCCTGTAGTCAGTCCCAGCTACTGCGGAGGCAGGAGAATGGCGAGAACCTGGGAGGCGGAGCTTGCAGTGAGCTGAGATCTCGCCACTGCACTCCAGCCTGGGCGACAGAGGGAGACTCCGTCTCAAAAACAAAAACAAAAACAAATAGGTTGAACACTAGGATTTGGGCATGTTGCAACTTTCTTCTCTCTGATACTTTGTTTTTTTGAGGCTATGTATCTAACTGGGAGAATAGTTCAGTCTCTTTGAAGGGATTTTGCAAAAATACATCTTCAATTATGTTTCTCCCCGGGGTGGGGAAGTTTGGTGTCATATTACTATTGCTGCCTTCAATAGAAATTAAGCTATATTAAATTATCTTCCTTTTTTCAAAGATTTTTTTTTTTTTTTTTTTTTTGAGAGTCTTGCTCTGTCCCCCAGGCTGGAGTGCAGTGGTGTGATCTCTGCTCACTGCAAGCTCTGCCTCCCAGGTTCATGCCATTCTCCTGCCTCAGCCTCCCAGGTAGCTGGGACTACAGGCGCCCACCACCATGCCCGACTAATTTTTTTGTATTTTTTTTTTCATTAGAGACGGGATTTCAGTGTTAGCCAGGATGGTCTTGATCTCCTGACCTCGTGATCTGCCTGCCTCAGCTTCCCAAAGTGCTGGGATTACAGGCGTGAACCACCGCGCCTGGCTTTTCAATGATTTTCAAGAGCATTTGGATACTTTCCTTACCAAACTGAAACTGACTCTTACAAAACAGTCCTAGTCAAGTTTTCGAACTGTTGTCAAAGACAAGAAGTGTTTTGAGACCTAGACAATATCAGGCATATAGCAGATCACTAGTTGAATGAGAAAATATGAAGAAAATGAAGATTCTAATATGTCATGTTTAAAAGTCAGAATTTACTGACAATGTCTTATGACAGTTTTCAAATCTCTTACGAAGCTGAAAAAAAAAAAAATATATATATATATATATTTTTTAGACGGATTTTTGCTCTTTCCCAGGCTGGAGTGCAATGGTGTGATCTCGGCTCACTGCAACCTCTGCCTCCCAGGTTCAAGTGATTCTCCTGCCTCAGCCTCCCTAGTAGCTGGGATTACAGGCGCCCGCCACCACACCCAGATTACTTTTTGTATTTTTTAGTAGAGATACGGTTTCACTATGTTGGCCAGGCTGGTCTTGAACTCCTAACTTCAGGTGATTCACCCACCTCAGCCTCCCAAAGTGCTGGGATCATAGGTGTGAGCCACCGCACCCGGCTAAAGATTCTTAACTAGTGGAAAAAGTACTAAATAACTTCTATCACTAACTTAAAATAACAAAAATAGCATAAAAATATCTTCCAATCTGTTCCACATCAATTTAAAGAATTTCAGGAAATTATAACGTTCTTTATCCGATTTAACAAAGTGAACTAATATTTCAGTCATTACACTCTTCCAAGGACTTACCATTGGCCTGATAAATCTTTCATATTTAGGTGGTTTTCTTGTAAAGCCATCTCCAACAAAGCACACTTTAGTAACCATCCTCTTCCATGCTTTCTTCTTTCTCTTTCCTGTTCGAACAACTTTTAATACTTCTGTTTCTCCCTGGGCACGTACTTTAGGCAGAGGGACTTCCCATTTTCCCTAAAAATATGCCACAGTTAAAAGTTTACATTGTTATTAAAGGACAATGAGAATAAGTCAAGTATGTTTTAGTTGTACAAAGCAGTAGATCTATTTTTTTTTGCTTAACCATCATTGGCTCAACTGTTATTCTAGAGTTCTGTATTGTCTCATAAGCTGCAAATTAAACAGAACAAGTTTATATATCATGGGTACATTAAATAAATGGTTGACTTAAGCTAAAAATCTTATTGCTGTGTTATGGGTGAGAAAATACCACCTGTAATGTGGTGGTAATTTTTTTTTGTTTATTTTTTTTTTTTATTTTTTGAGACGGAGTCTCGCTCTGTTGCTCAGGCTGGAGTGCAGTGGTGCGATCTTGGCTCACTGCAACCTCTGCCTCCTGGGTACGAGCAATTCTCCTGTCTTACCCTCCCGAGTAGCTGGGACTACAGATACACACCACCACACCCAGCTAATTTTTGTATTTTTAGTAGAGGTGGGGTTTCACCACATGGTCAGGCTGGTCTTGAACTCCTGACCTCAGGTGATCCACCTGCCTCGGCTTCCCAAAGTGCTGGGATTACAGGCGTGAGCCACTGTGCCCAGTCGATGGTGACTTCTATAAGCAGTGTATGTGTTTACTAATGTTTAACAGCATAACACTGGACGAGTGTTTCCACCTCTTGTCTCTGTATTTCTTCCTGAAATGGATTTGTAGATTACATTAATAGTAAGACAAAGTCCTCACCAGATGTTTTATGCCTCCCTTGAGTGCAAATTCTATGAAAAAAACTGAAGTAGTGTAAGGCAGTAGAAAGAATTCTTTAAATATAGATACAGTATATTCTTTTATCTGGATTTCTGCTAATCTATTCACAGATGTTTTAAAAAGCCACATTTTTTGTGATAACTCAGGGAGTTTTCCACCATTCTGCTTTTGAACCAATTTTGGCACTACAGGACAGCACAAATAAGAAGCATTTGTATTTTTCTTTATGACTGCATAGCACTGTGGGTTTTCAAACAGGAAGACAAATATTGAATTTGAAATTCACTCCTTATCAGCTTTTTAATTTCATATGGCATTCTAATAATTTTTTTAAAACTTAAATTTTAGAACCTTATGATGGGAAAATAAGTTTTTTTTATTACTAAATTTACAAAGACCTCAACATCTAAATAATGGGAATAGCTGTACTTCATGTTTGAAATTAAACCAAGAAACAAGAACCTCAAATTTGAATTTAAGTAATTCTCCTAAACAAAACAAAGACTTCAATTGTTATTGCTTACCGCCTTCTCTTTTCGTTTCTGTTTAATCATATTGGAAAGTACTTTAGCTCGAGATTGTCCCTCTCTGTCCAGCAGATAGGCAGGTACTGCTCCCTGTGGAGTCTTTTCATCATTCTTTTGTTTGGTGTTTCTCTTTTCATGCATCTTGATACTACCAAGAAGGAAAAAAGATTCAAAATTACCTGTTTTAATAATGATGACTCAAAAGATGTTAACTTGTTATGACAAATGAGACCACTTACGTCTTTTTCATTTGTATTTTTTCAGCATGGCGCTGTTTATGGTAAAGCTTAGCTTTCAGACCAATCATTTTCTTTGCCTTCTTTGAACGTTCATGAGCCTCTCGACTTTCCTTCTTTCTCTTTTTCTCATGGTAATCCAAACGGTATCCATAGCGTTTACGGTGTAATTCAATATATTCGTTCTGTGGCTATAATGATGCAAGAAATGTTATTTTAGTTTTTAAAAGTACTGACAATTATTCTAAAATGCTTGCTTTTACACAGCATAAAGACCCTGTTTCATCCAAATGTTCACTTACTTGAATGATTATTGCACCATTAAGTCTATTCACATGATGTAAGTTAAATTTTGATCTTGAATGGTATGAGGCATCAGGGCTTACATTTCTAATAATCTCAGTAGGGAATGTTCCAAAATCTACTGGACCACAAAAGGGATGAACTGATTACAGTATCTTTTTTCCTTGATATAATTTGCTTTTTAAATAACATCTTCATTTCACATTAAAAAAATTTAAGTTAGTTTTATTGAAGCATAATTTACACACAGTAAAATCTGTTCTTTTTAGGCATACAGTTCTAAGTTTTTTTTTCCCCCCTTTTCTTTTTTGAGACAGAGTCTCGCTCTGTCACCCAGGCTGGAGTGCAGTGGTGTGATCTCTGCTCACTGCAAGCCGCGCCTCTCGGGTTCAAGCCATTCTCCAGCCTCAGCCTCCGGAGCAGCTGGGACTACAGGCGCGCCCGCCACCGCGCCAGGCTAATTTTTTGTATTTTTAGTGGAGATGGGGTTTCACAGTGGGATGGGGTTTCACAGTGGTCTCGATCTCCTGACCTCGTAATCCGCCCGCCTCAGCCTCCCAAAGTGCTGGGATTACAGGCCTGAGCCACCGCGCAGTTCTACATTTTTACTAACTACACAGTTCTGTAACCACCACAATCAAAATAGAGAATTTCTATTTCCCCCTAAAATTCCCTATGTCACTTTGAAGTCAATCCTCTTTTCCAACCCTCAATTTGATACCTATCCCTAGTTTTGCCTTTCTCAGAAAGAAACAGGGATCAACAGTAGTACATAGCCTTTTGAATCTGGTTTGGGATTCACCCAATTTGTTGCAGGTATAGGTACTTCAATTCTGTTTATTGTTGAGTAGTATGCTATTGTATGGATATACCACTGTTTACCCACTGACCAGTTGATAGGTATCTGGGTTGTTCCCAGTTTTGGCTGATTACGAATAAATCTGCAATAAACTGCATGCAAGTCTTCATGTGGACATGTGTTTACTGCCAGACCGTTTTCCAAAGTGCATTATTTTTCATTTCACCACCAATGTATGGGACGCTTTTTGCATTTTAGACACGTTTTATTTTAAACACGAGACCAGGCGTGTCTATTCGTATTTTAAGGCTGCAAAAATAAAAATGATACAAAGCCAAGTCCAGCACAGAGAACAGTGTTAAGTAACAAATAGCAAGGCGTGCTGCTACCAACTGCTATCATATAAACTTTGCAGCAATCACATGAAGGGTGTATGGAATGCCACTTCGCAAAGAAACGCAAGATGATAGAGACGTAACAGAAAGAGCATGGATCTGGCAGTTAGATCTGGGCCGTTAAGTCCGGCTTCGCAATTCATTAGCTGTCTGGTCTTCGGCAAGGACCCCTTCATTTTGACGCCTTCAGTTTCCTTAACAGTAAAATGAAAGGCGTGGGATTAACATCTAAGATTGTACAAGGCACAACCATATTCCCATTAGGCTCTGGTGCTGATAACCATGCTTGTGGTGAAATCAGTAATTTTTAGGACTCTTAGCGGTAGAGCAAAAAGAAAAAAAAAAAAGTAAAATCTTGCTCCAAAGCTTGTGTTCTGGCAAATACCCTCTGTGTCTCGAATGTGAAGTTGTTTTCACTCCTTAGAGCGCACCCCACGGAGTCCACCATCCTTTTCCCTTAGCAGTTTTCATTTCCGCCTACCACCGCTCACCCCCTGCCCCAGCGTCCCAGAGCCCTCAGGTCCCACTAACTCAAACGCTGTATGTCGCGGGCGTCCGACGCATCCTCCTTACCATGGTGACGGCCGCAGGGCCGCCAGGAGCAGCCCCTGGGGTGCGAAAACGCTCTCAATTTTCGGGGCTCAAAGACCCACAAGCCCACGCCACGCAGGCCGGGACAGGAAAGGGTCGCCCTTTAAAACGGCCGAGTGAAGAGCAAGAACCACGCAGCGGTTCCGAGCCTCCGTTTTCCGCTTTTAGGTTAAGAGGACGGAAGTTGCTGGCAGGCGGCATTTGGCCGGTACACCGCCGGAAGTGCGGAGGTGTGGCTGCTTGAGGCGGCAGAGCGGAAAATCCTAGCTTCATTTCGTTTAGGTACAAGGCCGTTTGTCTAGGCTGGTGTGGAGACTTGAGGCCTTTGCAGACTTTGGCGCGGCCCGCGCCTCCTGCTTCAACAGCCCAGCGGTGACGAGCTGGCCTGCGGCACGCGGCCTAATACCAGGTGAGTACTGCTCCGAGCTGTGAGACATTGCACGCCTGTGACCCTGTCCCGCGCTGGGTATTGCTGACCTTCCAGGCTGCGACAGACACAGCCAGCCACGGAGGAGGACAACAAGGCCTCCGGACTCCCCTCGGTGTTCGCTCAATATGGAAGTTTTTCTCTATCATTCGGCGAGGGGGACTCATCTTTGTTCCGGTCACACTGTAATGTGTGCACGATTGTGAAGGATGCTGAAGAATGAAAACTTAGTGTACAGAGAAATAAAACTACTGGGCCTTTGCAACTGTTAGAGAAGACGAAGATAACATTCTGTTTTTTTTGGAGGTACAGGACTGATTCCAGAAATTTCTGAGGCGTTTTGGTGCACCGCATCAAATGCTAAGTGAGTGGACTTGTATTTAGTGGCCCCCTAGAGGCCAAGAAGTAATTCATTACAAGAAAAAGTACGTCTGCTTGAATACACTGTCAATTTTACCCTTTTACTGCACAGTTGCAGAAGTTCCTTTAATTACTTCACAGCTTGTACGTGATTCAGTTGATGAACAAAAAGAACTGTACCAAAAGAATACTTTCATTAATTCTTAGTGCTTGGATTTGAGGCAGTATTTTGTTTTTGTGGGTTTTTTTGAGACGGCATCTCGCCCAGTCGCCCAGGCTGGAGTGCAGGGGCGCGAGCTCTGCTCACCGCAGCCTCGACCTCCCGGGATCAAGCGATCCTCCGAGTTCAGCCTCAAAAGTAGCGAGTTACAGGCTCGTGCCACCACGCCTGGCTAATTTTTGTATTTTTTGTAGAGACGAGGTTTCACTATGTTGCCCAGGCTGGTCTCGAACTCCTGGGTACAAGCCATGCACCCGCCTCGGCCTCCGAAAGTGTTGGGATTACAGGCGCGAGCCACAGCGGCCGGCTTTGAGGCAGTTTTTGTTTTGTTTTGTTTTGTTTTGAGACGGAGTTCCGCTCTTGTCGCCCAGGCGGGAGTGCAATGGCGTCATGTCATCTCACTGCAACCTCTGCCTCCCAGGTTCAAGCGATTCTCCTGGTTCAGCCTCCCAAGTAGCTGGGATTATAGACGCCCACCACCACACCCGGCTAATTTTTTTGTATTTTTAGTATAGACGGGGTTTCACCATGTTGGCCGGGCTGGTTTCAAACTCCTGACTTCAGGTGATCCACCCGCCTCGGCTTCCCAAAGTGGTGGAATTACAGGCATGAGCCCCCGAGCCCGGCCTTTGAAGCAGTTTTTAAGGCTCCATTTTCTAAGGTGATATCATCATTCTCTTTAAAACCAGAAATAATAACTAGCATTTGTATATTTTAGGTACAGTACGTTATATAATCTCTTTGCCTGTAATGCACCCCTCCCCGCCGCCCCCCCCCCACCCCCCGAATTTCCTCCCTCATCTACTCCAGGTCTTTGCTTAAATGTCACTATTTGAATGAGGCCTTCCTTGATCTCTTTACTTCAGTTCTAACTGTCCCAATTCTTCTTTCCTGCTTAATTCTTCTCCACAGCACCTATCATCATAGGAGAGACTATGTATTGTATTTGTTACTTTTGTTTGTTGTCTCTATCCCCTGACTAGGATAGAGGCAGTATGAGGGCAGAGATTGTTGTCTTTTGTTCACTGCAGTAACGCTAATATCTAGAAAGCAGTGGGTAGACAGACATGTAGTAAATTCTTTTTGAATAAATGGGAAGGAATAGGCTTGGGCGGGGGAGGGCTGGGTTATGCAAATTATCTTTTTATTGACAACCACTGAGTTAAAGTAAGAAGAGGAAAATGTCTATTAAATGTCTATTACAGTCGTAACTGTAGAGAGACTATGAGGCCCTGAACTTTGGCATTACCCATGAAGAGGGAATGGATTCAAGGCTGGGCATGGTGGCTCACGCCTGTAATCCCAGCACTTTGGGAGGCTGAGGCGGGCAGATCACTTGAGGTCAGGAGTTCATGACCAGTCTGGTCAATATGGCGAAACCCCGTCTCTACTAAAAATACAAAATTTAGCCAGGCGTGGTGGCACATGCCTGTAGTTCCAGCTACTCGGGAGGCTGAGACAGGAGAATTTGCTTGAACCCAAGAGACAGAGGTTGCAGGGAGCTGAGATCGAGCCACTGCATTCCAGCCTGGGTGACCCTGTCTCAAAAAAAAAAAAAAAAAAAAAAAAAAAAAGGAAACATTCAAATATGTTTAGGAAATCAAATGAAAGTATTAGATGACTTTCTAAATAAGAGTAGTGAATGTTTCTTAGCTAAAATCCAGAAAAGAACAGACTTAGGAGTAGTAATGAGTTTTGACATATCTTCTTAATAACATGGATCACAATGGTTTAACACAAGTGTGTCTAATCTTTTGGTTTCCCTGGGCCACACATAAGATACACTAATGGTAACTAACAATATAGCTGATGAGCTAAAAAAACATCGCAAGAAAAAAAAACTCACAATATTTTAAGAAAGTTTACAAATTTGTGTTGGGCTGCATATAAAGCTATCGTGGGCCGCATGTGGCCTGCAGACCATGCGTTGGACAAGCTTGGTTTAACGTGATCTGTTTGTCTCCCCAGCACCCCCAGTCTCAGCTGCGTCCTTAGATTTCTAATAGCTTTGATATTGTACTTGAAACGTAGTGAATATTTAGCAAATGTTTTTAAATTAAAGATGCTTAGTTTCTATAATCAGAGAGGAAGAGGACTTTTATATATTTTTTACATGATTTAGTTTTTACATGGTATGGTAGGAAAATCAGAATATACAAATGAACCAGTAAATTTTACTGCCAATTAGAAATTACCAAGTGTGGATTCTTAGTTTTTATACTTAATTCTATTCATTTACGTAACAATGCATTTTGGTTGATACAGTGTTTTGTAATTTCAATAAGTTGATTTCTAATGTATCTCCATGTCTTTCTTTAAACATTACATTAACAAAAAGGGACATTTTAAGCCTAAGAACCATATTTCTCATATTTAATCAGAATTTTCATTTTCTGAATGATGCATTGTATTTTTGGTAGCTAAAAATATCATTCCAACTTTTTAAAAGTAATAGATTTTACCTTACATATGTCTAACTTACATATGCCTTGCTGACATGTAATACATAACTTTAGTTTTATAATTTTGTATATTTATTTTTTCAGACAATAACAGTTTGGAGGATCAAAATGTTGAGCAACTTGAGGATATGTGCAGTGAGTCATCAGACAATATCCAGTGTGCATATTAATGTAAGCATTTCTTACAAGATTAAATGTCCTTTAACAACCTCAGCTACTTTACTGCCTAAAATGCCCAGTATATCTCATCAGCTGTTTATTCCAGACTTAGTTGAGTCATAACCTTTGGAAATCTTCAAGCCAAACTAATTTGAAAGTAATTGCCTTAATTTATTAAGAAATATGAGAGGAAATTACCTTAATTTAAAAGTAAAAGAACAGCTGTAGCTAAATGCTGGTCTCATGGAGTACTAAAATGCCAGTTGTTTTTGAAGGAGGGTACAGTTTTATATCTAAGAATGTCATCACTTAATGTACATCTTTAACAGAAAATGTGCTTTGTAATGTTAAGTATCCATAGATTAAGACTCTTATGAAATAAAGTTTCTCTTAATATCGAAGTATAACATAATTGTACAATGGTTGATAAAACTACTTTTGGCTGTCTTCTGCAGAGCTGTTGGAAGCCAACTTCTTGGGCAGTCTGATCTTTGTCTCAGGAACATTGTTTTAGTCTTTAAGCTCTGGTCTGACTCCTGAATCCTCTCCGAAACACTATAAATTATTTTATGAACTATCGCGTCTTCAGTATACTTCAGAGATATTAAACCTCAAACGTAATAATACCCCTTTTATCTAGTGCTAAGTGAAAGATTACTTTAAAGCTTGCTTGGGTTATTTCTTTTTATCTTCAGTGACTTAACAGGGAGTACAGTAGTTTCCCCTTATTCATGGTTTTGCTATTAGCTGTTTCAGTTGCTCAAAGTCAACTGTGGTCTGAAAATTAAATGGAAAATTCCAGAAATAATTCATAAGTTTTAAATTGTGTGCCATTCTGAGTATTGTGATGAAATCTCATGACATCTCACTTAATCCCACCTGGGAGGTGAGTCATCCCTTTGCCCAGCATATCCACACTGTATACACTCCCCACCCATGAGTCAGTAGCCGTCTGGGTTATCAGATTGTGGTATTGCCATGCTAGTGTTCAAGTAACCTTTATTTTACTTAATCATGGTCCCAGAGCACAAGAGTAGTGATGCTGGCAATTTGGATATGCCAAAGAGAAGCCATAAAGTGTTCCCTTTAAGTGAAAAGGTGAAAATTCTTGGCTTAATAAGGAAAAAAAAAAGTCATATGCTGAGGTTACTAAGATCTATGATAGGAATGAATCTTCTATCCGTGAAATTGTGAAGAAAAAGACATTTTTGCTAGTTTTACTGTTGTACTTCAAACTGCAAAAGTTATGGTCACATAACATGATAAGAGGTTAGTTAAGATGGAAAAGCTATTCAATTTGTGGGCAGAAGACATGAACAGAAACATGTTCTGATGGACAGTAATTAGGTTCAGTACTATCGGAGGTTTCAGTCATCCACTGGGGGTCTTGGAATATACCCCCTGTGGATAGGGTATGACTGCTGTAGTGGAGAACCTGTAACCCTAAGAAGCCTTACCATTTGTCTACAGTTTTTTTTTTTTTTTTTTTTTTGCTACTTTAAAATCACCTGAGCAGCCTTTTGAAGAAGATATATTTCTATATTCCATTTGTGATCTCATTAAGTGGCACAAGGAGTTACCCAGTTTTTCTTCAGTGCTTGGATTGCTGACACTTTCAGACTATGCACTCTGTGATAGACACTGGGTCTTATCCTAGTCATTATGCAGTGGAAATATTTTCTAAGGATAGTAGCATATTATTTCCAGAAACTTGGTAACTAACCTAGAAATAATATAGATAGCACAGATATGCAGTTCATGAAACAAAAAGCAGATTGTGGTGGCCCTAAATCATTACATACACTAACAATTCCGACTATATTGGCAGCTATTAAATGTGTATCTAGTGGTCTGGGCATAAACTGAGGTGGAGAATATTCAGCCTCTACATGAGAACACGAGAAGGTTAGGTAAGCAGCTAAGATGGGGGAGGTAGGCTTGGCCTTAAGCAGACTTGCTCTAACTTAGTAATTCTCAGTTGAATGCTACATTGGAGACAACCTGGGAACTTTTTAAAATGCCGCTGCCCAGCTCCTCCAGTTCTCCTCTTCTCTCCCCACCCCTGTGTCTTCAAGAAGCTTTCCAGATGATTCTAATGTGTAACTACTATAATAAATCCTGAAAACAACTAATGGTTTTAGAGCTCATTTCCCCGCACAGACCTTTCAGCAGATGCAGAGGAAAACCAAGGTGTATCCTGGGTGAGATACCTTATATAACCTTTCTGACTCTCTCAGCTTCTGACTTTCGGAACTTTAGGGTTGTGGTTCTCAAACTATAGCTATCAGAATCACCTGGAGAGCTGGTTTAAACAGATTGGCTGCATCCCCAAGAGTTTCTGATTCTCTTGTCTGGAGTGGAGCCTAAGCATGTGTTTCAAACAAGCCCTCAGCCCATGCTAATACTGCAGGTTGAGGAGAACCATTGTTTTAAGGTCAGCCCAAAATAGCAAATCAGTATTAATTTTATCCTTATTCTTTCCCCTAGGATATATTTGGGTTGTCACTTTTTAAAAGAATTGGAGTTAATAAATTAGAACTACTTTAAAGCTATACAAAATAGTTTGTCTTCTGACAAAGCACAATTACAATGTTAAAACTGTAATAAGTGATGCTAAAATAAAATTAATGTCATTTCTTTTTCTCTTTACTAGAATATATGCTGCTATAAAGTAAGAGCAAGTTTAAAAAGGTTAAAGCCACATGTGCTGCTTGGAAGAAATTACAGTTCCCTACCAGGTACAAATTTTAGATTCTTCTAATTTTATCTAAGCTGTTCGCTTCATCTCTTTTCTCTCTCTTGTTGCAAGAATCTCTCATATTAGGGTTCTGAAACCATTTTTTACTTCTTGGCTATTTCCTAGAGAGTATTAGGGGTGGGAGTGTTCGGATAGGTGCCAGAAGGAAATACTAGTAGAGTTGTGCTCCTCATCTGAGGAACATGCGGATGAGCTGAGCAAAGGAAAGGATGGTGGCTTTAGTAGCTAGTTTGGAAGTTTTAACATGTGAATGTACTTGTAGAGTAGTCTTGTGAAAAATTTTTTTCTAGTTTATTTCTTTTTTTTATGCAAGTGTTTTCTGTCAAGAGAGATTTACTAGAATAATTTATTTTGAGGATTGTTGTAAGTAGTTTGGTTAAGTATTTGGGATTGTTTAGGTTAGATACATGGCATCAAATGCTGGAAGGTGGAGGAGTTGACTTACTTTTGAATGTCCTTTCTGTGTTTGAAACAAGCAAGTGTATGGTAGACTCTGTGAAATTAGTTTAATTCTGTTGCTGTTCTCATTACTGTCTTTGTCAAGTGAGAATAATAGAATAAAAATACTGATTGGCTGTTGACTTACAAGGGAGGATTAATTTAATGGGCTACATTGTTGGTGTGTATCTAGGTCTCTGTATTTTGCTCATGTGAATTTCACTGTAGTAGTATAGATTATCTTTTGATCTTCAAACCACTATGGAGTTTCAAAAATAATATAAAATTTTCATTTTTGTATCATAGAAACATGGGAGAAATGGTTTAAATAACAGGAGGGTTTTAATTAAATTTATGAATATAACTGCCTTGTTTCTTTAGAATTAGTTCTTAATATTAGTAAACTATATGTTAAGCATAGAATAAGCCATATGGACTTTTTAATTTAAGAAATACTGCTTGGTCTTTCAAAAGTATTAAATTATTACAGCTTCTATTCAGTGAAACCTCCCAGGCTGTCTTTAAAGGTATTGTGTCCTGGGATTGCTGAGGAAGGCAAGTTCCACATTGTGTAATAATTCATTATCAACTGACATAAGGATCACCCTTAGCTCTTCGAACCCTGGAAAAGGCAGGTTTATAGGACTGTGCATTTAAAAATTTTTCTTTGATTCAGGATCAGTGCCTTAAGATTATTATTGTGAGCATTTATTCTAATTCTACAGTTTTGTAAATGGAAGTTAAGTAGGTGGCAGAGATTGGGGTGAATCTGTATTTTTCTAAGGATATGATCTAGAACTTGATGTTTAAAACTTTTACCTTGTTGTATTGTCATCCATAGCTTTCCTTATACATTGCAAGGAAATAAATTTTAGTTTATTTTAGATTTATTTAGCTTGAATTTTACTTTACTTTATTTGGAATTACAGTATTTGCTTAAAGTTATTTTAAAGTCTTTCATTTATAAATTAAAGGAAAATTTCATAAATGTAACAGTTCAATTTTAACTTTCTTTTCATTAGGCTTAATAGGAAATGATATCAAATCCCTTCATTCCATCATCAATCCTCCCATAGCTAAGTAAGTACTATCATTGATATCACACTTTTCCATAGACTGTCACGAAAATTTGCAGTTTTTCTCTGATGGACAAGAGTGAATGCTGTAATTTTTATGACTTTCTGCCCTAGCCAATTTTAAATAGATGTTGATAATGTATTTTAGCTATTTTTCTCAATTTAATGCTAAAATTTTTTAATGTAACAACACCACACTTTTCATAGAATGAATATAAGATAGTCTCAGAATTGTAGGTTGTAGTTAGCCCTTTTGTTACTTAGCTGTGTTATCAGAGTAATGTGGATATACTCTAAATGTTTTCCATTTTTCTAGTTTTTACAGTTTTATAAATTATAGAAATACCAGCTTTGAAATTTGAACAGCATATATACTTTGGTTTTACAATTTTAGTAATGTCTACCTTATTTTTTCCTTTTAAACAGAATCCGTAATATTGGAATTATGGCTCATATTGATGCAGGCAAAACTACCACCACAGAAAGAATACTGTACTATTCTGGATATACAAGATCACTGGGAGGTTAGAATGGATTCCTCCTCTTCCCACTCCCCATTAGCAAAAGCATCATTGGAAAATATTTTGATTAAGAAGTCAACCTACACACCTTGAATATGGCATAGAGCTACTGATGTCTAAACCACAACTTAAAGATAAGGTAGTTGCAATATCCACCAAAGGGTCTTCTTAGATTCAACTAAATATTCAGACTTATAAGACTATCATAGGCCCCATTTGACACTTACCTACTCAGAATGCAACAGGACAGGAACCATAGCTTGCCAACAGAGCAGCATTAGGTGTTTCTTTCTAGAAGAGTCCTTATAGCAGTCCCTGTAGCTATCTGGGAGCTATCTTCTTTGGCTGCCCCAGAGTAACAGATTAGGTGCAAGGTGACAAGATTCACAGGAGCCACCCTAGCTTAGAAGATTCATGCCCTATAGGAATGAATATCTCTTGCTATAACTTCATAGGCATAGCTTCCAGGTGCCACATAAGGTACATGCCATAGCCAGGGAAGCTCGGAGTTCTGTATCTCCATAAGGTACTTATATATATAATTTATTTGTAGTTCTTCGCAATTCAGATTTAGTTTACCAATCAGAAGTTATTTTTCCCATAAGATATATTGCCTAGGAATGTAGTTGACATACCTCTGTTATCTGGTTTCTAGAAGAAAAGAACCAAAAAAGGTAACCAGAAGTTAAATTCTCATATCAAAGAGGAGAGGATTTTGTTAATCCTTAACCTAGTTATCTTTTGTTTTTTTAATTGTGGTTAAAAAAACATAAAATTTACCATCTTAACTATTTCTAAGTGTACAGTTCAGTAGTGTTAAATATATTCACGTTATTGTGCAACCAGTCTTCAAAATGTTTTCATGTTACAAAATTGAAATTCTATACCCATTAAACAACTCCCATTTTCCCCTCTCCCCAGTCCCTTGCAACTACCCTTCTACTTTTTCTTCCTGACTTTGAGTACTCTAGGTACCTCATATAAGTGGAATCGTAAGTATTTGTCTTTCTATGACAGGTTTATTTCACATAGCACAATGTCCTCAGGGTTTATCCATGTTGTAGCATGTATCAAGATTCCTTTTTAATTTTTTAATTTTTTTTTTTAGAGACAGGATCTTGCTCTGTTGCCCAGGCTGGAGTGCAGTGGCCCAGTCACAGCTCACTGCAGCCTTCAACTCTTGGGCACAAGAGATCCTCCTGCCTCAGCCTCCTGAGTAGCTGGGACTACAGGCAGGTGCTACCACACTTGGCTAACTTTTGTATTTTTGGTAGAGACAGGGCCTCAGTATGTTGCTCAGGCTAGTCTCAAACTGGGCTCAAGTGAAGATTCCTTTTATAAGGCTGAATAATATTCCATGTGTTTTTATTTATTTACTTCAAACTATTGCAGTTTACTATAACGAGAAGGAAATCAAGCTTTATAGTAATTATAGTCACTAAGCTGAAAAATCACCTACAAAAGTCATGGCAATAACTTATTTACAGTTAAAAAGGAGAATATCAAGACCTTGCTCTCATAGTAAGATAAACTAGACATGTACACAATCTTATGATGTCAAGAAACTGAATATATAAAAATAGAACCCACATAGAATGTTCTCTCTCTTTTTTATATACCCACATTTTCTCTGTGATTGCCCTTAAGTTTATGTCCTTATCATAACTGGTTTATTATATTTATAATTAAAGATAAAGAATCTTAGACTTCATATTCTAAAAAGCAACTAGGTTAACAATTTTCTCCCCTAAGGCTTATTTTATTTTATTTTTTATTTCAATTGGCTTCTGGAGAACAGGTGGTTGGTTACATGAATAAGTTCTTTAATGGCGGTTTCTGATATTTTGGTGCACCCGTTACCCAAGTAGTGTACACTGTACCTAATGTGTAGTCTTTTATCCCTCACTCCCCTCCCGCCCTTTCCCCTGAGTCCCCAAAGTTCATTGTATCATGCTAATGCCTTTGCATCCTCATAGCTTAGCTCCCACTTATGAGTGAGAACAAATGATGTTGGTTTTCCATTCCTGAGTTACTAAGAATAGTGGCCTCCAATTCCATCCAGGTAACATATACATATTTCTTTTGCTGTGTGGAAGCTTTTTAGTTTAGTTAAGTCCTGTCTACTTACCTTTGTTTTTGTTGCATTTGCTTTTGGGTTCTTGGTCATGAAGTCTTTGCCTAAGCCAATGTCTAGAAGGGTTTTTCCAATGATCTTTTCTAGAATTTTTATGGTTTCAGGTCTTAGATTTAAGTCTTTGATCCATCTTGAGTTGATTTTTGTATAAGGTGAGAGATGAGGATCCAGTTTCATTCTTCTACGTGTGGCTTGCCAATTATCCCAGCACAATTTGTTGAATAGAGTGTCCTTTTCCCACTTTATGTTTTTGCTAGCTTTGTTGAAGATCAATTGGCTGTAAGTATTTGGCTTTATTTCTGGGTTCTCTATTCTATTTTATTGGACTGCGTGCCATTTTTACTTTTTTAGATGGAATCTCGCTCTGTTGCCCAGGGTGAAGTGCAGTGGTGCAGTCTCAGTTCACTGTAGCCTCTGCCTCCTGGGCTCAAGCAATTCTCCTGCCTCAGCCTCCGAAGTAGCTGGGACTATGTGTGCCCACCACCATGCCCAGCTATTTTTTTGAATTTTATTTTTAGTAGAGATGGGGTTTCACCATGTTGGCCAGGCTGGTCTCAAACTCCTGACCTCAAGTGATCTGCCCGCCTCGGCCTCCCAAAGTGCTGGGATTATAGGTGTGAGCTACCATGCCTGGCCCTATATGCCTGTTTTTATGCCAGTACCATGCTGTTTTGGTGACTATGGCCTTGTAGTATAGTTTGGAGTTTGGTAATGTGATGCCTCCAGATTTGTTCTTTTTGCTTAGTCTTGCATTAGCTATGCAGACTCTTTTTTGGTTCCATATGAATTTTAGGATTTTTTTTTCTACTTCTGTGAAAAATGGTGGTATTTCGATGGGAATTGCATTGAATTTGTAGATTTCTTTTGGTAGTATGGTCATTTTCACAATATTGATTGTACCCATCCGTGAGCATGGGATGTGTTTCTATTTGTGTGTGTCATCTATGATTTCTTGCAACAGTATTTTGTAGTTTTCCTTGTAGAGGACTTTTATCTCCTTTGTTAGGTATATTCCTAAGTATTTTATTTTTATTTTTTTGCAGCTATTGTAAAAGGGGTTAAGTTGTTGATTTGACTCTCAGCTTGGTTGCTGTTGGTATATAGCAAGGCTACTGATTTGTGTACGTTAATTTTGTATCCTGAAACTTTGCTGAATTTATTTACCAGTTCTAGGAGCTTTTTGGATGAGTCTTTAGGGTTTTCTAGGTATACGTTCATATCATCAGCAAACAGTGACAGTTTCACTTCCTGTTTACCTATTTGGATGCCCTTTATTTCTTTATCTTGTATGATTGCTCTGACTAGGCCTTCCAGTACTATGTTGAACAGAAGTGGTGAAAGTGGGCCTTCTTGCCTTGTTCCAGTTCTCAGGGGGAATGCTTTCAACTTTTCCCTATTCAGTGTAATGTTGGCTGTGGGTTTGTCATAGATGGCTTTCGTTACCTTAAAGTATGATGTCCCTTCTGTGCCAATTTTGCAGAGAGTTTTACTCATAGAGGGATGCCGGATTTTGTCAAATGCTTTTTCTGAGTCTATTGAGATGATCATGTGATTTTTGTTTTTAATTCTGTTTATATGGTGTATCACATTTATTGACTTGCAGATGTTAAACTATCCCTGCATTCCTGGTATGAAACCTACTTGATCATGGTGGATCATCTTTTTGGTATGCTGTTGGATTCAGTTAGCTAGCATTTTGTTGAGTATGTTTGCTTCTATGTTCATCAGGGATATTGGTCTGTAGTTTTCCTTTTTTTGTATTAGGGTGATGCTGGCTTCTTAGAATGATTTAGGGAGGATTCCCTCTTTATCTGTGGAATAGCATCAATAGAATTGGTGCCAATTCTTTGAATGTCTGATAGAATTCAGCTGCAAATCCATCTGGTCCTAGACTTTTTTTGTTGGCAACTTGTTAATTACCATTTCCTTCTCACTGTTACTGGTCTGTTCAGAGTTTCTATTTCTTCCTGGTTTAATCTGGGAGGATTGTATATTTCCAGGAATTTATCCATCTCCTCTAGGTTTTCTAGTTTATGTGTGTAAAGGTGTTCATAGTAGCTTTGAATGATCTTTTGTATTTCTGTGGTATCAGTTGTAATATCCCCTGTTTTGTTTCTAATTGAACTTATTTGGATATTTTCTGTTCTTAATTAATCTCACTGTCTATCAATTTTATTTATCTTTTCAAACAACCAGCTTTTCGTTTCACTTTTGTATTTTTTGTTTGTTTTAATTTCGTTTAGTTCTGTGCTGATCTTGGTTATTTCAATTCTGCTGGGTTTGGGTTTTGGTTTGGTTTGTTATTGTTTCTCTAGTTCCTTGAGGTTTGACCTTAGAATGTCTGTCTGTGCTCTTTCAGACTTTTTGATGTAGGCATTTAATGCAATGAACTTTTCTCTTAGCTCCACTTTTGCTGTACCCTAGAGGTTTTGATAGGTTGCGTCACTATTATTGTTTAGTTCAAATAATTTTTTAATTTCCATTTTGATTTCATTGTTGACCCAGTGATCATTTGGGAGCAGGTTATTTAATTTCCATGTATTTCCATGGTTTTGAGGGTTCTTTTTGGAGTTGATTTCCAGTTTTATTCCACTATGATCTGGGGGAGTACTTGATATAATTTTGATTTTCTTAAATTTATTGAGACTTGTTTTGTAGCCCGTCATGTGGTCTATCTTGGAGAATGTTCTACATGCTGATGAGTAGAATATATATTCTTCAGTTGTTGGGAAGAATGTTCTATAAATATTTGTTAAGTCTGTTTGTACTAGGATATAGTTTAAGTTCATTGTTTCTTTTTTTGTTTTTGAGATGGAGTCTGGCTGTGTCATCCAGCTTGGAGTGAAATGGTGTGATCTCGGCTCACTGCAACCTCCACCTCCCGAGTTCAAGCGATTCCCCTACCTCAGCCTCTCAAGTAGCTGGGATTATAGGCACCCACCATCATGCCTGGCTAATTTTTGTATGTTTTAGTAGACACAGGGTTTCACTGTGTTGGCCAGGCTGGTCTTGAACTCCTGACCCGGGTAATCCACGTGCCTCAGCCTCCCAAAGTGCTGAGATGACACGCATGAGCCACTGCGCCTGGCCAGTCCATTGTTTCTTTGTTGACTTTTTGTCTTGATGACCTGTCTAGTGCTGTTAGTAGAGTATTAAAGTCCCCCACTATTACTGTGTTGCTGTCTGTCTCATTTCTTAGGTCTAGTAGTAATTATTTTATAAATTTGGGAACTGCAATGTTTTTATGTGCATATATATTTAGGATTGTGGTATTTTCCTGTTGGACTAGTCTTTTTATCATTGTATAATATCACTCTTTGTCTTTTTTAACTGCTGCTGCTTTAAAGTTTGTTTTGTCTGATATAAGAGCAGTTATTCCTGCTCACTTTTGGTGTCCATTAGCATGGAATATCTTTTCCCCCCTTTACCTTAAGTTTATGTGAGTCTTTATGTATTAGGTGAGTCTCTTGAAGACAGCAGATACTTGGTGAACTCTTATCCCTTCTGCCATTCTTTGTCTTTTAAGTGGAACGTTTAGGTCACAATGTTAGTATTGAGATGTGAGGTTACTATTGTCACTATTTGTTGCCTGAATACCTTCTTTTTTTTTTATAGGTCCTGTGAGATTTATGCTTTAAGGAGGTTCTATTTTGGTGTATTTCGAGGATTTGTTTCAGGATTTAGAGCTCCTCTTAGTAGTTCTTGTAGTGCTGGCTTGCTAGTGGTGAATTCTCTCAGCATTTGGTTGTCTGAAAAAGACTGTATCTTTCCTTCATTTATGAAACTTAGTTTCTCTGGATACAAAATTCTTGGCTGGTAATTGTTTTGTTTAAGGAGGCTAAGATAGGACCCCAATTCCTACTAGCTGGTAGGATTTCTGCTAAGAAATCTGCTGTTAATCTGATAGGTTTTCCTTTATAGGTTACCTGATGCTTTTTCCCTATAGCTCTTAAAATTGTTTCCTGTCTTGACTTTAGGTAACCTGATGACTGTGTGTCTAAACGATGGTCTTTTTGTGATGAATTTCCTAGGTGTTCTTTGAGCTTCTGGTATTCGGATGTCTAGATCTCTAGCAAGGCCAGGGAGGTTTGCCTTGATTATTTCCTCAAATATATTTTCCAAACTTTTAGATTTCTCTTCTTTCTTGGAAGCACCAGTTATTCTTAGGTTTGGTCATTTCGCATAATCCCAAACTTCTTAGAGGCCTTGTTCACTTTTTAAAAATTCTTTTTTCTTTGTCAGGTTGGGTTAATTCAAAAGCCTTGTCTTTGAACTCTGAAATTGTTTCTTCTTTTTTTGAGATGGAGTCTTGCTCTGTCACACAGGCTAAACTGCAGTGGTGCAATCTTAGCTCACTGCAACCTCCACCTTCCGAGTTCAAGCAATTCTCCTGCCTCAGCCTCTCGAGTAGCTGGGATTATAGGCACCCACCATCATGCTTGACTAATTTTTGTATCTTTGTAGAGACAGGATTTCACCATGTTGGCCAGGCGGATCTTGAACTCCTGACCACACGTGATCTGCCTGCCTTGGCCTCCCAAAGTGCTGGCATTACAGGCGTAAGCCACCGCACCTGACCTTTGAAGTTGTTTCTTCTACTTTCTTAATTCTATTGCTGAGACTTTCCAGTGTATTTTGCATTTGTCTAAGTGTGTCCTTCATTTCCAGAAGTTGTGATTGTTTATTTATGCTGGCTATTTCTCTGGAGATTTTTCCGTTCATATCCTGTAATATTTAAACAATTTTTTTTTTTTTGAGAGGGAGTCTCACTCTGTCGCCCAGGCTGGAGTGCAGTGGCCGGATCTCAGCTCACTGCAAGCTCCGCCTCCCGCGTTTACACCATTCTCCTGCCTCAGCCTCCCAAGTAACTGGGACTACAGGCGCCCACCACCTTGCCCGGCTAGTTTTTTGTATTTTTTAGTAGAGACGGGGTTTCACCGTGTTAGCCAGGGTGGTCTCGATCTCCTGACCTCGTGATCCGCCTGTCTCGGCCTCCCAAAGTGCTGGGATTACAGGATTGAGCCACCGTGCCCGGCCAACAATTTTTTTAAGTTGATATTCACCTTTCTCTGGTGCCTCCTTGAGTAGCTTAGTAATTGACCTTCTGAACTCTTTTCTGGCAGTTTAGATTTTGTCTTGGTTTGGATTCATTGCTAGTGAGCTAGTGTGATTTTTTTGGGGGGGGATTAAAGAACCTTGTTTTGTTATGTTATGAGAATTGTTTTTCTGATTCCTTCTCATTTGGGTAGACTATGTCAGAGTGAAGATCTGGCAGTTAAGGGCTACTGTTCAGATTCTTTTGTTTCACGGGGTGCTCCCTTGATGTGGGGCTCTCCCGCTTACCCTAAGGATGGGGCTTCCTGAGAGCCAAACTGCAGTGATTGTCCATGTGTTTTTGTACGGCTATCTTTTGAAGTTCTTTTCTAGTTCAGATCATAGCCTAAAAACTATCCAGGTTGTTGTAGAACTTGCTGACCTAAGATTGACTTCATTAGTCATATGAATAATCATAAAGATAATGTGAAATAAAGATCTTTATAATTGTGAAAAATCTTAGTACTGTGTAAGTGTTTTTAAAACTTACTGTCTCATTTAGAACTAACTTATAGTTATTTGGTCTTTGTATCCTTAATGATATTATTTTCTTTGGCAGTGATGTTGGGAATAACTGACAGTAATACAATTATAGATATTAACATAGAGTTATATTTGAGTTTCTGTCAAATACATTTTTCTTGCTATTTCCTCCTCTGGTGTTTACATTATGTGTGTGTATACATATTAATACATACGTGCACACACACACATACACATACATGGAGCAACTAGCTACCATTTTAGGGGTTTAATGCTGAAATAAATGATAGTATAAGGCCATGATAATGGTAAAGAACAACTTTTTTATTTCTTTTACTGTCTATAAATTTAATTAGAATAATATACGTAATTCAACTACAGAATTTTACTGCAGAATAATTTCAGTGAACTTTTTGGATAAAGTTCAGGATAATTTTTTTGTGACTTTATACTGTAGAAGTTGTATGAGACTACTTGCACTTGTACAAATAAATCCCTTCTCTTTGGAAAATTTAGTGATGAGATGGGTTTGTAAAGGATAATTTAATATTGGATGAATTTTTTTCTCTATCTCATTCCATGTGGCTATCATTTATCATCTACTAGACTAGGTACTTTATATATATTGTCTCATTTCATCCTTATAACAACCCAGCAAGGATGACTTTATTAGCCTTATTTTACAAACTAGGTTAAGTAGTTTGCCTCAAGATCGTAGAGTGCTAAGTGGTAAAGTTGGGATTTAAAGCTATGACTGTATTCTTTCACTGTACCACTCTGCCTCCTATCAAGGGATCAGGAGGGACGGACATCAGATAAAGAGGGGGTAATGATAGTTAAGCTATGTAAGAAATAAATTAAGTATATGGTTCAGTAAACTTAAAAGATTTTCATCTTGGTGAAAAATTACTTTTATGGCAAAATTACTAATCTAGCTGAAAAACTTTTTCTACCATGAGGATTTACTTATTGAAAGAGTAAAGGCTCAATTAAACCAAATATTTTAGGAAAAATTTTTCTTAAGGCAGATTAAACTGTGTCAGGTAGATATTGAGCACCAATAAAATACACTTGCTATTAAGACTAAATTTTATCATCTTTTTCCTGGCTAGATGTTGATGATGGAGACACTGTGACAGATTTCATGGCCCAAGAGCGAGAAAGAGGCATTACTATTCAATCAGCTGCTGTTACGTTTGATTGGAAGGGGTATAGAGTCAATCTAATTGATACACCAGGTATGGTACTATTGCAGTAATACAGAGATGCTGCATCATTTGGAGTTTTTTGTTGTATGGGGTTTTTGTTTTGCTTTTTATTGTGGTAAAAAACATGTTACAAAATTTACCATCTTAACCATTTTTAAGTGTACAGTTTAGTAGTGTTAAGTATGATCACATTGCTGTGAAACAGATGTCCAGAACTTTTTTATCTTGCAGAAATGAAACTATATTCATTGGACAACAGTTCCCTTTTGCCCCCTCTCTTCACCCTTGCTAACCACCGTCTACCTTGTATACCTATGAATTTGACTAGCTTAGATGCCTCATATAAGTGGAATCATACAGTATTTGTCCTCTTGTGATTGGCTTATCTCATCTAGCATAAAGCCTTCAAATTTTCCCATATTGTAGCATGTGACAGTGTGCTACAATAGCTTCTTTTTTATTCTGTATAGTATTCCATTGTATGTATATATCACATTTTGTTCATTCATACATCAGTGGACATTTGGGTTGTTTCCACCTTTTGTCTCCCAGTGCTGCTATGCATATGGGTGTGCAAATAGCTCTTTGAGACTCTGCTTTCAATACCTTTGGATATACACACACACACCCCCACCCCAGGAGTGAGATGTGAGATTGCTGGATCATATGATGGTTTTGTTTGTTTTGTTAAAAAGATTTTAGGCATTATACGTCTTATCTTTTTCTTAGGTCATGTGGACTTTACCTTGGAGGTTGAGCGCTGCCTAAGAGTGTTGGATGGTGCAGTGGCTATATTTGATGCTTCTGCTGGTGTAGAGGTAAATAATATTGCCAGAGTAAAGGGAAATAGAACAGCATGAGTTTTTAAAAAGTAGAATGTATCAAATTTAGTTAACCGTAACCATCTATTTGGTAAGTTCATATAAATAAAATAATGGTAAAAGGAAATCAGAATTTAATATTGAGATGTAATCTATATGTGATCTCAGATATTTCATGGTAAAAGGAGAAATATGAAAACTGGTGTCAAGAACTTTGAAGGATCAGAGATTCTACCTTACTTTCGAGCTAACAAATTAGCCTGCCTTAGTTTCATGGATTCTGGCAGAAGACACTATGGTGTGAGATTGATTATACACTGTTATTTCGGTCACTATTTCCTAATAGTTCCACCTTTCTGTTGTTATAACTTTAGATAAATGTGACGCTTAATCATTCAAACAGATTGCATTACTTACAAGATTGAAATGTGCTTGAATAGGAAGTTTCTGAATTCATGAAGGAGACGGCACTTGTTTTAAACAATGGATGGGCTTTTAGCTGGCAGGTGGGATGGTGGAAGTTTTTTGTTTTGATTTGCAATATGTTTTTGTTCTTTGAAAATTTATGATATTCACCCCCTACCCCTCACATACACACCTCATCATACACAAAAATTAATTTGGAGTGTATCACAGTGTTAAGTTATGTATACATAGCTTCTAGAAGAAAAATATCTTTACAGCCTTGGGGTAGGTAAAATTTTCTTAGAGGACATAAGAAGCACGAAACATAAATAACAAAAGTCGATTCCTGGAACTTTATCAAAATTACAGGTGTTCATTAAAACAAAATTAAAAACACAAGGCATGGACTATGAGAAAATACTTGTAATGTTAGATAAACATATTATACAAATATTAAATTTCCTGAATGCAATAATAGTATTGATTATATAAGAGAATATGATCATTCTTGGAAAATAAATGCTGAAGTATTTACAGTACATATCTATAACCATGGATTTGTATCCAGACTATATGAAGAACTATAAATCAATAATAACAATCCAGAAAAAAATGGACAAAAAACCTGAATGGACACTTCACAAAAGAACACATGTGAATGACTAGTAAGCACATGAAAAGATGCATAATCTCATTAGTCATCAGGAAAATGCAAATTAAAATCACAGATTCAATTTCATACCCAAAAGAATGCTTATGGCCAGGCGCGGTGGCTCACGCCTGTAATCCCAGCAGGGATTTGGGAGGACGAGGCGGCGGATCACGAGGTCAGGAGATCGAGACCATCCTGGCTAACAAGGTGAAACCCGTCTCTACTAAAAATACAAAAAAAAAAAAATTAGCCGGGCCTGGTGGCAGGCACCTGTAGTCCCAGCTACTTGGGAGGCTGAGGCGGGAGAATGTTGTGATCCTGGGAGGCGGAGCTTGCAGTGAGCGGAGATCGTGCCACTACACTCCAGCCTGGGAGACAAAAGTGAGACTCCGTCTCAAAAAAAAAAAAAAAAAAAAAAAAAAGAATGCTTATAATTAAAAAGAGTGATAGCAAATGTTGGTGAGAATATGGAGCAACTAGAAAATTTACACATTGTTGATAAGACTGCAAAATAGAGGCCAGGCATGGTGGCTCACACCTGTAATCCCAGCACTTTGGGAGGCTGAGGCAGGTGGGTTTGTTTGAGCCCAGGAGTTAGAGACCAGCCTGAGCAACATGGCAAAACCCCATCTCTACAAAATACAAAAAAAAAATATTAGCTCGGTGTGGTGGCGTGCACCTGTAGTTCCAACTACTCAGGAGTCTGAGATGGAAGAATTGCTTGAGCCCGGGGAGGTTGAGGCTGCAGTGAGCCTTGATCGCACGACTGCACTCCAGCCTGGGCAACAGAGTGAGACCCTGTCTCAAAAAAAAAAAAAAAACTGCAAAATAATGCAACTTCTTTGGAAGACTATTTGGAAGTTTGTTTATTTTATTTTATTTATTTTGAGACAGGAGTCTCACTGTTTGTCACTCAGGCTGGAATGCAGTGGTGCAATCTTGGCTCACTGTAACCTCTCTCTCCCAGGTTCAAGCGATTCTTGTGCCTCAGCTTCCCGAGTATCTGGGACTATAGGTGTGCACCACCACACCTAGCTAATTTTTATATTTTTAGTGGAGACAGAGTGGCCAGGCTGGTCTTGAACTCCTGACCTCAAGTGATCCACCTGCCTCAGCCTCCCGCAGTGTTGGGATTACAGGCATAAGCCACCGCACCCAGCGGAATTTTCTTATAAAGTTTAAATATACTTAAGCAGTTCTCCTCCTATATCTTTATCCAGCAGAATGAAGACATTTGTCCACCAAAGACAGATTCAGAATGTTTATAGCAGCTAAATTCACAAGAGCTCCAAACTAGAAACAATCCAAGTGCATATCCACAGGTGGATAGGAAAACCAACTGGTACATTTATATAATTAAAAAGAACTGATACACCTAACAACGTGGATGAATGTTAAAAACATGTTGAACCGAAGAAGCCATGTTATTTTATATGAGGTTCAAGAGTAAGACACTGAAGCTGTGGTGACAGAAATCAGAACAGGTTGCTTATAGGAGACAGGGAGGAGAAAAATTTCAGGAATAATAGTGTTCTATCTCCTAATTGGGGTAATAATTACACAAACATACTTTTCTCAAAACGCATTGAGCTATATATACACTTACTATCTGTATTTTATTGTATATAAATTTTACCTAAAAAATAAACTGGCTTCTTTATAGTACACTGCTATATTTCTTTTACCTCAAAACAAGTATCTGAAATAATTAAGGCAAAATTCCTATTTCATAGATCAGAGACCTGACGTTAAATGAGTTAAGTGTCATATGACATTTACTAGGAAAAGTGAAGCCAAACAAAAAGTAGCTCTCCTGATTCTCAGTTAAGTTCACTTTCTATGATTCTCAGTACCTCCTAGGTGTTAATTCTCTTTGTGTAGCCACCTAGTTCACCCTGAATATTCTCAAGTGGTTCGAAGCACACTCCCCTTCACACTTCATCATGTTCCCGGCTGTGTTAACTTGATAGCTGAAGAGTGACCCTAGAAATATAAGTATCATTGCACTAATTCTCTGCTAGAATAGGGCCCAATTTATCTGACAGTAGATTTTTGGATCTCTTCATTCCAGCTCTAGTAACATCGTTACTTTTGTTCAGTATGTATTTTTTTCCTCATATTTGCTTTAGGCCCAGACTCTCACAGTATGGAGGCAAGCTGATAAACACAATATACCTCGAATCTGTTTTTTAAACAAGATGGACAAAACTGGAGCAAGGTATTTAAAATGTGTTTCGTTGGCTTATCAGAGTGAAACTACAATTTGAACTGTTAATGAACTATAGCTTAAATTTAGAAGTAGCTGTTTTTTTTTATTGTATTATAGTATATAAATATTCCATGGAATCCCAGTTTATTCCCATAAAAAAATTCAAAGCAGCTAATCCATAGGTTATGTAACAATTTGGGACTAATAGCTGATAGATGATGATGAGTCCTGTTTCTAGTATAGAGAGACTGAATCATATTTCTAGGATGAAAGTGGCATCTTGATGATTCCACTGATTCTCTTTAGAACTGTATAGTATAGTCCCTATATTGCTGAAGGTATGGCACTTCCCATCATTGCTAACGATAGAGAATAGAGAATTGTTTCCTGCAGCTGAAGGTGTTCTTCCTTATTCTCTGATTTTCTTAGCTACTGGGGAAGATACTCTCAATAAAGAACTGGAAGAAGGGAATGTAGATGCTGTAAGACCTGCATGTAGGGCAGAAGAGAGTTAATGCTGAAATGTAGTGGCCATAGTCAGAGACCATAGGGTGGTGGATACATTGTTCTGAGAACATAATTCAGAGAATCAAGAATATTTGAAAGATTTGGAGAAAACATGAAAGGGAGAAAATCAAGAATATTAAAAATTCTAGAACAAATGTGATAGGGAGAGATTGTGACCTGTGGTAGGAGAATGGCAGAAATGAAACAAACTATACCTCCCCTAAAACTACACGGTAATTAATATGCATTGTGTTTTTCTCCCTCTCTATAGTAATTCTGAGGCTGTTGGTTTAAAGGACCTTGTCTTGATTAATAACAGCCTAGCAACCTTTAAAATGTACTAGCCTCAAGTTCTGACCCTTTTCTGCTTGGAGTTCCTTGTGGTAGATGGAAGTACTTATTTATTGCCAGACAGTGCCTTTGGCAATGGGGAGGGAGATGACTGGATAATAGGCTGGTTCTGAAAAAAACACTGGGACTGGAATGACCTGCATGTATATATAAATCAGCCCATGTGCCAGAGATGGCATGTGTTCTAGAGGTAGCCAGTTGCAGTGTTAGCATAGAAATGAATAGCATAGCATACGATATGAAGAATTCCAAAGACTAGGCAGGCTCTTGGAAGAAAGCTGGTAGCTTTGTATGGTAGCAAACCTAGTAGCGGAAGAAAGAATCCTTAGCTTATCACAAATCTTGCACTGGAATCCCAACTACAATTTATTATCCATGTTACCTTTATCAATTCATTTAATCTTAATTGCAAAATATAGTTATATGTAGCTCACAATAATAATATCCTAAACAGCTCTGTGGCCGGATTAGGGTAATTTCTGATATCTGAAATTGACATAAAAGTTTATTCCAGACATTTTCCTATGGAAAACTGTTAAATAGTGAGCGTTAAGGAGAATAAAGTGGGTTAAAATTTTAGAAAACATTCTTAAAACCTGTAAGAGTTTTCTTTCCTCTTTTGATACCTTTGGTAAATAATTTTTAACCGTGTTTTTAACTATAATTATTTTGCTTTCTATAGCTTTAAGTATGCAGTTGAAAGCATCAGAGAGAAGTTAAAGGCAAAGCCTTTGCTTTTACAGGTAAATTGGTTAATAGCATCAGCTTCTTCTCAGTTTCCTCATGAATTTATTTTGTGACAATGTATACATTTCCAAAGCTATCTCAAATCATTTTTTAAGAAGTTGGAGTATAAATAAAAATAGCCACAGATTGTAGTAATGGTGATAATAGACATTTTGGGGAAAATGGTATAATTAGAAAAGACTTGTCATCAATGTAGTTTTCAGTGAGTGATCATTTAATAATGTTAATCTCACTCTGACTTACAGTTACCAATTGGTGAAGCCAAAACTTTCAAAGGAGTGGTGGATGTAGTAACGAAAGAAAAACTTCTTTGGAATAGCAATTCAAATGATGGAAAAGACTTTGAGAGAAAGCCCCTCTTGGAAATGAGTGATCCTGAATTGCTGAAGGAAACAACTGAAGCAAGGAATGCCTTAATTGAACAAGTAAAGTATAATGAATGATAAAATGAACACCAATGTGTGCACCACTCATCTTAAATAGAATATAGTCATACTTTAGCTTCTCTGGGGGATTGGTTACAGGACCTCCTGTGGATACCAAAATCTGCAGATGCTCAAGTCCCTGATATAAAATGATGTAGTATTTGCCTATAACCTATTCATGTCTTCCTCTATACTTTCAATCATTTCTAAATTACTTATAATACCTAATACAATGTAAATGCTGTGTGCCATTTTGTGTTCATCTCTCTCTCCCACTAATCATCTACCTGTCCCCCAAACTATTATTTCAGTATTTCTCTTTCATTTGCTTTTTTGCTGTTGTTGTTGAGACGGAGTCTAGCTCTATGGCCTAGGCTGGAGTGCAGTGGCACGATCTCAGCTCACTGCCACGATCTCAGCTCACTGCAGCCTCTATCTCCCAGGTTCCAGCGATTCTCCTGCCTCAGCCTCCTGGGTAACTGGGATTACAGGCATGTACCACCGCACCAAGCTAATTTTTTTTTTTAAGTAGAGATGAGGTTTTATCATGTTGACCAGGCTGGTCTCGAACTCCTGACCCCAGGTGATCTGCCTGCCTCAGCCTCCCAAAGTGCTAGGATTACCAGCATGAGCCACTGCACCGGACCTCATTTGCTTTTCCTTATAGTTTACCATAAATCCTTAAAGAACTTAGGTTTACATATTTTGAACTTTACATAACTGAAACGATACTGTTTGTATTTTATGACGTTGCTCAACATTGTTGGAACTTTATCCATGTTGCTATGTGTATAGTCTATTCATTTCAATCTTGTATATTGTTCTAACATATGATTTTACCACACTTTATTGGGTGTTCTCCTGTGGATGGGCTTTGAGGTTGTGCTGTTACAAACAATGTGGCTATGAACATTTTTGTATCTATCTCCTTGTGCACATGGGCAATAGTTTCTTTAGTATTAAACTAAGGAGTAGCATTGCTAGGTCAAAGGATATGCATGTCTTTTACTTTTTCACCAGATGTCAAATTATTTAGAAAATTTTAAAACCGTCAATTTTATAGTTGGTATATAGCTCTGGACCTCATCCACCTTTAAAATTATAATGGAAAATAGCAAGATTGTTAATATTTATATTATATTGTTAGTATATATGGCAATAAGTAAACCTTAAATAAATTTCTTGAATATCATGGTAGAGAAAAATGTTGGAATCTGAGCCCTTGATTTTTCACTTCTAAATTGAATTGGTCCAAATAAATTCTGTCAGCATTAATTTTTTTTTTCACTCATCTTTTGTATGTAGTTTTTTTTTTGAAGTATAGTCATGTACTTCATGATGACATTTTAGTCAAGAACAGACCACATAAATGTTGACAGTGCTATAAGATTGTAATACCATATTTTCCTGTACCTTTTCTATGTTGAGATACACAAATACTTACCGTTGTGTTACAATTGCCTACAGTATTCAGTGCAGCAACATGCTATACGGATTTGTAGCCTAGGAGCAATAGACTATAGCCTTGGTGTAAAAGCAGGCGATAACGTCTAGGTTTCTAAGTACACTCTATGATGTTGGTAGAATGACGAAATTGCCTAACACCACATTTCTCCGAACTTATACCTGTCACTAACTGATGCCTGACTGTATGTAGTAATCATTGCAACTTTATCATTAACATAATAATTATTTTTGTTATTGAGTCAGTGAGGGCCTACTATATGCTAGGTTAAGTGCTTTATGTATACTTTTTAATTTAACCTTCACAAGAACCTTATATTGTCTGCATTTTACAGGTGGGGAAACAGCAGCTCAAATGCTTAAATAAGTTGTCACACAGCTAATAAAGTGGCTGAGCTAGAATCTGAACCCAGGTTAATCTCAGTTTAGAGCTAAAGCTCTTACCTGCTTTGTTATACTGCTTTTTTAATTTGGGGAGCATAGAAAATATAAAAGTGGAACCGACGTTTATTAATAATTCATTCCTCTTTGAGTTTTTTGGTGTTGTTTTAATACAGAAGAACTATAAGAATAAACTTAAGAAGGATCTTGTAATCTAGTTGAGGAGCCAACACACACTTGCCCATATCTCATGGTCTTCTAGGATGTGACAGGATGTGACAGAAATCTCAGAAAATCTGAGACTGTCAGTAGCTAATCATATGCTGATTATAAGAAACACATAAGTATGTATACAATTTACAGAATAAGACTACTTCACACCCATTAGGATGCCTACTGTCAAAAACAGAAAATAGGTGTTGGCAAAGATGTGGAGAATTATAACCTTGTGCACTGTTGGTAGGAATGTAAATGTTGCACCCACTATGGAAAACAGTGTGGTGATTCCTCAAAAAATTAAATATGGAGTTACTATATTACCCAACATTTCCGCTTTTTGGGTATGTACTCAAAAGAATTGAAAACAGAGTCTCAAAGAGATATTTGCACATGCATGTTCCTAGCAGCATTCTTCAAAATAGCCAAAAGGTAGAAGCAGCCCAAATCCATGGATCCAGAGTAATCAGATTCAGAGACAGAAAGTAGAATGGTAGTTGCTATGGGCTGGGGAAGGGCAGAGAGAATAGAATGTTGTTTAATTAATGTGTATGGAGTTTGTTTTGAAAGTTGAAAAGAGTTCTGGAGATTTATTGTGCAATAATGTGAAAGTACTTAACACTACTGAACTGTACAAGAGTACAATGGTCTGGGCGCAGTGGCTCACGCCTGTAATCCCAGCACTTTGGGAGGCTGAGGGAGGTGAATCACGAGCTCAGGAGTTCGAGACCAGCCTGACCAACATGGTGAAACTCCGTCTCTACTAAAAATACAAAAAAGCCACGCGTGGTGGTGCGCGCCTGTAATCCTAGCTACTCAGGAGGCTGAAGCAGGAGAATTGCTTGAGCCCAGGAGGCAGAAGTTGCAGTGAGCCGAGATTGCACCATTGTACTCCAGCCTAGGTGACAGAACCAGCCTCCATATCAAAAAAGCACAATGGCAATTTTTATGTTCTATATATTTTGCCACAATTTAAAATTTTCCTTTAAATTAGTGAGTAAGATTAATGTAGAATAGAATCAACTTCCAATATTGAAGGTGTACAGTAATAATAGCTAATACTTATTATACACTAGTATATATTCCTAAAGCATAATTTGAATTGGTTATTTAATCCTTATAACAGCCTCAAGAAGTAGATACTACTCTGTGAGTTACTGAGGCAGAGAGGTGAAGTAACTTGACCAAAATTTGGACACGCTAGTAAGTGGTGGAACCATTTCTAGGTAGTCCGATTCCAGAAGTTGAGCTTAACCATCACATATAATGCTTTCCAGAAGGATGGTTAGGTACATTTCTGCTATACTTAATCCTGTTAACAGTGTGGTTTTTTTACCAAGTTTGAATGTTTTGCTCCCTTGTACTGTTAACACGCTTTTGAAGCTGTTTTATTAATTTGTCAGCTGAATGATCCCATTTCGTATAGGCGGATGGTTATGAAAAGAATGTGAAATAGACCATTGCATTTTTATTATTGAAATATTGCCTATGCCTCCTTTCCCTAATATAAATGTATTTCTTCAGTGCAGAATTACAGCAACATTAATTCTTTTAGTTTGACAGACTTGGGAGATCTGGTGAACATTCAGATATTAGAGGAAAACCAGATGAAACTTTTTTATAATCTAAAACCTCCAAATTTATCTTAAAAAGGCCAATCCATTGTATGTACTTTCATTGTAAGTTGCACATTTTCTTTGATTTGAGCACACTGATAGCACTTAATTAAGATGCTTTATCAGGCTCTGACTTTCTGTGAATTTAGGAAACTCCTAATAGTATCTTTAGTTTTCCATTTCCTTTCCTTTCAAAGAAAAACATTTTTCTTTATCTCGTTAGAAGAAGTGAAGAGGCCGGGCGCGGTGGCTCAAGCCTGTAATCCCAGCACTTTGGGAGGCCGAGACGGGTGGATCACGAGGTCAGGAGATCGAGACCATCCTGGATAACACGGTGAAACCCCGTCTCTACTAAGAAATACAAAAAACTAGCCGGGCGAGGTGGCGGGCGCCTGTAGTCCCAGCTACTTGGGAGGCTGAGGCCGGAGAATGGCGTGAACCCGGGAGGCGGAGCTTGCAGTGAGCTGAGATCCGGCCACTGCACTCCAGCCTGGGCTACAGAGCGACGAGACTCCGTCTCAAAAAAAAAAAAAAAAAAAAAAAAGAAGAAGTGAAGAGTTGCTTGGCCTGGATAAGGTAGCTGTCTTGAAATATTTGAATATGGTCTGTTTATGGGGTTTGGACAAGTTAATAGTTATGAAGATAAATGCAAGTTATAGAACTCTAGAACCTTTCTTTATAGGTTGCAGATTTGGATGATGAATTTGCTGACTTGGTTTTAGAAGAATTTAGTGAAAATTTTGATTTGTTACCAGCTGAAAAGGTAAATTTTATTATTCAATAGCTTTGGCAAAATGTTACTAATTGGATGTAGTTTGATTTCTCTGCCTTTGATGTGTGTGCATTTTTTTTTAAACTTTGCATATTGTTAGAAAGCGGTAAGTTTTAAGTTGGGAGAAACATTAAGTTAAAGTCACTACTAATACAATACTTAATGGCAGTGATTTATTAGTTTCACACATACTTTACAAAATTAAAAATTGAATCTGTTTAACTTCTATTGAGTCAGCATCAGTTAACTACTCATTCTCTGTAGTCTTTTCATCGTGATAATTCCTCTAAGGATGTTAAGGGAAATCATAGAAAGTTTGTATTAAAATTTACTGTTGTTTCAGGCTACTACAATGATCATTTTTCTCAGAGCATTGTTTTCTGAATCTTTTTAAATTTTTTGTTGAAACTCATTACAGTTCTTTGTTTTTGTCTTTTGACATACAGTAAGCCAGAGAAGAGGCAATTAAAATATTGATAGTAATTGAATTATGACAGATTTCTTGAAGGAAACGCTGTTTTGTTCTGCCAGGGACATTCCCCATGAATTTGGCAAATTTACTCTTTATTTTTCTTTATGAAACGTAAGAATTGCCAAGCAAAGTGTTTCTAAGTAATAATCTGTAAAATTAGCCAAAGATGAGCCTAGCAAATTCACTTAGTATTCATTAGAGTAATTAAAAACACAAGAGCTGAAACATATTTTTGAGCCACTCATAAGTTAGAATGAAAGTGATTTTTTCTTTTGAATGAAATGTCAGTTTTGAAACTGTTTATTTTTGGATGTTTAAATGTGATATTTATTGTACCCTATCTTCACATAGCATGATTTCTGTTTTCAGAGAGCTCACAATCTAAAGTAGGATTGACCCACCAATAATACCTTGCAAACGCACTCAAGCTTTTCTGGTTTTTTGAAATCTTTCTAAAAATTTTCCTACTTGGATTTCTCATTTTTCCATTGGATTTTGTTTAATAGGGATTTAATTTAATTGAAGAAATGGTAACTCAGATTTATATATTTTATTTATGACCAGTTTCTCTGTTAGACTATCAAGGTTAAATCATAAGTATGTTAATTAATTTAGTCAAGAAATATTTTTGAGCACCTATTATAACCACTTTTCTCGTTTCTGGGGATTTAGCAGTATTTCCAGGGGTAATGCTCATATAGATTTTACATTCTAGCGAATGGGAGACAGATTAATAAATATCTAACATGCCGGGTACTGATTAGTGTTAAAAAGAAAAACTAGGCCAACAAAATGATGGAGGTGTGGTGAGGAGTGCTGTGTACATGGCTGGTTAGAGAAAACCTCTAATTTTGAGCTTCTGGCCAAGACCAGAACACAAAATAAATGCTCATTTGTATCTGCTTTGTAGCTGCAGACTGCAATACATAGAGTGACACTAGCTCAGACAGCAGTGCCTGTGCTTTGTGGAAGTGCCCTGAAAAACAAAGGGATACAGCCCTTGTTAGATGCTGTTACTGTGTACTTGCCTTCACCTGAAGAGCGTAACTATGAATTTCTGTAAGTATGCAGTCACATATATTAAAATTCTATAGCTTTGAAGAAACAAGTAGGCAAATACTTTTATGAAAAGTAATTAAATCACCATTTTTGAATAATAATGGTGAGCGTTATTGCAAATGATATAATAAGGAACCATAGTAATTTTTGCTTGAAAGGAACATTTTTCATCTCTTGTAAAAAGAGATATCTTACAGATAGAGCTAAGAGGTATGTCTTTTCACTGTGTAAAAGTTTAAGTGTTGACCCTGCCATCTTAGTCTTAGAAAAGTGATATCCTGGGGATGTTTGTTAAATATTCTGTAGTTATCTTTATATTCAACTAGATTTCAGGATTTTTCATAAGCTCAGAATATTTTGTGGCTATAAAGAAAGTCATTGTTTTACCCCTATTGTCACTAAAAGCTTTGTACTTAAGTAGTAAGTCCTTTAAAATCTGAGTAAGCAATGTGTAAAATGGCAGAGAAATGGACTTTAATTATCTTAATTCTGACATTAATAACTTTCATACCTCTAAATTGGAGAGGCATGATGGTGAAGAGCACAGGCTTTGTACTATTGGATTTAAATCCTAGCTCTTCCAAGTTGCTTAACATCTCATCTATAAAATGCAAAGAATAGGACCCATCTCATGGTGTTCTTATAAGAATTAAATGATTTGTGAAGCACAAAGAACAGTGCCTGGTATAGTAAGCTCTATATTAGTATTATTAAAGTTAAAAATTAGAGGGAATGGGAATAAGATTGGAGAAGTTCTGTCACAGAAGTGTTTAAACTACTTTAAGTTAGGAACTCCTTTGAAACTAATGAAAATATGGAGCTCTCCTTAGATGCACAAAATTTGGCAATTGCAGGAGAACTGAATTCTAAAACTTATCAGTGATCACCAGTTTAAGAACATCATTCTATTGTGAGTGTTGGTTATGTGAACAATTTCAAGTTTATAGTATAGATTTTTATGGTTATGTAATGAACAGAAAGTGGAAGGAGAGCATAAAAGCAATAATTGGAAAGTACCTGTTTATTTACCCTATGCTGATTTCTTGATAAGTGGTGTAATATTCCCAGGTATAGTCTTCATGGAGAGAGCTCTTGGCAATGAAATTATTCGCAAATAGAGGTGATATTTGGAAGATAATCTATTATTTTTAGTTTTGAGGAATTAATGGTAAGATCTCCATTGAGTAATTTAGTCAATGGAAAAAGAGAGTTATGTAACAAAGACATTTAGTGGCTCTAAGTAGCTCTACTGGAAGAAAAAAGAGATCTTTGGGGACATTAAGGATAAGTTTCTGCAGTTATGGGAAGTATATTTTATAGGACTTTTTGGAATGTTTATTTTCTAGGCAGTGGTATAAGGATGACTTATGTGCATTGGCATTTAAAGTTCTCCATGACAAGCAGCGAGGACCACTGGTTTTTATGCGCATTTACTCAGGCACAATAAAACCCCAGTTGGCCATTCATAATGTTAATGGAAACTGCACGTAAGTAGAAGCTTGGGTTACTTTATAAAACTGTACTCATTTCTTTAAAAATACTTTTACTAATATAAAATCATGATTTTACAGGGAGAGAATAAGTCGTCTGCTTTTGCCGTTTGCTGACCAACATGTAGAAATCCCTTCACTGACTGCTGGTAACATTGCTTTGACTGTTGGGCTTAAACATGTAAGTGACCAAATGATTTCTCTAGGAAATAACAGCTTAAATGTTTAATTACAAGTAAGCAACTTGTAATATCAAAAACCCATAAACAATGCAAATGTCCCTCAATAGTAGAATAAAGAATATTGTGGCATATATATCAACATGGCTGAATCTCATACATTTACTAGGAAGAAAAGTAAATTACAGAAGACCACAGACAGGATGGATTGTGTTCATATAAAGTTGAAATCCAAGTAAAATAGCATACTGTTTATAGGTATTTATGTATATACATATATGTGTGTTTTAAGTTTATATAAAATATTGTTTTGTTCCCATTGAGTTTATTCCTATCTTGAGCATTGCAGAAAATTTCACCTAGACTTACAACTGATCAGGTAATAACAAGTTGTTTTGTTAGTGAAGGCGCCATGAGAGCAAGGATTTTTGTCTTTTCTGTTCACTGCTCTACAGTCCATAGATCAGTGCTTGCATATAGTAGACATTCCATAGATAACTGTAGGATGAATAAATGAAAATACTTGATGCTGTATTTATTTTTGATGGGTTAAAACTAAGGATAGTTCATTTATATGGATTAAATAAAATATAATTTTCTCATTAACCTTTATGTAGTAAACATTGTTATTTTAAACATTTTAACGCTTCATAATTAGTTTCAAGTTTGAAAATCCTTCAGTAGCGCGGTGGCTCACGCCTGTAATCCCAGCACTTTGGGAGGCTGAGATGGGCGGATCACGAGGTCGGGAGATCGAGACCATCCTGGCTAACACGGTGAAACTCCGTCTCTACTAAAAATACAAAAAAAAAAATTAGCTGGGCGTAGTGGCGGGCGCCTGTAGTCCCAGCTACTTGGGAGGCTGAGGCAGGAGAATGGCGTGAACCCGGGAGGCGGAGCTTGCAGTGAGCTGAGATCGGGCCTGGGCGACTGAGCAAGACTCCGTCTCAAAAAAAAAAAAGAAAATCCTTCAATAGAAAATTCCTATTTCCTATTTGACTGGTTACTGGACTTCTAGCATTGGAATGTCCCCTCTATCTCCCTGAAGGCAGGAGCTCCTTGTATGTATTTGAAGGAGCTCTACAAATACATTGGGACTATTGTTCTAGTAGGATTGTTTTTACAGAGAAAGAAACTGGCACAGAACTTCACAATATAAAAGTTTAAAAGTGAAATTATAGTTTTTAAAAGATAGCTGGGCTCTACATGGAAGCCAGCAATCTGCACAGTTAAGGGTATTCTGGTTAATTATTTTAGTTAATAGGAGATTTTCTGTAAAAAAGAATAAATTCTTATGGGTGGTAGAACACTCTAATGAATTTCTCCCTAACCTGTCTTGTCATGATTGAAAATTTAGGAAAGTACATTTGTTTTGCCAAATAATTTTGGATGTGTATGTGTGTGTTTTATTGTTTGTTAGAATTTATTACAATAATATTTTGGATAGAATTCTTATGCAAGTTAAATTAGCTTTACTTACGCAGTTATTAATGAGCTTTTTGAATTTTATTTCTCTTTTAAGTTCTGATGAAAAGAAAGTGCCACAAAAAAAATTCTTATATTGTGATTCTTGGTGGAGATGAGCGCTTGCTAAATGCCACTTTTGTTCCAAGTCATCTTGTTTGCTTGCAGACTGCCACTGGAGACACCATTGTCTCATCCAAGTCCAGCGCATTAGCTGCAGCTCGTAGAGCCGAAAGGGAGGGAGAAAAGAAGCACAGACAAAACAATGAAGCAGAGAGAGTTTTATTGGCTGGAGTGGAGATTCCAGAACCTGTTTTCTTCTGTACCATAGAACCCCCGTCAGTGTCTAAGCAGCCAGGTATAAATGGTCCTAGTGTGTCAACTAATTAGTGCTCTGATAATTTATATAAAATAGTTACAATATACCCTCAAGAGATTTCTTATGTGATTGAGGTAAATTTTATCTGAATATATTGGTAAACATTTCCTGTGGTTGGTCTTGTTTTTTAAGATGTTTCCATTTTTACAAATGCCTTCATTTTTTTCTCTTCTTATTTCTTGGCCATTCTTCTCATATTCTTCCTTACTCTTGTAGTGCTATCTATGGGATTCTAAGTAACTGGTCTTAGAACTGCCCTTCTAGTATATTAGATTAGACAGTAACTGATTCATAACCCATTCAGTTTCTCATCATCATGTATAAAAATGCTGTTTTACCTTGTTTTCTACCTCAACCTCTAGAACTCAATGAAGAAATTTGTATACTGTGGATAACCTCGTTTGAACTTTCGTTAGTTACTTTGTTCTTTAGCATTTTAGCTCAGATTTTTTCAGTGGCTTCTCATTACTTCTAGCACACACCCAAACTCTTTAGTGTGGTATGTAAAGCCCATGATTCCAATTATAATTTCCAATTAGATTTGGTTACATATAGCAGAAAACCTCCAAATAACAATTGCTTTAATAAGAAAAAAATTTATTTCTCTCTATCTCATAACAGAAGCCTTGAATTGGTAGTCAGGGATTAGAGTGGCTCCACAGTGTTGTCAGGGATCCAGGCTCTAATCTTTTTGTCTTACCTGAGTGCATAATTCCTGCAGCCTCGGGTATCACCTTGGAGTTGCTGACAACAGAAAGGAGTAAGGGGAAGGAAGAAGATATACCCCTTTTCTCTTAAGATTTCTTCTATGTCATTGGCCAGCACTGAGACATATGGCCACCTGTTGCAAGGAAGTCTGGTAAAAGCAGCCTTTTAAGTAGGCGGCAGCAGAGTAGAGTGGAAGGCTGCTAGTCATCTCTGCCACAGCCTTCTTGTCTGGCTTCATTTATTGAAACTTCCGCCTTCCTTTTGACCCTCTTCTTTAACCCAAAGAAAAATAAAACTATAGTACCTAGCCACACGTTATGCTCCCACAGTAAAGTAATTGTGATTTCCTGAAGATACTGTGCTCTTTTTTGCATCGCTATTTCTTTTCTTCTGTTCTCTCTTGCATTATAATAGTAGCCCATGAACTTACCTGCCTGGAAAACGTTTACCCTTTTTTTTTTTTTTTTGAGACAGAGTCTCGCTCTTGTTACCCAGGCTGGAGTGCAATGGCATGATCTCGGCTCACCACAACCTCTGCCTCCCAAGTTCAGGCGATTCTCCTGCCTCAGCCTCCTGAGTAGCTGGGATTACAGGCATGCGCCACCACTCCTGGCTAATTTTGTATTTTTAGTAGAGATGGGGTTTCTCCATGTTGGTCAGACTGGTCTCAAACTCCCAACCTCAGGTAATCCGCCCACCTCGGCCTCCCAAAGTGCTGGGATTATAGGCGTGAGCCACCGCACCCGGCCCTGTTTACCGTTTCTTTAGGTCTCATCTCAAGCATCACACTTTATGAGGCTCTCACTGAATTCCTATATTAGACTGTTTAAGGACAAACCTTCTGGTTCTAGAGGTGGCATTAGAAGCTCTTTTTCCTTTGAAAACAAGTTGGACTCACAGATTATAGGAGAAAAAAAGCAATCTCTGTTGCCTCCCCTTGTCTTCCTGAGGACCCTGTGGGGAGAAAGAAGGAAGATCCCTAGCCCAGTAGAGGTTACAGTTGCTCACCTCCCCAGATGGAGTTCACATGAAAGAAATCTGAGTATAGATGTAAGACAGCCCCCCAGTACCAAAGGAAACCGAAACTGAGTCTTTTTATGTCCACTTTGCTGAAGGAACAGCATTTAAGTTAAAAAGGGCCTAACAGCAGTTTTTCTGTTACTTTAAATGCTCTGAGGCCAGTTAGTTATAGTTTTTACTCTAGTGGAAAAGGATCAGATGATGATGAATCTGGCTGCCTAATTATCAGACTTAACCAAGCTGGTTATATCAGGAGTGACCAGGCACTTAAGAGCAGGGGCTGCCCAAGCAAAGTAACCCATGGATTCTTTGAAATATGTTTGAGAGTCATTTTATATTTCAGATGCAGCATGAGCACCTAAATTCAAATTGTGGGCTTGCAGTTACATTGCATCAGCCAGTTTTGCACCTGAGAATTTAAGCCTTTAACTACTTTAGGAGAAAAAGTTTGGTATCCAAAGTCTCATTAATGGGCATTAGCTTAGGGGTCCTGAGCCCCCAAGAGGAAGGGATTTACCAAAGCTCCCTTATGTAGACTTCTTTCAGGCAGATCTACATGTTTCTTTTTTCTGTGCTTTTATTGTACTTACCCCATAGTCTGGTTATAACCCTGGATACCTGTTACAGTGCTAACATTGTAAATATTTTTAAATGAATTTATTTTACAGTAAAGTTATTTTTATTCCGAAAGTCACTTAGTGTCATACGCATGTACTGTCTTTGAGTATCTGTATGTGCTTAAAATAAAATATTATCTACAATAATGCCTCTTGACCTTGAACATGCATACGCATCTCTTGGGATTCTTGTCAAAATGTAGACTGTGACTCAGTAGGTCCAGAACCTAAGATTCTGCATTTCCATCAGACTCCAGGTGTTATCAGTGTTGCTGGTCCTTGGTGCCCACTTTGGGATGTCAGGGGTCTAGAACAGTATTGTCCAGTAGAAATATAATGTGATCTACATATATAATGTAAAATTTTTTTATAGCCACAGCAAACAAACTGGTGAAATAAGTTTTCATAGTATATCAAAATATTATTTCAGCATATAATCAGTATTAAAATGTATCTTTTTCATGGTAAGTCTTGGAAGCCTGGTGTTTATTTTACATTTACAGCACTTGGCAGTTAATAACATTAATACCTCCAAATGGCTAGTGGTTACCATTTGGATAGTGTGGGTCTAAAATGCCTGGTTTGTATACCTAAGATACTTTGAATGTGTGACTGATAAGGTTAGCTCATTAATCCAGTGCTCAGCTCTTTAGCTACACTTTGTGGAACTTCTAACATATTTCTTTTATAAAAGGAGGTAGAGTATACTTATCAGTTAATTGAGTGTATTAAAATATCACTTTAGATGGCATACTTAATGCCATCTAAAATATGCATTATTTTCTCTGTGGTTGTGATAATTCATCATCATAGAGTTATACTAGTACCTGTTTATTCATGATGTAATTTTAGCCTGCTTTTGGCACTTCATTATTGCCAGTTTTTCTGAAGGCATTTTACTTTTTTGTCAGCTCCTAAATTGATCTTTGGAAAATATAATCAGATGATGTTACTGTTCCTTTTAAAACCTTTCGGTGGCTTCGCAGTGCAAACCGAAACTTTTCACCATGGCCTACAAGACCTTACATGATATGATCCCTGCCACACATCTCCTTCCTCATCTGATGCTGTTCTTCCTTTTGTCCACTGATCTCTAGCTGCTAGTTTTCTTGCTCTTTTTCCCAACAGCACATTGTTCCTTGTATAGCCATTCCCTCTATCTGGGATTCCTTTTCTTCAGGATTTTGCTTATAGTTTGTTTATTCATTTCTGTCTTTACTTAAATCACCCCGGAGAGGCCTTCCTAGACCACTCAATATCAAGTAGCCTCCCATCATTATTATGTCAGCTTGTTTTTGTCTCTGCAGTATGTATGGCTGTTTGAAGTTTTCTTTTTTCTTTCTTTTTTTTTTGTAAAGACGTGGTTTCGCTATGTTGCTCAGGCTGGTCGCAAACTCCTGGGCTCAAGCGATCCTTCTGCCTCAGCTTCCCAAAGTGCTGGGATTACAGGCATGAGACACCACACCTGGTTGAAATTTCTTTTTTCAAAATTTGTTTGCTTATCCATCTATTTTACCCACTAGACCATATAATTATTTTAAAAAATGAAATGTAAATATAACAGTTGTTTATCCCATAGATTTGGAACATGCATTGAAATGTCTTCAGCGTGAAGATCCAAGTTTGAAAGTGAGGCTAGATCCTGACTCTGGACAAGTAGGTGTATTATTGCTTAACTCCAGAAGCCTTTCTATAAGAATGTGTGTGTGTGTGTGTCTGTCTGTCTGTCTAAAGCACTGATTAAGTCTGTGCTCCGAAAGAAAAGCCTTTTAAAATTCTCTCATAATACTAATTTCTGCTTTTATGTTGACTATCAAGCTAAATAAGCACATTTTCCTTGATTCTCTATGTAGTTAATTACACTTCACATATATAAACTATTCCCCAACATTTTTTACCCCTCCTGAAGACAGCTTTTTGTGAAATTTTGAAATAAGGTTTAATCAAGACAAAGCCTTGAGCCTTTTATGCTAAGGTTTATAAAAGAAGCATACTAGGAGGATTGGAAGGTGCTTTTGAAGACAGTAAAACACCTAAAATGGGAGAGAAGTGATAGACTACAGTGTAACAATGTGAGAGGAAGTGGAGTTTTAAAGTAGGTGCAGAACTGCACTGTATAATGTAGCACAGTAGAACAGATGTTTTGATTCATCAAGAAAAGATTAAATTACATTCTGCATCCTCTTTTTAGGAGGACAGGGTGATGTTTATATAAGATTTTAGAAGGAGTTTCTTAAAAAGATTATAAATTTGTCTTTAAAAAGGATAAACTGATATAGTTAACCTGGAAAGCATGGAGTACTTTATTTTCCCAAAATGCCAGCCAAATGAGGTAGTAATTTAGTTTAATTGATACTGAAGGGTATGATAATCGTAATTAAAACAGAAATGTTTTATTTTTAAAAATCTATTATTTAAATAATCGAAATGTAATCCTAGCACTTTGGGAGGATCGCTTGAGCCCAGGAGTTCAAGACCAGCCAGGGCAACATAAGGAAACCCTGTCTCTACAAAAAAGAAATAAAAATAAAAATTAGCCAGGTGTGATGGCATGCACCTGTGATCCCAGCGACTCAGGATGCTGAGGTGGGAAGGTTACTTAAGCCTGGGAAGTCAGGGAGGTCAAGGCCACAGTGAGCTATGATCATACCACTGCACTCTAGTCTGGGTGACAGAGCGAGACCCTGTCTTGAAAAAAGTAAGTAAAAATAAATGAAATAAAAACTGGCACTACATTTAAAAATAACGGCAAATAATACACAAATCTACCAAGTAAATAATTAAGTCCCTTTCTCAGTTCCTCCATCTCATTCTGCAGGGTAGCAGAATGAAAACTTGGTGAATAGCCTTTCATAGTTTTATTTATTTTTTTGAGACAGAGTCTCACTTTGTCGCGCAGGCTGGAATGCAGTGGCGCGATCTCCCGGGTTCAAACAATTCTTCTGCCTCAGCCTCCCGAGTAGCTGGGATTACAGACATGTGCCACCATGCCCAGCTAATTTTGTATTTTTAGTACAGACAGGGTTTCTCCATGTTGGTCAGGCTTGTCTTGAACTCCCAGCCTCAGGTGATCTGCCTGCCTTGGCCTCCCAAAGTGCTAGGATTACAGGCATGAGCCACAGCGCCTGTGCCTTTCACACTTTTTACCCAAACATGTTCTTCTGCTGTGCTGTGTTATGCAGCATAATATATTTTTGTAAGTATATATGTACAGATAATCTATAAGCAAGTAATTTTATTTGTATTATTTTACAACTATTTTCCCCAGATAGTTCACTTTGTAACTTAAAGTATAGCAGTCCTATACCAAGTGATTTTTTAAAATTTGTGATTACAGTTTTATTACAGCAAAAGTATTTAAATTAGGATCAGCCAAAGAGACACATAGAGCAAAGTCTGGGAGGGTTTTAAACCTTTGCAATGCTTCCTTTATCCTCAGGGACATGTTACCCTCCTGGCAGAGTACTGCCAACCAGGGAAGCTCACCCAAACCTTTGGTGGCCAGAATTATTATTAGGGCTTGATCACATACTGTCCATGTCGTTGACCTTTAGTCTCCAGTCCCTTCCACAGATCCAAGCTAATACACTAATACCTTTAGTCTTCATTGGTTCAAAAAAGATAAAAGTCAGTTTCTCCCTCATATGAAGGTTCAAGCTAGTCTGAAGGTTTTGACTGCTTACAAAGCTGTAAAGTGCCCTGGATGGTTGGGAAATGCCCATGTTGTTGGGAAAGGTTTTGGAGAAAGGTTCTTCCGCCCATTTACAAGGTATAGCCCTCATTCTCATGTGTCATGTCAGTTGCCTACATTTTCGTTAAGAAAGAGGTGCCCTCTTACAGGCACCACCCAGAAGCTGTCCACATCAATTATATTCGTCTTCCACTGGCCAGAAATTTGGCTTTGTGGTTGGGAAATGTTGGTATCTAGCTAAGTGTTGGCATCATTAGTCTTAGCCAAATGCCACTTGCCCAGCAGATAATTTAACTGTCAAAGAAGGAGGAGAGAATGGCTAAGTAATTCACTTTTTATTGATTCATTATTCCAGTCAGAAAAGTCAAAAGCAATGTTTTGATGTAAGAACCCCTGGCCAAAAAGAATTACAAAGGAAACTAATTAATGAAAAATAAATATATATTAACATCATACTTTTATATAGTATTCTGCAATAAATATAATTTACCCTTAATCTTTTATTTCCTTCCTCTGGTAACCAGACTGTTCTGTGTGGTATGGGGGAGTTACATATAGAGATTATTCATGATCGAATCAAGAGGGAATATGGACTGGAGACCTATCTCGGGCCACTCCAGGTGGCATATCGAGAGACCATCCTAAACTCAGTTCGTGCCACAGGTAAAAAGTAAAACATTTAGGATTTGCTTTTTCTCTCTGTCTTTCTCTATTTAGTTGCTTAAAGCAGTGTTCACAGTCACTAATGTCTTCTATCAGAGGAGACGGTTTTTACGTATGTGGGGTTTTTGTTTTTTAAGATTTTGTTTTGAATACAGAAAACCCTATTTCATTATCACCCATAACATCTCCTGGATGACCACTCATCAACCAAATGTGCTTTTCAGTGGTCATGGAATAGAGTAAGCCATGGAAGTCGACGGCTTGTCCTAGTCCTCACTATCAGAACTAGTCTAAGAATTTGAAGTCAATGTGTTATTTTTACTCTATAAAGTAAAAGTAGAAAGTCAGTTTCAGTACTTAATAAATAGGATTATTCTATGCTGATAGTAATCTTGAGTAGGTATAGTTTTTATACTTCAATTCCCAAATGTAAAAATTCATAATTTTTCTACATATGATTTTAATTTGGTTCCCTTAAGCCAAAAAACATGACAACAATTATTGCTACTCACCCCCAAGAAGAAAATGTGGACAGGTTTGTGGGAAGTTGTTAAAAAAAAAAAAAAAAAAAAAAAAAAAAAGGCGTTTAGGATAACCAGGTACTTTCAAGCTGCTCATTAGTTTGTGAAAAGTCCTGATGGTTACATTTCACTGAAACTTGAAAAATTAAGCAGAATACAGGAGCAAATAGCATGAGGAGTCCTCTTTCTGGACTGTTTATCTGGAAAAACTAAAAATGCTAGAGAACTCTAAATAACAATTTTTAATATCTGAGCTGACTAGAATGTAATAGAATTTTCCAGAGGTCAAAAAGGCAGCAGGAGTAGTAATCTGGGAAAATAAGTCAGCAATATAGGCTATAGTTATTCTGGAAGAATCTGTAATCATCTCTAACCTAGTGCTTGAGAGCCATATCCTCATGGAAAGAATTAACTAGGAAAAGTCCTTTCTGCAAAAGCAGAGGGCAAGTAAACTTGCTTGTCTGGCTCTATGGTGAGGGGACAAGGTTTCTGAGAATTTGTAATCATAGGCTTCTGATACAGGTCTTTAACCTAAGTTTATAGAACCAGTGTGCCCTGAAAAACTCCAGACCAAGGAGAACTTAGTTCTTTAGTGTAAAGTGCTCATGGCTTGGTAGTATCCCAGGGAACCTGGAGAAAAGGGCTTCTCCAAAGATATCAGTCAACCCAGGCCTCAAAGAAATGCCACACATGGCCAGGCGTGGTGTCTCACGCCTATAATACCACCACTTTGGGAAGCTGAGGTGGGCAGATCAGGAGGTCAGGAGGTCAGGAGTTCAAGACCAGCCTGGCCAACATGGTGACCCCATTTCTACTAAAAAAACAAAAACTAGCTGGGCATAGTGGTGAGTGCGTGCCTATAATCCCAGCTACTCAGGAGGCTGAGGCAGGAGAATTGCTTGAATCCCAGAGGTGAAGTTGCAGTGAGCTGAGATCGCGCCATTGCACTCCAGCCCAGGCAACAGAGCGAGACTCCATCTCAAAAAAAAAAAAAAAAAAAAGAACTCCCACACATAAAAGAATATTACTCACAATAAAATTCTCTTTAAATCACAAAACCATGAGAAAAAGCACAATGAGCAAAAAGGCAATAGAAGCAATAGATAGTCACACCAGCAAAGGCTTCAGTTATTGGAGTTATGAGATGTAGAATATACAAATACTATCTCTGAAGAAATAAAAGAGGGGATGGAAAGTACAGTTGACCCTTGAACAACATGGGTTTGAAGTATGTGTGCAGGTCCAATTATACATGGATTATTGTCCTGCCTCTGCCATCCCTGAGACAGCAAGCCAAACCCCTCCTTTTCTTACTCCTCAGGCTACTCAATGCAAAGATGACAAGGATAAAGAACTTTATGATGTTCTACTTTTACTTAGTAAATATATTTTCTCTTAGATTTTCTTGGTAACATTTTCTTTTTTTCTAGTTTATTGTAAAAATACAATATAAAATACATATGACGTGTTAATTGACTATTTATTGGTAAGACTGACTTCCTGTTAACAGTATTCTATAGTAGTTAAGTTTCAGGGGATTCAAAATTTACACATGGATTTTTGACTGCATAGGGATTTGGCACCCCTAGCCACCACATTGTTCAAGGGCCACTTGTGTTAGTAATGAACAAGAAATTATCAAAACTAGGTGCAACGGGCATGATCTCTCACATATGTGGAATTTCTAAAAGTCGAACTTGCAGAACAGTAGAATGATGGCTACCAGAGGCTGAGGGTTGGAAAGCTGGGGAAAGGAGAGATGCTGATGAAGTGGGGTACGGAGTTTCAATTGGACAGGAGAACTAGGTTCTCGTGATCTATTACACAGCACAGTGACTATAGTTAATAATGTATATTTTAAATCTTCTTAGTACAAAGAAATAAGTTTTTTGACATGATAGATGTGTAAATTTGCCTGCTTTTTATCATTCCACGATGTATACATGTATTGAAAGATCACAAACCCCATAAATATATACAATTATTTGTTAATTAAAAATGAAATAAAACATTAAAAAGGATAATGGAATATCATGCTATGTGTGAGAGAGAAAATGGTCAAAAAACGATGGTGAGGGGGGTATATAAGGACACAGGAACCAGCTTGAAGAGACTCTGCTGGCCAAATCTGGATTAATTTGAATACCAAGATAAGTATAGACCATTGTGAAAAAATAATTTCTAAGTTCATACTTAGAATAATACATAGATAAATAGGGAAGAAGAGGGAGGGTTATTCCTTATAGTGGAATACCAAGTGCTGACTGTTAGATGTTGGGGAGTAGGGCTGGAATCGGAAAACAGTCCAGACAACTCACAAACATGTGGAACAAAAAAATTGCCACATACATATAGCATAACAAATTCAAAATGAAGCAGAAGTAAACTATTGCTTAGTGATACATGCATATGTGATGTAACACTAAAGAAAATAATGAGGATAATATAGTGGTTGCTTCAGAAGGCATCTAGATATTGGTAATACTCTGTTTCTTTCGTAGTTTTAGGTTTCATGAATGCTCATTTTTAGCTTGTACATAAATTATGTGTATAGTTACTCATATATAAACATGTATATTTATATATAAACACGTATATATTGAGACAATGTCTTGTTCCTGTTGAGCAGGCTGGCATACAATGGCAAGATCTTAGCTCACTGCAGCCTTGAACTCCTGGGCTCTAGCAGTCCTCCCGCCTCAGCCTCCCAAGTAGCTAGGGCTACAGGTGTGCAGTACCACACCCGGCTAATTTTTATTATTTTTTTACAGAGACAGAGTCTTGCTGTATTGCCCAGTCTAGTCTCAAATTCCTGGCCTCAAGTAATCCTCCCACTTTGGCTTCCCAAAGTGCTGGGTGGGATTACAGGTGTGAGCCACCACACCTAGGCCTGTATAATTTTAAATAGAAAATGTTTCACAGTATAAACGTGAGCTTGAAGAGGAATTATGAAGAATTATAGACTATAATTAATTCTTAGTTTTGAATTTGGGCCATGAGTCAGTGCATTACATGGCCCCTCACATAAATACGGCATAGTTCTGTTTTAGTAAAATATTGGAGATTGTTGGTTGTTGGCAAGTAAGAGATACTGTTTTCAGTCTTACCAAAAACATTTTACTAGTTTTTGGGGAAAGAAATAGTAAACAGTAAGTGCATAAAGTATTGCTGGAAAAATACACAATGTAAAACTTTTGTGGGTTGTCAGGATTTAGAGTTAATTTTCATTAGCTTACCTTTTGTACTTTTAAAGGTTTTATCATTTAATTTTTATTTAAAAGTTTGTAACTAAAAGGATTTCAATCACCTACAAGACATTTTGAAAAGTTTAAAAGTATAATCTTCATAACATGTGCCTCAGCATACCTTAATGTTAAAATAGGTGATACAGAACAGGTTTTAACATTGATCAACATAGAAGCAGATGCTTTGTTGGTAGAGCTCTTTACTCTGATTTTTATACTGTATTTAGTGCCATTCCCATTGTTAATATTCTCTCCCACTTTATCTTGTATGAGACCCTGAGCTTGTTGATGATAATTTTGCTGTTTTATAGCACCTTGATACCTTTCCAGAATTAATTCTGAGGTACCATATTCAATTTGTTTACAGATACATTAGATAGAACTTTAGGAGACAAAAGGCATCTGGTGACCGTAGAAGTGGAAGCAGGGCCAACTGAAACATCGTCTGTTACGCCAGTGATTGAGTATGCTGAAAGTATCAGTGAAGGCCTTTTGAAAGTCTCCAAAGAGGCCATTGAAAGTGGAATTCACAGCGCATGCCTCCAAGGTAAGGCACTCAGATGAGAGAGTAAGCATTAGTATCACACTCAACCATTTAATCACTCCTTATATTATAGATTATTTCAGTCTTTTTCCTAACTTTGTTAGTGTTTTCTCCCTATTCCTTTGCATTTCTCATTACTTCTCAATACACATCGAGCATAGTATGATACAATTTTTTTCCCTTGTCTAGGACCATTGCTTGGATCCCCAGTTCAAGATGTAGCAATTACTGTATATTCCCTGACAATTCATCCTGGTACCTCCACAACTATGATTTCTGCCTGTGTCTCAAGATGCGTGCAAAAGGTATAGAACTATCCTAATCTTTATGGCTTTCAGGTGACTCTTCTGAGTATAGTACCACTGATCTTGCAGACAGCTGTGTTTACAGAGCCTTATCTTGTGTCTTTGCCTCCTCAGCCTTGTGGTCAACAAGAGTTCTTATCATGGAGAATCTTTTGATTTCTTAATCACCAGGCTTTTATTTCAAAGAGGATCTTAGAAATTACTATCTAACATGGATTGCTATTGGAATATACTCTGATAAAGAGGCAAGCTTCCTTAAGTGGCATTTCTGCTTTCCCCATCCCTGACAGACAGCTATTAGAGGCAAGCATGGTAGGTTTGACTGGAAGACAGATCTGAGGCTAGCTTGGCCCAAGATGGACTGTAATTTAAAGAACATTAAAGATCCAATATTGGTTCCAATTTTGGAGATTGTTATTCAAATAAGATTGCTTTAGTGCTTGCTTCAGCAGCACATACACTAAAATAGGAATGATAGAGAGATTAGCATGGCCCTGCACAAGGATGACATGCAAATTCGTGCAGAGTTCCATATTATTTCTCTACTTATATTAAATTATAAGATTGCTTTAATTAAGGATCATTGAAACTAGTTAAGTCCCACTGAATAACAGATTCAGGCTAAGCACCTTCTCTTCTCAAAGCATCAAGCAATGTGGTCTTCTTGGTATGGTTATCTGGGGAGTTTGTCCTTAAGTGTCATGGACTCTCCACTTCCTGCCTCATTAACCTACCAGAACTGGATTAACTCCCAGGAGTGTGGTATGCTGAATGCTGATTCCATACATTCCTCTCAGCATTGAACTACCCTAATTTTTTAGGTGATTGATTTTGCATTATTTATGCTTGCTTTTATAGCCATTTTCTAATACGTGGACTGTGATTGAGACCCAATTTTCTGTAATTGTACTTGAATCTATAATTACAAAGTTAATTTAAGTATCCCAAGCCCCTGACTTAAGAAAGCCAAACTTAATATCTCATTCACATGAGTTTAAATTTATACTTCTTAAATAGCTTTTTGATTAAAAACAAAGCTTTGAAAAAAGTTTAAGTGTTGTTCACTTAATAGTTAGAAATGTTACCTGCAAAGTAGTTATGACTATATTATTGAGAAAATTCACCCTCAAGTGATTTTTTTTTTTTTTTTTTAAGAGACAAGGCCTCACTATGTTTCCCATGCTGGTCTTGAACTCCTGGGCTCAAGCAATCTGCCCACCTCAGCCTTCGAAACCCAAAGTGCTAGGATTACAGGTGTAAGCCACCATCATTGTCTGTCCCCAAGTAATTTTTAAAGTTTATGGGAATCTGAAAAATAATGTTTCTAAATTGACCCCAAGCCCCCAATATATCGGCCTGTCCTTCAAAGTGTAACATGTCTTCTAAAAATAAAGTCTGTATTTCTGTGTTCATTCACCTTTTTAATAAGATTATACCAGAGAACAAGAATTAACTTTATGGGGGCTTACATTTAGTCTTTAGTTTTAATTCATTACTTCAAACAAAATACTCCTAATGGAAGTACTGCTACCCTTGTTAAGCTTCTTGTAATGGGGAGTCTCCTTCTCTCTGCTTGTAAGTGCTTCATGTATTTATTGAGTCATCTGTGTTGTGCTTATAGTTCACCAGGCACTGAGAAGGACACAAATAGGATTAGATTTTACTCTACCTAAAGGAGCTTGTGATTTCGTAAGGGAATTAAGTATAACCAAAGTATTAGATAAAATGGGCAAATGCCATGAAAGTAGGAAGCAGGGAATTGGGGAGGATTCTTGGAAAGATTTATATTTGAGCTGAGATGATTTTGGAGGACTTGGGCACGGTGGGGGACCTTCCAGACAGAGATAAGAGTCCTTTTAACTGTATTATCAGATGAAGGCAGGGGAGTCCGTGTGTTGAAAAAGTAAAATAGTGTCAGACTGTAGAGAAATCTTTAAAAACTACATTAAAGAGTTTGAACTTTGAGAATAGTGGAGCATAATTTAAAGGTTTCGAAGGGAGAAGTATCAAAGTACAGAAGGAATTCGAATAGGGAAGAGATAGTTGAGGACAGGAAATGGACTAAGTTTGACATAGGATACCAGCAATAGGAACAGCGGAAAAAAAAATCTTACAGCTTACTTGGGGAAAAGGAAGTCAAAGGTGAACTGAAGACTACTGATGTCATCATAAGAAAAAGGGATGTGTTTAGAAGTGTTTGGAAAATAAAATGATGAGCTCAGTGTGGGACATGTTGGAGAGCTGTAGATACTCAGACACTATCCCAAAGCAGGCCAATGGAGTACAAGACTGGAATACTCAGAAACTATGGGCTGCATAGGATTTAAAGCTTTTGAGGAAGCCATGTTGAAGGTGTTTTTGAAGCTCTCCAGATAGGTAATATTGCCAGGGAAAAATTATGAAAAGAGGACTAAGAACAGTTCTGTGACCATGGTATGCCCTAGATACACAGAATTCAATCCTTTTCTTTATTGTAGCAGTTTTTTCTCTTAATTTTTACATCTTTTTCAATTCCATTATTCTGAAAGGCATTTTCAGTTTCCACAGTCTTTATATGCGTGTTCTTCTTGGCCTTTGAAATCTAAGATTCTAAATAAAAGATTTCACATAATGTTTCTATTACCTTATTGCATTACATTTTTCCAAGCTCTCCCCTTTATTGCTGTCTGTGGCATGGCATGGACTGTAATTGTGGACATCAGGAACAGCAACATGAGGTTTAAATATGAACAAATGAATCTTTGAGAGGACTTCTGTGACTCTGACCACATGTTCACAGTCATTTTTTATAATCAGACTTTACTAAACACCCCTCCTTGCATCATACTATACAAAAGATCTATAAATTATGTTACCATGCTTATTATACCAGCAAATATTGTAGTTGTTGACGTCTTATAAAATGTTACCTTTAAAGAGAGAGTTAAAACAAGCTTATGTCTTTTTGTATGAGCTCTAGGCTTAAGAGTATGGGCAGTATTTATTTATGAAAGATAAGTTAACATTCTTTAATTTCTTTAGGCTCTGAAGAAAGCTGATAAGCAAGTTTTGGAGCCTCTGATGAATCTTGAGGTTACAGTAGCTAGAGATTATCTCAGCCCTGTCCTGGCAGATCTGGCACAAAGAAGAGGAAACATTCAGGAAATTCAGACTCGCCAGGACAACAAAGTTGTTATTGGATTTGTTCCCTTAGCAGATATTATGGTAAGTACTTTGTAACGGAAAAGTACATATTCTTCTTAATTCAGGGGTTATAATATGCCAGTGAATAGACAATCAATAACCTGAAAGGAACATTAAGGCTTTGATTTAGGGAATAAATATTACGTTTCAACCAGCAGGAATGGTTAGGACTTTGAATTTAAATTGTTGGGAAATCCAGGGATTCTACCATTACAAGGGGGTATTTGTAGTCCTACAAAGCTTGAGATGTGCTGTACCAAAATGTGGTGCCAGTCTACATGATCATTTTTTCCCTGCCAAGCATTTATCTTACTTCTACCATTGTCAGTTTTAAGGCAAGTTATCATTCTTCTCCCCTATCAGCCTCTTCTGCTCCAGGACAGGCACCTGGGTTGCCAGCAGAGTAGTAGGAAGGGCACAGCCATCTAATGAATACATCTGTAGCATACTTGCACTACTCTGCTTTCTGTCCTCGATATTTTTATATCTAACTTACCCTGAAAAAAGTTAAATGATCTGTTTGAAGGAAGTGATATGGCTAAGCCACATAAGTGGCAACATCACTTTTCCCTAATAGTCAAAAGATAATCAGCAGGAAGAGAAACCTGAGGCTTAAATTTGATAATATAAATGACCTAAATTATTTTGCTTAGGGTTATTCAACTGTGCTTCGAACGCTAACATCAGGCTCAGCTACTTTTGCCTTAGAACTATCTACTTATCAAGCCATGAATTCTCAAGATCAAAATACACTGCTCAACCGGAGAAGTGGTTTGACCTAAATGTTTTAGTTTTTGAGAGAAATTCAGGAGCACCTAGCTACTTCATTTTCAGTAAGAACAATTTTTATTGCACAAATAAAGTACTGTTTCAGTACATTCAGAGAACTAGATAAAAGATATAACTTAAGCTTTGATAGTGGCGCTGGAGCCACCCGTTTTAATTTAATGAGAAATATGCTTTGATGTTTAAAGCCACTGTACCTGAATCATGCTGTTCATCTATGAAGTTATTACTATTAGTAGCAAACACTCAACTCTTCGGAAGAGTGCTATCACGAAGTTGTGTTTCTTTTGTGTCTTTAAGCTTATCTCAAGAAAGATGCCAGGCCTCTATATGTAATAAGAAATAAGAGGGTCAAAGGTCCAATCAATAAAAATATTTTATTCAAAAAAGTCTTAATATCTTGTTGATTTACATGATTTCAAAATAAAGTTGACTGTAGTACAGATTGCTGTGCTTTTTTCCCTTTCATTTTTACACGTTCTCATGGTTACAATATCCAGCATAAAGAGGTTGTGCAGCTATTCCACGTCTGTAGATAGATAACATGAATAAAGATATTTTGGGTATCGTTTATGTCATCTTAGAAATTTACATTAGAATCACTAAATCACAGCATTACTGAAAATAAGGGAAGAAAATTAAAGCAACTCAAGATGGAGTTCGAAGTTACACCAAAATTTTTTGTATCTATAAAACAGTTGTAAGTCTATCTTCTTTACAGGTATTATTACCTACAAAAAAATAATTCCTGGTTTCTTCTAATTATTATTTCTTAGGTAACACACATTTCTATTTATAGCAAAAGAAACTAGCTAACACTGAATAGGAAGGCTAAAAATCACACTGGACTTAATAGTATCCTAGCTTGAGAAACAAATATTTCTTACTCGACCATCCTGCAGCGGTGCCTTGTCAGTCTGTCATAGGCGCCATCCATATCTCTGACATCTTTAGAGCTCCAGAGTCTCTCACCAACAGCACTTGCCCGAGGCCTAAAATTTAAACCACACATCCCCCCAAGCAGTTTATGTTTAGTACTTTTGTGTTTAGATGGAGAAGGAAAGCTAAGGCACCTTAATTCTTAACTCAAATGTTATCATGTAAATCCCATACCATAATCTCGGAGTGAGGTTAGTTGCATCCACATATTCTCCCCATAGACAAGCTTCTCCACCAATGAAAAGTTGTTTCTGTTCCCGAGTACCTAAATTAAAATCACTGAATTGATATAAGTTCAGAAGCTCAAAGCTTGTGCACAGAGGCAATATTAATTTCTTCATCAAGATTTGCTTCCTCTGTCTTTATCCTAGGGCAACATTTCTCTCCTGTGGTCAGCAAGACCTTGGGAGATGTTAATGGTTGTGGCACAAAAAAGGTGGCCCCTCTTCCCCCTCCCAAAAAATAATGGTTGCAAACTTTATTCCCAGCCCTGACCCATGGTTCACAGTGTGTGTTAGCCCCATAGATTAACGTAGTGGGCCAGTATTAAACAGTTTTATTTTGGTTGTATGCAAACTTATCTGGACACCGGAAACCATTTTTCAAATCCCTGGTTATCTATTTAGTAGTGTGCCAGGGAACATAAGTTGGAATACTAGTTTTTTAGTGGACTGTGACCATTCCTGCCTTTAATTTCTACCTCTTGGCATTTAAAACAAAAATTGAATACTTAATTTTTTTTTTTTTTTTTTTTTTGAGATGGAGTCTCGCTTGGTCACCCAGGCTGGAGTGTGGTGGCGCAATCTTGGCTCACTGCAACCTCCTGGGTTCAAGCAATTCTCTGCCTCCGCTTCCCGAGTAGCAGGGATTACACGTACCCACCCCAACGCCCGGCTAATTTTTGTAATTTTAGTAGAGATGGAGTTTCACCATCTTGGCCAGGCTGGTCTTGAACTCCTGGCCTCATGATCCACCTGCCTCAGCCTCCCAAAGTGCTGGGATTACAGGCGTAAGCCACTGCACCCAGCCACTTAATGCTTTTTAAAAATCAGTAATTAACACTTTTTGATCCTCATAAAATTCATTGCATATAAAATTACCAATTAATAAGACCTATGGTTCTGAAACGTTTTTAAATACCAAAATCCTTTTTCAAGGATTTTGTACTAAAGGTTGATGTACAAAATTGGACAAAGTAGAGTGTTCTTTAGGAAGGGGATCTGAAAGCCTGAAGCTCCACCCTTCAGATGTCCCATCCACCAAGGATTCTACTCCTCAGAATCCTAAAACACAGCCTGAAATCCACTGAACTAAAACTGTAGCTTTGGTTAGGTGTCTTACATTGGAGAAGCAGTTCAGAAGAGGGCATATAAGGTTAATGCAATCAAATAGCTTTAGAATGTAGAGAGTGAGGAGTCATCATTGAAAATGGAGATAAAATCTAGGGGGATTTATAAGACTTTCGAAGTTCTTGAATTTAGGCAACTATATGGTTTCTTGAGAGTTTAAAATGATACTGAGCTTAAAAAAAAGTACATAAAATCAAGGATCAAACATAAAAGATAGGTAGGTGGTAGGTGATATCTAGGTAAGGATTTCTGGGGTGGGAGGTTAGGGAAGAAAACTCATAAAGGTAACAATGGTTGTTTCACTTACCATCAGCTTCACAGTAACTCACAACACTTGGACCAACTGCTTCACTTACCACCAAAATCAAGAGGTTCCACTTTATAGTATTTCCTCCAATCTTGTCCATAACTAATCAAATCTAAGTACCAAGGAGCAGAAAGGATTACGGGGAAGCCAGATGCTGTGACTTTGCTGAGTTCCTCAGGATACGCGTTGTCTTTCCATACTTCAACTATTGTGCCCGGCGCAAGCTATTAACGTTACAAATTGCAATACATATTATTAGGCGTAGAACATAGTAGTTGAAATTGAAAGTTTAAGGCATTATTACTAGGAACATAATTTTCTAAGATCCTTAAAAAAAAATCTGCACTTCCTTTTTCCCCTTCAGAGTTAGTGCCATGTGATATTCATTTTAGGGACTTAAAATGAAAAGTTTCATCAACCTTAAGTTTGGATATTTAACTTTTGCTTATATATGGATACCACTTAGGTTCAGTTAACTAAGGCTGAGACTTGCATTTTAGTCTCATTTCTACCAAACTTACCTTGGAACTATGAGGTCCAAAGTGGTCACGTTATAACCACACTGGAAAGGTAATACTAGTAGTTAGACTTGCAAATTCCCAGTTGCCCCAAGAAAAATAATTCTCTTACATTGATCAGATGCAGTCTTCACAATGCTCACCTTCACTTTATCATCAAAAACCTCCTGCCAGACAATGGATCCCTTGTTTATGGTTGCAATAATATCCAAAACCCTAGTATTACAAAAAAATTATAGTTATTTTAGATCACAAGCTTAACAATATGTTTAAAACATGTATTTTTCTATCAAGGATTTCTTGCATTTTGAGAGGTGCCTTTCTGTATAATACAGCTTTATAGCAGAAGCAGCTAAAGTTGGGAAGTGTCACAAGTAGTTCCCCCTTTTTAGCACATGATATAGAACCTAACGTAGTTTGGGGGTTTAGTAATTATTTGCTGAATGAATGAGTTAAACATACCCCTAAGAAGTGGCCTCAAATTGAGTTGGTAGGCAACTCAGGAAATTGTATAAGCAGCAATCTCTTAAAATTTTATGGTTGTCTTAAAATGATAGGGACCATGATCTAGCCTGTCATATCACATAAATTACATGTAAAAGTTGCTGACAATCAGTCCACAAATATTTACAGATATTTAGACAATGCCAGGTGCTTTGCAGATAAATAAAATTTAAATGCATCACACAAAAAGCTGAATAGGCAAAGGCTGGAACCTGGGCTTGCCAAATAAATGGTACGGCATAAGGGTTGGCAACTACAGCTTGCAGGCTGTTTTTGTATGTCTTATGGGCTAAGAATGGTTTTTATATTTGTAAAGCATTTTTTTTTTAAGTTTTAAAATTTGAGTTTTGTTTTTTTTTTTAAGTTAAAAGAAAATTGTACGTGGCCCATGAAGCCTAAAATCTTTACTCTCTGGCCCTTTACAGAAAAAGTTTGCCAATCCCTGTAGAGAGCAGCATGGTCTAGTAAAACTTCCTGGGATGGAAATGTATATATATGCACTTCTCAGTATGGCAGTCACTAGCCTCAGCTGGCTACTGAACACTTGACATGTGGCTAATGCAACTGAGTAGCTGAATTTTTAACTTTCATTAATTTTAATTAATTTACATATGGACAGACACCTGTGGCTATGGCTACTATACTGGGTAGCACAGCTATATAGTAAAATAAATGCTCCTGGAATTGACAAAATGGAATGAATTCCAGGGGCTGGATGGTAGTGAAGACTTCACAGGGTAGCCAGGGCTTCAAGCTGAGTTTTATTGATTGATTGATTGATTGAAACAGAGTCTCACTCTGTTGCCCAGGCTGGAGTATAGAGTGCAGTGGTGTGATCTTGGCTCACTGCAACCTCCGCCTCCCAGGAGATTCTCTCTCAACCTCCCAAGTAGCTGGGATTACAGGCACCCACCACCACGCCTGGCTGATTTTTGTATTTTTAGTAGAGATGGGGTTTCACCATGTTGGCCAGGCTGGTCTCACACTCCTGGCCTCCAGTGATCTGCCTGCCTTGGCCCCCCAAAGTGCTGGGATTACAGGCGTGAGTCACCATGCCCAGCCCAAGCTGAATTTTTAGAACAGATGACTGCCTTCCTATATTTCAACAGGTATTGGAAAATACTTGGAGTCACCATGTTACTTATTTAAAACAAGCAGTAGGTACTGCTTTAGTGATTTTTCACATCTACACTTAGGCAAAGGATGTAGAGAAAATGTAAAAATAAAGCACATTACTAAATAAACTTTTACAAAAAGCATTAATAAAAACAGAAATAGGCTTTCAAACAACTTACTTTTGAATGTAGAAAGATTCTAGTTTTTTAAAATCTTTGCCAAAGCCCTTTTGCTTCATGAAATCTTGAATTTTTGGATTTGATTCCCTACAGCAAAAAGTGATTAAAATTTCATTAGAAGTTTGATATGCTCACTTTATTATTTAAAGCAGTATATATCCTTAATATCAGTTGTGCAGACTTAAAACTATTAAAGTTTGTAGGTAGTAAAAAGAAGCCTAAAAACTTAATTACAAGTTAATTATCCATTGCAAACAGTTTTTTCAAGAAGCTGACTTCCTGTAAAAATGGCTTTCTTTACCTTACCACCTTTCTCCTCCATTTAAAGCTATTTGCAGAGAGAATTTTTATTTGAAAAATCTTTCCTATTTAATCATCGATTGCCCTCTTTCACTAAAGTTGTTCTCATTTCACAGTAGTCTTTTTTTGAATCTCCATTTTCTTCTGCATCTTGTTTTTCCTTAAGCTTTACTTTGCCATACCACCCAAATGTACATTCTACAAAAATCTACCATCTCAGGAGTCATGTTGCCCAATTTAAACCCTTACAAGCAGGCATGTTACTCTTAAGTCTTCCTTACGGTGTGGAGCCCTCTACAGCTACTTCAATGCAACAGGTTTTTTATTCTTTTTTTTTTTTTTTTGAGATGGAGTCTCATTCTGTCACCCAGTCTGGAGTATAGTGGCATGATCTCACCTCACTGCAATATCTTCCTCCCGGGTTCGAGATATTCTCCTGCCTCAGCCTCCTGAGTAGCTGGGATTACAGGTACCTGCCACCAAGCCCAGCTAATTTTTGTATTTTTAGTAGAGACTGGGTTTCACTGTGTTGGCCAGGCTGGTCTTGAACTCCTGACCTCATGATCCTCCCACCTCGGCCTCCCAAAGTGCTGGGATTACAGGCGTGAGCCACCGCACCCGGCCTCTTTTTTTTTTTTTTTTTTAAAGAGGTTGTAAGGAATCATCTTACCAACATTTAAATTCCACTTCATCTCCTCCCAAATGAATGAATTGATCTGGAAACACCTCACTAATTTCTTTGAAAAATGTAGTAAGGAAGCTGTATGTTGTATTCAGAGTAGGGTTTATAGGTCCAAAAGAGTCCAACTTGTTTTGTCTACTGTAACACGGAGTCAGGAGGTCTTTCTGACCTAGAAGAAATTATTATTAAGATTCTTTTTAAAAGAAGTGAACTCATTATAAAGATCTGGTTTTCCACATGATTTTATTATGTCATTTTATTGAAGCTACAAGATTATATACACAAAAGATGAGCATGTTTACTAAGAGCTAGTAATTTCTTCCAAATAAGAAGGAAATGTTTCCTGAATCCTGTTCTCTTTGCCTCTTTGTTTCCCATTATATCTGAGATTTTATCTATGTCAAATGTTAACTCCTAAATCTTCAGTTTGCCTCAACGCTTCTTCTTGAGCTTCAATTCATATTTCAAATTCCATGCTGGATACAACTGGAAATCCTAACTGTACTTCAAATACAAGCTAACAAAACACAACATCTGCAGTCCCTAAGCTCCCTTTCTCTAGCTTCTGATTTTCGTATTCTAGCAAGGGTACCATCATCATCCTAGAGTATATACCTCTTCTCTCTCCTGGAGTGCATCAGTTGCCAAGTTCCATGGATAGTTCCAGAATGTCTCTCAGTTCTGTCCATTATTTTCCATTCCCACTATCACCCTCCTGGTCCAGAACTCCAATCTGTCACTTTCCCAAAGGTTTTCCAAAAGTGTGGTTTCCATCATGTTACTCCTCTGCTCAGAAATGTTCACTGGTTTCCAGTGTGTCCTGATGAAGTTCACATTCCTCACCAAAGACCCTCTAATGTACTCTTCCAGATTTACCTCTCACTATTCCCCATGTCTACTCTAATAATATTGAGCAATTATAAATGTTGGTACTGTGCTATGTGCTTTACATTATTTAATTATCAAAAAAATTACATGATAGCTACTACTAATTCTCATTTTAGAGATGGAGAAACTGAAGATGAGATATTGTAACTTGCCCAACGTCACCTAGTTTATAATGGCAGAAGCAAGATTCAAACCCAAGCTGTCTGGCTCCAAAGCCAAAGTTCTAATCATCACCCTATAATGCCTCCTACTCTGCTACACTCTACTCCAGCTACATACCTGTCAAGCATATCTTACACTTTTTGCACGCCTTTCCTTATGCCATTTCCTCTACCAGAAACGTGAATATATTCTGTGATCACTCAAAAGCATTTTAAGTGTCACCTCATCTATGAAACCATTTCTTGAATTCACTTATGTTCTACCTTTTGTAATCACTTTTTGTTTTCTTTTATTCCCTTTTTTATACTTTAGGCCATACCTAATCACAATGATTTGCTCACAGTAGACACATAGTAGTTACTGAATTGTATCTGTCAATAGCGTTACTGATAGACCAATCACAATTAAGAACAAAATGAGCAAACACTAGGTCATAAAATAAATGCAGTACCTCAAATATTTACTTTTGCAACTTATAAAATACAACTCCTGGCCAGGCGCAGTGGCTTACGCCTATAATCCCAACACTTTGCTAGGCCGAGGCGAGCCGATCATGAAGTCAGGAGATCAAGACCATCCTGGCTAAAATGGTCTCTACTAAAAATACAAAAAATTAGCGTGGTGGCGGGCGCCTGTAGTCCCAGCTACTCAGGAGGCTGAGGCAGGAGAATCGCTTGAACCTGGGAGGCAGAGGTTGCGGTGAGCCAAGATCACGCCACTGCACTCCAGCGTGGGCAACGGAGCGAGACTCCGTCTCAAAAAACAAAACAAAAACAAAAATTAGCTGGGCATGGTGGCGCATGCCTGTAGTCCAGGTACTCAGGAGGCTGAGGCAGGAAAATTGCTTGATCCTGGGAGGTGGAGGTTGCAGTGAGCCAAGATTGTACCACTGCACTCCAGCCTGGGTGACAGAGCAAGACTCCATCTCAAAAAATAAAAAATAAGATAAAATAAAACACAACTCCTTACCTTTTCCCCAAGATAGTGTATGCCCAGGGGTATCAAATTCTGGCAGGACTCGAATTCCTCGTAATCTGGCATATTCAATCACCATGCGGACATCATTTGGTGTATAAACATGAGACAAAGAATAGCTTCCCTGTAAAAGTCATATTTATTCAAGTTAAAATGTACAATGTAGATTTGATCCTGGAAATTAAAAATTGTGCTTGCATTTGATATCTGACAGCGAATTTTGTCACTATGAATTTTTTCACTATAACAATTGTGCTTGCATTTGATATCTGACAGCGAATTTTTTCACATATTAGTTTAATGTGATATTAGAGGACTCATTTAAAAATAATATAGGGCCATAGTTTCAGGAGTAGGAAATTTCAGAAAGAAAATTTCTACTAAGTCACACATACTCAAAGGATGATAGCCGTTTTGGGGCTTTTGTCAAATCATTTGTTTACCATATTTTAGCAATAAATTCTCAGTATACTTTGAGCTAATCCCAGATTTACTGGTAGAAATATCTGTCTCCATCAGTGCCTCCTGTTTCAAGAGTGTCTACTATCATGCTGTTTCAACTTCCATGTAGGCATACAACAAAACAAATGTCTCCAAAGTGAGACTTCTGAAAACACTGCTCTTGTCAATTTTAGAGTCAAAATGTACACCTTATTACAAAGCATAGCTATTGTCCTGCAAAGGACTATCAGCTTGAATTACTATCAGCTTGAAAAATTCCCATATAGACTCTGTAATAAGTGACTTGGTTTTTAATGATTACCTCAGTCCCTTTATAGGTCACTTGAAAAATTAGAACTCAATATTGTAACTAAAGTTCTATCAAAGCTGTTCCTTAGCACATTTCTCAAACTATGGGCTATAAGTGCTCAATGGCAGAAAAGTAGTCTTGTCTCCCAGCACCGCATATCAAATTTCTATCAAGACTAGATTTAACTACCAGTTTATAGTAAACACAGGGACATGTTAATTGACACTATGGGGTGCTATCAGCAAAACCCAGACTGTGGGAAACTGTAGGACACACGACTCAGTTTCTTCAACAACAAATTACAGGAGAAAAAGGTGGGAAGAGGGGACCCATAGATCAAAAGAGAATTACTAGACATATTAACTCACCACAATTATGGAGCTTATTTGTATCCCACTGCAAATTTTTTAAAATAATTTTTTAAATAAGAGGAAAAGACACTTGGAGAAATGTGAACACTGATTGGCTGTCTAGATTACTGTTAATTTTTTAGCTGCAATCATGTATTATGGCTATTTTTTCTTAAAGAACGGGCCTTTTGACAGTGAGATATGATGATGGATTTTATTCAAAACAACAGGATGGGGCAGGGCTTGTCTGCAGGAGTTTAAGTGATACAAGATTGACCATGTATTCATGTTTGAACCTGTGTGATCAGAACATGGGAATTCATTAAACTATTCTATATCTGTATATGTTTGAAATTTGCCATAATAAAAAGTAAAACAAAAGGAAACAAAAATGTAAGTGCTGTTAGTATTTTAGTCTACATACATAACACTGGAGAACGTTTTGGAATTATGCCTGGAGGACAGAATTTAGAGTCCTGGCTCTGTCCCATCCTAACCACAACTTTAGACAAGGCACATCACTTCTCTGAATGTCAGGTACCTTCTTTGTATTACAGGGATATTAAACTAGGGGACACTGAGGGTCCCTCCCAGCTCCACTGGTCCGTAATACAGTCAATTTGAACACTGTTAACTGAGACTACCATTATTTTCTAAGAAAACACTCTCACCTCTAAAATTCCCTACTTCATGTAGTTTCTCAGAGAAAAACAGTCATTTATGGATTTCCAAACAATTATGTTTAAAACAAATACACTGTTGGACAACTTGATAAACATATTATCTTAACCATATGGAATTTGAGAATTATTCAGGGCTTCTACCTTAAGGTGTTAAATTTCGATTTATACTTCCCCAGAGATTGTTTATATTCACAATAACAATTACAGTAACAGTTATAACAGTAACAAAAAAGTTTTATGGATGTAAAATGCTAAGTCACACCCAAAAAAAAATTAAAAACCATAAACATCTGATTTTTACACTTTGATTCTATCCATAAGAACAAACATTTAAGTTACAAACTTGTAATGAAACTATACCCAGCGTTTTTGTAGACAGAGTACAATATAATTTACTCACTTTATTGCTTAACTCAGGAAACGCGATGCTCTGATATGGGAAAGACTGGTCATCGACTATGTGCCAGTGAAGAACATTAAACTTATTAAAAGCCATGGCATCCTGCAAGCAAACATATTTAAAAATTATATACTGCAGGTATCATATACAATCCATATTACCTATCTACATTTGGAATTGCTTCCAATATGTCTGCTTCCTTTAAAAATAATTTTTTTTTTTTTTTTTTGAGACAGGGTCTCACTCTGTTATCCAGGCTGGAGTACAGTGGCACGATCTTGGCTCACTGCAGCCTTGACCTCCCAGTCTCAAGTGATCCTCCCACTTCAGCCTCTTGAGTAGCTGGGACTACAGGCGCCCACCACCATGCCCAGGTAATTTTTGTATATTTTGTAGAAACAGGGTTTTGCCATGTTGCCCAGGCTGGTCTGGAACTCCTGGGCTCAAGCCATCCAAAGTGCTGGGATTTGGCTAAAATTTATTTTTCAGCGAAGAAAGAATGAGAAGAAATAGAAATTCTTCATCATACATACTTCACATGACACGTCAGTATACAAAAAGCCTCTGGAGATGTATTTATTCTAGACTGTGAGTTGTAACTTTGCTCTATGGGAGGAGAGCAAGCTTATAAATTCCAAGTATGTAGGGGACTGCCAAGAATGCAAAATGGTTCTTGGCTGCCACTGTGTTTGGGAATAGAGCAAAGGGAAAATGGGGCATTCATTTACGTACCAGGACTTATAATTCCCACAGTTCTGAAATTGGAGTCCCAACCAAGAATTTCATTGCAAACTCAATACAATTCTCCCAGAGAAATTTTTGGGTGAATTGAGTTATTAATTTTATGTATACTCTAGAGGAATAACCAATATAATATTTATATAAAACATAAACACTACTTTTAAAAGATGAAAAATAATAAGGGAGAAGATTTGTCCAACAAGATCATCAAAACTTAAAGACTCCCTCTTCATCAAGGCTGAAGGGATTTGGCTGATGGAGTTAGGAAATCTTTTACATAAAAGGGGATTGTGCAGATAAATATATTGAGGATTAAAGGAGGATCTTCACTCTCAGAGAAGGGTGCTAGAAATAGAGGTGTTAATTGGAATTGAGCTTATTAATACAAACTCATGGTTTTTAACATAGACTAGGGGTTGGCAAACATTTTACATAAAGGGCTAGACAGTAAATATTTTGGCTTTGCAAGCCAGAGAGTTTGTTACACCTACTCCATTCTGCAATTGTAGAGTGAGACAATATGTAAACAAATGTATGTGGCTATATTCCTGTAAACTTTATTTGTGAGGCCAGACATGGTGGCTCACACCTGTAATCCCAGTACTTTGGGAGGCTGAGGCAGGAAGATTGCTTGGACCCAGGAGTTTGAGACCAGCCTGCATGACATAGTGAGACCTCATCTCTACTAAAACATTTTTAAGAAATTAGGCAGGCATCGTGACACATGCCCGTAGTCCCACCCATTCTGGAGGCTGAGGTGGGAGGATTGCTTGAGCCTGGGAGGTTGAGACTGCAGTAAGCTGAGCTCATACCTCTGCACTCCAGCCTGGGGGTGACAGCGAGACCAAAACCCCATGTTTGTGAAAATAGATAGTGAACTGGATTTGACCTTTGGGTTACAGTTTGCCAACTCCTGATATAAACAGATAAAAAATTGGGAAAGATGTGTGTATGTTCATATAAATGTATACATACATAGGTACACACGTTTTCTAGCTGTCTCTGCTCAGAGGGTCTACAGTGACACCCTAGTAGCAATGAGCACACCTAGAGCCTAGATACTGGTTTCAAAATGTTGTTCACCACTAAAAGGGTTCCCTGAAGAAAAGTCTGAGGACACAGAAAAGACTGGGACAGGGAAGACAGGCCTGGAACATCATGTGCCAAAAAGAAAGAAAGTGCTCCAAGATTAAAGGGAACCTGCAAGGGATATAAGAGGCAACTTGAAGGACTTCCAGTGACCAAAGCTGAGATAATTTGACTATTAAACAGGGAAAGTGGCCGGGCACGGTGGCTCACGCCCGTAATTCCAGCACTTTGGGGGGCCAAGGCAGGTGGATCACCTGAAGTCAGAAGCTCGAGACCAGCCTGGCCAACATGGTGAAACCCCGTCTCTACTACAAATACAAAAATTAGCGGGGCGTGGTGGTGGATGCCTGTAACCCCAGCTACTCAGGAGGCTGAGAGAGGAGAATCACTTGAACCTGGGAGGCAGAGGTTGCAGTGAGCTGAGCCCGCGCCATTGCACTCTAGCCTGGGCAACAAGAGCAAAACTCCATCTCAGAAAAACAAAAAACAAACAAACAAACAAACAAAAAACAGGGAAAGTAACAGATTACAATCCTGAATAACATAGTAACCCATGAGTCAACACTGATAAAAATAATGAATAATTAAATAAAAGAGAAGGGATTGCTCTACCTTACACTTAAATGCCAAGTAATAAATGATAGAAGGAATGATGGAATTAGAAACATCACCACTGGGTAGCTACCTTAGTAATAACTGATTTAGGCAAGAACTATCTGTGGATGCTAAAACTAGTGAGTGAATGCTGGCTGAAGAATGGGATTTTACATGGTCTCAAGATCTCTTCCCACAAGATACTTAATTACTTGTTAAGTATGAAACGCTTTTAATTGACATCACAGTGGAAAAACCTGGCAGATGACATCTTAGTCAAGTTATAAGTGAACAATACCAGATATGAAATAAATAAGACATGGTGTCACCTGATATGCACTGAGAAGAACACAGCATCCTTTCTGCTTTATTCCTGCCAAAAAGGCATAACTGAATCTTATCTTCAAAGATGACAAAGTAAACATAGAAAACAAACATACAGCTGGGGACAGTGGCTCATGCCTGTAATCCTAGCACTTCGAGAGGCCAAGGTGGGCAGACTGCCTGAGCTCAGGAGTTTGAGACCAGCCTGGGCAACATGGCGAAACCCTGTCTCTACTAAAAATACAAAAAATTGGCCGGTGGTGGTGCATGCCTGTAATCCCAGTTACTCAGGAGGCTAAGGTTCGAGAATCATTTGAACCCAGGAGGCAGATTACAGTGAGCCAAGATCGGGCCACTGCACTCCAGTCTGGGTCACAGAGCAAGACTGTCTCAAAAAAAAAAAAAAAAAAAAAAAAAAGAAAAAAGAAAAAGAAACTTACAGTTTATAATATAAAATATACAAATAACTAATATGTAAAAAAAAAAAAAAAAAGGCTTATATTCACTAAAAAGCAAGGAAGTGCACATTAAAACAAGGAGATATATTTTATCATTAGATCAGCAACAAACGTGGCAAAGATGTACCACACTGTTGGCCAAGCATACGTGGCTATGACCGACCTGTCTAGAAGGCAGCCTGACAGTATATACCAAAAGTTAAAATGTACCAAAAATTAAAATATATACATCTTAAGCCTGGAAATCCACTTCTAAGAATTTATCCTCAAGAAATAATCTTGACAAGTGTACAAATATGTATGTGTAAAAACTCTGCAGTAGCACTGATAATAAATTAACTTAGATGTCCATCAGCATGAGACTAGTTAAAAAAAAGTGAAATATTCAACTGTTAAAAGGGTGGCAAAGGCCAGGTGCGGTGGCTCACATCTGTAATCCCATCACTTTGCAAGGCCAAGGCAGGCAGATCACTTGAAGTCAGGAGTTCAAGATCAGCCTGACCAACATGATGAAATCCCATCTCTACTAAAAACACAAAAATTAGCCAGGTGTGGTGGCGGGCGCCTGTAATCCCAGCTACTTGGGAGGCAGAGGTAAGAGAATCACTTGAACTCGGGAGGCGGAGGTTGCAGTGAGCCAAGATTGTGCCACTGCACTTCAGCCTGGGTAACAGAGCAAGACTCCGTCTCACAAAAAAAAAGGGGGGGGAGGTGTGAGGGGTAGCAAAAGTATGGTCTAATTTAAGTTTTTTAAAAAGTCACATTGTATATGTTAATATATTCATTTTGTTTGTTTTGAGATGGAGTCTCGTTCGGTCACCCAGGCTGGAGTGCAGTGGTGTAATCTTGGCTCACTCCAACCTCCCTCTCCCAGGTTCAAGTGATTTTTGTGCCTCAGCCTCCCAAGTAGCTGGAATTACAGGTGTGCACCACCACGCCTGGCTAATTTTTTGTATTTTTAGTAGAGACAGGTTTCACCATGGTGGTCAGGCTGGTCTCGAACTCCTGACCTCAAATGATCCTCCTGCCTCCACCTCCCAAAGTGCTGAGATTACAGGCGTGAGCCACTGCACCCTGCCTAATATATTCATTTTTTAAGTCTAAAATGAGATAAGTAGGACATAAAAATGTATGTTTTTTTGGCAAATGAAATTATGGGATGCCTGCCTATTTTTGCATATTTATATTGTTTAAACTTTTTACACTAAGCATTTATTTCTTAAAAGTGACAAGAGTGTCTTTTGGAGAAAAATTGCAGAGTATAATGTGAATGTAAAAATAATTTTTAGGCCGGGCGTGGTGGCTCATGCCTGTAATCCCAGCACTTTGGGAGGGTGAGGCAGGCGGATCACAAGGTCAAGAGATCGAGACCATCCTGGCCAACATGGTGAAACCCCATCTCTACTGAAAACACAAAAATTAGCGGGGTGTGGTGGCAACACACCGGTAATCTTAACTACTTGGGAGGCCGAGGCAGGAGAATTGCTTGAATCTGGGAGGCGGAGGTTGCGGTGAGCCAAGATCGCACCACTGCCCTCCAACCTGACGAGAGACTGGGACTTCAACTAAAAAAAAATAACAATTTTAAAATAGCATATAGCATAGTGTCATCATAAATGATCAGGTGAAGGTGCAAAAAAACATGGGAGGAAACCTCCCCACCCCTACAAATTGGCAGGTGATGGTGGGGATTAACCAATAAAAAAAAGCCCATAGGAGAAAAGAGTTATTGTCAACCTTCTTCCTAACCCATACCACCCTGGAGGTTCCGTATTCCTTTGGAATAGTTCCCTAGGTATAAAGCAGCACCTGGACTCCTTTCTAATGCCACTTACAAAAAAAGTAAGAGGAGGTCACAAAATTTAAAGGGCACTAACTAGAAGTATGGTGGCCATGTTTTCTTTCTTTTTTTTTTTTTTGAGATGGAGTCTTGCTCTGTTGCTCAGGCTGGAGCGCAGTGGTGCGATCTCGGCTCACTGCAGCCTCCACCCTGGGAGGGTTCAAGCAATTCTCCTGTCTCAGCCTCCCTTGTAGCTGGGATTACAGGCACACACTACTACGCCTAATTTTTGTATTTTTAGTAGAGACGGGGTTTTGCCACGTTGGCCAGGCTGGTCTTGAACTCCTGACCTCAGGTGATCCACCTGCCTCGGCCTCCCAAAGTGCTGGGATTACAAGTGTGAGCCACCGCACCTGGGTGGCCATGTATTCCTAACCAAAAGTCTAGACACATGATTTGACAAAAAGGAGTATATGTAAAGGGCCAATGGGCAGTGTTTAAACTTTCTCTTTACAGTCTTGGCTAAATACATGTTATACATGGCTCTCGCACTGAAAACAGGAGGGTGACTCTCAAGGGGACCTCCACATCACAGCTGAGGAAATACACTAGGGACTGAGGAAAGAATGTCCGGTGCTTATACAAATTCCCCCGTTCCAACCTACCAATAGTAACCAACGTAAAGTTACAACACAAAGGAGACACCTTCAGAATAGACGATGGATTAGAATGAAGTACTTACTTACCAGAGTTTTAAGAATAGTCTTAACTGGCAGATAGTGTCTGGATGTATCAATCAAAATTCCTCTGTGAGGAAACCTTGGAGAATCAATAATGGTGGATTCATTGATGGTGAACTATAAGACAAAACAAAATTTTGGTTTAGTTTGAGAATTTTCTGTTGTCTTGAACTCAGTGAAGACTACAGCTACTTATACAAGCATTTCATAAAATATTAATTTAGAACAATAAAAAGTATGAAATTTACATTTACCAGTTAAGATAAATATCTGGGGGAAAGAAACCTTCAGGAAACAACAGCTAAACAGGTTACATTTTTTTCTATTAGTAATTTGTTTAACAATTTTTAGTAACATAATAATCATACTTACAGTCCCACAAGAATCTTGATAAACTAACTGGCTAAAGGTCTCTAAACCTGAGGAAAGTAAAATTTATTGCATTAATTTATAAACAAATTGAGATGATAAAAGCTATATTATTCAACCAGACTCATAACCAGGTAAGGCAAATATAATTAAATATAGTGTTATACCTGTATCCTCTAAAATATATTGTTATACCTACACCTACAGCCTCTACCATAATTTCTAAAATCAAAGCCAAATTAAAAAAAAAAAATCCATTGCACTTCTCTACTCATCTAATAAAAGTGCTTTACTTCATTGTACCCATACCCTGGGGTTTGTTTCAATATACACAAAAGAAGAATAGTAATTTAATAAAATACCAGTTTCTTAATAAATTTATAGCATTATGAGAGAATTTTTATAATCAAATATAGTCACTTTTAGAAGGTACCTAAATGTAACAGGGAAAAATGGCTGGAAAAACGATGAAACTATAAATAAAGGCCAATTTACAATATACAGCGTTTTACTTATAGCTGCAAAGACTAACTTCTGAACATTTTTTACTCAAGTGGATTATTCCCTGAATATACCAGTTGACAGGCTAATTCTTCTAAATGGCCTTGACTTGATTCAGATTCCTCATTCTAGCTGACAGCTATATAGCCAGGGAATTTATATCCTAAGAACAGTACAGTCATCTTTCCTATGCCTTCCTCTCTCCCCAACCTCGTCAAGTACAGGTTCATGCTGGGAAGAATAACTTTGAAAATTTCTGTTAAGTGACACTACATTCAATAATGATCAGTTTAGAGTACACTACTCTGAAAGTCTGATGGTAAACAGAAAATACGGACTTCTTGGACTAGAAATCTAGCCACTGCATACTCGCAAGACTGGTTTTTTGTTGTTGTTGTTTTGGTTTTTTTTTTGAGATGCAGTCTCACTCTGTCACCCAGGACAGAGTGCAGCGGCGTGATCTCAGCTTATTGCAACCTCCGCCTCCCGGGTTCAAGTACTTCTCCTGCCCCAGCCTCCTACGTAGCTAGGACTACAAGCATGCACCATCACGCCTGGCTAATTTTTGTATTTTTAGTAGAGATGGGGTTTCACTGTGTTCACTAGGCTGGTCTCCAACTCCTGACCTCAAGTGATCCACCCACCTCGGCCTCCAAAACTGTTGGGACTAGAGGCGTGAGCCACCGTGCCCAGCCTTGCTAGAGTTCTTTATTTTGGTATGGATCAGAACAAACATCAGTAAGTGTCTCTTCTCCTTAGCAGACGCAGACAAGACAGGCAGATCGGACTAAAAAAAACTTAAAAAACTTAAAATCACTAACATTATACATAAATAAAATTACATTTGTGGTAAATCTCTAGATATTTTCATATTCTATTTTGAATAAAATTATAATCTTATGGTATAAAAATATATAGCATAACAATGATTATTTTAGGTAACACTCTGAGTCAAATTCCAAATGTTTATTTATTTTGTTTTTTTTTTGAGACGGAGTCTCGCTCTGTCGCCCAGGCTGGAATGCAGTGGTGCCAGCTCAGCTCACTGCAAGCTCCCTCTCCCTGGTTCAAGCAATTCTCCTGCCTCACCCTCCCACATGGTTGGGATTACAGTCACGCGCCACTATGCTGGGCTAATTTTTTTTTGTATTTTTAGTAGAGATGGGGTTTCACCATCTCTAGTCTGGTCTCGAACTCCTGACCTCAAGTGATCTGCCTGCCTGGACCTCCCAAAGTGGTGGGATTACAGGTGTGAATGACTACGGCCCCAAGCCTTTATTTTAATGACTATAAATTTGGTTAGTTCATATTTTTTAAAATTCCCTTTCTAAAAACTCTATTTGGAAGTCAGTACAGTATCTTATCTGCCTAGAAAGGTAAAAGAAACTTTTGAACAGCAAATGTCCTGATGTCAAACTTTGAAGTTCAGACCCTGAAATTCTCAGGAAAAGCTTTTCAAGTTACTCCCTGCCCACTGCCTCTAACCAACTCAATAGCACATTTGCCTTTTTATACTGCTCCTTATACAAATTTAGTTATGCTTCTAAATCCACAGGAATTTGAAATTAGGGAAGAGAGATGCTTGCTTCTGAAGTCAACAGAAGCGATAGCTGAAACAAAATTCCCTCATCAGAACAGGTTGGGGCCATGTGTAGTGCTATAAACATTACAGTCCCAAGAGCATCAGTGAATTACAGCACTGTAGGAATGTAATAACCTTCAAATAGTTTTTGAGAGGTCAAATGACTTTTCTCCCATGCTATATTTATTTACTTGTATTTTTTTGAGACAGGGGTCTTGCTCTGTTGCCCAGGCTGGAATGCAGTGGTGTGATCTAGGCTCACTGCAGCCTCAACGTCCTGGGCTCAAGCAATCCTCCCACCTCAGCGTTCAGAGTAGCTGGGACTACAGGTCCACACCACTATGCCCGGCTAATTTGTGTATTTTGTAGTGATGCGGTTGCGCCATGTTGCCCAAGCTGGTCTCAGACTCCTGAGCTCAGGCAATCATCACCCACCTCAGCCTCTCAAAGTGCTGACTCAAAGTGGTGTGAGCCACTGTGCCAACCTCTCCCATGCTTTACGAAGTATATGTTCAATGGAAATAATTTTGGAACTACATAACCAAGCATTCTGTAAAGGATCCAAGGCAGCAAAGGTTTGCTCTGCTTGATCTCACAAAGCACCAACTGAAAATTTTCCTTTACTGGAAAGTAACGGTGAAACTGCACGGAACTTACCTCGTAATGCTCCCCAAACTCTGTTGGCCTTAAGGACAGCCACTGGTTCTTTCACAAGTAGAGTATCTGTATTGGGGATTTAAAATCACACACATACTTTTGTTAATCCCTCAATGACACACAATAAGTTTCCTAAACATGTCACTGATATTTCTGGACTATTATTTTCTCCCAAGCACATGACCTGTTTCTCTAACTGCCTCCTGTACATCTCCATTTGGATGTCCTGTGGATTCCTTCAGCTCCACATGCCGCAACAGAACTCTTCCCTCCCTCCTCCGCACACCTCAACCTGCTGGTCTTCTCTGTTCCTCATTTCAGTGAGTCACAGCACCACCATCCAGTCACTTGAGTCACTCAAGACCGGAATTTGGGTGTCATCTCCATGTTTCTTCATCTTCCCAAGAGAGTTAGTCTCTCCAACTTCTCAACAGAGTAGGGTCTTAGTTAAGCTAAGAGTTTAGTTGAAAATGCAAAAATTCCTCAGTTCCTACTAATCCTTGGTAACGTCCTAGGTGTCACTCAAATCTCTTCCCTTTGAGGCCAGAGAGTTATCTCCACTCTTTTGCCTTCAGAATTTTCTACTTGCCCTGCACCCACCTTCCCTCAGTATCATCCAAACCTGCCTTAAGACTTACTCTCCAAATCCCTTTAGCTTAGTTTAGCTTTGTCCCACTCAATTAAAAGTTCACATCATCCAGAATGGGACTCCAGTTAGCTGCTTCTGGTGAGAGGCTAATCTTTCAATCTTTGAAACACATTCTAAGGTTGGTCCAATAGTCACTTAGTCTTTTAGAGAGGTCTGGAGTGGAATCAACCAGACATAGTAAACCCACGGATGGTAAAGAGATTGAAAGCTAAAGGGTGTAACAGCTGTGGACTTTGCCACAGCAAAGATGCTTAAGGGCTGGAGGTTAATGATTTAATACTGTGTCCTCTATGCTGGTTTATCACCTTCTACCACCACCACCATTCAGATGCTCACAGAATAGTTAGCTGCAGGTAGGCAAAAGTGCTCTATCAATAGTGCGAGCATCTCAGGTGACAGTCTTCTGACAAGATAGCCTTTTCCATTAGATAACCACATTCCATTAGATGAGTCAGCCAGTGCCAGGCTAAGAACTATATTGCTATTTATGAGCATAGTCTAATTATGTTTCCTCTACATCTATAGCAAATTCTTGGGTTGTTGTTGAGACAGTCTCACTGTGCTGCCCAGGCAGGTGTGGAGTGGCATGATCACGGTTCACTGCAGCCTCGACCTCCCAAGTAGCTGGGACTGTAGGCATGTGTCACCATGCCTAATTTTTCTTTTTTCTTGTAGAGACGAGGTTTTGCCATGTTGCCAGGCTGGTCTTGAACTCCTGGGCTCAAGCCATCTACTGGCCCCAGCCTCCCAAAGTATTGGGATTACAGGTGTTAGCCACTTCACCCCACCTGTATCAAATTCTTAATCAGCTACCTAGAGCTCACTGCTCCATTGGTCACTGTTTAAAAACTTTTTTTTTTGCCACATTCTAGTTTTGAGATCTTCCAGAAATAGACAGTCACCTCAAAAACATTAATATATTACATATACTTAATACCAATTATTTTCTAATAGCTGACAACTGGCTGATATTAAAAAGGACTAATTCAACTCAGTGGAAAATACATATAACAATTAGAAATTTGGTTTTCTAAATATATGAACACATAGCTACAGAATTTCCATTTTTACTTCACAACCAAGTTATTAGTGTTAACAATGATTACTTCCCTGAAGTGTGAAAGGAATGATATCACTGACTTTTCAGTTAGCCCATTCTGTATCTTTTTGCACCATAAATACATTTGTTTTGGAGGGTGAATATACAAATAACGTATCTATATATTCTGTTTAAAAACAATACATTATAGATAAGGCTAAAATCTCCTTTGAGATACCCAACTCCTTCTACCTTCCTCAGAGGAAATACTTATCGGGCCTTTCTTAGGCTTGACATAGATATACATGGAAGGAGAATAGTATTGCTTTACGTGTGTGTTGATATATAAATGGGGTCCACCCCTACACATAATTATACAGCTTCCTTTGTTCAGCTCAGCAGTTTAACTTGGCAGTTCTCCATGTGTGTTCTCTGTAATACTGCTTCTTTATTCTTAACTGTTGTGATCATACTATTGAGTAAAGATTGACAAGATGCATTCAGCCATTCCTCTATTGATGGATATTGAGTTTTGTTGACAATTCTTCACATTACAGGGAAACAGAATCAAACATCCTTGATTTATGTGTCCATTTATCTGCAGTAAAAACTAGTCCACTTCTCAGGGCATGCATATTTTTATTTTTAATAAATAGTGGTGCTTTAACATTGTCACCTCCTCCAACATGTCCTCCCACTCTGGATGTTTGATATCTTATTTCCATTCATAAGAATGTTACTTTTATCATCATCATCACTAGTTTAAAGACTAAAAACTAGTTTATTCTTCAGCCAAAAATTTCACAATCACCTTGTCTCAAGAAACTTCCCTTTCAGAATAAAGAGGGTTTGTAGAACTGACTGAAAGATAAGCTATGACTCTCCAGTCTCGAAACTTCATTTTGTGGAATTTACAATCTGTTATCTGTATTGCCAAAGGACAGCAAAGATTCCTTGGCAATGTAATGACCATTTTCATCTCAATTCAGGTTGCAAATCCTACTTCATGTGGTGTCAGTGCTGAGTATCAACTGAAATGATACCTGACGTTGGTGAATTTTCCTATTTCTTTTCTAAGAAGAGCTACAGAATTGAAGAGAAAGCAAGCTGTTTTTCAAAGAGATGTATTATTGAGAAATCTCATCTAAACCAGCAGGATGAAGACATGTACTTAACTGTGAGGCAGTCTGGGGGTAACGGAGTTGCTCTTTGCTCTAAATTTGTGGCATCCTATCTTTTTTTTTTTTTTTTTTTTTGAGACAGTCTCACTTTGTCCCCCAGGCTGGAGTACAGCGGCATGATCTCGGCTCACTGCAACCTCTGCCTCCTGGGTTCAAGTGATTCTCCTGCCTCAGCCTCCCGAGTAGCTGGGATTACAGGTGTGCACCAACACCTTTGACTTTTTGTATTTTTTAGTAGAGATGCGGTTCACCATATTGGCCAGGCTGGTCTTGAACTCCTGGCCTCAAGTGATCCACTCACCTCGGCCTCCCAAAGTGCTGGGATTACAGGTGTGAGCTACAGCGCCCGGCCTCTATCTTTACACTCAGTTCCCCTGTCTGCTGTCTCTTGCACGAATCTTATATTACACATGTCCTTATACTGCTCTTCTTTGATGCCTTGGTGCAATTCCACATTATTCTCAGGCAGTATACCCTATAGAAAAGGCACGTCCACTTGTTTGTTCTAAAACAATTTGGGAAAAGCCCTAGAGAATAATGTTTTAGGTAACAACAAGGACAAAATCATACAGCTAAATGTCGATTATATTGTCAATCAAATGAAACTGCTGTACCCACCCTCTCCCCCAAGCTCTGCATTATCTTTTGTAAAATTATAGATTATAAATAGAGATCATGGATACAAACAGATGTTTTCAAAGACAAAAGTTAAGAAATTACCTAGATGTTCAAAAGAGATTAGCCAATTCAGCTTATCCATACAGTGACAGAACATTATTCAGCCATTGAAAATGATGTCACAGAAAACTAGTGAAATTCATGTTTATAATGTATTTTGCAAAAAAGCATGATACAAAAATATAACAAAAATACAAGAAGCACATGTACAGAATTACTGCCATTTTCATCTCAATGCTTATCATGTTTGTATTTATGTCTATGTAAAATGTTTATATGTTTTACTCTGGGAAAAAAAAAAAATACACCTAAAATGACAGTGATTAATTCTGTCTGCTGGGACTATGAGTGATTTATTTCTTCTTCTTCTGCACTTACTGTACTTACAAATTTTCCACAAAGGCTATGTACTACTTTTATAATCAGACTTTAAAGGTTATTTTTAAAATAGGAATCATAAACTCACTGGTTGAGAACTCACAGTGGTTCCTAACATGGAGCCAGTTTTTGGCACTGAAGTCCGTCAGTGAGCACCTGGGCTATAATACACTCACATTGCAGAGGTACTTACAAGACTCATCTGAAGATATGTTGGGGAAAGCGTCACACTCTGACTGCAGGGTGATTGAGACAAGAAGTTGCTGAAGCTGGGCTGTAGCCTGGGATTTAGCAGGTTCATGATCCCACTTGTAGAAACCAAAAATATAGCTATGATATCTGTTTGAGAAATAAATGTAAACACATTTTAAAAGGATTTTAGCCAAATTTTAAAAATGGATGTGCTAGTAACATTGCAGTTAACGCCTCAAATCCACGCTGCCCATTATAAGTCCAACTAGAGATTCTCACCCCAAGTTGTACATTAGAATCACTTGGGAAGTTTTTCGAAAATGCTAATGTCCACGCCTTCCAAATCAGAATCTATGAGAATGGGATTCAGGCATGGGAATTTCAAAAGCTTCCCCACACTCCGAAGTGACATATGAAGCCCCTGTTAATAACCAATAATGAAACCATCATGGTAATCCATCACTCTTGGGAATGAAAAACCAATTCTGCCCAGTGATAGGATGTGGGGGTTAGGGGGAGTTCTTCCGAGCAAATCACAAGAAAACTTTGTTTCTCTGTGAGAGCTGGACCAGTTGCTGCTACACTAAAGTGGACAGAGCAGAGATGGAAAGAATATGGATCCCTGGTAACACTGTTGAGTCACTTAGTCAACTTGACCTAAATACATTCCTACTTTTGGACATCCTAATGTGTGAAATAAGTTTTCTTATTGTTTAAGCCAGATTGAGTCAGGGTTCCTGTTACCTTCCTGCAAAAGTATCCTAGCTTATATATAAACCCCCAAAAGAAGGTCCAGAATTCTCACCAGAGCCTTTAAAATTAACTTTTTGTTGGTGAGGCGTGGTGGCTCACGCCTGTAATCCCAGCACTTTGGGAGGCCAAGGTGGGAGGATCATGAGGTCAGGAGTTCAAGACCAGCCTGGCCAACTCAGTGAAACCCCATCTCTACTAAAAATACAAAAAAATCAGCGGGTATGGTGGCAGGCACCTGTAATCCCAGCTACTTGGGAGGCTTAGGCAGGAGAATCACTTGAACCTGGGAGGCAGAGGTTGCAGTGAGCCGAGATCACACCACTGCACTCCAGCCTGGGTGACAGAGTGAGACTCTGTCTCCAAAAAAAAAAAAAAAAAAAAAAAAAGTACCTTTTGTTGGTATCCAAAAACCAGGGAATATTAAATAAAAAAGATCAGATAGGCTTCAGAGCAATTGTTTTTGGTATCCAAAAATCAGAATATTAAATAAAAATGTAAAGGCACTAAATAAAAAAGATCAGATAAGCTTCAGGACAATTGTTTAAATATTTTACAGATTTTGGCAAGCCAGAAGGTTATATATGCTACTTATGTGTAAGAACATCTTACGCTTTTTCGCAGAAGAGGAGGTTGGAAAATTGTGACATGTTTGGGAGTGTATGGAAGTTAACCAATGAGAGAATGGAATGGATGAAGGTGTTGACAGAAAACCTTGACAGATTAAAAAGGAAATTAAGATCACTGAAATACATACTTACAAAAGGTTAAGATGGTAAATTTTATATTTTTTCCATACTTAAAATTTTTTAAAAAAGGAAATTAAAGCTGCCAACAGCTTCGAGATCAGAGTTGGAAACTGGCTTAGAACCTTAACCCTAGGTAGTAAAATTCTAACAGAAAACTCAAAGGGCTGTGAAGCAGTATGTCAAAGGTATGTGGGTTAGTTTAGCCTTCCAGGAAATGAAGGAGTGAAGCTATTTGTTTATTTTTTAAAATGAGTGACTAGCATGTGATGGACGCTGTCCTAGAAGCTGAAGAAGCAGCTATGCACCTAACAGCTGAACTCTCTGCCTGCAAAAAACATACTGTTTCAAAGCAGGGTTTGTGATACAACTTGGGCTCTTCAGAGACAGGGGCTATGTGATTCTGAACAATCTGGGGCCCCGGCTGTGTGTTCCTGACCACGTCACACTTTCTGAACACCCCATATTTCCAAATCTTTCTAACTCCACTGTGCTTTTACTCTGAGATAGCTACCGCCCGTGCTGAGCTCCTAGAATGCTCACATGCATGCCTTCACGTCTTAGCCATAAGGGCTAATACATTTTATGACCTGCTTCCTAATAACGCCAGGCATAATTAATGGCTGCTCCACTCAGAGACCATGAATTAGGCAAACTCTTCAGGCAGTCACCCGCACCTGCCTTGAAATGCCAAGCCTTGCCTTCAAATCATCTCAGCTGATTCAAGTCCTGGTTATTTACCTATTGTTAACTTACATCACCTATGCTTTCTTGTCATCGTCAGTTCAGCGTATTACCAAGTCCTTGTTTTACTTAGCAGTATGACACAGAAGGAAAATCCAATTCTACAAGCTGAACTCCAAGGCAAACATAATAAAGGTGTTTGTTTTTAAAAGATTTCCAACCCTAGTCGTGATCTTCTGAGACAACCTTCGTGTACTTTCCATGCAATCTTTCTGAATATCCCAATGCAACCAAACACTTTGATTCTACATCTTAACCCCCCTCTGGCCTTAGCAGATTGGATACCAAAGGCTCATTAGTGTGTGTGCCTAAAATAGGGACTGATAATACCCATTTAGTTGTACAAAACAGAAGGAAACCGTGAGCCTTCTGATTGTAGAGAATGAACCATCTCTGCCATCAACATCTCCGGCCTCTTCAGCTTGAGCCTAGGCACCTGTCCTATCTGGGGTCAGAACACGTTATTCAGTTAGTTTTGCACTTCCTCCCCACCTGTTCAGTGTCCTGCAAGCACACTTAAGCTCTATAGTATCTACTGGGCACAGAGACAGGCTTGGGGAATGCCAGGAGGCAGTACAGTTAGCACCAAATTACAGTTCTGCGGGGCACGATACGCCTTCAGGACAGTCCTACCTACACAAGTCTCACACTGAAGGGACAGTGTGTGGCTTCTTCAAACATCTCCCCAGGGGAAACTGTCTTGTCTACTGTGTGATTGGCTGACTCCCATGACAAATTTCACCCTGTCCGCAGCCAAAGGGTGAGGGAGACAGAGGCGCTATCTAGGGCTCTGTAAAAGAGGAAGCAGGGAGAGCAGGCACATGATTGGTGTTGAGAAACAAAGTTGGATACTGTCTAACCACTGGCTGCAGAAACGTAGTTAGATGCAAACATCTCACATTTTATGTGGAAGAGATTTTAGGTGAGAGGGGAGTTTTAGGCAGTGCTCGAAACTGAGGACTTCCGCCATTTGAGTTATTACCAGGAGATTTGAGGAGAGGCAAGAGGGTGAAATTGGCCTATAAATGACAGTCAGCTTTGGGGAATTCCTGGTCCCTCAAGAGAGCTTGTCTAAGCCCTTCAGGTAACTTATCCCTTTGAACGTCCTTCAAATAAGGAGCTGTCACTTTCCTCCCCAGCTCTGGAGCTGGGGAACCGGGTGTCCCCTCCATCCATGTCATTTGCCCAACAAGGCCTCAGAGCAAACTCCCTCTTCCACTTAGTATCCTGCTCTCAAACTAGGGTTCCTGAGCACCCAAGGTGTCCCTTAAGAAGCAGTAGGAGGGTGGGGGCAAGAGCGTGGGTTCAGTCCGTGTGGCGCTGGGCAGATCGCCTGCCCGCTCCGGGGGCCGTTTCCTCGTCTGCGCAGTGGGGTGGTGAGGGTCTGCAGAGCGCCCCGGGGTGGTCCACCTCCCCTCCCCCAGGACACTTCCCGGCCGGGAGCCCTCACCGCCGAAACGCTTCCTCCAGCAGGGTGCAGGAGGGGCCCGCCGTGGAATTGGGGCTGTGGCTGATGTAGAAGTTCTCCGGGGCAAGATGCAGCAGGTTCGGGGTCATCTTCACCGAGAGCGGCAGGGGCCACAGCGCCGGCCCCCGCGCGGCCGAGACGCCCGGGGCCCGAGTCGCCTCCGCCACCTGCACCACGAGCGCCACCTGAGTCAGCAGCGCCAACATCGCCGCCAGCAGCGTCGCCAACAGCAGCGCCAGCAGCATGGGCGGCCGGGGCAGCCCCAGCCCGCACAGCTCCATGGTCGCTCAGCTGCTTTCCGAGCTGAAGCCTCGGGATCCGACTTTCCGCCCGGCCAGGTCAGAGGAAGCGCGGCCGCGGGTGAGTCACCGAGTCAGATGACGGCGCGCCCCGCCCCCGACTCCGCCTCCAGGCCCCGGGCGCGCCCTCGCCCAGCCCGCCCTGCCCAGGCCACCTCGAGAATTTCCTCCGGGCTGCCCTCGGGTAGGAGCAGAGCCCAGACAGCAACCTCAAACACGGGATGGCTAAAATAAGAAAAATGCCCGGTGCTGGCCGGACGTGGCGGCTCACGCCTGTAGTCCCAGCACTTTGGGAGACCGAGGCGGGCGGATCACCTGAGGTCAGGAGTTCAAGACCAGCCTGGGCAACATGGTGAAACTTCGTCTCTACAAAAATACAAAAATTAGCCGAGTATGATGGAGGGTGCCTGTAGTCCAGCTACTCGGGAGGCTGAGGCAGGAAAATCTCTTGAACCCGGAAGGCGGAGATTGCAGTGAGCCGAGATCGCGCCACTGCACTCCAGCCTGGGTGACAGAGCAAGACTCCGTTTCAAAAAAAAAAATAAAAATAAAAATAAAAAAATAAAATAAAAAGAAAGAAAGAAAAAGAAAAGTGCCCAGTGCACAGGCTGGGGATGCCAGCCCGGCACCAGGCCGCCGCCCGCTCACGCTGGCGACACTGGCGCTCTCCTTTAGGTCCCTGGCTTTGGTGAAGCTGGAGAAGCCAAGCTTGGGGAGCACTTTTCTCCTCTCAGCTCAACCACCAGATAACTGATGAGAGCTGAGTTTATTTGCTCCTAGGTTGAGGCTTTTCTGTAATGGCATTTCAGCTGTAGTCAATAAAGCCTTCCCGTCAGAACTCCTTGGGGCAGAGCATGCCCAAGAAATCCTGAGAGAGAACTCTTGGCTTATCTGTGTCGATCCCGATAAAGGATCCCAACTGACTAGTTTGATTTCATAACCCATCCCTAAGAAAGAGCCAGTGAAGTCACATGACCAACACGGACTGGCCATGCCAAAGGGAGAAGAGGTGTTCTCTTACTAGAAGGAAAAAACGCTAGGCTGACCAAAGCCACAGATCTGCTCTAGTAAGTATTCTGAAAATGAGGGTGGAAGAGCTTTAAGGAAAGACTTCAAAAAAAAAAAAAAAAAAGGAATGATTAGGCCGGGTGCGGAGGCTGACACCTGAAATACCAGCACTTTGGGAGGTGAAGGTGGGTGGATCACAAGTTCAGGGGTTCGAGACCAGCCTGGCCAACATGGTGAAACCCCGTCTCTATTAAAAATACAAAAATTAGTTGGGCGTGGTGGCAGGCACCTATAATCTCAGCTACTCAGGAGCCTGAGGCAGGAGAATCGCTTGAAACTGGAAGGTGGAGGTTTCAGTGAGCTGAGATCACGCCACTGCACTCCAGCCTGTGCAATAAGAGCAAGACTCCATCTCAGAAAAAAAAAAGAAAAGAAATGTAATGATTATTGGGCCTCAGAAAATGAGACCCCAAAGTGTGGCACTCTGGCATGTTGGAACTGAAGAAAAGAGGGTCAGAAGATCTTTCTGACCTTCTCCTGCCTTTCTTTCTCCTGCTCCCCTTTCTTCCCCACAGCAAGCCATAGAAACTAGAATTCCTCTTTCTCAAAATGGGTCAGAGAAACTAGAGCCACTGCTGGGCACGGTGGCTCACACCTGTAATCCCAGCACTTTGGGAGGCCAAGGCAGGTGGATCACTTAAGGCCAGATGTTTGAGACCAGCCTGGCCAACATGGCAAAACCTCATCTCTACTAAAAATACAAAAATTAGTTGGAAGTGGTGGCACACGCCGGTAATCCCAGCTACTTGGGTGGCTGAGGCACAAGAATCACTTGAACCTGGGAGGTAGAGGTTGCAGTGAGCCAAGATGCACCATTGCACTCCAGCCTGGGTGACAGAGCAAGACTCTGTCTCAGAAAGAAAAAAGAAACTAGAGCCCCTTTGCCCTCAAAGCCAGTCATAAAATCTAGAAATATTACTCTAATCTTGCCATACCTTTCTGTAGGAGCCGGCCATAAATAGATTCTCGGACCTACCTTGTCTGATAGAGGCTCTCAAGACTTTTGTTCTGGAGTGGCACCATATACTGGAGGAAGGAATACCACACACAGAGGCCAAGAAGAATTTGAACAGACATGTCTTGCCAGGTTTCTCCTCTCTATTACTGTTGGGTTGGTCATATCCTTTTTGCCCAATTGCATTTCTACCTGTCTGCTCTGCATCAAACCTAAACATCAAAATAGGCAACTTTTCCTGGGTCTTTGAGTCTTCGTCTCTGAAGGCTCCCATGTCACGTAAAACTGGTTAAATAAATCTGTTATGCTTTCCTTGTGTTAATCTGCTCTTTTGTTATACAAGTGTCAGCCATGACTCATGATGGATGAGGAAAGGTATCACATCTTTCCACCCCTACATGGTGCATGTTTAAAATTCTTCCATAAAAGCAAACTTCAGTGGCACACTATTCTCCCCTCTTCTTATAATTAAGACAAATATAATTTGCAGTATCCATCCTCACTGCCACTTTTTACTATCAATGGAAGCACGGCATAATGTTTCCAAGATTCAATCTTCAATTTACCTTGTTGCAATTACTACATACTTAATTACAACTTCACATTACATACTAGCTATCTATTGCTGTGTCACAAATTACTCCAAGATTTAGGAGATTAAAACAACAACAGATAAGTAATAAGATAAATATCTCACAGTTCTTGTGGTTCCGGAATTTAGGAGTCTTAGCTGGGTGATTCTGGATTAGATTATCTCATGAAGTTGCAGTTGTCTTAAGGTTTTTTTCTCTAGGCTTGGCTGGTGCCGAAGTATCTACTTCTAAGTTAACTTGCATGGCTGTTGGCAACAGATCTCAGTTTCTTGCTGGCTACTGGCTGAAAGCCTGAGTTACTTGCCATACCCACAATATAGCAGCTGGTTTCTCCCAACCAAATGATCTGAGAAAGAGAGACAGCAAAGAGGAAGCCACAATGCCTTTATACAGCTTAATCTTGTAAGTGACATGCATCACTGCTACCACATTATAGTCCTTAGAAGTAAGGCACTGAAGAGTTTAAGAGCAGATCTCAGATGCAAGGAAATTGAAGGCTAGAAGCCTAGGAAGAGATAAATTATTGGTGGGAATGACTGTGGGCATTTAGGAATTAGGGTGATGGAGGGTGGTTTCAGGAAGATTTGGAGTTATATTCATCAAGCCCTGAAATCTTGTGAAAGTATCAGATCTCTTTTTTATTGCACCCCATTATTAACTCTGACTCATTATTTAAAAGGGTGTTACAGCACCCTTTTAAATAATATGGAATAATATTAACATACTCATGGTTGGGTTCTATTTTATTTTTTAGAAATGGGGTCTCACTATGTTACTCAGGGTGGACTTGAACTTGGGCTCAAGCAATCATGTCTCAGTCTCCTGAACAGTTAGGACTACAGGCCTACACCACTACACCCGGCTTGGGTTATATTTTAAAACAGGGTTTCTCAACCTCAGCAGTAGTGACATTTTTGGCCAGATAGTTTTTTGTTCTGGGGAACTGTCCTGTGCATTATATGATGTTTAGTAGCATCTGGGCTCTACTCACTAGTCATCAATAGCACCACCCCCAACCCCTGAGCCTCAGTGGTAAAAAACATAAATGTCTCCAGATATTGCCAAATATTGTTGAGCACCATTGGTCTAAGCAATAATCACTGCAAGTTATTCACCAGCAAGGTGCCAGGCATATTATTATCAATCTCTTGTTTTATCCCCAAACAACTTAAGAGGTAGGTTTTATTGTCCCCATTTTAGAGGACTATGTTGAGGCTCCAGGGCCCCGAAGAACTAAATGATTTGCTTAAGATACCACAGCTAATTAAAGCTAGCGCATGGAATTGAAACAGTATGGAGCTGAAATGAAGTTTCCCCAGATGACTGAAATACAAAAAAGTGGACCGCTATGGATTTACGGCAAATGTGTTACCATTGAATTCATCTGTATAGTATCTGGTTTCCCTGAGGACCTTTCTAAATACGTAACACCATTGCTTATACTGCATCACTGGATTTTTACTTTCTATAGGGTAAAATCAAACCTTCATTAAAGACCATCAACCTACTAGTCTAATCAGAATCTGAATCAAGTTTCTCCACCTGGGTGCACTGTGTGCTAAATACCCCCAAAATGGAATCCTAATCCTAACATGTGTACCTGCTGTTATTTTTCCCTTGTCTTTATTTTTCCCACATTCAAGGGGAGGGGAATTAACTTCCACCTTTTGAAGGGAGGAGTATACTTTCTGACCACAAATTATTTCTATTTATTCCATGCAAAACACATTCCCTTTCTCCCAAGAGCCCCAAAAGTCTCATCCCTTTAGAAAAGCAGCTTGAAATCTAGAATATTAGCATATAAATTACATCCAGGTGTGGATGAGATTCCTTGGATGCAGTTCCTTAAAGTTCTTCAAGTACAGTTCCTCTCAGTCTGAAGACCTGTGAACTAAAGGCAAGTTATCTGCCTCCCACTCCTCCCCCACACAAAAATACAGCGGTGGACAGGCATAAAATAACCGCTGTAAACATTCCTGTTTAAAAAGGGAAAAATGAGAGGCAACAACGAGTCTGTAGCAATTCCAAAATCCAGCCAGGCAAATGTTGAAGTTCCTTGATCCAGATTCAAAGACTGAAAATAATTCCCTATGGCTCCTGATGCCACCTTGTGGGCAGTTCTGACTTTCCAGTCATCCTTCCTTTTTCATGAAAGATAGTATCCCTTTCAGTTCCTGCTGGCAGTGTTTCTGCTGTTAAAGACTATGTTGGTTCCCTGTGAATCTCACTGAAGTTCATGCCATTAGACAAAAGCCACATCCACACATCTCTTCAATACATGCTCTATTGTTTGAGAGGATTTGTCAGTCATACTGTTAAAATATTTAGAGGACCTTCTGTCTGATTGAAAGATACTCTAAGATACCACAGTAGATCTTTCTGAGGTCTTAAGGGATTTTCTAATTACAACTTGGGTTTCCTATTTAGACCATGTCTTCCTAAGGGTGCCTGGACTTGATTTCTGTCTGAAAGCCATGCTCGCTTTCTTTCTCTCTCTCTCTTTCCTTTTCTTTTCTTTTCCTTCTTTCTTTTTTAGACAGAGTCTCGCTCTGTCACCCAGGCTGGAGTGCAGTGACGTGATCTTGGCTCATTGCAACCTCCACCTCCCGGGTTCAAGCGATTCTCCTGCCTCAGCCTCCTGAGTAGCTGGGACTACAGGTACACACCATCACGCTGGGCTATTTTTGTCATTTTTAGTAGAGACAGGGTTTCACCATATTGACCAGGATGGTCTCAATCTCTTGACCTCGTGATCCGCCCGCCTCGGCCTCCCAAAGTGCTGGGATTACAGGCGTGAGCCACCACGCCCGGCCAGCCATATTTTCAGTCTAATGTTGTTGGCTGTCTAAAGAGTCTGGATGTTAACAACAACAACAACAACAAAAAACATCAAGTTTGGCTCCTTTATGTTCAACAGTACTCCTTTTATTTTTATTTTATTTTATTTTTTGAGATGGAGTTTCACTCTGTCTTCCAGGCTGGAGTGCAGCGGCAGGATCTTGACTCACTGCAACCTCTGCCTCCCAGATTCAAGTGATTCTCCTGCCTCAGCCTCCCAGGTAGCTAAGATTACAGGTGTTGGCCACCACTCCCGGCTAATTTTTGTACTTTTAGTAGAGACAGGGCTTCCCCATTGTTGGCCAGGCTCGTCTCAAACTCCTGACCTCAAGTGATCTGCCCACCTTGGCCTCCCAAAGTGCTGGAATTATAGGCATGAGCCACCGCGCCTGGCCAACAGCCCTCCCTTTGGCTTATCTTGCACAGCTCACATGCTAGAAGTCACCCTGAACACTAGCTGGCAATCTCCTTAGTTAGATGACAAATTCGCTTAGGTAGACACATCTACTTTCCACATGACTGCTGGCTACTGTGTTGCTAATCTTTCTGCCACGGCATAACAGGGAACTATTTCTTCCAGTTTCCAATAACATTGTCCTCACTGTTTTAAACTGAGTCTCTTCAAGTCTATACCTCTACTAAAAGTCTTTTCAAGGTACCTCATGCTTTCACTAACCCTATCTTCAATGTCATTCCAGTTTCTGTCCACTGCCTGATTCCAAAATCACTCCCATATTTTAGGTGTTTGTTATGACTGCATCCTACTTCCAAGTATCAGTTTATATATCCCAAGTATTATTTATCTGTTGCTGTGTAGCAAATTACCAAGGCTTAAGATATGTACAATTCAATGTTGGTAGATAGTGCCAAATTTCCCTCCAAAAATGGTAACAGTGTATGAGTATCCATTTCTCTACAATCTCATTCCACATTATAATCTTTTTCAATTTTATAAGTTGTTTTAATTTGCACTTCTTTGATTACTTGTGAAATTGAATAAAATAACCATTTTATAACTTCTACTAAGAAACTTTTTATGCCCTTTGGGTTGTTTTCTTCACTCTAGTGATTTGTATGAGTGATTTTTAAATCGAGTATCAATCTGTGCTGTATATTATAAATATTTCCTCCCTGTTAATTTTCTTTTACCTTTATTTATGTGATATGTTGTCTTATGGTAGCTTTTAACTATTTTTTAGATCAAATTTGTCACTCTTCCTTTTATGGTTTTGGGATTTGTCCTGATTAGGATTCATGATTATTCAACGATGATAAAAATTCCCCTTTTTCCCCCAAGGCTTTTATAGTTTTGTTTTTGAATTGTATGCTTTACTCCAGCTAATGTTTACTTTTGTACATAGTTAAGGTAAGGCTGTAACTTTTTTTTTACCAAATGGCTAGCCAATCGTGAAAATGCCATATATTGAATAGGCTATTCCTCACTGATTTAAAACATGTTGTATAGTTTATTCTAAATTTTCATAAAGCTATATAGTTCTGATGAGGCTCTTTATTCTGTTGGTCTGCATATTTCTTTCTGAGCCACTTGCTATGCAGTTAATGTTGCGTGATATTTATTTATTTATTTATTTATGAGATGGAGTTTCGCTCTTGTCGCCCAGGTTGGAGTGCTGTGACACGATCTCAGCTCACTGCAACCTCTGCCTCCCGGGTTCAAGCGATTCTCCTGCCTCAGCCTCCCAAGAAGCTGAGATTACAGGTGCCCACCACCATGCCCAGCTAATTGTTTGTATTTTTAGTAGAGACAGGGTTTCAATATGTTGGCCAGGCTGGTCTCGAACTCCTGACCTCAGGTGATCCACCCACCTTGGCCTCCCAAAGTGCTGGGATTACAGGTGTGAGCCATTGCTCCTGGCTGCACTATTTAAATCATTATAATTTTGAGTTATGCTTTGATATCTTGAAGAACATGCACACACATTGTTTTATTTCTAAAATTTCTTCCTATTTTAAATAATTTTTCCTTCCATATACAGAGCAATATAACGGACTGTAGAGACTCAGAAGGGGGAGAGTGGGAAAGGAGCTAAAAAAAACTACACATTAGGTACATTGTACACTACTCAGGTGACTGGTACACTAAAATCTCAGAATTCACTGCTATATAATTAATCCTTTTAACAAAAACCACTTGTACCCCGGAAGCTACTGGAATAAAGCAAGAAACAAAAAAGACTTAATTTGAGGTCGTTTCTTTGGAAAATAATTCCAAAAAGAAGCAGTGACAGTGGGGAGAGAGACAGGAAAGGAAAAAGATTAAATAAAACCTGTTATGAAAGTGCACTGTTGAATTGCTGGTGTTGGCAAAGAGAGCTAAACTTGGCAAGGACCTCTGAGAGTAGTACCAAAAAAAAAAAAACCCACACACACACAAACAAAAAAACCCATCGCAAACCATTTAATAGAATGCAGTACAGCTGTCCTGCCCCAATAGAATCTGAGAGTAAAATTGATATTTACCATATCTCTCCTTTACCACCAGAGAAAATGAAAATAACCTGGAGCAGTCTGAGCTGTATGAAATCTACAGACCAGAGAGACAACAGTTTGGAACTTAGTCATGCAAATGTGTAACAGGTCTCCCTTTATGCTTGGGGGCAATTGTTTATTTTGTTTTTTTTTTTCTAGCTGCTCCATTCATTATCTTCATGTTTCTGGAATTTGTGATGCAAAAAACAACATATGCCGGGTGCGGTGGCTCATGCCTGTAATCTTAGCACTTTGGGAGGCTGAGGCGGGTGGATCATGAGGTCAGGAGATCGAGATCATCCTGGCCAACATGGTAAAACCCCGTCTCTACTAAAAATACAAAAATTAACCGGGCATGGTGGCAGGTGCCTGTAATCCCAGCTACTCAGGAGGCTGAGGCAGGAGAATGGCGTGGTTGAGTTCATTGAGAATGAACTCAAGCCTGGGCAACAGAGCGAGACTCCGTCTCAAACAAAACAAAACAAAACAAACAAAAATCCAGAGAACAACGTTTAGCCAATCAATAGGTTATGTTATTTTAATGTAAATTCTGGGTAAACAACTAGGAACTGCCCTTTCTTCCCCCTCTCCCCAATGCTCCCCCCCTTTTTTGTTTTTTGAGAGAATCTCATCTGTCATGAAGGCTAGAGTGTAGTGGTGCAATCTCAGCTCACTGCAACCTCCGCCTCCCAGGTTCAGGTACTACCTCTGCCTCAGCTTCCCGAGTAGCTGGAATTACAGGCATGTGCCACCACACCCAGCTAATTTTTGTATTTTTACTACAGTCAGGGTTTCACAATGTTGGCCAGGCTGGTCTCGAACTCCTGGCTGAAGTGATCCGCCCACCTTGGTCTCCCAAAGTGCTGGGGTTACAGGAGTGAGCCACTGCACCCAGCCCCTTCTTGCCCTTTAAAAATTCACATGTGGGCATGGTGGCTCACACCTAAAGTCCCAGCACTTCGGACTGGGACTTCAGTCCAGAGGCTGAGGTGGGAAGATCAACTGCTTGAGGCCAGGAGTTTGGGACCAGCCTGGGCAACATAGCGAGACACCGTCTTTACAAAAAATAAAGTGCACTTGTAACTGTTGGTAATCAGAGTGTATATTCAGGGCAATTTGAATCTATGCTCCTGGGTTGCACTCCTCAAGCTTGGCCCAAATAAATTCCTCTACTTGTATTAATAATAATAATAATAATAATAACAACAACAACAATAATAATTTTTCCTTACAAATGAAATTAAAGACTTGATTGACAAGGTCCAAAACAAAAAACAAAAACTGCTGTTGGTAGGAATTGCATTCACATTATAGATCAATTCAGAGAACACTGACATCTTTGCCATATTGGGGCTTTCCACTTAGAAATACTTTCTCTTAATTCATAAAGTTATTTTATGCTTGTCACCAAAGTCTCCTAGTCTACTTAACACAGGTCTTTCACATTTCCTGTTAGGCATGCTTCATTCTTTTTGTTGCTGCTATTAACAAGAGTCCCTCCCCACTCAATTTCCTCCCAGAGATTATACAAGAATGAAGTAGAATTTTAGGTGTTGGCCTGGAGAGATCTGTCCACTTGCTGCTTATACCACCACCTCAGGCCCCCCACGCCAAGCAGCTGTGGAAACACAGCTAACAAAGTCATCTTTGTAAAATGTAAAGTCAGTCATATCACTTCCTTGCTTAAAACATTTCAATGGCTTGTTCCCCATTGTCCTTAGAAAACATACAGGATCCTTAATATGGCCTGCACAGTGTGGCACAATCTGGCGTCTGCCCACCTCTCAGACCACATCACTTGCACCCTCAATTGTGTGCTCCGGGGCAGTGACCTTCATTTACTTAAATCTACTGAGCTTTCTCCTCCCTCACAGCCTGGCCTTACGTAATAGCAAAATGAGGAGGAAAAAGAGAACTAGTGGAGCCTCTTGTTGCTCTGTGCTGAGCACTTTTTTATGTATCAACTGACGAAGACTCTCTCTTGACCAAACTTTAGTCAGGCTCTGAGCCCTGACTAAGCCTCTTCTGGACTAGATTTCAACTTTGGCCCCCATTCTCCCTGGGCCTACATAGCCCAGTTCTAGCAAGAATCCAGATAATTCAATTTAGTAAGAATCCCCCACCCTTGATATTTAATTGCTCTCGATACCTGATTAAATTTCTCGTCTCCATCCTTGATGTCTGATCACACTGGCCTGCCTTCAGCAAGAATCCTCTTACCCTTGATGGCTCCTTTTAATAAGTTTCCATCCACTGACCCCCTCACTCTGCTGGTTGCTTATAAATCTCCAGCTGTCTTTGCAATATTCAGAGTTCAGCCTGATTTGACTCCCCTATTGCAATAGTCTTGACACCTATTGGAATAGTCCTGAATAAAGGCTTCCTTATCATTTTAACAAGTGTCAAAATAATTTTTTCTTTAACACAACTTATTTAGATAACATCCTCACAATATCTGTGGATCAGTTAGCTATGGGAAATGAGGGAAAGAGCAATTTAGGAAATTTATCGGATTTCTAGCTCAGACTTAGAGGTAGATAATCTATCAGTCATTCAATGCTTAGTTACAGAGAACTGAGAAAATAAAATTTAGAAGCTGTTGGAACCTCCAAAAATGCCTTAAGCCTTGACAGAGATGTGACTGTGATCTGCATCACGTATGCTTACAAGTTCTGTTCTCAGATTATAGATTAGCTTGCTTTCTTATTTTTCTCGTTCTGTATACTGACTAGAGATAAATAAATGGCATCTGGGATAAAAACCTCCTTTCTTCTTAATTGATGACCCTTGGACTCTTACAGATTTAACTTCCCCTTTGTTCTAGTTTGTTTAGACCAAACGACAAACAACCAATGATTATTATACCCTCTGTTAAAAAATGTTAAATGTACTCTTCTCAAAAAGAAACGTGGCCTAAAGCCAATTAAATTGCTAGAAGAATGTGCCAGCCTTATATGAATAATAATGTTGAAATCCTGCTAAAAATTCCTCTGTTCCCGCCTATACAAATGAAATCTTTACTTCCCTACTTCTGAATGCCAACTCCGTTCCTTTGGAGTTGGTGTTTCTTGGTGGTTCATCCTCGCACTTTGAATACAATTCAGTTCTGACCCTTTTGATTATTTTAGATTGACAGAACGGAATCCGCTCCAGCTACCTTTAGGAGGAATTAACTAACTACAGAGTATCCAGTGGCTCACAGAATCCTTGTGAGAGCTGAAGAACTTGGCTCTTGGCTGAAATTCCTCGAGCAGCTGCTCTTGTCATGACCAGGAAGCTGCATGCTGGATGGAGAAGCGTCTCCTATAGCTGCTAACTCTAGAATTACACCATTTCAGCTCCAGTCTACACAGCAAAGGGATACCTCATGCCCTGTCTCAGTCTCCACCTAACTCACTGCTGAATTCAAGGCTCATGCAATCACATCTAATGAGCAGAGACTAAAGAACATGGAACCCCAGCAGCAAGGGAGTCTGGGAAGTGTAGTTGCCAGCCTCTGTTCCACAGGAGGACACACTAGGAGGAGGAGAGATGGATGGATGCCTAGTGAGCCAATTCAACATCCCCATGGACAGTGATGCAATTTGTTGAGGTGGGTGGACAGCCTAGGACTTGGGCAGATAAGCAAGCAAAACTGCCTAACTCCTGAAGAAGTGGGAACATTCTGTGGCAGGGATGGAGCTCCTGAAATTAGATGATCACATTTCTCTACTCTCATGACATATCCATAAGCAACTCTGAAATATTTGTGAATTCTGTCACTGCAATTATGAAAACTGAGGTTGAGTGCCATTTGGCAAGGAGAGGCTAAATTGGCCTGTCAGGAAGGGCAAGAAAAGGGCTTGGAGTTAAATCTGCTCTGGCAACTGGCAAGCATTTCTCCCTGCTTTGCTAAAATTAGCCACAAAAACAACTTTCTCTTCCTTATCTATTAAACAGTGCCATCTGGTGGGAATCCACACTCTATCTTGTCCCCCAGTTCTCTACCTTTTGATCTATTAATGCAGACCAAGTACCAAGATGCTAAGAAAAAAAAATCTGAATCCATCTGGAAACATTTTGGTGACCAAAGGCTGCTCTGATGCCACAAGAAGCGAACCTTCTAAGGTTTCTAAATCCAAAATCTCCAGATTGGGGGCAAAGTTCATGTTGGCAACTGCATGTCTCCTACCCCTCTTAAAAATATTCCTTCTTAACCTTCCTTCCACCCTCCACAATTTGTCTTATATATGAGATGATGGAAGAAGCTGAACCGGGAGGGGACTGGGAAATGTAATAGACAAGGGACTTAATTTGATGTGTGGATATGAACAAGGAGGTGTGACAGGATGTCTCTCAGGGGAGCAGAAATGGCACTAGCTACCCAGTGCAGGGTTTGCTAAGAGGACATTGCTATTGGATGGCATGTCAGCCTGCCCTTTCCTCCCTTTTAAAGAAGTCTAGAGAGAGGTGGGGAGTTTGTCTTCTTGAGAGAGAAAGTTCTTGGGGGCTAGGGATTGCAATTTGGTTCTGCTCTCTATCAGAGGCATTCAGTGTGGTCTATAGCTTCAGAGGCTGTGAGCCTGACTCTGGGATATGGGGTGAGGGCTCACTTCTCACCAGGACTTATAGGCAGGCAGCTGGCACTGGTGGAAGTGCTCTGGGCAACATTGGCACGAAGAGCTGTGTGATGTGCAAGGGACCAGAAAGCTCAGCTGGAAGCCTCCAGAAGCAAGTGGAAAAATAACTGCTTCTTTTTTGTTGAAGATGTGCTGGTTAGCAGAGGGGACAGTGGGCTTCCCTGGAGAGCTGCCCTATGGGAGCCAGGAGTACATTCCCTGAAGGGCTCGCAGTGTGTACCACAGGCAGGGAGATGGATAAGGGGCACATGGTGACCACTTTGACAGTTCACCATGTCATGATGCTAGAGAGGGGTCAGGGTGGGGGATGTTGCCTGAGAAGAAGCATCACATATGTTGGGACAGCAGAAGCCGGGATCAGACAGCAAGCTTTGCGGGAACAAACTACACAGACCTCATCAGCCCAAATCCCAGTGTGAGGCACAGAAGCAGGAATAACCAACAGCAAAGGAGGGGCCGCCGCCTATTCTCACTGAGGCGCTGGTCTCTATGTGAGGAGAATACTTTCCTAGCATTCACCAAGGAGTCCTCCCATTGCAGACAGACAGAATCGGACATCCAGGAAGCATCTCAGGTATCGTGGGACCCGGGATTTTTAACCTCACAGTGCATCAGGCTCACCTTGAGAGCTTTGAAAAAATATCAGTGCTTGAGTTCTGGCCCAGATCTATTAAAAAGTATCAGCAAGTATACGATAAAATGTATTTTTACAGTTTTATTAAGTATGATTGACATACAATAAATTGCATATATTTAAAGTATACAGTTGGGTAAGTTTTAAATACATGGCGGTGGACCCATTGCCACAATCAGATATTGGACGTACCCATCACCCCCATTGTTTCTTCAGGCCCTTTTGCAATCTCTCCCTTCCACCCTTCTCTCCCCTCCCTGCCCCCAGCCCTACCTTCCATCCAGACAAGTACTGATCTGCTTTCTGTCACTACAGGTTAGTTTGCATTTTCTAGAATTGTATACAAATGCATCATATGACTTTTTTTTGGGCGGGGGGATGTCTGGTTTCTTTTACTCAGCATAATTATTTTGAGATTCATCCAGGTTGTAGTGTGTATCCATAGTTTATTCCTATTATTGCTGAGTAGTGCTCAGTGTGTGGAATTTGTTTATCTATTACTAGTTGATGGACGTTTGAGTTGTTTCCAGTACTCCAGGGTTCCGTGAACGTAAGGTCCGATGAATAGATAAGATTAATGAGGAGACGATTATTATTTCTATGGGTCTTGGCACACCTTGTTGCTAGCACTCTTGTGGCATTGTTGTCCCTTATTGTAGTTGTTTTTTTACAGTCAGTCTTTCTGTGTACCACCCTATCCCTTGAGGACAACAATAATATTGATATAGGACTTTTCTCAGTCACTTTTACTGGCTGGAGACTTCCTGTCAGGAGACTTCCTGCCCAGCCTTGCTGGGACCTGGGATTGCTGCAGGAGATGCTCCACTTGGCCCATTGGGCTGCACCTGGCCAGCACTCTAGTGTAGATCCTGCGGCCACCATGACTACGCGCTTGGCCCCTGGTCGGAGGGGGTGTATGAGCGAGCAAGTGCAGGGTCCGGCCGATTGTTCCAAGCACCAGCACAGCAGCAGGCTCTGTGTGGGGCTTGTGGCTGGACCAGATGTGTTGCAAGCCACTCCCACAGTAGACTACAACATCTAAACAAGACCCAGAGTCCCAGAGAGGGTGTTACACAGTGCTAGTTAGCTCTTTTAGTCTTGCCATCCACAGCCTGACTGACAGCCGCATGTTGACAGTTCTATTAGTATCTTGCCCCACCCTGGCTGGCAGCTCTGGGACTGGATTGGCCCTGCTGCTGCTTCCTGTTGCATGGGGCAGCTGCCCTTCACTGGCAGAGGGCAGAGGGTCACCGTATTACAGCCTTCTGTGTACTCCCATTCTGCGGGTCTCAAGTTCTTGTCCCGTCTCTGAGAAGAATAAAGTTGGGCTGACAAATGAAGGGTGTGGAGGGTGGAGAATAATTTTATTGAGCAATGAAACAGCTTTCAGTGGAGAGGGGATGTGAGGGTGGTCTCCTACCTGAAGTTGATGGTTTCTCTCTCAGCGTGGCTGAGTCCGGGGCTTTTATGGGCTCAGAATGAGGAGTGTGTGCTGACTGGTTTGTGAGTAGGCAAAAAAAAAAAAGGCTAAAACAAAGGCACCCTCACAGGTGGGCATGACAGTGTAAAAGAAAAAAAACAATTAGGGAAGGGTAGGTATATGTAAAATAGGTGAAGGGTGGGGATAAATCAGAGGAAAGTGCATCAAACAGGAAGAGAGGTTCTCAATCAGTCTGTGGATTTATCCAAGACTAGTAGCTTGGCTTTCAGGCTTCAAACTCTCTTTGGTTTGAAGGTCAGGTTTCACTGGGGACTCGCCCCTGTCTGCCGAGGATTGGTCTGCCTCTATCAACATGTGTTCCACAGTTTTATATCACTTACGGTGTCGCACATGGGAAGATCTTGGTAACCTGGGGCTCCTGGCCTGTCTCTGCATCACCCACTACCTTCCAGTTCTTTTTCTCCCCAGTCTCTTACTTATTTCCTCCAGTGTTCAGCCAAATTGAGATATATACTTTTCATCGTCTTATGAGGCCCTGAACTTCCCCTTTGCCCTCTTTATGCTAAGACCACACTATCTTCCCTGGAAATCCTCCCTCTCTCCTCTGCCAGCCACTTGGCACCCTGATTCCCCAGCTCTGCTTATCAACATTCTATAGTCAGCATGGTGCTGGTTTAAGAAAAGGCAAACAGATTGATGATGTAGGATTGATATCCTGATATAGATCCCATTCAGTGTAAAAATTTAATTTATGCTGGAGGAGACATGACAGATCAGGGAGAAAGAGAAGGATTTTCGATAAATAGCACAGGAAGAATTGATGAGTTCCTTAGGGAAAAATCAATTTAGATAATTATCTCAGTCCTTCCAAAATTAATTCTAGATTTATTGATGAGGTAAGTTATTTAAAACCTAGAAGAAATTGAAAGTGCATATTTATCAAACCTTTGGTAGAAGGAGGACTGTCTCCCTTTTAGCTTAGATTTGAATAATGTTCATAACAGAAAAAGAATCAATAGTTAAACAAATTAAATTTTGTATGTCAAAAAAGTAACCTAAATTTAAAGGTACTCTTTGAACTTTAAAAAATACCATGGCAAACACAGCTAGTGATGGCATAGTATATTTACTATATAAAGTGCTTACACTTCACGATCAGCCTGGCTAACGTGGTGAAATCCTGTTTCTACCAAAAATACAAAAAATTAATAGGGCATGGTGGTGCGTGCCTGTAATCCCAGCTACTGAGGAGGAGAATCGCTTGAACCCGGGAGGCAGAGATTGTGGTGAACCAAGATTGCGCCATTGCACTCCAGCCTGGGCAATAAGAGCGAAACTGTCAAAAAAAAAAAAAAAAAAAAAAGTGCCCACACAAACCAATACAGATTATGTAGAAAAATGGACAGAGGACTTGCATCCAAATAAGGAAATGCAATTGTTCGATGAACATAGAGATGAATGTTTAGTCTCAGTTTCTGCACTTGAATATGCATACAGTTTAAAAAAGGAGATACAATCCTTCATTGACTAAATTACTCAAGATTGGAGACCATCCGAACATTTAATGAATTACACTATAGTTACCTATTCTTGATCATGACTTGTGTTTCTCTGTGTCTTGATGGGTCCTCTGCTTACAGCAGGAGGTCCCTGGGGGCTAATATAAGCCACTATTTTTAAAGCCTTGCTATATATCAGATTATTTACACACAGTATCTCAAATCCTTATAACAACCCTGCCAGGTACATAGGACTGGTCTCGTTTCACACATGAGGAACATGAGGCTCAGAGAGGCACTACTAGGAAGTTTGAGAGTCAGGATTTGAACTCTACTTGGCCTAACTACACATCCTATTCTCTTGCCATGGGGGCCAGTCTACCTCTCTGAAATTCTCTTACACAGCAAAGAAAAAGTTAGCTTCTGCTGTTGCAGCCTGAATCTTCACTGCTCTTTCCTCTTCTACCTTCAGTCCTGAAGATATATGAACAAGTTATAAAAAAACAGAACTGAGAAGAGAAAAGCAGAATTCAAAATCAAAGAACAAAGAGTGCTGAGAAACACACATACACACAAACACACAAAACAAAACAAAACAAAACAAAAACAAAGAAACAAAACAAGTAAAACAAAAAACCTAGCTGCTGGAAAAGGCGTATGGCTGCAGCTCTCCCGATGCCCTCTCCCAGGTAAATGTTACTTGTCCCCATGAGGTAATCCAGCCTCCAAATTGACTACAATTAAGGCATTTTATGGCTGGATATTGAAGAGCCAGGCTCTATCACTTCGTGGAGCAACAGGACAGGTTGTCTGTCCCCTGAGAACTATTTATCCCTTCCCAGTCTTACTCCTTGTGGACAGTGGATGTTATATAACCTGTGTGGTAATTTATGTTAATATAATCTATTATAGACAGTGTGATGGGGTAACGGTGGCTAGCATTTGAGGGTCCCTTAATCAGGAATCCACACTTAGGGATGATTAGTGACTCTGAAGTGCCCTAATCAAGAAGACGCACTCCAGAAGTACGGATCTGAATACTGTTGTTGAAATCTAACAACGCAGTGGTAGGGAATGATTGGATCCGTTAGTGAAATGCAAGTTGAAATCTGTGGCTGACTGCAAAGGCTGTACCAGCCCTGCTGCCCTCACACAAGCAAACCCAGCAAGCCCAGCCCAAGTCTTTGTAGCAGCACTTGACCTCTGGACATTCACTTGACCCTGTCTTCTCCCACTTCCCTGTGGACTCTGTCTCCTGACTGAACTTGAAAACTGACTAATTCTGTGGTTAGAATATTTTGTTCCTCCTTGGAGTGAAGCTCTCAGGCAAAGAAGTGTTATAATGCCTGAAGAGAGACGAGACCTTTCCCAAACTCACAAGAATGGACTGTATGGTAATTTTTTTTTTTTTTTTTTAGAGTTTGTATGGTAATTACAAATTTTTAGAGTTTGTATGGTAATTTTTTTTTTTTTTTTTTTTAGAGTTTCGCTCTTGTCCAGGCTGGAGTGCAGTGGCGTGATCTCAGCTCACCACAAACTCTGCCTCCCAGGTTCACGTGATTCTCCTGCCTCAGCCTCCTGAATAGGTGGGGTTACAGGCATGCACCGCCATGCCTGGATAGTTTTTTTTTTTGTAATTTTAGTAGATCAGGGTTTTTCCATATTGGTCAGCTGGTCTTGAACTCCCGACCTCAGGTGATCTGCCCGCCTCAGCCTCCCAAAGTGCTGGGATTACAGACGTGCGCCACCGTGCCCGGCTGATAATTTTTAAATTAATACCTGCTTGTTAATACATATTGGCAGAATGTGGTGTCAGATTCGCTTTCACTGTAATATACACAACCTGGTAGCAAGGTTGTCAGGGAGTGGATATATAGACCCTATTGTCTCTAATGCCAGCGGCTACCAGCATTTACGAAAATAACAACATAGAAAAACGAAATTCCCCAGCACTTGCTGCTATACACATTGACTTAGATGAGTTTTCAGTGTGGCCTAAGAACACATCTCCATTATGTCCTGAGAGCTTTTCCCTATATATATATGTGTGTGGAGCAAAGACGGAGATGCTAACTTCAGACAAGTGAAGCTAAAAAAGATTCTGCTCCCTTTTCTAGTCCCCATTTCTGCTCTGAGCAGGTTGATTGACAGAGGGAGAGAATTTATCATGGTGAGGTTTCTTCTAATTAGCAGCAATGACTGTGGCTGCCAGGGCCAGCTCTGCCAAAGCCCCAAGGCTGCTGCTCTGCAGTGCAGGCAGGGCCCCTTAGGGCTGTGACTTTGGGGACAGCAGGGAGTGGGGTAGTTGGGGAAGGGGTGGGGAAGCGGCACCTGCTCCTGCTGAACCTGATCCTGTTGTCTTTACAAGGACAAGACTTCCAACTGGCCCAAGTGAGAATTCTGCCAGCTTGTAGACAATGAGAATCAGGCCTCCAATCAGAGCCAACCTGGACCATTTTCAATGTCACTGCCAACTTGACCTACTATTATGAAAATTGCTCCAATTACGTGCATACACATTTGCATGTGAAATGACAACTAAGTGCTTGCCTAAGAGGCAATTTTTGTAAATGAAGCCTGGGGTTTCTAAAATAGGGTGTTTTGTCCTTTGTTGGTATTATTTGTGACCCAATGAGATGACAGCCTTCCTCAAGCATTGCCTTGTGGCCTGTCATAAATTACTTGTCCCTCAAATGCTTTCTATGGTTTGCAGTCGAGCCCCTTGAAATAAATGGGCTTCAATCATCAGTTTCAACAATTCTCCTGTCTCCAAGTAATAAAACATCTGGAAAATTGGGCTAAATGGATAAAACAGTTCTCTGTAATAAGTATCTGGCATCCGTACAACTCTGTATAATGCATTTTTTTAATGACCAGATGTGGTACTTCTGTGTTATAAAGAACAGAGGCATGTTTAGTCATGCTTTTTATTGCATTTAAAATGCAAGGTATATTTTCATAGCTCTCCAGAGAAATGCTCTTCCATTGACTGAGAATTGTTGATGTGTTGGTTTATAAACTTGAAAAGTAAGGGAACCACTCAGAAAATTGCAGGTCTAATTTAAACGGTCATTAAACTGGACACTCACAGGGAACTGGCTTAAAAAAAAGAATTCGGTATATAAATTTTCTTTCTCTCCTAGTGAATTTGTTCCACAGAGTCTTTGATCTTGCAGTTGTTTATGTTCTTATCTGTCTTCTGTAATATTTATAGCTTTCTGAACATATGATTTCATCAAGCTTGCTATTACTTCTTCCCAGTTTCTCATTAAGAAAGCTTAGCTGGTAACCCACCTGTGTAGTCTCTATTTTTATAGTCCTTTGTAGGTTTCCAACAAGATGTTTTTAACATGTGTGTGTAGGAAAGCAGGGGCATGGGAGATGCCTAGAACACTGTCTATGGGGCTACTATTGCACAACTCTCCTCCTCTTACACACACACACACATACACAGAAAAGCGTGCGTGGGCATGAGGACGTGTATAGATATCCATATATATTTTTAGAAAGTTGGGAAAAAAAGTACAAGAAAGAAAAATTTAAAAATCCTATGGAATTCTATTCAGTTATAACTGCTGTTTACTTATGTACTTTTCATTTTGTATAATTTCAGTTATGCTTCCTATATTGCTTTGTCACTTGCTTTTGTCACTTCAAATACCGAAACCTTTTTCCTTTTATAAAATATTCCCTTAAGGTATAAATCTGGATGGATTAATTTTTATTGAACCACTTTCTTATTTGGGGACATTTTAAATTTTCAGACATTTTCACTACCATAGTCTGTGATACATATCTTTATGTGAAAATCTTTTTGTAGACCTCTGATTCGTTCTTAAAAGTAGAGTTACTGTATCAAAGGGTGTGAGCTCTTATTTTTGAGTCTGTTTTAGTATGCACTGTCCCAAATGTGCTTCTCCGAGAGTGTAATGGGATATGTCGTACCCTCCCACGAGAGTGTGAGCATCCTGTTTTTCTGCAGTTGCTAGGTCCTCTCATTAGGAACAATTCCATAGTAAAGATATTCATCCTCTGCCTGCCCTATTAATTAACATTGTCTCCTTAGCTTGATACTTGCCTCTTAACTTGGACGATGAGCTGGAAAATTTTATTTGTTTTGCCAGTTTTTTTTCCCTCTCTCTCTGCTTCTGACCCTCTTTAGAAGTCTTAACCTTCTCTTCTGTAACCCTTTCTTTTATGGAGTCCTCTTCAGTTTTTAAGCCTTCCCAGCTTGAAATCAGATTATCAATTTTCACTTTTCTTAAATTTGTTTTTTTATAGTTCATTTTTATATTTAACGTAAATCTATCCAGAACTGATTCTGGCATACTACATGGAATGGGAGAATGTAATTTATTCTTTTTTAAATGGTTAGCAGCACCATTTATTCAGTATTCTCTCTCTCTCTCTCTCTTTTTAGAGATAGAGTCTTGCTCTATTGCCCAGGCTGGAGTGCAGTGGCATGATCATAGCTACTTCGACCTTCATCTCCTGGGCTCAAGTGATCCTCCCACCTCAGTCAGTGTACTGAGTAGCTGGGATTACAGGGGTGCACCACCACACCTGGCTAGTTTTTAAATTTTTTTTTTTTTTTTTGAGATGGAGTTTCACTCTTGTTGTCCAGGCTGAAATGCAATGGCACGATCTCAGCTCACTGCAACCTCCACCTCCCAGGTACAAGCCATTCTCTTGTCTCAGCCTCCCAAGTAGCTCAGATTACAGACATGTACCACCAACCTGGCTAATTTTTTTTTTTATTTAGTAGAGACGGGGGTTTCACCACGTTAGTCAGGCTGGTCACAAACTCCTGACCTCAGGTGATCCACCCGCCTTGGCCTCCCAAAGTGCTGGGATTTATAGGATCTCACTATGTTGCCCAGGCTGGTCTTGAAATCCTGGTCTCAAGCAATCCTCCTGTCTCAGCCTCCCAAGATGTTGGGATTACAGGCATGAGCTCCCATACCCGGCTCCAATATTCCATTTTTAAGTAATCCATCTTTTAAATGTTAAAAGTGTAGGTTATTTCTCCCTCTGGGTCTTTCTTAAATGTGTTTATTTTCACGGATAATTCACTAATTTCTTTCCCCTTGATCTATATGTAATGGATAGGATTGATCTATTTTTGCTGATTGCAAATCATAATTCTGCCTGACTTTGAAACTCTTGACTCCCAACAGTTCTGTTTAGAAACTAATTATTTTCTGTTTTGCTCTTAGCTTGCCTGTTGTATTTCTACATGGTATGACTCTCCATCGTGCAAGCATCTAAAGTCTTATGCCTAAGAGCAGTCAGGCAGCACATAATTAGAAAGAGGTCATCTTTTGCCAGGCACAGTGACTCATGCCTGTAATCCCAACACTTTGGGAGGCCTAGGCGGACGGATCACTTAAGGTTAGTACATCGAAACCAGCCTGACCAACATGGCAAAACCCTGTCTCTACTAAAAATACAAAAATTAGCCAGGTGTGGTGGCGGGCGCCTGTACTCCTAGCTACTCAGGAGGCTGAGGCAGGAGAATCATTTGAGCTTGGGAGGCGGAGGTTGCAGTGAGCTGAGATTGCACCATTGCACTCCAGCCTGGGCAACAAGAGTGAAACTCTGCCCCCCTGCCCCAGACCCCCCACCCCCCAAAAAAAAGAAAAAGAAAGAGGTCATCTTTGTAATCAGACACTGACTCTAGGTCTGTAGCAGATGCCCATGTGGGTTCTTGGGTCTTCATTTACTCAGTTCTGAACTGGCAGAGAAGCTATGACTTGGAAGTGTGTATTTTAAAAAGTACTTATTTTGTTAAATCTTGCAGATAGGTTTGAAGAATTAAAAAATCCGTATGATGGTGGTGGGGAGGGGAAATTTCTTAGGTCAGCTTCAAAAAGCCTGAGTTGGATTCCTCACTTAGGCAGTTTAGTAATTGCGTAGCCTTGGGGAAATGGTTTAAATTCCTCCAGGTTTTGTTTACTCAGCAGTAAAATGAGGTTTGTTTCTGTTCTAGGACCACATCCTTTACAAAAAACAAAATTATAGCTGGTTAATACATTTCTGGAAAGGTGTTCAAGCTCAGTGATAAAGCTATGCACATTGATATAATAATAAAATATGATTTTTACCTACAAATAAGCAAATGTTTCTTAAAATGCTTACTCCATGCTGGTAAGTGTGTGGTCAAAGGGATATTTTGAGAACATAGGTTTTTACAGTCATTTTGGGAAGCACTTTTGCAAACAGCACCTTAAAACATCTGTTCTTTTGGACCAGTAGCTCCATCTCCAGTAATTTATTCTAAAAAAATTCACCTTAGATATAGAAAAAGAGTTATACATAAAGATGTTTATCAGAGAATAATTGGTAGGAAGCAAACCTCAACAATATGGAGAATGATTAGCTTGTTACATTTTGTAGCAGCATAATTCACTTACATTTTTGCTTGAATGACACTGACAGAATAACTAAAAAAAAAATGGGCAAAGAAGCATTTCAGCCGGGCGCGGTGGCTCACGCCTGTAATCCCAGCACTTTGGGAGGCCGAGGCGGGCGGATCACAAGGTCAGGAGATCGAGACCACGGTGAAACCCTGTCTCTACTAAAAATACAAAAAATTAGCCAGGCGCGGTGGCGGGTGCCTGTAGTCCCAGCTACTAGGGAGGCTGAGGCAGGAGAATGGCGGGAACCTGGGAGGCGGAGCTTGCAGTGAGCCGAGATCGCGCCACTGCACTCCAGCCAGGGGGCCAGAGGGAGACTCCGCCTCAAAAAAAAAAAAAAAAAAAAAAAGAAGCATTTCAATTATTAGAAATAATTATGGAAATTATACTGTGCAATCATGAAAAATGACATTTAATAAGAGTAGCTTAATATCCTGAGAAAATCTTCATGTTACAATGTTAGGCCAAAAAAGTCTGAAAATAAAATTGTCTAGTGAGTATTATCGTGTCTGTGCACAGCATGAAGACTGAAAAAAAGCTTAAAATCATGGTGGTTTTCTTTGGGGTAGCAGGATTTCTTTTTTTCATTCTACTTTTCTCCAATGAACACATTAATTTAATGCTCAGCTAAAAGTAAGCCTATTTTTTAAATGAATGTTTGTTCTTTGAACAAAAAACATTCTGGAAAGAGTATCTATTCCTCTCGTAATCGTAGGGTTGTTATAAAGATCAAATGAGGTTGTCATGAAGACAAACATGTTATTTTGTGAATCAAGAAGCACTTGTTATTGTGGCTACATGTGACCAGGCTGCTCAAGACTCCTGCTTAATTCAGATCTTGGAGTAAATGTACTAGGAAAGCTCATTTTATGAAGAAACCCGTGAGCTGAGATCCGGCCACTGCACTCCAGCCTGGGCTACAGAGCGAGACTCCGTCTCAAAAAAAAAAAAAAAAAAAAAAAAAGAAACCCTGCAGTATGAAAAAACGAACTATCCACTTAAGAAGTTATTGATCTTTCAATTTGTTTTGTAGGTTTGGAATTTTATGTATTTGATTTCCTTTAAGTAGAACTCAGTTTCAAATACAAGTCATGCAGACCAGATGTTCTGACTTGCACCCTTAACCCCAGCACTTGGGGAGACCGAGGCAGGAGGATCCCTTGAGGCCAGGGGTTTGAGATCAGTCTAGGCAACATTGGCAAGATGAAAGACACACACACACACACACACACACACACACACACACACACACACACACACAGAGGAGAGAGAGTGAGAGAGAGAGAAAATGAATTCATGACTTCTTCTTTATAACACCACTGTCTTTAATCAAAAGGTCCTAAAACAATAGAAAATATTATTTTTTAAAAAATATGAGTCATGCTGTTCAGGACTAAAGGAGTAAAGATTTCTGAAGATAGAGGAAGACATGGTCCCCAGCTGGCTTTCCTCCTCCTTTTCCTGATTTTCCTTTCCATTTTTGTTGATTTCACCCCATTCTCGTTCTCAGTCAGAGGATAACTCTTGAGTTCAAGGACTGTGGATTTCGATGTATGTTCAGCTTCTGGAAGGCTAGGGGGATCTAATGAATGCTTATTACAGAAGCAACTGGCCTCTGCTACAGCTCTGGGCTTGTCATCCCAAAAGCCAGAGAGGCGACTTCTCAGCAGCCCCCGACACCCACAGACATGTGGCTCACTGTGGCTCCAGCTGGTGCTGTCTGGAATGAAGGGTGAAGGCCATTCTCTCTCTCTCTCACACTGACCCATGAATTTCTTGTTGCCATGTTCCCTCTACCAGTGAGATGCTGTTATACTCAGTGCCTTTTTCCTATATTTTTGCTTTCTTGAGTTGATCTTTTTCTTCCAGTCAATGCCTTGTCTTTCTTACTTGTCTGTGGTTGCTTCTCTGGCCTAGTTTGGTTCTTCTCCAACCGCAATTTGTGGATCCCCAGGGATCAGAGGCTTCTTTGATGAGATCTATGAGCACTAGAACATTTTTTATGGGTTTTTTTCCAGTGGTAATCCAAAATATGATTTTACCAGTCATAAAGGCAATATTTTCTTAGAATATGAGTTTTGATTGGGGTTGCATTCAGCTGCTGCTAGGCAGAGCAGATGCAACCAAGGGTAGCTTAGGCAAACAAGTTCTAATTTTTCTCATTGACTGGGAGTGGGAGCATCTGGAGTGGGAGCTGATGGCTCCATTTAGTGGCTTGATGATATTATGGCTGGTGTCCCTGTGACACTCTTGTTTTGTCCCTTAAAGCTACAAGCTGGCTGCCGCCGCTTCAGACATCATGACCTGTGTTTGAAGCAGGAAGAGAGAAAGAGGAGGCATCAGCCATATCAGCTTCTTTTAACAGAAAAGCAAAAATTTTCCCAGACACCTCCTAGCAGGCTTCCTTTTACATTTCATTGGCACAAGCTGAGTCACACAGCTACTCTTCATTAAAAGGGAGGCTGGGAAATCAACTGCCTGGTAACAGGAACAGGATTGCAATCATTGGCTTAGATCAGTCACAAGTCCATTATTTAGGGCTGAACATATTGTTTGGGATACAATTAGAGTTTGGCTATTAGGGAGGAATGGCTGTTGGGCATGAGATGCGTGGGGCCAGCTAAGTTGAGGGTCCGTGCACCCCACTGCTCTCCTCTTTCTTCCTTTTCCAAATGTCCCTTTATTTATTTATTATTATTATTATTATTTTACAAAGATTAGGGTCTCTCCTCTCCCTTTGCTTCTTGCTGAATAAAGGTGGTGATGTCCTCTCTGTCTTTGGCTCCTCATCCTCTCCACTCCATCAGTTATAGACAGAGCATTTCCCCTCACCCTCCCCTTCTGCCCTTCATCCTCAAGGTGGGAAAGAACATTATTTCTATGCTAAAAGCTTGCTTTGACTTCAGAAGTATGATACTAAATTTCAGATATTTATCAAACTTTTAAGGTTTAAATTTCATTTATTCTCATCAAAATTCAATCTCCTGGGTTGAAGAAGAGCACTTCATGTTCAGTTGACACTAAGGTAATATTAGTTTTTGCTAAAGTTAAGTGTTGGCTGATTGAAAAGATAAGGGAGAAAGAATTTAGCAAAATCCTTGGTTTTTCCCAGAGCAGGAATGAGCTGGGCTTATTCTCCAGCTCTCATGCTTACCCTTCTTCTATTGGAGACCCACTCCACTTTTTCTCCATATTCACATCTTCTAAGAACCTTCACATCCTTCTTTACATCTTTTATTTTTTCTTTCTACTTTCATGTCTGTGGCTGACTGGAACCTCATATTTCACTACCCTGTGATCACTTTGAGTTTTCAATCACCTGCAGCTTTCCCTCTATCACTTTTGTAATTTCCCCGAGGCAGACAAGTGGCTTTGTCTCCTCCAGGATCAGCCCTCTACCTGCCCTGCCCTGGGGATCGTGTGCTGTCCAGCATGTTCCAAGCTTAATGTGCTCCTGGCCCTAACCATGGTCTGGAGGGCAGACTAGGAAATCAGGCACTGCATATTCTGTTCTTAGTTTTGCCGTGAATGCTGTGAGGTCTTAGGCAGGTGACTTGTGCTGAAAAATGTATACTTCTTTGGGAAATAATTTCAAAATTCAATATTCTCAAAGTATGTTGGGATTACTGATGCAAATATCATATAAGTACCAAAGATAAGGTTTTTTTTTTTTTTTCCAGTTTTTAAAGTCTCTTTCTCCCACAAAAGCTTTTAAATGTGATATAAATATATATTAAAATGAAAGTTAAGTTCAAGGAGAAAGCTACATATTGTACTGAATTGAAATACCTTGGAGCAGAAGCTCTAGTCTTCTCAGTGTGTGGGGATACACCCACAGTTAGCCAAACTTCGAGGCTCAAGGACATGGTATCCAAGATTGGCCTTACTTCTGACACCAACAGGGGGTGGGTCCCCTAAATCATTCTCAGATTTGAGAATTCACTAGAAGGACTTCAGAACCCACCAAAAGCTATTATGCTCCTAGTTACGCTGTATCGCAGGAAAAGGATACAGATTAGGATACAGATTAAAGTCAGCCAAAGGAAGAGATGCAGAGGGCAGAGTTTCGGAAGATTCCAAAAGTGAATCTTCTGTCACCCCTAGGACACATTATTTCCCTGGTACCCAAGTGTGACAATACGTAAGGAGTATTACCACCCAGGGAAGCCTACCTGAGCCTTAGGGTTCAGGAGTTTTACTGGGGTCCTGAGACATATGCATGACTGATTGATGGATTGATTGCCCACCTACCTGATCTTAGCCTCTAGGTCAACTGATACCATGTAACCCAAAGCCTCTACTCTAAATTACATAAATGGCCTCTATGGTGTGGCTGGCTCCACCCTAAGATCTGGTGGGCCTAGGCCCTGCCGTAAACAAAGAAAGCAGCTCAGGGCAAAGGCTGACCTATCTTTGGGCAAGGCCAAATTCTTTACCTTGCAGGATGCTTTGCTTTTTAGTTATTATTGACATCAGTGGTGGTGCTTCTGGGAGAGTGCTCAGTGAGAGAGGCCATCAGGGACATTCTGGAGGCAGAAATGTGTTCATGGGTGCCAGCCTTCAAATGCAGTCGCTTTGAGGCCCATTTTCCTTCTTGCCAGGAATGCCCTCCTAATGCTGGGAGGCACATGTGCTGAAGCCCCCAGCGCTGCTAGTTCCCAAAGCTCACAGACACCAGACATGCTGGCAAGGCAAGGGCTCTGGGGCCTTCAGTATTTCAAGATGCCAGGACCCTAGGGATTCATAGGCAATTGACATTTCTGGAAGCTGATGACCTGCCATCAACTAGGTCACAGTCTGTGAACACTTGCACTGGAGATTCTTGGGAGCAAAGGCTTAGGGGATTCAAAGAGACCAAGTAGCTTGAATTGGAAACTGGACTGAAAAATCTGGACTTTATATAAAACTGAAGGGTGACACAGGCTGAGATCAGAAGACGCCACACGACATGTGAGGCACAGAGGCCACAACAGCAGCAAAAGGAGCATCTAGGACACAGAGATCATTAGAAACCATGTGACTACACAAATAACTAGCGTCAAGTGTTCAAAGGAAAACACATTCTTATTTAAGGGTTTATTAGCTTTCTAATAAAATTTTGATGAATAGCTAACTATGCATTCATTTTATTTAACAAATTTTTTTTTTTGTGCATGAGGAATCAGCCGAGAGCAAAGTAGATGAAGTTCTTCCCCTTGTGGAGCTTGCTTCCTCGTGGGAGTTGTAAATAATAACTAAACAGACATTGTGAAGTGGTGATAAGTGCTCCAAAGGAAAATCCAGCAGGGTGAAGGGAAGGAGAGCGAGGAGGTTGCTATTTTAGACCAGGAGCTCAGGAACAGGCTCGCTAATAGGAGATATCTGAGCAGAGAGCTGAATGAAAGGGAAGACCTGGTCATGTGGTTATTTATGGTAAAACGTTCCAGGCAGAACAGTAAGTGCCAGGGTCCTGAGGCTGGAGAGTGGGGGGCATCTGTGGACAAACAGGGCAGCCAGTGTGGCTGGAACAGAGATGAGACCGGATAAGTAGGGCCTTGTGGCTCATGGAAAGGAGATGGAAGCCACTGGAGGGTGTAAAGTGTACATTTATCAGGGACAACAAAAATCACACACACCGCCCCTCCCCACCCACGGTCTGGGAGGTTCTGTGTTGCCTCCTGTTCTTGTCACTGTGTTGACCAGGGGTGACTGTGGAAGAGCCTTAGAGGGACCTGAGAGGCTAAAGCTGTTCCTATCAGAAAGGTTATGGAGTGACTGTGGAACGAAATGGAATCCGGAGGGCACAGCCAGCAAGGGGGCAGCCACTGAGATGAGAGAGACTTTGGGAAAAGGTTTTAGAGGCTGGACATGGTGGCTCACACCTGTAATCCCAGCATTTTGGAAGGTCAAGGCGGGTGAATCACCTGAGGCCAGGAGTTCAAGACTAGCCCGGGCAACATGGCGAAACCCTGTCTCCACTAAAAATACAAAAATTAGCTGGGCGTGGTGGCGTGCGCCTGTAATCCCAGCTCCTTGGGAGACTGAGACAGGAGAATTGCTTGAACCTTGAACTCGGGAGGTGGAGGTTGCAGTGAGCCAAGATCATGCCACTGCACTACAGCCTGGCAAAAGAGGGAGACTCCATCTCAAAACAAAAAGATTTTAGAATTTCCACTGTGTGTCATGCAATGTGTGCAATGTGGTTCCTCATCTGCTTCTCCGAAGACTTTTTTTTTTTTTGAGACAGAGTCTCACTCTGTCATCCAGGCTCGAGTGCAGTGGCGTGATCTCAGCTCACTGCAATCTGCGCCTCCCGGGTTCAAGTGAGTCCCATGCCGCAGCCTCCCGAGTTGCTGGGATTACAGGTGCCTGCCACCACACCCAGCTAATTTCTGTATTTTTAGTAGAGACGGAGTTTCACCATGTTGGCCAGACTGGTCTCGAACTGCTGACCTCAAGTGATCCACCCAGCTCGGCCTCCCAAAGTGCTGGGGTTACAGGTGTGAGCCGTCTCACCTGGCCTCCAAGAGACTTCTTATATTAAGTTGCAAGGCTTTTTTGGAGTGGGAGTCATGATTCTTTTGGACATAGTGCTCTGCTGAGACCAACCCCAAGGTGGCCCAGCTTTATTCAGGATTCATTTCTGTTTACAAAGTCCATGAAATGATTAATGAACTAGCTACTTAATAGCCTTTTCTAGTCAATTCTAAATATTTTGCTTTTCCTTGAAGAATTGTGTCACTTCAGAATATTTATGCAACTGTCATCATGCAACAGGTAATCTCAGCAGGAATCTCAAATTTGCTACTGACAGCTGTATTATCTCAGGCATGTCACTTGATCATTCCAAGTGCCAGTATTCTTACCTATAAATGGAGATAATTTTTTTCTAAAACTCTAGACAGAATTTTTGAGGATAAAAAGATATTGTGTATGTAAAAAGTAATGCAGATGACAATCATTATTTTAACTGATTTCTTTTAATCAGCAATTTGGAGAGTAACATGCTCACTAAATATATGTGGAGAAAATTTAAGAAATAATTAAAATGAATGATTCTGAGGCCAGGCATGGTGGCTCATGGCTATAATCCCAGCACTTTGGGAGGCTGAGGCAGGCGGATCGCTTGAGGTCAGGAGTTTGAGACCAGCCTGGCCAACATGGTGAAACCTTGTCTCTACTAAGATACATTTAATAAAAAGCAAACAAAAAAACAAACTTAGCCGGACATTGTGGTACAGGTCTGTAATCTCAGCTCCTCAGGAGGCTGAGGCAGAAGAATCACTTGAATCTGGTAAATGGAGGTTGCAGTGGCAGAGATCATGCCACTGCTCTCCATCCTGGGTGATAGAGCAAAATCCTGTCTCAAAAAAACAAAAACAAAAACAAAAGTTTAATGTTTGAAGGGTTATTATCTCCGTGTTTGTCCAGGTATTGGTTAGAACATTCTTGAAAGCTTGATATTCTTATTGCAGCCCTTTTTAGTGCCTGGTATGAATAACCATATCATTTTCTATCCCTTTCTTAACAGATACTTGGTGCAGTTGCTAATGAGAAGGGGCACCCAGAACCAAAGAGCAACTAGTATGGCTTTCCCAGTGCTGCGCTCACCTCCACCCTCTCTGGGAGCCTCTCTGTGGGGGCTCACCTGCTCCCATGCCCGGGCCCCTGCTCCTGTGCCTGCGGGGTCCAGATCCGCCTGCAGGTCAAACACCAGCTTCAGGTCCCTGGACATTTCACCTCCCAGATTCAGCCGTCCTGAGCTCACCATCTCTCCACTCCCCCGCTGTCCCAGTCAATGGTGTCATCTGCACATTGTGTGTGTCCTGCCTCCCGGCCTCTCTCTTAGTGTAGCCCCTCATCATCGCCTGCATTCGATTCACAGCTGCCCCTGGGCTGGCCTAGCTCCCCTCTAGTGCACTCCCCACACGGCAGCCAGAGTGTTGCTCTAAAATATGTCTGTCCAGTTTAATCTTTCAGAGGCTCCCTGTGGCTTTAGGCCCCATGTGCCTTGTGAGGCTCATTCCTCATTCCCCGTTTCCCCGTCTAGATCCACTAAACTATCATACCCAGCTCAGAAATCACCTCTTTCTGAAAGCCTTCTCTCATCTGCCCAGAAAGTCTCTCATTCTCCTACATTGTATGCCATGTATTTATTTATATATTGGAACCTCTTAACCAATGAGGGTTTGCCTCACTTCCAAGGAGGCGTTGTTCCAGGGAATTGGGGAGCTGTTAGTACATCTCGGGGGAATGTCCTTGTGTGATTCTGTGGTCACAGCCGTCTTCTGCAATGCTGTGTCTTGTCAGGCCTCTGGATTCGTGTGTTTTGCAGACCAGTAGCATTGGCATCACCTGGGAGCTTGTTAGAAATGCAAAATTTCTGCCCCTACCCCAGACCTCCTGAATCAGAATCTGCAGTTTAACAAGTTCCCCAAGTGATTCGTGTGCACATCAAGATTTGAGAAGCACTGGTGTGAATAAATACCTGCTGTCTTGGAGACAGATGTTTTCAGTGAGCCACATTCCAGAGATGCATTGGCTCCTCACACTCATGGGCACCTAGTGTGAGCTGGCTACACCTGGGCCCATGAGCATGATCTTGGGCAGGGCAAAGGGAGTGAGGGCAGCTTCACCAGGAGAGAGCTGGGAGGACTCACTGTCTACACCATGGAGCCCCTCAAGCTGGTGTCTATAGGATAAGCGACATCTTGATCTTTTTTTTGCATAGGAAATTGAAATGGTTGGCATGGGCATGGCCTTACCACTGATTTAGAAGCCTTCAACTAGAACACACCCCTACTAGTCTTTGAGCTCTTTGAAGATGTGACCTATCGACCTCTATAACCAGATACATAGTAGGCATTCATTAAATTTTTTTTGTTGAATTTTGGCTTATGTGCTATCTTTCCATTGTGCCTCTCATAACTCTCTGGTCAGCAGAGTGTACAGTCCACTGATTTTAACAGAAGGATTTCAGTCATGCCAGGTTTACAATTCCACGAACTTTATCAGGGCTTGACAGGATCACTTTTGGCCAAAAGTAACTACGACATCAACATCACAACTCCTATGGAAGCATCCCTTAGCAAACTGTAAATCTATATTGTACATTCAAGCAAAGAGAGAGGATGTATTTAATGGTTTAAAGTTGAGATCCTGCTGGAATTGATCACAGAAGCCCTGAAACCATGGCCTAAAAGGTTGACTTTTGGAGCTTGCTGACCCAATGGTTTCATATGCTTTGCTGCCTTCTGTTGTTTCAGGTGGGAGTGGAAAGTGGTTCCCTGTTACTTCATCTTGGCCAGAGGGGAAAGTTGCTCACCTATATTTTTTACGTAGTATTTTTGTAGTGTTTTAATATTCACTGAATTATCCAGGAGTGGGATTACTGTGTAAATTGAGGGACAGCTACTTTTTTTAAACTTTAGCAAGAATTGATCATTTTGTAAAAATTACTTTAAAAAATTACTGATGTAATGTGAGTCATGGCACTTGAAGGGCTAATAGAGTACCCAGTTTCAGTCTGTATTTGCACACGCGTATTCACAATGATTCTGCATGTGTGTATAACCACCTGACTCCTTTTATAATGCCTCCTACTGTAGTCAAGCTAGAGCATTCACATATTTGAGTACATATGATTTTATTATAATTTTCTATTGGGTCCTCCTTTACATTACAGTTAAGAAATGTTAAAGTTTCTTGAAGTTATATTCAATAGAGTATATTATCTATACATTCCATTTCAGTAAAGCAAAGAGGGCATTAAAAATGACTGGTATATAAAGGGATACGTGTCACTAGTGTAGACGTGTGTAGTCACTCGAGAGGGAGGCTTTTCCCCCTTGCTCCTTATGGGATGGGCCTGGGATTGCAGTGAGACAAGACTGAGTAGCCACCTTGTTGGAGCTCAGAGAGGGTGATGGTTATCTCAGAGCTGGTGCTGTGGGCAGATGTGGGAGGACCAGATGAGCCTCCATTCCTGATCTTTGGCTCCTCAGCAACAATTTGGAACTTGGACACAATCCTGGGGGTAGTGAGGGCAAGGGAGGGAATCCTTTACGTGACTCAGATGGAGTTTCCACCAAACTAGCAGATTAGGGGCTTATAGTAAAAAGTTCTGTTCTAGAAAAATTAAGTTACATTTTCTTATGGTCTGTTCGTCCTAACTATACCCAACTATAAGGACTCTTTTGAGTGTAAAACATTTTGCAAAACATCCCAACACATAGGAGCTGTTGCAATTTTCGTACCATTGATTGAGAAAATATATGAAAGCAAAAGGCTACTGTGTATTCAGGAGTAACTTGCTTGCTGGACACATGGACCAGGAGGCCCATGCACTAGGAGAGTACAGTTCTGAAAAAGAAAGCAAAGAGTCTGGATTCTGCCATTTAATAACGAGATTCTTGGACAAGTTCAAATGCATCATTGCCCCTGTTTCCTCATGAGCAAAATGGAGATAATGATAGTATCTACCTCCCGGGATTGTTGAGAGGTAAGCTGCTGTGACTCTAAATGGACATTAATTATTATTTATGGGTGATCCATGCATATGTATTACCTACTCACATAAAAGAGTTCATCATTTTAATTTCCATGTTCATGCCAGAGTTGAGTATTAGACCAAGCAAAAGAATGCAGAGTCTGACTTTTTAGACATGTCCTAGTTTGTCTGGCATAAGAGTAGTTTTACACAGAGCTGGTGAATAGACTTACCTACCTGACCACAGGCCAGGAGGATTTGTGCTGGCATGTCCGAATTAATAACCTGTTACTTATTGTGAACCTGGAGATATGCTCTGGTTTTCCATTACCTAAGTCTTATCATTTCTAGCACCAAGAAATACAGACCAATTAATCACCTAGGAGCAGAAATAAATTACCTCGGCCTTTGGGTGACTTGCTGTTTGGGTGATTTAACACTTCTTATCATGAGAGGAAAAGCACAGAGATGCTGGTTAGTTTATCCATAGAATGGTTCATGCTTCAAAAGAGACCCCAGTTATTTGCACAGGTTTATTCATCATATGTCAATGATTGTCCTTGCTTGGAGATTTGGGGAATCCTCTTTTAAGTGATATCCCTGAATGTGGCCCTATTTCTTGAGGCATCCAATGAAACTGATTAAGCAAAATATTCTGGAAATGAAGCTTTCTAGATAGCATAAGGCAAATCATTTGGGGTTAGTCCAAGGTGAAAATCTATTTGAAATGTTTTGTTAGACTTTCTTGCCTTAGCAAGTATAGAGCAAAGGGCGTAATTTTGATATTTCTTTGTGAGGTAGTAGGAAGAGCCATTCATCCATTTGTTAAACATATTAAATTTATTCATGCTATAAATAGTTATTATGTTACTACTGTGTGGTGTGCTAGGGGTTAGACATACAGTGGTGAAAAGACAGAGGGGTAGTCTAATGGAGGCCAAGAGAATCCATGTTTCGGCTAAAATGCCACCATTTAGCAAATATGTGATCCTGGGCAAAGTATTTACTCTCTCAGACTCAGTTTCTCATCCATAAAATGGGGCCCAATAATTATAATATCCACCTTGCAGGGATACCTGAGCATTACAAAGCATAAAAGCACTCTGAAACTGAAGATCTCTATGAATGCTCATATTACTGAATGGTTGAGAAACTTGCTTTATGAAAATTATCCCAAATCATCCAAACATTACATCATTGTAAGAGATAAAGCCATGAAGCCATTTCTTCTATTGTATTAAAAAACATATTTCTTTTTGCAGTTGACTTTTTTTTTTTTTGAGGTGGAGTCTCGCTCTGTCGCCCAGGCTGGAGTGCAGTGGCGCCATCTTGGCTCACTGCAAACTCCGCCTCCTGGGTTCACGCCATTCTCCTGCCTCAGCCTCCCAAGTAGCTGGGACTACAGGTGCATGCCACCACGCCCAGCTAATTTTTTTGTTGTTGTTGTATTTTTAGTAGAGATGGGGTTTCACTGTGTTAGCCAGGATGGTTTCGATCTCCTGACCTCGTGATCTGCCCGCCTCGGCCTCCCAAAGTGCTGGGATTACAGGCGTGAGCCACCGCACCCAGCCTGCAGTTGACTTTTAAAACTTCTTAATATTCGTCAAAGTAGTAAGTACACATGGAGGCACACTCAAATAGTACTGAAGGACAAGAGGAAAGGTAGCAGCCCCCTGACACCTCCAACCCCCTTCTCCAGCCCAATCTGCAGAAGGCGCGATGAAACAGTTGCTATTTTCTATTCTTCAGCTTTACCCATAATAATATTGCCCTTATACTGTTAATTCCTGTTTATCAAGTAAATCTTTCTAATTTGTTGCTTAGGTAAACATCATTTGCTTTTAAAAGAATGCTCCAACAGCGATATGTTTTTGTGTGTTTAGTATCTGTCCTCTAAAAGTTCGGTATAGGAAAAATGTTTTATTAATTGTTCTAGTGAGTCAGCTTCTAGACAATTGAGGTTTTACTGTGTTTGGCTTCTTCAAGAAGTGAAAGGCATTGTAACACGCTCAAGGAGGTTCCGTGTCCACTCACTGACAGCATGCTTTGCATCTGTAAACCATTGTCCTGTATAAAGACTTCAAGATTCAGCTGAATCTGTGCATCGTGGGTGTTTAAACATAATGGCACAGTCATTGGCTACAGCCAAGAAGTTAAACACTTCCTTCATTTTCCATTGCATTTTTGCTCCAGGTCCTTCCAGGAGGATACCCAGAGCTTGCCTGGACATTTGGATTACAGATTTCAAAGTGGGAAAAAGATGCTTCTCTCAATATTTGGGATTTGATCATAGTTGGGGATACAGTGCTTCATTCCATAGTTAAGGAACTATGTCTGATCTAAATTTAAAAGAGCAATTTGATTAGGACATTCCTTTGCTTGTGAACTGATGTAACAATCTCTTGCGGGTACTGTGTGCCAGAATGAAAGAATGATCTGGTAAGACATTCAATCAACTATGGTAAAAAAGTAAAAGTGGATTAAAAATACACAACTATATAATTTTAGTCAATTGATTCCAGCTTCTCATTTGTCACACCTTTATCAGGCCTGTCAACATGGAGCAAAGTAAACCAAGAAATTCATTTCTTGTAAATCCACTGGGTATGTGCCAGGTGTTCAAAGCTGGCATTCCAAAGAACAGAAAAGAATGGGCCTTAGATAATCAGGAAAATAGGAGGCAATGTAGTTCAGTGGTTAAGCACTCAGCTCTTGGCTTCACCCAAGTGAGACATTATTCTTTCAGGGTTGCTGTGGGGATTAAAGGAGATAAGCATAAAAAGTGCCTAGCACATAAGAACATGTAAATGTCAGGGATTCTAGTCATTGTTACTAGCTCCAAGACCATCCCGTTGGACAAATGAGTCCCTGTCCAGGGGCCCTCAGGACAACTTATTATTATGCGCAGAGGGGGCAGTGGCACTGGGTTGGCTGGTTGGAAATTGCTCAGTCTCTGCTGAGAAAATAGATGACCCAGCTGTGCCCTCTACTAGCCAGTCTGGAACACAGGAGCTCACGGCATTGTTGCAGGCTGGCTGGACCCCAGATTACATTTGGGATTGCTCATTTGAACGCAGTTTAGGGCTACGACGGCAAGAGTGGCTGCTCAAACGGATCCACAAGGGTCGACACACAATGTTCATTGTTTTATTTTTCGGTAGGGCTGCTTTGAACATTATCAGACCCTTCTGTAGTTGGTTCTTCCTTGTAGCCAGAAGAGGGCACTATTGCTTTACCCAAATTCTGTGCCGTGGTCTATGGAAACCGGCATTTGTGTTCTGTGCTACAGTGTTCCATTCCTGGTTTTGTTGAGGGTGGCAGTTTCATTCTTAGGTGACTAGCACAAGAAACAAACAAACAAGCAAAAAAAGCAAAACAAACTTTTGTCCATAATAACACACATACAAAAAATTGGGATGTGGAAAGTTGTTTATATTTTATCAAGCCATAGAAAATTAGGTATGGAATTTAAAAAACGAACATGTATGCCGATGATATTGATCAAGATTCTGCCTGGAAAACCACTGTTTGGAAAATTAGAATGTACCTAGGTGTTCCTGTTCACTTTCAACAAGTGTCCCAGAAGAGGTGTAGAAGAAATTGTTGCAGTTTTGGAAAACCCTGGGATGTTTCCTCCCACGGTTAAGACAGTATAAGGGCAATATTACTGTGGGGTAAAGCTGAAGAACAGAAAATAGCAACAGTCACATGGTTTCTTCGGCAGATTGGGCTGGAGAAGGGGATTGGAGGTGTCAGGGGACTGCTGCCTTTCCTCTTGTCCTTCGGTACTATTTGAGTGTGCCTCCATGTGTATTTACTACTTTGACTAATATTAAGAATTTTTAAAAGTCAACTAAAAAAGTAAATATGTTTTTTAATACAATAGTCAAAAGAAATGGTTTCATCTCTTACAATAATCTAATGTTTGGACCATTTGGGATACTTTTCTTAAAGCAATGCAAGTTTCTCAGGCATTAAATAAAAGCCCATTCACAGAGATCTTCAGTTTCAGAGTGCTTTCATGCTCTGTAATCCTCAAGTATCCCTGCAAACTAGATATTATAATTATTGGGCCCCATTTCACTGATGAGAAACTGAGTCTGAGGGAATAAATACTTTGCCCAGGATCACATATTTGCTAAATGGTGGCATTTCAGCCTAAACATGGGTTATCTTGGCCTCCAATAGACTACCTCTGTCTTTCAGAGTTGAAAGGAGATACCTTCCAAATGCAAATACAAGTACACTGATGGCAGGCCAAGCCTAGACACCGAAAGGCTGGGAAAGAAGCCTAGTGAAACTGGGATATTCCTTAGCACCAACTATTAACACGATGCCTGTAAATAAATATTTGTTGAATGAATGACTGTTTGATTGGCTAAATGAATGAAATCACAACTTCTCACATAACTGTGGGTATGAAAACTGACATAACTATTTGAATATACACAATTTTAAAAAGTTACCATTTCCTCCTGATATTTCAATATTTCCAAATATCCTCAGATAAAGAAATTGCAAGTCTTCCAACTTTATTTGGGATCTTATAGTGAATGCTTTCTAAAATTACTTATGAGGCTAAGGGAAATTTGAGGATACTTGTATATATCCTTGTTCACGTTCTGTTTTCAAAATCATGAGGAGAAACACTTCTGGGAACTTTCTTTCTGACAACACGTGCATCAGTGTCTCTATCTCCTTCTTCATTCTTTGTTCATTCTGCTAATGTTAACTTGCAGCTTCCTGATTTCAGACTCCCGCCCAAGCTGAGCTGTAAGCAGTGAGTAGCATCTGTGCTTGCAGAGTACCATAAAATCCTTTTAATATTCATTCAAAGGTGCAAGCCCTTGGACCACAAAGGTCCCTTCTTCTAGTCCCTTCTTCATGCCCAGACATGCTCAGAGACTTGGCATCGTGCCCTAGAAGCAGAGCATATAGGCCAAACAAAACCTTCATTTTCATTGCTTCAAACAACGGTCAATTGTTGAATGTAATTACTTAGAACAAATTAAGAGTTTGGATCCAGGAGCCTTGGGGTATTCAAAAGATTATGAAAACCAGGGAGAAAAATGGTTCAAGATTCCCCTGGGTTGTGCAAGGCCACACCCCACAGAGGCCTTGTGTGATTCTGATAGACCCGAGTGAACTTTTACCAAGCACACTCTTCAAGATCTTCAGGGCAGGAAAAAGTAGGCGCCTATATTCCATGTATGATGTGTTTTGGCAGGGCTACCTTCTCCTAAATATAACTGGCTATTTCTTTTTAAAATGTGTGATTTCTTAAATTCTTTTCCCTTTGCAGCAGCTTAGTTTTTTAAAGTAATGGAGAATGAAGAACGAATTGTTTCTTCATCGTCAACTTAAGACCAGCGGTCCCAGTACAAAACAAGAAGACAGTATCAGTAAGAGATGGGAAAAGGCAAAGGCAGACTCCTTGAATTTGAGCTTTTGTTGTACAAGCTGTCTGCTTCTTGGGTGCGCAAGAAGAGCAGAGCCTCAAGTAGACACTCTAAGAGATCTGTGAACTCATACAAGACACCAGTGTGTCCCTTAACCCAGTGCTACTGAGCAGATGTGGAAATAAGAATTTGATAAAGATTCAAGTCACTTTTATTTAGGAGAGTTACTCGGAACGAAATATCTACAGGTTTCGGGAATATTATTCTCCTTAAGCAGTTTACTAAGGAATCATTATAAAAGCCAGCATTATATAACCCTTCTCACATGCCAAGCACTGTTCTATGTACTTTATACATACTAGTTTATTTAATCCACAAAACAACCTTCCAGCCAGGTACTGTTACTATCCCAAACTACAGATTAGGAAATGAAGGCACTGAGGTATTATAATACTTGCCCCTCAAACACCCAGCTACTAAATATAAAAGCAGGGATTGAAGCTTGGTTTTATTTTTAACACAACTGTTAAAAATAAAATAGTATGCGGCCATAGGAAGACTGGAACTTAAATGGAGATTAATGAATGTCATTATCTCCAAGTGATAGGTTTGTGGCTCTTCTTTTGCTTTTCTCTGTTTTCTATATTTCTACCATACATTGCTTTGAGAAAATCATAAGTGCTGTTTTAAATCCTGACCCTAAAATCTGTAACCTACAATAGGCTGTTAAGATAACTGTCTTGAAAGGCTCTGGAGTAGAAACAACATAAGCAGTCTAGATCACTTGATTTCCTAATGACCAAACTTTATAGAGTAACACAAGGAAAGTGACTCAAATATGTTTCTCTCCAGTCCTGTAAGCAGCCAATAAACTGTCTACTCCTTGAAATGTCACTTGGGGCTGTATAAGGTGAAGGAGTCTCAAAGGAAGAATGAATTTCCCATCTATAACAAGCCCTAATAGAGGAGCTCAATATGAACAGTGGCGCTTAGTACTTACAGGACAAACGCAGACTTTCACACAAAATTTTCCATTAAAAATCATCATACAAAAGTCAGTTGTATCTATATGTAGCAGTAGTGAACAACTGGAATTTGAAGTTAAAAATCATACTATATGGAGCCAGGTACCATGGCACCCACTTGCAGCCCCAGCTACTCAGGAGGAAGAGGCAGGAGGATGGCTTGAGCCCAGGAGTCAGAGGCTGCAGTGAACCATGTTGGCCTGTGAATAGCCACTGCACTCCAGCCTGGCAACTTAGCACAGGCCCACCTCTAAAAAAAATCATACTATATAATCCAGTTTAATTCACAAAATACACATAAGGTGACACACATAATGGATGTAGGAAGCAACTAAAATGTTAAAATATGATCAAACCAATTTGGATGCAATCTTAAGAATACTCCTAAGGAGGCCAGGAGTGGTGGCTCACACCCGTAATCCTAGCACTTTGGGAGGTCTACATGGGTGGATCACCTGAGGTCAGGAGTTCGAGACCAGCTTGGTGAACATGATGGAACCCCATCTCTACTAAAAATACAAAAATTAGTCAGATGTGGTGGTAGGAGCTTGTAATCTCAGCTAGTTGAATTGCTTGAATCTGGGAGGTGGAGGTTGTAGTGAGCCGAGATTGCACCACTGCACTCCAGCTTGGGCAACAGAGTGAGACTGTTTTAAAAAAAAAAAAAGGAAAAAAAAGAAGAAGAATACTCTCAAGCTTTATCATGATATCATGATGGATGTTTAACATAAACATAACTTTTTTTTAATGCACAAAGATAGAAGATGGCAAACCAAAATTTAGAAAACTATCGATTTAGACCACTTGTCTTCCCCAGACAAAAAAGTGATAATTGATTTATAAAATGCTGATAACTTCTTGTATTGATTGACCTGTCTTTTTCGTTATTCTTATTTCTTTAATAAACAGCCAGACTTTCCTCTCTCTCTCTTTTTAAAAATAAGAGGATTGCTGATGGAAGCTGAGGTCTCATTTTCCTAGGTTTACATATCTGTGTTCTCACTGTTCTGAGGCTCTCAGATCCTCCTTTGGGAATGGAGTGCTTATTCCTCCAGCCTTTGGGTGTGCTGTGCTGGCAGCTCCCTCTGCAAAAGAGCGCCACCTTGCCCAAAGCCATGGTCCCTTCCCTGAGCAAGCTGCATTCAGCAACTGGGTAACGTAGCCCTATAAAAGCTTAGCCTTCTTGCCTCAAATGCGGACAACACTGTGAGGCCATTTCAGCTCCAGAGGTCCCCATGGGGTCAGCCAAGTCTTGGCTGACACCACATTCCAGCTTAGCGTCTCCATCTGTCCACCCTGCTTCCCTCCCTTCCCCTTCAGGGGTGTTGATCGCAACATATGTGCTACTGGGAGGTGTGGTCCCTGGCTGGGCGTCCACTTCCCAACACGAACTTGACACTATGGAAGAGGAGCACAAATCTTTGGTGGGCAGTTGGCCTCTCTGCCACACTGTGTCTCCAGTACACGCTTTGAAGTCCATCTAGCAAATAACACGGGGAAGGAAAGCTGTGCTATCTTCCTTGCACAGATTCAGAAAGTGTTCTCACAAAACAAAGAGGGCACTTTTGGAATACCAGCAGGGAACATGTCTGAATTTGGGTGGGGCTTCAGGAGACCACAGGAGGCAGGATGGCAGCTGCTTAGCCTACTGTTTGTTCTAATCCCCTGAGCTGTCCTGTCCCTGGTACCATGATCGCACCGTGTTAATTAAATCATTCTCATTAATTCAGCCCAAGTGTAAATTAGGAAGGAATGAAGATAAATTAGGTTTGAAGGCAGCTAATACATTTAACCCCATGCTGCTTATTTTGCGGCCTAACAAAATAACATTGTTAAGGGAGATAACAAGCCCAAAGCCTTGGGCACAGCTTCTTAATAGCATTAAAAAATGAGACTTTGGTTTGATGTCACAAGACAGAGGCAAAGACCTGCTCCCGGGGGCCTACAGGACTGGCCTAATATCTTGTGTGAAGTGTTGGCTATTGTGTAACGCGGATACAGTACAAGCAGCATTTCCTGACTTGTTTGTGACTCAGATATCTGCTATGTCTATGGCCGTCCAGTTTTGATGACAGCCCTGTTTAGAAGTTTCTTCCTGTACAGAATGAAGACTTGCTCAGCTTTTCTTTGTGTGAGTGGGGTGATAAGAGTTACCTTTAGGATTGGCTGAGAGATGCTGTGGGATTATACAGTTTGAGTTGCTATGATCATAAATTTGCTAACTTGCAAATCATTTTCAGCTGAGATAAACATTAAAAACTGCCCAACTGCCCGAAAACTAGTCATACATTGGCTCAAGCAAACCAGAGTACAGTTTGTAGGAGGTCATCAGTAGCACACATGATTTCCAAACTTACAAGTTTAGTTCTTGTGACTTTCAGCAGGAAAATGTTTTCCAGATTTTAGAACTTACATAAGCTAACGTCTTTTCTCTTGTGTTGCTTGTCTACCCGAGGCAGATGAAGCGAATGTATACGGTCACTGAATGCATTTCAAGATTTTCCAGTCTACAGCTTTTTTTCTTTCTTTTATTGAAGCATAGAAAGTGGCAACGTTAGGTAGAAAAGATACAGGAAACTGGCACCAGTGGATGGTGATACAATGGCCAGAGGATTTCTTTCCTTTCTCAGCCCTGCCTGCTTAGCAAAGTTCTTCGCAAAGAGATCTGAACTTTGCTGTTCCCTTGGTTAAGGACATCCCGCAGTTTCCAGGCAGTAAAGATACATACCTGTCCCTAGTTCGGTCGCTTCCAGTGGCAAAATCTCCAACCAACCAGCTGAGCTATGTACAGAGTCCATTTCTAGGCAAGGGCATCTAGGTGCCGTTTTAGGTAGATTTGACTCACAAAGGAGGCAGACAGAGCAGGTCTAGAAGGTGTCTAAAAGGTGCGTTAGTGGCTGCCTTGATGAGCTCCCCCACACCTTGCTACAGGCCACAGAAACATGTTTTAAAAAGACACATGTGCAATAGTTACACATTTCCACCTCCCATCTTTTCAGCACCTATCTCTGGAGTCTGCAGTTTCCATCTGTCTGGTCTTCGCTTCAGAACCTGGGTGCTGCTTGCCCGCGCTCTGTAACCTCGCAGCCCCCCTGACTCTCCATTCGCGGTTCTTGCCATGAATTGATCCGGGCTGTGTCTGTGAAGCAGCCTCGAGCCGAGACTGACTCTGCATTAAAAATATATATATTGAAAGGTTCGTGGTGAGGCTGCCGAGTTAATGCTAACAAAGGACTTCAGAGGGCACTGTCTTTCTTTGTTTGCAAGGAGCGAAATTTCTCGGCGCAAATACCAGGAGGGAACAAGGGTAAAGGAAAGTGAAATTAGAGTGAAGAACTGACAGTCTTGGTTTCAGCAGTCTGGACTCTGGAAGCACCACGGTGGGTCCTCTGTAGCCAGTTTAAACCGCTCCTGCACCTAGTGTTTTAAAGCAAGCTGGGAGGCGAAGCGCGGGCGCTCGGGGACGCGCGGACCCGGGGACGGAATTAACTCTGTCGTGGGGCCCTCACTCTCGAGCTGCAGAGCTGGGACACTGTTGCTAAGTGACTACGAGCCAGGCAACTCACATCTCCCTGGGCCTCGGTTTCCCACCTGTAAAACAAGGGAGCTGGACCGGTCATCTATCCCGTTCCTTTATACACTTAATTCCAAACACCGAATAAAAAACAGACATTTTAGCTCCCAGTGGAAAGACAAGTCTCTAGTTGCAAAGATAAATGGGATTCGTAAAAGTGATCACCACGCGAGATTATTTTTCGAATCGCCTTCCTTTCTCCTGGCACGCGGGGCTATTAAACGTGTGTGTGCGCTGAGCCATTTCTTTACTGAACTCCAAACTACCACCACCGAGCGATAAAAAACAGGAGAGGGTGATGGAGGCTTTATCGCTAGGAGAGGAGGTGGCGTGGCTGCTGCTTTGAGGAGTTCACTTTGAATCAAGCGGCCGCGGCGATTGGCTGAAAAGCACGTGGTGCGCGCCCCGCAGAACTGCACCCCGGCTGCCGCTGCAGTCGCCTGGCTTAGGGCAGAGTCCAGCCGTGGGTGCCGCACCCGCTGGGGAATGGGGAGGGAGGACACATGGGAAATGCCTGGGGCTGGAGTCTCTTTGGCTCTCTGCCAGTAAGAAACTTAAAAGTCCTGGCTTGCTCAACCCGAGTGTCCCCAAAGCTTTCAGACTTTTGCCCTTCCATTGCCACTATCTCTCCCCACTCTGGGCGTCCTACCCAAGGAGCTATCTATGCGTGCCCAGGGCTTGTCCTGTGGATATCCAGCTCGCCCCTGGCTGCCCTTTTTAGAGCATCGCGCGGGCTCTGGCATCACCGAGCGTACAACGCCGGGCTGCGCTCCTCTGAGGTGCGTCCCTCAGATCCGGGACTGTCCATTAACCAGGCTGGCTCAGAGAGGCGCAGACACACTCGAACCCGGGAAAACTTATTTTATTCTCGGTTCCCGGGGTTGCAGCTGCCAGCGGCTGAGATAGCGCGTCCGCTTTGTCTCTCTGCAGTCCCCGCAGCCCCCCTCTCCCGCTTCCTCTCCCGATTAACTCCCCCGACACGCTCTTCCCCAGCTCCTCTCCTCCTCCCACTCCTTCTCCTCCTCTTCCTCCTCCTACACCACGGGCCGCGCTAATGCGCTTCCTCCCTCCCCCGGTGTCGGTCTCTTTGCATACGCGCCCCCTCCCCTCCCCGCCGCGCCACTTATAGCGGGGCGCACCGCGGCGGGGCGCAGACTGCTCTGGCAGCCGGAGAGGAGGCGGTGCGGCGGTGGCGCTGCGGAGACCGGGTCCAGACGCCTGGCGGCAGCCGGCGCACAAGGCGCTTTCTAGCTCCCTCCCCCGAGCACACAGCCCGCCTCCTTCCGCGGCGCCTGCAGTGGCAGGCTTGCTCTCCGCTCCGGTGACGCGCTCCGGTAGACGCTCTGCGGGTCCTGGACGCCGGGTGCGCGGCGTGGGGACAAGAGGCAGAGGCGAACGCCAGCGGTAGCCAGTCCGCGAGCCATCGTTCGGGGCGCAGTCCTCTCCCCGGCTGGCGCTCCTTTCTCCGGGGCATTCGCCACCGCTTCCCGGGGCTGAGACGACCGATTCGTCGCCTCCTTGCCCGTGACCGACGCTAGAACTCAGTTGTGCGTTGCGGCCAGTCGCCACTGCTGTAAGTTTCCCCCACTGCCCCGGACCTGTTGCAGGCGCTGCCGGCTTCAGGGGCTGCTTCGGCTGCAGGGGTGTGTTCGCGAGGGGTGAGCGTGCTCCGGGCAGCCGGCAGCTTCCACTTGAGGCCAGGGGGAACTCTTCTAGGTGCGGAGACCATGGTGCCCGCCGCTGCCCTTCCACAGCAGGCAGGAGCCGGGCATCGCCAGAGAGGTCGACCGGCGGTGCAATGTCCGGGGCGAGCCGCTGGGGAAGCGAGGAGCAGAGCTAAGGATACAGTCAGCCTCTCTCCTCCGCGGAAAGCAGCGCTTTCCTGGGGGTGAATGTCGCGCTGCGTCGCTCCCCGCAGCCTCCAGGGCGGAGCGCGCGGAATCGTTGGCCCACGTTGCATCCTTCCCGGCTCAGAGGAAAGTTGGGGCCACGCACAGACACCCTGAGAGCGGGCATGTTCACTGCGGCGGAAATGTCTTATAGAGAATGAATGAAAACTGTTTTCTGAAAAACTAGTTTCTTGATCTGTCGTGTTAACATTATTAGTTACAAAGGACAGGAATTGGTGGGCGGGGAGATGAAACATTGAATTTATCCACATGCAGTTTGGTGTCACACAGGCATGGCCAGCTTGTTAAATAGCTTTGCAAGTGTTAATAAAAAGACTCTGGCAAGAAGCTACTTTTGTTAACAAGATCTTTATAATGTTCTGTTGTTACCGGTAATATAAATGCCCAGAAAAAAATCTGCCTAGTTTCTCTTTTGATTGGATTGAGATCAGGTTCAAAACCTGGAGAAGCGTGCGGGACGCTAAGCATTGGAGGCAGAGAGCCTGAATTAGGAGCATGAAGTGAACTGAAGTTACTGTAACTGAAGCCCTTTTGATGTTCACAGTAATAGCCCTTTTCTCTGTCTTCTTTGTAGACGCAGATTAAGTATAAGTGTGCATTTTCTTGGCCACTTACTTGATATGCAAATGTGATTTCTCTGGGGGCTTAAAAATGCTGGAAAGATGATTCATTTTATGTTGAAGGTGTGTTCAGTGACTTGTATACGTGGTTTCTGCTGATATTTTGAAGTTTGCACACTTTTAAACCAGAAAGCAAGTATTTCCCCTTGGGTTTCCAAGTTTACTTTTTATTTTAATCAAACATTTTTGCAAGAATGTTGATTGTGATTTTGGCTGTGACGTGCTTTTCCATCTGGATGGTATCCAAGATGACAGGCTAGGCTCTTCCTTCTGGCTTGTTGGGCCAGCCTGGAACATACAGGAGCATAAACACAGGATGCGGAGAGATGTAGATCCTATATCCTAAGGTCTTCTAAACAAATTGTTTTCTTAGCTGTAGGTCTGGTTGTGAATGTTGTTTTGCACCATCCTGAATCTAATGTTCAGGGAAATGTGTTCTGGGCCCAGCATGATTCCAGCTCAACGTGTAAGCATTTTGGTGTCTGTGCACCTAGTTTCAGGGAACCTCATTATTCCTTCAGTCAGGGCAGCATTTGCTCTTCGCCTGAGAGGCAGTAGCTTCATAGGAGGATGTAGACAGTCTATCCAGGTTTAGACTTAAAGTCTTCCTCCAAATACTTCAGACTGAATGTACTAATTAAAATAACAACTACAGTGGTGGAGCATTGAGAATGCTAATGGATGTTTTAACCCTTTGGAAACCTGATGCATTCCCCTAGGTTCACATGGTCATTTTCCAGAACACTGGGCATTGGTTAGAATGGAGTAGACAGTAGACACTTAGCCTGAGGTGGGAGTGAGGCTGGCTCCTCACCATTTTTTATATCCCAAGTCACTGTGGAGATTACTGGGTGCTTTGTAAAGTCTTCCTAACACTGTAGCTCTAGGACTTTGTTGCTTCCTTTCTTCCACTAAGCCATGTTTACTCATCATAAAAAATTACATTCCAAAAAGGAAAGAAAACTAGTTGCATCACCTAATGGCGTGAGGTATATGTGTCCTGCCCCTGCCTTTGTGGTTTTCTGTGCAGTCTCACAGCGGGGCTCACATCTGGTTGGGGAGGTGCAAGTTAGTATTTTAGCCCATGAATCTGTGGCAAATCATTCATTTGCATTTATTAATAATTCTTAGAATGTAAATTTAAAAATATCTGAATGGTTAAAGGAAACAGAGTTTCAGCTGCGCTTTCAGGACTGGCTGTTCTGTGTCTGGAACAGATACTGTAACCAGCCACACAGTTTACCCTCTGGGGATAAACAACGGGATAAACAGCTTCCTTAGGAATCCTTGGACAGGCAGCTTCTTGAGGACTTCATTCCTTTGAAGTAACAGAGGGGTGGTATGAAAGAAAAGGATGAAGGCATGTGATTCAGTTTTTGAAGATGGATGACAAGCATTTCCTATGTCTCTAGCCTACTGTTTTCTTACTGAAGAAAGCCAAAAGATAGCATTAGATTCTACTATAATTTCATTGTAGATACTGAGGAAAGCACTGTAGTCAGCAAATAAATTCTGGGGTGGTCCTAAATGAACAACAGCTGGCAAAATACACACACACACAGACACACACACACAGACACGTATTTTTTGATTTAAATAAAGCAGTGTTTGCATTTTGAACTCCCTCTATGCAGGTGCCAGCATTTGCAGATATATAGGAACAGTCCTGGTGATGCACTATTTAATCAAAAGACAGGGGTGGATCTTTTGTTCTTGCAAATGGTTTTCCAAGAATTGATATAAAGCGGGAAGAACAGAAAACAGCAGTCATGAGTATGCTACTCAAAATATTCTTCTTTTTATGTGCCAAATCCTCACATTGGAAGCTGTCCAGAGCAAGACAGGTAGTTGGTGATTATGGCCAGAATTTATTCCGTGCTTTGACTAAAGGCTTGCTGATCAATATATGGGTATTCAAATTGGGGTGCTTTTAGGACTCCTCAGTGGTAGAGCTGTGTGGTTAGAAATTAATCTTTAACTTGGGATGCCGAGGTGGGAGGAGCAGGAGTTTGAGACCCTGTCTCTACAAAAAATACAAAAAATTATCTGGGTTTGGTGGTGCACACCTTTAGTGCCAGCTACTCGGAAGGCCGAGGCAGGAGGATCACTTGAGTCCAGGAGTTCGAGGCTGCAGTGAACTGTGATTGCACCACTGCACTCAAGCCTGGGTGACAGAGCGAGACTTGGTCTCAAAAATATGTATAAAATGAAATACATTATCTGTAACATTTAAATAAAGGTCTGATCGTTGCAGAAGTTGGCCTTACATTTCCCATTTACTGTATGTGCCGGGAGATTGGGTCTTACCAAAGGAATTCTTAATGGAATTAATTATTAGGTGTTTGTTTTACACATGGCTTTATGTTGCATGAGGCATGAAAGCCAGTGCCCATCCTGGCATTATGAGAGCAGGAGACCTGGCATTTTAAGTGGCCCGCAGTGAATCAGCTGGACTACGACAGGGAGCTGTGAGAATGAGACCTCACTCTTGGCTTTTGCTGACTTATATTCTAAAAGACTTCAATGGCCTGAAAGTTGGCAATCAGGTTTTCCAAGATGAACCTGCTTTTTATGCAGTGATTTTTTTTTTTTTAATGGTGCAGAGTTCAAATAGCTCAACAGTATTACAGTGAATATCTTTCCTTCTGGGTAGCTGTCTCTGGCTTTGTCCTGGAATGGCCATACACTATTCTAGAATAGTAGGTGGCATGGTCAACTACAAAGTGTTCTGTTTTTTGTCCCAAACCATTGTTGCTTTCGTTCTGCTGTTCTGAACATCAGGAGCATCATTTTTAATTTATTATTATTATTATTTTTAGGAGTGGAAACAAAATGTCAGTCAGCGTGCATGAGAACCGCAAGTCCAGGGCCAGCAGCGGCTCCATTAACATCTATCTGTTTCACAAGTCCTCGTACGCTGACAGCGTCCTTACTCACCTGAATCTTTTACGCCAGCAGCGTCTCTTCACTGACGTCCTTCTCCATGCCGGAAATAGGACCTTCCCTTGCCACCGGGCAGTGCTGGCTGCGTGCAGTCGCTACTTTGAGGCCATGTTCAGTGGTGGCCTGAAAGAGAGCCAGGACAGTGAGGTCAACTTCGACAATTCCATCCACCCAGAAGTCTTGGAGCTGCTGCTTGACTATGCGTACTCCTCCCGGGTCATCATCAATGAAGAAAATGCAGAATCGCTCCTGGAAGCTGGTGACATGCTGGAGTTTCAAGACATCCGGGATGCATGTGCAGAGTTTCTGGAAAAGAACCTGCATCCCACCAACTGCCTGGGCATGCTGCTGCTGTCTGACGCGCACCAGTGCACCAAGCTGTACGAACTATCTTGGAGAATGTGTCTCAGCAACTTCCAAACCATCAGGAAGAATGAAGATTTCCTCCAGCTGCCCCAGGACATGGTAGTGCAACTCTTGTCCAGTGAAGAGCTGGAGACAGAAGATGAAAGGCTTGTGTACGAGTCTGCAATTAACTGGATCAGCTATGACCTGAAGAAGCGCTATTGCTACCTCCCAGAACTGTTGCAGACAGTAAGGCTGGCACTTCTGCCAGCCATCTATCTCATGGAGAATGTGGCCATGGAGGAACTCATCACCAAGCAGAGAAAGAGTAAGGAAATTGTGGAAGAGGCCATCAGGTGCAAACTGAAAATCCTGCAGAATGACGGTGTGGTAACCAGCCTCTGTGCCCGACCTCGGAAAACCGGCCATGCCCTCTTCCTTCTGGGAGGACAGACTTTCATGTGTGACAAGTTGTATCTGGTAGACCAGAAGGCCAAAGAAATCATTCCCAAGGCTGACATTCCCAGCCCAAGAAAAGAGTTTAGTGCATGTGCGATTGGCTGCAAAGTATACATTACTGGGGGGCGGGGGTCTGAAAATGGGGTCTCGAAAGATGTCTGGGTTTATGATACCCTGCACGAGGAGTGGTCCAAAGCTGCCCCCATGCTGGTGGCCAGGTTTGGCCATGGCTCTGCTGAACTGAAGCACTGCCTATATGTGGTTGGGGGGCACACGGCCGCAACTGGCTGCCTCCCGGCCTCCCCTTCAGTCTCTCTAAAGCAGGTAGAACATTATGACCCCACAACCAACAAATGGACCATGGTGGCCCCACTCCGAGAAGGCGTTAGCAACGCCGCAGTAGTGAGTGCCAAGCTCAAGTTGTTTGCTTTTGGAGGTACCAGTGTCAGTCATGACAAGCTCCCCAAAGTTCAGTGTTACGATCAGTGTGAAAACAGGTGGACTGTACCGGCCACCTGTCCCCAGCCCTGGCGTTACACAGCAGCAGCTGTGCTGGGGAACCAGATTTTTATTATGGGGGGTGATACAGAATTCTCTGCCTGCTCTGCTTATAAATTCAACAGTGAGACTTACCAGTGGACCAAGGTGGGAGATGTGACAGCAAAGCGCATGAGCTGCCATGCTGTAGCCTCCGGAAACAAACTCTACGTGGTTGGAGGATACTTTGGCATTCAGCGATGCAAGACTTTGGACTGCTACGATCCAACATTAGATGTGTGGAACAGCATCACCACCGTCCCGTACTCGCTGATTCCTACTGCATTTGTCAGCACCTGGAAACATCTGCCTTCTTAAATGCAGTACATTCTAAAGAGAGTGAGCACGAGGTAAGAAGTTTAGCTATAGATGCAAGTCTGCATATAATGAGGCTATTGCGTAAGTTCAGTACATGGGGTGAGATCTGATCCACAGAGACTGTGCTGCAGAGGTACTACCAAAGCTGTAAAAATAAGAGAGCTGGTGCCCCTAGAACCTACCAACTTGTGTTGACCACAGCCTCAGCCCCCCAATGGCATTAGCCAGTGGTTCTCAGCTTTTACTGAGCCTCAGAATCTCCTGAAGAGCTTTTTGTTTATTTTATTATTATTATTTTTTGAGACGGAGTCTCGCTCTGTCACCCAGGCTGGAGTGCAGTGGCATGATTTTGGCTCACTGCAAGCTCCGCCTCCCGGGTTCACGCCGTTCTCCTGCCTCAGCCTCCCGAGTAGCTGGGATACAGGCGCCCATCACCATGCCCAGATAATTTTTTGTATTTTTAGTAGAGACGGGGTTTCACCATGTTAGCCAGGATGGTCTTGATCTCCTGACCTCATGATCTGCCCACCCCAGCCTCCCAAAGTGCTGGGATTACAGGCGTGAGCCACCGCGCCCAACCCTGAAGAGCTTTTTAAAAACTGCCCATACCAGAGACTTAGTTTCATTTGGTCTGGGGTGGGGTCCAAGCATCAGTATTTTTAGAAAGTTTCCGGATGATTCCAATGAACAACCAGGTTGAGAACCCCTGACCTCTGTTGAGAATGCCAGCTAATGTTTATTGAGCCCTCACTGTGTGCTTGCAGCGGTGCCACGTGGTTTCCCAAGATCGTCTCATTCTATCCTCACAACAACTCTGTGGGGAATTATTACTAGCTTCGTTTTATAGATGAAAAAACTTCATGCATTAAGGAGGCTAAGCTGCCGAGTGAGCAGAGCTTAGTAAGTGGTGGAGCTGGTCAGGAAGTCAATGCAGGGGGTCTGGCTCCAGACATCTGCGCTGGAGCATCGTGTTGCACTGCCACTGAATAAACTTGAGCTTCACATCCGTGACACCAATGTCATCCCAGGTGATACTTCATTTCTATTCAAATTTTGCTTCCTCAAACCCTTTGTGGAATGAATAGGGTTTAAAAAATGTATTGCCCAAATTCATTCCTAGTTTATTCTCTCCAAAATTGTTAGCTTATTTTAAATGTTTTCCTTAAAAAGTAGCACCCTTTAGGGCATTTATTACCTTTAAAGATAAATCTATATCTGTCTTTGTAAAAGGCTGCATGTATGTAGCAGAAATTTGTGCAGATAACACTGAGCCACCTAAACTTCCAAAACTATGGCCTTTCAGACTTAGTCAGGCTGCCCCTATTGTCAAGGCTATTGTCAAAGTTGTGTTTCTGCGTCATATATCTGAGTACATAATAGTTGTCTGTGTATTTAAGAGTATATAATGCTCTTGGCTCAGATAATTAATAGGCCTACACAGTTCAGAGTTCGCAAAGCTCATGGCTGCTTTGCTGCTAAGCATTCTTAGGATTGGCCCCAGGAATTGCTTAGGCATGTGTAAGTATAGCCCAGCGCACACAGAATGTGTTGATTTGTTTTGGTGATTCATGGGCTTATTACTAATAATAAGAGAAGAAAGTAACTGCCTTGGAGGAACTACAATGAAAACAAACTCATTTACTTGGGAACTTTTGGCTCTGTTTTCCCTTGTATATTTCACACCTTTGAAGGGGACTTCAAAGGGAGAAAAGGAGATAGAGGCCTAGTGGCAAGCTAAGCACAGAGGGGTTTCATCTCATTGGTCTTTTATTTCCCCATCCCTTACAACTCATTTAGAAACATCATTAAACTTGGCCTTACTCTCACATTTCAGCTTGCTATTTGTTTTTTTTTTTGAGACAGAGTCTTATTCTATTGCCCAGGCTGGGGTACAATGGCGAGATCTCGGCTCGCTGCAACTTCCGCCTCCTGGGTTCAAGCGATTCTCCTGCCTCAGCCTTCCAAGTAGCTGGATTGCAGCGCCCACCACCACACCTGGCTTTTTTGTATTTTTAGTAGAGATGGGGTTTCACCGTGTTGGTAAAGCTGGTCTTCAACTCCTGACCTCAAGTGATCCACCCACCTCAGCCTCCCAAAGTGCTGGGATTACAGGCGTGAGCCACCTCGCATAGCCTTCAGCTTGCTATTTTTTTCACTTCTTCAGTTATCTCTTCCACCCTTCGTACAGTTATCAGAGTTCTGAGTTATGTCATGCTTTCCTGGAATGAAACTCCTTCAAAACAGCAGGAACAGTCAGACACCTCCTCTGGGGAGCAACTGGGCTAATAACGTCCCACACCAAACTGGTTTTTTGTAGCCTTGCTGGCATCTCAGTAATCTTGAATAAACAAATGCTCTGAAAGTGGTTATTTCATTTGAGATATGAATGCATGACTCACCTCTAAAGCAGGTTTAAAGAACCTCCTAGGCAAAAGCATCAATTAACAGCACACTTAGTCGGGTGTTAGTCCAGAACTGACTATATTTGCACAGAAGAGCCATAAAAATTGCTACCAGGGTGGTGGTACATAACGACAATGGGCAGGCTGGCTGGCATCCTTGGAACAAGACAAGGAAATTGAGGCAGAAAGAGGAGAGAAGCCACGTGTGTATTCTGGCCCTAGTTTTAAGTTCTAGACCTTTCTGAGTTTTAGATTGCTTCTCTGTCAAATGAGTGGTTTGATCTATAATTCCCCTGTGATCTGTCCCAACTCAGACTTGGGTCAATTGATAGGGGAATTAAAAGAGGTGAAAATACCTAGCCCAGTGATTGGCATGTAGTAAGTGTTCAATATTCAGTTTAGACCCTAACTCACTGTGAGATAATGGCAGTGGAATTAGCTTTGTGTGTGGTAGGAAAATGAGGTTTCTTTGACTTTTATCTGCTTGTTATCTTTAGACTTCATTTTTGGTTCCTCCTTTTTCAGCCCAGAGTGAACATGTTGGCAAACACTTGACTTCACCCTACCCTGGGTGTTTGAACTGAATCATACCCTTCCGGTCCCTGGGAAACAGAGCAAGTAAAGTGTTAATTTATACATGAAATAACATCCTCTTCATCCTTGGTGCTACCAGTGAGAGAGTCAAACACATAAAAACTAAATTTGACAGGGCCAAGTTTGCTGCTTTTAAAGGGCAGCATAAGCGCCTGATCAAAGCCACTCTTTGAATTTCCGACAGGGAGAATGTTGGTTAAAATGTCTAAAGTTTACTACACAAGATAGTGCTAAAACATTTAAGAGGGGGTTGAAGTGCCCTAAAGTGCTGGTTAGGTAGGTCTCAGTCCCAAACTGCAAATTCCTCTGCCCTCCAAATGTAGGTGTTAACTGAATTAATACAGTGTTTAACAGAAAGTTTCCCTAGGTCTTAAAGCTCATCCACCAAGGAGGTTTTATCTGCCTCCTGCTGCTCTGTCAGTGGGTGGGAAGGGCAGAGAGGAAATTACTTTGATTATCCTCTGTTTTCATGGTGCCCGTGTGGCCTCAACCTAACTTAGGCTTTGATTTGCTTTGTTTCTTCTCTAGAATTTTTTTTTTTTTTTGGTATGTGTCCTTTTTTATTTTCCTGTTTGAATATGCAATTTTGGGGGGGGGCGGTGGTGTGTATTGCTTTTTTCCTGTTTGAATATGGGATGTCTTGAAATTTTATATTATTACAAGATACATTCTTTTGGCCTAATGTTGACATATAGGTTACAAGGAAGTGGAGGTGGGGCAATGACACCATAGTCTAAGGAATGCCTTGAAAGCTTGAATCACTGTTAGGAAACAGCCAAAAGAAACAACTCATGAAATGAATCAGGCTTCTGAACACACAAAAGCAAAGTGGGAAGAATTCGATGCAAGTCATGAGTGGCTCCTCCAGAATTCCCTTTGTCTGTACTTAGAGTTACAGCAATAAGGATACAAAAGCCGTCTGCAGAATTTCCCCAGATGAAATGAGAAATAAATAAATGGGAAGGGTGAGCAGTGTGAGGAAATGCAAGCTCTATGAAATGTGCAGGCTTTGTGGTTACGGCACTTTGAACTGATATTCACACTTGATGTAGGTAGATTCTGTAGCACTGGTATGCCGTAACTGCTGGCATCTAAGTGTGGACTAATGAACTTTGAGAATAAACTCCAACCTTGGGCTGTTGAGGCCTGATACGTTGTCATGTGAAAGGAAGCGAGACTGATTTCTGCCATAATGGATAGCAGAGATGCGTTTAAATACGAGGATTAGTATGTCTGCCTCCGAGATGGTAAAGTTAATTTGGAATCTTTCATGGTACATGGGCCAAGGAGGGTTTGCAGAGGAATCTCCCTTCTTTTCACCCTTTAGTGATCACTTTACGGTGGCTCTGTTTAACCACAGAAAGAAATTTTATGAATGTTGGAAGCAGAAGATGGCAACTCATAATAGCATCTGGACATATAGGTTTGGATTTGAATGTATATATACACTTAGGAAAGAAGTGAAGGTCCTTCTTTAGACACCACTGTTTTTGTCAGGCCATCCATCTGCATGGATGCGTACATGCACACTTGTGCATTTAAGGCAAGCACTTTAAATATCTTTGCACAGTTCCTACTGAACATGTAAGACCTTTGGAAGCAATATTCTCCAGCTCCCTACCTAGTTTAATTTTTAAAATTTTGTGGCTAAAAAGAAAAATCTTAACTATGGCATCATACAAATCCTTCATGCTTTTTTGTTTCGTTTTTTTCGTCTGTTTCAGCTCACTCCATCACTCGATGCTATAATATGAGATTTCTGCTTTGGAGAGGCCAAGTTTAATGAAGAGAAAAAAAGGAAAAGAAGTTAAAAGAAGTTGCAAGACACGAATAAAATCTGCTGCACCTTGAAAATGCTCTAACTGGACATGAAGGAAGGGGGCGGGGGGGTGGGATTTTTGGTGCAAGTAGCACATGGTTTAAATATGAATGAACAAACCTGTGATCTAGTCCTTGTCTTGTAATTGTGGATTAATGTCAACGTTAATCAGCCCCCTCAAAGGGAGAGAAAAGCTGGACCTTTTCCCTTGCTGTACCATATTCAGCATTTGATTTCCATGGGCTCCACCATTTATGTGTAAAATTTGAAATGGTTGTCACCTCTCTGAGGAGAGAGCTTGAAGCCTCCACACCAGCTGCTGCTGGAGAGTCAAAGCCCAACTGTGGGTCCAAGAGGGAAGCTGGCTGGGCTGGCTGAAGAATGAGGACCACTGGACTCTCCGTTAATCTCTAAGGGGTCTGCTCCCCAGGAGCGTTTCCGAACAATGGGGACTTTGTTGGTAGCCATTTGGTAGATGTTCTTTTCTATTTATAAGTGACTTTAAACTTTTCCTTGGCTGTTAAGAAGTTTGTTATAGATTTAGCTATTTATTGTTCGATGCCTGCATGCTGAAACAATGCCTACAGCTGTCTTCACATGTATGGACGTGTGTGAATGGTTGTATGTTTTGCACATTTTGTGGCTGTTGAGATGTGCTTTGCTGCACAAACATGAAAACTTTTGAGTTACAATTTGGAGTATAACTGGAGGGTGGGTTGGGGAGGGGTGGATTTTAAAAATGTCAAGACAGGGAAGGATGACAAAATGGAAATTTAAATGACATCCTAGAGGTAGAAAAACCGTGGAGATCACTTTTCTCAGACTCACCAGATTTTAATGGGATTTCATGGGGTTTGGTTGTGCTGATGGGGTAAGGGGAGGCTTCCTTCTGCCCTTCTCCCCACTCCCATCTGATTTACCTAATTCAGTCTCAGCTGCTGACATTTGGAAAGGACCAAATTGCTTTACAGTTTTTTTCTTTGTGTAATATCTTGAAATCCTGGAAAATTCTATGGAATAGTTCTGTATATAGGACACAGGTAAAGGCATTGTCCAAAGTTTATTTATTTATTTATTACCTTATGAGAATGCTTTGCCACAACCACAGTTAATGGGAAAAACGGAAGTATCACAGATGGAAATTAACTCACCAGATTTCTTGACCCGAACTCCTTCTCTTCTTGCTATATGATTTAGCAAGTTCTAGAAGGTCTCCAAGAAAATAATTACATTGGCACAATGTATACTTCAGTGCTCACCCTTAGGCAAATCTCTTTTTAAAAAACTCTTTGGTGCACGAGTAACACATTTGGCCACAAAACACCAAAGAATTGTAAGCAGTGGCCCCTATTGAGAAGGTTTCCGGCAGAGTTGGAAATCAGTTGTGAATACATTCTTTGCTAGTTGGAGTGCTTGTTTACTAAGCATGTGCCGTCGTAGGTATTAGTGCTAGTCTCAAATAGGTGCTTCCCCCGAGGTGCGGGGGAAGACCAAAGTTTGCAACTTGAACTGCTTTCGTCCACGTTTCTCACATTGCTGTATTTTAGAAAATAGGGGTTAAGACTGATAACAACCTTTTACATTGTGACCGTGTTTGCATTGTCTAATGACAGATAAATCCTTAACATTTCTCTCCACCTTAGTACTTTAGACTAATTGTGCTTGTCCGTCCATGCCATGAATGAGTGGGCTGTAGTTGGGCCAAAATAAATGAGCTGTTGGAAGAAAAGAATCACAGTACTTTCCAGCAGTCAGTCCCTGGTTCCTAGATGTGTTCTAAGCAATGCAAATGTCTAATTGTCCCCCAGTGGGCATAGTCAGTGTCGTTTATATTGTAGCAGTTACAGCTCTGTAGTTTATGATGCAAATCTGCCAAGAGAGATGTATGTGTCACTGCATGGCTTCTGAAGGCAGGATGGATTTTCTGCAGCTGTTTCAAAGTTGGGCTCTGTCCTTGAATCCTCTATTAATTACTGTGTGTGAGCCAGAGGGAGCTGTGGTAAGGGTTGGGCCCCCAGCCTGCAGGGAACTTTCTGGACTCCTGCTCTTTGAATTGATACAGGCATTTGGTCTCACTACTTGACCATTCTCACCCTGTGAAACGTCCCACACTTTGAAGCAAATACAATTCACAGCACAGTACACACAAAAACCTTGGCATAAGACAGAGAAGGTTCTTCTTATTTTGTGGGCTGGTTGCTGTAGAAACACATAACAAAGGGCAGCCCTCCACTTCTGGTATAATTGTGTAGCCGCTTTTCTCTGGGCTTGACACCTGTCTTGAATAAGAGTGATTAGAGCCGCATAATGTCCCTCTCTTGGCTATTGACCATGTGGTTCACGTACAAAACTGTATAAGTTGAAGGAAAATGTTCATGTTCATATGTACTTGTTTGCTATGACTACATTTTGAGGTTTTGTAAAACTGTTATTTTTTTTTTTCACAATGTGAAACTGAAGGTCAATAAATTATTAGAGATTTTCTCTTCATTATGTGTGTGTGGGTCTTTATTTGAATAAGACACAATTTGAGGCATTGTAAACTTGTGCCTTTTCTCGTCTGTCCAAAGGAGGATCGTTTCAGATATTCCGAACGTGTTTTATTTCACCATTTAGTGATATTTACAAAGGTAATTTTGCATACTAAGTAAAACTTTTGTTGACTATTAGAGTATCTCTTTAAGCAAAACAAAATCCTTCATTTATGGGCTATTCGCAGCTGGGAATATAACAAGTCACACGCCATGCGATATTAAGACAGAGTACTTTATATTAGAATGAATTTAGTTTTTGAAATCCTCACGTGGGTGTTATATTTTGACAGAAAGCTGTTAGAGAAGGAGCTGGAGTTCAATCCTCTTTTCATCTGCTGACATCTGCCTTCGAAATCATTTAAAGTGGAAATATATGCATATTATTTCTGTACTGCAACAGAAAAGCACAAGTTTAACCCCTCATGGACACCTAGCTTCTTCCAAGCTGATGGCTGTCCTAGCTGGCTCTGCAAAAGACTAGTTGAAGCCTCCTGCCCCCATCTCATGATGGCTTCATATCACACTGAGATGCTCCTTTATCGCTCGGGTTGGAACCATTATTGTTTCAGTGTGCAGAGCAAGGTTGGGCATAACCTTTTCTGGGTAGAAAATAAATATTACCTAATTGGGAACTCTAGGAGAGCTCACAAGTAGGCATAATGCAATTATAGCCTTTGCACTTTGACCAAGATGCCAGAGCAGATGCCTTGGGTTTGACAGGAGGATCATTCGGTTCTGTGCCGTGTGAAGCTGGTCTACAGCCAAGCCTTTGGGGACCAGTGTCAGCCCTCAGATTCCAAGTGCATGATGTTGAAGACCCCTGGAAACCCTGTTGATGACACCATATGGATGACACTAAATGACAGGGAAGAAGGGCAGGTTAGTTAGGAGTTGACGGATGGGATTTAGGCTCAGGAAAACGTCTTGATGTTAATCCCTAGAGGGGTTGAGAATGGTTCCTATAGAAATGATCGTGAACAGACATTTCACTCTCTAGAGTTGTTTCTCTTTATCATCTCAGTTGGAACATGTAGACAGATTAAAAAGATACTTCAAATTCTTAATTTTCATTCATTTGGAAATTTGATTTCATTTAGATAGATCACACCAAACAGTGGCTATGGTAATAAAGATCTGGCCACAGTAGGGAAACGGGTTGGAGGTCAGCATTCCAGGGCCGGGACAGCACCCCGACGAGGCCATCAGGCCTCATGCTTGCAGGATGGCAGCTGCACCTTATGGCATCACATCTGCTTTCCAGGCAGCAAAAGTGGGGGCAAACAAAGGCGAAAGGGCTCAGGCCAGAGGACATTCTCCCTTTTTCTTGGAATAGTAATAGTTTACCCGAAAGGCTCACCGGGAGACTTACACTTACCTCTCAGTGGCCAGAACTGGGACACGTGAACTTCCCAAGATAAAAGAGAGCCTGGGGAGGCAGTACTTTTATCTGGCACACTGCCACCCCATAGCAATGTGATTTAATTAGTAAGGAACAAAGGGAGAGCAGACGTTGGAGGGGGAACTACACAGATTATTCTCTGTAGTAGGTAGGCTTATCTATTACAGCAATAGTTCCCAGTCTTTTGGGCACCAGGGACTGGTTTTGTGGAAGACAGATTTTCCATGGATGGGGACTGGGCCCAGAGGCGGCAGGGATGTTTTTGGGATGAAACTGTTTCACCTCAGGTCATCAGGCATCAGATCAAGCTTGTCCAACCTGCCACCCAGGACGACTTTGAATGCAGTCCAACACAAATTAATAAACTTTCTTAAATTATTTGTGATTTGTTTTAGCTCATTAGCTATTATTAGTGTATTTTATGTGTGGCCCAAGACAATTCTTCTTCCACTGTAGCCCAGGGAAACCAAAAGATTGGACATTCCTACATTAGATTTTCATAAGGAGTACGAAACCTAGATCCCTCACATGTGCAGCTCACAATAGGGTTCGAGCTCCTGTGAGAATCTACTGCCTCCGCTTCCCCGGCTCTGCTGATCTGACAGGAGGTGGAGCTCAGGCAGCAATGCTCACTCGCCCAAGGCTCGCCTCCTGCTGTGCCGCCCACTTCCTAACAGACCACGGGCACTGGTCCATGGCCCAGGGGCTAGGGACCCCTGTACTACAGGGAATCATCAAAGAGTCAATGTAAACTATAGCCGCATTCATTGAATGATGAGCTGAGATTGTGCTAAGGACCTGGTTTACAGTTATCTCATTTAATCCTCATGACAAATTGAGGTGAATATAGGCAGATTTCTTAACATCTCTGAGCCAGAGATCCTCTGCCTGTAAAATAAGCATGACTAACATTCCTTCTAATAGAAAAATTTAATAATATAAGAAATTTAAGAGCAAGTACCAGGTTCAGTGCCTGGCACATAGTAGGTCTTCAGTAATTTTTAGTTGTCATTTTAAAACTTTATGGGGAGAGAGACACACATAAAAATCTGAGTGCTTATGCTGTGCCAGGGACTGCGTTAAGGGTTTGCCTGCCTCTCACCTTGCTCATCCCTGCTGGCAACCCTGTGAGAGCAGGCGCTATTATTACTCTCAGTTTGGAGATGAAGAAACAGGTCTTGAGAGATTATATAACTTGCCCAAGGGAGTGGTGGAGGTGGAGTTCAAGGCACACTCTGACCTGCTCCTCCAGGTCCAGGAATGTAGAGGAAGGTGATTCACAGGGCTGAGCCTGACTGTGAGAAACCCAGGGCTGCCCTGCGTTCCATTGTGTGGGAAACACCAACTCTGTGAGGTGGTCTGAGGAGACCTGCATCTGGTGAGCCCTGCCCTGGACATGAGGACTGAAGAAGCCAATGGAAAGAGTTGATTGAGACTCAAAATGTTCCTTGACAGCCAGTTTCAGAAGATAAGGTTGTAGAGAATTTAAAAATAAATGGGGGCTCCTGGGTGGTTGTTACACTTGATCACTCATTGAGCTGTACACGGATGCTTTTTGTGCTCTTCTGTTTGTAAAATGTTTATTGACTGAGTGATTGAATATACCCGTGGATCATGGCCAGACCATGTATAAAAATGGAACTCTGACCCCCTAGTCTGCAGCAACCAGCCTAGGAAACCCATACATTGTCTATAGTGATCAGCCCAGGAAGCCAGCCTGCTCTCTGTAAGTCAGACCTGTAGGAAGTCAGACCACTATGTCTGGCAACTGGTTTAGAAATCCAGATCATAACCCCTGTATTATTCGCAGTCAGCCCCAAAGGGCCAGGACTTGATTAATAACTGACTACTTCCTTGATTTTCGTCCTTGCTTCTAACTAAGGACCAGCCAGAGAAAGCCAAACGTGTACCCCTACCCAGACACCACAGGATGCCCACTTCTGGTTGGCCCACTTGCAGCTTCCCCATGCTAACAGGCTCCAATCAAACCTGAAGACATCCCTTTCTTCCCCACACTGAAATTTTCCCTTTTCTCCGTCTTCCTTTGAGTCTCTGCCAAAATGCAAGTGACAGTGGCTGACTCCCTTGCTATATAGCAAGCTCTGAATAAACAGTCTTTGCTTGTTCACATTTGGCTGGTCATTGTTTATTTCCACAGACAAATGTTTGCTCAATAAAATAATTAAATGTTTCAATAAAAAGGCTCACAAAAATGAAGTGGGGACCAACATTCTGGGTTCTAGGCAAGCTGGGTTTTCAGAAGGTTGCTGTTATCCTCCTGACTGAGTAAATGAAATGTACACATGCGTGTAGCATGAGAAAAATGGATTTTGAGTTAATGGGCTTGAGATTAGGGCGTCTGGTTTGCAAAAGGAGAACAGTCGCTTTGTTTGGGAATATTTTGAATAAAGTGAGAACACTTAAATAAGTTTTATAGCCATATTCATGGTGCGCATGACTGTACAAATAAATGCAAAAACTTAGCAGTTAATTCCTGGTCTTGCCTGTCACAAATCTTAAGTGCTTTGCCTGTCTGACACATACTCAGACTAAGCCATCTGTCCTGAATTTGAATTTAATCGTAGACAATGAATTTTAAGGCTCTGTTACATGTCAGACATTGGACAACTAGGTGCAAGACCTAACTTTCAGAGGGAAAAAAATGTACATTGAGGCATGACGATGAATTAAAAGCAATTTGACTAAGTAAATTATAAATCTACCATAATCTTGTCCAGCTCTACTTACAGCCCAGCTCTCTTTGTGAGTCCTGGGGAAACCAAATGAGACAAAGTTTCTGTCTTTCTCTCTCTGGTCCTGTTTCCGTGGCAACCATAATCTTTATCTCTGCAAAGATGGGGGACGGCAGCAAGAAAAAGCCGTTGGAATTTCAGCAAAGACTCTCACTAACCCTTTTCTTGTGTTATCAGATGATTCGTTTTGTTATGAAAAGTTATTTTACACCCGCTTTTTAGATAACGTGGAGAGTGTTTATTGGATATTCTAGAAAGGCTGTGAGGATTTTTTTGTCCATGAGATATGCTAATATTGTATCCACAAAGAAGATGAAATCAGCCCCTTGGTAGACACAAACTAGGCACCTGCAAAGTGGGAACTAAAATTTCTCTTTCTCTCTGAGGCTCTAACGAACACATATGAAAGCTCTAAATTGCAAATACACCTGCCCCACTCACCCACCCACATACATTCTGGCCAAGGCATTGCTGCCAGGGGAACCATTTGCAGAGAACAAATTTTTGTAATTTTGAAATAATCTCTATACTCTGAGGGGAATGAAAGGAGAAAGGAAAAGCAGAAGATAACCTTGTGGGGATGTTTCTGGTAGTGGTGGCCTCTTCACAGCCCTTTCTGGTACTTTCAGAGGGTCCACCTATTCGAGAGACAGGGCTGCCAATCAGCACCCTTTTTCAAAACGGGAATACCTCAACTGCATTTTGAGGGCTGTTAGTCATTCACACATTTATATGAATCAGGTCCATCTGAAGGCCGGGTAGGCGGCTGGGAGTGGGGCTCAGACCTAGGGGAATACCAGGAATTAGGAGGCTTGTAGGTGTGGGAGAAGAATGAGAAAGGCAAATTTTTACTTCAAAGTGTTATGTCTAGAGAGGGGAAGAAATGAATAGGCAGAGCACAGAGGATTTTTAGGGCAGTGAAAGTATTCTTACGATACTATAATGAGGAATACCTGTCATTAAACATTTGTCAAAACCCGTAGAATGTGCAACACCAAGACTGAACCCTAATTAAATTGCAGACTTTGGGTGATAATGATGTGTCAGTAGGAGCCTAAGAAATGCGGGTTGTAACAAAGGTACCACTCTGGGCTGGGATGTTGATAGGAGAGGGAGGTTGTGCCCGTGTGGAGCTATGAGGTATTTGGAAACTCTGAACTTTTGCTGAAGTTTGCTGTGAACCTAAAACTACTCTTAAAAAATAAAGACTATAATGCTCTCCTCTCCCCTAAACACCCTACAAAAACATTGGAAACAAAAGGAGTCTTTTAGGGTTGTCAGATAAATTGTTTAATAAAGCATAGGGTGTATTTTTTTTAACGTTATCTTGAATGAACTCCACGTACTGGAAAGAGAGAAAACTCTTTCTCTCTGAAATATTGTCAAATATACATTTGGTCCCCTTCTCCTTACATACAGCTCCTAAAACCCTTGGAATTGCCAGAGCGACAGGCATCTTTTGTATACTAATAAGAAGACCGGTGGCTGGGGGCCCCTAGGTAGCTTCAGGGTGAGAGCTGCATAGGCATGATTAGAGGACTGAGATTTTTAGTCCCTCCAATTCTGTGGGAGGCCAGGACTGAAAGTTAAGTTGATTACCAATGATTAAGGATGTAATCAATCATGCTTACATAATGAAGCTTCCATAAAAACCCAAAAAGGGCTGGGCTTGAGAGCTTCTGGATAGCTGACCACATGGAGATTTCTGGAGGGTGATGCATCCGGGGAAGGGATGGAAGTTCCTTGTCTCTTCCCATATATCTCACCCTATGCTTCTCTTCATCTGTATCCTTCCTAATGTACTTACAATAAACCAGTAACCATAAGTATTTCTGCGTTCTGTGAGAAGCTATAAGTAACACGTACCAAACTCAAGTAGGAAGCTGTGTAACCCTGATTTCTAGTAAGTTGGACAGTGGCGACAGGCATCTGAAGCAAGGGCAGTCTTGTGGGACTGCACACTCAGCCTTTGGGATCTGACACTATTGGTACTGACAGGAGACAGAAACACTGAGTGGAATAGGGCAATTACCCGACAAAGGCCCTACCCTCAAGCCTGGAAACCCATGGCCCTAAATGGAAGCAGGCATTCCTCTTTTTTGCACTGAAATGTTGCCTTTTGGCCTGCCACATCCGCCTATCCTGTACCCATATAAACTCCAAACCCCAGGCTCCACAAACAGATGAGCAGATGAACAGAAGAGCAGAGGAGCAGAAGAGTGGCGTAGCAGAGAAGGAGAGAAGAGAAGGAACGCCTGAACGTCAAGAGGAGTTTGGCTGGGGACAGTTGGAGAGGAGATCAGCCACAGAATGGCCAGATTCCAGGGGAAGATCATCTTGCTCCTCCATCCTCTTTCCAGCTCCCCATCCATCCCGCTGAGAACCACCTCCACTACTCACTAAAATCCCCTGCATTTACCATCCTTCAATTTGTCCATGTGACCGGATTCTTCCTGGATGCGGGACAAGAACCCAGCTACCAAGAGGGCACTGAGTTGGTTAACACTTAAGCCGTCTGTGGATGGCAGAACTAAAAGAGCACTGTAGCATGCCCACTAGGGCTTTGGGAGTTGCAGGCCCTCACCCCCAGATGCCACTGTGGGGCTGGAGCCCAAAAGCACTTGCCCCAGCTCCTGCACCTGCCTGTCTGCATGCTACCCCTCCCATAAGGGGTTTGAGCACTTGGCGTTGGGAACAGATGAGCCATACCCCTGTCGCACATCTTGCGGGGTGAGGGGGGCTGGAGGGAGTGGTCAGGCAACTCACCCGTCTCACTATCTCCATGCAGATAGTGTCAGATTGAATTGTATTAGTGGACATCCCACTGGTGTCTGCTGCAGAATCTGCATAATTGCTTGGTTGATGTGTGGGAACCCCCACCCCTACTCTGCGTCTCGTGTTGAAAGTATTGAGTGACTGAGTTAGTGTGGGAAAAACCCCATTCAGTGTTTTCCTGTCTCTAACACTTTCATTCCTGCATTCCTTGTTCCAGGACCCAGAATCAGGCCAGCACCAGTGGAAGCTCAGAGAATGGAGTCCTGAAGCCTGACCCAGAACACAGTCACCAATTATAACATCACTTCCAGGAGGATATGAATCCTATATTCTCAACAACCAGCTCTCAACTCACTCATAAGTTAATGCTAGTCTGTATTTTGGCAAATACCTATACATAGTTATACCACTCCCAGTATAAATACTGAATCAGAAATTTCTATTTCTGTAATATTTTACTTCTTAGAATACTTAGTGTTCAAAATTTAATTACTGCAGTATATTTTTATTTTCCTTTTCAGGTGTTTCCTTGGGGCAGAAAGTTAAATGTCCACATGACTAGAAACTGATTTCTTCATTCATTTATTTCTGGGGAAAAAACAACCATGAAAAGGGTAATACTCACTGACGGAAATGTGGAAATGTTCAAAGAGATAAACCAAACCATTTGGGAAGAACAATGGCCCTTTCAAAGAGTTCCACTAGAGCTGATTAGAGATAGCTGGAGGGAGGCAGAGCCTTCCTCTTGCATGGCAGTAGGTTGGTCTTGCTGGCCTGTGCTAGGGCAGGATTCCCGAAACTTCCTGTGAAGAGACGGCCTTGGGACCCCTGGGGTAGAGGAGGCGTGGGGTAGGGCACAGAGGCACGATGAGGTTGTGTAGATGCTGCTGGGTGCCCTTTGCGCCCAGCAAACTGGACAGAAGGCCAGGATGAGTCTAGGCCAGTGACTGCTGGCATAAACTCTGGAATGGCATTCACAGGTTCTCCTGCTTTCCAAGAACCAGGACCAAAGGCAGAGAACCCTGGAGTCCCAAGGTCCCTGGGTGGGCACTGCTTGTGCTTGGTCATATAACATTCAGTGAGTTACAGAAGGCTGGGTGGTGAGCTGTCATTAGCAGATGTCTTCCTACCTCTGAGAATGAGGGATAGGCATTACTCCTCCCTTTGTCTCTAAGGATGCTGATACATGCTGTCTCAGAACCAGGAGGGGGAGGAGCTGCCATGGAAGGGGCTGCTGGAATTGCACCTGGACACCAGGGGCCAGGCATTAGCCCTCCACCAGGAGCAGAAAGAAGGGGAGACAGAGAGAGGAGGCCACCTGTCCATCCTCCTCTCTCCAGGCTTAGCCTACGTACACAAACTCCTACTCACAGGTGGGCCTAGAAAGATATCAGAGTCTACAATGGGCACAGCATTAGTCTCTGTGAACTATGGTTACTGGTAGAACCTACAAGAAAAGTAAAGTAAGACAGATAAAGGAGAGGAGCAGCTTGTGCCCAGCACAGGAGCCCCACTACCCACTACCAAATGGGAAACATCAGGGTTTAGAGAAAATGTTTTCTTGTTTGTTTTGAGACAGGGTCTCACTTTGTTTCCCAGGCTGGAGTGCAGCAGCGCGATAACGGTTCACTGCAGACTCGATCTCCCTAGCTCAAGCAATCCTCCCACCTCAGCCTCCCTATTAGCTGGGACTATGGTAGTCACCACACCCGGCTAATTTCTGGTGTGTGTGTGTTTTTCTTTTTTGGTAGAGATGGTGGTTTCCCTATGTTGCCCAGGCTGGTCTCAAACTCCTGGGCTCAAGCGATCCACTGCCTCAGCCCTACAGAGTGATGAGATTACAGGTGTGAACCACCACACCGTTTCGAAAAATATTTTCTATCCTTTGCTTTCCTTCACTGGGGTCTGGCCTGGGTTGTGATCTGGAAGTGCTCCCTACCTTCTCCGGCTCTCCCCGCTTTATTTCTTCACTAGAGTTTCTCCCTATAAATCTCTTGCTCACTGAATCCTGCCTTTTGTCTGCTTCTTGGAGGACCCAAACTAAATCAGGAGGGTTACAACTACAGACAAGGACTGAAATCATTCCTACCTATCACTCATTTCTATGGCCCTATGATTTCCTGTGTGGGTAGGGCAGGTGTAGGGGCAGGTGAGGGAAAGACTTTAGAGGGGACGAGTTTGCCCCAGTGACCCATCTTTGGGCAGCTCACTTCCAGAGGGATTGTTTCTTCCCTTTCTTTTTTATATTTTGGGAGACGACTAAATGGTTTTGAAAACTTCTCAGCGTTTGGCATCATCTGCCTAAGCATAGTGATATGACTGCTCTGTTCACAACTACATTGCAATTTTGGACAAAATTTTCAGAGCATCTGAGCACCTAACAACGCATAAAAACTTGGTGGTAATTTCAAGATACATAACATCTGCTTATTTCATTTTGTTACAAGACACCTGGGCAAAAACTCTTCCTAACTCTGCCCCATAAATGAGCTAATATCCAATTAGAACATTCTGCTTAACAGCAGTAGCAATTATCCTGTGGCAAGCTATAAAAAAAGCCTTAAAGGTATGTCGCTTCCTCATGATAACAAAACAAAACCATTATTTTTCTTTGTAGCTCGGATGGGCCATTTGCTAATGCCTTACCAGTTCTAACAGCTTATTTTCTGAGAAGGAAATAGTCATGGTTTCTTTGAGAAAAACTAGTCCTCCTGTCTTGGGCTTTTAAATAAAAGGATTTGGGAGCCATTTAAGGTGCATTGTAAAATAATGTGGTTCTACGAATAGCATTATGGCCCCGCACTTTCCAATCATTTTAAAAGCATGCCTATTATATCTCTTCAAGATTTTCTAGTGGAGACCTTTGAGCATTGTTATGAAATAGATGCCAAGGACACTGAGTTCCACTGCGATTTCTCCTCTCATTTTTTTTTTTTTGAAACTGCTAGAATGTAATTCAGGAAAAAAATAGGTTGATTGAATACATCTGCAAGGACCCTGTGGCTTTGGAAGCAGGAGAAGCCCACCCTGGTCACTTTCAGTTTATTATATATCCTGATCCCTCTTCGGCACGTGTCTTTCTTCAGGTCAGTTTTCTGTTTCTTCTATATAGTTTTGGAAGATGCCTAAAGAATAATGCCTTGGAAAAGACCACAAGTTGACATCATTATTGAAAGGTATATGGGTGTACTTTGGTCAAGAGTTAGGCTGCCGCGGACATCCAGGCCTGCCTGAGTCAGTTGGATTGTTGCGCAGGCGCACACCTCCACTTGTTCTATAACCTGTTTGTGTAAGCTCCTTCTTGGCTCAGAATTTACTTACTATGGTCTGTAAAAGGTATAACTGCCCTGCTGACACTGTACGGGCACTCTTGGGCTCAGCTTGACGTGGCTTGGGGGTGCACTGGTGCCCAGAGAAAGAGAACCAGAGCTGTCTGTCTTGCAGATGGACAAACGGGAGCCAGGGCACGGCACCGCTCACCACTCGACATGGCTTGTGCTGGTGGCCAGAGGGAAAGAGTTAAGCTGTTGACCCTGAAGGCAAGGGGACAGCCTGCTGTGCAGCTGTGTGTGGGAGCAGCCGAGCTGCAGAGCCGGCTGCGGAGAGGAGCTGCAGAGCCGGAGCAGACAGCCGAGATAAAGGTGGACGGTGCAATAGAGCTGCCAATGAGAGAGCTGTTGAATAAAACTACATTTCACCTGCTTAGAGCCCCCCGAGTGTTCTTTCAGCTATTCGCCCATCCATCCACTGCCCTCGGACCTCAGTATGGGCCCGAACCTGACCCTGGACCTGACAATTGGCGTAGTTGTGGACCTAACAACTATCTTGATGCCATCTGCCAGGACCTGAGAAGCGTTTGGGCCCCTTAGTGGGGCAAGCATTGCAAGCTGTAATCCTCATCTAGCACCCCTTGGCCAAACTCTAAGAGTGTAGGAAACGACTGATAGTAGTCTGAATGGGTAGAATCCTGTCTGTAGCAACTTAGCTTTCTGTGTTCCAAGGAGGTTTTCTCTGAACCCTCCCTCTACCCCAAAGACAAAGCTCTCACACCAGCATGGGATCAGAACTGGTTACCAGTCTGGGGTTTACAGCTGATCTTGAATCCTGATTCTCAGCCTATGCTTAATTTTCTGTGGTGACAATTAAAGCTCATTAAAAAGCTGACACATTGTTTCCACTTGTCTCTGTGATTTAATTAAAAGTCTTAAGGAAGGAGGAGCAGAAACCGTATTAGTCACAGAAAAAAAAAGTCTGGGGCCTCCCTTTTTATCTCATGAAGTTATTTATAATTTGAGAGTTATTCAGCGACTTCCACGAAGAGCCCCTTCTGTTGAAATGTTAAAAGAAGATGAAGTTAAACCTAATCAGTATGTTGTCCTTCATCCAGAGGAAATATTGACGAGCTAAAATAGAATCACTGACAGCCACCTGCCTTCTTGTAAATTCATCTTAGAATTTAAACTGAAGGAGAAATGACGGATAATGAAGAACAAGTTTTTTCAATGCAGAAAAAGTTGACTGGAGACTTTATGCTTCAGCCTGATAAATATAATTTCAATCTTCTTTTCACCCAAATTAAAATATCTAAGTAACTCGGGCTGTTGCTTTTCTAGTGTGGTGCATACAACTGTATTGATTTAAACAGTAATAAGTACTCAACTTGCTATTTAACCTGATTGTCATAGTTCCTGGTAGGCATATCTTCCAGGGAATTAGAAGAAATAGTTTTGGAGGTGAGGTTTGGGTCTTTATGTCCCACCTATTTTGGGATGGTGCCCAAAAACGCACCAAGAGCCCAACTGAAAAATAATGACATACTAGCTTGCTATTGGAAGGTAATTTTTAAAATAACGCAGTTTTGAAAAATTAAGAATCAAGGTAAATCCTTGGCTAAGTCTTTATAACTAATAAATTTTTGAAAGACTGTATACTCCTGAGAAGTACTAGATGTATTTAACTGCTTGAAAATATTAATTAGCTCGTTGCTATAGGAAACACCCTGTTCCATTGAAGGCCATGGGTCAGCAACAAATAGCAATGGGGCCAGACCAGATTGGTGACCTGTTTAACCAGTGGTTCTCAATATCTGAAGGTGCTCAACCTTTCATCTCTATTAGACTCACCCAAAGGACTTTGACGACTAATGGCCGGGCGCCGTGTCTCACGCAATTACATAATCCTAGCATTTTGGGAGGCTGAGGTAGGTGGATTGCCTGAGCTCAGGAGTTTGAGACCAGCCTGGGCAACGTGGTGAAACCCTGTCTCTACTAAAATACAAAAAAAAAAATTAGCCAGGCCTGGTGGCGTTCCTGTAGTCCCAGTTACTCAGGAGGCTGAGGCACGAGAATGATTGAACCCAGGAGGCGGAGGTTGCTGATCTTGCCGAGCTGAGATTGCACCACTGCACTGCAGGCTGGGGGGACAGAGCGTACTTGTACTTCACTTCTAACTTCCTTCTTTGGTTCCCTTACCAGTTTAGACCAGGCACTCCAAGCATGTTTGAATGGATGGAATCAGTAGTGTATTCTCAGTGGCTTGGCGAGGGACAGGATTTCTCAATCTTCCATAGCGTTATTTTACAGAAGTGGTCTGTTGGCAAACAGCTCAGACTAGCCAACCACTTTTTTTGACAGTGTCTTGATCTGTCAACCAGGCTGGAGTGCAGTGGCATGGTCATAGCTCATTGCAGCCTCAAATTCCTAGGCTCAGGTGATCCTCCCACCTCAGCCTCCCAAGTAGCTCAGATTACAGGTGTCCACCACCATGCCTGGCTAATTAAAAACATTATTTTAGAAACAGGGTCTCATTTTGTTGCCCAAGCTGGTTTTGAACTCCTGGCCTCAAACAATCCTCCTGCCTTGGCCTCCCAAAGTGATGGGATTATAGGTGTAAGCCACCACGCCCAGCCTTTCAAACCACGTTTCTTATTATCTTTGTAATGCATTTGATATTCCCATTGTGGTTTGTAGACTTGGCATGGCTGAACTTCTCACAGTGATGTGCCAGGATCTACAGTAATCAACACTGCCTTGGGATGTAAGAGCTGATGCATTGAGCAGTAGAGCAGGTGCGTGACAGGATATTACGCTAATTATATGTGGGGGAGAAGGTGACCTGTTTATCTCAGGAAGAAAATGAACATGCAAAGCATTTACTCAGGTTGACTGGGGTACGTTACACAGCTTTCCTGTCTTTAGAAGCGACAGTAATATCTTTATAAAAGCTCTCTCTGAAGTACAAATGACATGATGAAGTAGTAAATGTGCCATTTATTATTAACTTGATTTTTAGCCTTGAACTGAGTGTGGAATAGAATTGTACATATTTGTGTATTAATGAAATGAAAGTTCAGTGAATGAGAGCATTTCTTTCTTAAACCAATATCCTCTTTCTTGGGAATTAGTGCTTTTTAAAAAAATGTTGAGACAGGCACCACATCATGAAAGTAAGGCAAATAGTATCACGGCAGCAGTAGGAACACCTAGTCTAACCTTATTTTCCTAACTTGCAATTACATAAACCTATGTCATTGGAAGCAGAATGCGTTCGGTTACGTAGTGTCTTTAATCTGGAATATCTCTGTAGTTGAAAAACATTATTGCTTTAATCATCCCCACACCCCTAAGAAGAATTAAAGGTGGGAACTCTGACCAGCATCTCAGTATTACAGGTAAAGGAATTAAGAAAGAGACGCTGAGTGACTGAACAGCCTCTGCAATACCTGGACAGCCTGGGGGCAGCAGGCTAGCGCTGAGGAGGTGGGGCCAAGCTTTCAGACTCTGATCGGTGTTGAACGTCAGATGACCAAGGAAGTTGATGACCTAGTGGCACACTGAAGACTTAGATGAACAATTGATTTGATAGGAGTGACAGTACCAGGTAAATAGCCCTCGTTCTGCTTGATCAAGTATAAAAGAACACTTTTCTGGCACGAGAGGAAACTAAGTGCTTTCAAGGGGTTTTGCATCCTGAAATGCAGCCTGGTCAGAAAGTAAGAACTTAGTATTAATTGGTCTCACTTTTGGATTCTCCTCCCCTACTGTCCCTTAGGCCAGCAAGCACTCGCTCACACACACACACACAGAACATACATATACACACATACCACACACACACTCAAACACATGCACACATGCTCCTCAGCTGCATTCTGGCTCTGTGAATCTTTTTTAGCTGATGGTTCAAAGAGAATTACAACATTGGGGTATTAAGAATAAAATTAAAACTCTATGTCATCTAAAACATTTCACAGAGCAGGCTAGGCACGGTAGCTCACGCCTGTAATCCCAGCACTTTGGGAGGCCGAGGCGGGTTGAGAGCAGACTGACCAACATGGAGCAACCCCATCTCTACTAAAAATGCAAAAATTAGCCGGGCGTGGTGGTTGGTGCATGCCTGTAAATCACACCAGCTACTCGGGAGATTGAGGCAGGAGAATAGCTTGAATCCGGGAGGTGGAGGTTGCGGTGAGCCTAGATTGCGCCACTGCACTCCAGCCTGGGCAACAAGAGCGAAACTCCGTCTCAAAAAAAAAAAGAAAAGAAAAGAAAAAGAAAAAAATTTCAAAGAGCAAAGTGCCTGATGTTATTGAGCCAATTTGTTATCTTCTTGGATACCTAGTATCTCTCAGAGAGAGCTAAATATGCCCATGGCCACTTTGCTGTGAGGCCTGAGTAATGTAGTCTGTGGTATAGACACACTGCTCTGCTGGCACACACACCTTGGGCTTTGAGCTGCATTACATATAGCAATTACTCCCCCAGGGATACATCGAATGGTGGGTGGATAATCTAGAAAGAAAAGCGCTGATGTGCAATGATGCTGTACAGGACCACTTATTCTATTCAAGTGGGTGCAAAACAGTTACATAAAGTATTATTTTGAGTCTTGGTTAATTTCAGGATCTAGAAAAAGCAGTGTTCCTACCCAAAAGGGGAAGATCTTAAGGTCGAGGGACCCTGAAGATATCACCTAGTGCAGTGGTTCTCAACCCCACGAAATCTGGTGCCTCTCATTTATTGCAAATATTTTTTCATTTCCCCCTTTACTATCCCAAATTAAAATTGCTATATAATGTAATGCCCAATGTCCAAAATCGATTATAATGCTTTCACTGTGCCACAGGTCAGGTTCCCCAGGAAAAAGAACTTGAGACTGCGTTTGGGGACATACTCTTGGAATCAACACTTGTGGGAGGGAGATGGAAGCAGGATTGGGCAGAGGGAAAAGTTGGGTCAAGCTACCATGCAATTCCACAAATTACCCAGCAGATCCCACAGGGAGATCTAGAGCAGAGTGATCTTGTAGAATTGTGCCTAACTGGGGCCTTATTATTCCCCAGGGACCAGTAAGTGGATGAGGGCTCCTCCTATGGAGGAGTCATGGGGCAGGACCTTGGAAGAGGCAGTCCTTTTAAGATAGGAGCAATTGTGGGGAGGTGGTGGTGACCCTAAGCCCTGGCTGCTCATGGTCAATACTCTAGGCTGCTGGGGAGGTCCTGAAGTGGGGATCTCAGTGGGGCCCGCAGGGTCCAGCACAAACTAATAGAAAGGAAAAATAAAAGGAAAGTAATTTATAATAAAAGTGTGCATATTTTTGGCATGGCCAAACTAAAAGATAGTTCTAAGTCCGATACAACTATTTGTAATGAATGAGTTTGAGCTTCGGAGAAATAAGACAATACTCAACTGAATATTTTCAACACTTTTTCTTTATACTTGACGTTTTGAAATAAAGGCAAAGTAAGTACATTTGTATCGATACACAAAATGTGACAGTTACTTATGCAGACCCGTGCCTTGTTCTCAGAGATTTACCGAAAGGCTGGTCAATTTCAAACAAAACGAAGTATTTACACACAATGGTTGCATTCTTGAAAATGTCAATGTGTATTAAAACTGTTAAAAATACCTTTCATGTATATGTTAAATGGAGTTAGATATTAGGCTCAGATAATTATATCATGTGGCTTTTCACTTGCATGATTGGACATTTTAAATTTGGGCAGAAGTTAGGGAAATTTGTCATGGGGACCATATCCCACGCATTGCAGGTGTTTACTGCCTCTGGCCCCACCCGCTAAACGCTAGTGGTGCCTCCCCATCAGTGTGAAAATCAAATACTCCCACGGATTTCCATACAGTTCCAGGGATATACCCCTTCATTTGAGAATTGAGTTAGTCAATCCTCTGCTTCTCACGAATTTTTAAAGCAAAGTTTTTTAGGCAACCTTCATAGGTCCCCATTTCAACAAAGTGGTCCAAAGTAAGGAGGCTACACAACAGCCACATGACCACATAGTGGAGACCAAAGTCACACCTGGGTTCCTGCAGTCTTGAGTGTTGGCTTCTCTGGCCCTCCCATAAGTCCTGGGTTCGTAGCTCTCAAGTGTTTGAGCCCCAACTACGTTATCAAATTCACAGTCGGATTCATCAATGACTGACTCACTCACTGACTAACATTTGGGAAGGGCTGTGTGCATCTTGAGATCCTTTACTTGGTAGGGTTTTTCTTGTCCACTATGTCTGCCCTCTTGCTTCTTGCTGTGACAAAGCTTACTCAGCTTACTCTTGCTGAGAATTTGCATTTAGAAGAGATGGATGTATTTTATCTGTGCACCTGAATAACATACAGACAGATGAGTCACACATGGTCAAATCTCAGGAGAAGACAGAGGACTCCTGGGGGAAATAAATCTATCATACCTTTGTAAATATAAGCAGGGAAAATGGTTTCTCGTGAGCTTGATTTGAACCACATTAGTCGGGTGAATTCCACATATTCTTTCCCCCCACCCCAATCTCTGTGGGCTCCAGCAAATACAGCAGATGTAACCCACCTGACAGGAATGATGAGGAATGTCAGACTCAGAACCAAGGAAACGAATTAGAGAAGGGGAAAGATTTCTAAACTGATTTGAAATACAAGACAATAGCAATGCCGATTCAAAAATTGACAAAGAGAACCTCTAATGTGAGTGATTTTTATACAGAATGTTTTATGCTAATTCAGAGGTTAGGATTTCATCTTAAAGTGCTTATGCAGGCAAAACTGACACCAGTGATGGTTCAGACTGCATAAGGGATTTCAAGACTCTGGAAATGACTGCCTGAGCCTTGGAGTCATTTGCATTCAGAAGAGTTGCTGAAGATTGATATGCTTTATCTCTGCACCTGAATAACATACAGACAAGTGTTAGTCTTTGTTTATGAATATTTTCCATTACCCTTCATTTTCCAACATATGGCAAACATTTCTTATTGTTTTGCTCCATCCCCTCTTCAACACGCTGCCAGAAACAGCTGGCACATATCTTTTAATGTTTTTACTGATGACTTTTCTGATGCACTGGGTTTCTTCTTGTGATTAGAGTGAAAAAATTATTGATCTACCAAAGACATGAGTTCATGGTTGCTGAGATGCCCGAGTGTATTTTAAATGAATAATCAATCACATTGCTGATTTCACCTCAGAAAATGGGCATCTTAGGAATTTTCAGAATTAATATTGACATAAGCACCATTCTATACTCAAAGGATCGCCACATGATAATGTTCTAAATGGTGGTATTATAACGTTGTAGACTTCACTTATCCATATTTCATCAGAAAATGTGGTGCTCCAAATCGTGGGTACACAGGTCATTTAACAAAACCTTGTTAAATCTGATATAGTGAAGCCTTACTAATAAAGGAGTGAAGGACATGCCATCTCAAAATATGCTACATTGTTATATTCATTATTTTGAGTTGAAAATATTGGGGAAATGATAGTTTCAGAAAGGGCTGGCTGACCTGTCTGTTCTTGCTTGCAGCCAGCCTTAAAGATTACTCCAGGAGGGAGGCCTTTCCTGTACCACAGCAAGAAAATAGGCCTTATCACCGGAAGACTGGGAGTTAGGGCTGCAATGGACCCGAATAAATAAACTTCCCAAAGTAACCCTGATCATCTACTGCTTTTATACTCCCCCAGATATCTCCTAGAGACTCCCCTAGAATTTATGTCCCTGGCCAGTTCCCCTTTGTCCTGTCATTTCTTCACAAATTTATTGTTCTTTGTCTAAAAAGTATAAAAGCATTGTGCTTTGGCCATTTTTCTGGACTTCACTCTTAAAGTGGAGACCCCAGGTACATGTAAAACTAATGAAACTTGGGCTGGTTGTGGCTGGGTCATGCCCGTAATCCCAGCTACTTGCAAGGCCAAGACAGGAGGATTGTTTGATTGCAGGAGTTTGAGACCAGCCTGGGCAATGTAGTGAGACCCTAAAAACAAAAACAGACAAGGAAAAAACCCCTGCAAAGCAAAAACGTATATGCTTTTCTCTTGCTAATCTGCCTTATGTCAGTTTGGTTCCTAGACACAGTCAAAGAGTTCACATGAGAGCTAAGAGGGAGTGGGGGCGATGGATGTGGAGGTGGTCTCTATCTCTCTCCTACACTAATTTCAGTTTAATTTTGATTTTACACAACTTTTCTGAGGTTTTGGAAAATAAAAGCAAATCTGAGTAAGGACTCAAGATTTTCTAGGATTTTTCAAGTGCACATTGAAGAAGCAGGGCCATCACATTTGGTGGTACAGGTTATGCATGACACACTTGCTGATGTGATGGAGGGGTCCACTGAAACCAACATATGCAGATGAACCTGGACTCCTTGAAAGTCAGCACCTTCAAATGTCTTTTATTCGTATTCTAAAACCTCCTACCGGCCGGGTGCGGTGGCTCACGCCTGTAATCTCAGCACTTTGGGAGGCTGAGGCGGGTGGATCACCTGAGGTCAGGAGTTCAAGACCAGCCTGACCAACATGGTGAAACCCGGTCTGCACTAAAAATACAAAATTAGCTGGGCGTGGTGGCTCATGCCTGTAATCCCAGCTACTCAGGAGGCTGAGGGAGAAGAATCGCTTGTACCAGGAAGGCAGAGGTTGCAGATAGTGCCACCGCACTCCAGCCTGGGCAAGGAGAGTGAAACTCTGTCTCAATAAATAAATAAATAAATAAATAAATAAATAAATAAAACCTCCTCCTTACCTCTGTTAGATTCTCGGGAATATGTACCAATATGGACAGACACATTGTGGCAATTCTCTAGTACTTCACATGAGAGAAACGTTACTATTGGAATCCTCCCAAAGTAGGTTAAATCGAAATAAATGAATAAAAATCGTAGTCAACCAGAGTAATATTTGGAATAAAAGCAAAGGAGACTCAGAAACTAATTTTGAAGGTAATTGCAAATGAGGACTCTAAGAAAATGTTTTCAGTGAAATCAATGTACAACCTTCCAAGTAGTTATTTTAAAAAAAAACAAAACTCACATGCCTGCTTTTTTTTTTTTCCTTTGAGATGGAGTTTTGTCCTTGTTGCCCAGGTTGGAGTGCAATGACACGTATCAGCTCATTGGAACCTCTGCCTCCCGGGTTCAAGAGATTCTCTTGCCTCAGCCTCCCAAGTAGCTGGGGTTACAGGCATGTGCCACCATGCCCCGCTAATTTTTTTGTATTTTTAGTAGAAACGGGGTTTCATCATGTTGGTCAGGCTGGTGTTGAACTTCTGACCTCAGGTGATCCACCTGCCTTGGCCTCCCAAAGGGCTGGGATTACAAGTTTAAGCCACCACGCCCGGACCCATGCCTGCTTTTTTTTTTTTTTTTTTTTTTTTAAATAAAATGTTCTCATTACTTAATATTTTTATTTTTAATTTTCTATGCTTCTATGGACAAGAATATTTGACATCTATATGTATAATTGACACCTATAACTTAGTCAAATACTTTCTTGGGCTGGTGACTAAACCAAAGAGAATAAATTCAATTTTATCTCTTCTTTTTGCCTCTGCTTGCACATTGTGTATGCATGTATGTGCACATAGGTACACACACACACACACATATACACACACACACACGTATGTCTCCTTTATATACATGTGTATGAATAGGAGTATATAAATAAAGGTATAATGATTGTATATGTATTTTTATATACACCATCATGCATCACTTAACAATGGAAATACTTTCTGAGAAATGTGTTGTTGGGCGATTTTGTCATTGTGCAAACATCATAGAGAGTATTTGCACAAACCTGAATGGTATACCCTATTACATACCTAGGGTGTATGGTATAGCCTATTTTCCTAGGCTACAAGCCTGTATAGGATGTTACTGCAGGCAAAATTGTAACACAATTTGTGTATCTAAACATAAAAAGGGTATAGTAAAAATACAGTATTACAATCTCATATGACCAACATTGTATAGGCAGTCTGTTGCTGACTGAAACATCAATCTGCAGTGTATGACTGTGCATAAAACACATACATATAGAAAAGAAAGGAGGCAAGCTATAAGAACATAAGCAAGAAAAGACTGTATGTCCAGTAAAAAGGTACATGGTGGTCAGTTTTAGAGTGGTTGAGTTAATTTGAGATAAAAATGAGTTATATTTAAATAAGTATCTCAAATGAAAGTTGTATTATTTGTGTTATGGTCACAGGTCAGAAGTAATATAAATGGTTCTATATGTTAAAACATTTTAAAGCAAAAACTGAGTTTCTTTTTTTCTTTTTCTTTTTTAGATGGAGTTTCGCTCTCATCACCCATGCTGGAGTGCAATGGCACAATCTCAGCTCACTGCAAGCTCTGCCTCCTAGTTTCTAGTAATTCTCCTGCCTCAGCTTCCCAAGTAGGTGGTATTACAGGTGTGCGCCACCACGCCTGGCTAATTTTTATATTGTTAATAGAAACAGGGTTTTGCTATGTAGCCCAGGTTGGTCTCAAACTTGTGACCTCGGATGATTTACCCTCCTTAGCCTCCCAAAGTGCTGGGATTACAGGTGTGAGCCACTGTGCCTGGCTGAAAATTTTTTTAAAATGATAAAAGTGGGCTCATTGAAAATAAAAAGAAACATGAAATATTAAAGAGAAAATCAATCTAATAAAACGTGAAAATTGTCAGTTTCACAGAAATGCAAATTAAAATACTATCCTTTCTTGTTTTTTATTTTTGAAACGTTTTCTTTTTTTTCTTTCTTTTTTCTTTTTTTTTTTTGTTTTTGAGATGGGGTTTTGCTCTTGTTGCCCAGGCTGGAATGGAATGGTGTGGTCTTGGCTCATTGCAACATCCACCTCCCTGGTTCAAGCGATTCTTCTGCCTCAGCCGCCTCCTGAGTAGCTGGGATTACAGGTGTCCGCCACCACACCTGGATTTTTTTTTGTATTTTTAGTAGAGAGGGGGTCTCACCATGTTGGCCATGCTGGTCTCAAACTTCTGACCTCCACCTGCCTCAGCCTCCCAAAGTGTTGGCGTTACATGCGTGAGCCATTGTGCCCAGCACTATTTTGTTTTTAATTGACACATTATAATTGTACATATTTATGGGGTACATTGTGGTATTTTGATGCACTGTTATGATGATCACTCAGGGTAATTACCATATCCATTAGTCTCAAAAGCTTGTTATTTCTTTCTGGTGGGAACATTCAAAATCCTCTCTTCTAGGTATTTTGAAAATATGCAATACATTATTATTTACTTTAGTCACCCTACTGTGCAATATCACACCAGAACTTATTTCTCATATCTAACTGTAACTTTGTACCTTTTCACTATCCTCTCCTCATCTCCCTTCTTTTCTCTCCCCAAACTCTGGTAACCACTATTCTACTCACTACTTTTTTTTTTTTTTGAGACAGAGTCTCTGTCATCCAGGCTAGAGTGCAACGGTGCGATCTCATCTCACTGTAATTCCATCTCTTGGGTTCAAATTATTCTCCTGCCTCAGCCTCCCCAGTACCTGGGATTACAGGTGCCTGCCGCCATGCCTGGCTGATTTTTGTATTTTTAGTAGAGACAGGGTTTCACCATGTTTGCCCAGGCTGGTCTGGAGCTCTTGACCTCAGGTGATCCACCTGCCTCGGCCTCCCAAAGTGCTGGGATTACATGCATGAGCCACCATGCCCAGCCTGTACTCCCTACTTCTATGAGATCAACTTTTTAAGATTCCACATAAGTGAAATCGTGTGGTATTTGTTCTGTGCTTGGCTTATTTTACTTAACTTAATGTCTTCTACATTTATGCATGTTGTCTCAAATAAAGGATTTCATTTTTTTACAGCTGAATAGTATTCTGTTTTACATATATACCACAATTTTTTAACACATTCATCCACTGAAGGACACTTAGGTTGATTCCATATCTTGGCTATTGTGATTAGTGGTGCAATAAACATGGGAATGCAGATACCTCTTCCACACACTGATTTCCTTTCCTTTGGATATATAGCCAGTGGTGGGATTCTTGGTTCATATGATAGTTTTATTTTTAATTTATTGAGGAACTCCATACTGTTGTCTGTAATGGCTATACAAATTTACATTCCCACCACAGTGTACGAGTTTCCGTTTATCCACATCCTCGTGACATTTGTTCATTTTTTGTCTTTTTGATAGTAGCCATTCTAACTGGGGTGAGATGTGGTTTTGGTGTACATTTCCCCAATGCTTAGTGATATTGAGTACTTTTTCATAACCTGTTGGCCATTTGTATAACTTCTTTTGAGAAATGTCAGTCTTTTGTCCATTTTAAAATCAGATCTTTTTTTTCGCTATTGAGTTGTTTGAATTTCTTACATATTCTGGATAGCAATCCCTTGTTAGGTGCATAGTTTGTGAATATTTTCTCCCATTCTGTTGGTTGCCTCTCCACTCTATGGCTTGTTTCCTTTGCTGTGCAGAAGTTTTTTGGTTTGATGTAATCCTGTTTGTCTATTTCACTTTTGTCACCTGTGCTTTTGAGGTCTTCTTAAAAAAATTATTGCCCAGACCAACATCACAAAGTATTTCCCCTATGTTTTCTTCTAGGTAGTTTCATAGTTTGGGGTCTTATTTTAAGTCTTTAATCTGTTTTGATTTGATTTTTGTAAGTGGTAAGAAATTGGGGTCTAGTTTCATTCTGCATGTGGATATCCAGTTTTCCCAGTACCATTTATTGAAGACACTTCCTTTCCTCAGTGTGTTTTCTTGGTGCCTTTGTGAAAACTCAGATAGCTTTTTTTTTTTTTTTTTTTTTTTTTTTTTTTTTGAGACAGAGTCTCGCTCTGTCGCCCAGGCTGGAGTGCTGTGGCCGGATCTCAGCTCACTGCAAGCTCCGCCTCCCGGGTTCCCGCCATTCTCCTGCCTCAGCCTCCCGAGTAGCTGGGACTACAGGCGCCCGCCACCTCGCCCGGCTAGTTTTTTGTATTTTTTAGTAGAGACGGGGTTTCACCGTGTTAGCCAGGATGGTCTCGATCTCCTGACCTCCTGATCCGCCCGTCTCGGCCTCCCAAAGTGCTGGGATTACAGGCTTGAGCCACCGCGCCCGGCCTCAGATAGCTTTAAATGAATGAATTGATTCTGTTGCATTGGTCTGTGTCTGTTTTTCTGCCAATATCATGCTGTTTTGCCTACTACTGTTTTGTAGTATATTTTAAAGTCAGTTCGTGTTTCACCTTCAACTATGTTGTTTTGCTCAAGAATGCTTTGGCCGTTTGGGATATTTTGTGGTTCTATACAAATTTTAGGATTGTTTTTTCTATTTCAGTGAAAAATGTCATTGGCGTTTTGATAGAGATTGCATTAAATCGGTAGACAGTTTTGGGTAGTTTGGACATTTTAACACTAATTCTTCTAATCCATGAACTCAGGATATCTTTCCATTTATTAGTGTCCTGTTCAATTTTTTTAAAATCAGTGTTTTGTAGTTTTCATTGTAGAAAAATTAGACAACTTTCTTGGTTAAATTTATTCCTATGCATTTTATTATTTTGTAGCTATTATAAATGGGATTGCTTTCTTGATTTCTTTTACAGATAGTTCGCTGTTGGCATATTAAAATGCTACTAATTTTTCCCTGTTCTCCTTTCTTCTCAACAGATGCCACAGAATCTTAACATAAACATAATATTTACAAAAGCTATGTCACAATGGGGAAAATGTTTATGATGGGATGTTAAATACAAATAAAATAGTACTGGGAGTTATATGTCTAGTGTTATCCTGCAACTTTACTGATTTCATTTACTGGTTTTAACAGGCTTTTGGTGGAGTTTTCAGGGTTTTCTATAAAATCATGTTGCCTGCAAACAGGAATAATTTGACTTCCTCCTTTTCAATTTGGATGCCCCTTATTTTTTTCTCTCGCCTAATTTCTCTGGTGAAGACTTCTAGTACTGTGTTACATAGACGTGGGGGAAGTGGACATCTGTGTCTTGCTCCTGATCTTTGAGGAAAAGCTTTCAACTTTTCTTTACTCAGTACGACGTTAGCTATGGGTTTGTTGCATATGTGTTTATTGTGTTGAGATATGTTCCTTCTACACATATTTAGGGTTTTTATCACGAAGGGATGTTGAATTTTATTAAACACTTTTTCTGTATTTATTGAGATAATCATATGTGGTTTATCCCTCATTCTGAATGTGATGTATCAGGTTATTGACTTATGTTGAACCACCCTTGTATCCCTGGGATGAATCCCACTTTATCGTGGTGAATGATCTTTTTAACATGCTATTGGATTTGGTTTGCTATTATTTTGTGGAGGATTTTTGCATCTATGTCCATCAGGGATATTGGCCTACAGTTTTCTTTTTTTTGTTGTGTACTTGTCTGCTTTTGGTATCAGGGTAATGTTGGCCTTGTGAGGTACAAACTAAGACAAAATACCATCCTTTCTTTTTTTTTTTTTTTTGGCCAAGAAATTAGTAAAAGTTACACTTAGTAAATGTTGAGAGAGAGAGAGAGAGAGAGAGCTGACAAGGGTGGGTGCTTTCATACATTGTCAAGGGGAGTATAAATTGATATTCTGTTTGAAAACACAATTTGAACTATATACATTTTAGGAATCTTTAAAAGTTTTATGCCTTTGACCCAATTATGCAACATCTAAGAGTCCTTACTATGAAAGTAATCCCACTGATTAAAAATACTTCTAGTTAAGGCCGGGCATGGTGGCTCATGCTTGTAATCCTAGCACCTGGGGAGGCCGAGGCAAGTGAATCACCTGAGTATGGGGGTTTGAGACCAGCCTGGTCAAGATGGTGAAACCCTGTCTCTACTAAAAATAAAGAAACTAGCTGGGTGTGATGGTGTGTGCCTGTAGTTCCAGTTACTTGGGAGGCTGAGGCAGGAGAATTGCTTGAACCCGGAGGTAGAAGTTGCAGTGAGCCAAGATGGCACCACTGTACTCCAGCCTGGGCGACAGAGTGAGACTATCTCAAAAAGCAAAACCAAACCAAACCAAGCCAAACCAAACCAAAACAAAACAAATTTCTAGTTAAAAGGAATGTTAATGGAAGCCCTAAATGTCCCACCACAGAAGACTGGTGAGGCAAACAATGACATATTCACTTCATGAAATATTGTACAATTATTTAGCATAATGTTTACAAAAGGTATGTCACAATGGGCAAAATGTTTATGATGGCAGGTTAAGTAAAAATAAAATGTCACTCAGTTGTATGTGGAGTGTTAAATCAGTCATATTAAAAAGAAGAAAAAGTAAAACCCAAAAATAATGTGTAAAACAGGCTGAAGAGAATTATATCCAACAATAGGCTGTGATTTTATTTGGATAATGATGTACTTCTTTTTTTCTTACTTTTCTAATTTTCTTTATAAAACAAAACTTACTTCTAAAATCATAATTCATTTATTAGTTCTAACAGGCTTTTGGTGGAGTCTTCAGGCTTTTCTATATATAAAGTCATGTTGCCTGCAAACAGGAATGATTCGACTTCCTCCTTTTCAATGTGGATGCCCCTTATTTTTTTCTCTTGCATAATTTCTCTGGCTAAGACTTCTAGTACTGTGTTAAATAGAAGTGGTAAAAGTGGACATCCGTGTCTTGGTCCTGATCTTTGAGGAAAAGCTTTCAACTTTTCTTTACTCAGTACGATGTTAGCTATGGGTCTGTCGCATATGTGTTTATTGTGTTGAGATATGTTCCTTCTACACATATTTAGGGTTTTTATCATGAAGGGATGTTGAATTTTATTAAACATTTTTTTTCTGCATTTATTGAGATAATCATATGAGTTTAAAACCTACCCAATAATAACATACTAAGTAGGCTAAGATAAGTGAATAGTGAAGCTCCTATTCTGGTGTCAGATGAAAAATCCTACCTTTAAGGGAAATGGGTGAATTTTCCAAAAACTTTCAACATTGACATGGTTTAAGCTGAGTCATTACAATTAAATATGAGGTGTAAAATGGACAATTATCTAGTTGTGTTTGTCACTTTGTATCCTTTTTGGTGGCCTGAGATGGTTCTGTTTACCAACCACCAGTGAGCTGCCATTTACCCCATGTTGTGTGAGTAAGCCAGACTCCTGGATACCTGCAGAGTCTGGATTCTCAAGCCACTCCTGGACCATTCTGAGAATTAATTTCTAGAAACTCATTATTGCCTGTCTTCCTAAGGGCCCAATTTCATCAAATCTGATATTTCCTGTTCTCTTAAAATTATGCCTACAGCTATCAGTAACATCAGAAGTTATAGCTAGAAAAATTAAAGATATCTTAGCTACAATGAGCAAACTAGTCTGAGGATCTTCAAGGATGAGAGGAGAAAGGCATTACCAGACAATAGTTTTGGAAACTCCTTTTGCATTGCTTGGTTGGAGAAAGGCCTGGCTTTGCCCTTCTCCCCTTCTCCTGGCTAGTGCCTACTCATCCTTAGGTCAAATTATGCATTGTCACTTTCTCATTGATGTTTTCCTTGACTCCCAAACTAGGATAGACCTTTACACTTTTCACAGCACCCTGTCCTTCTTCCTAGGACTTGTAATTAGTACTTATTTTATTTATTTATTCAGACAGGCTCTTGCTCTGGTGCCCAGGCTGGAGTGCAGTGGCTCAATCATGGCTCAGTGTACCCTCGACCTCCTGGACTCAAGGGGTCCTCCCACTTCCGTCTCTGGAGTAGCTGGGACCACAGGCATGTGCCACCACACCCGGCCCAATACTTACTTTTAAACCTTTCTCCCTGCTGGACTCTGAGCTCAAAGAGAGCAGAGATCTTAATCTAGCTTTTTAAAAATCATGTCCCCAGTACCAAGAACAGGAGCCTGGTATGCCCTAGGTGCTGAACAAATATTTGTTTAATGAATGAGTTTTCCGGTGTGATCTACTAAGTCTACTAAAGAATTACTAAGATCTACCAAAGAACTCTTGGCACAAAACGAAGTAGTGGTGGAGCTGGAACTATAACTACTAAAAGCTTTATTATTTTTCTTTCTTCTTTAACATTAAGCTTTATTATTTTTCTTTCTTCTTTAACATTTTTATTGTTTTTATTCCACGTGTGTGTGTATGTGTATAATATTATTTCTCTGGCACTGAGTTGAAGAAGATTGGACTTGGCTTTTTGTGCTTGAGGTTGTTGGAAATATACTTTGGTGGTTTCCTCTACTATGAGAATAGCAGACATTTGGAACCCTTCCCAAAGTACAATCTAAATACTCCTTAGACAACTTCATCCACTTGAGCGGTGCTTTTATGTAAAGTTTAGCACAACCTAAGAAATGCATGTGAAGGCATTCTATGATTTGGCCTGTCTGTGAATCCTGAGACCCCAAAGTCTCTCTCTCCTAAAGTTCACAATAAACCACTTCACTTAGTACATCTGTTATTCTGCCACCTCCACTTCCTGGCCTTTTTAGAAGCAAAATTCTTGGAATTTATCTTACAGGCACAAATCACCTTGTAATTCTTTGCACTTACTTAGTAGCTATTGAACATGTAACTACAGAGCTTAACAATTACCATATACTGTAATCATGCAAAGATTTTAATCTTTCAAATTAGATCTCACCTCCACACTGGGGAAGAAAAGGGAATTTACAGGATAATTAGCTCATGGGCCAGTTGGCACTTCCAGTCATTGTCAGGAAGTCCCCTGCATGAATGGTCTTAAGGTACCATTTATTTTTTATTAAGAGCCATTTGTTAAAACTACTTTGCATGCTTCAAATAAAAGAAACTAGAGCAAATGCTTTTCACAAGCTGAGCAGCCTTTTTCCTGTAATGAACATTGGGCAGTGGTGGATAAATAATTGATCCTCCACATATAACAAGAGGCCCAAGTCAAAATGTAAAAGTAATGGCTGGACACGGTGGTTCATGCCTGTAATCCCAGTGCTTTGGAAGGCCAAAGTGGGAGGATAGCTTGTGGCCAGGAGTTTGAGATCAGCCTGGGCAAAAACATAGCGAGACCCTATATTTGAAAAAAGAAAAACCCATGAAAAATTAACCAGGCGTAGTGGTGCATGCCTGTAAGTTGTAGCTACTCAGGAGGCTGAGGCATGAGGACTGCTTGAGGCTAGGAGTTCCAGGCTGCAGTGAGCTGTGATTGCACCACTGCACTACAGTCTGGGCAATAGAACAAGACTGTCCCTAGAAAAAAAAAAAAAAAAAAATTAAAGTAAGATGCCCCACTGTGCTCCGCTGTGCCCCCCACTCCCACTCAAAGCAGCCAGATTTGTATGTATTCTTTATGAACTGGTTTCACAGAACTTTGGAGAAAGAGAGTTTTGAGTTGCAGAGCTACCTACTCTTACTCCAAACCAGAGGCCCTCCACCCTGCTGACGGGAGTGGATTGTTCCTATCTCACTCTGCATTCAGTGACCATGTTTGTAACTTGAAATTGGCCATGGCCGGGTGCAGTGGCTCATGCCTATGATCCCAGCACTTTGGGAGGCCAAAGCGGGCAGATCGCTTGAGGTCAGGAGTTCGACACCAGCCTAGGTGATATGACACAACTCCGTATCTACAAAAAGTACAAACATTAGCCAGGTGTGATGGCATGTGCCACTCCAGAGTGAAACCTTGTCTAGAAAAAAAAAAAAAAAGAAATTAATCACGGCGGCACTAATTACACCTTGAAAATCTGGCTTGTTATACATTTCCAGCACATCAATCTTAAACCAGTTCTAAACTTAGCTTTAGCAGAGAGAAGGAGAGACAGGAAAGTACAGAAAGAATAAGAAAGGGAGGAGAGAGATAGTCGTGAAGACACACACATACACACATCCAGTAAAACAACCTAGTAGAGGAGTCCCTGGCCCAGAGCAGGTGCTTAACAAGTGTGAATTTCTCCTTTTCTTTGGCAGCAGAGACAAGGAATGAGGACCGAGAAGCTAGTACAGCAGTGAGTGGCTGTGGGGCATCTTTATTCCTTTTGAGTCAATTGTCTCTGATAAATGTGGCATTTTCAGGGTTTGACCTACAAAAGTGAGGAGGCCAAGAGGAATGTGATCAGGAAAGGTGGGCGAGTTAGAAAGACAGGTGGTGCTGTTCTGCATCGGCTCCCATGGCAGGAGACTAGCCAGAGCAGGGAAATACGCAGGAAATTCAGCTATAAGTGCACAGGGATTGCTGGGGATTGCCTTCAGGGCTTTGGGAAGGCTCAGAGCAACTCTTTCCTAGAGATATAATTGAACTTAGTGATTTTTCAACTTTGCAATCTTATTAGAAGCCATAAACCATTCTTTATTCACTATGATAAAGAGAATCATCAGGATGAAATTATATCGCCAATCAAAAAGTATTCTTGTGAGCTTATTATGTGGCTTGTCCTCAAGCTGCTACTGCAGAGTGCAGGAGTAAGATAGAGCCTCTCTGGGCTTCCATGTTTGCTAATGTAATTCTTTATATTATTATGAGCTCCATTGCCATCATCGGTAACATTATAGTACTGCTAATAGAGATCCATAATAATAAATTCTCTGCTATGGTTTTACACTTATTCATCCTTAGAGCTGGACTCCATGGGTCTTGTTTCCGTGTGTCTCATCAGGGCAAAGCTAATCCACAGAAAATGGTAAGACAGTAATTAATCGCTGGGTAGTTTGATAGTCATGAAAAAATCCAGTATGGTTTAGAGAAGGGAGGTAGCACTGTGGGCAGGTAATTTTTTTCTTTTTTTTTTTGACAGAGTCTCGCTCTGTTGCCCAGGCTGGAGTGCAGTGGCACGATCTTGGCTCACTGCAAGCTCTGCCTCCTGGGTTCACACCATTCTCCTGCCTCAGCCCCCCGAGTAGCTTGGACTACCGGCGCCCGCCACCGCGCCCGGCTAATTTTTTGTATTTTTAGTTGAGACGGGGTTTCACTGTGTTAGCCAGGATGGTCTCAATCTCCTGACCTCGTGATCTGCCTGCCTCGGCCTCCCAAAATGCTGGGATTACAGGCCTGAGCCACCGTGCCCAGCCATGTAATTCTTATTTTAAAATTAATTATTAATTAATTATTATTATTGTACAAATAGGGTCTTGCTATGTTGCCTGGGCTGGTCTTGAACTCCTGGCCTCAAGGAATCCTCCCATCTCAGCCTCCCAAAGTGCTGGGATTACAGGTGTGAGCCACTGAACCCAGCCCAGGTAATTCTTAAAGGCCATGTAATAGAATCTTTCTGAGCTTCCATGTTTGCTAACACATTTCTTTATATTATTATGAGCTCCATTACCATCATCAGTAAAGTGATAGTACTGCTACAGTAATAAATTCTTTGCTATGGTTTTAGACTCATTCATCCTTAGAGCTGCACTCCAAAGCACGACATATGCGAGGTATTTTAAATCCCTGCTTTCTACTCACTGAGTCAAGTTCAATACCTTGTCTTCAACTTTTTATCCTATAAGTAGCAGAGCCAGTGGAAAAACAAAACAAAATAAAACACAAGCCTCTACATGTGATCACTGGCTCAAATGAAATAATTTGAAGACCAATATCAGATTTGAGGATAGAAGTTAGCCCAGGGAAGTTCCAAAATGCCAGAGGAGAAGAGAACAACCAAGAAATTTATATATATATATATATACACTTATTGATGTGGAACAGATTTCCTCTGTGGACCTTCAGACAATAGGGAGGTATGAGGACCATATATGGGAAAATTGGAAGTCAAGATAAGTTGAGATTAAGGTGAGCACATGGGTTTCGGTCTCAGCAAGGAGCAATTCTAGGAATGTTTTAGAGATAGCGCCAGGCAGGCCAGCTGAGGAAGTGGCTGTGGGAACTCCGTATAAGTTCAAGGGTCAAAGACAGCTTTTAGACTTGAGGCCTTGGGAACAAATTACAGGAAAGAAATAAAGGAAACAAAAAAGATATTTTTATTTTCCAAAGAAGAAATTTAACTGGAACAATATCAGAAAATATAGACAGGAAGGATGAGTGTGTTTTAAAAGTGTCAGAGAAGACGAACAGGGCAGAAATGTAAATTTAAAAGCAGTCATCATCATCAGAAAAATTAAGTATTTAGCATTTTGGAAAATAGGAAACTTAAATATCAAAGTGTAAAAGAAAATCTAAACCTAGAATAGCTCCAAAACTGAATGGGCAATATGTTTTCGTCAAACTATTCAGAGAATATAGGGCAGAGCAAATTTCTAAGACAGAAATATATCTGTTGTTTCCTGTCACACTGTTGTGCAGACAGGTCATGACAACTAGTTTGACCAAAAGATACTGTTAAGATGGTTCTTGGATGGACCAGATCACGGTGTCCAGGAGAAGATAGGGATTCAAGTCCTGAATCCATTCATTCCAGTTTTCATCCACTCATTTAACAAATACTTACTGACTGCCTACTTCGTGTCCGTCTCTATGCCATTGAGGATATGAAGATAAGACACACACAATCCTTGCCCTTGGAGGGCTTCTGTCAAGCAGAAAAAACAGATGGCTTGGAAAATATGTAATTACAAAATAATGTAATGATGTGTTGTAATAAAAGAAAGTTAATAGGCAATTGCATTGCCTTTTAAAAAGAGACTACCATTTCATTTCTGAAATTATATGTTGCTTACCCTACATAAGAGAATTACCCAATTTCTTTCCATTGCTCTGTGGGGACTCTGAGGGCAAACGAAGGCTATGTTAGAATCACTCGTCATCACGCAAAGAAAGCACAGATGTGACGGGGAGATACAAAGCTTGCCTCTGAAGGACATTTTTTGTTGGAGAAGCTTTCATTTTTATAGCATTCAACATAGTTCAATATTGAGCATCAGTGCTGTAAGAATACCAGCATTCTTCTTTATCTAGCAGAGCAGTTCTTGCCAGATGGCCTTTCCATTTCGCACAATGACATATGTCATTGGCAAACACAAAGGCAAAATGCTCAATTGAAAAGTCAAAGATTCAGTCAATCAATAGGTCATCTTGTTAAATTGAAATCAAATAAGAAATTTTATTAATTTTGGAATTGAAAAGATATATTTTGTTTTTCCAGAGAATTAATTAAATGAGAGGTGTTTTAGGGGTATTGTTTGGACAACCAAACATACTTTTAGAATCTTATTCAAGAAGAGCAAAGACAATACTTGTAAGCATTCTGGGTTGCGCTGGGGAGGTATACCATGTGATATATACATAGGGGATAGGATTTGATCTGCAGCATGAATTGATGATACAGGAAGAAGTTCTTTATCACAGGGTTTGTCTCAACTTCTGCCTCGTGCCTTTAGCTGACTGGCTTCTTTCCATACACTTTATGGTGTGAAGAATATGCCATTTGTAAAGCCCAAATCAGAAATGATCTATGAACAGAAGCTGTGTGTATTCATACAAAATGATATTGAGAAACATTGGCCGGGCACCGCGGCTCATGCCTGTAATCCCAGCACTTTGGGAGGCTGAGGTGGGCAGATCACAAGGTCAGGAGTTCGAGACCAGGCTGGCCAACACCTTGAAACCCCGTCTCTACTAAAAATACAAAAAATTAGCTGGGCATGGTGGCACACAGCTGTAATCTCAGCTACCCGGGAGGTTGAGGCACAAGAATTGCTTGAATCTGGGAGGCAGAGGTTGCAGTGAGCCAAGATGGTGCCACGGCACTCCAGCCTGGGTGACAGAGTGACTCCGTCTCAAACAAACAAACAAACAAAAAAGAAATGTTGCTTCAGGCCGAGCACAGTGGCTCACGCCTGTAATCACAGCACTTTGGAGGCTGAGGCAGGTGGATCACCTGAGGTCAGGAGTTTGAGACCAGCTGACCAACATGGGGAAACCCCATCTCTACTAAAAATACAAAAATCAGCTGGCTGTGGTGGTAATGCACCTGTAATCCCAGCTGCTCGGGAGGCTGAGGCACAAGAATTGCTTGAGCCCAGGAGGTGCTGGTTGCAGTGAGGCGAGATTGCGCCACTGCACTCCAGCCTGGGAGGCAGAGCAAGACTCCATCTAACAAAACAAAACAAAACAAAACAAAACAAAACAACAACAACAACAAAAAAAAATGTTGCTCCAGAACTTTTTTCCGAGGAGACATTTCGATTGTCAATTGTGCCTAAATTGGTGTGAGTCTGTATGAGCAGGCTCCAGCACACCACTGCTTGAAGCTTATGTTTATAGTAAGATGCTGTACTTAGTTTATTTTCATAGGGAGTGGTTGTAGCAAATGGAGATTATTGAGGGGAGGTAAAAGACACTCTCAAGTTACCCCTTGGTGCTGCCCTTCTCCCATGGTCAAAGCTCAGGAGAAACTGAATAGCATAAATCCCCCTCTTGAAATAATCTTAATGTCTATGAGCATCTTAAGGGATCCAAGTTCTGTTCAACTTAAATGTAGCATTTCTCAAATTTAAGTTACTACCAAAACCTGCCCCACCACCCTTCTGCCATGTTGTTTCCCTACCAAAGTCCTGCTGACATTCCAAGGAAATTGTGTTTCTTAAAACATATTTGTGTGGGTACTCCCAAAAGAATTTTCAAAATCTACGTGTTCCCCTGTGAATATTTAAGTTAACAACTAAAATTTTCCATCATGGATTTAAAGAAGTTCACTCTCTGTTAATAGAAGATAGAAAACATTAAGCATATTATAATTTGAAATGAGATTAGAGCTGACTGTAGTGGAAATAAATATGATAGATTTGATAAAATAGATTTTAAGTATCTTTCTGAAACACCGAATCAGAATGAATTCAAATACAATTTTTACCTATGGGTTTTATTTTTAAAAGTTGGTAATTGTAGGAAACATCCAGGAACATTAAATAATCAATGCCACAAATCTGTATGGCAGTTGATTATTTTGAATTCATTATCTTCAAAAAAGATCAAGGCTCATCCTAACAGAAAGAGCCAAGATGATGGGGAAAGACAGGAGGTCTGTGGGGTTAAGGGACCTTGATGAATCATTACCCTGCTACAGAAAGATATGGGATAGGTTAAGGGTATGGCTTTTTTTTTCAAGTGTGATTATGGTTATTAGGCAGTTTTAGAAAAGACACCATACGAAAGTTGAGGATCTAGATATCGATTCCCTTAGAATGATCCACTTAGCGTATGGCCTTCTGTAAGTCTTTGTGGACCCCAGGGATGTGAGTAGCTCTCTTTGAAGACGTCTGCCTTCGAGTTCACTTCTGGATGTTGCTTCTCTCAGAGGCATGTGAACCAGAGCAACTCCATCTTGAATGGGTAAAATGAAGCTGAGACTTACTGGGCTGCATTCCCAGATGGTTAAGGCATTCTAAGTCACAGGATAACACAGGAGGTTGGCACAAAATACACGTCATAAAGACCTTGCTGATAAAACAGGTTGCAGCAAAGAAACTGGCCAAAACCCACCAAAACCAAGATGGCGATGAGAGTGACCTCTGGTCGTTCTCACTGCTACACTCCCACCAGCACCCTGACAGTTTACAAATGCCATGGCAACATCAGGATGTTCCCTATATGGTCTAAAAAGGGGCAGCATGAATAATCCACCCCTTGTTTAGCATATCATCATGAAATAACCATAAAAATGGGCAACAAGCAGCCCTCGGGGCTGCTCCGTCTATGGAGTAGCCATTCTTTCATTCCTTTACTTTCTTTTTCTTCTTCTTTTTTTTTTAAACCCATTTCGAATATGAGAGCAAGACAGAGTCTTGCTCTGTCACCCAGGCTGGAGTGCAGTGGCATGACCTCAGCTCACTGCAACCTCCGCCTCCTGGGTTCAAGTGATTCTCTTGCCTCAGTCACCTGACTAGCTGGGATTACAGGTGCACCCCACCACACTCGGCTAATTGTTTATATTTTTGGTAGAGATGGGGTTCCACCATGTTGGCCAGGCTGGTCTCGAACTCTTGACCTCAAATGATCCTCCCTCCTCAGCCTCCCAAAGTGCTGGGATTACAGGTGTGAGCCACCATGCCCAGCCTATTCCTTTACTCTCTTAAAAAACTTGCTTTCACTTTACTGTAGGGACTCGCCCTGAATTCATTCCTGCACAAGATCCAAGAACCCTCTCTTGGGGTCCGGATTGGGACCCCTTTCCTATAACACAGTCACACCATTGAGCAGTGACATCTGAATTGGTCTTTTGCCTAAGTCTCTTTTTGGTCCCCAACCGTTTAGTTCCATAGCTCCCAAACCTTTTTTCTGTATTATGAAGGAAAGTTCACAGCTGATGGGAAGGTCCCTCCACAACACGGCCTTTGCTGAACTTATGCTTTCTTCCCCTCTTCTCAACCCCTTTCCCCAGGAGCCCTTTGCTCCAGCTTCAGGCATCTACAGACTCTTTCCACTGCGCCTTTGTTCTCTGTCTGGGAATATTATTCTGCAGCTATCTGCTTCTTCCACCTATTGAGGAACAGTTTGACTCACCCCTCTGGGATGGCTTCTTGTTCAGAGTCTCTCTCCCTGTCCCCCTGTCCTTTGTTTCTACTTCCTGTGTATCTTCCATATCTGTGTGCCTTGGATTATCATTGCCTGAACATGTATTGTCTCCTTCATTCGGTTCATGTCCAGAGCAGCAAGGACTATATTGTATTCACCTGTGTGCCCTCCTGGCACCTAGCACAGGGCTGGATAAATGTTGGTTGGCCAATCTTACCTAGTTTAAAACCATTTCGAATACGAGACGCACAAGATTCTGCAGGAGGAATGTTGCTCATCCTTGTGCCTGGGGGACCTCTGCCTAAGGTGTTCGGCTCTTTGGCACTACCCATAGCTCAGGAAACCAAAGGAATAAAACATGTATTTTCCCAACCTACCCTAAGTGAAATGGCAGTGTTATGTGGGTGACTCACAATCTGGCTTATATTTGTGGAAAAGCTGTGAAATTTGCAGGGCTACCCTCAGCAATACAAAAGCAAATGAGTATCTCCTTTTATTAAGACAAAAAAAAAAAAAAAAAAAAAAAAATCTTCAAGCCCAAAGCATTGTAAGGAAAAGAAGACCCTAGTTTCCCCTAAAGGGTTTAACAAAGAATTTCCGTTTCTGTTGTCTGTAGTATCCATGTGGCAGCTCCCTAATCTTTTCTTTTTAAAATTTCTTTCAAAGGATGGTTAAAGGGTCTTTAATTAACTATTAAAACGAGTGTTCTAACATGGAGGACAAGATTGAGAAAATCCCTTTAATTACTGGAACCAGATTTTCTCCTGATTTGTAAATGCCAGTTTACTCCCCAACCAAATTTGGCTTTAATTAAACTGGTGGGAGGCATGATGAGTGCTGGAAAGTGCCTTAATGTGCATCGACCCCAGTTTCAATGAAGGTGGCTTAGGGGTAGGGATGAGAGGACCCTACGGTTTACTGCTTAAACTGGAAAATCAAGCAAAATGAGATTTGCTTTCCAAACCAGGAGCTCAAAGAAATGAGACACACCCTCGCTACCTCCAATTTATTCAAATACCACTGCTGCAGGATTACCACGGGGTCCTTCAGTGCTATGAGTTTATGAAGGAGCCATGCTTTTTTATTTATTTATTTATTTATTTAAAAAAATCTCTCTAGATACATTAATGAGGTAAAACTAGGCTTATGGTTCTAATGACAAAGAAAGAAAAACCAGAGTTTGCTCTACCCCTCTCTCAATTTAATGTTTAACATTCAATATGGTGCACAGTTTGTTGAGAAAATAAGGTACATGTTTTGTCATTCCCCTTATGGATTTCAGTCAACACATGGAGGTGTTTGAAATGATCTGCTAATCCAGTTTTCTTTCCTTGAACCATCTGGTTCAAATTCTGTCTACCTGCTTGGAGTGCACCAGTCTCGTCTGCATGTACATATAAGGAAGTCACAACTCATTAACAGTTTAGGGAAAATCCCTGTGGAAATATACAACTTTACTATTGTGGTAGGTTTCCTCTTGGGAGCAAATTAGATAGGACTTTGATATAAACCAAAGAAACTTGAGGGTTTTTGGAAGACATGAGTGGTCCTGAAAAAAAATTAAACTAATGTAAAAGCTTTTATTTTAAATGGAAACAAAGTTATTGCCTAAAGTTATTGCTTAACATTAACTCACTCACACCATAGCTCAGCTGTATGTGGTCGAGTGCAGTGAGTGATGTACAGAATGTAGCCTTACTAATTTCATCATGGCGCCCCTGACCTAATTTCAGGGATGATCATCCCAAAATAATAATTCCGTGGCAGATGTTTATTATTGACCAAGCCATCAGACCTACTCAACCTTCTTGTTTCCTCCATTTTACAGGCTGGAAAAGCTCAGTACCCTCTTTTTCAGCCTCTCTTGAAGCCAGGCATATCCACGTCACATGATTTTGGCTAAAGAATTACAAGTCAAAGCTTGCTGGAGGCTTCTGAAAAGTATTTATTTCCTCTTGAAAAGGAAAGGCAACACTGGATCTACCCTCCCCTTCCTAAACCCAAGAAGAAAGATTCAATGTAGATGTGATATCCACAACTCAGATAATCATCTTATCAGTAAAAGGGAAAAGCTAGAGAAGTTGCAGGCATCAGTCTGCCTTTGGCAAAGTACTGAACAGAAGCCAACCTCCTTCTAGATTTCTTCCTATTTAAGTCACTTTATTGATTAATTGCAGCTGAGAGCAATCCTAACTGATACAAACCCTTTACACTTGTATGTGCGCCTGAGAAAGAGCTTCCTGAGCATAATAGCTTGTCAACTTTCCTTCTTCCACTAGGACATCTTCAGTACTTGGGTTATCCAGGCAGTCCTGGGAAAAGGCATTTGGGTCTGAGCACTTGCTGGATGATATGGGAGAAGTTGAAGGAACAAGTCAAAGACCTCAGGAGAAAGATTAAGGATTATTCCCTGCCTCCACTACACCTATGCAAGAAGCTATCCAATTAGAATGTTCCAGTCTAACGATTTTATATGTTATGAGTGAAAATGAAAAGTCAGTTATTCGTATAATGACACCCTTCTTCTCCATCACAGGCCCAGTCTCTGATTCACTGACACGCTTCTCTCCCACTACTTCTCTCTGCCTACTTCTCCAGCTGTTAGAAATCTCCTAATGAGGTCCATGCAATGGTTGATTTGCTTACTTATTTGTTTGTCACAGGTGGAGCTCGATGCCAATCAATACTCACTTCCTCCTTCCCTCCACCTTCCCATTTTTCCTAAGCACTTTGCCTCAGCACCACAAGTCTCATCTTACAGAGTTACTTCAAAGGTGCAACATCATCATCAGAAGTTATAGTGCACGCAGATTTATAGTATCTGACATGCTAGCCAAAAAAGAAAACCTTTGGTGATGAGGAAATAAAAAGAGAATCCTTAAGAGCAGATGCAGATGTTGTATTTCCTGATTTAAAATAGGATATAATATCTCAAAGAAATATGCTGTCACAAACATTTTTACTCTTCCTGAATGGGATTTTGTTGGGGGTGGGGAGGAAAAAGAAAAAGTACTTCCTATTGACCTACAGAATAGAATAGAAAGTAAGGCTACAAAAATCTGACTGTGTTCATTTTGGGGTTTTCCCTAGAGGTGGGCTGCTCAAGGACAAAGAATCTTTTCTAAGAGGAGGTTTTCCTCTGCCTAGTAAAAAAATTCCAAAGACAGACCCCCAATTCAGCAGGTCAAAGGTGCACTCCACCAAAACCTCCTTTGGGCCCAGAGGCGCTGCTTGGACAGGAAATGGTAGATTTCCTCTTCAATAGGAAAACTGAGCAGGTTTGGGGAAGGGAGGCAGCTATTTTTGACCACTCAAATTCAGAATGTAAATTGGGAGAGATCACCCAGAGCTGAGATCCCATCCCCAGGTCTGTGGGGAAGGGATAATGTGCCGCCTCTTTTTACAAATACCACGTTAGCCCTACTAGAAATGCCTAGTGGGAGGCGCTGGTTACATTCTGCAGAGCTTAGTGGCAGAATGCCCTGGGGACAGGGTTCCCCAAAATGCATTTTGGTGTTTCATAAGATCTTAATAAGAACTCCGTGAAAAGACATTTCCTTAGCCAAATAAATGTGGGGGAAACACTGACTTAAAAGTAAACAAATTCCTTCACTATTGTGATCCTCTGAGTGGATTTAGTATCCAACATTCTCCAAATTTACTTGATGGCAAACTTTTTTGTTTTTCTTTTTTATGAGTAGCAAAATGCTCTTTAAACAGTAGCAAACAGTTCTGACAGACAATGAAGGGAAATGACACAGTGAGAAATCTGTTGCCAGCATCCATCTTCCCTCCCCTCCTCAATCTTCCTCAGCTGTGTAAGTAATAACAGCTAACTGTATTTGGTCACTTGTACCTCATATGTTCCTAACCCAGTTCTTCAGGGTAGATAGGAGTAACCATTAATTTAATATCCGAAATTTCTTGTAAAGAGCATGGTCTTACCCAGAAAGGATTTGGAGGCTGAGTACATTGTTCTGTCCCTACTTATTGGCAATGCAAAGTTTACCTTTTTGAAGGGAGAAAGCTTCAGAGAATATGGTACTGTTTACACAGGCACAAGAAATTATTGGCAAAACTGCAGCTGTATTTTTCAGAGCCTCATGAATTACCCATTGCATTCATGGAGAAAGCCGATTGCTTTCCTCTTTTTGTTTGGTCTTGAAACAAAATCTTGGCTAATTCCTTTGTTGGGAGAGAAAATAATTTGAAAATGATTCTTCATTTTTTAAAAAGAAATTACTTTTTTCTTCTCCTTTTTTACCAGCTGGGATGATTCACAATGAAGATATCTATTCTTTTTAATATCCCTACAATAGTACATATGCTGACAGCTAGCAAATCCACCTCCCCACCCCAGAACTTTCTTTTTGAGCTCCAAACCAATTGACACAACCCATTGAACAGCCATTTCAGGATGTTGCAGAGGCCCCACAGATGGATCACTGTTCACTCAAATCCTGCTCTACTCTTTCTGCAATTTCCACCCTGACTAATTTCCATGACCCCAGCCCCAAACCTGGGAATCATCCTTATCTTTCTCTCTCCCTGTCTGATTTTTTGTATCCAATTGTCAAATCTACTTCAAAATAGCTCTCAAAAATGTCTCCTTGTCTCCATTTCTGTGGCTTAATTTGGTCAGTCTTTGCCTTGCTTGCCATGAGCTAGGCATCCCCCTCACTAAGTCCCTACCTTCTCTGTATACCAACCTCCAAACCAGCCTTTCCATATTAATTACCAGAGCAACCCCTTAAAAACAATTAGGCCAGGCACAGTGGTTCACTCCTGTAATCCCAGCACTTTGGGAAGACGAGGTGGGATGATCGTTTGGGGCCAGGAGTTTGAGACCAGCCAGGGTAATCTTGAATAGGAGCTGGGTAAAATGAGGCTGAGACCTATTGGGCTGCATTCCCAGATGGTTAATGTATTCTAAATCACAGGATGAGATGGGAGGTCAGCACGAAATACAGGTCATAAAGAACTTGCTGATAAAACAGCTTGCAGTAAAGAAGCTGGCCAAAACCCACTGAAACCAAGATGGCGATAAGGGTGACCTCTGGTTGTCCTCACTGCTACATTCCCACCAGCACATGACAATTTACAGATGCCATGGCAACATCAGAAAGTTACCCTATATGGTCTATAAAGGGGAGGTATGAATAATCCACCCCTTGTTTAACATATCATCAAGAAATAACCATAAAAATGGGCAACCAGCAGCCCTCAGGGCTGCTGTGTCTATGAAGTAGCCATTCTTTTATTCCTTTACTTTTCTAATCAACTTGTTTTCGCTTTACTCTACAGACTCACCCTGAATTCTTTCTTGTGTGAGATTCAAGAATCCTTTCTTGGTGTCTGGATTGGAACCTCTTTCCTATAACATATAGTCCCAACTACCCAGGAGACTCAGGCAGGAGGATAACTTCAGCCCGGGAGTTTGAAACTGCAGTAAGCTATGAAAGCACCACTGCACTCCAGCCTGGGTCATAGAGCAAGACCCATCTCAAAACAAAAACAAAAATGAACACACACACACACACACACACACACACACACACACACACACACAACAAAACAACAGAAACCTCCAAATTAGATTTGTTGGCTCCCTTGCTTAAAGTCCTTCACCAGCTCTCTACTGCGGTTGGGATAGAGTTCAGGTTTGTCTGTGTAACCTAACATCCTTCAAGATCTGATGACAACCTTTCCGTTGTCATCTCCTATTGGCCCCCACCTCACCCTAGGCTCTACTCGCGCTGGTTTCCTGGGCATTTATCAATGCTGTTGTTTCACATTGCCCTGCATGTTACCTACTATTTCCTTTTCTTCAATCACCTTGGTTCCTTTTTTTGCCTGATGAACTTCTTCTTTTTTTTCTTTGAGACAAAGTCTCACTCTGTCTCCCAGGCTGGAGTGCAATGGTGTGATCTCGGCTCACTGTGACTTCTGCCTCCTGTGTTCAAGTGATTCTCCTGCCTCAGCCTCCTGAGTGCTGGGATTATAGGCACCCACCACCACCCCTGGCTAATTTTTATATTTTTAGTAGAGACTGGGTTTCACCATGTAGGTCAGGCTGGTCTCGAACTCCTGACCTCAAATTATCTGCCTGCCTCAGCCTCCCAGAGTGCTGGGATTACAGGCGTGAGCCACCGTGTCCAGCTGCTTGATGAACTTCTATCCCATGTCTGAAACCACCGTCAATTGCTTCTCTTTTGAGAGTCTTCTCCAGGCTCCTTATGCAGAAATAGCCACTCTGGTACATTTTGGGGTCACCACTATTCCTTCATCAGAATCCTTGATTTTTACCTGGGTATATAAAAGTGTGAGAAATAATACATATTTGTTGTTTTGGGGGTGGATCATTATGTATCAAATTGATACAGTCTGTTCAGTGAATAAGCAAATTGTTCATCCCTGAGGGTACTTTATTTTTCTGGACAAGATGATAAGATTTGGTGATTAACTGGCCTAATTTAGGAGTTGCCTAATGGAGGAGAGACCTGTTCGGGGGGATGCCAAAGATAAATTGTTTTCTCTTTGCCATCCTAGAACTCTCAGTGGGCAGATGGCAGTGGGTTGCATGCTCTTGTTCCTTCAGCACAAGTATTTTGGATGCCCTGAACTCCAGCCTCACAGAACCGGGACCAGATGTCACCAGGCTGCTGTCTCACTTCCTGTAGCCAGCTAAGCATCTGAGACTTTTAAATGATCAAATAAGCATCTTGCCTTGCCATTTTTCAAAAAAGCAAAAATACAAACCTAAACTTTTTTCTCAAAACTCTGGGTTTTTGAGGATTTTAGGTTAGTGAAACTATTCTATATGATTCTATAATGATGGCTACATATCATTATGCATTTGTTCAAACCCATAGAATGTATGATACCAAGAGTGAGCTCTGATGGAAACTGTCGACTTTGGCTGATAATAATGTGTCAATGTAGGCTCATCAATGACAACAATTGCATCACTCTGTTGGGAGTAAGGGCTATTGATAGGGGAGGCTATGCATGTGTGGGGACAAGGGATATATAAGAAGTCTCTATAACTTTCATTCAGTTTTAGAATGTGAACCTAAAACTACTCTAAAAAATAAAGTCTAGGCCGGGTGCGGTGGCTCATGTCTGTAATCCCTGCACTTTGGGAGACCAAGATGGATGGGTCACCTGAGGTCAAGAGTTCAAGACCAGCCTGGTCAACATGGTGAAACCCTGTCTCTACTAAAAATACAAAAATTAGCTGGGTGCAAAAATTAGGTGGCACATATCTGTAGTCCCAGCTACTTGGGAGGCTGAGGCAGGAGAATCCATTGAACCCGGCAGGTGGAGGTTGCAGTGAGCTGAGATCACGCCGTTGCACTCCAGCCTGGGTGACAGAGCGACTCTGTCTCAAAAAAAAAAAAAAAGCCTATTAAAAAAATATTTGTGCATAGGATGCAGGAAGAGGAAGGTTGGCCAAGTGCAGGATGTTTTGTGTATATGTTTCTTCCTCTTATTTTCTAAGGTAAATCATGCCCCCCTAATCTCTACCATCCCTCTTTCTCTTGCATTCCCCAACCTCTCCCACTTCACTGGCTCCTGCCTCCTTACCTGTGATCAAACACAAGTTTGTCTCCACCTAAAGAATCTTCCTTGATTCTGCACCCCTCACTCAGGCTATGTCCACCAAATGGTTCCCCCTGGGGCCCTCCGACTCTCATTCCTGTTCTGGCTGTTGCAGTCTGACTTCCATCCCAGATATTCCACTTCTCCGGCCAAGGTCAAATCTGACCTAGTTGCCGAATTGGATGGAAAGTTCAGCCCTTGTCTAATTTACCTCTCTGCTGCCATTGAAACTCTGTGAGCTCTCTCTGAGGCCCCACCTCCTCTTGGCTGCTATGACAGTGCTCTGTCCTGGTCCTCTTCCTACCTCTCTGACAGTGTCATTTCACATCGCCTTTTTTTCCTACCTAAATATTGATGTGAAAGTCTTACCCGTCCTTTGAAACCCACTCTATTTTCCGCTTCTCCAACATTGAACCTCATTTCTAGAGTTACTGATCATAACTTCATTTTTCTGAGACGCAGTTTCTTTATCTGCAAGATGGAGATCATCAGAGAACCTACTTCATAGGACTGTTGTGAGGATTCAATGTAAGGAATTGAGCATAGTGTCTGCCATTTACGGAGCTCTTAGTATACGTTGGCCATTATGAATATTATTTCTAAGTGGAATAAGTGCCTTTATTACTGTACTTATGAATGGATATTTCTCTCTGGATTGAGAGATCCTAAGGGTGGCTGGGGAATAGAAGAGGGGAGTCGGTTTCCTCATCTTTTTATTTTATTTATTTTTTTATTTTCTGAGACAGTGTCTCACTCTGTCACCCAGGCTGGAGTGCAGTGCCATGATTTCGGCTCACTGAAACCTCAACTTCCGGGGCTTTGATGAGCCTCCCACCTCAGCCTCCTGAGTAGCTGGGACTACAGGTGCACGCCACCACACCTGGCTAATTTTTGTATTTTTTGTAGAGACAGAAGTCTCACTATATTGCCCAGGCCAGTCTTGAACTCCTGGGCTCAAATAATCCACCCACCTCAGCCTCTTAAAGTGTTGGGATTACAGGCGTCAGCCGCAGCGCCTCTTTTGATTTCTTTCCAGTCTCTCACATTTCCTGTAGTTTCTGTTACTCTCACTCATGGTAATGAATTCTGTATCACATTCAGTACAATCCAGCTCAGTTCAACAAAGCCACATTAAACTGTCTATTGAATATCAGGCCTTGCACTGGACTTCGAGATGCACAAGTGAATGGTCAATCCTTGCTCTCCAGGAGTTCTAAGCTGGGCTAAGATCGCTTGGGTACAAACTGTCTAACTTTCACACCAAGTTGGAGATTTAGGCTTGATAACTACAATAGGGTTGGTCTGGTGATTTGGGATTGCCTTGAGGGTTAATTCAGTGTGTGGCTATAATTACACAGTTGGGTGTGATTGCCTGCGTCTCCGTCCCCAAGGTGATTGCGTTTACTCACACCATTGAGACTGCTCAGGTGTGTTTTGTGTCCTAACAGCTTCTGCTTCTTTGAGGCTGATTTTTCTTGGCCAGACTTCCAGAGCCGCTGGGTTCACTCTTCTAGGGAGTCTGCAGAACTTGTCCCCAGATGTCTCTTTCCTAAGGAGTGGAAGGGAATTTGGACTGGGTGACCTCTAAAGTCCCTCCGACCTTGACACTCTTCGATGTTAGAAAAGCAGCCCAGGGGCTGGGCGCGGTGGCTCATGGCTGTAATCCCAGCACTTTGGGAGGCTTAGGCAGGTGGATCACAAGGTCAGGAGTTCAAGACCACCCTGGCCAACATGGTGAAACACCGTCTCTACTAATAATACAAAAATTAGCTGGGCATGGTGGCGCATGCCTGTAATCCCAGCTACTCGGGAGGCTGAGGCAGGAGAATCGCTTGAACCTGGGAGGCGGAGGTTGCGGTGAGCTGAGATCGCACCATTGAACTCCAGCCTGGGCAACAAGAGCGAAACTCCATCTCAAAATAAAAAAAAAAAAAAGAAAAGAAAAGCAGCTTAGAGCCAGAGGTCAGAGTTCGGCGGCAGCATTGATGCTGGCCTGTTTGGCTTGTTAGTGTTAATCAGTAAACGGGTTGCTAAGACAATATTTGAGGAACAGATTCTAGTGGATTAAGGTGGAGGTGGGGTAGAAGAAAGTGTTCTTTGAAGACAACAGTAGTCAGAGGGAAACATAAAATAAGCCCAGCTTAGGCTCCACCTCCTCCGGGAAGCCTTTCTGCTCTCTCGGCTCTAGGTGCCTATGGCACACTTGCCTGTATAATATATTCTGAATTTAGATCATGATGGGCCTCTGACTACTTGGTTTTGCTCTTTGTTTTTTTTTAAATGGAGTGTATTTGTTTTGCAGACACCAAAGAGATTTTCATCTATTCAAGACAGTGACTTCGTCTTACGCAGTTTTTGGAAATGTCCCTTTTCCCATAGCACCTAGTTCCAGCTAGAGGCAGACTATTAGAGGCAGAGTATGTGTTTCACGAGAATTTGACCGATAGCCTGAAAGTGAAAGTTTCCAAGGTTTGCAGCTTAAGCCTTCTGTGGTGGGCAGCAGAGGCTCGAGGCCTCCTCTCCTCACTGCAAGTCCCTGAGAAGGATTTCAGAGATGGTGCTTTTCCTGAAACTCCCTGGCATCCAATCCACTGCTACTTGAGCTGAGTTCTTTCATAATTGGTTCCCAGGAACAATCAACCAAGTACAAAAGATGGTGTGACAGACTTTTCTTGGAGTGCAGATGGGGGTTAGCTTCCCATTCTCCCCGGGAAAGTAAACACTTTCCCTATATCCTTCACCCTGACTTCCATCTGTGGGTTCAGGTCCCACAGATCTCTTAAAGTCCAAGAGGGCTGCGGAGGTGATGGGTGCAAAGCTTTTCAAAATTTCATGCAAATTTTGTGATGTATACCTTTCCTAGAGAATAGGTCTATTCCTTTAAGCCCTTTATGTTCCCCCAAATGTGAAGAACTGCGACGTTATCCACATTTCTGCTATACAGGCTTCTGGGGAATTATTTGTGTGGGAACAAACACAGATCCTACACGAGAAATAGGGGATGAGTAGGTCATGTGGTTTGGGGCCTCAGGCTTGAGGGTGGGGCTCCAATGTTGCTGTTTTTAGTGGCAAACTTGTTCATGGCAAGTACTCAAGGTTCAACACTAATATTGCTTTTAAATAAAATTCCTCAACTTGCCTCCCACATTAGCCAAATCTGAAGGTAGGAAGATTGCCTCAAGGTCAAAGGTCCTCAAAACTGGAAATCCTGGGATTCACAGAGGATCTTTGGAGAGCTTGGGCACGGCCTGATTCCTGCAGAAAATCTGGAGCAAGTATCTAGGAGCAGTTTTCTTTTTTCAGTAAGCATGGAAAAGAAAAAGTTGGGAGAGACTTGGCCTGAAATGAAAGCCCCTCATACAATATTGGGCCCCCAAAAATCAAAAAGTGACTTTCTGCTCCTGTGGCCAGAAGAATCTTTGAGTCCCAGAGAAAGCACCATGGCAAATATATATATATATGAGATATAAAAAACTTTTATATCTCATATATTATATATATAGTATAATATACAATATATAATATATAATTATTGGTGGGCAGCAGAGGCTGGAGGTTTCTTCTCCTCATAATATATATATATAAAATATATTTGAGATGGAGTCTTGCTCTATTGCCCCGGCTGGAGTGTAGTGGTGCGATTTCGGCTCACTGCAACCTCCACCTCCCAGATTCAAGTGATTCTCCTGCCTCAGACTCCTGAGTAGCTGGGATTACAGGTTCCTGACACCATGTCTGGCTAATTTTTGTATTTTTAGTACAGACGAGGTTTCATTATGTTGGTCAGGCTGGCCTCGAACTCCTGACCTCAAGTGATCTACCCACCTTGGCCTCCCAAAGTGCCGGGATTACAGGCGTGAGCCACTGAGCCCAGCCTGGACCCGTATTTTTGTACAATGAGAGATTCACTTTTAGCTCTCACTCTAAGCAGGAAGTGGTTCTTTCTGACGAAAAAGGGGTTTAGGTGCCACATCTTCCATTTGCTGGACAATACAATGAGACAGACGGAGAGCGGTTACTGCAAGTACAAGTGATAACACTATGATGTCACTCCTGGGGTTAGCAAGCAACAAAGACTAAGGACTACTTGTGGTTGGAAACAACGGCCCTGAAGCCGGCGGTGCACACTGAGAGGCATCGTCCAAACAACTGGGGAAACACAAATGAGGCTCCACATCCCGATCAATCCTGTTTATCACAAGGGAAGAGGTTACGACTGGTTTTGTGCTAAAGAGAAATTAAAACTGAGATCAAAAGCAGTTGTATAACCTTTATGTTTATTTAAAATGCCCACATATATGGTACCCATGCAAAGCAAACTGTGCATAATTCTCATGGAGAGTGGTTTTTTTTGTTCCTAACAAAAATCTTTTGTTGTCCTCACAGGGTTGTGAGTTAAGGAACTCTTAGGTAATGTTGTATTGAGGTACCTTATTTGGTAGACCTGCTAAGACGTTGAAAGTCAATATCAGGGCTCAGAGCATGAAAATCCAAGGATCCCCTTTGTAGAACTCTGCCTTAACAGCTATTTTTATCTGGGTTTACTTCTGTTACAGATAATTTTAGGATTGTGGCTACCACGTTGAGTGTTTCTGTGAGCACAGAAGTTTTTCTCTCTCCGTTACTACCTCTTTGAGTTTTAGTGCCTTTAGTTAGAGAGATTAGGGGGAGAAAAGATTCGTTGTTTTTTTTTTTTTGGTATAATTGCTGAGTAGTGTAATTTTCTAATAATAATAATAAGCATTTCCTATAACTTAGGCACTGTTTTAGTTGCTTCACATGTATTAAATCAGTGACATTTCACAATCACATCACGAAATAGGTGCCATGTTTATCCCCATTTTACAGATGAAGAAGCTGAGGCACTGAGAGATTGGAAACTCGCCTGAGGGGAATAGCTAGTAAGCAGCAAGGCCAGGATGCAAACACAGGCAATCTGGTCCCTTACTGATGCCGTACTTCTCTTCAAAGTGCCCAGCCTTTCAGCAAGACTCTCCAAAAAGGTTGTAATGATAAGGTTGGTCTTAGCAGTCTCTGGGCATGGGGCTTGCTCATGTCACTGCTGGCCTAGGGTGGATTGCTTGCTGTCTGTGGGCCCTCTGTTGCCCCGATGACGAAGGGAAGGAGGTTGGAGGACACAGTGTCTTAAGTCAAGCATATGCATCACTCTGTTTAACTCCTGAGGCATCTGTGTTGGGCACATAGTGTTGAACAAATAATAACAGAGAATTAATATTCAATGACCTCTTGACTGATTTTCCCCTTGTATAATATATATTCCCAGGGAAGAAAATTTTCATAGTATCAAAGCAAAGTGGAAATCAGAAAATGTGAAGGTAGTCTAAACGTCTTGCAAGCAGAAGTTTGGTGGGACCAAACATACGATTTGGTTAATGGTCTGTTACTTTCAACTGAAAAGTTTGTTTTATATTAAAAATGGATCGTTTCATTTGAAGTACAATTGGTCCTCTGTATTCATGGGTTCTGTAGCCAAGGATTCAACCAACTTGGATGGAAAATATTTGAAAAAAAACTGCCTCTGTACTGAATAGGTACAGATGTTTTTTTCCTTGTCATCGTTCCCTAACCAACATAGTATAACAATGATTAACATAGTATTTACATTGCATTGGGTATTTTAAGTAATTTAGAGATGATTTAAAGTATACTGGGAGGATGTGCAAGGGTTCTATGCAAATACTATACCATTTTATACCAAAGACTTGAGCATCTGTGAGTTTTGGTATCTGTGGGGAGTCCTGGAACCAATCTTCCTCAGATACCAAGGGATGACTGTAGATTATCTGAAATAATCTATTGAGAGACCCCTCTTACACACCTGCACTGCAGCTTATCCCCTTTCAGTCACACAAACCCATGGGTACAAAACATTAACGCACACAAATACCAAAACAAAGAGACGGCCAGAGTGGTTGACAGGGTAAGCAAATTGCTTCCTAATCTAATACACAAAACCAGCCTTGCCACACCTAAGTAAACACTCTGTTCTGAGGTTGATACTGCCCTCCACGCCACAAATGATATTGGCCTCCAAAACACAAAGCTGCAGCAAAATGCACCAAGTTCTATGGCCCAATGGGTGGGCTTTCCAACTGGGCTCTTGTGAAAGAGCAGTGCAGGTGAGGGCTGGGCTGCCAGTGGGCTCAGGCTGTCACCAAGCTGGTGCCTTTCTGGAACCTGAGGCCTGAGGCTTTGTTTCCTGGCTAGGGATATTTTCTCAGAGTTGGAAATACTCTCCCTCCCTTGCTTTCCTTCATTCCCAGCCCCTGTATATTAAATCTGCATCATTCTCAGAGCTCTCTGTGGAACTGAAACAATGCAAGAATCTGGCTGAGACTTCCTCTGCTTGCCTAACTTCTTTCGGTTTCTGTTTGGTCCAATGGAATATGAGAGAAAGATTAAAAGCAGACTGTATAAAGCAAAATGACTAAACCATTTCTCGTAAAGGGCAATTTTTTTTTTCAAAGAAAATCAGAAAGATTGCTTTGCCTGAAATAATTGTTACAATAAAGTATATTTTGAAATTACTTTTTTTTTTTTTTTGGAGACAGAGTCTTGCTCTGCCTCTCAGGCTGGAGTGCAGGGGTAGAAAAATAGTTCACTGCCGCCTCAAACTCCTGGGCACAAGTGATTCTCCTGCCTCAGCCTCCCAAGTAGCTGGGACTACAGACATGTGCTGCTGTGTCTTGCTAATATTTTTATTTTTGTAGAGATGGGGTCTTGCTGTGTTGTCCAGGCTGGTCTCAAACTCCTGGCCTAAAGTGATCCTCCCGCCTTGGCCTCCCAAAGCACTGGGAATACAAGCATGGGCTACCATGCCTGGCTGAATTCAATTTTTAAGTTTAATATGATCTGTTGCTCAGAAAAACCGTGGTTATTAGCATACACTTAGCATGGAAGGTGAAATACGTGTGTTGATGATTACCTTTTCCTTCTATAAACACTAAGACCCACCGTAAGTGCCTTCACATGTAGCATCTCATCTCATGTAATCCTCGTGAGTGACCTGCAAGACAAGCTATTTCAGACAGGAGTCTGAGAGGCTGTGACCTTGCTAACATCCAAAACCAGTTAGGTGTGAATGGAGACTCAAATCCAGATTTCCTATTGCCAAATACTGTGTTCTTCCTATTACAGGACTCTGCTTAAGTACACCATCCTAAAAATGTTGCTTTTCAGTTATTTTCTAAAACTCCTCACAACCCAGAGAAGTCAAAGGCTTGTTGTAGTCCGGTTTGCAATGTCAGAGCCTTCATATGTCAGGAAATATTTGGAGCGCTGGGTGGGCAGGAGGGCCTTATGTTTGTAACATTGAATTCCACAACCCCGGGCCTCCCTGCAGTCTTTGACTAGCGAAGGGTTAAGTGGAGCATAGTCATTCCTGATTCGTGGTACTCAAAGAGCCTAAGCCGGGAACTCAGATAATGGAAATGAATTATGTGATTCAATTATACTGTTCAGTTAAAGGTGAGTAATTATAGTCATCTTCGTACTTTGTAGTCTTAACCTTGTGGCATTTCCTGACTCTGACATACTTTGGCATGATTATATCTACCAGCTGGGACTATGACTCATTCCTTTGAGCTATTCTCTGCTTATTGTTCTTATTTGTGATGGGGAGATATCTCTTTTAAATCTGCACCCAAAGGACCAATTACTATTATTTCTTTTATAGATGTAGCTTAACACAGTGCTGGAACACAGTGAATGCCCAATAAATGGTGGTTATAATAATTAAAAATCAAGGTTTGCACAGGAACCTGCTGAACAAGTGATTTTTGAAGCACTATAGTCACCTAATAACTTGGGAAAGTTGTGAACATTTTTCTTTCTTTTTTTTTTCCTGAAATGGAGTCTCACTCTGTCACCCAGGCTGGAGTACAGTGGACCGATCTCGACTCACTGCAACCTCCACCTCTCGGGTTTAAGTGATTCTCCTGCCTCAGCTCCCCCAGTAACTGGGATTGCAGGCATGTGCTGCCACACCTGGCTAATTTTTGTATTTTTAGTAGAGGCAGGGTTTTACCATGATGCCCAGGCTGGTCTTGAACTCCTGACCTCAAGTGATCTGCCTGCTTCAGCCTCCCAAAGTGCTGGGATTATAGGCATCAGCCACTGTGCCTGGCTGTGAACGTTTTTCAAGTGGCCACATCTGAAACCCAAAGAAAGAGCAAAAGAAATGATAGCCATAGCATCTTTTTATTTAACCATTTTATTTTTTCGATTATTTAGTGAAAAAGATAGATAAGGACTTTTCAAAATTAACACTCTCTTTATAAAGAATTATGATTTTGGAATAATAATGTGAACATGTTTGACTGGAAGAGCTTTGACAGGCTTCCAATCATCATCTGGTATTGATAAAACACTTCCTGAAGGGCCACTTTGAGTTGGCACCTGCCTGCTCCAGCTCCACTCCACTGCAGAGATCAAATAACTGTCTCTGGATCCCTAGTCCATCCAGTTGGTCCTGAACCATCAGGAACAAACTTGGCAGAAAATTAAACACCTAATTCTTTTTCTTTCTTTTTCTTTTTTTTGAGACAGAGTCTTGCTCTGTCACCCAGGCTGGAGTGCAGTGGTGTGATCTCGGCTCACTGCAACTTTCACCTCCTGGGTTCAAGCAATTCTTGTGCTTCAGCCTCCCGAGTAGCTGGGATTACAGGCATGCACCACCATGCACAGCTAATTTTTGTATTTTCAGTAGAGATGGGGTTTTACCATGTTGGCCAGGCTGGTCTTGAACTCCCGACCTCAGGTGGTCCGCCCGCCTCAGCCTCCCAAAGTGCTAGGATTACAGGCATGAATCACCGTGCCCGGCCTAAACACCTAATTCTTATGAGCAGGTAAGGTATGAAGTCAGTGTTAAGTGCCCAGTGAACTGTGGCCATCCAACTCCCATTGTGGGCATTTAGTTTCTGATTTCTACTCCATTTCCCTTGACTTAGACATTTCTACTACTGTGCTCCCTTTATCAAAATAGACAATCTTCGCCCAGAAAAGAGGTTGGTTGGACAATTGCATTTTAAGGGCAGGGGGAAAAGGGCAAGGTGCAGAAAACAAGGGGGCATATTGTAGACATTTAAAAAATAATAATAAAAGGAACTAAAAGTTGGTCTTCTATTATCACCACGAGCTGACCATCATCCTAAACAATGTCAGTGACAAAATGCTCTCATGCTCTGCCAAATCTTTTGTTGGTCTAAGTTCTAAACAACTGACTTTTAATAATTATAATAAGCTTATACATAAGCTTCAAAGGAGCAATTTTTATTATTGTCCTTTACACATTGTACTTTCCATGGAATCTAATTCTAAGGACTCCTAGTTATACAATTGGTCTCCAACAGAGGCACACTCAGACCCATGTTTGTAATGATTCAAAAGCATTTGAGTTCAGTTAGGGTTCAAATTTGTCTCTCTATTCCTTTGGGAGCAAATATTCTTGCATTTAACCAGGGGATTAAAAATGAAAGTGATAGAACAGTGACATGAAGAACATGATCACTTGGAGTTTTTATGTGTGTTTATAATTTTAAACAGAGAAACAATGTGAACTGCAAGATTCATTACTACAAGAGGCCAATATGTATGTACGAGTTTTTTTCTCCTTTCAAAAAATACATAAATGTAAATTAGAAAGAATTACTATATTTTTTCCTTTTATATATTTTAATATGTATTTTATTATTTTTTATTATTATTATTTTAACAGGCTGATTATACATAAGCAGTTCAATAAAAAAATTTCAGCATGTTTTTTTAAACATGATTATTAAACTTATTTCATGATTATTACTAAAAAATAATTGTTTTCTATGGAGAGTGTTAAAAATAGTTCACTCAAGGTCTTAAATACTCTGGCTACAACACTGAGTCCGAGCTCACACCACTTCTTTTGCACTGTGGTTTGGATTATAGGCCATTCTTTTCCCCAGTGGACTCATTCCAGTATAGGGGGAAAATATTTCTTTCCCATTGCTAGGTTCATGGTGAGGCCCTTCTGTCAAAAGACCGATTAATAAGAGAAAAGCATACAAAGTATTCAGTGTAAGTTTTATGTGGTATAGGAGCCTTCAGAAGGAAATGAAGCCCCGAAGAAGCAGGGAAACCTGTCTATTTTTATGCTTAGGTTCGATGAAGAGTGGACAGTTGTGAAATGGGTGATTGGACAAAGAGGGTATGATCTAATGGTAACAAACTGGAGGAGCTTAGCAAGGCCTGTTTTGTTCAGATTCTTCTCTGTCCCCGTGTCTTCAGAGATAAAGATGTTCTTTTCCTCTGGGTATGGGGAGAGCGTCTCTGAAATGAGGGTCTCATGACCTGCTTCAGGAGAGAAGGGTGACGGGAATGTGAGAGTGACCTTCCTGCTTTTGCAGTTTGTTCAAATGCCAAGGCACCTTATTTTGGGGTAGCATATTCTGAACCCCATCACCATCATTTATCATGGTCTCCTTATTCTTAGTTTATTTTCTACTGAAATACCAGCCTGCTTTGTACCAGACCTACTAGAGTTTTGACAGTTGAAGGAGTCAATGACCATATCTCCCTGACAGCAAGTATTGAGATGAAATGAAAAGTCTAGTTAATCATCTACATCTTTTGTTTACTCAAAGATAGACATCTGGTTAATTGAACATTTTTATTAGTATAATGATATGGTTGATGCTAGTCTGGTATACTTTTATCTTTCAAGTTCATTAATGGATAATAGTCATGTAGGTGTCCTTCCTATCAGTCAGTAAGAATGGTTAATGTTGGCAAAATTAGTCTCTGCTGAATAGAACCCGAATCAGCCATGACTACAGGATCCTATTTGAGCTTCCTTTAGCCAGTACTGGTTTCAAGGGCTTGATTATAATTTGGGCCCCATGTGGTCCAATCTCAAAGTGCTTCAAATAAGTCATTGTTCAATAGAAAAATATGACTAATACCAACTTTATTTTTAACTTGTCTAGAGAAACCGTAAAAGGAGAGAAGGAAATACATCCTTAATTTATACCATATTATCTTCAAAATCTTATTTTTCCATTTCAGCCACTCTTAAGGTGGTCTTTACAGAAATGAGCTGTCCTTCCCTATATCTCTCTCCAGCACCCTTAATTCCCAATCAATAAGCAACTCTAAACCCCAAGAAACAAAAACTCTACCATATCCAGCTCCTTTTCTTCTCTTGTTGTTTCCTGTCTCTTCCATTCCTTCTGCTCTCCAGTTCTCTTTCCATTTCCCTGATTCTGCATCATACGAGTACAGAGAGCAGAGCTAAATGAGCAAAGCCCACTTTTTAAAAAGCCTGTAGGAAAGAAAGGTATGCTGTGAACACACACAATAATGACTTTTGTCTCTAAAAGCTTCCTAGGTGTGCTGCTTTAGGAATTATACCTACATGACTGTTATACTTTGATATAGTGCTATACAAATAATATATTTACTTTTTTCCCCTTGGACAGGTAGCACTAATCAGAAGCCATCTAAGGGACTTAAACTCAACACTTGATTAATTGGACCTAATAGAAATCTACAGAATACTCCACCCATCAACCACAGGATATACATTCTTTTTATCTGCACACAGAACATATTTTAAGATTGACCACATGCTCAGCCATAAAGCAAGTCTCAATAAATTCAAAATAATTGAAATCATACCAACCATACTCTCAGAACATATTGGAATAAAAGTAGAATTCAATATCAGGAAGATCTCTCAAAACCACACATGCAAATTAAACAACTTGCTCCTGAATGACTTTTGGTAAAACAGCAAAATTAAGGCAGAAATAAAGAAATTCTTTGAAATAAATGAAAACAAATAGGCAGCACAGCTAAAATCTCTGTGATGCAGCAAAAGTAGTGTTAAGAGGAAAGTTTATGGTGCTAAATGTCTATATCAAAAAGTTAGAAATATATCCAATTAACGATCTAACAGCACACCTAGAGGAACTAGAAAAACCAGAACAAACTGACCTCAAAGCTAGCAGAAGAAAGGAAATAATTAAAATCAGAGCTGAGCTGAATGAAATTGAGACCTCCAAATTCATACAAAGAATCAACAAAACCAAAATTTGTTCTTTGAAAAGGTAAACAAGATTTATAGACCACTAGCTATATTAACAAAGAAAAAAAGAGAGAAGATCCAAATAAGCACAATTAGAAATGACAAAAGTGACGTTACAACCAATCCCACAGAATACAAAAGCTTCTCAGAGAGTATTATGAGTACCTCTACACACACAAACTAGAAAATCTAGAGGAAATGGATAAATTTCTGGAAATGTACAATTCCCAAGATTGAATCAGGAAGAAATTGAAACACTGACCAGACCAACATCGAGTTCTGAAATGGAATCATAATTTTAAAAAAACCTACTAACCAAAAAAAGCCCTGAACCAGATGGATTCACAGTCAAATTCTACCAGATACACAAAGGAGGGCTGGTACCAATTCTAATGAAACTATTCCAAAAAAATCGAGGAGGAGGGACTCCTCCCTAACTCATTCTGTAAAGCCAGGATCACTCTGAAACCAAAATCTGACAGAAGACACGATGAAAAAAGAAAACTACAGGCCAATATGCCTGATTAACATAGACACAAAAATCCTCAAAATGCTAGCAAATCAAATTCAATAACATATGAAAGAGTTAATTCACCATGATCAAGTAGACTTCATTTCTGGGATGCAAAGTTGGTTCAACATACTACACAAATCAATAAATATGATTCACCACATAAACAGAATTAAAAACAAAAACCTATATGATCATCTCCATAGATGCAGAAAGAACTTTCAATAAAATCCAACATCCCTTCATAATAAAATCCCTCAATAGATGAGTCATCAAAGGAACATAACTCAAAATAATAAGAGCCATCTACGACAAACCCACAGCCAACATCATACTGAAAGGGCAAAAACTGGAAACATTTCCCTTGAGAACTGGAACAAGAGAAGGATGATGACTGTCACCACTCCTATTCAACACAGTACTGGAAGTACTAGCCAGAGCAATCAGGCAAGAGAAAGAAACAAAAGGCACATAAATAGAAAAAGGAGGTCAAACTATCTCTCTTTGTGGATGATTTGATTCTATACCTGGAAAACCCAAAGACTTTACCAAAAATCTCCTGGAACTGATGACTTCAGTAAGTTTCAGGATACAAAATCGATGTACAAAATCCTGTAGCATTTCTATACACCAGTAACATTCAAGCTGAGAACCAAATCAAGAATGCAATCCCATTTATAATAGCCACACAAGAAAATAAAATACCTAGGAATACATCTAACCAAGGAGGTAAAAGATCTCTACAAGGAGTACCACAATACACTCCTGAAAGAAATCATAGATGTCACAAACAAATGGAAAAGCATTCTATGCTCGTGGATTGGAAGAATCAATATCATCAAAATGGCCATATTGCCCAAAGCAATCTACAGGCTCAATGCTATTCCTATCAAACTACCAATGTTGTTTTACACAGAATTGAAAAAAACTATTCTAAAATTCATGTGGAACCAAAGAAGAGTCCAAATAACCAAAGCAATCTTAAGCAAAAGAATAAAGACAGAGGCATCACTTACTTGACTTCAAACTATACTAAGGCTACCACAACCCAAAGAGAATAGTACTGGTACAAACACAGACACATAGACCAATGGAACAGAATAGTGAACTCAGAAATAAAGCTGCACACTTACAGCCTCCTAATTGTCCACAAAGCTGACAAAAACAAGCAATGGAGAAAGGACTCCCTATTCAATAAATGGTACTGGGATAGCTCGCTAGCCGTATGCAGAAGAAAGAAACTAGACTCTTTCCTTTCATCAAATAAAAAATTAACTCAAGATGGATTAGAAATTTAAATGTTACTACATACCCACAAAAAATAAAAATAAAAATAAAAATAGACAAAAATTTTTAAAAGTTTTAAATATAAGACCTCAAACTACAAGAATCCTAGAAGAGGCCAGGCTCGGTGGCTCACACATGTAATCCCCGCACTTTGGGAGGCCGAGATGGGTGGATCACAGGGTCAGGAGCTCGAGACCTGTCTGGCCAATGTGGTGAAACTCCATCTTTACTGAAAATACAAAAATTACCCAGGTGTGGTGGCGGGTGCCTGTAGTCCCAGCTACTTGGGAGGCTGAGGCAGGAGAATCACTTGAACCCGGGAGGCAGAGGTTGCAGTGATCCGAGATCACACCACTGAACTCTAGCCTGGCCAACAGAGAGAGACTCAAAAAAAAAAAAAAAAAAAAAAAAAGAAAAGAATCCTATAAGAAAACTTAGAAACACTCTGGACATTGGACATGGAAAGAATTTATGATTAAGTTCTGCACAGCAATTACAACAAACCAAAAATTGACAAATGGGACCTAATTAAAGAACTTCTGCATAGCAAAAGAAACTATGAACAAGGTAAACAGACAACCTACAGAACAGGAGAAAATATTTACAAACTATGCATCTAACAAAGGCCCAATACTCAGAACCTATAAGGAGCTTAAATGATTGAACAAGCACAAAATAAATGACCCCATTAAAAATGGACAAAAGACATGAACAGATACTTCTCAAAAGAAGACATGCAAGCAGCTAACAAACATATTTTAAAAAATGCTCAATATCACTAATCAGAGAAATGCAAATCAAAACCACAATTAGATACCATCTTACATCAGTCGGAATGGCTATTATTAAAACATCAAGAAACAACAGATGTTGGTGAGGCTGTGGAGAAAAGGGAACACTTATACACTATTTGTGAGAATGTAAATTAATTCATCCACCATGCAAAGTGGCTTGACGATTTCCCGAGGAACTTAAAATGGAACTACCATTCGACTCAGCAATCCCGTTACTAGGTATATATCTAAAAGAAAACAAATTGTTCTCAGAAAGGACATGTGCACTTGTTTGTTCATTGTGGCACTATTCACAATAGCAAAGACATTGAATCAACATAGGTACACATTCAATGGCAGGTTGGATAAAGAAAATGTAGTATATATATACATATCATGGAATGGCATGCAGCCATAAAAAAGAACAAAATCATTCCTTTGCAGCAACATGGATGCAGCTGGAGGCTATTATATTAAGTGAATTAACCCAGGAACATAAAACCAAACACTGCACATTCTCACTTGTAAGTGGGAGCTAAGCACTGGGCACTCCTGGACATAAAGATGGGAACAGTAGACACTGCAGACACTAGAGCAGGGAGGGAGTGGGGAAGAAAGGGTTGGAAAACTATTGGGTACTATGCTCAGTACCTGGGTGATGGGATCATTCATATCCCAAACCTCAGCATCACACAACATACCCAGATGACAACCCTGCACATGTACCCACTGGATCTTAAACAAAAGTTGGAAAAAAAAAAGATCAAAAGGCACAGGGAACTATAATGTTTGAGACTGATGACAGACCAAAATGCCTTAACAAGTCACTTGATTCAGGCCTCACTCAGCTCCAAGTCATTTCCATTTAATGGCTGCTCCGAGGCCTGTGCAAAGTGGTTCTCTGGTCTCAGTCCAGTCATTGGTGGTCAACTGTCCATGACCAATGGCCTTATTGTTTCACTGTGATGTGTTGGTTGCTGAGCTGTGTCAAATCTGCTTTCCTATTTCTCCTGTAAATATGAGCTCAGGTACTACACTGTGGTTGTGGGGAGAAGTTTAGGAGCGGAAAGGACATTTTAAAATGTAAAATTACTATTGGCTATTGCTTGTTTTTTGCTCCAGGGGACCGGAAAAACAAGCTCAACCAGTGTCAAACTCCAAGAAGTCTATGAAGCTGCATGTTAATGGCTCAGGCCAGGTGTAATAAATTGCCAGGAACAGGGCATTTCCAGGTTGTTGTGGATTCTGAGGGAAAGTGGCATTTTCACAGGCTCCTGATTATTCTGAAATGGAGTGTTTTTAGACATGCTAAGGAAATATACAACTGCACTTTCCATAGGCTAATCTTTCCAAAAGGGTGTCTAGTGTTATGGCTGGAGATGTTTTGTCTTAGTTGCTGTGATGGTTTTTTGATGAGTGAACTTTCTCTTTTTTCCTTTTCTCCAATTTCATAGCCCAGTTTACTAGTTCACTTCCTATTGCACATTCACTCTGTCGAATGCAGTTTCAGATGACTGGCATTTTGTCTTGATCAAAGCTAAGAAGGATTTTATGTTTGCTCTGTTTACTAGTTCCAAGTCAATGCGGTAATTTTTAGGAGATAGTAGAGAATCAGCCAGATACACAGTTCTTCACTTAATTGGAGACCATGAACCCAACTGTGTGGACCCCAGGAAGTCCCAATGCAGGAATTATTATTATTATTATTATTATTATTTTTGAGACGGAGTCTCGCTCTGTCGCCCAGGCTGGAGTGCAGTGGCCGGTCTCGGCTCACTGCAAGCTCCGCCTCTGGTTCACGCCATTCTCCTGCCTCAGCCTTCCGAATAGCTGGGACTACAGGCACCCGCCACCTCGCCCGGCTAGTTTTTTGTATTTTTTAGTAGAGACGGGGTTTCACTGTGTTAGCCAGGAGGGTCTTGATCTCCTGACCTCGTGATCTGCCCGTCTCGGCCTCCCAAAGTGCTGGGATTACAGGCTTCAGCCACCGCGCCCGGCCAGGAATTATTAAAAGAATATGAATTTAGATGATAAACCCAGGACAAACTGATACAGCTTATTCCAGGGCTGGTCTATTCTTTCTGAAAGCAGAACTTCATCTAGTAACTCAAGTAAAAATCAAGTAAAAAGGGGAGTCGATTTTTTCCATTTGTTTCTCCACTTTCATTTTCTCTGGAGTCAGTGACCTGTGGGCTTCTTTATGATCCTTGAGTTGGAGGGACCCAGGGGCCACAGTCCTGGTGCCCTCCTCCTCTCAAGAAAATCTCTCAGGTCAATAACCTTTTATTTCTGACCTTTTAACCGGCTCAAGTGGGCCATGAAAACCTAAATGCCATTCTTTTGGATTCCTGGGAAGCTCCAAGTCTCTTGACTCCAATTCTCTAGGGGAGTTTTACTCCCATATATTCAGGTCATTGATCCTGCAATAACAGCCCCAAGTCATTTGTGCAAGTCACTTCTCCACGAAGGAAAAGCTGCTGCTGAATAGCATCAAGGATGATGTCACTAGATAGCTATAGTCCTCTCCAAAGTCATGAAGCTCTCGTTTCTAGGGGCTGGGAGACTTGGAGAAGCATTAGTAATAGGATGCAGATTGCCATCTTAGTGGAAAAGCTTGAAAGACAGATCAACAAGACAAGTTGCTGCTTATTCTGAGATATATTGAAATTTTTATCCAGAGATCCTGTGGGCAGCACATGGATCTTAAAATAAGAAAGCAGATAGCACCTGTTCTCCAATGTGCTTCTGGTGCCCACGTTTTGACTTGACATGATTTGGATAGAAACATTACAGGCAATGACAATGGCTTGCCAGAAATATTTGAATACAACTTGACGTTTCTGCACAAGGCTGACCTGCAAAACAGTAAGAGCCGAAGTCAGACTGGGGAAGTATGGGTCTACTGTTCTCTAAGGAACTTTGAAGTCCCACCCTAGGCAGGTGGTCTTTTCTATAAAACTTGATTAAATCACCAGTCATGTCGTTTTTAGAGAATTAAGTATCCTTTTTTGAATTAGGAAACTGATATTTTACTTGAACAATTCCAGAGACCTTGACTGAGGGTCAACCAATACCTGGATTCTAGCCCTGGCTGTGTCAGTGTTTAGCTGTACCATCTTGGACTTTTAAATTCACTTTCTCATAATTTCTGCATCTGGGCAATGGGAACACCATTATCAGCATGCCTATTTCATAGGGTTGTTGTAGCAACCAGTAATAGATGTGGAAATGCTTTGACAATAGTGAAAGCAATTATGCTCATTGTGTCCTTAGAATTTATTCAAACTTTTCTTGACAATGCCTTGGGGAAATGAGTTTCAAAAGTAGGCTACTCACCATATAAGTGATACTTCTTCACCAATCTGCCAATTTTAGGGAGGGCGTAAGGCAGGAGGGTGGCAACACTTAACTTTGTGTTTTTCAGGCCTTAGTGTGAACTTTATACAGAATGTCTCTTTATCATTTTATTTATCAAGAAGGCTTATTTTTTAAAATATGAGATTTTGCAGCTAAATGGCTGAGAAATAAGCTGATGAATATAAACTTTATAATTCAACAGTTATCTCCATGTTTATAGCATCAATCATACATTTATTTTATTCCACACCAAGATACTGAATGAAGAGTTTAGAGTTTATGTAAATCTTATGTAAATCATTCATCTTCCCTAATGCATGTTGGCTACCCTGCTGTGTGAGATGTGACTTCAGTTTTTTGCTTCTACTTTATAAACATAAGAGAAACAGAAAATTATTTAGTAAAGGCATTATTAGCAGGAGAGCAGTGATTTTGGTTGAATCACTGCTGGGCTTGGCAAATTAATTTTTGCCTGCATGGTAGGTAGGTTCATATTTAGTAAATGATTTGTGGCTCTCAACAAGTGAGGGGCTATTGTGAATTTGACCAGACTGTTAAACCTCATTTCATTAAAATATGTAGTCCTCTGATTCCCTTAAATCTTTGCCTCAGGCTTTTCTTCTATGCCAAACAAAATGGTTGCTTCTGTTGTTGAAATGACTGGTAAATGACAAAAGAACTCTCCTGTGGTAAAATGACATTGCAGTTAGATATATTACTTTCATCTAATTTAGGTTATACTATTTCATTAAATTTCCTAAGAACTCTTTACAAATAAATCTATATTTAAATATGTCAATAATCCACACATTTTTTGTTGTAAAATATTAAAATAACATGAAAAGCTCCTGAAGGAAGCACTAAACATGGAAAGGAACAACCAGTACCAGCCACTGCAAAAACATGCCAAATTGGAAAGACCATTGATGCTAGGAAGAAACTGCATCAACTAACGAGCGAAATAACCAGCTAACATCATAATGACAGGATCAAATTCATACATAACAATATTAACCTTAAATGTAAATGGGCTAAATGCTCCAATTAAAAGACATAGACTGGCAAATTGGAAAAAGAGTCAAGAACCACCAGTGTGCTGTATTCAGGAGACCCATCTTACAGGCAGAGACACACATAGGCTGAAAATCAAGGGATGGAGGAAGATCTACCAAGCAAATGGAAAACAAAAAAAAGCAGGCATTGCAATCCTAGTCTCTGATAAAACAGACTTTAAGCCAACAAAGATCAAAAGACACAAAGAAGAGCATTACATACTGGTAAAGGGATCAATTCAACAAGAAGAGCTAACTATCCTAAATATACATGTACCCAATACAGGAGCACTTAGATTCATACAGCAAGTCCTTAGAGACATACAAAGAGACTTAGACTCCCACACAATAATAACGGGAGACTTTAACACCCCACTGTCAACATTAGACAGATCAATGAGACAGAAAGTTAACCAGGATATCCAGGAATTGAACTCAGCTCAGAACCAAGTGGACCTAATAGACATCTACAGAACTCTTCACCCCAAATCAACAGAATATACATTCTTCTCAGCATCACATTCCAAATTTGAACACATAGTTGGAAGTAAAGCACTCCTCAGCAAATGTAAAACAACAGAAATTATAACAAACTGTCTCTCAGACCACAGTGCAATCAAACTAGAACTCAGGATTAAGAAACTCACTCAAAACCACTCAACTACATGGAAACTGAACAACCTGCTCCTGAATGACTACTGGGTACATAACAGAATGAAGGCAGAAATAAAGATGTTCTTTGAAACCAATGGGAACAAAGATACAACATACCAGAATCTCTGGGACACATTTAAAGCAGTGTGTAGAGGGAAATTTATAGCACTAAATGCCCACAAGAGAAAGCAGGAAAGATCTAAAATTGACACCCTGACATCACAATTAAAAGAACTAGAGAAGCAAGAGCAAACATTCAAAAGCCAGCAGAAGGCAAGAAATAACTAAGATCAGAGCAGAACTGAAGGAGATAGAGACACAAAAAACCTTTCAAAAAAATCAATGAATCCAGGAGCTGGTTTTTTTGAAAAGATCAACAAAATTGATAGACCACTAGCAAGACTAATAAAGAAGAAAGACAGAATAATCAAATAGGTGTGATAAAAAATGATAAAGGGGATATCATCACTGATCCCACAGTAATACAAACTACCATCAGAGAATACTACAAACACCGCTATGCAAATAAACTAGAAAATCTAGAAGAAATGGATAAATTCCTGGACACATACACCATCCCAAGACTAAAGCAGGAAGAAGCTGAATCCCTGAATAGACCAATAACAGACTCTGAAATTCAGGCAATAATTAATAGCCTACCAACCAAAAAAAGTCCAGGACCAGATGGATTCACAGCTGAATTCTACCAGAGGTACAAAGAGAAGCTGGTACCATTCCTTCTGAAACTATTCCAATCAATAAAAAAAGAGGGAATCCTCCCTAACTCATTTTATGAGGCCAGCATCATCCTGATACCAAAGCCTGGCAGAGGCACAACAAAAAAAGAGAATTTTAGACCAATATCCCTGATGAACATTGATGCAAAAATCCTCAATAAAATACTGGCAAACCGAATCCAGCAGCACATCAAAAAGCTTATCCAAAACAGCATGGTACTGGTACCAAAACAGAGATATAGACCAATGGAACAGAACAGAGCCCTCAGAAATAATACCACACATCTATAACCATCTGATCTTTGACAAACCTGACAATAACAAGAAATGGGGAAAGGATTCCCTATTTAATAAATGGTGCTGGGAAAACTGGCTAGCCACATGTAGAAAGTTGAAACTGGATCCCTTCCTTACACCTTATACAAAAATTAATTCCAGATGGATTAAAGAGTTAAACATAAGACCTAAAACCATAAAAACCCTAGAAGAAAACCTAGGCAACACCATTCAGGACATAGGCATGGGCAAATACCAAGGGCAATGACAACAAAAGCCAAAATAGACAATGGGATCTAATTAAACTAAGGAGCTTCTGCACAGCAAAACAAACTATCATCAGAATGAACAGGCAATCTACAGAATGGGAGAAAATTTTTGCAATCTACCCATCTGACAAAGGGCTAATATCCAGAACCTACAAAAAACTTAAACAAATTTACAAGAAAAAAATCAAACAACCCCATCGAAAAGTGGGTGAAGGATATGAACAGACAGTTCTCAAAAGAAGACATTTATGCAGCCAACAGACACATGAAAAAATGCTCATCATCACTGGCCATCAGAGAAATGCAAATCAAAACCACAATGAGATACCATAGCACACCAGTTAGAATGGCGATCATTAAAAAGTCAGGAAACAACAGGTGCTGGAGAGGATGTGAAGAAATAGGAACACTTTTACAATGTTGGTGGGACTGTAAACTAGTTCAACCATTGTGGAAGACAGTGTGGCGATTCCTCAAGGATCTAGAAGTAGAAATACTGTTTGACCCAGCAATCCCATTATTGGGTATATACCCAAAGGATTGTAAATCATGCTGCTATAAAGACACATGCACATGTATGTTTATTGCAGCACTATTCACAATAGCAAAGACTTGGAACTGACCCAAATGTCCATCAATGATAGACTGGATTAAGAAAATGTGGCACATATACACCATGGAATATTATGCAGCCATAAAAAAGGATGAGTTCGTGTCCTTTGTAGGGAAATGGATGAAGTTGGAAATAATCATTCTGAGTAAACTATCCCAAGGACAGAAAACCAAACACCGCATGTTCTCACTCATAGTTGGGAATTGAACAATGAGAAGACTTGGACACAGGGTGGGGAACATCACACACCAGGGCCTGTGGTGGGATGGGGTGAGGTGGGGTGGGGAGGGATAGCATTAGGAGATATACCTAATGTAAATGATGTGTTAATGGGTGCAGTACACCAACATGGCACGTGTGTACGTATGTAACAAACCTGCATATTGTGCACATGTATCCTAGAACTTAAAGCATAATAAAATAAATAAATAAATAAAATAATACTGAAAATCAAAGCTTTCTTGCCAAATTGTCCCATTCTTCTCTCTCCAGTGACTCTGACCCACTTTCCCCTCTTTTTTTTTTTTTTTTGAGACAGAGTCATGCTCCGTCACCCAGGCTGGAGTGCAATGGGGTGATCTCAGCCCACTGCAACCTCTACCTCCTGGGTTCAAGCGATTCTCCTGCCTCAGCCTCCAGAGTAGCTGAGATTACAGGCGCCCACCACGACGCCCAGTTAATTTTTGTATTTTTAGTAGAGACGGGGTTTCACCGTGTTGACAAGGCTGGTCTCGAACTCCTGACCTCAGTGATCCACCCGCCTTGGCCTCCCAAAGTGCTGGGATTACAGGTGTGAGCCACTGTGCCCAGCCTCCCCTCTTTTCTCTATCTATTTACATTTATATGTGTATATGTGCATATAAAAAAGTATATTTTGTTTTTGTTTTGGGTATGTGTGTATATATTTTAGCATACATGGGGTTATGTTTGCTTTTCAACTTGCTCTTTATTCCCTGAATATGTTTTGGAGATCTTTCCAAGTTTCTACCTGAGGATCTATATCATTTTTTAAAACTACTAGCTGATATTCTAAAATATAGGAGTACAATTTATTATGGTTTCATAGACTTCTTCTAATTTTTTTTATTAGAAACAATACTACAATGAATATACTTACACAGGCCAAATTTATAAGTGGAAATTTTGGGTAGAAGGGTATGAAGATTTTTGTTTACTAGAACAAAGGGAAAGGTAGTAGTAAGTTACATGTTGATTACGGTGTATCTATTTTGTTTGTGATAAAAGGTATTTTGGTTTCTATTTCTATTTTCATAATCATTTCCTCCTGAGTCCCCTTTGGAGGCTATACCTGTCCTCATCTATAGTTGACGAATATGCTATTACTCAAAATAATTCTGTCCCAGGAGCACATGGGTTACAGGGCCTTGGACACTGAACAATGCACAGAGACACCCAAACGAACAGTCCTTTGGAAAGAAAGCTGCTTTGCATAAAATTACCCTGGCCTTGGAGAAAGCAAGAGAATGTTTTGTTCTCCCCATTATGAGTTGGCAGAGGTGGCTGAGGATGAGGCAATGGGGGAGGTAGGCCATGTATATAATCTTCTCAGGAGCTAATGCGGACTGGGTGATGAAAGGCCTGGCTTCTGGGTGGAATGAAGGCCCTACTCAGAGGACAGGGTTTTGTGGTCTCCATGCCCCAGGGGTGGTTTTGTGGTCTCCGTGCCCCAGAGTGAGGCACCTAAGTCTCCTGGTACCAGCCAAGTGGTCACTGTGGTCACAGACTTCCTCTTTGAGAAAAAAGGAATGCAATGCTAAGGTGAGTCCTTTCTCTCCTTTCCAATGGAATATTTAAATTATGTTCACCTTTGATAAGAACATTTCTGACAATATAGCAGGTCAGTGAAACCCATATTTCTAAGTAGAAAGCGTAATAGATAAATCCAAGGCAAGAAAATATACAATTATCTATTTGCAATTATAATTATGTAGTTATCTACTTGCATAATAGATAAATCGAAAGCAAGGTTGAGAGTGTATAAGGTGAAAATGGCAAAATCAAGACAGCTGAGGATAAATATAATTATGGTCAGGCATGGTGGCTCATGCCTGTAATCCCAGCACTTTGGGGGGCTGAGGCAGGCATATCACCTAAGGTCAGGAGTTCGAGACCGGCCTGACCAACATGGTAAAACCCTGTCTCTACTAAAAATAGAAAATTATCTGGGTGTGATGGCACATGCCTATAATGCCAGCTACTCGGGAGGCTGAGGCTGGAGAATCGCTTGAGCTCAGAAGGTGAAGGTTGCAGTGAGCCAAGATTGTGCCATTGCACTCCAGCCTGGACAACAAGAGGGAAACTCCATCTCAAAATAATAATAATAATAATTATTATTATTATACTAGCTCACATGCATTGAACATATACCATGGACCAGGCACTGTGTATTATTGCTTCATAGCTCATTTCATCCTCCCAGCAACCTTATTATCCCATTTTATAGGCAAAGAAACTTGTGCTCAGAGAGGATGCAGAACCAGATCAAGGTCACATGGCTGGTGAGTGGTAGAGTCAGGCTTTGTATCCAGAGCATAAACTCTTAACCATTACTGTGTTTATAATTCTCTACACTCTTGCCTCATGGTGTTCTTTTTAAATTTTCTAATTTAAATTTTTTATTTCCATAGGTTTTTGGGGAACAGGTGGTGTTTGGTTACATGAATAAGTTCTTTAGTGGTGATTTCTGAGATTTTGGTGCACCCATCACCCAAGCAGTATATACTCTACCCAATTTGTAGTCTTTTATCCCTTACCCTTCTCCCACCCATTCCCCTGAGTCCCCAGAGTCTATTGTGTCATGCTAATGCCTTTGCATCATCATAGCTTTGCTCCCACTTATGAGTGAGGACATACGATGTCTGGTTTTCCATTCCTGAGTTACTTCACTTAGAATAATGGTCTCTTATTGCATCCAGATCGTTGCGAATGCCATTATTTCATTCCTTTTTATGGCTGAGGAGCATTCCGTGGTTTAAATATACCATAATTTTTCTATTCATTTGATTGATGGGCATTTGGGCTGGTTCCAAATTTTTGCGATTGCAAATTGTGCTGCTATAAATATGTGTGTGCAAGTATCTTTTTTGTATAGTGATTTCTTTTCCTCTGGATGGATACCCAGTAGTGGGATTGCTGGATCAAATGGTAGTTCTACTTTTAGTTCTTTAAGGAATCTCCACACTGTTTTCCCTAGTGGTTGTACTAATTTACATTCCCACCAGCAGTGTAAAAGTGTTCCCTTTTCACCACATCCCCACTAAACATCTCTTATTTTTTGATTTTTTGATTATGGCCATTCTTGAAGGAGTGAGGTGAAATCACATTGTGGTTTTGATTGGCATTTCCCTGATCATTAGTGTTGAGCATTTTTTCATATGTTTGTTGGCCATTTGTATATCTTCTTTTGAGAGTTGTCTATTCTCATTTGGTGTTCTGAGAGAGAAAGTTTTTTCTCTTCTCTTTTGAGACGGAGTTTTGCTCTTGTTGCTCAGGCTAGAGTGCAATGGCTCAATCTCAGCTCACTGCAACCTCCTTCTCCCAGGTTCAAGTGATTCTCCTGCCTCAACCTCCTGAGTAGCTGGGAGTACAGGTGCGTGCCACCACGCCTGGCTAATTTTTGTATTTTTAGTAGAGACGGGGTTTCACCATGTTGGCCAGGCTGGTCTTGAACTCCTGACCTCAAGTGATCCACCCCCCTTGGTCTCCCAAAGTGCTGGGATTACAGGCGTGAGCCACTGCATGTGGCTGAAAGTTTTTCTACATAGTTTGTTCATGTACCCCAAATTCCTGACTTCTTTCTCAGCAGGATGAGCTGGGGTGTACCTAAAGTTCTCCAGGCCGTAAACTCAAGGGAAGGACAAACCAATTCTGGTCCAAGTAGCAGATGAATTCCTTTAGAGGAGAAAGATGATTTCCCAAGCTGTAATACCTTGATAAAAATATACCTCAAGTCCAACCCTCTTAGCAACAATTTTATTCATTAAGCAAGCTTCTGCTATTATTATTCTTTTGTTGTTGTTGTTTTTGAGACAGAGTCTCACTCTGTTGCCCAGGCTGGAATGCAGTGGCACGATCTCAATGATCTCAGCTCACTGCAACTTCCACCTCCTGGGTTCAAGGATTCTCATGCCTCAACCTCCCAAGTAGCTGGGAGGTACATGCCTCCAGGTGCATGCCAACACACTTGGCTAATTTGTGTATTATTAGTAGAGATGTGGTTTTGCCATGTTGGCCAGGCTGGTCTCGAACTCCTGGTCTCAAGTGATCCACCTGTCTTGATCTCCCAGATTGCTGGGATTACAGGCATGAACTACTGTGCCTGGCCTTCTGCTATTATTTTGATTTTCCTACTGGGAACAGAAGGCTCTATGAGGTTAACGTGAGAAGTTTGGTCATTTTGGCCATTATGTTTATTCCTAAAGTAATACACTAGAATTTTGGATTGCTGGCCAATCTCCTGTGATTTCAGTGAAAATGACATAGACAGCATTCAGAGCAAGGAGAGAAAGAGGAAAGGGGTGTAGAGGAACACACTTCTCCCCTTGACCTGAGACGTAGGACGACTGGTAGCCAGAGTCTTCCTGGTCTTGAAGAGAACCTGCTGTCGATTGGTCTGGGGGCTGCTCTGTTTCCCTGGGAGCTGTTGGCCACTCTCATTCTATAGATTGGACTTGGAGAGTGACTCTGCATTCATTTACCAGCTTGTGCTTCAGTTTCGTGTGTATTTTAATTGACTTCCATTTCTTTCCACCCACTATTTTGACTCCCTTTGCTCTCTTACTATTCTCAGAGAACCTGAGTAATCACATGTAAAAATAAAATTTCTGCTCATGGGGATGCCACCTTTAGATGTGGGGGCTGGGGATGACTGATAGCTGTAGGCCATTTTAAGGGCCACAGCATCCACTGCTCATTTGTAAAAACTGACTTTCCTGCCAGTTTCCTGCCAGAACCAATTCAAATCAAAGTGTCAGTTTCTTGACTAAAATAACATTTTTTTTTTCCTTTTGCAAAAAGAGGTTTTCTGCAAAAAGATGGAGTCAGCCAGTGCCTTCTCGTGCTCCCGGGGAGATGGAAAAGCAGTGTGCTCTTCGACACCGCAGGAAGAGATAATTACTCCTCCCAGCCCTAGCCCCTCCTGGATTCTGCTCTTGACTGTGCCCAAGACTGAGTGGAGCAGAGACCCATGCTGGCAGCCCCTGGGGGCACACGCTCCAGGTCTCCATGGAAGCTTTGAAGTCCCAGCAGAAGGGCTCCAGCTACACATTATTGGAAAAGGCCAGGGCTCTGGTGAGAGTGACACAACCTCTTAATCCTCTCCTTACATTCCCGTGACACCCCTCCAACACACATACACACATATGTACACATGCACACACACTCACATGTGCACACACATATAGGCACACACATTCACAATACAAACATATACACAAATACACACTCACACGCATGTGCCCCTCCACATACACACTCTCACACACCTTTGTGCACACATATATACACATGTACACATACAAACACTACTCTAAGTAGGACTCAAGGCCGCATTTGTGATGATGTTGTATAAAACAAAGCAAATTTATTTTCCATTGTTCTCTAGGTAAACCTATACAACCTGACTTCATTTAGGTGCAAGGACATAAACAGCCTGGAATTTATCTTCTTAGTTGTACCATCAGGTTATTAAAGATCTTTCAAGCAGATGCCATTGTTGAATCACATTCACCAAAAAAAAGATCAAAAAATTGAAAAACAAAAAACATATTTTTTTCAGTCTGAGAAAAACTTGCTGGTTTAATTCAATTCCTTCCGCCTCGCCCCACCCTCATTTGTCATTAAGTTTTATCACAAGTTCAAGAAAGAAGGCATGACTATGTTTAATCTTTCAGATGACTGTTTCTTTGCAATTCCTTCAAACCTTAACAATTTTCCATTATGTCTTCCTTACCAAGATAAATGAAGGTGTATAACAAGCCTAAAGGGGTTGAGAAGTCTGGGAGGTGAGAGAGAGTGGGGAGAGAGAAAACTAGAAATGAACCAAGCTGAACACGCAGGCTAACTTAGGTGCCTTGTCTTAGATTTAACAGCAGGTCACCATGATTTACAAGTTAAGATCTCATTCCCTGCATCTTATATCCCCAAGACATGAGGAATGGAAGGAATGAAAATGTCATTTATTTCTTACCTCAATGACTTATAGATTTTTAAGGAGGTTCTCTTGGACCTCAGAGCAAGTTGCCCTTGACAGATGACTTTGCTACTGTATTTGATTTCACATTCCCACTAAGGAGTGCCAAGCAAAATCTGTTATGTTTTAAATTGCCATATAATTTCTGCCCCCTTCCCTCTACTCCACCAATATGCCAAACTAAAAGTAAATCACGCCAAAGTCTTTTAACCACACTCTTTAAATTGAAACAAGCATAAGGGACATTTGTCAAGCAGACATCTGGGCCCATGGTTTAGGAAGAAATTTACCAGGTAATGTTCAATTTTCCTTGACAAAGCACGGAGTCCGGCCCATTTGAGAGAGCATTCCAGGGCGATCTGAGGTGGCTGTAGTGCTTCCTTTTGCATCTGATATAGACAAATGACCTGCGAGAACACAAAAGGCTTTTAAAACGATCTAGTCATCCACCGGGTCAATTGAATCATCGAGTGTAGATGCTGCCTCCACCATATGGTCCAGGTCCAGCTGATGCAGCTTACAGAAATAGCCTCTGAACCTAAGGTGACTGAAGATGAAAAGAGAAAAAGAAGAAACAAATCTTAAAAATCAGGCTTAGTTCTTTCTCTCTTGAAGTTTCTGTATTGGCCAACCTGAGGAAGAGATTTTCCGGAAAAAAGTAATCTCATGTCCTGCAGACAAGGAAGATGGTTATTATGAAGTCATTTTGCTTTCTTTTTCTCTTCCTTCTCTTTCTTCCTCCTTCTCCTCTTTCTGCTCTTCCTCTTCCCGCCCCCTTCATCTCTTTCTCTCTATATTTCTCCCTCCCACTCTCTTCCTTTCCTTCTTTCAGGACATAGGAGAGCTTTGGTTACACAGAAGGCACCAATACTTTTTGCTCTTGCTTGATTTGGGTGAGGAGAATGCCTGGGCAGACAGAGGCAGTGTGTCCTGTGGGAATAGTGGCAGTAGCAGGAGCTCTGAAGGAGGTTGTCCTGCGCCGCTCTGCAGGAGAAGGAGAAGCCAGAAGGGTGGGAGGGAAATTCCAGAAGACCGATCAGTCTCTTGCTGCGAAAGGAGACGAAGAGGGCTGAGGAGTGAGCCATCCGAGAGGAACTTCAAGAGCTGGATTTCTGGGCCAAGAAATCCTTAAAATCCAAACAGGGGAGGTTTTCTAGGGAGACTGTGGATATAGCTTCTGAGGGGAAGCTATTGTGAACATGGAATTTAGAACCAGATAACAGCTTTGTTCCTGTTTAGAGTGTATTACCCACAGCGCCTTGTGTCTGATGAGGACAGTAGTAGAATTTCAAAAATTCCCCTGAAACGAATCAGTTGGCTAACATCTGGCAGGCCGTGGGGCACATGCGATTAGAAGTGAGGAAAAAAATGTTAACGTGTCTCATATTTTTATGGAGTGAGAGTGGGTCTCCACCTCATTTCTAGCTTTCCCTCCCTCCTTTGAGAGCAAAGAGTGCAACACTGAAGGGCTGAGAAACACAAAGATCATGCAGTAACACAAACACATTTATATTGGTTTCCTGGCCTCAAGAAAGGGGATTTCTGGGTGTCAAAGCCTGGCTTTCTTAGGGGTCTCTGAAAAAAAGAAGAAAATGCCTAGCGTATTTTAAAACCTTTAATCCTGGAATATTTCAAACACATACACAAGTAGAGCACAGTATACTGACCCCATCTCCTCATCCTCCAGAGTCAGCAGCGATTCACATGAGCAGACAGCGCTTCACTCACTCTCCGCCCCTCGCTCCCCACCCCTAACAGGATTATCTCGATGCACATCCCAGACATCATATTATTTAATCTGTAAATACTTTACTGTGTGTCTCTAGGAGCTATGACTTTCTTTCTCTCCTTTTTGAACATGCCCACAGTATCATTATCACGCTTAAAAAATTCCAACAATAGTTCCTTAATATCATCCACATTTCATGGATTTTTTGACTTAATTGGTTTGGGAACTTCCAGGCTGGTGGGGAGGGGCACCCTGATGGGTCATTGGGCACCATGTCAATGCTGCTATTATGTAGCATCCATAGGTATAATTAGGCCTATGACCTTTTCAGATCCAGACAGCAACTAATGAAAATGCAGAGCAAAGGAAAAGAAAAATGCCCTGACTTAGCAGCAGTAATTCCCCTCAGGCATTGCCTTTTCCTCCTCTTATGCCATGACCAGTTACGATTTCACAACTCCCCCATTCCATCCCTGTTCCTGTGCTGTCTAATCAGTTACAAAGCAGCACAGCCTTTGACGGCATTGTGGTGTTTCAAAGACAATCTTTTTCTATTTCTAAGTGTATCCCTTGGGTGCCAGCCATTGAACTCTAGACAGTTTTCAGATTGGGCTGTAATGATGGTGTGGGGTCAGTGACCAAGATTTGGGGAGAACACTAATGTTTCTTAGAGTTAAAAAAGAGACAAGTGAGGACAAGGAGGCCTTTGTTTCTGACGTAGCATCACTTCAGCACAGAAGAAAATGGCAAGGATTGAACCCTGAGCGTAGAACTTTCTTTAGCATCTTGGGCAGAGATAACAAATCAACTGATTGTGGCTAGGACAAAATGTTTCTTTACTTCCAGTCTTCACAAGAGAGGTGGATCATGCTGACCATTATTTGGTGTCCACATTGAGTGTGGAACTATAGCAATTAATTCAAAAGCTCTTTAGACTACTGTTTGTGGGTTCGTTTATTTTTTCCAATTTTTAGGTACAACTGACATCTAAGAGCAATAATTGCCACGTGAATTGACATGGCCCAGCAATTGCTCTGTGTTGCAGAATGTAAATTTGAAGAAAGGCCTTCGATTCTTCTTCTATAGTTGCAGCTGTGTGCTGCAGTAGGGCTTTGTCTGTCTCCCTAATGCATTAGGAACATGATCATTATCACATTCCTGACACAGAGTGGTTCCATGTCTGTGCTATCAGGTAGAGCAGCGGGGAGATAACGTTGCCTTTTGTGTCCCCATGATAGGCCCAGACATGCTCCTCTGTGGTAGCCAACTCAGCTGGCCCTCCTCAGGGACTGTCTGGCAGGACGGGATGTGTCCCTTTTCTTTTTTACCTCGAAATGTACCTATTTGGGTTAGATTTCCTAGACCTTTGCTCTCTGTAGGTTGAATATTCAATGCGAGTAATCACTTCAACACATTTAGCAGCCTTCTCCTACTAAACATGAGGTTTGCAATTCAGTGTGATAAACCAAGAAATAAGCAAGATACAGATTTTTGTGCTCAAGGAATTTAAAATCTCTTAGTGACAATGAGGCCTGTCCACAGATGACCTAATCCAATCTGATCCAATGTCCTGTTGGTTTTATCTCTTAGATGCCACTAGGATCTGTCCATGTTTCTCCATAGCCATAACCTTCTCTGGCCCAAGTCACCATCATCACTGACTTGGAGGCTTGCCATGACCTGCATGTGGTCTCTGTGCGTCCGTCCTTCCCTGTCTACAGTCCCATGTCCTCTGTATAGTGGACAAAGCCACCTTTTCAAAATGGAAATGGTGATAAGTCACTCCCAGGCTTAGAGACTAAAGATTAAAATTCTCACCAAGGCTTTCAAGACCCCTCTCACTCTTTTGGCCCCTTTCGTTTATCTCCACTTCAGCCTTCCTCTGTGTTCTGCAGCTTCTGGGCCATCTTTCGGCCCTCCTCACCAGGTTGCCTGTGCCACAACTCCGCCTTCCATGAGGTTCCCCTCTGCCTGGTGAACTCTTCCCTCCCATCTGCCTAATTAATTTCTAGGCATCCCTCAGCTCTCAGCTCAAACATCACTCCCCAGGGACCATCCCAGACAGCCACATAGCACCCTGCTCCTCTCCTCTGCAGGAGTGATCACACCTGTCATTTGACACTTACTGTGGGGTGACTAGATATCTGTCTCTCCATGCTCGTTGGAGTGTAGTCAGTGTGCAGCACAAGGACAGGGACCACTGCTTTGTTCACCATTGCATCCCTTGTGCCCAACACAGTAGCTGGTGTATGGTTTGTGGAATGGATAAATGAAGCAAAAACCCTAGCTCAGGGGTAGAAGTCATACTGAGAAAGATGGAATGGTGGCTGTCGAAATGGAAGGCAGAGAAGGGAGGGAATGGAGAGGTAAGAGAGACTTTGTGGTGGCAGAACTGAGGTGACTTGGAAATCACTAAAGGTAAGAACCTGAAGATGATTTTGCATTTCCAGGCTTGTTGGCTGTTTCCCCATAATGTGTTGCTCAGCACACCTGTCCCGTGAGTTGATTCATAAATGGGAAAAGGGTTCCTTGGACAAATACGTTTGAAAAGTGTTCTAGTCTAAATCTTTCTTTTGGAGCTTCACAATATAAACGATTATATTAAAGACTCTTTATGGTTATAGGAAGAGAATCTATTTGACTTGAAATAAAGAAATCAGAGGGAAGAACTGGTTGGGAGGTGAGGAGCATGGGGAAGAAAATTATCTTTTCTGATCTGTTGAGTAAAAATGCCAGTGGATTTTCAAGAGGGGATGTTAAACAGGGCATTGCCAATGTAGGTCTTCAGATGAGAGAACAGATATGTGAAAATGCTCCTAAAACATACAGCAGAATTGCTTATTCAGGCATGAACATGCCAGTCTTCTAAGGGAAAAGGCTTTCTGGAGATATAGTCCTTTTGCCCACAGACAAACTGTCTCGGAGGAAAGTTCAGGCATGGGAGCGCATTGGGAATTTCTTAAGAATCCATGGATACTTTGATGAGACTCATACTCTTTAGCAGAGTGGCATGGTCTGCTGGTTCCCTATACAATGTGCCCTCTATCTCTCTTTTTTATTTGTGGACTATATCATTTGGGATTGCAAATGTGTCCAGGTAAGATACTGCTTACCCTAAATTCTCTTGTAGTTAGGGGTGGCCAATTAAAGGAGAAGGCAGGACTTTCTATTAAGCTCTTTAAAAGAAATCTACGCCAATGTCGATAGTGGTATTATTCACAATAGACAAAAGGTCCAAATCCATGACAGATGAATGGATAAACAAAATATGGTATCTATAGGCAACCAAATATTGCCCAGTTCTAAAAAGGAAGAAAATTCTGACATGTGCAACAACATGGATGAACCTTGAGGTCCTCACACCGAAGTAAAATATGCCAGCCACAGAAGGACAGATATTGTATCGTGCTGCTTATCTGAGGTACCTAGAGTATTGAAGTTTACAGACAGAAGTTAGAATGATGGTTGCCAGGGACTGGGGGAGAGGGTGATACAGTTTGGCCATGTCCCCACCCAAATTTCCTCTTGAATTGTAGCTCAGATAATTCTCATGTGTCATGGGAGGGACCTGGTGGGAGGTAATTGAATCCTGGGGGTGGTTCTTTCCTGTGCTGTTCTTGTGTGATAGTGAGTAAGTCTCATGATATCTGATGGTTTTATAAAGGGAAGTTCCCCTACACAAATTTCCTGCCTGCCACCACGTAAGATGTGCCTTTGCCGGACCTTCCACCATGATTGTGAGGCCTCCCCAGCAATGTGTAACTGTAAGTCCACTAAACTTCTTCCCTTTATAAATTACCCGGTCTTGGGTATGTCTTTATTAGCAGTGTGAGAATAGACTAATAGAGAGGGGCATAGGGTGTGAATGTTTATTGGGTACAGGATTTTAGTTTGGTATGATAAAAAAGTTCTAGAGATGGATGATGATGATGGCTACACAATAATGGACATGTGCTTAATGCCACTGAACTGCACATCTAAAAATAGTTCACATATAAATTCTATTATGTATATTTTACCATAATAAAAACAACAACAACAAGAGATTTTAAAAAAAATTTGTTTTTTTTGAGATGGAGTCTCGCTCTGTCGCCCAGGCGGGAGTGCAGTGGTGTGATCTCGGCTCACTGCAAGCTCCGCCTCCCGGGTTCACACCATTCTCCAGCCTCAGTCTCCTGAGTAGCTGGGACTACAGGCGCCTGCCACCACACCTGGCTAATTTTTGTAGTTTTTATTTTTTTCAGTAGAGATGGAGTTTCACCATAGCCAGGACAGTCTCGATCTCCTGACCTCGTCATCTGCCTGCCTCTGCCTCCCAAAGTTCTGGGATTATAGGCCTGAGCTACTGCGCCCGGCCTTAAAAATTCTTAAGTTTTTTAAAAAAGAGATTCACTTAACTAGGTGGGGTGCATTTTTCTTTTTCTTCTTTCTGCCCTCATTCTAGATTTAATGACCAGTGCTCTAGCAGCCTCCTTGATCTGGAGGCAAACTTGAGTAAATAAGGAGGCAGTGCAAAGATAAAATAAGCCTGGATCCTGATATAACTGCAGAGATATTGTATCAGTTTGGATTTCTTAGCTCTCTTTTGTGCAGAAGAGAGAAAACTGTATCTTGTTTGAGCCTCTCATTTTGGTTTTCAGTGATGTACCAGTAAACCTAATCTTAATGAGTACACTCATTCTTTTGTTGACTTATTATTTTATAAAACATGTATTGAACTCCTACTATGTTTGAGGCACTGGAGATACAAAAATGAAAAAAGGCAAGGCACAGAGGCTCGTACTTGTAATCCCAGCAACTCGGGAGGCTGAGATGAGAGGATTACTTGAGGCCGTGAGTTTGAGACCAGTCTGGGCACCATAGCAGACTTTGTCAATATGCAAAATAAAAAATTAAAAAAATTGGCCTGGGTTGGTGGCGTGCAACTATAATCCCAGCTACTTGGGAGGCTGAGCAGGGAGGATCACTTGAGGCCAAGAGTTTGAGGTTACAGTGAACAATGATTGAATAATTGTACCACTGCATTCTAGTCTGGGTGACAGAATGAGACCCTGTCTCAAAGAAAAAAAAAAAAAATAAAACAATTCTGCTCTCAAACCTCAAATCCTTGCTTTCTAAAAGGAAGAGCAATAGCCAAAAAGCCTAGGCAGGACCACTGATGTGATGTCCGGTTGCTTCCTTTCTGGTAAGCTGGTGAATCATACTTTGTACAGAAATCTTTTTCGATAAAGCCTCTTTGTAAAGAATTCAACACCTTAATAACTTTCAGGGGTGAGATTTTGCCAAGTTCTTGGCTGCAGCACACGGCTAGGTATGAGTTGCACTATCTGTGACTGAGCTAATTGTATGTTGCTGATGGTATATGTATATTTATTCAATATCAACCCACGTTTATCTGAGTCCCACTTTGTACTTGCAGTGAGCAGCAATGAACAATAGGCCTGACTGAGCCGCAGTGATGGATCTTATTGCAAACCACAGGCTTTTAAAATTCCCCATTCAGTGCAGAGAGTCCTCACAGAGGGAAAGAACTAAGATCCCTATTGATAACTACAGACACCATGATGATCTCATTGTCTCTGCCTCTCTCCACCGCCAGAGTGTTTCTTAAGGTCCCTAGATAATGGTAACACTAACAGGCTTCTTTGCAGATCAGTCATTAATTTCAATTTTAAAAAGCCTTGGAAACTACATTAGAGCTCAAGGTTAGAAGAATGAAGCACTTGTACCCAAGAGTGGTTGAGGGGTAAGTGGAGAGGAATGCGGAAGCCACCTTGGGTAAGTCTCTTCTCTTCAAACCTCAGTTCCTCATTTCAGAAATAAAAGTGTCGAATGTGATATTTCAGGGGCCTTCCAGAGCTGATATTCTGTGATTTCCAGTTATTAGTTTGCTTGAGTGAAATGGCTTACTGGAAGATTCGAAACTGTGCCTGTCTGGAATCCTAGAGCCCTGGGTCACAGGATGTTCAATCATTCATTCACTCACTCATGCATCCATCCACTGAACATTTATCAAGTGCTTTCCTAATGCCTGTTCTTAGGTGCTAGATCTGTCAAGATGGATATAACACAGTTGTTACCTGAAGAAACTCAGGGTGCATCTGGTGAGGCACAAATACTTTATGAGGCACAAATACTTTATGAGGCATCTTTTAATAAAGATGAGAACACAAAGGAGGAAATACCTGTGGTAGGTGGGGAAGGTTTTCCCAAGGCAAGCAAATGAGAGTCATGAGGGACTACTCGTGTTAAGAATTTGTGTTCATTTTCTGGTTGATACAAGGGAGTGATCAAAAGTAGTTTCTAAAAGCATCTCACTTTCAAGGAGAGTTCAGAATAAGAAAGTATCCAAGGAATTGTTCATATTCATAACTTGGTGGAATGTGACAGCAGAAATTGAAGGGGCTCCCAAGAAGATTCCATGGGCTTAACAGATAATCATTCCACCTGTCTTGCACTGTTAACACAGTGACATGCTTTAACGTGTCATAGAATTCAATGTCAAATGCTCGGTTTAGGTCCTAATTTTCAATACTGTAAAATAGAATAGACGGCTAAGCTGGATGTGGCTAGAATAAATAAAAGGCCTAGGTTGAAGTTAATTAGGGAGTTGGGTATGGGGAGGGGTGCTCATAGGAGAAGGGCGATGGAGAGAGCTAAGGTTGGGGTGGTAATGTGAGGGTGACGGTCGATGTTGAGGCTTTTAAGGGTTCTTTGGTGAAGAGTTTTATTGTGTCAGCGAAGGGTTGCAATAGTCCATAGGGGCCTACAATGTTAGGTCCTTTGTGCAGTTGTATGTAGCCTATAATTTTTCATTCAATGAGTGTAAGAAATGCTATGGCAGCTAGTACGGGTATGATAAGAAGTAGGAGGTTGGTTACAGGCATGCTGTTATGAAGAGGAGTTGAACCTCTGGTTGTAAAGTTTTAAGTTTTATGCAATTACTGGGCTCTGCCATCTTAACAAGCCCTGCTCTTGGGCGGGTGTGTGATATTATATTAGATTGAGAATATATCATCTATAGGGAGAGGGCACTTTGTGAAGTTGGCGCTATTTCTCTTATCCTTTTGTACTGGGTGACATATAAAATAGATAGAAACTGACCTGGATTGTTCCATTCTGAACTCAGATCATGTAGGACTTTAATCATTGAACAGACAAACCCTTGATAGCGGCTGCACCATTAGGATGTCCTGATCCAACATCGAGGTCGTAAACCCTATTGCTGATATGGACTCTAGAATAGGATTGCGCTGTTATCCCTAGGGTAACTTGTTCTGTTGGTCAAGTTATTGGGTCAATTGTGCATAGTAATTCGCTTTAACTGGTGTAGTCTTAGCATAGGTTGTTTGGAGGTTGGGTTATGCTCCGAGGTCACCCCAACCAAAATTTTTAATGCAGATGCAGTAATTTAAAGCCTGTGGGTTTATATAGTTTTGTTTGCATTAATAAATTAAAGCTCCATAGGGTCTTCTCGTCTTATTATATTATATCTGCCTCTTCATGGGCAGGTCAATTTCACTGGTTAAAAGTAAGAGACATTAAACCCCCATGGTGCCATTCATGCAAGTCCCTATTTAAGGAACAAGTGATTATGCTACCTTTGCACAGTCAGGGTATCACGACTGTTAAACATATGTCACTGGGCAGGCAGTGCCTCTAATACTGGTAATGCTGGAGGTGATGTTTTTGGTAAACAGGCGGGGTTAGATTTGCCGAGTTCCTTTTACTTTTTTTTAACCTTTCCTTAAGAGCATGCCTGTGTTGGGTTAATAGTACAAGTAGTAATGGTTATTAGTTATTTATTAATATTAGTCTGTTAATTGTCAGTGAAGTATTCTGGTCTGATGTAGGCTTGTGAAGTGGAGAAAATTATTCATGTTACTTATACTAACATTATTGCTTCTATAAAATAATAGATTGGTCCAATGTGATGTGAGGAGTTCAGTGATGTAATTGGGATTTTAGGTGTTCAGGTGTTGAGCTTGAATGCTTTCTTAATTGATGGCTGCTTTTAGGCCAACTATGGAACTTGGGTTTTCTTACTCTGTATATAAGGTTTTGTCCTAGTGTCTAAAGAGCTGTCCCTCTTTAGACTAATAGTTAAATTTACAAGGGGATTAAGTGGTTCTGTAGATAAATTTAAAGTTGAACTAAGATTCTATCTTGGACAACCAGCTATCACCAGGTTCGGTAGGCTTGTCACTGCTACCCATAAATCTTCCCACTATTTTGCTACATAGATGGGTGTGCTCTTTTAGCTGTTTTGGGGTAGCTCGTCTGGTTTCGGGGGTCTTGGCTTTGGTTCTCTTTGCGAAGTTATTTCTAGTTAATTCATTATGCAGAAGATATAGGGGTATGTCCTTGCTATTTTATGCTTGGTTAATTTTTTCATCTTTCCTTTATGGTACTTTATCTATTGCACTGGGGTAAAATTTCTATCGCCTATACTTTTGATTGGGTAAATGATTTAGTTGAGGTTCTTTGATAATAATATTGGTTAGGTTTGGGGCTAGAATTGGCTCAAGGTAATCAAATTATATTGAAATCTTCTGGGTGTAAGCCGGGTGCTTTGTGTTAAGCTATACCTTGATTCATCCAAGTGCACTTTCCAGTACACTTACCATGTTACGACTTATCGTCTCTATATAAATACGAAGGGAATTTAGTTAAGTTAATCTTTAAATATACTTGAGGAGGGTGACAGGCGGTGTGTGCATGCTTTATGGCCTTATTCAATTAAGCACTCTGCTCTTAATTTACTGTTAAATCCTCCTTTTGCCCTTAGATTTCATAAGGGCTATCGTGAAATTTTCTGGGGTGGAAAAGGTAGCCCATTTCTTACCATCTCATGGGCTACACCTTGACCTAACTTTTTTATGTGTGTATTTGTGCTTACTTTGTGGCCTTTACTAGAGTTTGCTGAAGATGGCGGTATATAGGCTGAGCAAGAGGTGGTGAGGTGGATTGGGGTTTATCGGTTATAGAATAGGCTCCTCTAGAGGGATGTGAAGCACCACCAGGTCCTTTGAGTTTTAAGCTATTGCTTGTAGTATTCTGGTGAGTAGTTTTGTTAATTTAACTAATGAAGTTTAGGACTAAGCATAGCGGGGTATCTAATCCCAGTTTGGATCTTAGCTATTGTGTGTTCAGAGATATTAAAGCCACTTTCGTAGTTTATTTTATATCAGCTAGGATTTTTTACAATTGAGATGAAATTTAGCTTTATTGAGAGTAATTCTAAAACACTCTTTACGCCGGTCTCTATTAGCTCGAGTTAATCATATGGCTAATCATATGGGCTGCGGTGGCTGGCACGAAATTAACCAACCCTAAGTGTTAGTATAGCTTAAACTTTTGTTTGTTGCTAAAGGTTTATCACTGCTGTTTCCCGTGGGGATGTGGCTGAGCAAAGTGTTTTGAGCTGCATTAATGCGTGCTTGATACTTACTCCTTTTGATCATAGCGATTTAGAGGATGATTTCACCGGAGTGGGGATACTTGCACGTGTAATCTTACTAGAGTTAACAGAAAGGCTAGGACCAAACGTGTCTGTTTATGGGGCAGTGTAGGTCCATCTAGACATTGTCAGTGTCTTGCTTTAGATGAGTTAAGCTGTATAAACGGGGCCAGATTGGGTTTTAGAGGGCATGTGTGCGCTTAGTTGTGAAGTACTGTCTTTGGGGTTGTGGTGGTTTAGGGTATGGATCTAGTAGTGGGCGGGTATATAGGCTGAGTGAAGTCACTGTAAAGGGGGGAGTTAAATTTGGTAGGCAGCGGAATAAAACTAAAAGAAAAAAGGTGTGTTAGTTGAGGGGTAACTGTTAAAGTTGTATACAGCCAAAAGATAAAAATTTAGGCTCTGGCTGAATTGGATTGAGGCTTTTGTTTTTGGGGTTTGGCAAAGGTGCCTTTTTCTGGGTTAATGAGGTCAGAGATGGGGGAGGGGGGATTTGTGGAATTTTATTGTAGTATTTAGTGTGAAAAGCAATTGTTAGCCTATTTAATAATTATTGTTATGTCCTACAAGCATGAATTAATTAACACCTCATGGTAGTTATGCACGGCTGGAATACTGAACGTAGGTGCGATCAATAATGGTATGTGCTAGGAATCAAAGACAGATCCTGCGACACAGGATGTGGTGAGACCATGCCTTCCGCGATGTGGATGCTGGCACAACCGAGAGATAAAATACCAAACGCATGGAGAGCTCTGGTGACTGGTTAATAGGGTGATAGACCTGTGATCCATCGAGATGTCTTATTTAAGGGGAACGTGTGGGCGATCTTAGTTTTATGGCCTTGAGGTAAGAACCAGATGCCGGATACAGTTCACTATAGCTACCCCCAAGTGTTATGGGCCCAGAGCGAGGAGAGTAGCTTGTGAGGCATATTGATTTCATGGAGGATGGTGAGCAAGAAACCACTATCTGAGGTGGGTATCCATGGTGACCAGGATTTGTTTAATATAGATGTGCTATGTCCGATGGATGATAGAATGTGCTATGTACTGTTAAGGAGTTAAAGTACTAGTTGATATCCCTGGGGATAAGGTTTGGCGTTGGAGGTTTGGGGTTATGTTCTATAGTTAGTTAAGCTATTAGAGTTCTCGCTTGTAAGCATGTTTTTCAAGCATTGACCATACGTGTGTATTTGTAGGTGCTAGTACAGTTAAACATTTATAGTACTATATAATATTCATGTTGGCTAGCAGTGATGCACGATATACATAAAATTATGGGGTTAAGGGTAAGACTTTGAATTTAGACCTAGGTCACATCCCAGTCTTATGTAACCTTAGGCTGGTTTCTTAACCTGTCTGAATCCCAATTTATTCTTCCATAAGATGAGAACAATACTGCCTACTTTTTAGGGGTTATGGGAATCAAATAAGCTAATGAAAGTAATGTTTTTGGAATTTGTTAGTGCAATGATGCACTTGTACCTGTGATTTTTTTTTTTTTGAGATGGAGTCTGGCTCTGTGCCCAGGCTGGAGTGCGGTGGTGCGATCTCGGCTCACTGCAAGCTCCGCCTCCCGGGTTCACGCCATTCTCCTGCCTCAGCCTCCCGAGTAGCTGGGACTACAGGCACCTGCCACCACGCCTGGCTAATTTTTTTTTTTTAATTTTAGTAGAAATGGGGTTTCACCGTGTTAGCCAGGATGGTCTTGATCTCCTGACCTCGTGATCTGCCCGTCTCGGCCTCCCAAAGTGCTGTACCTGTGATTTTTAAAACTGAAATCTCTCCCTACTAGACTGGGAATTCTGAGAGGGCAACAACTCTGCTTTTACTTCCCCTCCTACCTACGGTGCCTAGCACAGTGCCTGGCTTATGGTAACAAGTGATGATGGTGATGATGATGATGATGTTGACGTTGATGTTGATGTTTTCTTGTAAAACATATTGGATGATGACGAGGGACACCCTTTCAGGGTTTCCTTCTACAATATTTGTGAAAGGACTCAGAAGTCAGATGCAGTGGCTCATTCTGTTTGTATAGGCCTTGTTTCCAGGCTCTACACTGCCATGCAAAGTGTTTCATAGATGTCAGCTGGATCAGGTAAATTCTCATAGACTGTTAGATTCACGGTGTCAGCAGGAAGGGAGTCCTGGGGCCAGCTGGTTCATTTCCCAAGTAAGGTTCAGTCATCCATGAACATCCTTATGGCTAGCCACTGGATCGTTTGACTGATACACTCTCACTTTCTCTGGGGCCAGTCTGTAGGAATTTTCTAAAGCATGGAGTTTAGTTTGGGAAATGTAGAATATTAAGGCCTAAGTATTCTTCTGCTACTTGGATTAAACATATTCAGATATCTTCCTCTGTCAGATTTGAAAGTTAAAGACACATCTGCATTGGACCATTTCAAAATACAATTTTGGTGTTTTAGGCCTTATTCTCACTAGGATATGCGAAGAGAAATGTCTTTCGTAAGCATAATTCTCTGCTTGGCAATTCCTTTCTGAACATGAAAGAAAGTGGCCCTTTCCTGTTTTCTTTCCTCTGAGATTGAACCTTTACCTACACTTTCCTGGGACAATCTCAAGATCACGATGTCTTACAAAAAACATGGGCTTCAAAGTCAGACAGGTCTCAGTTCCAGTTTGGGCTTTCTGACTTAACTGCAAAAATGTGGACAAGTGACTTAGACTTATTGTGCCTCAGGTTCTTTATCTACAAAATGGAAATAATAATATATACTCCAGAGGGTTATTATAAATGTCAGAAAATCGAGGACATTGTATTTGCCTTAGTTTCTCATACAGAGACTAATACACTTACTTGGAAGGAACACTTGGATAAGGATAAGCCACTTTGGGTAAAAGACGAGACCCCCAAGAGCAAGCTGAGGTGCGTAATATGATTGATACACTGAATTGCATTAGATAAAAAAGGAGGACTTTATTTAGCTTCTAACTTGGGGCAGGTGGGACAGAAATGGGGTGGGAGGAGAAACAGTGAGAGGTGGAGGGAGCTGTGTTATTTGATGGGCTCTTTCTGCATTTCTCCAAACATCTCCCTTTCCTACCCACTTGCAAATCTGTAAATTTGATTAAACTCACTGGATTGGTGTGGAAACAAGCAAAGGGGGGCTGGCTTTCCATTTGGGCAGAAAGAAAAGGCAGCAAGTGTGAATGCAGAAACCAGATGCTGAGAGATTAGGCTCTAAAACTCCAGGAATTCATGGAAATTGAGAGGAGGGCTTTGAACTTGCACAGTTTCTTTAGAGTTGGAAAGTTTAAGCCAAGTTTACTAGAGCTCAAGGGACAAGGAAATCCCACCGGATAGCCAGGTTCATGAGGATTTGAGTTAATGTCCCTTAACAATGTACTCCACAGTGATCACCTAATAATTGGGGGCTACTATCTTTGGCTGCAATCAAATCCAAAGTTAAGTAAAGTGTTTGAGTTGAATTGTCCTTTCAATGTTGGGCTGACTTAAATTGTCCTTTCAGTGTTGGGGATCCCAGACCAAGAAAAGAGATGCAGAAATTAGTCACTTTCTTTTCATCCAGCCCTTTGCTGGGGAGTATCTGCACCTGAATCCAGACACCAGCGTTCTTGTTTTTGGTCTCATGATAACTAGTTGTTGAGTTTTTGACATAATCTTCTAAATCTCAGTTTCGGGTTTGGTGTTTATTATTTTTTTTAATTGAATTTCCTAACAATGATCTCCAAAGGGATGTTGTTGTCAGGTTTGAATGGACAGTGGAAGTGCTTTGCCAACTATAAAGTATCATAGAAGAGTAGCGGTAAGTGTTATCCTGGCCTCCCTGGCCACACCCTGCGAGCTGCAAAAGGACATGAACTCGCTATCTGCTCAAGACTGTATCTCTTTGCCAAAGATGGTGCCTAACACAAAGAAAGTACTGAAAAAGTATTTGTTGAGTGAATAAATGACAATGTACCCCACATTTCTATTTTAAAATAACCACATGTGATAATGGACTCTTTGGCACTGTCTCCGTAGCATCTATGCTGACACTCCCGTGTTCCTCTGACTCCCTACTTCCATTTTCTCCCCTTCAGCCAATGACCTTGTCCACTGCCTTATGGAACACTTAAAAACTAGTTATTGCCATTCTTCCTCTTGAACCAACTGCACCTGCAGTTTCTATTTCTTTTTTTTTTGAGACGGAGTCTCGCTTGCCGCCCAGGCTGGAGTGCAGTGGCCGGATCTCAGCTCACTGCAAGCTCCGCCTCCCGGGTTCACGCCATTCTCCTGCCTCAGCCTCCCGGTAGCTGGGACTACAGGCGCCCGCCACCGCGCTCGGCTAGTTTTTTGTATTTTTTAGTAGAGACGGGGTTTCACCGTGTTAGCCAGGATGGTCTCGATCTCCTGACCTCGTGATCCGCCCGTCTCGGCCTCCCAAAGTGCTGGGATTACAGGCTTGAGCCACCGCGCCCGGCCTGCAGTTTCTATTTCTTATTCACAAACCAAAGCAATCTGGTTTCTACCCTGGCACTTGACTAAAATGATTCCCAACAGTTGATGCACATTCACTGATTGGAAAGCCGGTGACTTTTTCTCAGACCTTATTCTCCTTCAGATCCTTGCAACACGAAAGACACTCTGCTCACATCTGCTGCTGGAAGTGTCATCCATTGGCTCTTTGACTCTACCACCCCCGGTCATCTCATGCCCTTCTGACCATATAAGTTGCATATCCTTGTTGGCTTTCTTTCCTTTCTCTATACATCCCCACCAGTGGGCCTAATATGCATTCCCTGCTTACCTGCTCTCCACTGGGCTCCACCCTTTCAGTCTGTCCAACATGTGCCATTCTCTGGGCACCAGCGGCTGCACTGGTGCCTTCTTGCCTAGACACCTGCTTCCCATGAGCTCCAACTCACTGCTTGATTCTTCAGTGAGGGCATTCTGTATTCTTGGTGCTTGGGATCCACCACCACCCACTGTTAGCCTGGGCAGATCCCCCCTTCATGAAGCCGGCGGGCGGGAGCTGATGTCCCTTCCTCAATCTCCTGCCTCATGGAATCCATCGCAACATCCTCTGGGATCTCTGTGCAGATGATCCACAGAGCTGTTTCTCTGGCTTTCACTTTACCCTCAGACAGCAGCTCTGTGGCTTCCTAGCTATTTCCACAGGAAGCTCCTGCCATTCTCTCAGACCCAACTGTACTAGAATCACATCCACTTTCTCACATAACCTGGAGTCACTTTCTTCACAATCAGTGACACCACCATTTGCCCCAGTTTTTCAAGTTTTTCTTTGGTTCTGCTTTTCAATTTCACCTTTGATTCCTCCTGCTACTTCTATTTCTGCCCACTCTATTTGATTATACTAAAATAATTTGTTGCCTCTTCTCCATAATGTCCTTTACACTTTTCTGTCTTTCCATTCCCATGCCATTTACATTCCAACTCCAATTTAGTTCATCATCTCTAGTCTGAATGAATACTGTATTCCCCAACCCATCAGGAGAGGGTAAGGTTTGGTTCTGCATTTGGAGTTGGGTTGCCTGGGTTTGTGTCAAGGCCTTGCTGCTTCTTACTGTATATTAAAGGGCTTGTCCTGGTCCCAAACCCCTGGCTGCAAGTGCATAGCCTGCTCCCTTTTGCTGCTGGAATCCTAATCTTCCTTTATGGCTCAGTTTGCCTCCCCTTTTCCACACAGCTTCCCTGACCCAGCTAGCTCACATTGCTTTCATGCTCCTCTGAAACACATTGGTACTTGGGTATTAACACTACCATGTCCTAGTTAGAAAACTTCTATCAGACCAGATTAATTCATTTAGCAAATGTTTACCGAGCTCTTTCCTAGGGACTGGGAAAATACTGTGGAACAGGGCATATAAGAAAGCTTATATTCTAATTGTGTGTCTGTGTGTGTGTCTATGAGAGGTAGTTAACAATCACATAAGTATGTAAGCAATCAAGAAGGTATCTAGTGATAAGTGCTATGATGAAGATTTAACGCTGATGGACTTGAAAGTGTTTGATGGTCTATTTTGAGTTAGCTGTGCAGAAAAGGATTTTCCAAAGAGGAAACATTTAAACTGAGATGTGAGTCATAAGATGTGTCAGCCCTGGGAAGATCTGGGGAAAGAATTTTCTAGGTAAAGAGGATAGAAAGTTGAATGCCTCAAGAATAGAAGAAGCTTAGTGGTTGCAAGAAGAGAAAAAGGCCTGTTGCCTGTGGGGATGAGGAAGGGCGGTTGAGAGAGGTGGTCCCAAAGGTGGGGAAACCTCAGATCAGGCACAGCCTTGTAGCCTCAGGTAGAAGGTTTTATTATTATTATTTATTATTATTATTTTTTGAGACAGAGTTTTGCTCTTGTCACCCAGGCTGGAGTGCAGTGGTGCAGCCTTGATTCACTGCAACCTCTGCCTCCGGGTTCAAGTGATTCTCCTGCCTCAGCCTCCTGTGTAGCTGGGATTATGGGCATCTGCCACCACAACTGGTTAATTTTTGTAGTTTTAGAAGAGAGAGTTCCACGATATTGGCCAGGCTGCTCTCGAACTCTTGACCTCAGGTGATCCACCCTCCTGGGCCTCCCAAAGTGTTGGGATTACAGGCATGAGCCACCGTGCCTGGCCAGCAGAAGGTTTTAGATTTAAGTTTAGGTGTGACAGGAAGACATTTGAGGATTTTCAGCCAAACAATGATATGATTTAACTTTAAAAATATCACTCTGTCTGCTGTGTAGAGAAATGGTGGTGGATCAACCAAGTGGAGACAGAGAGCCTAGTGAGGAGGCTATTGCAACAGTCTGAGTGAGTGATGGTGGTGAGTGCAGAGAGAGAGAGGAGGGTGCAAATTGGGGTATGTTTGGGAGACAAAGATGGCGGTCCCGGTTGAGTGATTGATGTAGTTGTTGGGAGGTCTTGGCCTTGGCTTGGGAAGTCGGGTGGTAAGTGTTGCTGTTTACTGAAGTGAAAGTGGCAGAAGCCTGACAGCGGCACAGGTTAAAGTGTTTTTGAGGAAAGAAAAGTCAGTAGGAGTTGGATGGCCTCATAGTGACTTCATAGAGGGAGTGAGACAAACTGAGCCTTGAAGAAGAATTAGGAGAACAGTGAAAGGGATGGCTCGAGATCCTGGGAAAACCAGGGTTTGTTTTGGACATGTTAAAGTTCAAGGTGTCTACTAGACATCTAAGTGGGGATGGCGTCTGAAATGTTTTTATTCACCTTTTTTATGTACGCATTTCTTGCTCTGCAACCTAGACAGCAAGCAACTCAGGGTCAGGGATCATGTCTAATATATTTTGCATCTCTCACAGTGCTAGGGAAAAGCCCTACGTATAGCAGGCCCTCATCAGATTGGAATGAATGGATATATTTGATCAGCGGGAAAAGTAAGGACTAAAGATGACTAAAGATGCCAAAACTAAGCCTTTTCTAATTAGCTCCAATAATCTTTTTGAACTCAAACTTCATTAGACTCTAGCAATTTTTCAGCCCACGTTGCAAGAGAGTTAGTATTGGGGAAGAGAGAATCCTAAAGAGCTTAGAGTCCAAAAGTCACTGCAGAGGGACTTCTGTTACAATTTTGACCCTCTCCAAAACCTCAGACTTCCAAACAATGGCCTTTTCTGTTAATAATTGCGCTGGGTCTATGCTTTCTGACTTGTCTTCTTGCCTGTGATGGCACCCCAGGTTCTGCTCCCTGTGGGGCTCCTCTAATACCCCTCCCCTCACTGATCTCCAGGCTCCATTGCCTGAGGAACTCTCTTTCTTTATCAAAAGCATGTCATCAGAAACCTATTCAGCACCCTGCTGTGGGTTAGGGAGCTAGACATGCCCTGGCCTCAAGATTTCTGACAATTCTTGGAATCTTTCCGCAGAAATTGTCATGGCGCACTCATTTCCATCACCATCTTCAGAGGGTTGGAGAAGTGACAGTGAGGACATCGTTCGGGCTCTGCAGCATGTGCCTGGATATGGGTGTTAACCAAAAGCAATGCACATCTCCCGGGCTCTCTGTGTTTCAGTGAAGTGGCTGAGAGACAATGCTTGGGAATCACACAGAGCAGGCTCTGAATCCTGACTAGTACTTTCCAGCTGTTTTTCTAAACCTCAGTTTCTTCATTTGGATCGTAGGCTTTTAAAGATCTACTTTGCAGTTTGTCAGTTATAAATGAATAAATGTATGTAGGGTCACAGTGGCTGACACAGTCAGCATTCAATAAATGGTAACTCCTGCTATTATTATTATTATTTGAGTCAGAGTCTTGCTCTGTCACCCAGGCTGGAGCGCAGTTGTGCGATCTCAGCTCACCACAACCTTCACCTTCTGAGTAGCTGGGACTACAGGCGTGTGCCACCACAACCAGGTAATTTTTTGTAGTTTTAGTAGAGACAGGGTTTCACCATGTTGGCCAGGCTGATCTTGAACTCTTGGCCTCTCGAGTGATCCACCTGCCTTGGCCTCCCAAAGTGCTGGGATTACAGATGTGAGCCACTACATCCAGCCTCCTGCTATTAATAAAACTGGACACACCATGTAGAACACTAACAAGGGGCTGAAAACAGACACAGATACAGTGAGAAAGTGCTGATAAAAATCTTTTAGATATGAGAGAGGACAAAACAGAAAAAGGAAGAGTTGTTGCAAACGTAGGTGGTGAATGCACACATGGAAACCTGAAGGCTACGTTATCAGCCTGATTCAATTCATGGGGACCTGATAAGGGAAAGGTAATATTTCCTGGAACTCACTCCATCAAGAACACGAAGATTTTATGACTTCTTCCAGACATGCACAAAGCCAACAACACAGTAGATTATCTTTCCCAAATCCCTTCTTTAGAAAGCTTTGCAGGTAAGGACAGCATCTCTATGTAAAAATCCACTCCAGGGGGTCACTGACTGCCTCTGGGGTCAGGAAATGGCTCTCTGAAGAGCTTGCTGGGCTTTGTGGTTGGATGCCTGGGCTGAAGATTGCATTAAGTTCTTCGAATAAACCTGTAGTTTGGCAAAAAGGCTTTCCTCCTGGGCAGCTGAATAATTTTTAGATGATCCAGCTGGCACATTGTGGAAACACGCTAATGAGTCAGGAGTGATCTAAGGCTCCCCCCTCAACCCACACCCCCCTCCTTGCTCAAGGGTAGAGAATTTCCAGGGAAGCCAGTGAAAGATTTATGAGACTAATCCCGGAAATATTTCTTCCCCATCTATTCTTCTCAGCAGGAGTGCCAGCAGCCCTGGCTTTGGGGTGTGAGGGGTAGAGAGGGCAAATTAGAAGGGGACAAAAATGCTGCCTTCTGCCTTCAAGTGCTGGAGAAATCAGCGACTACAGAAACCACCTAATTAGGGTTCCACTGTCAATAAAATATTCAGGTCTTTTTTGGAATGGGCCTGCCTGCAGGCCCCACAGAGCTTCATGGATGAATTTGAGGAGGCTTGGAGCATTGTGGCTTATGCAGTATGGAGTGGAGGAAAGCTTGTTTCAACTCTGGGCTGGGAGGAGTCTGACAAGTGAGCTCCTCTTACTTTCCAGGGATGAGGGGGAGGAGGCTGCAGGGATTTAGTGGTGTAGGGCAGTGTCTCCCATCACCCATCACCCGTGAACTTCCCTCTCCACGCCCTGCATGCGCTACCTCTTCTTTGGATGGGCTGACCTCTCCATGACGTCCTGGTCTGGAGGGCTACCCTGTCTTTCCTATAACGCCAGGCTCCTTTTATAGAAAAGCTAGGGCATGGGAGTTGGGTCACTGGAGAATATCTATAACAGGGTGCTACTCTTTGGTTAAAAAAAAAGTTCCTGTGTGCACTCAAAATATGATTTAAAAAATATATATAAAAAGGTAAAATGGAGTAAGAAAATTCAATCCTTCTGGCTCAGTTTCAGTCACACATGGGCAAAGGGAACAGAACTATCAGGTATGATCATTTGCCACAGCTTTCCAATTTTCTGTTTAGAAAAATATTTTAGTTGTAAAGGTTGGGAAAAGTAGGCTATTTGAGTTTCGCCTCTTATGTCTTCCCCCACCCTGTTTTCTGTAAAGACACTACTAGAAATGGCCAAAAAGGATGTAAACACTGGAAGAGGCTTCAGGCACCAGCAGAACCTGCTGGAGAGTAATGAAGAGAGGCATAAACTACAGGAAAGGCCTTTCTCTTGATTAACACGTATTCCATTCAGCATCACCTTTCCTCATTGTTTCAGGTAGCCTCAGTCCTAAGATGGAGAGACCTTCTAGTCTCTGAGGAGAATGGTCCTGGGCGAACCTTCAGTTTGGACTTCCCTCAGACCCTCAATGGCTGCTGCCACCTGGGCACAAGAATGGCCTTCCTACCTGTGTCCTCTACCCAAAGCTTTCCAAACACAGATGTACTATTTAATATAGGTAAAAGGGAACTTTATTTTATTTTATTTTATTTTTATTTTCGGAGACAGGGTCTTGCTTTGTCACCCAGGCTGAAGTGCCTCAGTACAATCATGACTTACTGCAGCCTCAACCTCCGAGCTCAAGCAATCCTGTCATCTCAGTCTTCTGAGTAGCTAGGACCACAGGTGTGCACCGCCATGCTTGGCTAATTTTTAAATTTTTTGTGGAGATGAGGTCTCCCTATGTTGCCCAGGCTCGTCTTGAATTCCTGGGCTCAAATGATTCTCCCACTGCAGCCTCCCAAAGTGTTAGGATTGCAGGCATGAGCCACTCCCCATCTGGGGACTTTTAATAGTATAATTTTGTGTAACTACTGACAGTCTTGGTAGCAGAAAGGGCAACCATGACATTTCCCTTCCAGAAATTTCCAAATAGTCTCTGAAGATCTCAGAAGTCAGACTCTCATTTTTGCTAACAAAAGGAGGTTACCTAGCTAACTCCACCACTGTATTAGGTATGTAAATTTTGAGTACATCCATTTTTTTTTGTACATCTTTTTTGAGTACAACTTAGTACACTAAGTTATAAGCGGACTGGACTTGAAAATATTCAAATTTTAACCAAATATTTAAGAAAACTCCAATTTGACTACAGGCTTCAGGTCCTCACCATATGTCCCAGATTTCTGGGAGAGTCCCAATTCCAAATATTAAATATTGTGGTCAGACAAGTATTCTGGTTCAGGAAGTATGAAGTCTGCCTCAGGGAAAGAGGTAGGTGGTTCATCATAGCCCTAGTTTGCATTTTATAGTTTGCTTATATGGAGAGCAGATCTTTGGGCAGCATTCCAAAACACCAGCATCTGAATTATCTGTTTAAAATTATGAAAAATATCAAGTCATCCAATGTCAGGACTATTTTCAGTTTCCTGTCACTATATTCAACCTGAGCCCAAACACGATCTATTTAATAAACCATTTCTCCCTACCTGGCTAGCCCTAGAGATGAACAATTGTCACTAATCCAGGGAAGATTCCATTCAACGTGTATTCACTCATAGCCGGGTATGCCCTGGGTTCCGTATGAGGTGAAGTATGTTACAGCAAAATACTTCTCCTTTCAAAACCAGAAATCATAATCATTAATAAACTTCTGATAAGGGTTTGTCCCACACTGTCAATTTATCTTTTGGAGGAAGATCAAAATGAATTAACCATAGAGAAGTGGAGCCAAACGGCACAGGCTCAAGATTTGACTGTGAGAACAAAACTTTTAATTAGGAGGTTTGAATTCTTCTCATGAGAACTGCAGGATTCCAAACCTTATCAACACTTGGGAAAAGCCAGTGGATTTTTTTTTTAATAACCCCATGTTCTTTGCTAACAGGAAACAGAAAAAGCCTGCTTTTTTTTTTTTTAAATTTGAAACTGGTTCTGTTGTAAATTAGGATGACACCACTAAACAGCTTCAGATATAAATTACTTTCAATGATTTTTTTCCCTTTCATCCAGAACCAGAGCTTGTATTTCCTGTTGATAAAAGAAAAAAAAAAAAAAAAAAAAGGCACTGTGTTTACCAACCTCCCTGATCTAGCCAGTCCCTCTGGCCTCTGTCTTTCAAACGAATGTGGAGTTTGCTTGAATCTGAGGCAGTTTAGAAGCGAATCTCCAGACCACCCACTTTCAGGATCTATAAGATGGTGCTGGAGTTAGGCTGAGCTGAGGCACTAATGCAAGCTCATGGGTTAGACCAGAGGTTCTCTTGACTCCATCAGAAAAAGTATTTTGCAAATATCTTCTTGCTAGTGTCCTCCAGTGGAGGGGCTGACTCCAGGGCCCCTGGCTGCTGACACAGGTTGAATCAATCTACTTGCATGTGTGGAGGAGCCTCTTTTTAAGTTTCCTGGCTTCTTGACAGACACAAAATGTATTTAGGCATCTTCATTTTTTATAAAGTGGGATAATAATACCGAACATCCTTCCATCCATTACCTATTATGTCTTTCTACTAGGAAAACTGCCTTGAGGTCAGAGACGCTCCACATTTTCTGGTGAAGCACTAGTGCTGATTTTACCAAGTCCTGGAATCATAGTATAGTCAGTCTGGATCCTTGTTTTGAGTTCTTTTATTTGACTGATGTGGCAACCATGGTCTAGAGAGCTGTGAGGACTTTCCTAAAGTCATAGTGCTACTGCTTATTTATTTACTAATTTATTCATGCAAGAATTTTTTCACATCTGCTATATGCTGGGCATTGTGACAGAAAGAACCTCCATCCTAAAGGAGCTTACAGTGTGTTCTGGAAGATTGCTGATAAGAAAATAAACATTACAGCCAGGCACTGTGGCTCATGCCTGTAATCCCAGTTCTTTGGAAGGCCAAGGTGGGAGGATTACCTGAGGTCAGGACTTCAAGACCAGCCTGGCCAACATGGTGAAACCCTGTCTCTATTAAAAATATAAAAATTAGCTGGGCATTGTGGCGGGCACCTGTAATCCCAGCTACTCAGGAGAATCGCTTGAACCTGGGAGGCAGAGGTTGCAGTGAGCCGAGATCGTGGCATTGCACTCCAGCCTGGGGAACAGAGCAAGACTCTGTGTCAAAAAAAAAAGTTACAAATGGTGATATATTTTGTGAATGAAACAGGTAGGCTGCTCTTATAGAGAAAGGACGGGTGAGAGGTCGGAAGGGCCTCTTGGGCAGAGTTGTCAGGATACGTCTTTGGGAGATGAGGTTTTAGGCAGTGGGAAGAGGAAACTGGGGGTGTGTTGAGAGTACATTGCTGATAGAAGGATGCAGGGGAGTTATGGTAAAGAAATGAAGATAACCACAGGCCTTGATTCTCTGGCAGAAATCCTCTTCAGATTTCAAGTGAAACTAGATCTTGAATGACCAGTGAGGTTTATTAGTAGATGTCATTCTAAACTGCTCTTTTTTCTTTCATCTATCACAGTGGAAATAACATAAAGACTACGCCAAGTGAGGTTTTAGATAAAAAACTTATTCCGTTACATTCTGATATAGAGAAGAGACGATGTTTACACCACCAGCTCGTTGGGTTCTAATAGAGATAAATAAGCCCTGAGTACAAGATATGCACAAGGATAACTCAACACAGCCCAACTCCTGATTGCCCCTCCTCAGCTAGAAATGGACTTGCCTTTGGCTGGGTGCGGTGGCTCACACCAGTAATTCCAGCACTTTTGGAGACCTAGGCAGGTGGATTGCTTGAGGTCAGGAGTTTGAGACCAGCCTAGCCAATGTGGGAAAACCCCATCTCTACTAAAAATACAAAAATTAGCTGGATGAGGTGGCGCGTGCCTGTAATCCCAGCTACTCAGGAGGTTGAGGCATGAGAACTGCTTGAACCCGGGAGGCAGAGGCTGCAGTGAGCTGAGAACGTGCCACTGCACTCCAGCATGGGTGACAGAGTGAGACTCTGTCTCAAAAAAAAAAAAAAAAACCCAAAAAAAACCCACACACACACACACACACAAAAACAAAAACAGAAATGGACTTGCCTTCCATCTGGCTCTGGGTCTCCCCAGTGGCACTTAGGACAATCTAGTTTTTTCGTATCCATCTGCCCTCTATGGTGTCTTGTAAGTTCCTTGAGAGCAGGGATGAGTTGAACTCATCCACCAGCAAACCCAACACCCAGCATATTGCCATGTTCATGAAGACTGCTCAGTGAATGGTTGAATAGTTGATATAGAAAAACTTAATCTTTAGGAAGATGGGATGCTGGAAAAACAGGGCCATTTTTCCCTTTTATGGCTTTTGCACAGGGCTTGTTATAGGGAGCCCATAATTATTACTGTTATTACCAATAACTGAAAAAAGGCTATTATAGGATCCTTGCTTAGTTCCTTTGATGAGGCCATTGGCTCAGTGACAAGAATGTTACTGAGGATGGAGAAACAAACATTGAGCTGTTTAGCAGAACTTGCAGCAGAGCGATCATTGCATCATTCTGCTGAGATGTGAAGTAATGTCTGAGCCTTCAGTTCCCAGTGTTGGGCAGCTCGATCTGTGCTCCCAGTTCGGACAGCAACATAAACCCTGTATCCTGTCTCCTGACCCTTGCTCTAGAGGCTCCAGGCCAGTCCCACAAGAGGCAGCTTGGCAGCCAGGCCCATCAGGAAGTACATGCAGCCCTAGGAGGGTCTCACAAGTACATATCAACACTGTGTTTGCCATGGAAAGTTTGGAGGAAAGACTGTCACCACTCAGTGAAATCCTTTCCTCTAATTCTCCGCTCCTGTCCTGCTTGCAAGTAAAGGAGAACAGCACAAGGAAATTGAGAACTGCATTGTTCTGGTGCCATCTACCCAAATGAAAAACAATATAAATATTTCACACAAATCCCAGGTCAAATTCCTGTATATACCGAAGCAGAGAAATTTCTCTGAAATGATGGTTGTGGATAGTAGTACAAATGATGAGAGAAGTTAGGAGTAGAACCCAGAGCCAGTCTGTCCCTGAGTGATGGGTACCGGGGGAGATCCCTCCTACTGTATTACCGTTCTGCAGTCACACTACTTCCTTATTAGGAAAACGCTTTCTCAGTGGGAGGCAAAAGGTTTAAATGCTCCAGAATCTGAGCTGACAATGGGATGTTGTTGCAGGTCAGAAGTGACAGATAAAAACAAAGATAATAAAAAGGATCAATGCCCCTAATTTGTTGATTGGCTCTCTGCCCCAGCTAACCACTCAGTCAACGCCCAGGGAAACTGGGCCACAGTTAACTGGGCATTTGGGCCAGAGGCACTAACAGGTGCTTATTGTTTAGTAGTGGATTCCTGGCTGGGCACGGTGGCTCAAGCCTGTAATCCCAGCACTTTGGGAGGTGGAGGTGGGCAAATTGACTGAGGTCAGGAGTTCGAGATCAGTCTGGCCAACATGTTGAAACCCTGTCTCTACCAAAAATACAAAAAATTTAGCTGGGTATGGTGGCGTGCGCCTGTAATCCCAGCTACTTGGGAGGCTGAGGCAGGGGAATTGCTTGAACCAGGGAGGCGGAGGTTGCAGTGAGCCGAGATAATGCCACTGCACTCCAGCCTGGGTGACGAGAGTGAAACTCTGTCTTAAAAAAAAAAAAAAAAAAGTGAATTCCTGAGAAGCCCAGTGTACTGCTTACCTGTTGTCCCAGCTACCTGGGAGGCTGAGGGAGGATCCTTTGAGCCTAGGAGTTTGAGTCCAGCTTAGGTGACATAGATTCCGTCTCTAAAAAGAAAAAAAATTTTTTTAATTGTTGGATTCCTATGTCCATAAGGAAGACTTCAGGAATGGCAAGCTTCCCTCCTAATTTGGCTCCTCCTGAAGACACAGTATGACCTGGTTTACTTGGGGTTTAACACCCTATAATTACTGTCAGATGAAGAGAGAGAAAGATGCACTGTATTTCTTACTAGTTTCTTTTTCCTTTATTTTTACCTAAAACATAAGCTGAAAAGCAGCAGAAAAAGAAAGAGCCAAATTCAGGTAAGAAAGACCCAGTACTTCAGACTAGCAGTGGGGCAAAACCCCCACGGTTAAAAAGGGATACTAGTTTATTGTGTTTGAGGTTGGAATCACCAAGAGACCAATTAACACCTTATTTTTAGGATTAGCCATTCTGGTATTTGCAGATAGTTTCTTAAGCAGGACTGTTTGGAGTTCACACTGTAGGAGTAACTGAAGTGTTGATAAAAGAGATTCCAGAACAAATAGAGATTTCTACAGTAAAAGCTGGGGAGGTGTGTAGGGCTCCAGTCTTTGGGTTCACAGCTTGGCTCTACATTCATTGCTGGAGGAATCCAAGCCTCACAAAAGACCGCTTTTAAAGAAAAAACTCTTTTTTTCTTAGAAGAACTAGGTAAGTCTAGTTTTTCTCGGAAGTTTGTTTCATTACATGTCTCTGTTACCACCATCCATACAGCTCTGGGGGCCTGCATCTCCCAGGATTTGTAGCTTTCAGCTGCATTGAAAGTTTCTAACTTGGGAATCAAATCTTTGTTGTTGTTCTTGCTTGCAACTCGTTATTTTAAATTGCTTGCATAATTGCCAAGGTAATTTGCATTTAGAAGAGATCGACTGCGTTTTCTTTACCCATCCTTTGCTGTATTCATTTGGTAAGCTTTTAAAGAACAATTTTTGTAACCGGGAAAGGTGGAGATCAGATACTGAGGGTCAATTTGGTGTCTCACTCAGAACCTGCCTCTCTGCAGCATTATGCTGTCTCCAAGCAGAAATCATAATGGTGGTTTCTCTATGCTGTACTTTCCCACTGCCATCTCCTGGGGAAATAAGGCGGGGGGCCTCTTTCGAAGAACCTATAAAGATTAGATTAATTACTGACCCACAATCCCATTATGTGAACTCATAGAGCCAAAGAACATTAAAGCTGGCAGAGAATAATTTAACTGTATTTTATAGATGAGGAAACTTGGGCCCAGAGAGGAAAAATAATCCCCCCACTTCTCCCGAAGTCTCAAAGCTAATTACCAGCCGAACTGGAACAGAAACCAGGTCTTTTGATTTCTAGATTAGTATTCAACAAGTATTTAACTCATTAATTAGAATTGTCATAGTTCCAACCTGGATGTCTTTCACAATGGGTGGCTCAATTTTTATGTTTGCTGTTAAGATTCCCTCAGGGCTGCCTGGCTAATTTTACTATTATTTTGATTTTACTAAGTCAACATTTCAGATATTTGCAGTCTTCCCATCATCTGTGTCAGAACTATCTGTTAAAAATGCAAATCCCTAGCCTTTTCCAATCTTCAGAATCCGCGTCTCTTAGAGTGTCCCCAGGATCTGTATCTTAATATGCTTCCTTGGAAGAGTCCAAGGCGCTTGAGAACCATTTTACTTGGCTCAAAGTCAAGTAAGTTAATGTATTTTGTTGATTTAAAATGTTAAGATTTTGGAAATCAGGTGGCACCTTCTCATCAACGGTTAAGTAAGAAAAAAGTTGTTTTTTACATAATGTTGTATCTGATAATCAACAGGAACTTAAGAGTTGAGGCCATGTTAAATTTCTCTTTTAAATCCTTTAGTTACTAAAAAGCAAAAACTTAAATTTGTATCTGAATTCAATTTCATGGCATTTGATTCTTTAGCGCTTAAGTTCTTCTTTAGTAGCAAAGAAAAAAATATTGAGAAATTTTATTTTTTCAGGCCATGGGCAGCCTTCAGTGAACCGTTACCTCCACAACTCAAGTCCTAGCCTACAGATTTTTCAAGACTGTTCATTATAAGACTTTGGCTTCTATTTTATAGTTTTTATTTTCTGAGATTACCTCTAAATTTTCGTGTATATTTATTGTAAAATTTCTAACAAAATCTAGAGTGATTAACTCTCTCTATATTCCTGAAAGGGTTAAGGAACTTACCATGCATTTTCTATTCATTGAATACCACTCCCATAGTATTACTATCTAGGTTTTTAGATTTGTCTTTTAAAAACACACATTAGTTACTTAAAGTAAATGGTTAATCATATTTATCAATGATTTCTCAATTTTAGGACTTAGCATGTGAGTGATAACACACTTAGTCTTTTTGCTTGAAAATGATTTATTTTACTCTGCTGTGAATGATAGTTTACCTGGGTATAGAAGTCTTGGTTGATAATTGGCTGTGAAAAGATTCTTCTGCTGTTTTCTGGCACCCATTGCAGATGAGAGTCTAACTGTCTTTTCCTTGCAGGTTAGCTGTCTTTTTGCTTTGGAAGCTTTCAAGATTTTCTCTCTACCTCCAATGTTCAGTAGTTTCACTGAAAAATGTTTCCTGTTATAGGTTCATTACTGTGTATTCTTTTTGGCACTTGGTGTATGTAACCTTTTCTTCTGAGAACATATATCATTTTCTTCCATCTGAAAAGTTCATAGTATCTCTTTGACTATTGATTCACAGACATTTTCCTCTATTTTATTCTTGAACTCCTATTAGACATATATTAGATCTTTTCAAGATGTCTTCCACATCTCTTAATTGCTATTTACTGTTTTTCCCCCCTTCCTTAACTCTTTATTGCTGCATTCTGGGTAAGCTCCTCTATATAACCTTCTAATGTATTAATTCTCTGTCTTGTTATATCCAAGACAGAGTTAATCCTGTTTATTGAGTTTTTCACTCAAATACTGTGGTTTTTATTACCAGAATTTCCAACTTGTCCTTTTCATATCAGCCTGCTCTTGTTTCATTTTTTACTTGTTTTCTTTCACAATTTACTATTCATTTCTATGAATATTCCTCCTTTCTTTTTCTCCTTGATGGTTCTAACAATCCCTATTTTATTTTATTTTTATTTTTCTGAGACAGGGTCTTATTCCAGTTGCCCAGGTCGGTGTGCAGTGATGCAATCTTGGCTCACTGCAGCCTCCACTTCTCTGGCTCAGGGAATTCTCCCACCTCAGCCTCCTGAGTAGCTGGGACTACAGGTACATGTCACCACACCTGGCTAATTTTTTGTACTTTTAGTAGAGATGGGGTTTTGCTATGTTGCCCAGGCTACAATCCCTATTGTAATTTCACTTTCAGATTCTGCTATTACAGGCATATCTCAGAGACATTGTGGGTTCATTTTCAGTACAATGCAATAAAGCAAATATCACAATAAAGTTAGTCACACAAATTTTTTGGTTTCCCAGTGCATATAGAAGTTATGTTTATACTGTTCTATAGTCTAAGTATGCAATAGCATTATGTCTAAAATTGTATGTCTCTTAATTAAAAAATACTTCATTGCTAAACATGCTAACAATCATCTGAGCCTTCAGTAAGTTGTAATCTTTTTGCTGGTAGAGGGTCTTGCTTTGATGTTGATGGTAGCTGACTGATCAGGGTGTTGGTTGCTGAAGATTGGGATGTCTGTGGCCATTTCTTAAAGTAAGACAACAATGAAATTTGCAGCATCAGTTGACTCACAGAAGATTTTTCTGTAGCATATGATGCTATTTGATAGCATTTTACTCACAGTAGAACTTCTTTCAAACTTGGAGTCAATTCTCTCAAACTTTCCCACTGCTTTATCAACTAAATTTATGTAATACTCTAAATCCTTTGCTGTCATTTCAACAATGTTCACAGCATCTTCACCAGGTGTAGTAGATTCCATCTCAAGAAACCACTTTCTTTGATCATCTGTAAGAAGAAGCAACTCCTCATTCTTTCAAGTTTGATCATGAGATTGTAGCAATTCAGTCACATTTTCAGGCTCCACTTCTAATTCTAGTTGTTTCGCTATTTCCACCACATCTGCAGTTACTTCCTCCACTGAAGTCCTGAACCCCTCAAAGTCATCCATGAGGGTTGGAATCAACGTATTCCAAAATCTTGTTAATGTTGATATTTTGACCTCCTCCCATGAATCACAAATGTTCTCACTGGTATCTGGAATAGTGAATCTTTTTTAGAAGATTTTCAATTTACTTTGCTCACATCTATGAGAGGAATCACTATCTATGATAGCTATAGCTTCATAAAATGTGTTTCTTAAATAGTTAAGACTTGAAAGTTGAAACTACTCCTTAATTCATGGGTTGCAGAATAGATATTGTGTTAGTAGGCATGAAAACAACATTAATCTCCTTGTTCATCTCCATCAGAGCTCTTGGATGACTAAGTACATTGACAATGAGCCCTAATATTTTGAAATAAGTCTTTTTTTTTTCTGAGAAGTAGGTCTCAACTGTGGGCTTAACATATTCAGTAAACCACACTATAAACAGATGTGCTGTTTCCCAGGCTTTGTTGTTTCACTTACAGAGCACAGGCAGAGTACATTCAGCATAATTCATAAGGGGTCTAGGATTTTCAAATGGCAGATAAGCATTGGTTTCAACTTAAAGACACCATTTGCGTTAGTGCCTAACAAGGAAGTCAGCTTGTCCTTTGAAGCTTTGAAGCCAGGCATTGACTTCTCCTCTCCAGCTAGGAAAGTCCTAGATGGCATCTTCTTCCAATAGAAGGCTGTTTCATCTCCACTGAAAATCTGTTGCTCAGTGTAGTCACCTTCATCAATGATCTTAGCTAGATCTTCTGGGTAACTTGTTGCAACTTCTATATCAGCACTTGCTGCGTCACTTTACACTTCTATATTATGGAGATGGCTTCTTTTCTTAAACCTCATGAACCAACTTTTGCTGGTTTCAAACTTTTCTTGTGCAGTTCCTCACTTCTCAGCCTTCATAGAATGACTTAAGTGAATATTGTGGCTGGGTTGATTTTCTATCCAGACACTCAGACTTTTTCTATATTAGCAATAAGGCTGTTTTGTCTTCTTATCATTTGTGTGTTAATGGAGTAGCACTTCTAATTTTCTTCAATAACTTTTTCTTTGCATTCACAATTTGATTAACCATTTGGCCTAGCTTTCAGTCTGTTTCAATTTTCAACATACCTTCCTCACTAAGCTTAATCATTTATAGCTTTTGATTTAACTTGAGAGTTGCAGGACTTTTCCTTTCACTTGAACACTTAGAGGCTTTTATAGAGTTATTAATTGGCCTAATTTCAATATTGTTGTGTGTCAAGGAATAGGGAGGCCTGAGGAGGAGAGAGATGGGAAAATGGCTGGTTGGTGGAGCAGTCAGAACATATACAACATTTACCGACTAAATTTGTTGTTGTATATGGGTGTGATTTGTGGCATTCGAAAACAATTACAATAGTAATGTCAAAGATCACTGATCAAGATCATCATAACAGACTAATAATAATGAAAAAGTTTGAAATATTGTGAGAATTTTCAAACTATGACTCAGAGATATAAAGTTAGCACATGCTGTTGGAAAACTGGCATGATAGACTTGCTTGATGCAGGATTGCTACAAATCTTCAATTTGTGAAAAACGAAGTGTCTGCAAAGAGCAATGTAATAAAACGAGGTATGCCTGTAAATCTGAAATGAATGTATCCCAAATATTGATTTCATTGGCTCCTTTTCTTAATGTTAGCTTTCTTTAATTGTTTTAGAATTTTAACTTGTGTGATGTACATTTTGAGTGACATCGCACACACTTTCTCTCTTCTTGTTATACCTTTCCCTCCCTGCTTGGCCACAGGGCCCCAGTTCACAACCTGGTTTTATGTTGGTGGCTCTGAACTTTTATCTTGCGATGGTATTCAGATATTACAGATTTAGTCACTGAGTCAGGAGGCAGCTTGGCCCAAGTCTTGGTTATACCTGCTTGTTTCTACTTTTCTAGATGCACATTTATATAAGTCCTAACCTTAGGTAACAGCTGCACCTTTTTTAGGGCAGAAGTTCCCCACCCCATTTAGGTTCAAGCAATAAGCCTGGATCCAGGCTCCAACCATCTAGGGCCCCTTTACTCCCAATACTGCAGAGGAGTTATCTTGCCTATCTGTGTGTGTCTCCAGAGCCCACAAGCTCCCAGCTTTAGTAACTACTGTGTTATATTTCTGGTCTGTTTCTAGCACATAGATATTTATTTTTCTTTATGTATGTACGGGCATGTGGTTTACTTTTTTTAAAACTTTCTTTTAAATTCGTTCTTAAAATATTTTATTTATAATTGCTAAGTGTTTGGAGTGCAGGTAGTGACTTCAAAGCATGAGCTTACAATGTCATTTTGATCTGCAGAGGCAGGCTCTGGGGATGAAAATAGCAGCAGTTCCTATGATGCCATCTTTGAGACAGCTACCATTACCGCTACTGCTACATTAATATTGTCTTTTGTTTCCCATCTAACAAGCATTATTCTCCTAAAAATGGCTCTGTGTATGACAAAGCCCATTCACTATAGATTAATTCTCTCTTAAATGACTTTATTAAGCTCATTAATGATTCACTTAGCAGCCACTTTTGTAATAAATTTGCAATATTCTCTAAAGAAATCGATCTGGAGAAACGCCACACTGATTTAGGAAGGAACATGGTTTAAAAATGAGTGAATCATTCTCAAAAGCACACAACATGGCTGTAGAAGTATTTTAATGGGTTTCTATCTTTCCACAGATTAAACTAAGATCCTTTGCCAATAAGAAGACAAACAATAGAAAATTCCTACAGATTAAGAATCCCAACCAAGCTTTCAATGAACTGACTTGCTTCAGCTCTGGGAGAACAGTTATGACATGGTGTTGAATTACATCAACGAGGAACCAGAGGTGAGGCTGGGATACAGGGGAATTGGGTTTAGAATCACCTTAGCAATGCAGTATGCAAATCATGAAACAGCATAAAGACACATAAATTATGCAAGAATACATAAGGGGTTTCCAGAGAGACCTCAATTTCCATTATTAAAAATGGTGTGGTAAGCAGTCCAAAAAATCATTTTTGGCAGGTCACTATTTTTAACTGAGCTTTGAAGTTCATCTACATTTTTTTTCCCAGCATTACACTTGGTGGTTAGGACCCCTTGTTACAAGGGGCCATAATAACACATGATTGTGGAAATGGACAAAGAAACAATTTTAATTCATATGGTAAGAGACAGGATAAAGATATGCAGGTGAGGGGTTCCCTAACACAGCCTACGAAGGTCAGAGAAGACTTCCTAGAGGAGGTAATGTCAGAGCTAACCTTTCATGGACAAATAAGCATGCATCAGGCAGAATGGGATGGTGGTAGCAGGTAAGAGTAAGGGGAGTTGTAGTATGTCAAGTATGGAGAAAAATGGGGTCATGACATACATGATTATTACTTTTCAGATGACCAGCATCTGCACCCTCTTCCTTTTTTATGTTAACATGGTGCTTTTATTTTTTAAATTTGTATTATTTATATACAATATTTGCACATATTTATGGGGTACATGTGATATTTTGTTAAATGCATAGAGAGTATAATGATCAAATCTGGGTATTTGGGTCTTCTATCACCTTGAACATTTATCATACCTATGTGTGGGGGGCATTTCAAGACCTCTTGTATAGCTATTTTAAAATATACAATACATTATTGCTAACTATAGTTATGTTACTCTGCTATGGAACATTAGAATTTTTCCTTCTGTGTAACTGTATGCTTATACCCACGAACCAACCTCTCTTCATCCTCCCACCTCCAACCCTTCCCAGTTTACCCCCTTCCTTATATCACACCAACTTCCTTTGGGGAATTACCTCTTCCTGTACCTGTCCTCCATAGTTGTATTATTGGCAGGAGGTAATGTAGGGGTCGCTTCCTCCTACTAGGGAGTTGAAAGAATCACATTCTCCTTTAGCTGACCTCAGTACAACCATGGTACCAAGCTGCGGTATACTACTCAGATGCTTTTTGCTGAAACTTTGCTCTTGATCCCAGGCTGGACAGAAGCCTGGGAGGAAATTCATTGCAAGGTGGCAGGCCTACTGGACTGTTCCTATCAGAACATTTTTGCTATACTTTCTATTTCTTCCCAAGTGTCCATGGTTCCTGCCTTTTCCCAAGCTTTTCGCAAGCTTCAACCCTCAAATCATTTCAGTAAATACTATTTTGTTTTTAAATGGTAAAACTATTTCATTTTGGGAGACAGCAAGAAGTTCAGCATGGTGGAGCGCAGCACATGCATAGTGGTAGAAGGAAGTCGTTGAGAGGCTAGAGAGATGGGCGGACTAGAAAGTGTCTCTCTCTCTCTTTTTTTTTTTCCCTGAGTTGGAGTTTTGCTCTTGTTGCCCAGGCTGGAGTGCAACAGCACAATCTCAGCTCACTGCAACCTCCACCTCACGGGTTCAAGCTATCCTCCTGCTTCAGCCTCCCAAGTAGCTGGGATTACAGGTATGTGCCACCATGCCCAGCTAATTTTGTATTTTTAGTAGAGACAGATTTCACCATGTTAGTCAGGCTGGTCTTGAACTCGTGACCTCAATTGATCCACCTGCCTCGGCTTCCCAAAGTGCTGGGATTACAGGCGTGAGCCACTGCACCTGGCCTAGACAGTGTCTTGTATGACATCAGAAGCATCCCAATTTTATTCCCTAGGCATTGGAAAGCCTCTGAATGATTTTAAGCATGAACAGATTCATATTATTTTTGTGGCAGCTCCATGGTGAACTATTTGGAAAAGGGTGTGAGAGAGGACAAGGCTCAAAGCAGGGAGAGGGTACTTAGAGAAGACGCAGTAATCTAGGCAAGAAGGGACGATGGCTTGAGTTTCCAGGAGTTGGACTACTCAGTAGTTGGACTATTCATGAGGAAGGGTGAGATGTGAGCCCTTGCTGTCAGGTATGGAGAGCTAAAAGAATAATGGATCCATACCAGAGATAAGGAATATAGAGAGAGGGACAGGAGTGTGTGTGTGTGTGTGTGTGTGTGTGTGTGTGTGTGTGTGTGTGTATGTTAGCTGGAGGGCTCAGCTTTGGTTCCAGTTCCTAACTTTGGACCAGCAACAGCTCTTCTGCTGCCACACCAGTGAGGAAACATCTGTCTACCAACTAAGATGCTGACTAACCTGGTCCAGGTTGGTGATTTCACCTGGGCAGGCCTGGTCTGAAAGGTGGGCCTGGAGCCTAGGGAGAGAGACAAGCTGGGCATGATGGGCTGTGGGTTGGGAGAGTTCCAAGAAGTTCAGACGTAAGAGGCCAGGCCTCCTGCCAATACAAGTGCTGTTTCCTCTTCTCCCTCCTTTATCCCTCTGGTGCCCCCCAGGGCTGGTCTATCTTGTTCTCTTTCTCCCTCCCCACACCTGTTGCCTCCTGCAAGGTTTCCATCTTTCAATGACCCTCTGAAAGGTTCCTCTGATAGTGGAGAGAATGGTTTTGGTTTAGAATTAGACTGGGGTCCACACAACAAGTGTTTGGCTTTCTTGGTGGCAGAAGTGGGACTAGGAAATAGAAGTAACATCTGGTTCAAGCTTGTTTATTGAGTTGATTGGTGCCAAGGTAGTCTAAGGCACCAGACCGTGTGACCATACTTTGCCTACCTTTACGGAGCTCACAGCCTGAGATTTCTTTACATTCTGGCAAAGTAGTTACCGGTAAAACACAGTTTTGCAGAACATGGCATTCTAGAAGCACAGGGCAAAATTACAGTTCCAAGGGATAACTGTAATTCTTTTGGGGAAAAGTCTATGGGGAAAAAGAACTTCCCTTGTCTTCTTCCTCATTTCCTTGGAAGTAGAAAAGAGGTACTCAAAATGCTCAGAGCACCTCATCTCTGGACTTTACCATAAAATGCTTTGATTCCAGGATATCATTTCATGTCAGCTTTGGCTTATGGATCCAGGAGGAACATGGGGTGGTTGTAGACAGGAAAGGGCAGATCCTAAAGGTAATTTTAAAGCAGGGCAATCTAGTTTTTAACATGAGGTGTGTTTTCTCCAACCTTATTTTTCTTTGGACTTCTCATGACAATAGATAATATGCTTATCATTTTGAATAATATTTGCTTATCATTTATATCTTCTCCTGGATTAAGAACTTCTTGAAGACATGACCTCGGTTTTACTCACTTTGTTACATTGTAGGGCCTCATCCAGAGCCTAGCACCCAATAAAAAAGCTCAGCAAATGATTGTGAAAAAGATGTGAATGATTTTCAGAAACGTCCCTATTCTTCATGCTTCCCTCCCTGCCTCCCTTTTCTGGAAGGCCCTCGCCTATTCAAAGTTAAGGATAAGGGAGGCAAAGGAGAGCATATTCAGGGATCTAACACTTCCCTACAGGGATCTGTATCCCTTACCTACCTCTGACTCCTCCCCACCAGGAAAAGAATCTATTATTCAGTGAAACCTTTGAAATGTATTAACATTAAGGTCTTAATGACTATTAATGGCATGCTTGCTTATCAAAACAAACCCTTTTATTGATAATATAAGGCTAAATCTTGATTTTTTTCTCTCTTTTTCTGATTCTCCCCATTTTCTCTTTCTTTCTGATTACCTCTGCATCTCTTCCCAATCACCTACTCCCCAAGAGACTGAATAATTTTCAGCCTCTCTTGGTTTTTAGTAAACTCTCATTTAGGGCTTGTTTTAAGAGACAAGCAATGGTCTGAATCTATATTAAGAAGTCTAAGAAGATAGGACAGTCTGTAAATGAATTCAACTTTTAAATAAAAGAAAGCAGCAAGTCTTCCAAGGGACAAAAGAAAGGGAAAAAATCTGGGCTTACGCACCTGCAGCAGGCGCAGCCAATGTGTGGCTATGCTGTCGCGGAATCTTAGAATCACTAGTGTGTGCTGTACTTTGATGTTCACCTAGCTTTTGTGTGTGCTTTATTTCCCTTTCTAATTTCTCCTTAGAATCTTAGCAAAGTTCTTTTGAAAAGCCCACCATATGTCAGCTGAACCAAAAGAAGGAGAAGAAAGGGAGATTTGTGTACATTTAGATGAGAAAACAAGATTGGTGGTAAGAGTCTAATATAGCCCAGGGCTGGGATTTCTAATTTTGGGGGGTGCCAGACTCCTCTGAGAATCTTATGAAAACTATGGACTCCTTTCTTAGAAGAATGTACATATGCACAAAAGTTTGTGTCCAGTTTTAGGGAGCCAGAAGGCTCTGTAGATCCCAAGTAAAGAACCTCTATCTTGGCAGGAGGAGAAACTGTGGGTGAAAGCTGATATTGGTTGAGGCCCTCATTCCTTCCAACCTGAATCAGTTCTTTTCTGAGCTAATTTTTATCTTGTCCCTTGGATTATTTTATTCCATCAAGATCACTGTAATTAATAGGTTACACTTACTATTTGTTAGCATGTGATCTCACATAATCCTGCCAACAACCTCACGAGGTAATTCTATTATTTGCATTTTGTAGATGAACCTGAGATTTAGCAAGGTTCAGGAACTTGTCCTCAGGTCCCACAGCAATTAATTCAAATCCGGACCATGCCCTTAATCCCTATGCTAAACTCATCCATATATTTTTGTGTTCTGTTGTTTTTAAGGATGAGATTCCTTGATTCCTTCACACATCTCAATTATCAGGAACAGCAAGGTGGCCCCAGTTTTACAACCATGTACAGATGCATCCATTTCAATGAGTGTCATATTCTTAACAGAGCAAGCTGTTTTCTGAATGTTCAACTGCCATTCTATTCGACATTCTGGGCAAACCCATCCCTGTAGGGACTCTTTTTCCAATAGTGAGAACAAAGAGTTAAGTGCTTGTCTGAGGCAAAGAACATGATATTGTTCTCGTTAGAGGACAACTGATGTCCTTCAGTTCCATAAGTATTATTTGAGCACCTACTATAAGCCAGGCCCTATGTTGGTGCCTCAGCAGATCTCTCTGCTTATTGCTGACAACTCAGTGGGGGAATGGACACTGCTCAGGCAAATGTTAACTAGAATTGATATATTTTGGACCAAAACTTCTGCAGGGTAATGGTTCAGGAGACTTAAAGTTTTCCTCCTAATTAACTTGAATGGAGTGATAAGAACTTGAAAGGGAGAAGTTTATATTGCTACTGGAATGTAACCATCATAAGGAACAAAGAAAGGTGAACTGGAGAGGGGCCTGGGCTTGGGCTTCCCTTATGGTTGTCCCATTATTTCACCATTATAGCTGGGAAAGCTATCAGCAACCATGGCATATTAGCCCATTTTCACATGCTGATAAAGACATACAGAGACTGGGCAATTTACAAAAGAAAGAGATTTAATGGACTTACAGTTCCATGTGCCTGGGGAGGCCTCGCAATCATGACAGAAGGCAAGGAGGAGCAAGTCACATCTTACATGGATAGCAGCAGGCAAAGAGAGCTCATGCAGGGAAATTCCCCTTTTCAAAACCATCAGATCTTGTGAGATTTATGTCATGTGAACAGCACAGGAAAGACCTGCATGAGAAGAACAGCATGGAGTCCCTCCCACAACATCACAACATGTGGGAATTTAAGATGAGATTTAGGTGGGGACACAACCAAACCATATAATTCCACCCCTCACCCCTCCCAAATGTCCTCACATTTCAAAACCAATGATGCCTTCCCAACAGTCCCCTAAAGTCTTAACACATTTTTGCATTAACTCAAAAGTCCATAGTCCAAAGTCTCATACAAGACAAGGCAAGTCCCTTTCACCTATGAGCCTGTAAAATTAAAAGCAAGTTAGTTACTTTCTAGATACAGTGTGGGTACAGGCATTGGGTAAATACAACCATTCCAAATGGGAGAAAGTGGCCAAAACAAAGGGGCTATAGGCCCATGCAAGTCCGAAATCCAGCAGGGCAATCAAATCTTAAAGCTCCAAAATGATCTTCTTTGACTCCATGTCTCACATCCAGGTCAGGCTGATACAAGAGGTGGGCTCCCACAGCATTGGGCAGCTCTGCCCTGTGGCTTTGCAGGGTATAACCTCCCTCCTGGCTACTTTCACAGGCTGGGCTGGTGTTGAGTGTCTGTGGCTTTTCCAGGCACATGGTACAAGCTGTCAGTGGATCTTCCATTCTGGGGTCTGGAAGATGGTGGCCCTCTTCTCACAGCTCCACTAGGCAGTGTCCCAGTAGGGACTCTCTGTGGGGGCTCTGTCCCCACATTTCCCTTCCACACTGTCCTAGCAGAGGTTCTCCGTGAGGGCTCTGCCCCTGCAGCAAACTTCTGCCTTGTCATCCAGGCATTTCTATATATCTTCTGAAATCTAGGCGGAGGTTCCCAAACCCCAATGCTTGACTTCTGTGCACTTGTAGGCTCAACACCACGTGGCAGCTGCCAGGGCTTGAGACTTGCACCCTCTGAAGCCATGGCCCAAGCTCTATGTTGGCCCCTTTCAGCAACACTGGAGTGGCTGGGATGCAGGGCACCAAGTCCCTAAGTTGCACACAGCAGACAGACCCTGGGCCTGGCCCCTGAAACCATTTTTTCCTCCTAAACTCCAGGCCTGTGATGGGAGAGGCTGCTGCAAAGGTCTCTGACATGCCCTGGAGACATTTTCCCCATTGTCTTGGTGATTAATATTCTGCTCCTCATTACTTATGCAGATTTCTGTATCTGGTTTGAATTTCTCCTCAGAAAATGGGCTTTTCTTTTCTATTGCATTGTCAGGTTGCAAATTTTCCCAACTTTTATGCTCTGTTTCCCTTTTAAAACTGAATGCCTTTAACAGCACCCAAGTCACATTTTGAATGCTTTGCTGCTTAGAAATTTCTTCTGCCAGATACTCTAAATCATCTCTCTTAAGTTCAAAGTTCCACAAAACTCTAGGGCAGGGACAAAATGCTGCCATTCTCTCTTTGCTAAAACACAACAAATGTCACTTTTGTTCCAGTTCCCAACAAGTTCCTCATCTCCATCTGAGATCACCTCAGCCTGGATTTCATTGTCCGTATCATTATCAGCATTTTGATCAAAGCCATTCAACAAGTCTCTAGGGCGTTCCAAACTTTCCCACGTTTTCCTGTCTTCTTCTGAGCCCTCCAAACTGTTCCCACCTCTGCCTGTTACCCAGTTCCAAAGTCACTCCCATATTTTCAGATATCTTTTCAGTAATGCCCCACTCTATTTGTGCCAATTTACTGTATTAGTCTGTTTTCACACTGCTGATAAAGACATACGCAAGACTGGGCAATTTACAAAAGAGAGAGGTTTAATGGACTTACAGTTCCATGTGACTGGAGAGGCCTCACAATCATGGCAGAAGGCAAGGAGGAGCAAGTCACATCCTACGTGGATGGCAGGAGGCAAAGAGAGGCCTTGTGCAGGGAAACTCCCCTTTTTAAAACCATCAGATCTTGTCAGACGTATTCACTATAATAAGAACAACACAGAAAAGAAAAGGCGTGCCCCCATGATTCAATTACCTCCCACTGGGTCCCTCCCACAACATGTGGGAATTCAAATCTCATCAATGAGATTTTCGTGGGGACACAGCCAAACCATATCATATGGTGTGGCTGAACAGGACAGGTACACACCCACTTTGCAGTGTGGGCCATTAACAACTGTGGAACATGCCATTTTATTGATAATTGCATTACACAATATAGAAATTGTAAGATTTAAGGGATAAAAGGGCGATATTAAGAATGTGTTGTGCCAAGTGTGGTGGCTCATGCGTGTAATTCCAGTACTTTAGGAGGCCAAAGTAGGTGGATTGCTTGAGCCAGACCAGGCTGGCCAACATGGCAAAAACCCTGTCTTTACAAAAAACACACAAAATTAGCCATGCATGGTGGTGCATGCATGTAGTCCCAACTACTTGAGTTGAGGGGGCAAGATTGCTGGAGGCTGCAGTGAGCTAAGATTGCACCACTGCATTCCAACCTGGGCAACAGGAGTGAGACTGTCTCAAACAATACACACAACAACAAACCAGAATGAGTGATGCAGAAGACTTTAGACTTCATTTTAGGCCAGGGCTCACCAGGTAGGATTCCTCACGCTCCTCACATTTCCCATTTTCCAAATCCTAAGTGTGACAAAGACACATAGCATGTCCTCCAGCCTTTCAGAACACATTGCACACCTCTTGCACAGGGGCGAACAGGCCCGCCCTCATTGTTCTTTTAAAACAAATAATCCTTATAAGATATTGCATCATGTCAAATACAAACACAAGAATTGTCTGTGTGTGGTGCACACAAAGCACATCTGAAGAAGTGGCTTCGATGAGTTGTTTTCGTCTGAAAAGTAAATACATATTTCCAGGGAGAATGAGTTATTCTAAATAGGATATTTTCTTTCATTCGTGCCCAGTCCCAAAATTCAGCAAAACTCCATGTAGGTGGTATTCATGCCATGTCACAAAAGCACAAAAAGCAGGATCTTTTCCACGAAGCAGATGTTGCCGTCACTCTTCCTAGCTGACATTTGTTTTTACAGTGGTGAGAAATAAGGATAGTGCCACCTCTCCCTGTGAACATCCTTCCCCATGAAGCTCAGGAACCTGTGCTATTTAAATATATGTCTTGTGCCCTGAGAGTTAATGCTGGCGGTACCTTTGGGTGCAGTTATTTCCTCACTAGCTCAGAAAAACCAGGATGTAGCTTTTTCAAACGGGTAGAATGGAGCTTTTGAAAATGCAAATGTGTGTGTGCGCTTGAGACAGAGGATGGCTTATGATTAATGAACTTTTGTGTATTGCTTATTGTGTGTGGGGGGGTCAGCTCAATAAAAAACACATTGCCTTTTCTTTGTCAGTGACAGATATTCTTATCAGAAACAAGGCTCTTATTGTACCAGTTTCCCTCTGACAGAAGAACAAGTGACTGCTGTGCATGGTGCTGGCGGGGAGTGCAGGACAGACACTGGGAATGGCCAGGGCTTTCTTTAAAGACCATCTGAAAACATTGGCATATTTATTGGAATAATCATTAAGAAGTAAGAAGTATTTTACTTAATACTGCAGTATGAGGTCCACTATAGGGTTAAAGTGGGGATTCCTCACTGGTCTTCAGTTTTTAAGGGGTAAACTTGCCAGCTCTTTAGAAGAGACTGAGTACCCATCACCTACTTTGTAGAGGGTAAATTAAAAAAAAAAAAAAAAAGCAAAGGAAACACATTTCTTTCCAAGGACTTTCTGGACTTACTCATTTTTAACACAGATTTATTGTCCTCCATGAACATTCAAGAAACAATTCTGGCTGGGCACAGTGGCTCATGCCTGTAATCCCAGCACTTTGGGGAGGCCAAAGTGGGCGGATTGCCTGAGGTTAGGAGTTTGAGATCAGCCTGGGAAATATGGTGAAACCCCGTCTCTACTAAAAATACAAAAAATTAGCCAGGTGTGGCAGTGCACACCTGTAATCTCAGCTACTCAGGAGGCTGAGACTGGAGAATCTCTTGAAACTGGGAGGCAGAGGTTGCAGTGAACCAAGATTGTGCCACTGCACTCCAGCCTGGGAGATAGAGCGAGACTCTGTCTCAAACAAAACAAAACAAAACAAAACAAAACAAAAAAACAAACAAAACAAAAAGAAACAATGCAGAAAACACTAAGTAGAAGTTTAGGGGCTCAAAAAGAGACCTTATCTCACTGAAGTAAAGGCTGAAGGGCAAGGGTCCTCTCTGTGGGGTGTGTATGTGGTGAGCAGGGATCATGTTTCTGAGACACTTTCTGAGCAGTTGCCTTTGTGAAATTCTTTTACCTGGTGGCTAGTTTGAGGACAGTCATTGGAAAATTTATGGCCTTAAACAGATTCCAAAATTGACGTTGATGTTTTACTTTCTGGAATAAAAGTAATTCTAGAAGGTTCTTTTTCCTGAAGGTGTAGACAAATGGAAGCTCTTTGAAATGAGTTTAAGGAATTAGAAGTATCCTTTGATATGCTGAGCAGTCTGCCTAATTTTCATTTACAATCATACCTACCTAGTTGTGTGACTTGGTCAAGCTGCTTTTATTTCTCTGTGCCTCAGTGTCCTCATCTGTAAAATGGAGATGCTAATAGTATCTACTTCAAGGAATTCCGAGCATCAAATGAATTGGTGGCTATAAAGTGTGTGGCACGTATGAAGTACATAGTCAACACCATGTGTTAGCCCTTCTTCTTCTTCCTTCTCCTCTTCCTCCTCCTCCTGCCCCCCACCCCCACCCTTCACTAACCCATCTTCTCTACCTCTAGGCAATTATTCTCACCAGATCATGAGAACACACTGATCTTGTAGCCCCAAATAATTTCATAATTTTCCAAAAGAAAAGTTCCTTTGAAAACAAAATAACCAAAAGAAGACAGAGAAAGAACTCACGTGTAAGATTCTCCTTTAGTCTTGGTTTTCTTCAGGTCCTCTCCCCAATCTCATGAGCCTAAAGGCCAGTGCTTGTTTTCCTTGCCTTGGCCAAGGAGGTTAGCCTGGTCTGGGGAGCCTGGTCTGGAGGAATGAGCACTGGTCCCAGAGCCTGGTTCTGGTCTTTGTTCTGTGTTACCTCTGTGCAGGGTTGCGCAAGTCATTCCACTTCCCTGAGACTCAGTTCCCTCCAGTGCAAATGAGAAGTTTGGACTAATTGATCTTTAGGCCTCTTCGCAGTTTGGACAGCCTGGGGTTTCAGCCCCCTTGGAACCTGCAAACTGCATGTATAATTAAATATCTCCTGGCTGGAAACATCCTCTGAGCTCAGGATGGGTAATGTCTAAGATTCGGGGTGTCAGTGCATTTCAGCCCCATTACCCATTATTTAGGATGGGAGCTTCGTCTGTCCCAGGGCTGTGGCCATCATTCACCACCGGGGATCTGTAATGACTGTGGGCCATTCCCCTTTCCTCTCCTGACCCCGACCCCAACTTCTTGGCACTTCCACTTAGGAACAAAGCAAGAAGTACTCAGATGAAGGTGCAGTCCTGTGATGAGCAAGGCCACAGAACCCTGTGAGTTGGTGGAGCAGGCATGGTCAGTCAGGGAGGATGTCACTGAAGAAAGTAAATCCATCAGCTCCCCTTATTACTATGTAAATGAATTTATCATGACTGGGGGGTGGGGCAAGAACAGGGAGGCCTCCTGGAGTTCCAAGGGCTTCAGCCTTTCTGATTTGCTGAGAGAGCTGCAAACAGGAAGACAGTCCATGACCACACCTGTGTTTGACAGCAGCACTAGGGGCAGCTCCGCGGGGAGTATGGCATGCCCTGGGGGTGTCATCATCATTGCCATCTTAGCACTAAGTGTTTCACTGGACTCAGTCTTTCCAGCATTGTCTTGAGAAGTGGCCTAAGTATGGGGTGGGGCAGGGTGGGCACTGGAGAAGAGGAAGGGTTTTTTTTTGTTTTTTCTTTTTGTTTTTGTTTTTGAAATGGAGTCTCGCTCTGTTGCCCAGGCTGGAGTGCAATCAGTGCTGTGATCTTGGCTCACTGCAACCTCCACCTCCTGGGTTCAAGCAATTCTCCTGTCTCAGCCTCCTGAGTAGCTGGGACGACAGGCGCATACCACCACGCCCGACTAATTTTAGTATTTTTAGTAAAGACAGGGTTTCACCATATTGGTCAGGCTGGTCTTGAACTCCTGACCTCAGGTGATCTACCCACCTTGGCCTCCCAAAGTGCTGGGATTATAGGCATGAGCCACTGCACCCAGCTAGGAAGGGGTGATTTTGGAACAGAAATAGCATAGAGGGTAGAAATAGCATGGAGGGTAGAAAAATTGTGAAAGCAAAGGATGCCTGGGGAGGAGAGATGCTGTTGATAGGAGCTGATGCAGAGGCAGAGACAGATGGACATCCTACTAAGACGGCAGTTTCTACATTGAAGTAATTAATGCTTGTGATTAGGCCAGAAGGAGTGTTTTCCGGGAGTGCTGGAGCTGGTCTTGTCCCTGGAGATCGGGGCCCTGGAGGGGGTTTGCTCATGGTGGCTGCTCTTATGCTCTCACATTTCTGTCTTCCTGCCCTGGCTCGTGGATCTCCCTGTGCCCACACCACCCCCTCCCAACCCAGTTTAGATCATAGTTTTAGCTTGTAAGTTTGCTCAGAGACAGGACCTGAGGTCTAGAGATGTGAAGAGAGGTGGCCAATGTCACACAGCAGGGCAGGACTAGAACCCACATCTATGACCACTGATTCAGTGCCAAAGGGAGAGAAGGGGGAAGGGGATTCAAATTTATTCAGAGCTTTTCTGTCCTCAGCAGAGAGAGCTCTAGTTACTTGTATGTCAGCTATTTCATTCAATTTGACTCTGTGACGTAGGAATTAGCACCCCACTTTACAGATGAGGGAGTTGAGATGTTGGAGAGGCAAATTAATTTGTGCTGACAAATTGTGACCCCTCATCAGATTCCAAGCCCCATCCTTGGGACCTTCACACTCATGTTCTTTCCTCTGTGCCTTGTAATACAAATGACCAGCATTTCCATTACTCATGCAGCTGGTGAATCAAACCAACATTAAGCCTGTCCCTGGCTCTTCTCCCATCAAAACATGGCTGATCTATGCTCCATTCATTTTCCATCCTTGGGAGGTCATGAGTTTCAAACAAATTATTTGGTTTACACAGTACAGTACTAAAGTGAAATTTTGTCTTTGTCCTTTCCATGTATCCTAAGCAAGGGGTATCTTCTGTCCCCAGGAGTTACTTGTCAATATATTTGGCTGTACACTGATTGTGTGGTGGTATTGGCAATTAATATCCTGGGATTAAGGAGGCTGACCATCTTTTAATACTCTAGACAGTACTATACAATGAAAAATGGTCCTAATCAGAATATCAGTTGCACCCTCTCTGAAAAACATGATACTTCTTTAAAATGAATGTGTCTTCCCAAAGACTGCGTTTCATTGCAGGAATGTGGGACAGAGGTTAGCCCTCTGGCTTTTGGTCTGGAGATCAGTAGGACATAGTAGATGACTTGCATGGTGTTCAGAGAAGTCTGGCCCTGCTTAAATGCATCCTGTATAACATTCCTACGTTCTCTAATCTTCATTTCCCTGTGTGTAAAATGCGGATAATTATAGCATCTGCCATACAAGGATTGTTGTATTGCTTTAATAAGTCACTATGTATGGAGGGCTACAATAGTGCCTGGTATAATTAATAAATAGATGTTGGCTCCAATCCTATATATAATGTAATGCACTATACAGAATCATTAGGACTCCTTTGTAAAATGCTCAATTATATGCATTAACACTTTGAAATTCTGGGCCAGGCGTGGTGGCTCATGCCTGTAATCCCAGCAGTTTGGGAGGCCAAGGAGGATGGATCATTTGAGGTCAGGAGTTTGAGACCAGCCTGGCCAACATGGTGAAACCCTGCCTCTACTAAAAATACAAAAAAATTAGCTGGACATGGTGGCACATGCTTGTAATCCCAGCTACTCAGGAGGCTGAGGCAGGAGAATTGCTCGAACCTGGGAGACAGAGGTTGCAGTGAGCCGAGATTGTGTCACTGCACTCTGCACTCTAGCCTGGGCAACAGAGTGAGACTCTGTCTCAAAACAAAAACAAAAACAAAACAAAAAAATAAAACAAACAAAAAAGACTTTGAAATTCCTATTGTTTACTTAAATTTGAAGTAAAAGAAACCCCCAAATTTTAGTATTCTTAAAATACCCACCAGCTATTGGAGAATAAGGGTTCTAGTAGAAGTTGAAGGGTTACAACTCTATAAAATTAAAAAACAAAAAAGACAGATACACCTATGAACATGTTCCCAGGCTTGAGTGATGCCTCCGGGAGTGAGTTGTCTCTTCCTATCTGGATCCTGGGATGGACACTGGTGTCTATGGGGTAATCCATCTGCGTTCATGTCACATGCTATGGCTAGGAATAACCAGGAAATACTGGAGTGAGGATTCACACTGGCTCTTTTACATTTTCCCAAGGAGGAGAAGGAAAAGAAAGAGGGAGGAGGAGGAGGAGGAAAAAAAGGAGAAGGAGGAGGATGGTTATAGTGGTTCTTACAAATCCCTCAGCTGGATGGCTGGATTTAGGGCTGGGCATTTGTGCTTTCAAGAGCCAGGTCATTCTAAAGGAATGTGAGAAGTGCATCTCTGAGGACAGAGATTAAACAGTGGGAAAATAGATAAGTGATCTGGGGGCCTGTCCACTAATTGCTAGCTAAAAGTTAACATTTCACTAGCTCCCGCTGAGAAGGTAATGGCCAGGCTTCACACATGGAGCTTTATTATGAGAAGAGAGAGAGGCAAGTGGGGTAAGACGAATTTATCATCCCTGCACACGGTACCTCCAAACACACCTGTTTTTTTCTTAAACAGCTCCTTGTTTAGCATTCTTACAAAAGGCACGATAATGTTGGAGGATCAATGTAACATACTGTAAGTGATAAGAAGTACTAAATGTCAATATTATGACATTTTCAATATCATTCGGTCTATTAAAGGCCTGTTGTGTCCTGGAAGCTGTACTAAAGCCTACGGAAGATGCAAAGAAGAACAAGGAGTGAACCTTGGCCTCAAGAGATTTACAATATATTAAAACACCTAAGACACCAAATGGGAGTGCTTTTCAAAGAGTAGTTCTTAGAATCACAGGTTGGTTACAAAAGGAGATTCTTAAGATCCAAAGCAGATGGGACCCAGGAATCTGCATTTAAACTAAGCCCTCCAGGTAATTCTGATCTATACTGTGGTTTGAGTAGCCTTGGCCTGGAGCAAATGTAGGCTCTAAGCCTGGGGTATAAAGCCTTCAATTCTGTGTTACATAAGCAGTGTAGCCATATCTTGTAGAAGAGTGTCAAGGGATATTTGAAAGAAGTGTGCAGCCTGTAGGCCTCAAGATGAGAAATATGTGGCAGGTGTGTTTGCAAAGTGGGGAAATTAGCATTGGGAGGTAAAAAATAGCATGACCTTTGTGGTGACCAGTGGAATAAATAAATATAATCCCAATGTTTATGGAACGTCTCGTTGAGTTACTGATGTATTCATCATTAGCGTTTAATCCTAATACTTTTTAGTATGCTGTCAGACCAAGGGGGAAATCCAGAGGCTTGCATCTCCACAAATATTTATCAATGGATGTTTTGGGAATTAAAACATGCCAGGAAATAGGGGCAAAGCACACAAGTGCCTGTCTTTGTGTATGTAGGTTTCATAGATTGGGATATTCACTGGATAGAATAGTTGGTGACCTGTATTTATTTGGGGGTATTCCTGTTTGTGATGTTGAAGGCTAATTCCTGGGGGAAGAAATTGTGAAATTTGCAAAGAAGAATTTACAGAGGGCCAGTGAGTAGACAGAGGAATGAATGTGTTGGAGCAGGAGGCAGCTCGGGAAGCTCGGCAGTTGTTCTATTCCCTGGCTGTCTCCCTGGGGGAGTTTCTGTGGCAGAATCCAGGGCATGTTGTCCATCCTGGGATCAAGAGGCTGGGCAGGAGGTGTAGGAATCTAAAGCCTAGAAGTGGACCTGTGGCCGAGCAGAATGGTCCCTGCTTTCTGTGACTAAGGAGGCTCAGAGAGTGCTCAATTTAAGCCTGGAGTGGAAATAGATGAACTTGCTGGAAAGAAGCATGATCCTCTGGCGTTGCTGCAGGAGACTGGAAATGTGAGTACATGGAAGGAAATTGGTTCATGCTGAAAGCCCAAGTCCCGTTAACTGAATTGCAGAGAACAGTGTCTCTTAGCCTAGTCTTGAACCCTGAGATGTTCCTCCACTGCTTTTATGTGACTAGCCATGGGAAAAAGGAGAAATAGAGTCCTAGGCTGGGAGAGTGATAGACTGGGGTGGAAGTCTTTGGACAAATCCTTTTCTTATTCTCTAGGTAGTAATGGGCCATGAGTTGAGGAGTCAATATCAAGAACCCCTAGGGGAAGACTTTAGTATGTGTTTGGGATTCTGCTTTTGGGATTTTTAAAATCCTGAGATGAGGGAACAGACTACTGTGAAGGCATGATGGATCCTGTGAACTGACCTGTTTACTCTGTTCCTGGGACAGTTATAAATTGAATGCTATCCTGGCTGGAAAACAAAGGACACTTAGTTTGCCCTTTTCCTGGCCCCTGATTGGACACTTTGGCTCAAGGTAGACCACACTATTTTTGTTTAGTAGTTTCTCCAGGCTATTCTTTTTGTTACTGTAATAACTAGTTAAAGGTTGTGAAGCATGTTCTCTGACCTGCATTGTAACTCTTGATCCATCTGCAGGGCACTGGGTAACCTCATCCTCCTGGTCCTGGATTTCTTTTTGGCCCCAAGGAAGTGGTGAAGGGATGCGGGGCTCCATCACACCGGAGGTTCAATTTTCCATGGTGAGTAAACAAGCAGAGAAGGCTTAGAAGAATCCCTTTTCCAGGAGTACCTCGCAAGGCTGTTTTGAAGCAAGGCTGGAGCCCCAGAAAGCTGTACCTTAGCTCCACAGTGGCAGTATCCCCTGTAGGAACCCCTCTGATCCTTTGTGACATTCTTGTTCATGGTCCTGTGAAACGGTGCTCTGTGGGAGACTCCAGTCTGCTAGGAGAGCTCCCTTATTCTCAGCACGGAGAGGGGGAAACCATGAAGTAAGGGACCTAATTTATTTTTCAACAACACAACACACCAGTGCATACTCTTCCAAGTAAGTGAGTGTGAGACCTTTCACAGTAGCTCCAAAGTGGAGTGAAAGTCCCCCCTTGCCCCTCTGTCATTTTCTCTGACTGAATTCAATGAGGAAAAGTCTTTATGCTTGGAAGGTAAATTGATTCTCAAAGACCATCCACAGTCCTTAGGAGTCAGGTTCAGTAAATAAAGTAGGCCTGATTGTAATATCCTAATATTATTTTCTTCATGTAAAATGGCTCTGAAAGCAATGACAACAATAATGATTCCAAAAAATGGCAGCCCAGTTGAAATCATCCTTCAAGATGAATATTTTCATGACAATGTATAAGCCCCTTAGTAATGTGGCTAATTTATTTTTTAAACCTATTTCTCTCATATATATAATTCATATGCCTACTATTATTTGCCAACTAATACTAAATTTATAGTTCTGAATGAGAATTGTTTTTTGTCTAAAACAAACTGTTTCCCTATTTATAAGGTTCTTTACACAAATAAGGTGATTAAAAAGATTGGCTTTGAAAAAACGAAAATGCAGTATGATTTTACTAGAATGAATGCTTTGGTTAGCACAACTATGATGGACTAACAGCTTTTCTTCACTACATGTTGATAGAGTGAGAAGATTTAAAACAAGCCTAATGTACATTAGCTGGGACACTTACTATTAGTGACAAATACTAAGAAAGAGGCTCTACTTGAACAGGCTCAAACTTAACTTAAAAATTATTTCTGCCTGTAATGGACCTTTTAGTTGCCTGAGCAATTGAGTGCTTTAGATAACCCCCATACATATCAAGAACATTCTAAATTTTTTTCCTTGGCATTTGGAAATTTCAAGTTAAGGATGTCTGCCCTTGCTCAAGTTACACACTCTTCAACTTGGGCAGTTCAGCAGAATTCAAAAGATAAGATGTGAATGAGTCTATCTATTCATGTCATCACACTTCGCTAAATTGCCAGGCTATTTGATGAAGGGATAGCTCAGTTCTCACTAAACTGCAAGTGGGTTTGGCAGATCTTCAGCTGGAATCCTCTGAGGTGCTCTCATTTCTGAACACTAGATTGGGAAACCAGTTGTATTTTAAAAGCTCTGAGACCCCTTTAAATCTCTGTCCATTTTGAGAGACCCATTGATTTACAGTAAAATATGAATGTAAGAGATGAACTTGTGGCATCATAACTAAGGGCTGTTGGCACTCTGGAAACTTGCTCAGAAGGTAATCAAAATAGAGCTAGAACCATAGTCTTAGTTTTTGCTGTAGTCAATCAAGCAAAGGGGAACATTCTACTCAAAAACACATAAATAATTTTGTTTTTTTCTGTATTACGTTGAAACTTCAAAAGGGCTTGTAAATAGGAAGAGAAAATATTGCTAGATGGGTTCAGTAGTTACTTTTAAATAAAATAAAAAATTGTGGCTAAATCTATTGCCTAAAAACTGTGCTGTAAAATATGTAAATAGCCTGTATCTTTAAAGCCTTTTCTTTGAGATACAAATAAATGGTTTACAGTCAAAATTCTTCTTTAAGAGTTCAGTTTAATTCTTCAAATTCTATAAGCTTGAGATCGGTTTTGCAGTTAAATACTCCTCATTTGAATGCTTAGTCAGAAGGGAGTATTATATATAGATTATATGGAATCTTAGCCTATTTACAAATAATGAATGTTACTGAAAATATTGTGTCATAGAGACACATACATGTGTATGTCCATCACAGCATTATTCTCAATAGCAAAGACATGAAATCAACCTAAACGGCAATGATATACCAGATAAAGAAAATGTGGTACAATAACACCATGAAGTACTATGCAACCAATTAAAAAAAAAAAAAAAAAAGATCATGTCCTTTGAAGAAACATGGATGGAGCTGGAGGTCATTATCCTTAGCAAACTAATGCAGCAACAGGAAACCTAATACCACATGTTCTCACTTATAAGTGGGAGCTAAACGATGAGAACACATGGACACACTGAAGGGAACAACACACACTGGGGCCTATCAGAGGATGGATGATGGGAGGAGGGAGAGGATCAGGAAAAATAACTAATGGGTACTAGGCTTAATATGTGGGTGATGAAATATTTTGTAGCCCCATGATGCAAGTTTACCTATATAACAAACCTGCACACGTACCCCTGAACTTAAAATAAAAGTTAAAAAAGGACATATTATACAAACGATGTCAAAGCAAGTTTTGAAACAAAAGTTACTCATGATCCCACTATCCCAGCATATTTTTTATTTGTATGTATTATCTTCCGATTATTATTCATGTACATTCATATGCTTACGTACTTGCAATCATATGCACCATTTTATAGTCTACATTTTCATTTAGGATATCTGTGATGGTTGTTGGCTATATTATTGAGAATATTCAAAAAATACAAGAAAAATAAACAGGATGTTTGAAACTCACAAGACATGTTAAGCACACATTGCTGTGTAAGCAAGTAGCTCATGTGATACAGGCCAAACTCACTAGCTGTGTTAGGCTCGCAGATAGTGAGGAAGCAAGCAGCCTGTGCAACGTGGGCAGAATTTACGTAGTGGGTATATGTTAAATATAGGTAGTGGGTAACCTGAAAGACATGTTAAGAATGGAATGGAATATACAATGGAACAAATAAGATGAATACTTTTAGATAAAGAAGAAACAGAAAGATGAAGTCATATGATTTGGTCACTTCTGGGATGACAGCTATGCCATCCCTAAATTGGCACTCAAAAGGAACATCCATTATACCCACTATGGGCCCATGTGTGCTTGGCCCCAAAAATGCAAATAAAAATCTATAGTTGCTCAGCAGACTGTTTGGCATGTTATAGCTATAACTCAGATCTCTGTGGAGTATGAGCACATCTTAGCTCCAAGCACATTACATTTGCTGGGCCTCTTTGCTCAAATCTCATTTTGGGTCCTTATAACCACATCAGTAGCAGAGGAGACTCATGTGGAGGAGAAAGAGACAAGGCATATGAACAATCGTGTAAGTAGGAATCAGGCAGTGTGGTCCTCCCAATTGGCTTATCTTTACCTTACCCTAAGTATGTTAACCTAGCCTGGCTAGTTCCCCTTACATCTTGCCATGTGTTTTAAATAAATTTAGTACATTGTGCAATATGAGCATGTTATTGCAAATATGTGAGTCTGTGACTCTTTCTATTCCATGACCCTGGGATAGCCTGCCTGTGTACTTGGAGGCTACCATATGACAAGGGCTAGCAAAGGAGCTAGGTAGCTTGAAGGGAGGAGAAAGAGAGTTATTAGGGTTTTAAACTGGGCTTAAGGGTATAAGTCAACTGAATAACATGAGACTGGCACTCATCTGAGGTCATTTGTGCCAAAGACCCTTGGCTCTGCAAGCCAAAAAGCGCTGACTAGCCAACTGTTTGTTTTCCTATAATGGAGAAAGCCCAAGAGAAGGGAAAGAGGGAAGAGCTGTGTCCTAGAAGCTGTATCTTTAAAAAACAAAATGCTTCCATTAAAGTGTTGTAATTGAACTTACTTCAGAATAGACAGTGTGAACCAAGTGTGATTTGCTGGTTATAATAAACTAGGATAGATTAAACATTTGAAGTTATCTCCTAATCAGGAATTCATACTCTAGGGGTAGTAAGTGAGCATCTGAAAGACCCTAATTTGGAATTCATACCCAGAGGCCATTACCATAAGTAGACTTGAACTAGGCCCATCGAGATCTGCCTTAGAGAATTTGTTAATTCTTATAAGGGATGCTAGACATTTTTTATTGGGGAGCTGAATGACATTCTGTTTATGTGCATTGAGTTGAAATATTCAATTGCATGAAGAGAAAACAAGACTCTGGTGAGTCCAAAAGCCTAATACCCTTTGGAGTGGTGGGATACTTGGTTTAGAGCTTCAGTCTAGTCCAGTGTTCTGCCACTTGATAGGTGCTTCTGTCACCTAATCAAAATAGAATATTAGCTTAATCGTGCCACTAGAATATGGCCACATCTACCTCAGGTAAACTTTTCATGGAAAGTGTTTGCTGACATGCTTAAAGGACAGAGAGGTGGGAACTCACCCATTAAAAGAACAGATTACATGACTTTTTTTGGTGTGGCTGTTAATAAATGTTTACATGTGTGCTGAAAGGTAGCTTGATACTTATTGTTATTATAATATATTGTCAAGAACTGTGACTGGTCTGAGACTTAACCCTACTTACAAGTTAACAAAGTGGTCTGCCATAGTTTCACGGATGTTGGTAGAAGACATGAGACTCTTCAGTCAGAGAGGAAGGACAGTTTATCCCTCACAGCAAAAGCAGTAGCCAGAGTATTAGCATTTTTGTACCAGTTTCTCAAGCCTCAATCCCCAAAGTGTGATGGGAGGGCCAGGTGACACCAATACATGGAGTGGATTATGTTACAGGAGATGACCCCTTCATTGAGGGAAACTGGATCTTATATATCTTATAATGGGAAGTAAACTCTGGAGAGAGACTCTGTCTTCCAAGATTATTCACTATACAAACATTCTTGAAAAGGCAGTCCAGAATAAAGGCAGTCAATGTCTTGCTAACAAGACATGCAGAAAGTGAGGGAATTGCGGAGAATTGTCTCTAAGTCCATTTTCTGTTGTTTATAATAGAATACCTTGAAACTGGGTAATTTATAAGAAATGAAATTTATTTCTTACTGTTCCGGAGGCTGGGAAGTCCAAGGTCAAGGAGGGACACCTGGTGAGAGCCTTCTTGCTGGTAGGGACTCTCTGCAGAGTCCTGAGGTGGTACAGGGTATCACATAGTGAGGGGGCTGAGCATCTTTGTTCAAGTTTCTCTTCCTCTTCTTGCAAAGCCACCAGTCCCACTCCCATGCTAAGCTATTTACCCATTAATCCGTGAATGGATTCATCCACTCATAAAGGCAGGGCCCGCATGACCCAATCACCTATTAAAGCCCTGCTTCTTAATATTGTCACATTGTGGATTAAACTTTAATGTAAGTTTTGCAGGGGACAAATATGAAAACCATAGCCTAACATATAGGCTCTAGGAATGAGGTGCGAGGGAGAAGTCCTATTGCCTTCACCATCTCAAATCCCTGGAGACAACCAATATTCACCAAAAAGAATAAGAAAATTGTGAACAGCCAAATTGTTCCAGCCCCTCTGAGCAAAGGCAGCTGAAATCTCTCAGCAGAAGTGGTGGGAAGTCCCTGGCTGGGAACATTCTGTTTGGTTCCCCTGCCTAGTTTGAGAATCCTACCCCCTTCCAATGCAGCAAATGGCTGTGAGGAGACTCCAGAGTCAGTTAGCTTTCCCTCATGAGGAAGCTTCAGGGCCAGGGGCAGGCCCTAAGCAAAGCTACCTTGGTTTTGTGGGCTAGGTCACTGGGCAAGAAGGCTAGCCCCTAGGGAGTAGACTTCTAGGCTCTTTGTACTGGATTTTCTGGATTCTGTTTGGTAGACTCAGATACAAACATATAATTATGTCACTGAAAAAAGGTTTTACTGAAAAAGACAAAACATACAAAAGGAGTCTCAGTAAATAGAGTGCGCAGAGAGTGAACAGAAATCTAAAGTGATGGGTTGGGGAGGTGGGGAAGGAGGCTTCGGGAGAAACTAACAAGCAAAACAAAACCATTTCTTGTCTAATCTTATGTCCCTAGCAAAGGTGCAAACGGAGCTATCAATACTGCAAAAGATAGCAATCATATTGATAAGCAGGGGTAAGCATGTTCTTGTTTTAAGCTTACTTTAGATATCTACCCTCTTAGGGACTGGTATCTTGGAAGAAGCAAGCAGGGCATTTGCCAAAGCTATCACTTTCTAGATATTCAATACCTGGCTTTGGTAGAGCATGAAGGGGAACATTCCATCAGGGCAAGACTGAGATTAAGAAGTAGAGACCTGATGGAGAAACAGATCAGCGTTTTAACACACCTAGTCAAGGGGAAATGAAAGGCTTCCCTAGCTGCCCCATTAACTGCAAATTCTCAGGCCAACGGGGGTGGCGGGGGGGTGGGGTGGGGAGTTGGGGCAAATGACAGAAGGGAGAGGCTCCACAGAACACCATTAAGCAGCTGCAAATTGAACCATTAATCTCTGTGATTCGGCTTAAAGGAAAACCAGTTCTCTAGTTGATGAAAATGCTGATAGGCTCCATGCTGGGAAAGTTCTGGTTAGAAGGGTGGCCCTCCCTTGGGGGAGCTCCAGGGACTGGTTGGGGGGATGGCAAGTCCCTGGCAGCACCCAAGCATTTTATTACAATTGCAAACGGGAATGCATGGTACTCCTTTGGAAACATTCTCCTGGAATTTGCAAATATTTTCAGCTCCAGCAACTCGATGGCTTTTCTCAGAAGCACCAGATGAGGGAAAGGGATCCTCTTCTGCCATGATAGTGCCCATTCTTTATGTTGAGCCCTAGGGAAGGGATTGGGAGTCTTGTCAAGTGAAATGTGGGCTATCGCACGCTATCTGCAGTCTGCTGCCCACAGAGCATGGTCTGCCTGGGTCTTAAAGCAGATTGTCTTCTTCCCTCTCAGAGCTGGGACTGTTTGTGTGAGGGGTTGCTGGATATGGGGCTACTCTTGGGGCTCCAAGACTTCTCACAAAGGATGCTGTCTCTTTGGAGTCAAAAAAATTAATGGGGTCTTAGGCCTGCTTCAGAACATTCTTGGTATATAGTAATATCTAACAATGACCACCCACTGTCTATGTTCCAGCATCTGCTCGAAGTGCTTTACATGTATTAATTCCTTTGAATCCGCAAAACCTGTGTTTGGTATTGGACACTGAGGCAGAGACTTTAAGTCACTTGGTCAAGGTGACCCAGTTTAAAGAGGGTAGAACTAGCCTTTGAACCAGGCAGTGAGGTGTTAGCCTGGGGTATACCACTTCTCGTGGTGTGCCCCCAACTGATAGTCACTGACTGGTAGGCTGCTGTGGCTGGCGAGGCCTCTGCCCTGCAGAGATTGCCTAGCCACAGCTTACCTGACCATGTGGCTGTCTGCATGGCACCCACTTGTGCATCCGCTAGGCTGGGCTCTGCTCGCCAGTCTGGACACTCTGATTCTCTGTCCAGCTGCTTTACTGGACTATTCTTATTATTACAGCCTCCAGTGCCTGTGTTCTATCTGCAGGGCTGGATTCCTTCCAGTGGGGAGGGGGGACAAGCTGTGAGTCCCTGGACACCACAGTTGTCCCTTCTTTGACAGTTAGCTGGGTGCTGCCCCACTGTGTCCTCAGCTCAGCTACTGAATCTGCTGCTGGCTCATGAAGCGTCAGAACTGCGCTGTGCTGGAGTGGAAAGAAGGCGGCTTTGGGGCCTGGTGAAGTGGGATTGAATGCTATCTCCCCAATGGATTGGCTGTGTGGCCTTCATAAGGTCACTCCTCTTTCAATCAGGGCTTCCCTCGGAAGAAAAGATGAGCTAACCTTTATGAAAGCACTTGACACAGGACTTAGCACACAGTAGGCTATCAATAAATCTTAGCTCTCCCGCCCTGCCTTCTCCATGTGAAATACAGCTACTCAAAATAAAGAAGTGCTAGCCACAGGCCCTAGGAATTTTATGTGTTTGCTTAGTCCCCCAGGGGAGCAACTGTGAGTGTACGTGGGGTCGATGTATGAGCGGGTAGAACTGGGCAGTGTATATACCAGGCCATTAATAATGATGTGGCTCATATGTTTGAAATTCAAGGATATGTTCATACAAGACCTGAGTATGTTTTTATAGCTCCACAAACCATTCATCCACCCCAGCATGACTTTTTTAGTGCCAGTTTTAGAATTTTGATGTTTTCTCTTTTCGCTTTAAAAAAGTGATTTACATTGCAGAGCAGTTTCTGGCCTTGGCGTGCTGTGGAGTTGGTGCCTGGACATTTCTTTTCTTTAACTGTTTATTAAGGATGAAGAATCTAGCTTGGAGATATCTTAAATCCTATGAATTTTGTCAAAAATTCAGCTCTAACCACTTTTTGAGCATAAAAAGAAAATCATTGGTTTTAAAATATGTACATAAGTTTACACGTTGGGATCCCTGCTGAGACCTGGGGAGGAATTACGGGAATGTCAGAACCTGGAGAATTCCCAGAAAGGCTGGGATGAGGCGCTGCTGGGATACTTGAGGAAAGGCTGATCTGGGTGGGAGCATGAACCCAGCTTGGTTTAGGGTTTTCCAGGAAGCACAGGCCTTCAGTGCTGTCTTTGGCAGTCCAGATAAAGGGATATTTCATTCATAACTAACTTCTATATGAACCTGAGTACGCCGTGGGAGAAAATTATGGCTTTGTGTTTTTTTGCCAAAGTCATTTGAATTCCATCCAGTTCTGTTACAATGAAAACTGCTCTCCTTGATTGGCTAGATGGTATATTTAACATTCTCGTTACTTGCAGGATCAGGAGCTGCCAAATTTGATCCTATCACTGTGATGTTGGTAACTACTGATGCTCCATTTTCCAGATAAAAAAATAGAAAAATATTTTGAAAAATGTGTAGAGCTATCTATAAACAAGAAGCTGACCTAAGACACACAGCTTTTGACCCCTTGAAGGTTTATTTATTTATTTCACTACTGTCCTCTCTAGCCCATTTGACTGCTGCTAATTTGGACATGGAGGCCAGTGACTTTACCACTGACAGCCAGCAGGACTGGCCTCATGGGCGTGTGACCTGTGTAGTAACCCACGGCTCCATCCTTAAAAGCAGCCCATACCTGGTTTAATGCTCTGCTGAGGATGTCTTGAAATTCATAATACTTTTTGAAAAAGGGGCCTTGCATTTTCATTTTGCAATGGGCCCCCAAAATTGTGTGGTTAGTCCTGATGGCCAGACTTACCCCGTTCATTTGCCTGCCTAGGTGGCAATTCCTTTCTTCCTTCCCTCCCTCTTTGGTCCATATATGTCACTTTGGTGCCCCTTTGTTGAGGAAGATGACTGTTTCACTTCTCACAGCCTCTATCTGCTAGCTGGGAGGTTTGGCCAACTTGGGAAGGGTGAGGGCTGTGAGTGTACAATCCAGATTTGAGTGGACGGCAGAATGCTCTGATACTCAGGAACACATGGCACCTCTGCAGGGAACCTGTTGTGTGTCTTGGAGTGAAGACTAGAAGTGACTGTGTCGTCCACAGCTATGAAGATCTGTACGTCCACTTAGGAAGGTGTCAGAGTTGTGGGGATGGGAGTGGTCAGGGGCATTATTTTGAAAGTAAAAGTAAATAGAACGGGATGTTGAAGCTGATGAAGCCTGAAAGCTGCAGTGAGTAAAGATCCATCTTGATTAAGTTGCATGTGCAGACAGGGTACATGAAGCCAGGCCTTTTCTCTTTATTTCTTCATATAGGCATACCCTTATTTTTTTTGGTGAGGCCCTTGTTGTTCCTTCATGCTGACGTGTAAGTAAAATTGCTCTGGGTCTCAAGATAAAACTGTCTGTCATGCCTTCTTTAGAAAGGATTTTTGGGTAAAATATCAGGGCCAGTTTGGATTTCACAGCGCCAGGAATCAAATTCCTGGTCAGTGTGTGAAGACTGAGGACTTTGGTCCCATAGTCACACATAAGTGCACATGAATATGTAAGCACAACTGGATATCAGAGAAATCTGGATTACAGAAAGATGGACAATCAGGACTGAGCTAGGACTGCAGTTTGTAGAGCTAGTCAGAGGGGTGACCGGAGCTAAATCCAGTCTGCATCTGGAGGATGTGTCTGCCCCGAGGTATTGCCTTTTAAACATCTACACAAAGGGGCCAGGTGCGGTGCCTCATCCTGTAATCCCAGCACTTTGGGAGGCTGAGGCAGGCAGATCACTTGAGGTCAGAAGTTTTAAGACCAGCCTGGCCAACATGGTGAAACCCCGTTTCTACCAAAAAATACAAAAATTAGCCAGGCGTGGCCGGGCGCAGTGGCTCACGCCTGTAATCCCAGCACTTTGGGAGGTCAAGGTGGGTGGATCACAAGGTCAGGAGATGGAGACCATCCTGGCTAACACGGTGAAACCCTGTCTCTACTAAAAGTACAAAAAAATTAGCTGGGCATGGTGGCGGGCGCCTGTAGTCCCAACTCCTCAGGAGGCTGAGGCAGGAGAATGGCGTGAACTTGCAGTATTCGTTTTAGGGGGCAGAGCCTGCAGTGCGTCGAGATTGCGCCACTGCACTCCAGCCAGGGTGACAGAAAGAGACTCCGTCTCAAAAAAAAAAAAAAAAAATTAGCCAGGCATGGTGCTGTGTATTTGTAATGTCAGCTACTCATGAGGCTGAGATGGGAGATTTTCTTGAACCCGGGCGATGGAAATTACACTGAGATGGCACTGCTGCACTCCAGCCTGGGTGGCAGAGTGAGACCCTGCTTCTAAAAAAAAAAAAAAAAAAAAAAAAAAAAAAAAAAAAAAAAATTCACACACAGCCCTCAGAGAGATTCTTCATCTTGAATTCTACCATAGGATTTAATTAATTTTTTTCTGATTTTAAAGGCAAAAATTGAACTTTGTATAAAAGCTTGAAAATAAGTGAAAAAGAACAATAAAAATGTACTCATAATCTCAGAACCCAGTGATGATCATTGTCTTCTTTTTTTTAAAGGATTTTGTAAAGGAGTCAGTCCTCTGAGGCATTAAGGGATGACTTTATATACAAATTTTATGTCACATTAGCCTGTAAAAATTCGCCTCCTGTGTATATGAATAGTCTTAAGAGATGAGTGTCTTATAAAAATGATTTTGTGTTTCTGCAAACTTGATTGTTATTGGAGTCCATGGAATTTCCTTTTTCTTTTCTTCGTTGTGGTGGAAAAAGATGTTCATTCGGTTTGGTCTCCTTGAAACTGAGAACTTACAAGTAAAAATCCACTCTCCTTTTTTTTTTTAGGAGGGAAATTATTATTCAAGTGTTCAAATGAAGTTTTAACTGCGTATGCAGGGCCTCTTAAGCTACTGGCCTTCCTGTGTTTGTCAAACTAAACTTTGGATTGTGATCGTGGAGAGTTTCCTGTGCTACGCTTATTAATAGATCCTGTGGATAAGGATCTCACAGACCTATCTTTGAGTGGCCACTGTATTCGTGTTAGGGGGGAGAAGTGATTTTCATATGGTATGTTTTTTCCTTCTTTAGTTAAGAAATCATTAAGGCCTTTTGTGTTCATATGACTTGAAAGGCAAGGGGACTATAGTTAACTTGAGAGTTAAATTATAACTTCTACCTTCTGTGTAAAGATAAAGACTCCTTTTTTAAAAAAAATCAATGACCAAGTTGGTTGGGTGAGGGGTGTTTTCTCACACATCTGCTCTTTCTACTTTCACCTGCTATCCCTTTCAACCTTTAAAGAAAAACACTTGATGTGTGAATGTGGATGAAAATGACTATTTGGTTTTTGTTTTGTTTTGGAGTTCTAACGTTTATTCAATTTAATTCAGCCATCATTTCTGCATGGAGAGACACCTGCCTGACGAGGTGGAGGCGGGGGGAGGATGAAATCACAGGCAGAAGACCCACAGTGCCTGACCTAGAGGGGTGTTGCCGCTCCAGCTAGGTAAATGGAATCGTATTCCAAGACAGAAAGGATATAGTTGTTTACAATTTCCTTAACCGAGGAGCGTTTGACAGGGATGATAATAATATTAGGGTAACTGACTTCACTTGCAGTTCTTTTAAGGGTTAAAACTAAACCAGAGGCCTTTGTTAATAGACCTGGATCTATTGTAAAATTACGCCAGGTTTGTTGGGGCCGCAAACATAAGGTCCTCTTCATCATTTTGGGGGTTTGGAAGCCAAACCAAGGGCCTTGGTCAGGATCGGTCCCAGGAACATCTAGGTTGATTCTTTCCCCACTCCTTTCACCTAAATTTCCCTAGAACTGTGCAGAGTGTGTATAGGCCTATGACTGACACCTCTGGGATGAGATGGGTCTCTAGTCCTGGCCCGTGGGTGCAGGTAGAGAGATCATAGTGACTGGCTGGGGCCACATCTTCTACTGGGCTCCTTGAAACTGCCACAAAGGGTAGGTCAGAAGTTCCTGACCATCGTTTTAAGTTCTGGTTGGTTTGACCCTTTTGGCTTCTTTGTCCATCTGATGAATGATCACCAAATTGTCAGAGAACAGAAGCTAGACCTTCTTCGGAAGTATTATTTTGTTTTGCTTAGCATCCCTTTGGAGTGATAGCTTTCAATTTCTGGCAGGAGAAGTGAAACACAGATTAGATAGCTTGTGCCCATTTAGATAAAGTGTAAGGTTCATTGGGAGTTGGTACCTAAGCCTTTTCATTTAGAGACCTCCATCCTTAGCCTCTGAGCTTACAAGCCTTTTCTTAGCTCATAGGTCTTTCTTAACGTAATCAATGTGTTTTAGAAATGCTGCCTGAGAGAATTTATTTTTGTACAAAGCAATTATATTTTTATAGGCAACAGAGATGCTTTTTCTTTCAAAGAATCAAGTTGCACACTATTTTCTAAAAAGAGCTGTGAATCTCCATTTTATCCTGTACATCAAGTCTTTTAAAGTAGGAAATACATATTCATTAATAAGTAGGCTAACAATTGTGTATTAAAATGATAACAATGTATCTGATAATTGTGTGTCTTTTGGAAAACAGATCTTTTCTGAATGGCACATTCTCATCTTGGAAGAGGATATTCTTTAAATGGCGTTTTGTTGTTGCTGCCCTCTGCTCTTTTGATAGACGGTTTTGCCGTGATTGGTAGTATTTTCCTATCACGTTCCATTTTCAAATGTTAATCATTAGTCATTCTTCATGACCTCCCCATGCAGCCGCCAGAATATAATTATTAAGGGCTGCCTACTTGCACAATGATGGGGAGGGGATCTGAGGGTTACAAATGGCCCAGGGTCATGTCCCAGGTCAAAAAAAGATGAAACGTTAGTCTAGTGATCAGCCCCTGGGTCCTGGGAAAGATAGACCTCTAAGAGCAGTGGAAACTGAGAAGGAAGAGTGTCCGCTTGCACTCAGGGCTCTCAGAGCCCCCTTTGATTTGTTGCCCATTCCACACGATGTTTAGTAATAAACAGAGTTCAATGGCCAGAGTCTAGACAAACAAATCACGGCCTGGAAAACCCTGTGTTTTGATGACATGTTATGTCTTTACAGCATGTAGAGGAAGGAGCCAGCTTTGAAATTCTAATGCATGGTCTTTGTGAGCTTGCAGCAAATCAGAGAGGCTGAGTCGGGGAGTCAGACAATCAGGCCCTGCTCTGGCCAAATTAGAAGGCATTCCCCACTTTGTGGCTTGTGATTTTCCTGCTCTGTCTTCCTCCAGGCATTAGGAAGCTGTCGTGAACTTTAGTGAAATGTGAGAGGTTTAAATATTAATATTTCTGAAGCCCTCAGGGTAGACTCAACACCTGCTTTCCCTGCAGCAGCTGCCCTAAACAGTTTTCACTGGATAGACCATTTTTCTCTTTAAACAAAATATTTTATCAAAGTTGGTTTTTAATTGAGCCAGGGCGCCTTTGTGTTCACCGGCTAGATTTATCTCTGCCATTTGGAGGGGAAGAGAAATCTCAGAGCTTCCTCGTTGACTCGCTCTTTCCTCCCTCACTCCGTCAATGGAAGTCCAGCATCAAACGGGGATGCCTTGGCAGGCTGGGTATTAGCAGCATAAAAGACAAACACTAAAATCTCATTGCTGTTGGGACGGAAACAGAAAAAATGCTAAGGAAGGGCTGAGCCTGCTGAGTTCCCTGTAAAATTATGCCTGGAGTGAAAACAGCTTCTTCTTCTTCTTCCTTTTTTTTTTTTTTTTTTAACATGTGCTTCTTATAAATACAGTCCAGGATGATCCACTATGTATACAACAAAGCATGCTTAGAAAACGTGGCTGGTAGTATTTTTCTGTGAATGTATTTGAGCTATTTTCATTTTGAAATAATTCATTTCCAGCATGTACGGAGGGAGGTTCTTTTACAATTATTCAAATACATTTTTCTTTGCAGGCATTGAATTGTTTACTCAATGTTAATGGTTCCTTACAAATATTTACTGAATCTCTTTGTAAACCCTCCTCTAAATTAGACCAGAAGGTTCTAAACTCTAACTCCCCTCTGGTGTCCAGCCTTTTAAGGTAATCTCTCTGCTGGTATCTGTACAATTAACTGAGAACATTTTAATAACAGGGAATAATAATTGCTGTTTGCTTATCAACGAGAGGAATTTCCCCCTTGTGAATTTACTTTTAGGAAGACTAGATTGTTGTGTAGCACACGGTGATGCTGATAAGGACTTTAATTACTGTGTGAGAGATTTTGGTGGATGGGGAACAGGAATTTGCAATGTTTTTGCTCATATTTTATGGAGAATTGAGAATCTTAAATTTCTGTAATTGCTGAGAATGTGGGAACTGCTAGAGTAAAAGGTGTTTATATAGAGAGCCATAAATCTACAAAATTGTTTATGTGTGCAACAAAGTGCGCAGAGATGAACAAAGGATCAGGTGATAAAAACCCAAAGCTTACGTTTTTTGCTACTCTTTTCAGAGCAAAAGCTTTGTCATGGACATAAATTAATTCCTCTACAGATTTTTCTTTTGAAATACTGTATTTTAATAGAATGTCTTTTCCTTATATATTTTCGTTAAGAAACAAAACATAGCCAGTCTATATATTAATTTAAATGTTAATTGCAACATGAAAGAACAATACCTGATTCTACTCTAATATTTACACCAGAGGTGACAATGTTCATGTTTTCAATAACTGAATGCCTTTGTTAATTAAGTTTCAGGGATCAAGAACTGTATTAAATAAGCTCAATTAATATATATGCATAAATGTATATGTGATGCTAGAACTGCAATTAATGGAATAGAAACATATTAAAACTATTTCTACATTACTGCAAATATTCATCAGTGTAAACTCTGAAATTCAAGGGGTTCTTTGTCATCCTTTATGTGGGGAAGTAGATGCAACTCATGTAGCTGCAGAATGTCAAAGGTAGGATATTTAAGAGTTCACTAGCCTGATCATATTAATTCATTCATTTCTACATTCATTCAACAAATGAAGGCCCACTGTGTGCTCAGTGCTGGCATCACCATGGTGAGTGAAGTAGACCAGCTCCCTCTCTCCAGAGGTGGATGTTGGGTAAAAGTGACATGATCAGATCTGCATTTTGAAAAGTTCAGCCTCATTTACTTTTAAGTTTTATAGATAATTATATAATTCAGGTAAACTACTGGAATAGAAACTTTTAATTCTAGGAAAATTTAAGGAGTGACATGTATTCAGTGATGAACTCTAAGTTTCTGAGAAGCTTTCTAATATTACAATGGGTTATATTGTTGTTGTGTGTTGCTGAAGTTGGAAAAGAATACTATAGATACTTCCCCCCGACCCACATTCTTTTTCTAGACTTATCTATTGTTCTGCGGAACATATAAATTCCAAAATTTTTGATGGCTTAATTAATAGTTAAATAATGCATAAGAATTCAAAAACAGTTCAACTTAATCTTTACCTTGACACCCCGTTCTCCTTGGTAGCTGAAAATTTAATCTTCCAGACTCAAGCGAAACAGTCCACGTAGTGATGACCCAGTCAAATGATTTAGTCATTTGCAGGGTTCTGCTCTCCTCCCTTTCTTAGGGGTGGCATCTAAGTTTACAGATGGGGAGGGGTTGGTGGCACTTGCAGAATGGGTTCGAGGAATCCTCTGGTTGTCTGGCCCAGGTTGGCACTCTGCGAGGTGTTTTTGGCCCTCTGTTCTTTAAAGGCTATTGGCCTCAATCCCTCTGGATTGTGCTACTAGGTCCACATGGTCTGACTTAGTCCACTGGGGCTATTGTAAGTAAGCACCCAAAGTGGATGGTCTATAAATAACAGAAATTTCTCAAAGTTCTGGAAGCTGGGAAGTCTAAGACCAAAGTGCTAACAAATTTGATATCGGGGGAGGGCCCTCTTCCTGGTTCATAGACAGTGACTTCCTGCTGTCTGTGTCCTCACATGGCAGAAGGAAGAGGAAGTCTCTCTTGGGTCTTTTTTTTTTTTTTGAGACGGAGTCTTGCTCTGTCACCCAGGCTGGAGTACAGTGGCGCGATGTCGACTCACTGCAACTTCCGCCTCCCGGGTTCATGTCATTCTCCTGCCTCAGCCTCCCAGGTAGCTGGGATTACAGGCGCCCGGCACCACACCCGGCTAATTTTGGTATTTTTAGCAGAGACGGGGTTTCACCATGTTGGTCAGGCCAGTCTTGAACTCCTGACCTGAGGTAATATGCCCACCTTGGCCTCCCAAAGTGCTGGGATTACAGATGTGAGCCACTGAGCCTGTCCTTGGGTCTTCTTTTTTTTTTTTTTGGGACTTAATCCCAGTCATGAGAGTTCTATTCTCCGGACTTAATCAACCTCTCAGAGGCCCTACCTTCTAATTCCATCACCTTGGGGGTTAGGATTTCAACATAGAAATTTTGAGGCAATACAAGCATTCAGATCATAGCGTCACCTCCACTTACCAGACCCCCACATTCTGCATTCACCTCGTTCCAATCATGAGACCCCTTCACATCTGTGGCCCTTTCTCTGGCTTTCTATAATCCAGTTGTGGGGGGAAGGACTCTCCACAGACACCTGACTGGCTCTTTCTGCTTCCTCCCGCTGGACCCTGGGGAATGAATTTGCTGCACAGGCCGTACTGCTCTGGGACCCTGGGATCTCCTTACTCAAGTTACCTGGGGCAGGGCATGGGGGTGGGGCATGGGGAATAGAGCAGGTAACTCTACTGCTATCCTGCTTCATTCTCAACACTCTACTCCCACTCAGAAAGATTTGTAATCTCCCCTCTCCCCAGTGGAGAGAAAATGATTTTCTAAACCATTATTCATGGATAAGCTTTATATAGCGATTCCTTCAGGGCTTTGGCTCTTGATATTCAAATCCAAGCTTTTAGACCTCAGACAGTCTATTACTGTTGAAAAGCCTGGTTTTACAAATCAGAGGGTCTTGGTTTTCAAGACGATTGTCTCTACTATGAGTTTCAACAATTGTTATTTGGAAATGTGGTTGCTTTATTTGTTCTCACATCTTTTGCCCTCTTCCTAAACATAAATTGCAGCCTCACAGTACAGTTTTAATGGGAAAATGGGAGGCAGGGTTTGTAGCGAAGGCCGTGAGAGAAGGAAGGTGAATGGGCGGTGATTAGAAAAATTTACAGGCCAGGCGCACTGGCTCACACCTGTAATCTCAGCACTTTGGGAGGCTAAGGTGGGAGGATCACTCAAGCCCAGCAGTTTGAGACCAGCCTGGGCAACAAAGGGAGGCCCCATGTCTACAAAAAAATTTTTTAAAATTTGTTGGGCATGGCTGCAGTGAGCTATGATCACACCACTGCAGCCCAGTCTGGGCAACAGAGCAAGACACTATCTCAAACCAAATCAAACCAAACCATACCAAACCAAACCAAATGAAAACCCCCCTCAAAACCTATCAATAGTGTTTTCCATTGCCAGCTCTGCTGTACTTAGAGGTGGAGCTACTTACTAGAACTTCTTTAGTTTGTATTTATTCAGGGCGTGCCACACTCTTCAGAACCACTGTGATGTGCCAGTTTGTTTTTGTTTACAACTTTCTTAGCAAGGTCTTTATTGAGGCCAGTTCTATATCTGACCAAAATTTATAACCTAATTTACCCTGAAAACTCTTCTTGCTTCTGCTTTCTATGCCTCTACAGTGGTTTTAAAATTTGCCAAGAGTGAAATCTCACCCTAAAGCCTTTTTCTTGAAAGTGATTCCTAACCCTGAGGAGTGGATGATTTAAATGACTCTTTAAAAATCATTACACAAAATGTAGGATGACAGGAGACGTGAACCGCCAGCCATGAAGCGGGGAACACAATGCCAGGATTTGTAAAAATGAGACTTTCTTGATTTAAACAAAATAACCATTACCAGATTACCACTGGGGGGCAAATAACCTGTTATCCCTACTGCATTTCAAGTCATTGGACACTCCACTCATCTCCCTAATAACTCCACTCTGAAGAAAAACCAAATAGCAACCCTGTCTTGAGCATGCCTGGCTCAGAGTGGGTGTTTAGAAGCATCTGTTGACTGTCTGATGGCTTCTCACAGAGTGAGCAGAGCTCCTGGAGCTGTGAGCTTTCAGTGGGCATCATCCAACCACCTTGTTTTTCAGGGAAGAACCCAGGAGGCACTTGACATAGGAAACAGGACATGGGATCTTCTTCTATGAGACTAGTGTTAGCCGAACCTTGACACCTGGATAATGTTTTGGAGACTATAGGAGAGAAAGCCCTGCTCTCCTCATTCTGTGGGACAAACTTTTTCTGGTGTCCCCAAGGATACAGAACCCTTCCCCATTACGGAACCCTATACACAGCCTGTCCCCTACCCAGACCCCTATACAGAGCTCTTCCCCATTTAGGACAAGCATGGAGACTGAATGACAAGTTACAAAACCAGCTACGGCCCAGGCTTGCAGCACTTGCTGCCTCTTTTGTTGAGAAACAATGCGGTCTAAAAGAGTAACCCTGAGTTCAGATGTTATCTCTGCTGTTTCTGTAGTGTGTTTTCAATAATAATAGTTTCTAAAAATATTTTTCAAATATGTAAAGTTACATGATCATATTGAATATGTTTCTTCAAACTATATGCTCCTCATCATACATTTGTGAGTTGCCCATCCCATGGGGAATCACTGAATTAGAGTTTTATAATGGACCCCCACGCTCATCTGGAGTGGGAGCACATACTGCAGAATATTATAACATAATCAATCTGAATGTCATTACCATTCATTATCTTTAAACGCATATAGGAGACATCTATATGCTTGGGGCACTGTCTAGATGGATCCACAGCCTTTGATTTCTGGCACCTTGTAAGTTAAGATGGTTCTGCAGTAGTCAGGCATGAAGGAACTGGTATATTGGCAAGATCAGATCGCAGTTAAGACCTTTTCATTGTACACAAGTATAGGGAAGGAATACTTGGGATCGTATGGAACATATTGAGTAATGCGGAGAATGAGAATTGGGTGTGGAGATGGGTAGAGGTTAGTTAGTCTGGAAATTCTCAAAGGTGGTGATTGGATTTTGGGAGCTGCTCCAGAGAAGGGAAGGACACAGAGAGGGCTGGTCCAGCCAATTAAGGATAAATCCAAGTTTGGATGGAATAATCAGATAAGTCATGATCATTGGATCATGACTAATTTCAAAGGTTAGGAGAGCCCTGGAGATCTTCTGATCCTACCAATGAATGAAATATTTTGCATCCATTTTGTTCTGGTTCTAGGCTACAAGGAGAAATAAGATAATTTCTGCTCTCCAGATGCCATCAATCCAGCATTTGTGTGTCAGAGTAAGTACAGTGCAGAGTGTAGTGTGTTCAGAGGAGGTGCACAGCTAGATGGAGGGGCAGGCCCTTGGGGAAGCTTCACAGAGAAAGAGTCATTTACAGATGAGGAAACTGAGGCCCAGAGAGGCAAAATAAATTGTCCAAAAACACACAACAGAGGAGTAACAGAGCTGAGATCACAACCCAAACCCCCCATCCCTGGGCTATCATCCTTCCAGGAAATATTGCTGGTAGCTGTGGGTCTGTCTGAGGAAGGAAAAAAATCACAAGGGAGCAGAGAGCCATGAAACACACAGGGAGTGGCTCTGGGGTTTCCTGACAAATCTTGAGGTCGGGGCTTGGCTTAGGACACAGAAGACCTGCATTCTTAGGATCTCTTAGATGAAGCTGAGAATGAAGCCCATAATGGAGAGAGTTGAGAAATGAATTCCTGGTGACTTCATTTGACCTTTGAATCCAGCTATGTCTGAAGCCACTTCATGGTTTGAAGCCAGTTCTACCCATGTGTGATAAGGAAGCTTACAAACCTGAGTGGCCTCACCCTGGGAGACATTTTTGTATAATGATGATGGACTGGACTAATTATTAATGATTGGATGGGATTCCAGGAATGTGCTAGCCAGCATCTTTTGTAGTGGTATATTGTTTTGACTTAACAGATCTCTGTTAAAAAACCAGAGGGTAGACTATGATATTCTGAAATATACATTTGGTCTTTGTCTAATTTCCTGACACACAGACCTTAAAATCCTTGGAATCTCCAGAATAATAGGAGTATCTTTTGCATAGAATATCTTTTGCTCTCTTATTAGAGAGCTGGTATCTGGGAGCCCCTAGATGGCTTCAGGATGGGGACTAGTCACAGGAAAGACCAAGGCATGGTTAGAACATTGGGACTTTCATCTCCATCCCCAACCTCCATGAAAGGGAGATGGGTGGAAGGTTAAGCTGATCACCAATGACCAATGATTTAATCAATGGTGCCAGTGTAATGAAGCTTCCATAAAAACCCCAAAGAACTGGATTTGGAAAGCTTCTTGACAGTTGAATCTGTGGAGGTTCTTGGAGGGTGGTGCTCTTGGAGAGGAAAAAGAAGTTCCACATCTCTTCCCCATACCTCACCTTATGCGTCTCTTCTATCTGGCTATTCATCTGTATCCTTTGCAATATCCTTTATCATAAAATGATAAATGTAAGTAAGTGTCTTCCTGAGTTCTAAGAGCTGCTGTAGCAAATTAATCAAACTCAAGAAAGGAGCTGTGGAAACCCCCGATTTATAGGTGGTTGCTCAGAAGCTCAGGTAAAACAACCCGGGGCTTTTGATTGGCATCTGAAGTCGGGGGCAGTCTTGTGGGACTGAGCCCTCAACCTGGGGGATCTCACACCATCTCCAAGTAGACAATGTCAGAATTGAGTTAAATTAGGGGATACCCAGCTGGGATCAGCTGGATAATTGCTTGGAGGGGAGAAATCCCCACACATTTTGGAGACCAGAGGTTACACAAGCATTCTGTAATGTGAGGGTAAAGTAAGAGAACCTGAGTTTCTTTGTTCTTCTATCATCAGACCATGGGATTTGGCTCCATTCAGTCTGAGTTTATTACATACTGCTCCAGAATCTTGATTAGTGCAATTGAACAGACGTGGCTGCCTTGACAGTGTTCCTCTTCCTGACGTTTTTCGTGGTCTGGCTGAAAGGACATTGTGGGAAGTTAATAGTCTCCCTATGGAGACTGTAGATGTAAAGACGGGGAAAGGAGGTTCGCAAGATGTTGAAGAGGATAAGAGCAACAACAATTGTTTAAATGTGGTTTTTGAAGACTCTCTGGACCAGAGGTAGCCTCAAGGCAGTCTTCTGGCAAAGTGCACTTCAGGAAAACTTGAAAAAACAAGTATGTCACCAAAGCAGTGGAAAATACCCACCCTGTGGTTTTAGGATTTGCTGTTCAAATTGTATGATAGCTAAAAATTCAGAGAGAGAATTAGTTAGGAGCCAGGCTGCCCATACATGCTATTCATGTAATTAGATGATGAGAAGAGAATTCTAAAAGCTTCCAATTCAATTTCCTTCATTTAGGATATTCTTATTTAATTATCTGTGATCCTAAGGGAACAGCCTGAGAAAGTGTTGAAAATATGGGGAACAAAGTGAAATAAGAAAATCTGAAAGTGATTGTAGTTACTCTAATGTACGTACTTTAGGATTTTAGTCAGAGAGATTCACAGCCCATTGGGTCCCTTCACATTTCCTTGGTACACTAATAGAATCTGATTTCCTAGTGTCAGAATGAGAAATTCTGCATAACATCAGAAACACATATGTTTAGAGAAGCTGGAATGTGACCAAGTGTAAGCTGACTGCCCATCTGGCAGCTGGAAAGATGAACTAATTTGACTCTTGAGCCCCAAGTTTGGTATGAAATAGCAGGAAGAGCTGGACTAGAGAACATGATTGTAGAGGGTGCTCTCACAGGACGTCATGGGAGGAAATCACTGACTCTGCTGATTCTTTCTGAACAACCCAAGAGGCTTTGTTTAGTGTATCAGATGTTTTTAATTGATTTCAGGAGTTTCATCTCATTTCCTGGGTGATCTAACTGCAGAGTGTGAGAGAGCAGAACAGGATGCCATCGTTGAGAAAAGCATTATTCGTGTCACTGGAGAGGAGATTTTTAGACAAAGGAACACCTAGGAGCATGCTCTTGAGACCGTTATCCTGATGGGTGGATGAGAGAAGTCACCAAGTCTCCTAGTCGGAGGACTTCTCTCCTTTAGCCTGAGAAAACTTGACTTCCAGGGTTGCCAGCCTGGTAATGATATGGGAGAAGAGTCCGTAATTCCCATGCCAGTGAGAGTCCTCCTTGAATCTGAGTGTCCAATTTCATTATACTGACTCATTTTTGAGCAGGAGACACCTGAGTATGTAATGTGGCACTATTCTTCTTTTCTATTATGTTGAGCTGTATGAAAGTGAAGATAGTCAACCTTCTTTTTCTAACTTCAGAAATGACAATTTCATATAGTCCAATCTAATACGTCAGCAAAACTCAGTAGTGGTGTGAAATATAGGGGTGCTTTATTCTTCATGAGACTGTTACGGCCTGTTATTTTCACTTCCTATTGAGCTCTCTGAAATAAGACAAATTGAAGCTCCCTCTTGATTTCACACAGATGGGGCACCAGCTCTGCCCATTCATGCAGCACCATTCGTCTTCAGTGCCTGCCATGGCCCAGGTCTGCCGGACTTGATTTTCTGCTTCTCTGTTTGGGTAGCCAATGTCAGGTTCAGAGATTATGCTTTTGCTGCATGTCTGCTATTATTAACACAGAGAGCTGCCCAGTCATTCCCCACTTGTTTTTAAAGAGATCGCCCTGCTTTCCTTTATCTCTTTTTTTGGCAGGGGGTGGGAGGAAGGTTTTTTTTTTTTTTTTTTGTACAAAGCTTTTGCTCATATTTTATCTCAGCATCATCAAAAAATTCCATGTAAAATACTCATGTAGCTGAATTTTTTCTTTCAAACAGATATTTTCTGGCACTGCTGATGCATATATTGGATATTGTATCACAGCAACACAGCAATGCATATTATTTACTACTTATCCTGTAGCATATTAACTTTGTTCCCATATCTATGCCTCTAGCATAAACATTAGGCAAAGTTTTTTCTCCATTAAAAAAATTTACGTTTACATTTACATTAAACTAGGAGATGTTACAAATCAACATAGACAATTATCTAACCATATTGCCCCCTACCCCAAAAAAGTATACCTTTCACCAGTATAAAAATAAGGTTCAAGTGGATTAAAGAGCTAAATATGAAAATCAAAAGTTAGAAACCTTTAGAGAAAAAAGAGGGAAGATTAACATTTGAAGACATTGGAACAGAAAGGAATTTCTTAAGTGAAACATAAGGAATATATAACAAAGATTTATACACCTGACTACATTACAATTAGTAAACTTCTGCATGACAAAGCACTGTAAATAGAGCTAAAAATAAAACTCAGACTGGGAAATTTTTCCATTTCTAAAATTCCACAAACAATAGGTATCAAAAATATATGAGTGATTTCACACCAACAATTTTTAAAAGGGGAAAAAGTATAAAGGGGCAGCTCGTAGAGAGGAAGGGCAAATGTGAACAACAGTTGCAAAGACACTCAACCTCATGAGTGACCAAGGAAATGCAAATGAACTCAGCAGTAGGTTCCATTTCATATCCACCAGACAGACAAACTTCAAAAGGCCTGCTAACACCAAGTGTTTGTCAAGGATCTAGGTAAATAGAAACTCATATTCGTTGTTGGTAGAAGGCAGATTTTGCGGTATTCCTTTGTAGAGCAAATTGGTGATATCCAGTGAGTCCTCTATGACTTAGTTATTTCACTTCTAAGTATGGTTATGCATTGCTTAATGATGGGGATACATTCTGAGAAGTGCATGGTTAGGTTGTATGAACATCATAGAGTGTACTCACACAAACCTAGACAGTGTAGCCTACTGCACACCTAGGCTATATGGTATCGCCTATTGCTCCCAGGCTACAAACCTGGATAGCGTGGTACTGTACTGAACACTGTAGGCAACTGTAACACAATGGTATTTGTGTACCTAGTCATATCTAAACATAGAAAAGTTACAGTGTTACAGTAGAAATATGGTATTATTAATTTTTTTGTTTGAGACAGAGGAAATATGGTATTATTTTATAAGCCTAACGTCATATATGTGGTTTGTTGTTGACAAAATGTCATTATGTAGCGCATGACTGTATTTACTCTAAGGGTCTATCACAAAAGCTAAAGGAACTCTGTTGGTTACAGCAAAACAGTGGAACGGACCAAACTCTCTGGTGACTAGAGCAGGGGCTGGGCAAATTAAGCCTCCTGGGGTCAAATCCAGCCAACTCCCTCTTTGCACAGTTTGTGAATAGTTTTTACATTTTTATTGATTGATTGATTGATTGAGACAGAGACTTGCTGTGTCACCCAGGCTGGAGTGCAGTGGCTCGATCTTGGCTCACTGCAACCTCCACCTCTTGGGTTCAAATAATTCTCCTTCCTCAGCCTCCTGAGTAGCTGGGATTACAGATGTGGGCCACCACGTCCAGCTAATTTTTGTATTTTTAATAGAGACGGGGTTTCACCATGTTGGCCAGGCCGGTCTCGAACTCCTGACCTCAGGTGATCCACCCGCCTCAACCTCCTAAAGTGCTGGGATTACAGGTGTGAGCAACTGCGCCTGGCCAGTTTTTACATTTTTAAGTGCTTAAAAATATCAGAGACAAATATTGTTTTATATTATGTAAAAATTTTATGAAATACAAATTTTAGTATCCACAGTAACGTTTTATTGGGACACAACCACACACATTCATGTAAGTATTGTACTGTGAGGGCCTTGAGGTGCTTCCGATGCATGCTGGAGTTTGAGGACCAATGGGATAGAGAAATGGATAGATTGTGGTATAGTCATACAACAGAATAGTATGCAGTAAAGGTATTAAATCTAAATGTATTAACATGACTAAATCTTGAAGTAAAAAAATTGCAAAAGGACATGTATAGTGATACTACTTTGTACTTCAAACATAATCATGTGGTTCAAAGATACATATATAAGTAGCAAAAGTTATAAAACATGCCCATGAATGATACATCTTAACTACAGAATAATGGTTACCTCTAAAACCAGAGGGAGGGGGAAGAATGAAGGAGGGGTTAGAGTTTAGCTGTATTAATGTTTTATTCCTTAAAGGGACTCAAATTAAATATGACAAAACATTAATGTCTGTTAAATATGAGTAGTGGATATGTGATATTTGTTATAGGCTTGAAAAATTCATAATTAAAGATAAGAAAATTTTAAGCCACACCTTCTCACTGAAAAAATTAGAAATATAAAGAATAATATCAAATAATTAAATATTAAAAGTGATCTATAATCCTACCACCTGAAGATAATTACTAATAATATTTTGGTATTTTCCCTTTTAGTCTTTTTTTTAACCTATGCATAGTAAAATAATTTTCATCATATATTTATAATTTTGTATCTTTTTCTTTTTATTTAATATTGGCTCTTAAGAATTTTCCATGTAATTATTCTAATTTTTATAATAACCACATATACTTTATATTTATATAGCACTTTTCATAAATATACACTTTCTATAAAAATCTGGAAAATAAAGTTCATAGAAAAGTGAAATTATCTGTCATTGCAGCACTTTGATGTAATAGTATTTTCTGTATATTTCTCTAGTCTTGATTGTTGTTTTATAGCTCTAATTTTTTTTATTTAATGTATCATGAAAATTTCCTCCATAATTGTTCTAAAATATGACTTTATTTATTTATTTATTTATTTATTTTGAGACGGAGTCTCGCTCTGTCGCCCAGGCTGGAGTGCAGTGGCGCGATCTCGGCTCACTGCAAGCTCCGCCTCCCGGGTTCCCGCCATTCTCCTGCCTCAGCCTCCCGAGTAGCTGGTACTACAGGCGCCCGCCACCTCGCCCGGCTAGTTTTTTTGTATTTTTAGTGGAGACGGGGTTTCATTGTGTTAGCCAGGATGGTCTCGATCTCCTGACCTCGTGATCCGCCCGTCTCGGCCTCCCAAAGTGCTGGGATTACAGGCTTGAGCCACCGCGCCCGGCCATGACTTTATTTTTTAAAAATTTATTTATTTACATATTTTTTGAGATAGAGTCTCTTGCTCTGTCAGGCAGGCTGGAGTGCAGTGCTGTGATCTCGGCTCCCTGCAACCTCTGCCTCCCTGGCTCAAGCAATTCTCAGGAGACCTCATCCTCCCGAGTAGCTGAGACTACAGGTGCCTGCCACCATGCCCAACTAATTTTTTGTATTTTAATAGAGACGGGGTTTCACCATGTTGCTCAGGGTGGTCTTGAACTCCTGAGCTCAGGCAATCTGCCGCCTTGGTCTCTCAAAGTGCTAGGATTCCAGGTGTGAGCCCCTGCACCTGGCCTAAAACATGACTTTGAATGGCGCCATATAATTCTATTATATATGGATTAAGATATGCACACATTTAACGAATTTTTGTCTGTTACCCTTCATGTTCACTCTGTTCACATCTGTAAACATGAGAGGGAAAACTGAATAATCTATTGGCAACATCTGTGGGACCAGAGAGGGAACAGCCAGGCCTGAAGAATGTTGAAGGAAAGACCCCTGTGCTCTGAGGAATGGGTGGGAGGGGTGTTGCCCTTGATTCTCACCTAAAAAGGGCTCTATGTGGGTTGAAGGTGAATGCTTATCTTCCACCCTTACCTTCTTCGGGACTTAGGTATGTTCCTGGCTGACTTGCAGGGTAAACTTTTTGGGGCAACATACTGTGTAGTTCTCACCTTCCGTATTAAGGAGACAAGTGATAACTGTTGAGTGGTATAGGGGAGAAAGAATTTCTGGAAGCCTTCAGAAATGAAGACCCAGAGAAACTGAGAAATCTGTGTATTTTTATGCACAGTCATGCAGAAGTATGAATGAAAGACAAATGGGTATGATCTAATGGCAGTAAATGGAGAGGAACTTAGCAAGGCCTGTTTCTTCTCCGATTCTTCTCTGCATCCCTGTGTCTTTGTTCCTTTCCTCTGGGTATAGGGAGAACCTGTCTATGACGGTCTTATGATCTACTTTAGGGGAAGGTCAGAGAATTCTTTTATGGCCAGCTTCAAGGGAGAATGGCTGAAGAAAGTCAGAGAGAACATGCTTCTGCTGTTTTCTCAAATGCCAAGGTGCCATATTTTGGGGTTAGTGTGTTTTAAACCCCATCATTCCTTGTCTGAAACTTCCCCAAGAAGTTTTACAGTCCAGAAACTGGGTATTGGATTGTCCTACAAGTTACTGAACCTGTCTTTTAGTCGTGGGTATAGACCAGTTCAGCTAAACAGTTAACAGTTGTGTTTCATGTCAGGAGTTAGTGTGGCAGGTCAGCTTCCATTAGACTTAGACCTCTATATGGTCTGATCAATCAGGTATTTAAATGAGTCATTTCTATGAAAACAAAGAAAAACAAAAGCTAATGGTTAGAGCAAACTATAAACTCAGTTTCTGAATCCAGATGACAGATAGTCGAGAAGATTTCTAAATTTGAGCTTGAAGCATCTTCAGATGGAGTGAGGACAAGCAGGGGCACTCTGACAGATTTTTCTGGTTTGCAGTTTGAATGTCATGAAGGTTGTCCATATGTAAGCTATTGTGGTGACTTCTCTGAAGTCTATATCAAGTCATCTAGCTTCAGTTCACAAGGCTTCAGGAAAGGGGCAGTTTTAATTTCAGTGACTCTATGTCAAAAGGGTGGGGAAACATTAGTCTGGAGAGTTGCAGCCAGATGTTGGAGGAAACTGTAAGAATTTAGAATCCAATCCAGTTTGCAGGTAAATAACAAAACCTCAAAAAACTATGAACAAGGCTAGAATCTAATAACAGCCACACTATACATTTTTTCTGAAACACAATTTATTTCTCTGTGGTCATCCCCAGTTTTACCAAAGATAACCAAAGTAGATAAATTCACTTGCAAATTAAGTTTAGTCTCATTAAACTTGGCCTGTTTATATACATAAGTGTAGGAAGAGTAGTGACTGACCATGTAGGCTCTGTTAAAGTTTGCTTTGCTGGAACTTTTCATAAGGAATCTCAGACTAGATTTTTAAAAGTCTTTTGAGGTTAAGAACCTCATCCAAGGACTTGGCCATCAGACTTCTGCAATACCTATAGTTTTGTTGAATTCCTCTCTTCTCAAAGTCCTCAAAATCTTCTGATGTTCCTCAGCCTGCCAGGAAGTGACATCCCTTACTCACCTGTAACTATGTAAGGGAACCATTTGTAAGAACCATGTATGCAGAGTATCAGGTCAGTTTTTTTCCCCTAAGAGGCTTTATTGGCACCATAAAGTCAACCTTAGTTCCTTAAGTTGTCTGGTCACATCTGAAAATATGACATTCCAGTCAACGCCTTCAGAATATAACCAGTGTTTCCAACTGTATCCTGTACAAGGAGAATAGATTTTTATTAAACTTATATAAATAACTATGTTATATAAATAGTTATTTATGTTAGTCATATAAATATGTTATTTATATAATATAGCTATTTATATAAATGTTATTTATATAAAAATATAATCCCTGGTATCTTATAATCCCCTTTAACAATTTTCCAATGTTAACATCTCTGGGATGTGACTTACAGTCAAAGACTTTCTAGGGTCAATAAAAATCAAAGACTTTCTAGGGTCTTGGCTGAGCTGGTATCTTAAAGCTGTAGTTTTCAATCCTGGCTAATGCTTTCAATGTTAGAATCATCTGGAACATTAAAAAAAATCAGATACCTGGTCCTCACCTCAGAGATTATATTAAATTAATTGAGATGGGAGAATATGCATCTATATTTAAAAAGCCCCCAAGAGTTGAAACCATTGTTATTTACAGCCTTTAGTGGAAGGAAAAATTATAGTAATCAAAGACCAACTAAGGGTGACTCTTAATAAAGTTATGGGACAACTTGGCTTCCAACATTTAGAGAAGTTCAATAAGGTGTTCTAGTCCTAGAAGAAAAAGCATTTGGCTTGGAATCAAAAGAGCTATTCTGGCTCCAGCAATTTCTAGTTTTATGACCTTAGGCAAGTGATGTTGTCTCTTCCAGACTGGGTTCCTTCCCTTGTTTAATAGCCATATACCTACTTCACAAGGTTGTTGTGAGAAATAAACGTGATAATGTAATAACATACCTACCACATTTCATGACACATTTTTGGTGTCTATAAGCAGAGGTTTTCTTCCAAATATAAATTAAATTAAAAGTAGATTTATTGAGCCTGGAAGAAAAACAATAGAACTAAGTGTGGCTTATTTAAACCTTTTGAATATATTTCTAGTGTTTAGGTCCCCAGCTCATTTACACGATAAAAATAGAAGCAACAAAAGTATAAGGGCCAGTGTCAGCTTAGTTTCTCATTTTTTTTTTCTCGAAAAATACTTAAAGGAATTGAGTGGAAAGAACCTACACTAAGAAATACAAATTTACGTATCCAAAATGTTTCCAAATCCACCCAGCCAGATTTATAGAAGAAAGGGCTGGTTTTCCTCACAGCCAGTGATCACAAATGCTAATATGAAATGTGGGCAAATCTATATGACAGTACGGTAGGCCCCCCTTATCCCTAAGGTACATTCCAAGACCCCCAGAGAATGCCTGAAATCACAGATAGTACCAAACATTATAGCAGCGGTCCCCGACCTTTTTGGCACCAGGGACTGGTTTTGTGGAAGATAATTTTTCCATGGATGGTGGAGTGGTTGCGGGGAGGGGTTGGTTTCAGGATGACACTGTTCCATCTCATATCATCAGGAGTTACATTCTTAAAAGGAGCGTGCAACCTAGATTCTTCACGTGTACAGTTCATAGTAGGGTTCATGCACCTGTGAGAATCCAGTACTGCCTGATCTGACAGGAGGTGGAGCTTAGGCAGTAATGCTCACTGTCCCACTGTTCACCTCCTCCTGTGCAGCCCAGTTCCTAACAGGACACAGACCGGTAAGGGTCCCTAGACCGGGAGTTGGGGACCCCTGCTATATAGGCTATATTTTTCCCATACATGCATATCTATGATAAAGTTTAATTTATAAAATAGACACAGTAAGAGATTAACGACAATAAAAGAAAACAATTAAAACAATATATTGTAATAAAAATTATGTGACTGTGCCCTCTCTCAAAATATCTTATTGTACTGGAAACCTGAGCAACCTCAGCACATGATTTTTTTTCTTTCCTTAAGTCAACAGCTTTCACCTTTTCATTTAAAGGAAGCGCTTTACAGTTTCTTTTCGGCATGTCAGAATTGCCAGCATCACTACTCCTGGGCTTTGGGCCATTACTAAGTAAAATAAGGGTTCCTTGAACACAGGCTCTGGGATACCGCAACAGTCAATTGGACAACCAGCTGGCTACTAAGTGACTGGCAGGCAGGGAGTGTCGGCAGCGTGGATCTGTCGGACAAAGGGACCATTCCTGTCTCAGTCAGGATGGAGAGGGACAGCCCTGAGATTGTATCACAGTACTCAGAATAGTACACCAGTGAAAACTTATAAATTAATTATTTCTGGAATTTTCCATTTAATATTTTTGGACTGTGGTTGGGCATGGGTAACTGAAACTGCAACAAGCAAAACAGTGGATGGGGCAGCAGGGTGACGAGGACTTCTGTACCAACATAGACATTATTCTCCATTTTGGGGTTTGGTAAACAGTGTGCTTTAAATTGCATTAAATTCAATTTCTTTATGTATCATAACCGTTTCCTGTGTTTGCTGAAGAGATATGTAATAGTCCAGCCTTTTTCCACTATGAGAAAAAATATTTTCCAGCTGCATTGCATTTCTGGAAATGGAATCAACCGTAACCACTGGCACCAAATATTTAGCAGTCTGGATGCTAGTGGAGAGAAAAAGGGAGGAGTTTGCACTGCTCTCAAATCGTCTTTGCCACAGGGCAGTTACTATAATGTGATATTCCTGTGCTCTGAATAGCCAAGCTTGCAGCGAAAGCCAACATCCCCAGTGCTCAGAGTCAAACCACAACCTGGAATTGTCATGCCCAGGAGGGCCTTCATCTTGGATGGGTAGGGAAAGCCCTTTTCCATGTATAGCCAATGCTTGATGATCTGCTTCTGTGGATAACTCACTTTATGGATTATTCACAGCAAATTTTAGGCCAAGCCCGGATCCTTTTCTCCCAACTGTCTTGCCACCCACTATGATCCTCTAAACTGTCTCCTCTACTCAGCTGATGTGTGCTGAGGAAATCAGTTTTAACGCCACCACCGTGCTTGTATTTATTAAATGCCTATCATGTGCCAGACTTTTCATTAGGTCAAATGTCTATACAATTTTGTAACGTAAGTGGTATTATCTTATTTTCCAGAAAAGGCAACAAGGATTTAGAGAGTTCAACATACTTGTCTAGGGTCACACACACATTTCAAAGCAGAGTAGAATGACTTCTAGGTTAACCACTCACTTTTGATAACTTGAGTCTTAGAAACTTCTCTATGGGTGAGAGGAATCTGACATGACTTTTACCAATTTAGTGTGGTCAGTTTTAAACCAGTCTCTTTATACATGAAAAGCTAAAGGCATTTAGCAAGTAAATCAAATTCAAGCTGTGTAACAGATACTCTATGATTTTATATTGAGGTTTTTAAAAATAAAATCAGTTTGCTTAAGTGTCTTTATTGCTAGATATTATTACAGGGAGGATTACAAAAGTAGTTAATTTTTTTTGGCCAGGTGTGCTGGTTCCCGCCTGTAGTCCCAGCAGATTGAGAGGCCGAGGCGGGCAGATCGCCTGAGGTCAAGAGTTCGAGACCAGCCTGGCCAACATGGTGAAACCCCGTCTCTACTAAAAATACAAAAATTAGCCAGGCATGGTGGCATGTGCCTGTAATCCCAGCGACTCGGGAGGCTGAGGCAAGAGGATCACTCAAACCTGGGAGGCAGCGGTTGCAGTAAGCTGAGATTTCACCACTGCACTCCAGCCTGGGTGACAGAGCAAGATGACTCTCTTGTTAATAGTTCTGTTTAAAGCCCATTACCTTTGCTCCTTGTCCTACTGTACACCCTCATTTCCATAGCAACAAGACAGCATGCAGAGGGGCAGCCACTGGCTCTCGAGATAATGCAAATGCAGTGGAAAGTTCTACCTTGAAAGACAATCTGCAAATCCCTTTAGCATATGATAAACAACAAAGAAAGTGATGCTTTTTTGGGGAGACAGCTTATTTGGTTTTTGGAATGCGCTCATTTTTCTGACAGCTTCTCTGTCTTGTGCTATCTTTCTGGCCTTACTTTGTTGAGACCAAAATAAAATCATTAAAAAACAAAAATCCAACCTGACATTGCATGTGATTCCATGGCAGATGTAGTGATTTGTGCTTCCAGAGATAGATCTTGAGCAGAACATTTCCAAAGCCTTTTAATTGTGCAATGAATTTGACTCTTTATTAAGTAAACTTGTTACCAGGATATAGCTGAAGAGTGAGATATTCCTCTGAAATAAAATTTCCCGAGTTTTTTTTTTTTTTTTTTTTTTTCTATTGAGGACCTCTGCTATTATTTTTCCTTGTATCTTGCTAAAAGATTTTTAATATACTCAAATGCTTAAGAGTATGTACTATTAGCCTATATGGCCTTAACTTAGGGAAATAAGATTTCCTTTATAGAATATTAGAAATAATGTGAATCTTTTTGGATTCACATTACTATTTTTGAGTACTTTCAAAATTGAGTTTCCCAAGAGGGATATCACTGCTGGAAGATTCTGTCTTGAGATGGTCAACTGAATAGAATGAACAACATAGGCGTTTATTTTATATTTCAAAAATTCTAGGCCTGTTTTAAGTATCCACTCTTTGTATAACACAAAGCACAATGTAAACATCATGTATATCTTGTAGGAGTAAAAAGAATACAGAAATGGTGCTCCTGTAAAGTTGGGGGAAATGCCTGTATCACCTCACTTTGTGGCCAAATATCGTCACTCTTCACACCTATTCATTGCTATTATTTATAGGGATTGTTCTTAGATATCTTTCCCCTGGTTCAAAATTTCAAGTGATCAAGGATCGTAGAATCCATCTTTAAAATTGTCTAAAGGTAAGAATTAGACACTGTAACACCTCCTTTTAGGCATGCATATAGTGTAGCTGTCACATGTCAGCTGAATGCTCTCGAGTAACACCCTTCTCCTCGAGTGTTTTCGCATACAGCTTCCCGTGGAATCATGCTTGCATATGGGATTTCCACTCATAAGGCCCTGAGCCTTCCCCTTGAGTTACTCACTGCATGCTTTGCTCTACTGAATGAAGCCAATGGGCAGAAGATCTCAAGGTGTGGGTCTCCGGCCACCTGCAGCAGAATAACCTGGAGTACCTGGTACCTGTTAAAAATGCAGAGCCTCAAATCCAGACCTATGGACCCATTTCTGGGGATGAGGCATGATAATCTGAATTTTTAGTAGGCTCCCTAATCATTATTGTTATTCCTGATGCTTAAGAAAGTTTGAGAACTGGCTCTCAGCTAAGGAATGTTGAGGGTGGGGCCTGTCTGGTGCTAAGAAAGCCTTCAGGTCTCCATATGCACAAGCAGCCATTAACTCCTGTCTTCTGTCTTCCCTGGTCACTGCACCAACCCCTCTGTGGCCCCTGCACCTGAACCCATCATCTCCCTCCTCACCAGGTCTTAAACCCTTCTGGTTTCTTCTTGTAAGTTTTTTCCTTAAAGTGCATAGAGAAATGATGTAATGTGTGAAGCAAATTAAATTGTGCATTACAAATTAAATCATTCCTTGACTTAGGAATGGGTGTGTGTGTTGGGGGACAAGCTGATGTGAGGGAGCGGGAGAGTTTTGTGTTTTTGTGCCAGGGCTCTGCCCTCATAGGATGACCTTGATCACACTGGTTCTTCCTGAATGGTGGGGGTGAAGGTGGGAGTGCAACAGCCAGGGATATTCCATACAGGTGCTGATATGAAAACATTTCCATTTCCGTTCTTGATTTCATAGCTTTCATTTTGCACAGTTTGCAGCTAGAATCACACATGATGAAGAGTTTTTCTGGTTATGAAAAAACAGAAAAAAAGTGAGATGCACACTTAACTGGATATGATTTCAGGGCAGTATGGTTATCTCTCTAGTGGTTTGGTTCAGATCTATAAAAACCGTAGCTTGCATTTCCTGAGAATAAACCAAGTTGTGGCTATGGAAAAGTGACCCAGAAGCATTGATGGATATATGGAGAAACCTACTTGGGTAAAAAAAAAAATTCACCGACAATCCACAAGTGGATAATTTTGAGCTGATCTGATTTCTTTGTAACCAACTAATGTATCTGAGGTAACATGAGATAAATAAAAGGGAAAACATTACCGCTGGTAGGAAGTTCCAAACTGGGGCCTGTCTCTGAGAATCACAGGTGAGACATTGTTACAGAGTTCTCTGTGGTCTGGGAATGTAGAGAGTCACACTGAGTGTGTGATATGGATGTATGGTAATCACCTTTATTTTCTCTAGGTCTAGGCTGGCCCTGGATTCCCAGGCCTGGTAGCTAGAGTGATATCGAGTAAGTCACCACCCTCACCAGCCCAGGTTTGAAAACTGACAAAAGCTCTACCTTTACTTCTATGCATTCCTAGCCATCCTGTGCCAGAATTGAAATTGCTCTGGAAAATTCAGGGTCTCTAAAAAGTGATTGGCAAGGCAGCACTTTTTCTGATACCATAGGGAGTAACAGCTTCCCAGATTGACCAGTTAACACATAGCAGAGATCACACCTTGTAAGAAGGGAAATTAGCAGGGAAATATTACTGATACTTAGGGGACAGGCAAGATCCAGGATGCAGGACCGAGGGCAGCTAAATCCAGGTAGGGGAGGAGACAGTGGGAGAGCACCGGGTCTCTGTAGATGGGGAGGGCCATATGGAAAATGTGGAAAGTAAAAATGAGGGCAAGAAAGGATAGTAGTAATCTTGTTACTTGCAAATGATGTATGGCTTTTCATAGCCATATGTTCTTTTGATCATTCTGATATGCGAGGGGGGCAGGGAAGTGCTGGGTAGAGAAAGGCGGGGTCCCTGAGGAGGGCTCCACCCTGGGGCCTGTGCCCACAGACCTAAGTGAGAACAGGCACTCCTGTGTTCACGCCCAAATGTTGCATTTTCCAAGACCACTCTGGCCCATCATGCCCTGCATCCTGTGTCCATATAAACCTGAGACCTTAGTGGGCAGTAAAACAAGCGGCTGGACATTGAGAGGAGCAGAGGAACAGAGAGGCAGAGAGTGGCAGGGCGGCACAGCAGAGAAAGAGAGAAGAGGAGGGACATCTGGACACCAAGAGGAGTTCAGCTGGGGCGGTCAGAGAAGAGTTCGGCTACTGGGGACTTGACTCCAGGGGAAGATCACCTTCCCACTCTATCCCCTCCTTCCTTCCCCCCATCCATCTCGCTGAGAGCCACCTCCATTACTCAATAAGACCTTGCACTCATCCTTCCAGCCCACGTGTGATCCGATTCTTCTGATACAATGGGCAAGAACTCAGGCTGTCACACTGGTCCCCTGCCCCAGCAATAAGGCAGAGAGTCCATTGAGCTGATTAACACAAGCCGTCTGCAGATGGCAAAGCTGAAAGAGCACACTGTAACACACGCTCACTTGACACTTGGGCTTCGGGAGTCGCAGACACCCACCCCTAGATGCAGCCATGGGGCCAGAGCCCCAAAACACTCCCCATGGCCTCTGCACCTGCCATCTGCATGCTTCCCCTACAGTTTTTTGGGTTTTTTTTTAAATACTTTAAGTTCTAGGGTACATGTGCACAACATGCAGGTCTGTTACATATGTATACATGTGCCATGTTGGTGTGCTGCACCCATTAACTCGTCGTTTACATTAGGTATATCTCCTAATGCAATCCCTCCCCCCTCCCTCCTCCTCACAATATACCCCGGTGTGTGATACTCCCTTCCTGTGTCCAAGTGATCTCATTGTTCAATTCCCACCTATGAGTGAGAACATGCGGTATTTGGTTTTCTGTTCTTGCGATAGTTTGCTGAGAATGATGGTTTCCAGCTGCATCCATGTCCCTACAAAGGACAGGAACTCATCCTTTTTTGTGGCTGCATAGTATTCCATGGTGTATATGTGTCACTCCCCTAGGGGTTTGAGTGGTGGGGCAGTGAGCCACACCTCTGTCTAACATCCTGCGACGGGGATAAGGGAACCTTTCAATTCCAAGAGCCCTCAAAGTTTGAGGGTGGTTGTTATCCCCATTTTACAGCTGAAGATACTGAGCCCCAGAGAGGTAGTGACTAGCTAGGACTAGGACGCGTATTTTTGTCTCTTGCTCCATTCTTAAATCTATATCTGTGTCTCCCACTCTGCTTTTGACTAATAGACTAAAAATAACCTCAAACTAACTCTGCCTACTTTATAATTTTGCCCACGATTAGCCTGATCAGGGAATGAGAGGTTAGAGAAGGAGGCATACTTAACAGACTGGACATTTTGCCTAGGTTGACTTCTGCTAAATGATGTTCATGACTGATGGTGTTTTGTTAGGCTAAACTGCATAATGGTTCTTTAATGTGGGTAAGACAAGACCACCCAATTCACTTTTAACTGATGAAGCTGAAACCAGATCTTTAGAAATGAAAGGCATATGCATTAACCTTGATAATAGATTTCCAGATGGCTGGAGTCATACCTCTGTCTCTGTCTTTGGCCAGTGATATTGACCAATAAACTGCTTTATGTCATTAGATCATGAGATATAGTGAGAGTGAATGTTACATGTAGATAATAGCCTTTATTCAGGATCTTTTATGAAGCCATTTAATGTACAATCTTTGCTTAAAGCTCTCAGAGGGGAAATGTTCCGAGAAACCTTTCTAGGGTGAAAGTATTTTACGTGATTTTTTTTTTTTTTGAGAGGATAACACATACTAAAGTTAAGCAAGGTGTACTTAGAAGAAGGAAAAAGGTGAAGGCATTTGTGAGTGGTTTTGAACAGTGCTTGTAGCAAACAGCACTGCCTTTCCAAGCATCCTCTCCACAGATGTAATTTTGAAAGCAGTGTTATGAGTGACACACAAAAAGTAGAAGAATATCCTTATGTAACTGTCATTTGCTCGTGGAGAAGCATGATTATTTTCAACTCTGCTTTATGTAATGTAAATGTGTGTCTCCGAGAAGGTTATTCTCTCCTGTGAATTATAATGTAGTCCATCTCAGAAGGGGTGATGAGTCGCCTGCAAGTAAATTTTGACATCCTGGGATGTTTCTTTGACATTGAATTTCGGGAGATTGATCTGGTTAAGGCTGGTAATTGTGCCTCCTTCCTTGTGGGCTGTGTGCATATTTGCATGGGAGGGAAATGAATGCAAAGGCGGATGCAGAGTGCTCTCAGCACTTGGGAGTTGGCAGATGAACTCTTTTAGTGGTTGTTTTTTAAAAGTTGCTTTGAGTGGTCTGGGGAATACATTAATTTAATATCCTCTTCATATTCAGAATATGTAACACCGTTGTGAGAAATAAAACCCCAAGGTGAACAAGATTGAAAGTGAAGGCAGCACTCTAAGGAGGAAGCAAGCTGACTTGAATGGTGATGTAAGCAGCCTTGGAGGCAGGAAAATGAAAAGTGCATCCCAGATATTTGTGTGTCTGTCACATTGGTGCTAGCAAGGGTGCAGAGATGTAAGAGATTTTACATCTTTACTGAGTCTGCAGCAAGAATCAGAATTGAAGGGCAAATGTGAGAAATGAGACAGTGTGTAGGTTTCCAAGAAAGATAGGGTGACAAAAATTGCCTGTCACTCCCATTTCAATACTTGTCATGCTGATCTGAAGAATAACATAACTGATCTAAAATTAGGACAAAATAAAAAATTTTGATAATGCATGGCTCTTGATTTCACAGCTTTCTCTTGCACAGTTTATAGCTAGAATCATATATCATGAAGACTTTTTCTGGTTATAAAATAATAGCATCAAAATATTACAAATAACTGTGCGAACTTTCTTTTAAATTTTGTTATCCATGTAATTTAGACATAGATAAGTTTATGTAGTCATGGATGTTCTCTTAACCTCTCTTGTTTAATGGTTTTTATTTACAATATGGACAAAGCATCATTCATTCCTTCAACTCAACAAATATTCATTGAGTGCTTACTATGTGCAATGCTCTGTTCTGAGTGCTTTTTCAGGCTTATCTCCTCTAATTCACACAAGCCTTAGGTCAATTCTCCAGAAATCAGACACTGAGTTGGAGACATATGATGTACATGCAGAAAGTTTGTTGGTGAATGCCTTTGTGATCAACACCTGTGGGGAGTAAAGGCAGTGAGACTGGGAGGCAGTGGGAGAGGAAGGAATTGCACCAAGACGTCACTGCAGCAAAGGTCTCAGCAGATCCCACTGGGTGCTTGAGCTGGGAAGGCCTTTGAGAGATGTATCTTCTTTTAATTTATCTTTTTTTTTTTTTTTGAGACTGAGTCTTGCTCTGTTGCCCAGGGTGGAGTACAGTGGCACAATCTTGGCTCACTGCAACACTTGCCTCCCGGGTTCAAGCAATTCTCATGCCTCAGCCTCCGGAATAGCTGGGATTACAGGTGTGCGCCACCACGCCTGGCTAAGTTTTGCATTTTTAGTAGAGATGGGGTTTCACCATGTTGGCCGGGCTGGCCTCAAACTCCTGACCTCATGATCTGCCCACCTCAGCCTCCCAAAGTGTTGGGATTACAGGCATGAGCCACCTCACCCACCCGAGAGTTGTATCTTCTTGAGGCAAAGAGAGTAGGTTTTTATATATTCCCATTCCCCACCCACATACCCCATCAATGGTCATTAGATATAGATGTCCTAGCACAAGGTGTTACCATGGGGAAGACAATTTCTCATCAGCTGAGAGCCATCACCTGTCAATATTTCTAGCAGTTGGGGATAGATGCAATAGCACTGAAGTGGGACTGTCTGGGCAGCCCCCCATAGCATTCAGTATGGTATTATCTCCATTTTTACACAAGAAAACAGAGACTCCTAGAGTTTAACCACGTGCCCAAGGTCACACAGGTACTAAGTTGAGGTGTCATGATGAACCCCAGACAGTCTGATGACTCTCATGCATCTGTGTTGTACTCATAAGAGTAGACTAATATCCTGTAGCAAATACCCTCTACACACACACACTGAAATCCAGGTGCTTAAAGAATAAGAAGTTGATTTTTAATGGCTCACACTTTGAGCTGCTGTTTTGTCTCCTCCCAATCGCTGCAAACCAGATAAACTAGTACACAAAAAAGATAATTTTGAAGAGAGAAAAGTGCTCTGAAGAAAATGAAATGTATTAATGTTGAGTTAATATACTGATGGCACTTTTACTTTCTGCCACCACCAGCTACCACACACACCGTGTGTGTATGGTGGAGACCACTAGTTCTCCCATTCTCCTACCTGGGAACACAGCTGATGTCATTACCCAGTTTCACTTGTAGTGATATGGGCCATTTCCTAGCCTGGCAAACAGAGCCTCTGTACGTCCTTCTCCATGCTCCTTCCTTATGCCTGTGGGCTTTAGTGGCCAGAGTAGTCTCGGAAGCTGGTACAGAGTTATGGCTGCTGTGGTCCTGGCTCTCTCAGTGATTCCATGGAGCAGAGAGCCCTTGACCTAGAGTCTTCACCCTGGACTGCTACATGAGATAGTAAATGTATTCTTTAAGCCCCTGGATTTTAGTGTGTCTGTGTAGCGGTATTTGTTACAGGATCTTAGTTTAGTCTCATGAGTACTGTGTAGAAATTTATTTAAAATACTTTAGTATAAGCTGTATAAGGTATGAATAGTTATTATTAGGGTGGCATGATAATTTTATTTGTTGTCAACTTGGCTGGGACATAGTACACAGATATTGACTGAACATTATTCTGGATGTTTCTGTAAAGGTGTTTCTGAATGAGATTAGAGTTTTAAAAGGTAGAGTTTGAGTAAAGCAGATTAGTATACATAATGTGGATGGACTCCATCCACTCAGTTGAAGGCCTACATAGAACAAAGACTGACGTCTTCCATCCAAGAAGGAATTTTGCTGGCAGATTGCCTTTGAGCTGCTTCTGTAACGTCATCTCTTCCTGGTTCATCAGCAGACTGCCTTTGGACTTGAACTCTAGCTCTTTCTTGAGTCTCCAGCCTGCTGGCCTACCCCATCAGATTTTGAACTCTCCAAGCTTCTGCAATTACATGAGCCAATTCTTTAAAATAAACCTCTCTCTGTCTCTCTGTATACATGACACACACGCGCATGCCTCTTGATTCTGTTTCTCTGGTAATCTCTGACTAATACAGGTAGTTGTTATCATTCAAAGCACCCAAGTGAGGGCTCTCTACTTCAGAGACAGATACAGCATCTTCGTAAGATGTTATAGAAATCTATTCGAAAAGTTTTATTAATTAGCATAAAGAATAATATAAATACTTTTAAAAATTGGTGATACAGACTATATTAAAAAATGCTTGGCTGGCTAAAGAGATTTTTCAGACACCATCGCCCTTATCAGTATGACTTACGAGAATCTGTCAGGCGCAATAGCATTAGGCAGAGCTCTATTGGGCCAGGCCACATGTCCCCCTGCCCCACAGAGGACTCTACTGAGCCTGATCCAACTAGGAGTCTAGCTGATTCTTCTGTTAGAGTTTCTTTGTGCCTACCTCTGAGTGAATCTCTCATGCAAGGAGTGTGCTGATGAGCCTGAGGACAAAGAAGAGAGACCTTACCCAGCTTTAAGGGACTGGCTGTATTGGCTATTTTTTTGTGTTTGTTTACTAATCAATATCATATAGGTGGCCCAATTTGATGTGAAAATTGCTTTCATTCTAACCTAATGTATCCTTTTTCACTTTTCCTCTCTGAAGGCTGTCACTGTTTACCTAAAGAACTGACCGTTGTTGAGTGACGAGCTTGACTTAGATCAGTTCCCCCAGGAAGCAATTGAAGGAATTAAGGCAGCATAGAGCAGCATGGGCAAGAACATGGACGGTGGCTTTAAAGGACCTGGATTTGAGTCCCAGATCTGCTGCTTGTTAGTTGAATGGTCTTGGTCAGCACATTCTTCCTTCTCACAGTTTCTTTAAGTACAGTCATCCTTCAGTTTCCACAGGGGATTGGTTCCAGGACCCTCATGGATACCAAAATATGTGGATACTCAAGTCCCTTATATAAAATAGTATTTGCATATAACCTACATATATCCTCCTATATATTTTAAATAATCTCTAGATTATTTATGATACCTAATACAATATAAATAACATGTAAATAGTTGCTATATTGTATTTTTAATTTGTATTATGTTTACCGTTGTATTATTTTTAATTATTATTTTTTCCAAATATTTTTGATCTGTTCTTGATTGAATCTGTAGATGTGCAGCTTACAGATATGAAGGATTTATTGTATGCATCTGTTGCCAGGGGCTGTTGGGAAGATCACATGAGTTAGTGTCCATGACGTTCTTAACATAGTGCCTAAATAAGTGTCCACAATAAGCACTAATATTACTATTGTTAAAGAGTGGTTCTGTATATTGGAGGCTTTTAGATAAATGAATAAATCTTTTAAGCATTGTTACAAAAAGTAAAGAGTTTTCATAGATACATTTCTTACTTGACTTCTTAATAAAGAGAGTGAACATTGAGAAAACAATCCTATTCTAAGTTTATATAAATGTTTACATACTCTATGTAAAAGTCCAGGTGTTTACTCCTAGGTATGAAGAGAGAGAAGTAAGCTAATTCTTTGAATTACCTTGAACAACATTTTCTGAGCTATTTTGAGAGTTGTCACTGGCTGGGTGCAGTGGCTTACACCTGTAATCCCAGCACTTTGAGAGGCCGAGGCGGGTGAATCACTTGATGTCAGGAGTTTGAGACCAGCCTGGTCAATATGATGAAACCCCATCTCTACTAAAAATACAAAAATTAGCTGGGCATGGTGGTGCGCACCTGTAATTCCAGCTACTCGGGAGGCTAAGGCAGAAGAATTGCTTGAACCTGGGGGGTGGAGGTTGCAGTGAGCCAAGATCATGCCACTGCTCTCTAGCCTGGGCGACAGAATGAGACTGCCTCAAAAAAAAAAAAAAAAAAAAAAGAGAGAGAGAGAGTTTTTACTACGATTTTGGAGACCTGAGTGTTCTGTGTTCAAATAAATTCGAGAAATACTGGCGTATTCATCTGTTTAGGCTGCCATAAGAGAAACACTGTCTGCGTGGCTTAAACAATATAAATTTATTTTAAATTTATTTTATTTATTTTTTATCTGAAAAATTCAAGATCAAGGTACAGGCAGGGTTGGTTTCTGGTGAGGCCTCTTTTCTTGGCTTGAAGACGGCCACCTTCTTGCTATGTCCTCGCATGGCCTTTCCTCTGTGTGTGCACACTCCTGGTGTCTCTTCTTCTTATATGGACTCCAGTCCTGTTGGATTAGAGCCTTACCCTTAAGACCTTACTTAACCATTATTACCCCCTTAAGGGCCCTATCTACAAATAGTCAAATAGGCCCTATCTACAAATTGAGGGTTAGGGCTTCAACCAATACATTTTGGGAAGATGCAATTCAGTCCATAAAAAGTGAGTATGAAACAAAGATAAATGTTTGTTATAGGATTTTATTGTCCTAAAGAGACTCTCCAAGAGGACATATGTTATATAATGTTTCCCAAATGTATTTTTCTTTGAGATTACATTTTAATGTTTAAGAGTCACTTATTACAGATTTGGGAAAAACTAAACTATTGTGCTAATCCTGCGTGTGTGCCTTGGTGTGTGCTCAGAGAAGGCTGGGGCAGGCAGGACTGTTGGTTTCTGTGCAAAATATCCCAGTTTATCCTCACCTTCCAGTATTGGTTTTGATACTGTTTTTTATGGCCATCCCCACCAGGGCAGTGAGATGCCACTTTTTTTGCAATAGTGAGTATGTTGATCACAGCCTATCTTCTGTCATCTTGGCTGTTTTGGTTGCTACTCATGGTCAGATGCCCTTTCATGGCTCCCCTGGAAAGCTGAGGGTGTACGACATCTAAATATTAATAAGCGGTACACCATTGTATTTAGAAAGCAGTTCTTTCTCTCCCTGAAAAAAATGGTAATACTAAAATATTATGCTCTTGGATTGACATTGCTGTAATGTGATGTGCTCATTTGTATTCATGCAGAGCTTCAAAACAACTCTCCTAGCCTGCAGATTCTCCTAATTAAATAGCTGGAAAAAGCATCTACCATTATCTTATTTGAACTTACTGTAATTGCTTATTTCCTCCGCTGCTTCTTCTTTTTAATGTATAAATAAAGCTTTCGGATTTTAATTTCCCTGTGACTCTTCTTTACCCATAAATACTACCCTTCTTGACTTTTTTTTCATCAGTTCATGTAAAACAAAAGTTTATTGCATTATCTTTTAGATGCAATGTCAAAAGGCAAATTGCTGTAATTCTCCATTATTAAGGAATTATTATTAATAAATATTGTGATTCATTGCTACAAAACATTAAAGCATATAATTTTCTCCTCTGTTAAGCCTCATTATTTAATACATGTGAAGCTTCCATATTATTTGGTGGTAGTATTTAGAAACGCCATTCTCTGGAGGCAGGATATGTTTTAGAAATGTGGCCTCTGTAGTTGTGGAAACCACTTATTAGCTGTCAGAACTTGCATGATTTATTGAAATCTAGAGGTATCATTTTATGGATCTATAAAATGAGGCTATCTTATAATTTTTTTGGATTTGTGTAGTTGCAAGGATGATAAACTCATTCAAAAGAGTCTTAAAGGGAGGTTTTCTCCAAGAACGTAGTATCAATTGATCATCAAGTGACTGAATGATTGATTCATTCAAAAACCTTGAGCACCCAATATATATCACAAGTACTGTTCTCGACACTGGAACTAGTGTCATGAACGAAAACAGGCAAAGTGCCTGCTCTCTCAGCGCTTAGCAGACGGGAGATGGATGGCATCTGCCAGGTGGTGATGAGCACTACAAAGATAATGAGGCAGGGTATGGGCAGGGCTGCTGCTACCCTTCATAACATTTTTGTGCAAATTAGGTACTTTACTGCTGAAAGATGTCTTAATTAATACACAAATCTTTGATGACTATGATGTGAATGGTGCCCCTGGAGTTGTGCAGTGCATATCCTGAAAGCCACATGGCAGCCCTTCAAGTGACAGAACCACCACAGCAAAAGTATTATTTTGCATAATGTAGTCAGGGAAGCCTTCTCTCATAGGGTGATATTTGAATAGGGATTTGAATGAATTAGAGAAAGAGCCTTACAGACATTTAGGGGAGAAGCATCCCAGGTGGAAGAAACAATAAGTTCAAAGACCCTAAGGTGGGTGTGTGATTGGTGTGTTCAAGGAGCAGTGAGGGCACCCAGGGTAGCTGGATGTGAGTACGCAGCAGGGACTGGTATGAAATGAGAGCTGAGAGCTGAGGGTGGGAAGGGGAGTGGGACAAGGGTGGGCAGTGGGGCCACATCCTGTAGGGCCTCATAAGCCAAGATAAGAACTTGGTATTCTGAGGGAGATCAAAAGCAATGAGATGGTTTTAAGCAGAAATGACGCGATCTTTGTGTTGGAGGCAAGCAGGGAGGCTAATTAGCAGACCATCCATGTAAATCAGGTGAGAGACATTATGGCCATGGTTTAGACTGGAGGGGTAGTAGTGCAGGTGGTGAAAAAGTAGTGGGACTTTGTATGTATTTCATAGCTAAAAGCCAACAGAGTTTGCCAACAAATAAAATAGGAGCGTGTGTGAGAGAGCAGTTTGGAAAGACACCCATGTTTTTGATCTGAGTGACTGCTAGGAAGGGTGGCCACTTACTGAATGGGGAAGACGTCAAGAGGAGCAGGCTTAAGTGGAAGATCAAGAGTCTGGTTTCCAACACATAGAAACGCCTGTTGGAAATCCAGATGGAGACCATGAGCAGACGGTTAGATGTAGGGGTCTGGAGATCAGGGAAGAAGACATTGGAACTAATGGAAACCAGGAACAACACAATACTGAGAGGGGCTCCATGGGACAGGAGTTGAAGGTTTACTTTATAGTTAAATCTACTTTCGGGACTTCAGGAGCAGAAGTGTTTTTCACACTGGGGCTCCTACATCGCTAGGATCCAGTATGCTGATGTGTCATCTCTCTTCCCACAGCAACTGAAGCTTTCTTTTTAAACTTTTAGCTCAAATTTCTAAGAGAGGAATTCTATGGGGCCCAGCTTATCTTTTACCCTTAGGATACAAATTGCTGACTGGTCATGGATTTGCTGCCATTTGCTGAGGAGCCCATTCCCTGTCCAGTGAGCTGTGACTGCTGTTGCAACTGAGATCACAGGGTAGAAATATGGCTGCCTAGAAATATGGTGTGGACCGGGCAGTAATTCTTAGGAAGGAGTGGCTGATAGGCAGGAAATGGCCGAGATCTCCTGAGTAAGTTCTGTGTTACAGAGCTGTTATTAGACTAGAAGGGAATAACATGAGAAAATGCCTTGCTGAGTTTCAAACATTTTAATTCATGACCAGAGGGAAAACAATGAAGCAAAAGGGACACACGTTTTCATGCTTGAGGTATACAATCTATGATTAGGTTGTAATTATTGGAGAAAAGGCACTTAGAGTTCTGCCTGGCATCCCGTTTGCTGTTTATCTTGCAAACATTTCATTCTTGAAATTCAGTTCAGAAGTGACCTTCCCAGGAAGGCTTTCCTGAGCACTCCATTAGTTGACACTATTTCTGGGTCATAAGTACCTCCTCCCCATACCAGAGGGTTTATAATGTTTTAAAAATTAAAAATATGTTTTTCAGGCCAGGCATGGTGACTCATGCCTGTAATCCTAGCACTTTGGGAGGCATAGGTGGGCAGATCACTTGAGCCTAGGCGTTCAAGACCAGCCTGTGCAACATGGTGAAACTTTGTCTCTATTAAAAAAAAAAAAGTATTTTCAGCTTATAAAAGGACTCATGTTCATTGCATTAATTTGGAAAATACAGACAAATATAAAGAAGTAAAAAGAAAAAAGGTACCCATAATCCCATTACTCAGAGATGGCAACTGTGTGACATTGTACACTACTTCTCCCACTCTTCCAAAAGAGAGAGAGAAATCACTCACGTCTACACAGACTTACAGGGCCGTATCTTACTGCTGTTCTAAACTTTATTTAACCATTTCTCTATTTTGAGTGTTTAAATTGTTTCCAATTTTTGCAATTATAAATTATGCTACAATGAACTTTTTGTGTATAAATCTATTCACATTTGTGACTATTTCATTAGAGAAGATTTCTTGATGTAAAAATTGCTGAGTTAAAGTGTATGTACTTAAACGTTTAAGGATATATTTCAAAATTGTTTTCCAGAAAGACAACCCAATTTACCTTCCATAAACCAGCAGTTTATGAAAGTAGACATCTCTCTATACTTTTACTAGTACTTAATAGTGGTATCTCATTGTAGTTTTAATTTGCATACCTATGATAATTAGTGACTGGTAATTAGTTGGTAAAGGTAATTAGACTGGTAAAGGTTATTTTTAAATATTTATTAACCAGATGTATTTTCTTGAGAATTATCTAATTGCATATATCTGTCTTGCATTAGTTGCTACTGTTTTTCCCATTAATTTATAGCAACTCTTTATATATTAAGAATATTAAACCTTTATCATATTGTTTGAAAACTGATTTTCCTCTATTGTTTGATTTTAATTTTATCTAGAATATTTTCTGGTAGATGTTTACATCATTTTATGTGCTCAAATGCAAATATCTATTTGTTAAATATGGGTGTTAAATATGTGAGTGTTTATGATACAACTCTTCATAAATAAAACAAATTTTAAGTCACACCTGCTCATTAAAGGTTTCTTTCATTTATACTTAGAAAGCTATTGCATTTTCCCACTATTTCATGTAAAATTTATTTCTTTTCTCTTAGTTTGCTTCATATAGTGCTGTAATTAACACATCTATTTTCCTACTAGACTATGAATTAAAACTTTGAATCTCTGAGTCCATAATGTCTAGTAGATCCCATTAAATGCTTATTGTATAAATGAAAAAATAGTCTCTTGGGGAGGAAGGATAATAAGAAGGATATGTGAGGTTGCAACCTAAGTGTTGGCTACCTCCTCATCCTGAGGCTGTGGGAATGATACAACTTAAAAATAGAACTTCTCAGCAGGCATGACTTGACACAGATTTCATGGTAGACTTACTGAATCAGTCAGAATATTTGAGACCCCACAGTGAATATATACCAATCCCTTCCTTAAATGCATCCCTTTCCCAGGGTTAAATAGCATGAGCACCTTTGTTGATGATGCTGCCAAACAAATCAACGGTAAGGAAGACAAATATCACAGTGGCCACTCCCATTGCCAAACTCCCACGTTACTTAAGAATGGAAGCTAATTGTTTGACATGACATCTTATCTTGCATCAATAAAGACTTGTGGGATTAGGCTTGTCTTCTGAAAAGAGGGTGAATTCCTTAAGGGACCTGGCCATGTTAATTTTACCCTGTTATCTACAGTGTCCAGCAAATTGCTGAATGCATCATAGATGCTCTGTAAATACCAAGGGATTATAATTGTCTTTCTTTTGTAGATTGCTCTTCTTAGCAATTTTGCATAAAACAGGAGGACTTTTAAAAAATGTTTTCAGTTAAAAAAATGATATATGTATATTTTTAGACTTGGGGTCTTGCTGTGTTTCCCAGGCTAAAGTGCATCAGCTATTCACATTTGCAATCATAGTGTACTACAGCCCCGAACTCCTGGGCTCAAGCAATCCTCCTGCCTCAGCCTCCCGAGTACCTGTTACTACAGGCGTCTACCACCTCACCAAGTGAAATGGGGAAACCACTGGGCCTCTCAAAGGTCATACTGAGCAGATGATAACAGCACCATGAAAAGCACCCAGCCCTTGGTAAGTTCACAAACCTTCATTCCATATCCCATGTTGAACTGCCTGCCCTGCCTACCTCTGTGCCTGGCTTTTTTTTTTGTTTTGTTTTTAACCTAATGCTTTTTTATATTCAGTTGAGAGTAAACTTTCTAAATATAATGTTAAATCTCAATGGAATACACAGGCTATTTTTAAAGCCTCGTTTTGAATTCTTTTTTTTTTTTTTTTGAGACAGAGTCTCACCCTGTCGCCCAGGCTGGAGTGCAGTGGTGTGATCTTGGCTCACTGCAACCTCTGCCTCCCAGGTTCAAGGGATTCTCGTGCCTCAGCCTTCTGAGTAGCTAGGATTACAGGGGTGGGACACCACACCGGGCCAATTTTTGTGTTTTTAGTAGAGAGGGGGTTTCACTATGTTGCCAGACTGATCTCGAACTCCTGACCTCAGGTGATCCACCTGCCTCAGCCTCCCAAAGTGCTGGGATTATAGGTGTGAGCCACTGTACTTGGCCTCATTTTGAATTCTTATTTTAAAATATTGTCTATAAACATTTGGAATTTTATTTTTTAAAAAACAACCATGGCTCTCTTGGTTCTTCACAACGATACCAAGCATGCTTACGAGGTGGCCCTGGGGGCCCCTGGACCTTTGATGGAACAGATGAGAGGAGGAAGAGGCAGACAGCAATTCATGTTGCAGCTTACCTTGCTACTTTGTGTCACAGATAAGATAGCTGTGTCTCCCTTAAATCTGTAAAATAGCTTTTTTTGGGTAAGCACTGCATCTTGCTATCTTTTTCTGCTCCAGGCTGGAGACAGATAACAGAACATTACAACAGACTGGAAAAATTAGGCAACACAGTGTGAGTAAAGCAATTTGGCAAAGCTAAGTAAAACGAGAAGGAAAGCTCTGTGGTCTGGCAGTGTTGAGTGACTGGCTGTTGTAAGAAAGAGGTCTGACTTCCATGGGTCAGAAAAAGTCCCGGGCAGCACTATGTAGCTGCTTGAAAAGAGATTTTACTGTGAAATCAACAACTAGCTTTGTTGGATGATTATACAAAAAAAAAAAAAAAGAAAAAAGAAAAAAAAGCAAGTAATATATGCTTACGTACTAGCATGAGGTCCCAATAGAGAGCACTGAGATATTCCTTGTTCACATCCTATGCAGTTATTTACTTTTCCCAACAGCTGTTGTTTTCTTGGCTTTTCTATTTTCAGCCACAGGTGTAACTTTTTATGACCTTTTCTTCCATTTTTTTTTTTTAATTGTGGTAAAATACACATGACCTAAAATTTACCATTCTGATGATTTTTTTTTTTTTTTTTTTTTTTTTTTTTTTTTTTTTTTTTTTTAGATAGAGTCTCGCTCTGTCACTCAGGCTGGAGTGCAGTGGTGCATTCTCGGCTCACTGCAACCTCTGCCTCCCGGGTTCAAGTGATTCTCCTGCCTCAGCCACCTAAGTAGCTGGGATCACAGGCATCCAGCGCAACACCTGGCTAATTTTGTATTTTTAGTAGAGATAGGGTTTCACCACGTTGGCCAGGCTAGTCTCGAACTCCTTACCTCAGATGATCCACCTGCCTCATTTTAAGTGCCCTGTTCAGTGATATTGAGTATGGTAAGTCCTCACTTAACGTTGTTGATAGGTTCTTGGAAATTATGACTCCAAGTGAAATGACCTATAATGTAGCCAGTTTAACATAAGTTAATTGATATAAACAAGAGTTAAGTTTCTAAATCATATTTCTGGTCACAAAAACATCACCAAACTTCTAATAGTAAACACTTCTAATATTAAATGTCGAAGCAAATGTGAGCTATACATACATTTAAGAAAGAAAGATTAAAAGCAAGCAAAAATTATATATCCAATGTTTGGTGAATTGGTGAGTGATGGCAGTCAGAGCGATGGTGGGTTACATCAAGGTATAAATGTTTGCAAATCAAAAATTGTCTGGAGTACCTCCTATCACCACACAGTTCAAAAACGAGAACAAATAAGGCAGGCTTGCTGAATGCTTTTGTACAGCATTGTTTATTGTAGTTCATTTGTATGATTATCATATAAATTATAATTTTCTATTTTATAATAATTTGTAATCATTCATTCATTCATTCTTTCTCCAACCTGATTATTTCAGTTCAGGATCACAGGTGGCCGGAGCCTTTCCTGGCAGCTCAGGGCACAGGGTGGGAACTGACCTTGGACAGGATGCCCTCCCACTGCGGGGTGCACTCACACCCATACCCACTCATGCTGGGATCATTTAGACATACCAATAAACCTAATGTGCATATTTTCTGGACATGGGGAGGAGGCTGGAGTACCTGAGAAAACCCACACAGGTGCATGTGCAGACTCCACAGACAGTGGCCCTAGCCAGGAATCAGTATTTTCCTCATCAACATTGTAATGAAATGACTTTGATCAAAATGATCAAAGAATTCTTATTCAAGAACCTCCTGAATTATATTAGTCAGATTTCTCCAGAGAGACAGAACCAGTAGAATATCTGGAAGGGGCTTATTAGGGGGAACTGACTCATAACAATCACAGAGGGTAAGAAGTTCCATCACAGGTCGACTGCAAACTGGAGAACCAGAGAAGCCGGCAGCATGGCTCCATCCAAGTCCAAAGCCTCAGAACTGGGGAAGCTGACGGTGCAGCTCCAAGTCAGTCCTGACGGCCCTGGGGAGACTGCTGGTCAGTCCCAGAGTGCAAAGATGGAGGAACCTGAGTCTGATGTCCAAGGGCAGGAGAAAAAGCGTCTTACTCCTGAAGCGAGTGAGAAAGCAGACAGGATGACTTCCCTGTCCTCTGCCTCTTGGTTCCAGCCAGGCCCCCAGCCAAAGTTATGGTAGGCAGGTCTTCCTCTCAGTCCAAAGCCTCCCACTTCAATCTCCTCTGGAAACATCCTCACAGGCGCCCAGAAGCAACACTTCACCTGCCACCTGGGCATCCCTCAATCCAGTCCAGGTGACACCTAAAATTTACCCTCACAAGTACATTCATGGTTTAGCTGGATTTTTTGATACTAGAGTTTTCTCCTCAAGATTTTTTGTCGTAGGCCCGTGAAGCAACTGGAGAGTGAAAAGATTGGCACTTGGCATTGTATAAATTAGCCTGAAACTTTTATTTGTGTTTAAAAATTTTGGACTAACTCAATTTGGATTTTATTTTTAAAGGGTATTGGTGGTGGTGGTGGTGGTGGTAACAGTTGTACAGCCAAAAATCAAACCTGGCTTTGTTATCAAATATGATGTTAAGGGAACTTCATTCATGTGACAATTCAGTTAAAACATCTTTGGAACCTCAGGAATCAAATGTTTGTCAGAAAATAAAGCTGGTTTTCCAAATTGGTGTTCGTTCCTGGGCTGGGATCAATTTCCTGCTCATCTGACGTGTCTCCTAAAAACGGTGAGTGAAAACACATTGTCCTCCTATACCTCCCATGTTGGTCCTGGGGACCAGTCACAGGATTTTAGGAAAGTTATATTCTGTCCTGTACCATGGTTCCTTCTGCAGATAATAGTAGCATTTTTCACATTACTGAAGAGCTGAAAGGAATCATGAGATCTATGAGACTGGCACAATAGAATTTTTAAAATTTCATGTATGCTAAACCTGCTTTGTTCTTATGAAGTATCTTGTACACCAAGAGTTTTCAATACTTTCTGGATGGTGTGTATGTGTGTGTGTGAATGTGTGTGTAAGGTTGTTGTGAATGTATGTCATTGCTTTAATGATCCATTTCCCCCTGTTTACTTAACTCCTAGTAGGAACACAGGTATTAAAACAAATGAAGCTGATATTCTTCACTGCTTGCTTGGTAGGAATTCTGTCTTGCCCTATGTAAATGATTATTTGCAAAACAATCTTACAATTGAGAAATAAAAAGAAGATCCAGGTAAGCCCCTGGACAGAGTTGTTTGTTGTTTCAGCAAGACATTTCAGAAGGTGTAGATTTCATTTTCCTGTCTCCCATTCTTGTTACTTTCCCCTTTCCTCTCTTCCTTCTTTCCTCCTTTCTTTCTCTGGTGTGGAACATACTGCCTAGTTAATGTTGTCTTTCTTTGGTAAGTATCAATCTACTTTTTGGTCACACCGATCACACAGGTAACCGTTTCCTTGATTGGAGGTGTATTTATTGGTAAGATCTGAAAAGGGCTGCTCTGTCGTATGCTCTGTTTATTACGTTTGCTGAGCTATAGCTAATACATGGAATTCTGCTTTCTGCATCTTGTTTAAATATTGCAGTTTGTGCTCCATAATATCCTGCACTTAAAGAACATGATTACTGCTAATTATCATTTAGAAAATTGTTTTTGCTTGATTAGAGATCTTAGCTATGTGTACTGAAATCTAGTGGGTCTTCATTATGTGCAGTATTTTCTATTCTATACTTGCTTAAATATTAATATATGGAAATTTAGCTTCATCTGTCCTACCTTTTGATGTCAGAAGCATAATCAGCATAATTGGCTTAGATTGTTTTTTCTCCTGTTTGTATTTCATATTACCTAATGTCATTAGTGAGTTGACTACTGAGTGGGTAATCTGCATTTCAGAACTGCTTCTAGAGCACATTATTACCATTGATTTTGATTATTTTAATTCCCGTTCACCCCAGGCAGGCCCTCAAGCTGTGCCATATTATTCAAAGAACTGCTTTCTTCCATTCTGGGAGCAAGCCTATTTCTGAAAACCCATCGGTATTCTTATAAACACTGATGTTTTTGCTTTGTCTAGGGGGGCAACTTGATTTTCATAATATATGGATGAGGATGGGTAGGTAGCTCAGAACTTGTGTGCCTTTATTCTGAATGGCAGGTAATATGGTAGTCCCTGTTATGCATTTAGGATCTTGTATGGTAGAAAATAGAGTTAAACATGCAGGAGATTCTAAATTCTTCACATAGAAACATTCTGATCCCTGCCATCTAAGAGTAAAATACCAACACTTTCATGGTAATGTTGAGCTGGTGCCCATGAGGAAGCAGTGCCTGATCCTGCCTGCTTTCAGAGACTGAGCTGGATAACTGACCAGGGGCTCCCCATCCCTAGGACTCCTGTGTAATCTAACTGCTGGTACACAACAACTGCACCTCTCCTCCTCTTCCTAAGGCTTGCAGGTCTGCCTTTTGCCCGTGGAAAATAACGGCTGGACTGACTTAGGGATTGGGATCCAACTTCCTTTTGGTTTTTGAGTGTATTCCAAAACTAACTGTAAAAAGAACCCCACATTAAAGTCTAAGTTTGGCTATGGTCAGCCACAGATTCTGCTAACCCTGTGGCTGGGATACATACACTCGGTTTTCCTAGTGGTGGTGATTAAAGTCATTTGTAGTTGTACAGAATCTTGAATGTTATGGCTATAAGAGAATTTAACAGCACCAGTATTCTACTGCTGTCTTTTTATAGACAAGAAAACAGAGGCCTGGAGAGGTGAATAATTGGCTGAGGTCACACAGCTACCAAGTGGCAGAGCTGAGTGGTAAAGAGTCCCCTCTGTTCAGACAGAGCTCTTTACTTCCTAATGGTACCTTGTTACTGGATGACATAGTGTAACAGCATATTGTACACACCTGCTGACCACCACGGTCAGTGTGGGTGATTGACAGCTTTATATGTGTATATGTAGCCCAATGTGTTTTTCAGGCCAGAGACTTTTATGAGGGAAATGAGAATACAAAAATAATATAATTAAAAGCACTTGTATATGTGTCTACACACAAGTATATGTTAAGGGGATCAGCAGGGTTTTAAACCTGCTAAATTCTACTTCTGCCTGAATGTGACCTGAATCAGCAAATTAAAAAGTTGTGTTACGGTTTCCCAAAAAAAGCAGAACCAATAGGATATATATATATATATATATATATATATATATATATATATATCCTAAATATATAGATATGTTTATAGAAAAAAAGATTTATTATGAGGGATTAACTCATGCGATTATGGAGACTGGGAAGATCTGCTGTCTGGAAGCTGGAGGGCCAGGAAAGCCAGTGGTGTAGTTTCAGTACCAATCCAAAGGCCTGAGAATGAGGGGTGCCAGTGCTATAACTTCCAGACCGAGTCTAAAGGCCCAGAACCTAGAGTGCCAAGGTCTACAGACAGGAGAGGATGGATGTCCCAGCCCAGGCAAAGAGAGCAAATTTGCCCATCCTCTGCCTTTTTGTTCTACTCAGAACCTCAACAGACTGGATGATGTCCACCCACCTTGGTGAGGGCAATCTTATTTACCCAGTCTACTGGTTCAAATGCCAATCTCTTCCAAAATCCCCCTCACAGACACACCCGGATATAATGTTTTACCAGCTATCTGGGCACCTCTTAGCCTCGTCAAGTTGACACATACAATTCACCATCACGAGTCTTCCTTCTCTTTTTCCTGTCAGGACAAGCTCTTTGCTCTTGTCGTGCTGGAGAAACACAGTAGACTGGTGCTCCCGGAAGGGACCACATGAGTGAGACCCAACCCCTGGTTAGCACTTTTCTTCACTAATTTGAACCAAGGATTTGGAAGTGGAGGCAGCTTTCTTGGGGAGACCGGAGGGGGAGAATTGGGTAGGACTTTTCTGTTTGAAGTTTCTGTAGTAATTAGTTTAGAACCTACCAAGGTGTAATTCCTGATGAATATTATTACTGAAGAGATTCTTAATTATCAAAGAGGTTTTAAAATGTTTTAACCAAGAAGCCTCCAGGGTGAATATTTTAGAATATGTGACATTAGTTAGCGTCCATAACCAGCAGTTCTTCTAACAGTTGCTTTAAGTTAATTTGGCCTCGTCAAAGGAGGCAAATAAAATTGAACCAGACAATATTTTACTGCACGTGTCTAGAAACAAAAATCTTAATCCTAAACAATCATTTCCTGATGTTTCCTTTTTGGGTCAGGACTCTCCTTGTTTTAATTTGTTGGTTTCTGGTATAGGGATGTGGGCTAATATCTTCCCTTCACAATTGTGTGTGAGAACCAGGTCCTCTGGTACACCTAAAATACACCGGCATCACACCACCTTCCTTTACGATTAGTTAAAAATGCAAGGCAAGTGGCTCAGTTGGCACTGAGTAAATCTTGGACCAGCTGGACATTTGGAGACTGAATTTTTATATGAGTTGCCAGAGAACTTTCAAATTGAGTGGACTTGGATACTTAACAGACTAATTTACTTAAATGAAAAGGTCCAAAGGATAGACTTGGCTAGCAATTTCTTGATTTTTGAATTTCACTGACCGATAAAATTTCTAAAGTGATTTTGGAGACCGACATAGGATTATTAACATTTGTTCTTTGCCAAGTAAGAGCATTTACAAAGTACCAAAGCACCACCTACTATGAACAACTTACTATGGTGTCCTATTTTCATTTCACCAAAGACTGATAAAAACTGGCATTTGACAAATACTGAGCCAAGTGACCTTACAAAGTCCCCTCTAGATATAGCATTGGCTTGCATTTAACTTATAATCCACTGTGACCCAAAGATCCTTTTCTTCCTTATTCATGTTTTCCCCTTCTAAGTAACTCCTTTTTTGCTTGAATCATCTTTCTTTCCCCCTGTCACCTGTCCCACCTTCTCCTGCTGGTTCTTCCTCCTGTTCTCCTTCCTCTTGTTCTCCAGTGTTTCCCAGGAACTTTCTCAAGGGTTGTGTCTCACCACACTGGGGTATCCCTGTTCAAGGGGCTGGTTTCCCTGTCTACTGGGCAGTGTTCTCAAACCTAGTGAGCATGCTTTTCTGTAAAATATTTATGCCATAGATTAAAATGGAAAATATTTTTGTTTTGCTGACATTGACCTATTCGTAGCTACTTCTTGGATATAATTCTCCAACTACCTATGTACTTACCAATAGTTTTGTGTTCTGAATATTTTTCTTATTAGTTATTCTTGTGTTATGTGAGACTTAATAAAAAAAATCTTTTTTGAATCAAGATCTATTATGTCATTTGCTTCTCTTCAATCTACTGGGCCTATTACTCTGTCATAGAAATAGATTAATGAGCTGAAAATTTCACCAGAGCTTGTTTTCTCATGAAATTTGCTGATCTGTCTGCTTTTGTTTGGGCCAAAATTTACAGTAACTGTAACTCTGGTTGTTTTTCAACATTTGGCTTTCCAGTTTCAATAAAATATTTCCAAAGTATGCAAGAGTGAAAGGAAATAAAAACTATTTTCATAAATTATACAAATAAACCTGTTTTTGATACTCATAAAATCAGCTGGTTTGGCTTTTGGATAAAGGTTAAGTTAGTGCATTCCTCATTCAAATGACTTCTAGGGAACTATTTTATACAGTTAATATGAAACAAAACACACTTCTTTAATGAGTTATAGTCTTATATTCCAATCATCATGAAATACAAATTATAGCAGGTATATAGCGGCATCTCAGCTTAATTTATTTGCCCAGGTTTGAATGAGAGGACTAGATATCTTTTGGCTAATGAAAAAGAATACTAGGCCAGGAACAGCGGCTCATGCCTGTAATCCCAGCAGTTTGGGAGGCTGAGTTGGCAGATCGCTTGAGTCCAGGAGTTAGAAACCAGCCTGGGTAACATGGAGAAACCCTGTCACTACAACAACAACAACAAAATACACACACACAAAATTAGCCACGTGTGGTAGCACATGCCTGTAGTTCCAGCTAGTTGGGAGGCTGAGGTGGGAGGATCATTTGAGCCTGGCTGTAAGCCAAGATCACGCCATTATGCTCCAGCCTGGGTGACAGATCACGTCTCAAGGAAACAAACAAACAAACAGACAAAAAAAACCCCACAAATTCTTTAAAATTCAGATAGATATTTCTTTTATTCTGTCTGTAAAAAATACAATAAAAGCCTCAGTTCATCAGGCACCATCATTTCTTAAAAACATTCTGACAGACATTTTTTCAGAGATGCCTTTGATATCTATGGAGTATTTAGGATCTTGTATGGTAGAAAATAGAGTTAAACATATAGGCGATTCTAAGTTCTTCACATAGAAACATTCTGATCCATGCCATCTAAGAGTAAAATACCAACACTTTCATGGTAATGTTGAGCTCCTGGCTTAGCAGTTTGGATCTGAGCAGCAGAGTTCCAGGAGAGCATGTGATTTTTTAAGTTCATATGGGTTATGTGTTTAAAGCATTGAGTGTGTATTGGCTGCCGTGTAGGGCTCTGCCCTACCTCAGCAGTAGTGTAGTGGACGAAGTCCTTGTTATGGTTTGGATTTGTGTCCCCACCCAAATCTCATGTCGAGTTGTAATCCTCACATGTCAGGGGAGGAACCTGGTGGGAGGTGATTGGATCATAGGGGTGAATTTCCCCATTGCTGTTTTCTGTGATATTGAGTGGGTTCTCATGAGACCTGGTTGTTTAAAAGTGTGTGGCATTTCCCTTTTTTTTCCTCTCTCTCTCTCTTGCTCCCCCATGTAAGACATGCTTACTCAGTCTTAGGTAGCTCTTTATAGAAGTGTGAGAATGGACTGATACAGCACTGAACTTGCAATCCCCGGGTTCAAGTCCTGACAGCTCCTTACTAACTACTGACTTAAGAAGGTTCCTCTCTGAGCTACGGTTCCCCTCATCAGGAGAATGGCAATACTCTATTCAAAGGGTTATCATGAAGATTAAACGACATAATGTGGATGAAAATATTTGATAAACTGTGGAGTTCTATACAATATCACATATTACAGTTGTGTTAACCCTGTTAGAAGCAGGTGTGGCTAAGAATCGATAGGGTTTAACTACACACATTCCTACCCTCGACATTCTCACCTATCAATGTATGGCAAGTCTGCCCCACCCCTCCTTTTCTGCCCTGCTATGTTGAATTGATAGCAGTTACAGGGCATCAGTCTTATCATGAAATCATATTAGGTCTTGTAATGTCACCGCAGGGACTCCAAGTCAGGATAGGTACAGGCCTAGGGTTCCAGAGGGTTGATAATTATTTTTACTCCAAATTGTGAGCTGATATATTTTTCAAGAACCAGAGGTAAGAAAGACTCAAAAGCAAGAACATGTCATCTGGTTGGAGGTAGAAGAGAGAAAATAATACCCTTGTGGCATCTGAGCATGAAGCCCTGACAGAATGGGGGGCATGTGAAGACCTATGCTTTGTTCTTGGCACTAAAGAGCCAGTCTCTTGGGCTCCTTGGCAGGAATGAACTGTAGCATCTGTTGGAGCAGAGAGAATATTTAAATGGAGTTAGTTTCGATTTCTCAGTTTCTTGTCACTAGGGCTGGGTAAGCCAGTAGTGCTCTATGTTTTCAGAAAGCTTTGACTTATTTTTCAAGCATTTTGGGCTTGGCTAAATTAACATTTGTTTTGTCAGTTTTCTTTTCTTAATTATTAATATTAAACCCATGTGCATGAATCTGAATGGAAATTTAATAGCCATTTTTATATTTGTTTATATTTAGTTCATCCAAAAACTGTGTTGACTAAAAGCTGTTACATCTTATAAGAATTCCTTGAAATTCACGAGAATTTCTCTTTATAATATGTCACACTTATTTCACTCCTTATGTCCTCACTCCCTATACACAAAAAAATGGATTTGGGGATGGTTATGATGGAATCCCAATTCCAAATCCGTGATTCTTGTGACAAGGTCTGAACAATACAAGTGAGTTTTCACCATCTTTTTCACAGTTGACTTTGAGGCAGTTGTTTTGGTAACCCCCAAATGAATTTTTTTTCTTTAATATTCTTTGTAAGACAAGGTCTCACTTTGTCACCCAGGCTGAGGTGCAGTGGCACCATCACACCTCACTGCAGCCTTGACCTCTCGGGCTCAAGCAATCTTCCCACGTCAGCCACCCAAATAGCTGGGACAACAGATGCACACCATCGTGCCCTGTTAATTTTTTTTTTTTTTTTTTTTTTGAGACAGAGTCTCACTGTCACCCAGGCTTGGAGTGCAATGGCGTGATCTCGGCTCACTGCAACCTCCGCCTCCTGGGTTCAAGCGATTCTTCTGCCTCAGTCTCCTGAGTAGCTCGGATTACCTGTGTGTGCCACCATGCCCAGCTAATTTTTGTGTTTTTAGTAGAGACGGGGTTTCACCATGTTGGTCAGGCTGGTCTCGAACTCCTGACCTCATGATCTGCCTGCCTCAGCTTCCCAAAGTGCTAGGATTGCAGGTGTGAGCCACTGTGCCTGGCTAATTTTTGTATTTTTTGTAGAGATGGTGTTTCACCATGTTGTTCAGTCTGCTCTCAAACTCCTGGGCTCAAACCATCTGCCTGCCTCAGCCTCCCAAAGTGCTAGGATTACAGGCATGAGCCACTGCACCCGGCCTCCAAATGAACTTTTGACAAAGCACGTGCTCTTTTAGAAAACATTATTCCCCATCCCTAGGTCTTTCACACAGTTGCCAGACCTATGAAAAAGTAATTTCCATGACCCAGCATTTTCCCCCCAAGTACAGCACACAAATTGGCTCTGGGGAGTAGGAGATAAGTAAAAAGTAACGGTAATTTCCAAATAATTCTTATCTTCTCCTTGCCCAGTAACCCATCTGTGTCTCTCTTAGGTTTTGTATGGTACTAACTACACCAGCAATGTTGATATAAAGGTAAATGCATTATTTTGTTAATGATAGAATCATGGTATTATTTTGTTATGGTCACAAGGTACTATTCTATTCATAACAGTTTGTTCTTAGATGACAGCTGGAGTTGGACCTGGAGTTACTAATATTAGAGGTGGGGGTGGGAGAGGAAGGAGGTTTAGTGATTGTCCAGTTCTGGGCAGAGAGACCTTTATTACCAGAAGGTCTAAAATAATAAATGAAACAAATATAAACCTGGCCATATGGTAGATATGTAAATGAATTTGAATTAATAAATTTAATCTTAAAGATTAAGCATTTTTATGCCTAAAGAATTATAAACATTAAATTGAATTAAATAGCCAGAAAAATAGTACAGTTGTTTATTCTTAGGTTTTTCTCTCCTGCCCTTTGTCCACAGAACAGAACTGTGTCTCCTTGAACTGAGAATTAATTTTGTACTTTATCTCAGTTAATACAATTTTAAATGTAAATATTGTACTTTAATGAGCATAAGATTAGAGGGTGGAAAAGGGATCCAAAATCATTAGATAGTTGGTCATAATTTATGAAGTTGTTTGCCTTAGAAGGTGCACTGTTTACTTTTTTATTTTTCTTTTGATAGAGACAGGGTCTCGCCATATTGTTCAGGCTGGTCTTGAACTCCTAGCTTTAGCAGATCCTCCCCCTTGGCCTCATAAAGTGCTGGGATTACAGGTGTGAGCCACTGCATCCAACCTGTTTTTATTTTTTAATTAAACCTTCTATTTTGAGATAATAATAGATTTACATGCAGTTGTAATAAATAATAACAGAAAGAAAGGGCATTATCAAGATGGCTGACCAGAGGCACCCAGCACTCATCTCCTCCAAAGGCAAAACAACACATAGATAACTGTGTATCAAATAGAGTGTCTAGGGGAGAACAGTGGAATTCAGCAATGAAGTGACAAACACCCTCCCTGTGGCTCTTAATATCATCTATTTCTTTACTGTGTCTTTCTGTTTTCTTCACAAAACTTTTATGTTTCATTTGCTTCAACTGTGTTTGTAATTGCTCATTGAGGCATTTTATGGTGGCTGCCTTCAGATAGGCCGGGCGCGGTGGCTCAAGCCTGTAATCCCAGCACTTTGGGAGGCCGAGGCGGGCGGATCACAAGGTCAGGAGATCGAGACCACAGTGAAACCCCGTCTCTACTAAAAATACAAAAAATTAGCCGGGCGCGGTGGCGGGCGCCTGTAGTCCCAGCTACTCAGGAGGCTGAGGCAGGAGAATGGCGGGAACCCGGGAGGCGGAGCTTGCAGTGAGCCGAGATCGCGCCACTGCACTCCAGCCTGGGCAACAGCGTGAGACTCCATCTCAAAAAAACCAAAAACAAACAAAAAAAAATCTTTGTCAGATAAAGCTCTTTGACAGAGGTGTTAGATATCTGTCTACCCAATGTTGGCATCTTTTTATTGTCTTTTTAAATTCAGTTTAAGAACTTCCTGATTCTTGGTATCATGAGTGATTTTTGATGGAAACCTGGACATTTTGGGTCTTATGCTATGAGACTGTGAATTTTAAACCTTGTGTTTTGTCTGGCTTCCTCTGCCACCACTCAAACAGGGACAGGGGAGGAAGCACCTCATTACTAGTCGATGGGGAGAGAAGTTGCTATAGTTTGGATGTTTGTTTCCCCAAACTTCATGTTGAAATTTGACCTGAATGCTGGAGGTGGTTTCCCTACTGGGAAGCGTTTCGGTCATGGGGGCGGATCCCTCATGAACAGACTGATGCTCTCCCCAGGATGGGGAGGTGAGTGAGTTCTCCCTCTGTTAGTCCCGAGAGAGCTGTTTGTTAAAAATAGCCTGACACTTCTCTCCTCTCTTTCACTTCCTCTCTTACCATGGGATCTCTGCACATGTTGGCTCTACTTTGCCTCCCACCATGAGTGGAAGCAGCCTGAGGCTCTCAGCAGAAACGGATGCTGGCATCATACTTCTTGTACAGCCTGCATAATCATGAGCCAAATAAACCTCTTTTCTGTATAAATTACCCAGCTTCAGGTATTTTTTTTATAGCAACACAAACACACTAAGACAGAAGTCTGGGTTCCTCACAGGCGTCTATTAACACTTGTGGGGGGTCTCCTTGTGTTAGTCCATTTTGCATTGCTATAAAGGAATACCTGAGGCTGGGTAATTTATTAAGAAAAAGAGTTTATTTGGCTCATGGTTCTGCGGGCTATACAAGCATGGTGCTGGTATCTGCTCAGCTTCTAGTGAGGCTTCAGGAAGCTTTCACTCATGACGGAAGCTGAAGGGGGAGCAGACATGTCACATGGCGAGAGAGAGTCAGAGAGAGAGGGGAGGAGATGCCAGGCTCCTTTTAACAACCAGCTCTCGAATGAACTCATAGAGGTAACAACTCACTCATATCCACGGGGGTGGCACCAAGCCATTCATGAAGGATCCACCCCCATGATCCAATACCTCCAACTAGGCTCCGCCTCCAACACTGGGGATCACGTTTCAACATGAGATTTAGAAGGGGCAAACATCTAAACCATATCCCTCCTCATAACTGCTGGGCAGGCCTGGGAGCTCCAGCACTCCACCTGGCTTCTCTGACACTGCCTGGCTGGGAGGGGTAGTAGGCATGCTTTGTTATTCCTCCCTATGTGCCTTCCACTGACAGCACAGGAGGGGAGGTAGCCTTGTTACCACTTGTGACAATGGTAATGATGAGCATCCTGCCTCTCTACCAGGTCTATGACAGTAGTCTATCGGGGAAAGAGGAATGCCTTACTGTTGCCGAGTGAGGATAGTAGTTCAAGTTCCCCATGTGGTCTCTCTATTTTGGAGTAAGGGAGGGACATGTAAAAAATCAGCAGGGAAGAAAGTCCTGGCTCCCTTCTTAGTGCATGCTTTTCTTAGTCTGCTTTGTGTTGCTATAACAGAATATACAGACTGGGTAATTTATAAAGAAAATACATTTATTTTTCACAATTTTAGGGGCTGGGAAATCCTCATAGGGGACCTTGAGTGGCCAGCATCTGGTGAGGGTTTCCTTATTAAGCCATCCCATGGTGGGAGGGCAAAGAGAGAGCAAAGAAAAGCAAGACCAGGAACTTGCAGCTTCAAGCTCATTGATAATCAGCATCAATCCATTTGTGAGGTTGGAGCTCTCATGACCTAAACACCTCCCATTGGACCCCAACTCCCAACACTGTTGGATTGGGGATTAAGTTTCCCACACCACCTGGGATGTGTGGATTCAAGCTATAGCAGCACCACATAACAGCCTCCAGAGGGTAAAAATCTAGGCTTTCCCTAAGCCTTTGTTGGCATGGCTGAAGCGGGGGACATACTTTTTCTGTGGTTGTATCAGGGCAGTTATTGTCTAAAAGTCTTCTGTCTTGCAAGGCTGTCTGATTCCTAGTCTTTTGGCTAAAGTGAGCAAGCTTTTGTTGGGGTTTTGTTTTTGCTTTTGTTTTTTGCCTGTGATCAATGGCATTTATGGTTGTCAGCTTCTTTATCTCCAAGTCTTGGATATATGAGGCAAAAAGACATCCAAGGAAACTTCCCACCATCTTGTTTTTTCAGTCTCCCAACAGTTCCTAACAGTTCTGTCTTCTTTTCACCTTTTAGAGTCTTCTGTTTGCTTTATATGTAACGGCCAGGCTTTTTTGTTGTACTTAGTGGGAGGAATAGGGAAAAGTATATCTACTCCACCTTCTCATGTTTACATTTTAAACAGAAAGGGAGAGATGAAATTGATGTCAGGGAAAAAAGTATGTTTTTCTTCCTATTGATTGGGAAACACAAGTTTTGTTTGTTTTTAACTGTCATTATTGAGTCAAACATTTAATAAAACTGTTATTGCCTTCCAAACTCCCTCTACAGCTACAAAAGCTTGCATGTTTTATTTTTTACCAAGGTTGGTCATTTGTAGCTTTGCACATTTCAGCCAGCGCTAGCGGAGGAAAACACTGGAAGATAATGTCACAGCCTTTGGGAAGGCTCATATTTTCTGACAGCTCCCATTTCTTCTGCCGTCTGTGTCTTCACTCTTCATAGACATTGTAGTTTATCAGCAATTTTGTTTTATCTCCCAACACAGGAAAGGATTTTGCTTGGCAACACGTTTATCATGAATAACATTTCAGGTCCATTAAAAATGATTATTATCGCCAAAGCTCTATTTTGAAGACCGTTTTTTAACTCTGCTATTAGGTTTGCCTTGAAAACTTGCATTTACACATTCACACACACATACACACATGTGGAGGCTCCGACGTAAAAACTGGCTGTTAGCATTCACATTTTATTGAACCAATAAATTGTGAGTTTAACATTTTAGTCAAATTGAATGCCAAGTGTTTCATTTCAGGCTCTAGTGTCCATATTGACAGGACTTTAAATCTACTACGTGTGCATCTGGAGCTTGTTAGATGTTTATAGTTTGAATGGAGCCAAATGTCAATGGCACCTTTGGTCTATGGAGAGACCCAGTGGAGCAGGCAGTTACTCTGCCTCTGTGAGGTAGGAACAGGCACCAAAGGGCCAGCTCCTCACGGATTCACAGTGTGCAAGAAAGGCCTTGGCCAATAGGAGATTGGTTGGGTTCATAGTTACATGTTTCCTCATAATTCATCACCGAGGCACAAGAAATATGCTCACAGAGACATGCATGAGAGGTTCTACGATGGGAAGACAAGCATAGTCTCCCTGGATAACACTGTCTAATAGAATTTAATATGATGATGGAGTGTTCTGTATCTGTGCTGTTCAATATGCAGCCACTAACCACATGTGGCTACTGAGTATCTGAAATGTACCTAGTGCAATTTGTACCTAGTGCAATGGAATTTTTATTTATTTAATTTTAACTAGTTAAACAGGCATATGTGACTATTGGTTGCTGTTTTGAACAACCTAACCATAAAGCCAAGCCAGATGTGAAGAAATACTAGAATTAAGTTGTTTTTTGTACCTGTAATTACTCAGAGTGATGATATTTTATTCCATCCATCCATCCACCTCTGAAGTATACATTAAGCATTTCTATGGCAAGGCATCATGATAACTGTGGAAGACACACAGGCACTCACTATTCTAAGCCCTCTTCCTGTTTCAAAACGTCCTATTCAAATAAATTTCTCTAGACCCAGAACAATTCATCATGGAAACACACAACTGTGGCATTGGCATACCCATTTACATTTCACAGATGAGGGAATTAAGGTCCAGAGAGGTTAAGAGTGAGTGATGATTTTCTAACAAAGACATATATTTGGAATACCTCCTGATCCATTTCTCCTTAGTATTCTGTTTCTCCTCCTTCACTCATAGCCTTTCTTCTTTTAAAGTTGAGTGTGAGTTTTGTTAGCCTGGGAGGGAGATGAAGGGGACAGCCTGGAATACAGGGATTTAGTGCATCTCCTGGGTTCCTTCCTGTCGGTGGCACCTTCCAAGGTAAATAATGTCCACTGCTCACTTTCCCAGCCTCCTTCGTAGCTTGACATGGGCAGGACAGTCAGTTCAGACCAAAGTGACCTAAGGACACATTGCTGAGAGCTTTTGTGAAATAGGTCCTTCCTGGTGAAAAGAGAGTCTCATGAGCAGAAACTTCTTTTTTTTTTTTTTCTATCCTTCTTTGGATACAGAAAAGGGAGGCCTGGCTGCCACAGCCACTCTGTAGCCATTGATGAATCTCAGATCTATTATGCCAAGTCGAAGAAGCCAAGGCTACATAATGGATGATTCCATGTATCTGTCATTCTTGCACGGGCAGACCCTCGGAAAGCTTGAGGAGGACTGGCCTACACAACAGTTTCCTTTAACTGCTGCCCCGAGTTCCATTCCCACTTAGATTTATAGCCAAGATGTCCCAATGTCCTTCGTGGGAGCCATCACTACTCACCTTTCACTAAAAGGACTCCCAGGCTGCATTAGGAAGGCAGAATGAGCTCATACCTGATTAATCAAAGAAGAGCTTTTTAGCTCTCGCTCTATGGTAAATAAAAAGCATTCTCAGAAATTTAATACAAAGCTTTCTTTCTTTTTTTAAATCTTTGAACAATCGAGCTTGTAATTTTTCTTCCCAATATGTTCCAAATCTCTCTGACTGCTGGAGAAATTGGATAACGATTCCCTTCTCTCCTCATTTTATCACGTATTGTTTTGTTCCAAATAGTTGGAAACAGCTGGATTTTTCATTCATCTGTGGGAAACTTGGAAATTGCCAAAGGCTGGCGACCAGCTTAGATGTGTGAAATGCGACATTGAGTTCCGGAAGAGACGGCACTGCAGCTCACACGGAATTGGTTCACAGCCTCCTGTGGAGGGATGTGTGGCAGGAGGGGGTATCGTGTTTATCGGGGTGGTCATGCTCTCATTTCTGGGAGAGACAGTGAGGTCTCAGCTCCCATGCTGGCACCTGAATAATGAGGCCAATCCTCATGTTGGCGTGAGAATAACTAACCCATGTTGACATCGTAACCTAGTACTGGTGGGAAGGACTCAATATTGTTGGAAAGTACATTTCATCACAGGGAGAATCATCAGTTATTCTTGGCACTGCTGAGTTTGTTCTGAAATCGAGGCTAACTCACAAGGAAGATAAGCACACTTCTCCACCCCCTCCTTCTTCTGTAATGCTTTAGGCTCTATGAATTTATCAGCTCATGACACGGTATAGTCATGATTACTAGGTATGTTGATTTGAGAGTCTGTGTGATCCTGTTGAGTTGTCTGGAAATTCAGTAATTCTATTATCTAAGAATATTTCCAAAGATGACAAGAGGCTACACAATCTATTTTAAATGTAGGTGGCCATTTTCCTGATCTATCAAGAAAGGATAATAGTGTAAAGTTGAGAAATCAGACAGAAACGGTTAATTGAATGTTTCTCTGTCTTTGAGGTGGTATTCAAACAAACTCTAACCAAGACCCCATACCTTTCTGTCCCTATCTTTTTTTTTTTTTCTGAGATGGAGTCTCCCTCACTGTTGCTCAGGCTGGAGTGCAGTGGCGCGATCTGGGCTCACTGCAACCTCTGCCTCCCAGGTTCAAGCGATTCTTCTGCCTCAGCCTCCTGAGTAGCTGGGTTTATAAGCATACACCATCATGCCCGGCTAATTTTTATATTTTTCGTTGAGATGGGGTTTCACCATGTTACCTGGGCTGGTGTTGAACTCCTGACCTCCTGCCTTGGCCTCCCAAAGTGCTGAGATTACAGGCGTGAGCCACCGCGCCTGGCCATTATGATAGATATGAATTTGTTTCTTTTTTTTTCTTTTCTGGAATTCAAGTTACTTTTAAAAAGATAGGAATTTATTAGAAAGATATGGTGTATGTCATGGAAGCTGGGGGCAAGCATCTGGAAGGACATGTACAGTTGGATAATTACTCTGTCTCACTGGGGCCACGTTTTCTCTCATCTCTGACTCTCTCTGCTGGCCTATTCCTTCTGCCTCTTACCAGAAAACTCCCCTTTATTTTCTTTTGAACTCACATAGTTGCCCCAACTGCAACTTTATATCACTTCCCAGTTTCAGCATGCAAGAGAGACCGGCAAGACCCCTAAAGCCCCCTAAGACACCCTCTATTTCCAAATGCAGTTTTTTTTTTTTGGGCCTAGGCTTGACTTGATTGCTCACTTCTGATTTAAATGACATGACTTGAGACCAGAGTCCCAGGGCCTGCTGTTCAATCAGAGGGGTAGGGTGATCACACTGTCTAAAAGAGACATGGTCGGCAGGCAAATTGACCACCAGCAAACTCGCTACACTTCCCTGTAAATATTACAGTTACCAATATAAAGTACTAAATGAAAAGAATATTAAACACTGTTCAGAAAGAAAACTAGATTCTAATACAGCTTTGCTTTCTACCCCAGCAGCCGAAACAGACTGAGTGAATCAGGAGGGATCTGCATGACTGCATCAGGTGACCCCAGAAAGAAGGGACCCCGGAGTCTGTGTCTATCATCATTGACTCTGCAGTCACTCACAAAGCTGAATTCATCAAATAAGCTAAACCAGTTTAGTATGGCCATGGTATTCCTGATGATCAGGGTCTGTAGTGCTTGGGAAATTATTATCACCTAAGTTCAGGTGACTAAATGGCAGCCAATGTGCTGCTTTTAAGCTAGCACGGACCTTCCGTAAACTAACAAGGAGAGTCTCCTTGTACAGAAAGGGAATGGAGGCAGACTTAAGAAAGCTGTTTTACAACTTAGAATCTGTCCGAGTGAACTTGCCTCTTTCAATAAATTTGTTGAAATAGCCTCATTGTTTCTTTTCATTTCAAAACATTAGCCTCTTCATTCATATGTTTTCTTTTCCATTTGCACCTTTTCCCTGTTTTGAATCTGTATCATGCATTTCACAGAATAGGGGCTGCCTTTCCTTAACAGGTGTCCTTATTTGTCTGTCTATCTGCTCACATAGGTTGCTGTGTCACCAAGGAGGTACATTTTATTCTCCCACCTTTCTCTAGAGACAGAATGGGGTTAAGAATCAGCCCATCCAGAGAGGCCAGATCCATCCAGCTGAGTGACAGAAGTTTGATGGTGGTAGGAAAGAATGTCACTGGTCAGGGGGAGAAGTTAGAGTTCAAGCATGGCAACGTGTGTAGGAAGCAGCAGTGGTGCAGTTTTGGGGAGAATAAATGGAAACACAGACTGAGTGGACTCAAGGAGGAGATTTAGAAGACAAAAATTAGATAGAACAGGTGTTCCCTGACCAGGGAAGGGTCCCGGACCTAGAGCAGGGTGCTTCTAGGGAATGTATAGGCTGCGTATAATCTCCTAATGCAGAATCCACCCTTTTAACTTGGTTTTCCTTCTCTGTGTTATGAATTTATTAAGGGAGTGTTCTCTGGAGGAACTGGTATGGGAGTGGGAGAAGCGTGATAGGGAAGAGGAGGACAGGAAAGAGTGCAATTTCAGGAAAAGTTCCCTGGAGAGTGGCTTCAACCTGATCATGAAAGGAACTTGCAGGTCAGTTTGTTCGGCCCAAATTGACCTAGAGTGTTGGGCCTAGAGTGTGCCCAACCCAAGGCCAGGAATTCAGGCATCCATACTCCTAACTCCTCCCTCATTGGCTAAGGGCTTTCCTCATAAAGTTCTAGTTTTTTGGGTTTTTTTTTGACAGAGTCTTGCTCTGTTGCCCAGGCTGGAATACAGTGGCATGATCTTGGCTTGCTGCAACTTTCACCTCCTGGGTTCAAGTGATTCTTCTGCCTCAGTCCCCTGAGTGTCTGGGACTATAGTTGCACACCACCACACCCTGCTAATTTTTATATTTTTGGTAGAGATGGAGTTTCACCATATTGGCCAGACTGGTCTTGAACTCCTGACCTTGTGATCCACCTGCTTCGGCCTCCCAAAGTGTTGGGATTACAGACGTGAGCCACTGCGCCCAGCCTCTAGCTTGTTTTTAACTCCACTGTAGAATCAGAGAGGACTGTCTATGAAAAAGCCACTTTGTCCAAGTAAGTGCTTTGGCCCTTAAAACTTGTTGACACGGGTTACATGGTTATTTCCTATGACTGGCCAATTCATTCATTCATTCAACAAACTTCCATGGAGTGCCTGCTATGCATGAGAATTGTGCCAGGCACAGGTGATAGAAAAACAAATCAATATTGTCTCTTTTCCAAGTACCTGAGTAGTCAAAGAAATCCCAAATTCTTACAATCATGGAGTTGTGAGAGCGAGATTCCGTTCTTATTATAGAAGTGCAGCTTTCTTGCCCACTGATTAAATTGTCACACAAAATCATCAGAGAACTGAATTGTCTCTTTTCTAGACTGTATTTTAAATAACATAGAGTGGATTTTCTTAGCCATCTTAATATACTTAAATTAACCTCAGACCTGAAGGACAAGTTCTCTAAAAAAATCAAGCTTTGGCTGGGCATGATGGCTCACATCTGTAATCCCAGCACTTTGGGAGGGTGAGGTAGGCAGATCACTTGAGGTCAGGAGTTTGAGACCAGCCTGGGCAACATGGTGAAATCCCATCTCTACTAAAAATACAAAAATCATCCAGGCATTGTGGCACACGCCTGTAGTCCCAGCTACTCGGGAGGCTGAGGCGGGAGAATCACTTGAACCCAGGAGGTGGAGGTTGCAGTGAGACAAGATTGTGCCACTGCACTCCAGCCTTGGTGACAGAGTGAGAAAAAGAAAAAAAGAAAATCAAGCTTTGGGGAAAAAAGGAAGATATTAATTCTATATTTTGTTTAGTATAGCAATTCTCATAAAGTAATCTTTTCTTTTTGATTTTTTTGAAGAGTGGAATTTTTCTGCTGGATATTTCTGAATTGCCCTAATGTCTAATTTAAATAGGTATATTGGTAGATCAGTAGACAAAGAAATACATACTTAGTGAGCACTTACTATACATCAGGTACTATACTGGATACCAAGGACGTATTTAATGCTACAGAAGACCCCCTGGAGGGTCCTTGTTAAGATTCGATTTGGAAAAAGCTTGTGAAAGTTTCCAGCTAATTTTAAAAAATGAAGTGTGTGTGTGTGTGTGTGTGTGTGTGTGTGTGTGTGTGAAAACCTATCAACAAAGCTGCCTTTGGGCTCTGTGTGTCTTCTACTATCTTATCCCCACTACGAATTCCTTTCAGTTGCAAAATCACAGTTGCTAATGCTATCAGCACACCACTCGGATCCCTTCACTCTGACCACTTCTGTGCACATCTGCCCAAATTCCAGCCTGCCAGCCTCAGGCTTTCTTTACCTAAGAGTTTTGCTGCCAAGGACTATGGGGCGGTAAGAATGAGATGCTAGTAAGAGTTGTATCTTATCCGTACCAAGGCACAAGGAATACTGGCATTCCTCACCACAAGACTCCAAAGCAGAAAGGATTCTAAAAGTGCAGCTAGCAGATGGTGGCTGTAGATAGGGCAGGGTACTCCTTCCTTCTTCTGGGCTCCAAAAGAACATTTTCCATAATATCATGTGAAGATCCAGGGTAGGGAAGAGAGATGACTGCTGAAAATACTGACAAATTCATTCTATACCCAATGTCACAAAAAAAAAAAATAAGAGAAAGTAGAATAAATTTTGCTTTGGACAATAGACAGAAGGTTACTAAAATCAAGCCTGCACATACTTTATTGTGTTTTTCGGGGCAAGGTGTGGTGAGAGACATTGTGAAAAATTGGTGCTAAGCTATTTTTAAGATTGTAACCAGCCCTTTAATCTTTAAAAAATAGTAATGATTATGGAAATGCCAAGAACAGCCCTAAAGAAAATGCTGATCACTAGGCACAATGTCTTTCGGTCCCTTCCAGGCCAAACCTGAGGGCACTGAAGAGGGTTGGGGGAATGGCATCTTAATATACTTAAAATAACTATTATCCTGAACTTGGTGTCTTCACATCAAATAAAGATGAGTACAGCAAGGGAATAAACAATCAGATTAGTCAAGCAACCTAGATACAGTCTTTGCCTCTGACTATGAGACACAGAAACCTCTGTGTATTGTGGGTGAAATCAATCAGAGTCTGGTGGCATTGTCAGCTGGAGTCAGCTCTGTGTCCAAACTCAGACTGTATGTCTAGAATCTGTGTCTTAATGTAAATTGGCTTATGGCTCCGTCTCCCTCGGGCATAAGCTTCCATCGTCCAGATGGCAGGGTGACCCCGGTGGAAATAAACATATGGTAGCCTCTATCTGTCGCTCACAGAGGAAGAATAAGTACACTATTTGTAAGAGCCAATTAAACAGGAGTCAGTGCCACAAACAGTGGACATCTCTGACAATAGATTAACAGGAAAGTAAAACTTTGGAGTAAGGGCTATCGATAACTGGGGAGGAAAAAGCCTATCATTGGGATGCTGCATGTTGGTAGAAGGTGGGGGGAAAGGAGGGATATAAGAGGCGGTATCAAGGACTGGATATGAATTGTGCTTCGAAATTCTTCTATGGGAGAATTGTTGGCAATTGTTGTCAATTCCCTCATAGAAGACAGAACAGCTACTTGTCTTGTGGCTTTCGGTCAACTTCCGTATTCTTTGGAGAGTGATTGGCTTAGTTGGGGCTTCCCCAGGAGAAGATGCTAAGTCAAAGATCAAAGTGCGAAGAGTGAATTTAGGGAACAGCGGTCGGAGAGTGGGGAAGTGAGACATGAAAGTGAGAAGGTAGGCATGAAGGAGAGTGTCATCAAGCCAGCTACCACCCTGAGGGACTGGGAGTCAGTCCCTCTCGGGAAGATCTGGCAGCCAGTGTGGAAAACACTCACTCAAAGTCATCCCACCTGAGGGGCAAGGGAGCACCAACTCTTTTTAGTCATGAGTTGAGGACTATTCATGAGGACATTAATTCCACAATACTTTGCTTGTCTCCAAAGCAGCAAAGTGGGCTTAGGCAACAAGAAAACACTCAAGTAAAGAAAGACTCATGCTGGCAGTTGAAATTTTGGTAGATGTTCTCAGAAATTTGGGTAGATGTGGTCAGGGCGAGTGGATACGGGTGGTGTGCTGAGAGCGTTAGCAACTGTGATTTTGCAACTGAAAGGAATTTATAGTGGGGATAGGACAGCAGAGGACATACACCCATATATTTATCTATATAAAAAGTATATTTGCATGTATTTGTTGTGGAAATGATACCTGAATGGTTGGAAATTGGCACAGAGAAGAATAGGAAAAGGTTATGGTTCTGTTTAAGAAAAAAATAAGTAGTACTTAAGATGAAATAAGTTTCCTTCTTCCTGTTTCATCTGTACTGCTTTCACCCTTTTGGAAATGGGATGTAGCAAATGGAAGATGTTGTTCTTATGACTAAATATTATTTGAAGATAAAAATGCTAACAGGAATTATTTGGCAACGTGGAACTTGCTCTAAGCCTAACTGAAGCTTGTGATACATTTTGTGATAACATCATAGGCCACAAAAATCATGAAACCATGCTCACGAACTAGAGCTCATTGTGTCATGCCTATTATAGTTTTATTAGGCAACTTGCTACACTGAATTATAAAGAACAATATTTATTTATTGGGTTTACTTTATGAGCCATTTGCTATAAAGGAGAGTCTAACGAGCATCTTCCCTTGGTGTTGATTGTGTTCTTCTTTTCCCCGCAACATAAATGAGCATAAAACAATGTATTTTCCAATCTCACAGGAGGGAGAAAGTGAGGCAGAGAGGGCTGCATGGAGCAGAGTATCTTCAATTGTTTTATTGGGGATATGGAAATATTCATTCCATTAGGAGGTGTGTTTGAGTCAATGCCTCTTTTCCCTTCTGTGAGGGACAGAAATACGATGGTGCCATGTCGTAGTGCAGGGCCCCGGTCAGTGGCCAGTGAGATTTTCCTTGCTACAAGGAAGATTAGCTGTGTCACAAATATATTAATCCATTTAAAAATACGGATGCAAATAGGAGAAAAGGAAATGCATAGGAGATAAAAATCTGAAAAAATTGGGGCCACATAAACTATTGTTGATATAATAAGAACTAAAGGTATGCTTGGGTGACTAAGACTTATGTAAAGACCAAAGCTGGTGACCAGCACTGCTCACAAAGATGAGTGCTTAGCTCTGAATGGCTTCTTTCAGGCAGGTTCTATCCATTATGAAATAAAATATATGGCATTATTTTGTAAATTTAGAATATACAGAATGCAATTTTATAATCAAGAATCAAATATTTTGAACGGAAAAATGTTAAAAATTTTAACTTTCTGCCAGTGGAATCTTGGAAAGGCAGCCTGGGAAAGTGGCTCTGCAGCTCCATAACCTCTTTGTCCTTCTGTTTCCTTCTCCATAAGGTGGAGATATCATAGAGCTATTTGTAAAATATTTAACAACGTCTGTCACATAGTAAACCCTACAAGTACTTGTAGAATACAATACAAAAACCTTGATGGAAGCCCTTTTATTATGCTCCTTCTGTATCTCAGAGAGTTTTCCAAACATTTAAATTCAACAAGTATGTACTGAGCACTCACCTGGACTGGACATGTGCCAGGTACTGGTCAGAATGAATTTTCGTGGTCTCTACCCTTCTGGGTGCTCATGAGCTAGCTCACAGCCTTTTCTTTTGTTAATTAGATTTTAAAAATACTTTGCAACAGTGATAAACATATGAAAAAGTATGAAGTGCAATATAAATAAAGTTTGTTTCTTGACACATGTGGGAGTAAGTTGTCATAGAACGCCCATCGTTCCAGAGTGCTTTAGAGTGTCCTTCCTACAAATAAAAATATTCTCCTCCATAACCACAGTACAATCTCTAAAATCATGACAGTCACAGGGGCACATGATTACCATCTAATCTTCCAACTCCATTCAAGTTTCAACACTTGTCCTTGCAACGTTTTCTATAGCGAAAGGGTCCAGGTTGAGATTACATGTTGAATTATGTTGTGATATCTCTTTAGTCTCGTTGAGTCTAGACTACCACATCCTCAGTCTTCCCTTCATTTTTATGACCTTCACACGTTTGAAATACTGGCCAGATATTTTGTAGAATGTGCTTCAGTTTGGGTTTGTCTGATGTTCTTTCATGATTAGATTCAGATTGTGCCTTTTTTTTTTTTTGGCAGAAATAAGAGAGGAGTGATTCTGTGTTCTATTCATTGTGTCTTATCAGATAGCACAAGATTTTACATTGTTCTCGGTTGATGATGGTCATTGTGATCACTTGATTAGGGTAGTGTCTGCCAGGCTTTCCCACTGCAAAGCTATTCTTTTCTCTTTGTAATTTATAAGCATTTTGTTGGGGAGGTATTTTGAAACTATGTAAATACTCTGTTCCTCATCAAGCTTTCAATTTGTTTGTTTATTCATTTCAGAATAGACTATTTTATTCAATGGGTTATAATCTGTTGCTATTATAATTTTTTGATGCTCAAATTATCCCTGATTTGGCCAGTGGAGACTAGTGAAGTGGGTCTCTGTGTCCCTTTGGCATTTCTACCTCACTCTTGTTTATTTATTTCTTTTTTCTTAAAAATTACACTTTAAGTTCTGAGAAACATGTGCAGAACGTGCAGGTTTGTTACATAGGTATATGTGTGCCATGGTGATTTGCTGTACCCATCAACCTGTCATCTACATTAGGTATTTCTCCTAATTCTATCCATCCCCTACCTCCCTACCCCCGATAGGTCCTGGTGTGTGATGTTCCCCTCCCTGTGTCCATGTGCTTTCATTGTTCAGCTCCCACTTATGAGTGAGAATATGTGGTGTTTGGTTTTCTGTTCCTGTGTTAGTTTGCTGAGAATGATGGCTTCCAGCTTCATCCATGTCCCTGCAAAGGACAAGAACTCATCCTTTTTTTATGGCTGCATAGTATTCCATGATGCATATGTGCCACATTTTCTTCATCCAGTCTATCATCGATGGGCATTTGGGTTTGTTCCAAGTCTTTGCTATTGTTAATAGTGCTACAATAAACATACATGTACATGTGTCTTTATAGTAGAATGATTTATAATCCTTTATATATACCCAGTAATGGGATTGCTGGGTCAAATGGTATTTATGGTTATAGATTCTTAAGGAATTGCCACACTGTCTTCCACAATGGTTGAACTAATTTACACTCCCACCAACAGTGTAAAAGCCTTCCTATTTCTTCACATCTTCTTCAGCATCTGTTGTTTCCTGATTTTTTAGTGATCACCATTCTAACTGGTATGGGATGGTATCTCATTGTGGTTTTGATTTGCATTTCTCTAATGAAGAGTGATTATGAGCTTTTTTTCATGTTTGTGGGCTGCATAAATGTCTTCTTTTGAGAAGTGTCTGTTCATATCCTTCACCCACTTTTTGATGGGGCTGTTTTTTCTTGTAAATTTGTTTAAGTTCTTTGTAGATTCTGGATATTAGTCCTTTGTCAGATGAATAGATTGTAAAATTTTTCTCCCATCCTGTAGGTTGCCTATTCACTCTGATGATAGTTTCTTTTGCTATGCAGAAGCTCTTTAGTTTAATTAGATCCCATTTGTCAATTTTGGCTTTTGTTGCCGTTGTTTTTGGTGTTTTAGTAATGGAGTCTTTGCCCATGCCTATGTCCTGAATGGTATTGCCCAGATTTTCTCCTAGGGTTTTCATGGTTTTAGGTTTTACGTTTAAGTCTTCAATCTATCTTGAGTTAATTTTTGTATAAGGTGTAAGGAAGGGGTCCAGTTTCAGTTTTCTGCATATGGCTAGCCAGTTTTCTCAATACCATTTATTAAGTAGGGAATCCTTTCCCCATTGCTTGTTTTTGTCAGGTTTGTTGAAGATCAGATGGTTGTAGATGTATGGCACTATTTCTGAGGCCTCTGTTCTGTTCCATTGGTCTATATATCTGTTTTGGTACCAACACCATGCTGTTTTGGTTACTGTAGCCTTGTAGTATACTTTAAAGTCAGGTAGCGTGATGCCTCCAACTTTGTTCTTTTTGCTTAGGATTGTCTTGACTATACGGGTTCTTTTTTGGTTCCATATGAAATTTAAAGTAGTTTTTTCTAATTCTGTGAAGAAAGTCAGTGGTAGCTTGTTGGGGATAGCATTGAATCTATAAATTAGTTTGGGTGGTATGGCCATTTTCACTATATTGATTCTTTCTATCCGTGAGCATGAATGTTTTTCCATTTGTTTGTGTCCTTTCTTGTTTCCTTGAGCAGTGGTTTGTAGATCTCCTTGAAGAGGCCTTCCACATCCCTTCTAAGTTGTATTCCTAGGTATTTTATCCTCTTCGTAGCAATCGTGAATGGGAGTTCACTCATGATTTGGCCCTCAGTTCGTCTATTATTGTTGTATAGGAATGCTTGTGATTTTTGCATATTGATTTTGTATCCTGAGACTTTGCTGAAGTTGCTTATCAGCTTAAGGAGACTTGGGGTTGAGACAATGGGGTTTTCTAAATATACAATCATGTCATCTGCAAACAGAGACAATTTGACTTCTTCTCTTCCTATTTGAATACCCTTGATTTCTTTCTCTTGCCTGACTGCCCTGGCCAGAACCTCCAATACTATGTTGAATATGAGTGGTGAGAGAGGGCATCCTTGTCTTGTGCTGGTTTTCAAAGGAAATGCTTCCAGCTTTTGCCCATTTAGTATGATATTGGCTGTGGATTTATCATAAATAGCTCTTGTTATTTTGAGATATGTTCCATCAATACCTAGTTTATTGAGAGTTTTTAGCATAAAGGGGTGTTGAATTTTATCAAAGGCCTTTTCTGCATCTATTGAGAAAATCATGTGTTTTTTGTCATTGGTTCTGTTTGCACCCTCCCAATACTAAACCAGGAAGAAGTCAAATCTCTGAATAGACCAGTAACAGTTCTGAAATTGAGGCAGTAAACAATAGCCTACCAACCAAAATATAGCTCAGGACCAGATGGATTCATAGCCAAATTCTACCAGAGATACAAAGAGGGGCTGGTAGCATTCCTTCAAAAATGATTCCGAATAATAGAAAAAGAGGGACTCCTCCCTAACACATTTTATGAGGCCAGCATTGTCCTGATACCAAAACCTGGCAGAGACACAACAAAAAAAGAAAAATTCAGGCCAATGTCCCTGATGAACATTGATGCAAAAATCCTCAATAAGAGACTGGCAAACCGAATCCAGCAGCACGTCAAAAAGCTTATTCACCACGATCAAGTTGGCTTCATCCCTGGGATGCAAGGCTGCTTCAACATACGCAAATCAATAAACGTAATTCATCACATAAACTCTTGTCTATTTCTACCTCATCTTCCTTGCTTTTTGGCATGATGAGAAATTGTACTCATCTTACACTTTCTTCCAGGTTTGAAATGAGCTGTTTCTCTAAGTAGGCTGATTTCCTTTAGTGGAGAAGAGTATTTAGAATACTGTGAATATCTGGGCACTAGGTGTGCTCGTTGCCACTGTGATGTCATTGCCCCCAGGTCCTAGCCATGGACAGAACTATATTTATTTCTATATTTATGTATGTATATTGAAAACTATTCATGCACATCAATATCCAATTCCAATCCAACAATACACAGGGTTCATTCTAGTTTTCTCCCTTTCTGTTATCCCTTAAATATCTGCTTAACCTCCTATATGTAACCTGTCTCCCAGCTCTGTTGCTACCCCTCCTCCTTGCATCCCTCTTCTATTGTAGCTGCCTGGGCTCTGACACCTCATACTCCCAGCTCCTTCCTTGCTGTATTTGTGCTCTGGCTTTTATCTCCCTGTGGATATCCCACTTACCTGGCTTGGGCTCCAAACCCCATGCCAGGCTGCCGTCCCACGTGAACCCGTTTCTCACCCTGCTCAGGCTTTCTGTCAGTCATTTTCAATCTGACTCCGAGCAGATTTTTAAAAGACTCCTCTTGGGTAGATACAAAATGAGTTTAAGCAACTAAACTCTGAAAAACAAACAAACAAACAAAAAAAACCCAAGCTCAAACCTATTTAATAACATGTATTACATTTTAAAATATGTAGATTAGAATACTAAAATAAAGTTTGTTGATTCTCTTCTCTTACACTTTAACCCTTTAAATTAAAACAAATGCTAAGGCTTAGCTGGGATATGTAGTAGTTGGCTGATGGGGAAGGAAGTGAAGATGATGCTGCCTTCTGGGCTGGCATCTACATAATGATTACGCAAGACTAGGGTGAAGGAGGCAACGTGGAACAAGGACAGAAGAGGCAGCCTCTTTTCTGCCCTTATTTTATGATTTATAATCTTGACTTGAGAACCAGATGTTCTGATTAAAGAATGAATGAGGACTGGGGACATAGCCAAGGTTTCAAAAAGAGGCAATGGACAAAAGATGCTTCTGGTAGACCAGGTGACGTCAGAAAGAAAATTAATCCAATTTGATGTAAGTGAATTTCCTCCTGAACCAGGATAGCAGGAAATGTAATCTTTCAGGAAAGAGAGAGTTGGAGATTTCATTTTCTACTTATCACTTTTCCCATGCTAGAGAAACAGTTTTACTTCAAAGGAGCAGCCAAGGAGGTGTTTCCTGTAGGGTGAACAGATTTGCAGAGTGGGCTGGTGCTACTCCCTTGATGAGGAACCTCTGTGTGGGGCAGCCCATCTGGGGAGTTAAATTGTTCTCTGGCCCTTGCTTGCTGGGTTGCAGGGCCTTAGTGATGGGGATTGGGGGTGGGGCACTCCTTAGTTCCTATGGCTAAATGAGTGCGCATAGCAGGATTGTCCCAAGCTTTGTTTAATGGCATTTCAGTGGGGGAAAATGAAGATCCCAGAACAAAATCTCAAATTGTTCTTGCTTTATCCTCCTCCTAAATGTGTGTATTTCTGAGCCGAAAGGCAAAGGAAGTAAAACTCCACCCACCTCTTCCCCATCTGACCATGTCAGATCCCAAGCATTTGTCTGTGCTCTAATTAAAGAGAAGCAGATTCTTGATTTCACCCCAGCTCTTGTCAGTACAGAGACCTCTTAACTTTCCACATGGAAGTGGGGAAATGTAATTTTTGAGGAGAAGTGCTGATTTTTATTGGGCATGACTTAACTCAAGCTGCATCCCTGTGTTTTTTTTTTTTTTTTTCTTTTTAAGAATAATCACTTCAAAATGATTAATGATGCCTGAAGCCTGACCAGTCTTACTTCCTGCGGTGAAATGTGGAACTTCTGTGCATGTCTGGGTTTGTAGGAGGGTGTGCACCAAACTCTAGCAAGAGATAGTTTCCCATACTGTACAAACAGTTGGGTCATTGTTCAGAAAAGCTGACGCTCTGAAGGAAACGTGCTACAGAGTGGTACCATATCCACAGTGGGGAGGGAAGGGCTTTGCTTCAGTTACGGAAGGGAAGTAAACTCATTTCCTTCTTAAGGTGCCAGAACAAGAGAGTTGCTGGGTCAGCGGGAGCCTCATTCTGGCTTTTTTGTTGTTGGTGGTGGTAGGAGTTACAAACAATGAGGATGATGTCTTTCAAAACAGGTGGAATTTTTGAAGGGTCACAATAGAGGAATAGGTAGAACAGAGTCACATCCTGCTGGGATGCAACCATTCTACTGGACCTCTAGGCTGATGTGGGGGAACAGACTCCTCAGGGGAGTATCCGGCCCTTCCAGCGTTTCCCAGGAGCAGCCCTAGCCTGACTGCTGACTCCTCTTCATTGTGGACCCAGAACTGGTCTGCAGCAACTGCATTTAGCATTTTTGTGAATCCTGTTTGGAAAAGAGCATGGATGATGCTTATTTAGGAAAGCTAAAACTAAATACAGAATACTATTGATAGATTTTTTTAATACAGGATTTTGGAAGTCTAATAATTGTGTCATGTATATGTTCTCCTACCTCCTTCCCCACTCCTCCATGCTATCCTTTGCGTTAATATTCTGAGAAGGGTGATTTGGTGAAATAGAATAGCAGACAGTCAGCTTTTCTTTTCTGGAGCTCTGAGGAAGCTCTATAGTGATCTTTCCCTCAATAAGTTGTTTTATAGAGAAGCTGAACTTTCCACTAAGGCAGAGTGCATGGGATAAAAGACTGGCTTAAGAGATACAAAGTCAGGAAGGGGAAAGGGATACTAGCAGAGCTCTGAGTGCTGAGGTTGGTGCGAGCCAGTGTGTGCCTGTGAGAATGCACACGTGTGTGCAAGCCTTCTCTCTTCTGAACAAATTCATCCCAATAGGTCTCCATTTCCTCAGGACCCATAACATCACCCACTTATGGGAGGGCTTTGAAGAACAGTGGGTGATAGCTGCAAAGAAATATTAAGGCATAAATTATTACTTCATGATTATCTTCTGTTAGAAAAGCCACATGTGAGACGAAACAAACAAAGAATTCCTCCCCAACCTCCACAAAATACAAAAAGTCTACACTGGCTGCTCCTGAGCTGAGCTGTTCTTAGGTTACATTGTGTAAACCAGGCTCTTGATTGCAGAACTGCATTGGCATCAACTGTGTTAGAAACTGTAAGTAATTTTGGGCACAGTGCCCAAGGGGTTGGAGCCAGGAGGACTGATCTTTATGTTAACAGGCAGAGCACCTGCCTGAGAAATCTGGGAACACAGGTTTTCTTCCCACGACACCTTCTTCACGCGAATTAATCTATTAGCTGGTATGTGTGTCAGTTCATTTAGGAGCATGTGTGCTGACAATTGGCTTCTGACTGTAAAATATGGTCTTGAGGGAGAAAATGATTAATTGCCTGCTTTAAAGTGTGTGTGTGTGTGTGTGTGTGTATGCATATGTGTATGTGTTTGATGACAGTCACTATTAGTATGCATGTGTCTATAAAACTAAAGGCAAACTAAAGGCAAATAACCATTAAGACATTGAAATGCGTGAATAAGCAAATATAAAAGAAATAGGGCTGTGAACATCTCAAATAGGTCTTTACTATAATAAACATTTTTTTGGGGGGGTCTCTGTATCTTACTTTTAAAATGCTATATGTATTAGTAACCTCTTCATTCTCATCAATGTGATAAGAATGTAGGAATGGGATTACTTGGTCCCTTGTGGAAATCCAGAGTAACAGACTAGATTATATAGTTTCCAAAATACAAAATGTAGGCCATTTACGGTTCTGAACTATTTTCCCAAATAAAGATACGGAAATAAGAAACAAAACAAAATTGCCATTGTTTCATTATAAAAAGGGCATTTTAACACGGAAAGCAGAAGTACATAGTCTCGATAAAGAGCAAAGCCTTGAGTTGAAGATATGTAATGTGATGAAAGGTCACTGCACTGCTTTTATCTTTCTCATTTTGCCGTGGATGGACATTTGGGAACCCCTCCTTTTTATTGGCACTCTGCATTAGAAATGTCATTATAGCAGTGGTGCTCAGAATTCAAGTGAAGATAAATGGGAACAGGGATGGCCAGTTTGAAGGCCAGTTTGCCCAGGATGGAGGTATGACAACACTCAGTAAGTGCCTAAGGCACTGCTAAGTACTTTATGCACATTGCTTCATTTAATTGCTGTCTAGTTTCCAGAAACCGGCCTGAGGATTCTAGTTTCCATTGGCACATGGTCCGTAGGCCAGCTACAGAGAGCTTTTGGAGAGTGGCTGTGACTAGCACTTTTAGAAAATTAACAATTGAGGAGTTGAGAAAACAAATTATTGCTGAGACAAAGAGGGTGGATGAGATGCTGGAAGAGGAAAATGGATCAGCTCAAAACTTAAAAATAAGGCCATTAGATGCTGCAGAGTGGGAAAAGGAGAGTGGGGAATGAGGAGCAGTCAGTAAGCTATGTGATGAGGAAATAATTGAAGTCAATAAAGCAGATCCAGGGGTAGGCTGGCAACAGAAATCAGCTTGCATATGGTGCAGACTGGGTTACGGGAAGTTTGATTAGATAGCTGTTCCAGAAGACAGCAGAATGATCATTTTTTCTTTTTAATTTCTTTTTTTAATAGAAAGATTTGGACATTCTTTCAATCACTCAACAAACATTTATTGGGTGTCTACTAGTAAGGACTGTGCTAAGTGCTGAGGATTTAGACGTAAAAGGAACAACCTCTGCTCTTAAAGAGCTCTCAGTCTGGGAACTTTTCGAGGAAGTCTGAGAGGTGAACAGACAAGGCTAATTTCATGTGTTAAAAGCTCTGGGAGAGGAAAACCTGGGTCTCTCGCCATGCAGGGCAGAGAGTATTAATGATGCAGGAATTTTTTTGACCCCTTCATCGGACTTGCAATAGGGGTGCTCCATTTACCAGGTCCACTGTGCTTAACCTTTTGCAGGAGGGAGTGCATGAGCAAGCGAGTGCAGGATCTGGCTGGATGCTTTGGGTGCTGGCAGGAGCAGGTACCATGTGGCCACATGGTGGTGCCCAGGTGGGGGTGCCTGTGATCCCTGAAGCCCCAGAGGGCGTGTTACAATGCTCTCTTAGCTCTGCCGTCTGTGGACAGCAGTGTGTTATCAGCTCAGTGGGCCCCTTGCCTCATCATGTGGGGTGGCTGTCCTCTGCTAGCAAGGGCAAAGGGCCAGTGTGACAACCTTTTTTGAGTACCCACACTTGGTGGGTCCTGAGCTCTTGTCCAGTGACCAAGAAGAATTAGGTTGCATGGACATTTGAAGGATGGTGGAGGCAGAGAATTTTTTTTTAGTGATGGAAGTGGCTCTCAGTGGAGAGAGGAGCTGGAGAGGGGACAGGATGGGCAGGTAATCTTCCCTGAAGTCTGGTTGTCTCCACATGGCTCTTCCCTGAAGTTAAGCTGTCTCTCCTCTGAAGTCCAGCCATCCCTCTGAAGTCAAGTTGCCTTTCTCCAGTCAAGATACTTCTCCCTCTCTACTACTGAGTCTGGGGTCTTTATAGGCACAGGATAGGAGGTGGGGCAGGCCATAGGTAGTTTTGGAAAAGGCAAAATTTGATTGGTAAAAATACATTATTCAGAAAGAACCAGCTGGGTGCAGTGGCTCCCACCTATAATCTCAGCACTCTGGAAGGCTGAGGTGGGTGGATCACCAGAAAGAACCAATCAGGAGAGAGTGGGCAAACAGGGATAGAAGTTTCCACTTTGGGCTGTGGGTTTCAGGCTTTTTGGCTTGATGGTGGGGTTTCACCAGGGACCCACCCTTGTCTGCCTCTATCATTAACTTTCACTGAAGATGGCCAGTGGTTGGGAACAGCATCACAGAGGTCAATGCTGAGCTAGGCATTGAGGGATGATTAGGAGTTTTCTGGCAAAAAATGGAGGAATGGGCTTCCAGGCAGAGAAAACAGTGGGTGCAAAGGAATGGGGGGGATCTCAGTGAGCTTCACGGCTGAAGTAGAGAACACTATAAGTGTAGCAATGACACGGGAGGCACTCATGAGTTGCATTGCACACTATGCTGAGTAGTTTGGATTTCAACATACCAGTAGATCAAGGGGAAGCAGCCAGTTGAGCAAAGGCAGAATATCCAAACAAGAGGGAATGTCACTGAGGGGAAGGGAGAGGAGCTGAATGAGGGTAAAAGTGTTTTCGAGGCGGGAAGGAGGAATGTGAAGGGAGTTGGTGAGGGTCAGCGTTGGTGTCCTCTGCACAGTAGCTGTTGAGGCCATCTGGCTGTGAGGAAGAGATGAAATTGGGAGGGGGTTTGGATAGGGTCCTGGGGAATTCTAAAGAGAAGTAAAAGGATTGCCATATTGTCATTATTTGAGATTCACAAAGACTTTCATTAGATATGTAACTGATTCTCATTGACACCATTGCCCCTACATCTGTTGTTCTGCTTTTAAATGAAGTGTGATATTTCTTTCCAATATCCATTTTCTGCAAAGATATCAAGTGCCAGGCATGGTTGTTCTGAACAGGAGCCAAGGTGTATTGATTACATATTCTCTGTCCTCTTGTTGAAACTTGTTTATATTTCACAGAGTCAGGCATCAACCATCAGGAAGGACTCTTTATGAAACACCAATCAGGACTACTGGTGGGAGCTTTTTAATAAAGAGGAAAATTAGGACAAGTATTTGAACTCATTAACGTGTATCATTAATGTGTAAATTTCTACCAAAATTTTTTTAATCTGAAAGAGAAGAAAGGCAGAATAGTGTAGCTAGGGTAAAGAGCACTGGTTCTGGAGTCCAGAGGCTGTGGTTTTTGACCAGGTCATACCATTAATAATCTGTGTAAGCTTGGGTGCAACTTCTTCTTGGTTCCAGTTTAGATTACATTTTTCCTTTTTTCCCCTCACACACCACAGTGATATAAATACAATTATGATAGGAGACTGTAGACTTTCAACACATGATTTTATAGATACCAAGAAATAATTTCAGGAAATAATTCTGAATTCTATTTCTATACCTAACTTACAAAGTGAAATTGACTACTGTGTGTTTTATCAGTTTGTGAAAAGTTGAGTCTGCTCATGGGATTCCACCATAAGAGAAAAGGGACTAGAATATGAGAAGATCAGCATGTCAGAATCAGAGTCATTTGCCATGAGAACATTTTGGAGAAAGTAGAAATGGTAAAAGAAGCAGAGGCGGTATAGAAGACCTCTGATGTTTGATGTTATCCACATAATTTTAACTTGTAATTTAGATGATTTGTGGCTAGCTTTCAGAAGATAAAGATTTATGAGTTCTTTCTTTGATAAAAATAAAAGGGGGAGATGAAGATAAAAAACCCTTTTCACAGGGATAATGATACAATGATACAACCTATTTACACAAAGGATTTCATTTTAAAGGAATTAACTACATAGTAGAGAGAATAATGCCACCTTCCAGTCCCTTACTCCCCCTACCTCACTGCCCCTGCCAAGATGGCCATGTCCTGATCCCTGGAACCTGTGAATATTTTACCTTACAGGTCAAAGGGACTTTACAGATGTGATCAAGTTAAAGATCTTGAGATGGGAGATTGGAGATTGATCACAGATTATTTGGGTGGGCTAAATGTAAGCATCTTATAAGGATCCTTCTAAAAGGAAGGTAGGAGTGTTAGAATCAGAAGATGATGAGAGCAGGGGAGAGAAGGAGGTGTGATGGTAGAAGCAGAGGTCAGAGTGATGCCATCACTGGACGGAGGCCCTAGACCAAAGCAGCGGATGGCCTCCAGAAACTGACAAAAGGCATGAAATCTCTGCAGGTCCTTCTGAAGGAATGCAGTCCTGTTGGCACTGGACACCTGGATTTTAGTCCCTAAGATCTGTTTTTGGACTTCTGACCCCCAGAAGTCTAAGATAATAAAGTTGTATTAAGTCATTTAAGCAGCAAGAGGAAACTAACACAAACATATTGAGTGGTCCTGATCCTCTGGGTTACATATTGCTCTTACGTTACAAACTTCTCTGTGCCTTTAATTCATGTCAAACTTCTTTCTCTTGTAGCGCTGGCCATTCTTTGTGTAACTGTCCCTTTAATTTTTTGTTTCCTCACTAGATGTAAGCTCCCTGAGGGCAGGGAATTGGCCCTTTTTGTGTCTCAGTTTCAGTTGCAGAACTGAGTGTGAAGTAAGAACACAATCATGGATTAATAATGTGAACTAATCAAATCAATGCCAGATGAAGGATTTTCAAATGGATGAAAAGGATCACATGGATCAAGGGAATCATGTCTGCTGCTCAGGCTTGGTAAGATCTGGGTGTCACTCTTTGAAGATACCAACTGAAGGTGAAAATGGCTTATGAGAGAATGTTAGGAAGTGTCCTTTTATCTTAGAACTCCTTGGTTCCAGCCATTTTCTTTTCTCCTTTTCTTCCCTTACACTGAAATCTGGCATGAACAGTTGGCTCCTGTGGTTGACTGAACCTGAATGGGCTGTGAGGCCCTCTGAGATGACCAGCTTAGGCAAAGTCTTTGCCAAGTCTCGTTGAGTTCATACAGCCTATTTGCTGGAATGATCCCCACGTGTACCAATCCACCTTTAATGCTCTGTGCTGGGTCTCTTGGGACTACAGGCCTTCTGGAGACTCCATTTAACATCTGCTCTCTAGGCCTGGGCTTTGATCCAGCCTTCAGATGCTCATTGATCTCTGGGGCAAGGAGAGTCTTTTCTGTCTGGATGCTGGTTGCACCGCTGCAGTTTGTGGCCAAGTTCTTGTGAGACTTGTCATCTCCATGGGAGACATTTTAACAGAAACTGGGTTCTCACTAGGGATCTGCTTCCTATCTTTCCTGTCTGGCCTTGGCCAAGTTTCCCTAGAAGCTGCTGTAAATTCCGTAATTTTGGCTACTTTATATCAGCAACTCTTGGGTTCCTGTGCCTCAGGATCCTAAAGAAGGCCTGGTCCTCACTCCTACACAAATCCTGTCTGTCCTTTATCTGGGAACCTCTATTTCAATTTTTATCTTACTGTCCATCCTGGATATCTTTGTTTATCAAAGGAGCTCCCTTCAGTCCCTCCCAGCAGCCAGGGGTGGTCCTGAGACTTCTTTTTCCACCTAACCTGGTCATCTTTTCTCCTGGTACTGAACTACTATTTCATCCCATACATTCTCACGGTGAAGATAGCCTCCATCTTTTTTCAAAGAAGCCCCAGACATTTAAAAATTTATAAAATAAAGAAGTATTAAAGAAAGAACACGAGTGTGTTCAGGCTGCAACTCTTGTCTTGCAACTCTACTGATTTGCCAGAGTTGGCTTAGCGAATGGAGATGGGGAGCTGCCTACTCTCTCTGTCACCAGACTAACGACAACCCTCAAAAATGCATTCTAGGTTGAAAGAATGGTCATCTTTGGATAGAGGAAGGCATTTCAATAAAGAAAATTAGAATAACATGGGGGCATTTACCCCCACAAATTGAAAGCAGGGACTTGGCAGATATCTGTACACCCAGGTTCATAGCAGGATTATTCACAACAGCCAAAGGTGGAAACAATCCAAATGTCCATCAACAGACATGGATAACAATGTTTAATTGGATAAACAAAATGTAATACAATAACATATTACTCATCCTTAAAAATGAATGAAATTTTGATACATACTACATTGTGGATTAACCTTGAAGACATTATGCTAACTAAAGTTAGCCAGACGTGAAGAGACAAATATTGTGTGAGTTTACTTATATGAGACACCCAGAATAGTCAAATCCTTAGAGACAAGAATTAGAATGGTAGTTACCAGGGGCTGGAGGAGGGGAGAATGTGAAGTTATTATTTCATAGGTGCAGAATTTTAGTTTGGGAAGATTAAAAAGTTCTAGAGATAAGTGGTGGTGATAGTTGCATAATGATGTGAAGGTACTTAATGCCACTTAGTTGTACACTTAAAAATGACTAAAAAGGGCTGGTCATGGTGGTTCATGTCTGTAATCCCAGCACTTTGGGAAGCCAGTGTGAGAGGATCACTTGAGCCCAGGAATTTGAGACCAGTCTGGGCAACATAGCAAGACCCCATCTCTAGAAAAAATAAAAAATTAGCTGGCTGTGTGGCGGCCTCTGTGTTAGGAGGCTGAGGCAGGAGGAGCACTTCAGCCCAGTAGGCCAAGGCTGCAATAAGCTGCGGTTGTGCCACTGTACTCCAGCCTGGGCAAGAGAGTGAGACCCTGTCTTAAAAAAACAAAAACAAAACACGTTTAAGTGGTAAAAATTATGCTATGTATATTTTACCACAATAAGACATATATTATAAATATATCATGGAAACTGCAGTTTGGTGGTTTTTCCACTCTTCATATTCACTTTTTGGTCAAGAATCTGCATAAAAAAATCAAAAGATGTGCAGAAATTATTGGAGGAGATTGTCTATTAATGTAGTTTTCATTTGTGTATCTTCTTTCCAAGTAATGGTGAGAAAATCTTATTTAAACAGCCCTCAAGGACATTCTCCTACTAAGTAATTTTTTCCTGTGACTTTTGCACACTAATATACAAAAGAAAACATGCTTAATGAATCAAATGTGTATTTGCAAAAGTTACCCAATAACCTTGCTGATGGTGGCAACTATTTGTAGTTGTGCTGGGTAACCCAGATTTTGCAATTCATCCATACACATTGAATAACACTTTTTGTCCTGGGATCTTTTACTTCACATAGGAAGTATGTGACCTCCAGGTACCACGCACTCTGAAAGAGAGCTTTGATTCAAACAAAGTAAGCGGTTGGATTCCTCTTCATTCAGGTAATTTTTGTGGCTGATAATTGTGTTGAATTTTTGAAAAACAAACACCACCTGCTTGTCCTGAGAATGAGAGTATGGGTGAAATGAATACAGATTTGATGGCCAGGTGCCCTGAGCACTTGGCGGGCTTATAGGGTGATTTCTAGTGAGTCATTTTGCCTGCCTACAATGGTGCAGTAAGGGTTTGAAGTGGTCCACATGATACCTTCCAGGTCTTCCCAGGTCAATCCAGGTTACATTCCTTTTTCTAATTTGGGGTGCAGGCATGCTGAGAATGGAATCACCTCCTCTAATATAATTTTAAATGAAAACAATATTAAGCCATAAAAACTGTATGAGGAACTTCAGTGAGATTCTAGTATTTTTGCTCTGATGACTAATTGGGAACAGTTTTGAAATATCAAATTGAAATTGTCTCAAAGTGTCTAACTGATAGGGTTTGGATCTGTGTCCCCACCCAAATCTCATGTTAAATTTTAATCCTCAGTGTTGGAGGTGGGGCCTTGTGGGAGGTGATTTGATCGTGGGGGCAGATTTCTCATGAATGGTTTAGCACCATCCCTCTTGGTACTGTCCTCACGACAGTGAGTTCTCATGAAATCTGATTGTTTAAAGGTGTGTTTAAAGCATCTCCCCCCTCACTGTCTTGCTCTTGCCAAGTGATATTTCTGCTTTCCCTTCACCTTCCACCATGATTGTAAGATTCCTAAGGCCTCCCCAGAAGTCAAGTAATGCTAGCATCAGGCTTCCTGTACGGCTGCAGAACCATGAGCCAATTAAACTTCTTTTCCTTATAAATTACCCAGTCTCAGGTATTTCTTTATAGCAATGAGAGAACAGCCTAGTGTACCGACCTTCTTATTCTTCCCTTTCCCTTCCCTCCTCTTTCCTTCCCTTCCCTTCTCCTCCCCTTCCCTTCCTCTTCCCCTCTCCCTTTCCCTTTTCTTTCCTTCACTTCCCTTCCCCTCGCTTCCCCTATCCTTTTCTCTCCCTTCCCCTCCCCTTCCCTCCCTTCCTCCTCTGCCTCCTTACCTCCCTTTTTTCCCTCTCTCCCTTCCTTCCCTCCTTCCCTTCTTCCTTATTTCCCCTTCTTTCTTCTTTTCTTTGTCTTTCTTTGCTTTTGTTTTGCAATTCATGCACCCCAGTACTGTTTATTTCACCTTTTGTGTAATCCAATGATGCCAAAAAAAAAAAAAAAAGCCAAATAAAACTCTATCTGTCCTACCATACTGTAATGTCTTCAGACAAAGATTGTAGGTGGCTACAAGAATATATAATGGGAGATGTAGGGGGAGGTGTAGGGAGTTGGCAATAAATGATTGGTCAAAGTTATCTGAAAACGGAAAAGACAGGGAGGGTGTGGGGTCAACCCCCAGCCCCAGCTTTTTCTTTCTTGCCAATACCCCTCCCCAGCTCCTGCACGCAAAGCCTGAACTCTGACTTGTCCTAGGAGAAAATGGATGGGAACCCAAAAGAGAACAGGAAGTGATGTCATGCATATGCTTTCTCTTTGGGACAGGCAGGCTGTGTGGGTGGTGCTGAGGTCCTGTAGTTTTCTATTGGAGACACCTTGTCTCTGAAGAGCCAGACAGTCGCATGAGGCTGGAAGGTAGAGATCCCATGAGCTTCCTCCCTGGGGCTGTTGTTATTAGACCCAGAACTGGGAGGAAGAGGACCCTGCAGTTTCTTTCTAGGTTGTTCATATGACTCAGATTGGCCTGATGGCATAAAGGGAAGACATGCTGTCCCTGAGCAAAGATGATGTATTTGACGGGGCCTTTTCCTGATAACCTGGAAGTGTAGGTTAGCTTGAAGTAATGAAAAACTCCTCTGGTAGCATGTGAAGTATTGCTAAATATCAATCATGGTACTAAGTTATATCTGTTAGCCCAGCTAAGTGTTTTTATTATATCATTTCTTTTTCAACCTTCTGATACACTGCTATTTCCGTTGTTTTAAACATGTGAGATAGGTAATATTATTGTTATCCCTGTTAAAAGATAAACTGAGGCATATTACAATTTTGAAGAGTTTATTTGAACAGACTGGGATTCTCGAATCAGGCAGCTCCAGACTGCAGACGGTTTGGGGCTCCAACAAAGAGGGGTTGGGCGAGGCTTTTATAAGCGAAACTAGGAAGCAAGGCAAAGAAAATATTTGACTGGTTAAAGTGGAGCAATAACCTCCAAGTCCATAGTTAGAAGATAGTTGTTGGTTTCTAATTGGTGAAATCCACAGTTAGAGGCTAGTTGGCAGTTTCTGATTGGGAAAACATAGGTTTCACTTTCTGGGATGTGGCGGTTCACATTGAGTTGAGTTTGGGTTCGCTTACATGGGAACCTGGCACTAGGGCTACCTCAGTCTAATGGTTTCTCAATTAATTATTTTAATGCTTCATTTTAGATATTGAAACTGTCATAAGAAGTTATTTGCTTAAAGACAAGGTGACTAAGGGGCAGTACTTCCTACCTCCTTTCTTTACTCTTTCAACGCTGTTGATTCTTAGATTTTACTTCGAAATAACTCTGACAGGAAACACAGTGAAGTCTTATTTGAAAACCATCTCAGGGAATTTGCTGCAGGTAGAAGAGAGAGAAAAGTGGTCTTCTCTGGGCCAAGTTAATTGCCAGCTTAGGTAGGCAGTCCTTCCCACAGCCTGGCTGATGGCTTAAAACGGGCATGTTCTAATTTAACTGGCATGAGCGAGTGAGAGTAAAAAGAAACCGTTCTGAGGTGTGGGCTTCTTGAGGTGACATGGAGATATATAAAGTTTTTTTTTCTTTTAATGGTGTTTTAGTTTGGGCAATAATACAGGTTGAGCAATTTTGCATTCTGCATAACAGGAGAAGCCAACAGTCTAGTGTTAACCAAGGACACAGAGCTACCAGTGCCAGTGACAATGGCAGATGAGAATCACCGGCTGAAGGGATGCCACCTTAGGGCTCCAGGGGACCCAGACCCCAGTGGGAAGCACTCTCTGGCTGGGCCGATTGTTCTCTGCTCCTTCCCTGACTCTCTGCTCTGTGCTCTGGAGGCTGGGCCTTGAGGACTGCATCTCCTGGGCCCCCTATCTTCTGGTTAGTTTTGGCCAGTGGAAGATACCAGCAAGAGCCTGACAGGCAGGCGTGCAGACAGCTTGGGTTATTTCTTCTGTATTTGCTCCCTGCTCTGGGGATGCGTCTACAGAAGTTGCTGTCTCCTCTTCAAAGACAGCTCTACCGGGCTGCCCCTCCTCCAGGACTCCAGTGCAAAATGGACTCGGGTATCACAATTTCTCCTGTATATCCCTTCAGCTTCAGGTCTTGTAATGGCTTCAGCTGTTGCTGGTCCAAAGGTTCCTACCATCCCATGGTTCATCTACCTCTTGCTGCACCCCACTAAGCCGTCCCTTCATTGTCACCTCTCCATTCACTCCACCTGAGGTTGACATCTATTATTTTTTGCCAGGACCTTGTGTGCTTCTCAAATGGAATGTGCATAGGAGTTGTGTGGGAATCTGATTAGATGGAGGCTCTGATTCAGTAGGTTTGGGATGGGGCCCAAGACACTGAATTTCCAAGAAGCACCCAGGTGATGCTGAGGCTACTGGTCTATGGACTTTACTTTGCTACTCACTGTATGGTCAGAATTGCTGGTAAATATGGCCCAAGAAATGTAAAAGTTGAGTCTCATTACAAAACACTGTAAGTAAAATGTAGGCTTTCCCTTATCCTGAGAGTCAGGAACAGTTTTTTGTAAAAACAACAAAAAGCAGAAGACATTTTGCTGTTCAAGTTTGGCTCTCCACTCCCACCCTCCCCTGTGTGTGTGTGTGTGTGTGTGTGTGCATATGTGTGTGTGTGTGTGTGTGTGTGTGTGTATTATAAACGTAGGCAATTGAGGGATTTCCAGGTTCACTAATGGCTGAATGATAGTGGATCATTTTAGAAAATCTGAGCCTGAACACAGGAACAGGAAGGGTGGTATGGAGATATAGAGCTTGTTTTTTTCTTTTGTTTTTTTCTTTTAAACCAGGGGCAGATTAAGGCCCATAGGCCAAATCCAGCGTGTCATCTGTAGTTGTAAATAAAGCTTTATTGGAACACAGTCATGATCATTTGCTTTAAGTATTATCTGTGGCTGCTTTTGCCCTAAGTCGGCAGAGTTGAGTTGTTACAACGAAGACTACGTGGCCATAAAGCTTAAAATGTTGACTACCTGGCCTTTTACAGAAGAAGACTGCTGATCCCTGGCTTAGGTTATTGTGCAAAGTTTCTCGATAATTAAGATCTTTGAGCAAAAAGGAGTCTTAGGAATCATCTTGTCTCACTTCACAGATGAGGAAATGGAGAGTCACATTCTCCCTGCCAGCTTCAATTTGTATTTTTAAAAGACACAAGGAAAAAACTGGAGGGAATCTGGAGGAAAAAAACCCCAAGTATTACATGTCCTTTGAGAAAAACCAAACTCTAATGATAGAAGCTGAAAAACAAAAGATGTGACAATAATTACTTCTAAGTTATTAGAGAAGCAGGCCAAACTGTTATTCTCCATTTCCACATAGGAAAGGTTTTTCCAACTTTAAATGGGTCAGATGTTGGAATTATACTTCCAAGGGAGGCCAGGGCCTGGATATCTTTAAAACAGATAGGAACAGCTGCTCAAAATGACTTAGGCTAAGATTGATGATATTTCCCAGGCAGCACCCAAACTTGCCATTCATTCCTTCACTACCAAACAGTCAGGAGGAAGTGAGGAGGCCCAAGACAGGAGTCAGGCAATTAGGCACGTGTCCTCACAGAGGACTCTGTTCTCTACACCTCTGGCCATGTTAAAAATCATCTCGAGGCTAATGAGACGTCAAACATTTGTGTAAGCATTCATCAACTGGGGTGAAGGATGCCTTTGAGCTTAGTAATTCTGGGAATAGAATGATGGTATTAATACCTTAGGCCCTTTAAAAATATCTTTAGTAATAATTTGTAGCCCTTGTAGATACAGGGAAGAAAATGTGCAAAATTTTGATTTGTCATAGTACATGTCATGGGCTGAAGCAGTCATTGCTAATGAAAGCCAGTTACAAAATTATTGGACTTTTTTGTGTAAAATCTTGCTTTGGGATGCTTTAAGCTCTTGGGAGACTCACCTCTCTCTAGACTAAATAGAGAATGCACAGTTCTCTTGTTTTAATTGTGATCTCTGAAGATGTAAGAACTATATATTAATTTGTATATTTTCAATCCTTAGTGCAGCCTTGAACACTATAGGTACAGAATAAATGTTTATTTCTTTTATTGGGGTGGGGATAGAGTATATAGCAGGTATGCATTAAATTATAGTATTGAGTCTTTCAGAAAAGCAAGAAAAGAGATCACGGTGAGCTACCAAGTATGGACAATTAAGACAATTACATTGGCTCTGAGAAAATGTGCTTCTTGGTCTCAGGCACTCCTGCCCTTCCCCGGGCGTATCAAGGTCAGTCTGGTTTAGATCTGCTGACAGGTAGCAATTGCCTAAGCAGTACATTTCTGTAAATTCACACTGAGATCTTGACAATAATGCTTGGAATTTATATTGAGTCTTTCATCTTTGAAGTTCAATGTTCTAACTCTAATCTTTATGACTTCCTTGTGAGGTAGGAACTAGCAAGTTGCTTTTATTTTATTTTTACAGGTGGAGGTGGGGAATGTGATGGACATATAGGTTCAAGGACCTGCTTAAGGGCTCTGAATGAGTCAGGGCCAGGGTGGGAATGGAACTGGACATTTTGTAGCCCAAATAAGCAATAAAATATTTCTTATTTTTTTTCTCCCAGTGAAAAGTTGGGTAAATGCAGTATGCCTTAAAAAAAAAAATCCTTAGGAGAGATACATTTGCAATGAATCTTATGTAGCTTGTTTCAAATATGTTTAGAGTTAGAGAGATGGAAATCAAAGAAACTGCAAAGTCTATATTTTCTAAAATTTCTTCTAAAGCACTCATAAGGTCCTTGGTTTAATTGTTGGATTTAATTTGAAGCTTAGAATATAGTCATCATCCCTACTTTACCATTCAGCCCAGCTTTTCTTCCCAGATTCAAGCTGATCTTCCTTCTTTAAAGTAACTATTAAACTGTCTCTGTTTCAACTCACAGGCTTATTATGTCTTGGTGATTATCATTCAAACCTAAGGCTTAGGCATATACCTTTTCTCTGATCCTAATACAGTCCCTGAAGATCGACTCAGCAACAACAGTTGAAAAATGCAAGGCTTTATAATTTAAATATGATGATTATTGGGAGGACAATATAGAGTTGCAATACTATTTAAAAACTAGTCTTTGTAAACAATAATAAAACTTAAGGTGATTAATCAGACAGATGGAATAATACATGTTAGGTAAACAAATAATATCAGTTTCCTTGACACATCTTAGTAGCATTTATCAAGTAGTTAATAGTCCCCAAACTCTTGACAGTTAATTCATAGAACATCCTTTGTAGATAATTAAATATTCTGATCTGAGCTTTGCAGAGGAGATACACCAAGTGGCTCCATGACTTGACCAGAAGGCAAGATGGGAAGCTGCGGTTGGACTGGGCATTGGAAGACAGGAAGGCAGGGTTGGACTGGGCATTCAATAAAACCTTGTCCCTTCAGAAAGATAATGTTGAGAGCACTGCTCTTCAAACTTAATTCTCTTTCACAGTTGCAAATTAAAATCCAAGCAAGAAGAAGAGCTATTTTAATTTTAACAAGTTTATATTTAATCAAAATAGAAATGTAGTTAATTTACATCAGAATTAATCCTTGCCTGCTGCCAGCCTTATTCGTGAAGACCAAGCAGATTGCCACTTACACTGGGTGATTTCAGAGGTACAGGAACTTCTCTGCTCCTTCCCCTCAAGGACGCTTATGATCCTTTGACATTAAAGTGTATTTGCCTGAGGTAAGACTTTGTACCAAAGAACATCTTGTTAGATGGCCTAGAGTAACAATAAGATCTTGGAAAAATGGGACCCATCTTGTTGCAGCCAGAAAACATTGTCTAATAGACATAGTTTCCTTCTCTGATGGCCATTATGCCATGTTATAGATGTGAGGTGTTGCAAAAAGTATTTTAAGATAAAAGGAACCATTTCTATCTTTGGCTAACTCATTCTATGGCATTTCTTCCCCTCAAAAAACTTCTTATTCAATGATATTTTACACTGATAACACAGATAGATTGAAACAGATTTTGTAGAAACAAAGCATGTATCGAATCAAGATATAGGAAATATATTAAGGTTTTAGATTAGTAACAAGAGATGATTATTTTCTATATTGAGAAAAACATGAAAATTTAAGAGACTTTCTTGTCCTACAGCTATTTCTACCCAAAGGCTCTTTACATTGCTATACTTTAAAAAATGTCAACAAAAAGTCTTATGTGATATAAAACAACCTTGGAGACAGAATTCTGTGAAAAGATCCTGACCTTAGTAAATACAAGATTTCTTAAATTATTATTTTCTGCAGAGTGGGTTGCTTTTAAAAATTCAACTCCTGTAATATCAAGAAAAATATGTTCACTTTGATCATTTCTGACCATACAATGACAGGAATAATATTGTCTAATTCTCAAGGGTCAGCCATCGTTCTAAGAGCTTTACATTTCTACCACAGTTAATCTTCATGATAATCTTATAAAGAAGGTAATGTTATTATCATCCTCATTTTGCAGACAAGAAAACTGAGACTCAGATTAAAAAGTATTGACAAAGCCATATGACTAGTACATGGGGAAGTCAGGATTTGAACTTGGGTAATCCAGCACAAGAGCCGTTCATAGCAATCACCTAAGCAACTGCCAAGAGGGAGGCCTTTGGTCCTGGGGTGAGGTATTAAAAGCATATCACACAATAATGGGAAGTTTTAAGGAAGGCATTCCTAGTGACGAAAATCAAACAGAATTTGAGTATAAATCAAACAGGATTTGAGTATAAAATATTTACAATAAGATTAATGACTTACGGTCAGAGATAATACTTTGACTTAAGTTTATTATGAAGTGTAAATGATTGGTTTGAGATTCTTTCATTAAAGCTGGCTTTGACAGTCAAAAGAAGAGAGAAGAGGGAACATTAGCAGAATGATGAAGGCAGTGTCATCATGCTCTCCCTAGACCTGGACACCTGATACTCTGCTTTAAAACGCATAAGATCTGTCTAAGTCAGTGCTCCTACTTTTAACGTACATGCACTATGTTCAACTGTGTTGAAGACGGTTTCAAATTCTTGCATCCTATACCTCTCTGATGTAATAATGATCGTTGTATTAGAAAAGAACTGTAATCAGTTATTAAGAGCTTATTTTAACCATCCTTTTTTAAAACTGCAGAGATAGACTTTTGAAAGGAAAAAACTACCCTGAAGTAGAAGCTGGGTAGAATTTGAAAGCGAGCCCAGTTGGCGTCTCACTGTTTAAGTCTTATCTATTAGAGCCAGGGATGAAAGGCAGGAAGACCAGTCAGTCTCTTTCCTGTTTGTTTATTTCCTGGCCCTCTTGTCCTGTCTGCAGCTTTGCCCCCAGAGCTCCTCATCTGTATTTATTTTCCATCTGCTTCCTGCTCTCTAGACAGTCTGAGACAGTCTGCTCACCAGCCAGCAGTTCAGACAGAGAGGTATAAATATTGTAAAGTGCACAAAGACCGTGCTAGGCAGGGAGGGACAATGAGCAGACATAAAGATGCTGGTATTGCAGAGAGATTGTTTTAGGTGGGATTAAGAAGCAATGTTCTTTGGAGTTAGGCAAGACTGCTATCCATGCTGGAAGATGAGCTCATGCATCATGGTGGGAAGGCTACTGGGGACATGTGTTAGCTTCATTTCAGAAGGAGTTTGTGATGAAGCCTATTGTTTTCCTCTCTTCTGCAGCTATTTCTTAAGGTCCTTTACAGTAGACCGTATTATCTGAGCCAGCTCTAAAGGGATTTCTGTGGTTGTTTTGTTTTGGTCTTTGGTCATTTTGACCAGTGGTTTGAGACTTCTGGATATCACAGACTTAGTTCTAAAAAAAGCTAAAAATATACATAAAAGCAAATCTCTGTGTGTGTAAAGGGAGGGGGCAGATCGCTTTAGGGTTGCCAGTTTTCATTTGTGCCAAGAAAGGATATTGAAAAAAAAGATGATCATCTCTTCTCATTGCTTGTCCTACGAAAGGACAATATATCCCTAAAGAGTGGGAAGCAGCACCATCCTTCCCAGGAAACAGTGCTCAGCAACTTTAAACCCATACGTATGTTTAGAAAGATACATGTAAAATTTTTAAATGTAGAAAAATCATAAAGTAAAATTTTAGTTTATCATGCCACCTTCTAGATACTTGTTTTATTGCAAGTTTATCAGCTTAAAGATTTCTGCTCTACAATATGAAGGAGAGCCCGAATGTCCAGCTTCTGGGAGTGACATTTTAAAATCACATTCAGTGCTAAAAATCCATTCTCCCATAATTACGTTGATGCAGATGAAAACATCATTTCTGGTGTTACTTCACTGCATTTGGAATATCCTGGGCAGGGCAATACTTGCAGGTGCCAGAGGCTATGAAATGATTTGGAACTACCTTCACATTGGTAATACTTAGATTCCACATTTGTTAAGTGGGGTGGTGGGGGGTGCTGGTGGTAGTCACTGAATAGAGGAAGGTCAGAGATGGAAAACTGGTAGAACTCAGTTTTGCTTTGACTGATCTGAGCAATTAAATGTTGCCCCCAGCCCTGAAAACCCTACTCTAGAAATCCAAAATCCTTTAGTTAGCAGAATCTGTTCTCCCATGAAGACAACAGAGAGACATATGTTGTTATTTGAACATGCTCTCAGAGGGCTGCGCAGTCCCACCTATGAGGGAAAATACAGTTTTCTTGGTTACTTCAGTTTTAGCAATTTTAAGAGCTCCTGTGTTATCATAGGTTGACACCAAGGAAAGGTGTTTTATTGACCCACTCTTTACCGGGGCCCGTATCGTCTGTGAGCCAAGAGAAGTGACAAACAGCGGCTTCCCCCACCCACTACTCCCTCTACCCCCTCCCTGGGTTGGGGGGAGCAGGAAGCAATAGACAGCATGTCTCGGCAGTGGGGAGAGGTGAAGGGATCAGGGAGGTCTGTAAGAGACAGGGTCACACAGTGTGGCCTACAGCAGAGCAGAAAAGACTTGATCTGGAAGAAATTGATCCAAGAGGGAGGTTGCAGTTCCCATCTGCTTTGGCCCTAAACCAGAACTGGGGAGTGACTGATTTAGATACAACTTAGTTGCTATGGGTTGAGTTGTATCCCCTGAAATATTATATATTGAAGTCCTAACACTCAGTACTTCAGAATGTGGCCTTACTTGGGACTAGTCATTGCAGATGTAATTAGTCAAGTTGAGACAGGTGCGGTCATGCCTTTGACCTTGTTTTCTGGGCAATCGGTGGCCATCCTTTCCATTTTTTATTGCTGCTTCTAGGTGCTCTGCTTGCCTGGCTATAAAATGTCTCTAGACCAGAAGAATACTCTGGGAATTGGCAAGCAAAAATGAGCACAACTCTCTCTACTAGTCGTTAGAATTCACAGCTGTACCAAGAGACACTTTTGATTAGACTAAAGGTCACCCAGGACAAATGTAGAACACTGCAAATGAACTTTGAGTTCTCATGGTAGTTGATCCTGGGAGAATATTGCAGGCATAGTATGATTAACTGAAGTTCTCATGAGTCTAGCAATAGGTTCAAATAAATGGGAAGAAAAAACTGCGCTCAGAGTTGCTCCTTTTTCCTAGGAAAAGTCTTTTTTTTTTTTTTTTTTTTTTAATGGATGCATTAATTGGACTTAACCCATGTGCAAAGTTTATGAACTTCAGAGTATGGCAAACCTTGGTTGATTTCCTGAACATGCCTGGGAGAGATATCCTTGTTATCCTTGTTCTCCAGAAAGGCACGTGAGGCAGGAAGGTGGATACTGCATGAACTCAGTGTGCCATGCTGCCAGAGTCCAGTTTCCTAAGCAGGTTTTCTTCCATTCTTCATGCTTTCAATTGTTCCTCTCAGTGCCTAATGGAGACACAGCAAGTGCAGAAGTGAGAGTTAAGTGGGAGGAGGAGGACAAAGTCAGAGTGGATTGTTAGACCAAGACGCAGGCTTTGGAAGTATCCAGGGGTAACTGACAACGTGGCTCCATCTTTCTCTGAGGTTAGCATCTTTAATTATTAAACACAGAAGTTTCATCAACATTTGGACTCCTTGGAGACAACCGGCAATTATCTCAAATTCTGTTCCCACTGCCACCCCTCCTCAACTTCAAAGGAAACTCATTACCAGGCCCCAAATTCTTCAAATTACTTTCCCATCATCTTAAATGATGTTTATAAGTAGTTCATAATGAGAGTCTAATCTCACCCTTCAGATTACTAAAGGAGCTCACTGTAGATAGACTGTGATAAAATTATTCCAAGTCAGGGTGATTATCTTTGGATCATTCTTCACAAGAAGATTTTATTCACTGGTTTGTTAAAATTTTAGAAGATATTTTATGTACATATATTTACAAAAATAATTTATACAAACTTCTTCCAGACTTTTATTTGCAAATTAACATCCAAATGAGACTTCTTTTCAAAATGCAATATTTTATGTCTTGCTGATGAGTCATTAAGAAACATATTAAATTGTAATGAATGTAATGAGCTTGTCTTTGAGGTTGCCAGTAAAATATAGTCTTTGTTTTCTAGAAGATTGTCAACTATGTCTTTGTTTTCTAGAAGATTGTATTTCATGTAACAGAGATCAAGACGTGCCTGAGATTTCAAGCCTATATTCATAGTCAGAAAGCCTAATTCATTAATTTGAAAAGTGTTCCTATTTTGGTTTATCCTTGACATCAACAAAAGAAAAAAAAGTAAACAGAAAATAGGCAGGTAGAAATGGATATGAAGTTGTCAGGTGTCATATTTTGTTAACCAGGATGTTTTTCAATGACTATTTCCATTATTATTTCTTAAAAATTTAAATAGATACTAGATGGTTAAAGTAGGTGCTAAGATTTTTTTTCTTTTTTTCCTGGAAATCATCTTTATATTGAACAAAAGATTCACAAGTACATCAGACTGCCCTTGCCTTCCTGAAGTCTTTCTTCTTCTCTACCTCTTGTTTCCCTTCCTCACAGTTGCCTGCATTCTCAGACAGGCTCTCCCCTCTGGCAGTGAGGTATCTATTGGCAGCTAATCATTGTGTCCTTCCAAGCTGCAAAGGAGCAGATGGCCTCGGGGGGAGGTATGTGAGGGGGAAAAGCAGGAGTCTGCCTTTAAAAATTTCAAGATTTACAGTGACAGATAGCTACTGAGTAACAATTACAATTATGATACAAAGTGATATGATCAGTTAGGATATGCAGAGGTTGCAATGGCAGCATGAAGAAAAGGAATCTGATACAACCAGAGGAAGCCTAAGAACATTAAGTGGCAACCATCAGACAGACAAATTTGCAGAGTGGGTAGACCCCAGGGAGTTGTCAATAGCATGATGCCCACTATACGTGTAAAAAAGATAGTTAGGCAGTAAGTAGACGGAGAGATGGATTGATGGATAGATAGAATCTATAGCTCAGCTTTTGTAGATCCCATCCTCAGAGGACCCTTGCATCCTGACCCAATCTCCTCATGCTTATGGTAGTTCTCTTATGCTTTACTTCTTGTTCTATTTCTATAATAAAGTCAGAAAAGTCATTTGGGGAGACAGAAGCTGGGAAAGGTTATACTTTACACAACTGGAAAAACTGCAATTAAAAACATTTTAAAAGATGGTTTAATACCCATAAATCCTTGTGCATTTCGGAATATATCTGATTACCTGTTTAGGATCAGGCAACATAATCAAAATGGAAACATTGCTATGTGAACACGTTATTTTTTATCCCTGAACTTATGGCACTATAGGCTAAATCACTGGATACAGATAGGAAATGTAGAAGTGCTTTGGAAGCCTAAAAGACTACTCCCAAGGAGGAAGTCAAAAGACATTCAAAAGGGAGAAAGGCAGACACAGGTAAACAAGGTAAAAGGCAGGTGGAGTGTAGTCATTATTTCTCCCTATTCTCTGGCTGCTCATGTGTGAGCAGCCTACTATGGTCCTGGGCAGCCCAATTAAAAGGGGCATTGTAAAGAGATAGGAGGCCCAAATAGATGAAGTGGAAGGAAACATAGAATGGAAAGAGGAGAGAAATCTTGTTTGGCAAATAAATTATAAAGTAGTTGATGATTCGTTTCTCTAACAGTGCATTTAACTAAGGTAATCCTACTGTGATTCTTGCTATGGGGTCCCCATTCTACAGTAGAGAACAGCAGCCATCACAGGTCACTTCTTAGCCACTGCAAATAATTCAACCCGAAGAGCCCCAGTTACAGAGACATAGGCAAGAAGGAAGAGTAAAGTGTGTTTGCATAGTGCACAGACAGTATTATCATTAGCATGATTATTGTTTGAGGAAAACCAAACAGAGCAAGAAGAGCCTGTATTTTTTCACTCTTTATGGAATGCTTTGCTAAATACAGACACAATTGTAAATCCTTCTGCTTCTAGGACATTTCATTTTGTTTGGATCCTACTGGTTTCCTGACCAGTCAGAGAAACCTCTTGCAGTCTGTGAATTAAAACACAGTATCTCCTCCCTAATTGGTCCTGATGTTTGTAAAGAGCTGTTTGAATTCCCAAAAGGGCCTGAATAGCAAAAGAAATGTAATTCTATTACTTTAATGCCTACGTAGTAACTCAACTAATGGCTATAAAATGTTGCCAACAGGGGGCCCCTAGGGACTTGGAATTATCTTTTTATCAAAAAACATTAATGGATGTTTGTATATAGAAGATTAAAAGAAAAATGTACTACATGGCTAAATTCTATATAGATAAGATTAATTTGTTTGTAATAAGCATACTGGTTGAAGAGGAAAATACATCCTGCTACATAGTTAGACACAGTCCACTCCTACATGAAATTTGAAAATTCCCTCTTCTTCCCCAATGTTTAAGATATTTACATTACTTTTCTTAAGTCCTTTTGGGGATCGTCATTTTCTTCAAACTCCACCTTCTTTCTTATTGCAGAACACAAAATATTACCCTGTTTCTCTTTCTTCCACCAATAATCCACTCCATGACTTTGCTGTGTTCTTCCCAATAGGGTCTGTGGAGTGGGTTTTCATCTAACCTATTCCTCATGTTCTCTGAAGACAAATGTGCAATCTCTTGTCATGTATTGATTTTGAAACAGACAATAGCTGATATTGCAAATGTGGGAAAGTTATGAAAGTTCAGACACATAAAGTTATTCAGATCCCAACCCCAAATACCTTATTTTCTCAAACAGCTCTCATAAGCTCTCTAATAATGTTCTTTTTTTCCTCCCTCAAGTAATCTAGGTGTCCTCAAGGAGAGGTTTACAAGTGTCCCCAGGCCCTCCTGCCTAGGGATCTGAGCTGTCCGAGGCTACAGCTCCTCTTTCCTGTTCTCCAACCAGGAGTCACTCTTGCTGAGCGTATTAGGCTTGTCCGGCAGGGCGGGCTCAGTTGTGATCACTGAGTGCCAATGTTAGCCATGGCCTCTGGCAGAGTCAGGAAGAAGGGCTCCCGTCCTTTTGTGTCACACTGTGTTAGATGTGGGACATGAGCCCAGTGGGCTAAAACAGCTATTGAAACAGTTGCTCAAGTTTTGTTATGGTGCCTCTCCCTAGGACCTAACATGTGGCCTGAGGGACTGGGCTGGGCATTGAGTAGTGACCACTCGCTCCATGTAGATTCCTCCTACACCTTCTTTGAATTCTAACATTTTGTTACTCAGCCCTATTCCTGGCTTCTTCCTCTCTTAGAATGAGGTGTCTCCTGGGGGTACCTGCGTCCTCCCTGAGAGTGGAATTTTGCCTGGTACTCCACTAGACGGTAATGTGCCCAGATCATACACTTTCCAGCATCGGGTACAACGCTGGCTTGTTCCCAAGAGGCTGCTCATTCCCAATGCACTAGACCTCCATCTGGCCCAAGCCACCAGCTTAGGCCCAGAGAGGCCTGGACTCTGCAAGTGGATGGCAGAAAGCCAGGCTCAAGCTGAGATCCTCTGCACAGGGATGGTCTCTGCTTCCTAATTTTGAAATAGTAATAGAAGACCTGGCTGTTGGCCCTCTGTTGTCCATTTTCTTTCTGAGTATAGGGGTCACCAAACTCTTCCGAGATAAAAAATATACATTTTGAAATATTGAGTTTTGACTCTCTGTGAAGGCCTGCAGGGGGACATCAGGGATACCTGAATGGTTGCTGTCTGTTGCCTTTGGCCTCTGCTGTGTCACAGCCATGACCCTGCTTGGGCATTACTGGACAAATCTCAGAAGCATAGTCTTCTACCGATTCCTGGTTATCTTTTGACAGATTCAGAATTTAGTGTGATCTGAGTTGATAAGATTTTCCTAATTTCAACTTTCACATCAAGATGGTATGCAGCAAATTATATGTGATAATTATTAAGGATAGAGCAGATTTCAGCTTTGCGACTAGAAAAATACAATCCAGGCTATTCATATTTGAAAAATCTTGAGAAATTTTCTCCTGTGCAGAAGAAACCAACTTCAGAAGTCATGAACGTGTTAGACAAAGATAAGAGCCAAATCTAAGCTCAATAAAATATTTACTCTGACAGCTGTCAAGTTTGCATTTGTTTAGAACCTGAAGTTATCTGTCAGTTGTCTGTGAAATTCACTGCTTTAGCTTTCAGCTCCCCAGATTCTCTTCTATTTGTTACCATTTTTTTCTAGCTTCCTTTCTTCAAAATTCACCCACCATCTCTCATAGCCCCACTCCCATTGTGATTTCATCTTTCCCTGTGTCCTCAGAGGTCTCAGCAATCCAGCAAGATAGTGTACAATCTAGCAAGGCTGTACAGTGCTTGGTGCCATGGAGCATTTTTTACAGCAGGTTCTGTAAAGTTGACTGTAGGTTTAAAGCAACCTTTACATACTATCTGAAGTGAGTTGATGTATGAGTCAATGTTTGGTAAGTACTCAGAGATCCTTACATTAAATGTAAGATCCAAGTGCACCATATTATTGCTTCACTTTATTTGTCTTTTGTAAAGCACCTGGTACCATGACAATATTCACTAAATAAATAATAAATGAAACACACTTCCTTCTCTGTTTTAATAATGTACTATTCATGCAATTTTTTTTTTCTCAGAACAAAGAATCATTGTAGGAAGTTGCTCTGACAATATTAGGCTGATATCTTATTGCAGGCAGAATGAAGAGATAAAATGGCATGACACAGGATAACTGATAAAGTTTCTTTTCAAAACAAAGGAGAACAAGGCAATAACACAAAATATGATAAGCCAATAAATGATTCAATAGAATTAATACAAATACGAATGTAGTTCCTTTGATATTTTAATGCTTCTCTCAGTTATAGAACAATACCCACATGCCCAGAGGAAAATTCAAATTATAGTTTCTTGATCAATTCTATGTTGTTTTTCTTAAAAGAAAAATCTGTTGTCTTCTCTGTTATGATTCTGTCCTTAGGGAATCATGCCAGAGATGTTTAACAGAGAGCAGAATCATTGCCAAACATTTCTAGTGGGAACTGAGCTACCAAATATTTCCCTCAAATTATAGAAAATTGCCATTTGTAAAGTCCACATTATATTTAGCTTCTTAATTTAGGATTAAACATCTGTAACTTATTGTTAGGACATCCGGAGAGTTTGCAAAATTCTATAATAGGAATATTGTCTCTTTCTTTAGTCCCGTGGTGTCTCCAAAGAAAGTTGTTTTGATCCCATTTGTAAAGATTTACTGATGGTCAAAGGAACCACTATGTAATTTTAGAGTAAAAAAATTGCAATGTAATGTTGACATGTTTTCACCCCAAATTGCCACCAGTTGACCAAGGAGTCTGATAGTGGTCACTGTTTAAGCTGCCTCACGTACTCCAGCTGGGATCCAGTGAAACAGAAGGGGCAACTTTATCTCTCACTCCTTGGGCATCAGCTGGAGGCCAAGATGCTGCAGTAACACAAGCCTTGGAGGAATTTAGGAATGGCCGTGATTTCCCCCTGTAGGCTCCACCAACAGTCAACTAGGAAATAGTATGACTTATTCTTAAAACATTAAAGAATGGACAGTGATCTTTTAATGACTAAATTTAGCCAAGGGGCTTAGAATTTCTGAAGGGTCAAGGGAAATGTAATAGAACTTGAGTCTTGCATTTACAAGCTTTTCAGATTAGCTTTAGTTCAGTTTCTTCAAACATGGTCAAGGAAAACTTCTGAGAAGACACCACATTGAAGCTGAGCTTTGAAGGATGATGAAGACATAGGAATAAAATTCAAGAGGAGGTTTTCTGGCTAAAGGAGTAGAGTGGGTGAAGCAAAGAAGTGGGAAGGGACATGTGGGCTTAAATATTCATCGGAGCTCCCCAGTAGCCCTGGAGGTACAGATGAGGCTAGAAACATGTTATAACACTCTGTTCTCCCAAATTATTGGCACTGATGTTATTTTCCCTGGAAAGGCTTATCTGACCCTGGATCAAGTGCCCTTTCTCTGCTTCTAGAACCCTCTGCCCTTGCTCCAATTTAGTTCTTAGAGAAATATATGCATTTATTTATTTTTTCTTATTTGACTTCCTCTCTCTGTTTTAAGTTCTTTAGAGAAGGGTCCTTGTCTTCACCACTTCTGCCTTCTTACTGCCCTAGACAATGCTTGATAGGTGCTCAACGAATATTTTTTGAACTGAATAAACAATGCAAGCTGTTCCTTAAATGCTGCTTTTAAAATGTTTTAAAGTTTGTTCAAAGGCCTTAGACTAATTGTTTTAAAGGCATAAACTAATGTATTAATAATGAATGTGAATATTTTTTATAGTTAAACTATTAAAATGAAATTACTCTAGACCATTATAGAGAGAACAGAATGCAATACCAGATGAGTACCTTTTGGGTCCACCTGAAGGATTTCAGCTGTCAAATTGTTAAAGTACCTCTTTATAAAGGAGTTTAATCTGTGTGATAAATTGCTTATATAAGGGACTATTCAGATAGCAGTACAGTAAGTCCTCACCTAACATTGTTGACAGGTACTTGGAAACTGCAACTTTAAGCAAAATAGTGTATCATGAAATTTTACCATAGGCTAAATGATATAACAAGAATTAAGTTCCTACAGCATATTTTTGATCTCAAAACATCAAACTTCTGAATAAACACCAAAATACTTTGGATATTAAACATTGAAATAAATTTGAGTTATACATAGATTTAAGAAAGATTAATACAAACAAGCAAGATCATTGTTCAACTGCTTATTCCAGTTCAGGGTCGACAGTGGTCAGAGCCTATCCCAGCAGCTTGGGGCACAGGGCAGACACCAACCCTGAATGGGACACTTTCCCATTACAGGGTGCACTCACCCACACTCACTCAGGGACAATTTAGACACACCAATGAACTGAATGTGCGCATTTTGGGGATGTAGGAAGAAACTGCAAGACCCTGAAAGAACTCACACAGACATGGGGAGAGCATGCAAACTCCACAAAGACAGCGGCCCTGGGCAGGAATCTATTTTTTCCCTTCTCATCAATGTTATAATGAAATAATATTGAATGAAACATTATTTGAGGACCTGCTGTGGAAGTGGGTAGAGTCCTTATAATCTGCTTGGGAAAAACTGTGTTGGAGAGAACTTGGACATGGGGTCAGAAAACATGAGACAGCTCTGGAAATGGCTGTAGGAACCTGAGGAAACTATTCAATCCCTGATCTTCAATTTCATATCTGCACACTAACAAACAGCATATCAGCTCTGCTTGCTTTGCAGAGTTGGGAAGATAAATTAAGATAATGTAGACATGAGATAATAAACTACAAAGAATTCTCCTTTTTCTTATCATAATGGTGCAAGAAACAAGTTGAATTGATATCCCAAATCCCAGGATGTTTTTTATTCACAAGTTCAATCACATATTCCAGAACTTAGGACTTCTGATTTGATATGGAATCCATTGATTGTACCCTCACCTCTTTCTAACCTGATAATGAAAAGAATATAAATCACCAGTAGAGACCAAGATGCTGCAGTGACACAAGTCTTAGAGGAATTTAGGAATGGCCATGATTTCCCCCTGTAGGCTCCACTAACAGTCAACTAGGAAATAGTATGACTTATTCTTAAAACATTAAATAATGGACGGTGATCTTTTAATGACTAAATTTAGCTGAGGGGCTTAGAATTTCTGAAGGGTCAAGGGAAATGTAACAGAACTCGAGTCTTGTATTTACAAGCTTTTCAGATTAGCTTTAGTTCAGTTTCTTCAAACATGGTCAAGGAAAGCTTCTGAGAAGACACCACATTAAAGCTGAACTTTGAAGGATGATGAAGATGATATAGGAATAAAATTCAAGAGGAGGTTTTCTGGCTCAAGGAGTAGAGTGTGTAAATGTAGGGTTACAAAAGTTTATCCTTGGCAGGACACTGTATACGCTCTGGTATTTAACACCAAATCCCAGAGTCAGATTCAGCCTCCAGGTAGTTTTTATGTACAGCTTATTAGTAACTGCATGGAAATATCCAATAGCAGGTTCTGGCCACAGTTATGTTGAGTGCTGGCGGGACAGATGAGTTCTATTCTCCAGAACATTTCTCCAATTTTCTGCTCCTTTCCAGGCTGTCAGGGGGTGGCTTTTACCAACATGCTGAAAGGCCTGGCCAGTTTTCCTTCAATGCTGCTCAGACTAGGTTACAGGGAGGGTTGGCGTGTTCACCAACTCTATTTCTACACTGACTGTTCTGACAAAATTTAAACCTGATAGGGATTTGTCACTCCCTGGTGGCCCTTTGTCTTGGTTTATGACAGGCTTATTATCCTTGATCTTCCAAACCCAGGGAGTAGAGGATAGGTGTTTGATTTCATATACCAGGTACTATTGACTTTAATTATCTTCTTGAAATCAGTCCAGCCTGCAGGGATGAGGAACTGAAGTCCCAAATCACCCCGTAGTTTGGACAGTCTCTAAAACCACAATGTGCATATAAAGCTTAGTTATGCAGTATTTGTCAGGAAAATGCCATATTTTGCTGAGTTGTGATTTTCTGATATGCCCCATTTTAAATTAGACCTTTTCGTGTGTGTGGCAGATTTATAATTCTGACAGAGAAATAGCTATAAAATATAAAATATATAACCAGCCAGGGCTGGAACACAGCCATATAATTTCTCCATTTGCTCTGCTGAAATTGGTCATATGTAAATCCTCTTCTTTGCTTGGTGGCAGGGTCCATGGATGGGAAAACTGGAAGAACATTGTAGAGTGGGAGTTAGTCATATCATGTTTAACAGCATTGAGAGTCAAATATTTTTTCTCAATTTCAAATAATTTCTCTTAAATTTTGGTTAGTTACTTGGGTCCTGCTTAGTATATCGTTTAGTTCAGTCAACTGTGGAATTAGAGCTTGATAAAAAAAATATATAGCCAGGTGGCCAGACACTGTGGCTCATGCCTATAATCCCAGCACTTTGGGAGGCCAAGGTGGGCAGATCATGATGTCAAGAGATTGAGACCATCCTGGCCAACATGGTGAAAACCCATCTCTACTAAAAATACAAAAATTAGCTGGGCATGATGGCATGTGCCTATAGTCCCAGCTACTCGGGAGGCTGAGGCAGGAGAATTGCTTGAACCCGGGAGGCAGAGGTTGCAGTGAGCTGAGATCGCACCACTGAACTCTAGCCTGGTGACAGAGCAAGACTCTGTCTCAAAAATATATATATATCTGAATCTGTAAAATTAAAGTGGTGATATCTGTCTTATCAGCCTCATGGCCAGGGAGGGGATTCTATGGTGGGAGGGTGTAGGGGGTAGGGTGTATGAAATAGAAGGCTCTCCAGAGACTGTGATGTTCTATAACTGTAGTGTATTGTCATCACTCGGCCTACAAATACAGATATTTGAGAAACTGATAAAATGCTGTTGAAAAGAAGGCGTTGTGTTGTGCCCAGAGACATCCCGTGGCTCATGGGGAAAGGATCGCCATCATGGGCTGCCATATGGACCTCAACTTACAGGCCCCCATGGGGACAGAAGTCACGACCTCGATTTTGGAGATTGGTTCAGTGTAGGAACCACATTCAAAAGTCTTCCATGTATAAATTCAGAGAAAGTGACGAGCAAAAACGTTAGAAGCTGGTAGAGTGATGATTAGACATGCATTTATTTGCTTTACTTTAATGTGGGGTTTTAAAAAACCGGTAGACTCTAACAACTTTGTCAAGATGCCCATCCCAACTTAAACCATTCATTTCCTCTTTCTTTATCTCTTACACTCCAACTGTGGAGCAGCCTGTGGCTTAGCCGGCAGCCAGGCATGGAATGGGGGTCGGGGGTGTGGATGTGGGAATGAGTGTGCCTGTCTTGGAAGCTGGAGTCCGGGGCTTGAGTCTAGACTGCACCTCCACTGAGTAACTCGGAAACCATACTATCTCATCAGTGCAGTTTGCCTACTTCACTGAGTTATTGTGAAGCTCTAAGCAAAAGCTCTACAGAAACTGTAGAGTCAGCCATGTAAACTATTTTTATTATTACTGTGTACATCAATGTGCATGAATGTGTGTTTATCAATGAAATAAGCAGAAAGGAGAAAAGACGCCATATTACATTTTTACAAATTGGCTGCCTAATTTGTGTCTTAGTTAAGCACGTGTCAGAATGCTTGGCTGCCCAGTTGTGGTTGTGAAGGATGTGTCTAGAAGTTACTGATCAAAATACATCCAGGAGCTCTGCCCTGGCTGCAGAAAGGGAGGCAATCTTCCACTGGTGATTTTCACATTTTATATTGAGCAAAAATAACTCTTTTCAAAAGTCTGTTTGATTGTCAAGAAGCTTTTCAAAAACATCTTCTGTAGGAACAAAAAGACCAAACCTTCCTGCCTGCCCACTTCTGCCCAAAGGCTCTCTCTCAGTTATTTCTTCCCCTCCTCCTACGTGCTTTCTACCCCATTCTTCCTTTCCTACACGCCTGCTTACTGTGTATTTGCAGTCCAGAAGAGGCAGCTGCCCACACAGATGAATTCAGTGGGTCAAGGGAGACACTGTATCCATAGGAACCTGAAAAGAGCCAGGCAGCCTCTGCTGTCCAACCCACGTGTTTTGGTGTGGCCAGACTGGCTGATGAAGGCGTTTTGCTCCAGTTATGACACTTAGGAATAGACAGGGCAGAAACTGCCAGCTTTGATCCAGACCCTGGGATGTAAAATGTGCCCAGCGGGAGCCACTGTGGGCAGTTGTCAATCACTTCCTCTTAACCCGCTCCTGGGATCCTGCCTCTGGCTCCAAGCTGAACACTCCCAGCTCCTGGCCAGGCTGGCTATAGCAGGTAAACTAGAAGAGAACCTGAACTGGGAGCTTATTCTTTCATTCCACAATGATCAAATATGTACTAAACACCAGATACTGTGTAATAGTATATAGTAGTAATAGAGGAAATAGTATATAATAGTAATAGAGGAAAACCCAAATAAATAAGATATGGTTCTTCCTTTTAAGAAGTTGACAGTTGAATGGGAAAGACAGAAATGTACACAAATAATTATAATATGTGACAAGTGCTAATTCAGGACCAAGCACTGTGGGAACCACTGGAGGAAGTCACAACCTCTGCCCAGATGCTGGGAAGGCATAAGAGAGGTGTTTTTTGGCCAGAGTTGTGAAAGATGACTCACATTCTTCCACATGGAGGAGATAAGCATGGACATTTCAGGCACAGGAATTTGCAAGAAGAAAGGCAGGGAACCAGGAGGATGTTCGAGGAATTGTGAGTGTCCAATGTGGCCGAAGCAGAGTCTTCAGTGCGGGTGGACGGGGCAAATGAGAGGGGACTGGTTGAATGAGTCAGTTTGGAAAGGGGCTTGAGAGCAGTGCTAATGGGATTGAATGAAAAAAGAAGCCAAGGCAGATATTTTAAAAATACCTTTCATAATGAAAATCTAAGCCTGCGGAAAGTCCACTGCCGGTATTTATGCTAGTGACATCATCAAATCTGTGTTTTGGATGGGAGCTCTGGGGCAGTGTGGAAATGTACTGTTGAGGGAGGATGGAGAAGCTGAGTCAGGGAGGTCCATTAGATGGCTGTTGAAAAGCTATAAGAAAGAGGCTATGAGAAGCCACAGTAAGGCAGAGTCAGGAGGACTGAGGAGGAGCAGCTTAGTGGGGTGTTAGACACAGTAAGGCCCCAACTGGTTGGGGAGAATGGTTTGGGAGTCACAAATGTTCTAACTTAATGGATGAGGTGGAGGGATAGGAGTGTGAGTAACCCATCCGGGGAGCCCAAGCCCAGGAGGAAGCTGCTGGGGAGGATGGGAGAGCTTCCGACTCTACTTTCCACTTAAGACAGCAGTTCTTTGTCAGCTATTGAGTTCAAGGGCTCTGAGTTGGGAAAGGCCAGGGGCTGAGTTCAGCAGGCCTGTGTCTTGGGACTAACCTTTAAAATATTTGAAAGCAGCGATTTAGCCCTCCCTTGGCTTTCTTATCACTAGAATAAAGCCATCTCAATTCCTTTAATCTTCCTTCCAGGGCCTTCAGTAATTTGGGTTGATCTGTATTATTCCTCTCACTTAAAATGCAAAGCCCCAGGGTAAGATAACACATGAATATTTCTCAAGTTATAGATGTAATTATATTTTTTATGTTTGTTGTGTACTCCTAAGTGAATATTACTTTAATTCCCAGCTTTAACACTTTATACTTATTAAATATCTTCTTTTGCTATGAAAAATTTAAAATTTTTAATTTATTGTTTTTCACCTGCTCACTAACTATTTCATCCCAACAATATGCTTACCAGCCCTCCCCTTGGTAATCAATGTCTTCTCAGGAGCCCCTGTGGTGAGCTTCCTCTTCTCATGACCTGTTATTACAGAATTGCTACATTGACATTGAAAGCAATGGCAAAAACTGCCATTACTTTTGCACCAACCTAAATTTGGGTAAAGTTCCAGACTCTGATTTCATTAAGGAAGGATATCCCCCTGGCCAAACATCAAATGAAGGAACAAACACAGCCTGTCAGTACAGTGGTGGTCTGGGGAAGTCTTCTAGGAGGTCCAAAGACTGAGTTTGCACTGGAAGAAGGACTGTGCTGGTATCTTGGAGTTCTTTGTCAACACAGAGAGAAAACAGCACACACTCTTAATGATGTTACAGTTGGAAAGCATTGACTGAACAGTATCTGGCCTAATCATTTTAGGCCTTCTGAATACCCTGCCTGACAGGTGAAAGAAAAAGACATGGAAATTTTAGGAAGTCCTGAGTTTCATTCAAAGATATTAATGAAGATGTTCCCCGACCCAGAGAATTCTTAATAGTTGGTCCCGCAGGTTACAGCTTGGAGGGATCTCCTTTCAGCCAGCCTTGCTCCTTCCAGAATGGTGCTGTCACTGACTCAAAGCCTCCTGGACCAGAAGAAGGTGCCCAGGAAGCACCTCCTGGGTCAGAAGAAGGTCCCTCCCCTGGGTCTTGCTACCTCCCTGGCCTCTACCAGCTCAACAAGGCCAAGTTCCTTCGCCACATGGCCTTGGCATTCTGCTGGTTCCCTGGCACTTTTCTCTTTGCTGTCCAGGATTCTTTGATGCCTTCACTTTCTTTTTTCCTTTCTCCTTTCCTCCAGCCGGCCTTTCTCATACAAACCATGTAACTCAGAAAATTTTTTTTTTTTTAATTCTCCCAAGGATGATAAGTGTCACTCTAGTTTATAGAAGTTAATTCATTTGATACAATGGGCATTAAGGCTTAATTCTACCATGGCAGTTTGGTTGAGAAAAACTGTTGAGACTATGGAATATTTTTCCACCCTGGGAGTGGAGAAACGCTAGTCCCCTCAGTCCCACTTCTGTCACTAATGACATTTGTCTCAAATATTCTGATTTTGTTGGGAATTCTCTCTCATCTATTAATACCAAGGGCTTAGGTTTTTATAAATGTTAGGGAGAAAGAGACTGTCAGTGTTCCTCCCATGCAAACTCCTGCCCTGATGCGATGGGCTCAGGATTATACATTGGGGAATTGTTTGAATTGGGGAAGGACCAAAGAGGAGAAATACTAAGGGAGAAGAGGGTCAAGAGATTGTCTTCTTATTACCTTTAGATGACAGCTATCTTAAAATATATCAAGGTCTAGTAAGTGAGACAAGAAGTAGTAGGCTTGTCATACTTCAAAAGATACATGTGTTAAAGTTAAAATACTAGTTGCTGAAACTGATTCCTCTCAAATTTCAGTCACTAAACAAAATAAACATTTATTTCTTGTGCATATCACAGGGAGGATGGGGGTGGGGGTGTGTCTCTCTTCCACACAGTCATTCAGGGATCTAGGTTTCCTCATCTTGGCCTTGCCCTCTCCCTGCCTCCAAAGTCCCTTGCATTCAACTGGCATATGAGAAAAGAGCAAGGATCACATGTGGGAGGATTTTATGGACCAGGCTTGGTGAGATGTGTAACACCTGGCCTACATTCCACTGGTCAGAGGCAGTTCTCTGGCTCCAGCCAACTGCAAAGGAGCCTGGAAAAGGTAGTCCAGCTGTGTGTCCATGAAGAGGAAGAGGATGTGGGTGTTGGTGGTAGCCAAAGTTTGGATGTTTGAGGATCATAGATTTTGGCTCAAAATGAGATGCTAATTACTTGTGAAAATTATTATGCTCAATGGCAGGTAACCTCATGAAGTAATATGCTTGTTGTTACTAGAATGTTGGTTGCAGAACAAATTCCTGCCATTTCCACTTTGGAGTCATGTAATTACAGTTCCCAAACAGCATAGCAATTCTTCCTACTCTTTTGCTTCCACTTTCCCTGTGGTGCAAAATGTTTGGTTTATATTACTGACCAAAGAGTGGGCCACATGGTTTTACCTCTTCTGGGGAAGGTCTTTTTAATTTTTCTCTTTTTTCTTTTCTATGATTACAAGCTGGAGTATGAATGTTTAGGTGGCCTTGGTGGTCAGCAGGCAGGGCCCAGAGGAGCTCTGTGTGTGGGGAGGGTGAGCCTGCTCATTGCTGGTATACATGCCTCTGGGGACAAAAGTTATCATGGTCCTTTCACATCAATAGAGCATAAGTAAAGGAGAGCATAATTACCATAAGGGTAACATTCCAGGATCCTAGTATTTTAACATTGGAAGATATATTAGAATTCATAGAGTCGAACCCTTTGTGTGCTGAATATGAAGAGGAACAGAGGGGCCAAATTCTTTGTCCTCAGGGTTATACAGCTAGAATGGACAACACACAGTTAGAATCTGGGCCTCCTGACTCCTAGGCTTCAGCTCCAGCTTGCTCCTCTCACCAACAAAATGTCAGGATTTTCCTGTCTTGAGGATATTGGTTGGTGCAAAAGTAATTGCGCTTTTAGCTGTTAAAAGTAGTGTCAAAAACTATAATTACTTTTACACCAACCTACAAGTATTATTCAATCAACCTTGTCCAGATCCTGGTTGGAACCATATAGAGACCCGGAGCCATGGGAGGCGGGAGACAGATTTGGTTCTGCTTCCAGCTCTGTGTGACCTTGGCTGTGTGGAAGGCCCTTAGGTTCCTCAGATATAACCCAAATAATTTGATTAGATCAGTGGTTTTCAAATGATTTTCATATAGGGAGGTGCAATGTCTTCTGGAGCTCCCTTAGTAGCTATTTTGGCAAACAGGAATGGAGTTTGGCTATTTTATGTATCAATTCCTTGTTGACTTTTGTTAGAAGTTTCCATGACTTAAAATGATTTGGAAACCCCTGGAGGAGATAGTCTCTGAGGTTCTTCCTGTCTTTAAAATTTTATGTCTCTTCTAAGTATACTTCATGCATTTCATAATTAAGGTACTTCATAGAGAAGCTGTTTAATTCATGAAAGAAGACACGAAGCTTTGAGTTGTTCAAGAACAAACCAAGGTTTTCTGTTTGTCACAGTTGCAGATTCAAATGCCTTTGGGATCAAGCAGGTAATCTAAAGGAGGAAGGACTGTGTCATGGACTGAGTGTGTCTCCCCCAAATTCACTTGTTAAAGTGCTAACCCTAGTACCTCAGAATACGACTGCATTTGGAGATAGGGTCTTGAAAGACGTGATTAAGTTAATGCAGATTCTTTGGATAGGCCGCAATCTGTATAACTGATATCCTTATGAGAAGAGGGAATTTGGATGCAGGCACGCACAGAGGGAAGATCATGTGAAGACACGGGAAGAAGAGAGCCATCTACAAGCCAAGGAGAGAGGCCTCAGAATGAAACCAACCCTGGCGACACCTTGATCTTGGACTTCTAGCTGCCAGAACTGTGAGGAAATAAATTTCAGCTGTTGAAGCCACATAATCTGTGGTGCTTGGCTACAGCCGCCCTAACAAACTAACACAGAAAGGTGTGTATGCATGTCAAGGAATGGGGAGTTGGGGGGACCCCGGCAGTTCTGAGTGAGCTCATCCCGGTTGAAAGGGGAAGGTGCTCTTCAGCTGGGCTGATTGTTGCCATCTGGGAATATTGGCTCAGAGGTGCCAGATGTTCTGAATTTTCAAGTGAGGCAAGACATTTTTTTAAATGTGAAATTTCTCAATTGTTAAGATATATGACATGGGCAAATAAAACATGTCTGTGGGCTGAAGTTGGCCCACAGACCACTAGTCTGTGACCCCAGGTTTGAGGAAACAATTTAAGTGACCTCATGAAGCAGGACGTAACTAGAGAGTAAACATTAAGAGCTGGAATACTGAATTAGAAGCCAGGACACCTGGCTGGCTTTCATGGCTAGACTATCTTGCTGTTAGACCTCGAGCCAGACCTCAATTCCCATTCATGTCAGACGAGGAGGCTGAACTCCCTTCCAGCAGAGGCCATCGGAGATTTCAAGTCTGAGTGCCATATTCTGTAAACATCAGAGAATTATGGCCAAGATAATTACTCTCCACTTGGCTATTTCTAAGAGTAAGTGTCTGATTTTCTAAAGTCAAAAAGAAAGAGATGGAATGTAATTAAATATTTAAGTACACAGGAGTAGATAAAATATCCCCATGTCTCAGAAAAGGCTACTCAAACTGGGAAAAAACAAAACAACAACAACAGCAAAAAACAGGAGAAATTGCTTCAAATGACTGTCATTAAAAATATTGGCAAAAGAGAATAAGAACTTCTGCCATTCATTATCAAAACCTGCTATATGAAGCTGTGTTCCTTTGCTCTTGTATTAGAATTGTCACTGCAGGGTTTTCTTGGCTCATTTTTTTTTTTTGGTCAGCATTTCAAGGACAAGGTATGGTAGACATGAACTAATAATAATAATGACTGAGCCCTTACTATTTGCCAGGTACTTTACATATACAGGCATTTCTTCTATAACATAAAATTACACTTTCTAGAAAATGTTGCTGTCTGCAAAACTTGGCATAAAAAATAATAGGACCTCTGGGAAAAATAGGGCCAAGGTAGACCATTCAAATCTCATGCAACTGTGATTAAGGAAAGCAATCACTGCTACCCGGGGAGATCATTTGGACCACCTTGGCAGCAGCTGAGAGGCTAGAAGCTGCCACATGGGTATTAAAATGCACAAAAGCAATAAAGATGAAAAGCTGGTAACCCTTTAATTAGACTGGCACTGGCAGGGTCTGGGACAGGGCAATGGAAATGTAGCTTGGAGTCACAGGGCTGTTGTTAAGGAGCACGCAGGAAGCCAGACAACCTTCCACAAGCTGAGAGCTCACGAGGCTGGAGGTGCACCTACCTGAGAAGGTAGCCCTGGTGGCAGGTACTCATTTAAACATTTCCTGGAATACAGCAAAAAGATTTCAGCTGCTGTTGCAGCAGCCAAACCTCAAGCCTTTTCCTTCCCATTGAAGGTTATGGTTCTACTCCTGCTATCTCAGGACTTCTTGGTTAGCAAAAATTACCTACGAAATTATGGAAACCAGTGCAGTTTTCACATTATACTGATGTCATTTCTCTGTGATCAATCTCTGATGGGCTAATTCGTACTATGGAAATGGTAGCAGAACAGAATGTATTATCTTATTTAATTCTCACAATTCTATGAGGTATTGGAGGGAGCGGTGGTTTCCACATTAACATGCATCAGAATGACCTGGAGGACTTGTCAAAACAGATCCTGCTGTTCTATACCCAGAGTTTCTGATTCAGTAGGTCTGGGGTGGAGCCCAAGAACTTGCACTTCTAAGAAGTTCTCATAAGGTACTGATGTTGCTGGCTGGGGGACCACATTTTGAGAACTACTGTATTACAGGAAACTGATAATGGGCAAGATTTTATGACTTGCCCAAGATTGCTGTGGGAATGGACCCAAGGCAGGCCTAAAACTTGGGCCTAATGAGGGTACTAAGCATGAGAAATAGACCTTTTATGACCTATAAACACTTAGGAATGTGCTGAGGTTGGTTTCAGTAGTTACTTGCACCTAGTTAGCAGGCAGGTATGTAGCTTGGGCAACTGGAGGGATGGGTTTGTGGTCAGCAGCAGCTGTATATTTTCGTGGGGACTGGGAGACCTGGGGGGTCTATACCTCCACCTGCTGGCATGCTGTGTGGTCTCCTGTTTTGTAAGACATCTCCCTCAGTTTCTGTATCACCTGCTGTTTAGGAATTTACTCCTGGTGTGTGTCTGTTAGAGTCCCACCACCTGTCACATGATCTTTCCCTGGAGGCAGCTGGCAGGCACCCGGCCCCAGGATCTCTGACTCTAGCACCCAGGAACTCTGACTCTCGCACCTGTGTCCTCCCCTGCTATGGTCTGAACGTTTGTGTCCTTTCAAAATTCACATGTTGAAATCCTAACTCCCGGTGAGGAGGTGGGGCCTTGTGGGAGGTGATTAGGTCACCAGGGCCCAGCCTTATGAAGTAGGCCCAAGGGAGCATCTTTGTTCCTTGCATCATATTAGGACACAGTTGGAAGGGGCCATGTATGAGCCAGTAAACAGGCCCTCACCAGACACCAAATCTGCCCATGCCTTGATCTTGGACTTTGCAGCCTCCATGACTGAGAAATAGATGTTTGTTGTTTCTAAGCCACCCGGTCTATGGTACTTTGTTGCAGTAGCCCAAACAGACTAAGACTTCCCCCGGCTGGCTGCAGTGCCCCCTGGAGACTTTTGTGAGAGCTTCCCAAAAGAGAGAAGGGAGTTTCCCTCTGACTGGCTTTTACCCCCATTGAGTGTGACTCGCTTCAGGGAGACATGAGACAAGGTATTCGAGTGTGGTCGCTCTGTGTGCTTACCAGATCTCTCAGTAACTGACTTTGCTTACTTTGCTTTTCAGGTTGTAAAATTCGTGGGGCAAAGGTGGTATAGAGTAATGATAGGAACACGAATGCTGTCCATTTTTACTGTGAAAAAACTCCCTATTTCAGAAAGGTGTACATTAGGGTTGTGAGGTTGTAGGCTGAATTAAGATTGGAAGAAACTCGCTGATTATTATTAAATGCCTCTCGATATTTCAGAAGACGTTCCCCCACCCTGAAAGTATAATGTGATAGAAAGAGCTATGGAGTTAGGCAACGTGTGATTTGAGTTGTGCGATAATGGGAAAGTTACTTGTTTAGTCAAAGCCTCTGTTTCCACTTCCATCAAGTGGGATAATAATATGTACTTCACTAGGTTATTGGGAGGAGAAATGACCACCCGTACTGCAGATACGTTTCTGATACCCACAGCTTCCTGGGCAGGGTATAGATTAGCTATATCTTTGGTTTCCCTGAGGTAGCACAATGGACCCAATAAAGTTCTTATAAAATGTGTTGTTCTCAATTTTGCACTTGCTTTGAAAGAACCAGAAACCGAGGTGTGGTGCCATCTCGAGAAGACAGAAGCAGAAGCCTGCCAGAAACTGGCTTGGTTGAAACTCTGGTTCAAAGCATCAGGAAGCTCGCCATTTTCCCTAACTTCTCACTAACATATATACAAAGTGATTTTTAAAAAAGATAACATGTACAACACTGAAAAATGAAAAATGACTAACAACCAAATTCCAGCATTTTGAAGAAACTGACATTAATTCTAAGCCAGATGGAGAGAACCAAGAATAACTGGTGTAGCTTTCCTCATATGTCATACCTCCACTTTGCCTCCCCGATTTGAAGACCTGGTGCCTATATCAAACAGAAACGTTTCCAGTTTTGTGAGGAGAGCAGAGTGCCTCTCTTTACGTTGCTCCCACAGCCACCTGCCCCTCTGCCTCTTGTCCCCACTCAGGCTGCCATCCTGTCATATTTAGACCAAGACCCCAAATCTCAGAAAAAAGGTGATCAGGAAGTAGTGGTGGGCTGACAATGGTCCAAGGCCTGTGAGTGGGATGGATACACCCTTGAATAATCCCCTCCCCTTGAGAGTGAATGGAAACTGTGACTGGCTTCTAGCCAGTTGAGTAAGGTGAAGGTGATGGATGTCACTCCTGTGATTATGTTACATTATCTAAGAATTGTCCTAGTGGGCTGTAACGAGAGATTCTTTTGCTGGCCTTGAAGAAGTAGGCTGCCATATCATGAGTGGACCTGGGAGAGGGCCACATGCAAGGAACAGAGGGGTCCTCTAGATGCTGAGAGCAGCCCTGGCTGACAGCCAGCAGGAAAGCAGGAACCTCCATTCCACAGCTGCAAGAACTGAATTCTGCCAGCAGCCCCATGAGCTTCGAAGAGGATCTCAAGACCCAGAAAGAAATGCAGCCAGCCAACACCTTGATAGCACCCTTGTGAGACTCTGAGCAGAGGACCCAGCTAGGCCATCTTCAGACTCCTGCCCTCCAGAGATTGTGAGATAATAAATGTGTGTTGTTTTAATTTGCTAAGCCTGTGGTCATTTGTTATGCAGAAAAAAATAAACAAACAAACCGGTACAATGAGTTATAGTCTTCATGATGTAAGCATTGTGGCAGGAAATAAACTCCCAGGAAGCAGAGCATGCTGGAAATGAGAATGATTAAATGGTTTCTCTGGAAGCAGAAACCAGATAGTGGAGGTCAGGGGAAGGTGCCACCTCAAGAAGACTGAAGGAGTCTGTGGGAAGTGAAACTTTGCCTGAGAGCTATAGATATACAAACCTGTCTTACAACTGTAAATCTGATAAAGAGATTCCAACACCCTGCATGTGACCAAACAAGGGGTGAGAAGGGCCAGAGAAAATCAACTTTTCACAAACTTACCAAGAAATATCCAGGAACAATAGGAAAAGAAACTTACAAAATCCTAATGTGAGACTAAAGAGAAGCCTTCCTATTGAAAATATTAAGTTCTTTTTCTATAGATTAATCTATAATTTAATGCCATCCCAATAAAAATCTTAATGGCATTTTATTTGGAATTTGACCAAATAATTCTAAATTATTCAGAAGAATAATCCCTTAAGAATAGCTAATATATTTTTGAAAAGAATAATAATGAGGGTGTCTTTTTGCCTTATCATAAAATTAAACCCGTCTTAAATTCATGATGATTATAATGTATATAGTATCAGCTCAGGAATAGGAAGGCGGGCTAATGGAACTCAACAATATAAGCCAGAACATACCCAAGGCTATGTACGTACACTTGTGTATTTGTGTTGTTTTGGTATACAATAAGAATATTATTTCTAATCAGTTAAAAAAAAGACTGGATAAATCTATAAATGGTGTTGGGAAGAATGATCAACCAATTGGTACAAACCATTTATATCACTACCTCATACATGACACACACACACACACATTCAATCAATTAATAATTATGTTAAATTAAGTTTAGCTCAAAGCTGTCTCCTTACCTATGAGACTTTTGGCCTAAAGTTTCCTCCATACGTAGTGAACTGAAACCCAGCTGGATGTGTAAACAGACTGCAACCTACTCTTGTACAAATCACCAAGCTTTAGCCAACGAAAGGCAGCTGATAGTTCATACCAGGTTCAAATAAGGCAAACACAGAGCTGTAACCAATCAGGCTGTTTCTGGCATCACTTTTTAATTCTGTCTGTAAATTCTCTTTGATCACATGCAGTGCTGGAGTGTCTCTGAGTCTATTCTGGTGGTGGGGGAGGTGCCTATTTGCAAACCGTTCTTTGCTCAATTAAACTCTGTTAAATTTAATTTGTCTATAATTTTCCTTTTAACAATTATAAAAGATAAAAATGTATAGGTTAAATAAAATATGAATGAATAATTTTGATGTTTTTGGGGGTAGAAAAATCATTTCCAAGCAAGATACCAAAGCCAAGAATCATTAAAGAAAACATGACTGTTATAGTTGATCTCACAAACAATGAGAACTTCTATGTGTCATAAAATTTCACAAAAATCTTGAAAGGCAAACAAATAGAGGGGAAAAAATGTGACATAAATGCCAGGTGTTGTTAAGCTTTGAGCTTTTACTAATCAGTTAGAAAAAAATAACCAATTGAAAAAATGAGCCAAAGCTAAAAAGAGGCAACCACAAAATACAGCAGCCCATGTGTTTGCTTAGCTCTGCATACTTTTCTTTTCCCCCAGAAATTGTGATTTCTCGGGCTTCCAGGAACAGCACTGTTGGGGCACTGCACTGCTCCCCAGACTCACTGTATTTTTCAGGAGCTGTCCAGTACCAATCATCTTTCTGTCAAGGCTGGTTTTCCTACACATTACCCAGGAATTTCCAGTAAATGACTAGACCGTCCTTCTATTAAATGATATCGCTAAATGGAGATTTTATACCCCTCCACAATTTCACCCTAAAGAATGGATCAATTACTAAAGCCTATTTTATTAAAATAATCATATTTCAAAGTAGGTATGGCTTTATCTGTTTATGATTATGAAAGCAATTCACACTTCTTGTAAAAATATTCCTGTTTTTCAGAAAGATATAAAGAAAACAGCAAAAATACCCTTCTCTTGTTGTCCAAAGATAACTTCTATTTTTTTGTGTGTGCACACATTAATGCACATACATTCATGTGAGCATGTGTTTACTTATATTTTTATAAAAATGAGATCATACTTTCTTCCCAGTTCAACCTTATATCATATCTTCCCTCGTCAGTAAATGTAGATGTACCTCATCATTTTAAATGAATGCTTATTATTTTTCAAAATGAATATGCTGTAATTAATTTAACCAGTCTCCTACCGATAAAATTTAGGTGTTTTTTTTTTTTCTTAACCATTATCAAGAGCTCTGTAATTGACTCTTTATGCATATTTTTGGCCATGTGTTTGGCTGTTTCCTAAGAATAAGTTCCTAGGACAGAGATGATTAGTCAGTTGTCCTAAGGGAAGAAAGAGCCAGACAAGATGATTTGATGCAATGGTAAACTATGATATTTGAGGAAGAGAAGAGATACTGAGTTGATCACAGTCACTACCACTTGAATCTGTGCCCAGCCCAGCCCTGTGGCCACATGTTTGGGTCCTACGGAGAGGAGGTGCTAGCTGCAGTGTTTTCAGACCCTTGAGACAGTGGGTGCATGAAGGAGAGAGGGTTGCTCCTCCAGCTCTGATCCAAGCCATTATGTAGCACTGGGTCAAGCCAGAGCAGGGGCAACCCCAGTGGGATGGGGATTGTTTGTATGCACTTTTCTGGACTTCTTGGGGACTCCCAGAAACACAAAGCAGAGGCTGGTAGAGACATGTGCCAGGGAAGTTTGAGTCATTACTTTTGCATGATTCTATCTATATGCAGCAGCAGGGAAGGCCTGGAGAAATTCAGTTTATACTATGGTTACTTGTGGGTATAAACCAACTCTGTGTGCTTAATGCTATGAGAATACTGAATGTACACTCTATTTTTAAGCACATACACAAGGCTTATCCTTTCTGTCATTTTACAGTCTTAGTACCTTGGGGCTTGTTTTGTCTCACCTGTTGTGTACTCATAGCCAAAGTCAGGCCTCTTGGATTCTCTTGACAGCCATTTGCCAACTCAGCCATATGTCACTTAAGTTCTTTCACCTCTTTGTTTAAAATTGGGTATGCAATAGGTTCTCTCAAATGAAGCCTTTCAGTAATTTATAACCATATAGAGATTATGGTTTTGTCTTTATTCCCACTTCCTAGCACAGTGCCTTCCCACAGTTCAAGGGAATCGGGTATTGAACAATGAAGAGCAACCAAAAATCCAAAGTAGGGGAGTGTGGCAGACACTGTCTATTGTCATCCAACACTCATTCCCCTTCCTGCCCACTCTCCTTTCTCACTAAAAAAAAGTCTAATTTATTCAGGAGCTGGGTATAGGCTCATTACTTTCAGCCTTCTTTCCAGGTCCCCAATATAAAGCATGATTAGTTAAAACCAGTAACCATCATCTCACTTTGCTTGGCCTTTCGTTGGGTGAAGGATGAGGGTGTGATCCTGTTTTGGCTGCCAGTGAGATGTAAAGGACAGTCCAGTGAGGTGAGTGTAGTTTCCCAAATGGAAAAAGACAAAATCCCCCAAGAACGCATTTTTCTCCTACACCTTCTACCTCCCTGGAATGGGGAGGTACTATCTAAAACAGCAAGGACCATGACATGGTAGGCATGAGGATTCTAAGATGATGAATCAGTGGAATTGAGAGTACCTGGGTCCCTGAGGGCATAGAGAGCAACTGAACCCCCCAGCAGTTGCTTTTCTCCATACTTGCTGCTCAGTGAGAAAAATGAATTCCTACTTTTTTTTTTTTTTGGTTTGAGATGGAGTCTCCCTCTGTCATCCAGGCTGGAGTGCAGTGGTACAATCTCAGCTCACTTTAACCTCCACCTTCTGGCTTCAAACAATTCTCCTGCCTCAGCCTCTGAAGTTGCTGGGATTACAGGCATGCACCACTATGCCTGGCTAATTTTTCTATTTTTAGTAAAGACAGGGTTTCCCCATGTTGGTCAGGCTGCTCCCCAGCTCCTGACCTCAGGTGATCTGCCAATCTTGGCCTTCCAAAGTGCTGGATAACAGGTGTGAACTACCACACCTGACCACATGAATTTCTATTTTTAAGAGTCACTCTCAGTTGGGTTTTCTGTTACTTGCCACCAAAGCATTCCTAAGTGATATCTAGAATAAATAAAACAAGAGTGATGTGACTATCAAGGAGCATAAACTCTGGAGACAGAGTTGCTGTTTTGAATCTAAGTTATTTTATTTGCTAGTTAATTTTGAGACGTTGGCTGTGTTAGCCTCTCTGTGCCTCAGTTTCTCCATCTGTAAGATAGAGACAATAATAGCACCTACTTAATAGACTGTGCATGATAGTCCAGAATAAATCCCAAAATGTCAGCTTGACTTCTTTTTGCAGCTATCACAATATACAGGTATCAAGTTGGAAAATTACACCTATTTTTAATAAAAGAATGTAATGCATTTTTTTAACACATCATTTGAAGTAAACTCGGATTGGAAAATGGTTTGTAAACTTTTTTAGCCCTTCTCATATTTATCGTGGCCAAATGTAAAATTGTTAGTCTCTGGGATGGCCTAGAATAAATATTTATGGTTTTCCACTCACATAAAACAAAAGAGTAGAGCTATTCCACATGTGTCTTAGACTTACTTGGCTCTAAGGAGTGAAACTCCACCTTCATAACTATAACTCCTACCAAGTTTGTATTTCTTTATGTGCCCATCTTTCCTCTATATTATTCCTTTATATTATTCCTTTATATAAAAGGAATAATAATTATATTATTCCTTCCTAAGTTTCTATTTTTTTCTCAGTAAGTTTTGAAATCTGATGGAGTTTGCATTTCTGCCTCTTTCTTCTAGTTGTATCTTTTTAAGAAAACCAACAAACAATGGTTTATGTTAATGAGGTGTCGAGAGAAATACAAAGGAAGCAGACACCAGTCTTTGCTCTTCTACTGTTTATAGTATTGTATATCAGGGTATGAAGTCACCTGGTGTTTTGCTTTTACAGGAGGGTTTATTAAGTATGAGGCATTGGGCATTCATATCATGGTTGGCCCTGAAACTTGGAGGTATTCCTCTGCCACTGCTGAAGAGCAGGTGGTTACTGAAAGAGAACAAGAGGAAGGCCCATTTAAAATCGGGTCTCAAATAAATTTGAATACCTTTGGAATTGTTTGTTTGTCCGGGCTTCTGATTTCAAGTGAGTTGTATGTGTTTGTCAGGTAACACTATGGCAATGGGAGCGTTAAATTAAGAGGTAAATAGGACATTCTATCTGTGGGTGCTGCCCTCTTGACTTGGAGGAGACAGGCAGGTCTGATTTTGGCACATTTGGGAATATGGGAGCAAACACATGCCAACTCCTCCAGGCTGCTAATCTTAGCTTGGATGTCGTTTGCCTCAGGCAGCCACAAGGATTTATTAAGCCCCCATGTGGGGCATGGTGTTGGATTAAGAACTCAGATTCTGTTGAGGTTCCAGCTTTGGAATTCAATCTTACACTTTTGCTTGAGGTAACAAAACATTCACAGTAACCTCATTCTTCTGTAATGCTCTGATGATGACTAAAGAAAAAATCATTCCAGTGAGCCAACATTAGGTATCCCATCCTCTGGCACAAATAATCAGGAAAGAGGTATTTAAATAGAGCAGAACCACGTTAGTTTGAAATTCGACGACCTGAAACCAGGCAGTCAGAGATGGAATCAGAGAATGTGAGAATCGGAAGGTAATTTAGTGATCACCTAGACCACCGGTTCCCAAACATTAGCATGCATTGTGATCACCTGGTGGGCTTGTCAAAATAGAGACTGCTGGACCCTATGCCTACAAACTATAATTTGGTAGGTCTTGGGCCTATCCGAGAATTAATAACTTAATTGGGTTGGATCCAAGAATTTGCATTGCTAACCATAGGGCATAGTGATGCCACTGGTTTGGCTACCTCATCTTGAGAGCCTCTGAATTAGAGGACTCCTGTACTTTACCAGTAAGGAAGCTGGAATGGAAAAGTTGATGAACTGTTCAAGGTAACAGTGCAGAAAATGAAAGAGCCAAGGCTAAATCTAGTTCTTTTGAGTTCAGGTTCATTGTTCTTATTTCTGTTCCACCATTCGTGACATAAATTTACTATGTCTACAATAACATATATTTTCTTAGGAATAATAGGAAACTCCCAAAATCTTTGCACTCCCACTTGGTATCAATTGACTTTGGGAAGTCATGTAACCACTCTACTGTTTCAGTTTCTGTAAAGTGGGAAAAATAATAATAATTGTAATAATAGGATGACAATCCTGTCTAATATGATGGTTGTGAGGATTGACATACAATATTATAGCTATATAGGTATATATGTCAAATATTTATAAAGTTCCTAGAATAGTGCTTTGCAAACTGCTATTATTGTTACTAAATATTAACTATTTCTAATTATTTTGAAAATATTTTATATTACCAAGATTTCACTCTATCTGGTCAAACTGGTTGATACAAGAATAGTAAAGGTGTCTAAGAGAAAAAAAGTCAGAATATGGCTAATCCCAAAACAGATGATTTAAAATAATTGGATATTAGAGTGAGCGTGATATTCTAAATTATCTCCTCCAGCCTCTCTTCCTATGTAGGAAACAGAGAAGTCACAGAGAAATTAAGCGATATGTCTAAGCTTTTATAGCTAATTAGCCATATTGCAGTTCTATAACTCAGTTTAATCCTATGCTAGTCAATATTTTTGAATGTAGCATTATAATATTGTCTTAGTCCACTTTCTTTTGCTCATAAGAGAATACCTGAGACTGGATAATTTATAAGAAACACAATTAATTTTTTATAGTTCCGAAGGTGGGGAAGTCCAAGGTTGAAGGGTCATATCTTATGACAGCCTTCTTGCTGAGACCCTGCAGAGTTCCAAGGTGGCATAGGGCATCACATGGTGAAGGAGCTGGGCACACTGGCTCATGTCTCTCTTTCTCTTTTTATAAAACCACCAGTCCCACTCCTGTAATAACCCATTATTCCATTAACCTGAAAATCCATTAATCCACGAATGGCTCTACCCTCATGGTCTGATCACCTTTTAAAGGCGTCACCTCTCAATACTGCCACATTCGGGATTAAGTTTTCAACATGAATTTTAGAGGGGACCTTTAAACCATAATGAATATCTTCTTACAGTTTTGTCTCTATTTCCTAGTGCTATGAATTCAGCTGAACTGTAGAGTTGACAACATACCACTGCTTCAGTATCTTGTCCTGTTTGTTCTGAATGCTTTTTCCTCAATGCTTTATTGTTGTTGCTGTTGTTGTTGTTCCTGCATAGGGCAAAATGAGATGCCTTTATTTCTATTAAGTTTCAAAAATACTCAGAAGGATATGTGAAGCTATTTCCTACCTGCATGTTATTCTCCTGTGTTTCCCCTGAAGCCTTCCATGTCTTGAGATGAGTCAATGCCTTGGAAAGCAAATTATTATTCAGTTTAAAAATCAAGACTCATTTAAAGTATCTAAATTCCAATTTGGACAGCAAAAGGTTAATAGTGCATAGAAAAAAATTCCAGCAGCCCACAAATCTAAGCATAATTATGTATGAACATGAGGCTTTTATTGCTGTCAAAATTAATCACTTTTCAACTTCCAGCTGTTAAAACCCTTCTGGCAGTTCTCCAAGCAATTCCCCTACAGTTACTTTTTCTTCAATTAATTTCTGGTGCAGTTCACAGGCTCCTGTTACATAAGAAGCAACTGAAAAGTTGACTTCTCAGGCTTTCTTTCTCTTTCCTTCCTTTCTTCCTTTGCTTAAAACTAGAAAACGACAGAATATGAAGCTTACTACTTTTACTCTTTCAGCTTGACTCTTAAAATCTAGAAACGAGCAGTGTGGAATTAAAGTATTAATGTTTATTATAAAGCACTTTATGTGTGTGAAGTGATTTGTAATAATTTTTATTAGCCATTTCTTTCCACTGTCCTCTGAGGTACATGAATGTTGTCATGTTTGCACTCTACAGCCCCACCCACTTTTCTCCCCCAGAAACTTTGCAGGAAATGGAATTTACAAATCTTCAGCACTGGGTTTAACCCCAATGGTATGCACCATTTATTTCTGGGATGGTGGTTACCTTCGCCACTCCCGTAGGCATACAGGTTTGTTGTGGTGGGAATTGTCTCAGAAGGAGAAGCCATGAGGTGCCTGAAGTTGCCCAGTAGCCTAAAAGCTCTCATGGTGGACTGCACCCCCAATCCCTATTCTAGAAGCAGCTGCCAAGAGACTGGTTGAGTTCTGAAGGGCAGAGGCCTATGGCAAACTATGCCATTGTGTTGGATAAATGATCACAGTGTATGATTGTATGAAAGTCTGCATCTTTGCATTTGCTTGGCACAGACCGAGTTTTTGCACATGGGTACTGGGTCAGATGTGCTGTCTTTCCAGTCTTCCTGGGATTCCAGAAGAATAGTCCTTGCATCTTTTCTCACTGCTGTAGAGATCGGAATGAAGGCTGAAGCTGTGCTTCCTAGAGACGGGGAGTTCTAATTCCTCTCACCTTGCCTGTGATATCAGGGCATGTGCTCTTCCACATCTGAGTGAGTTAAGCCAGTTTCATTTCCCTGGTTTGTCTCTCCCAGATCCCTCCAAAGTTGCCTGCCCTCTTCACATCTGGGGTGGAGGGCGCCTTCCCTGGGCACCCTCCTCCTCATCCACCCTGCTTCATGCTCTTCCATAATTGCACGTTAAAATGCTGTAATGAACAGATGCTTCTAGTGTGTAGTCTCTTTGTAATTTCTGCTATCATCCTCCATTTTCATGCAAAATTAACATATTTCCAGATGCTGATTCCTGAGCCTTTCTACCTGATAGTGGCAGTGCATGAGGTCTGAAACTGGGCAAGGGGCAGAGGTAAAAGAGTAAAGAGTAAAGAGGTCTTGCCTATTTAAAAAAATGTAAGAATGCAGCAAATACCTTGTAGTGCCTGTTTGTTTTATCATGAATATGCAGTTCTGTGCTACCCTATATTTATGTGGTTGGGAGGAGAGACTGCAGATGCAGAGGAAATCTTCATTCCATTCTTATCATCCAGACTCTAAAGTGGCTTGTCATTGAAAATCTGGGCTTTGAAAATTCAAGGCTGTCATAATTTAGGCTATGGAGCAAGATTTCTTGCCCAAACAGGAGTCTTGCTGGTCAGTGGGTCGGGGAGTGATTTGTGTGAATTTATCTCAGCACAAGGCCCCTGAGGCTGGTTTCTAGACTGCCTTGGTTAAAAATAGCCTGCTGATGAAATCGCATCCTAGCTCAAATCTAGCCCAAGGAAATGGCTCGAGGCCCCAGCACCTTACTGGAGTATGGAGCAGAGAAAGAGTCACCAAGAAGTCATCAGGTTGTCCCTTTACTACAGTTTGCACTGCAGTGAAAAATCTGTGGCAACCTCTCCCTCCTCCTTTGAAAATTAGCTGGTTAGCTTCTCCTAGGACTGCATTGATTGACTCCAGTCAGGGTAATTTGGACAAAAATTACTGAGCCCCGAATTGATGGCCTAGAGTGAACTGAGTCAGGATTAAAACTTTCTCTGAGTCTGAAGACCACAGGCCAAGACTCTTCCTTTAGGAAGCTGCCAAGACATCTAAGGGACAGGCTGGAGATCATGTTGAGAGCACCAAGGCCAGGAAGGACTGCTGATGAAGTTTTGTTTTAATTGACTTACATAACGTGCGTGAATATTATTTTTCACTTAAAACACTTTTTGTACATTATGTGCTTGTTTCCTTAATTGGATACTTTGTGGGTGGTTTGGCTAGATTTGGTGTTCCCTAGACCTGTAGATTCTATCATTCAAACTCCAAACATCTCACCAAACTCTATCAAGTGTAAATTAAAAACAAATATGTATGCAGTCAACAAGTTGGGGAGAAGAAGTTCTGTTTGGCGTTAGAGTCACTTTGCAGTTGGCAAAATACAGTTACAGTAATTTATATTGCTGTTATTCCATCTGCTTTCTGGCTTAAAATGTCCTAGATTGCCTCAAACTCTGTATATGCAATATTTTCCATTTATAAAATTTTCCTGCATAATCCATTTTATTTTTCAGAGAACTTTTGAAAAACAACATTGGTTAGTTTCACATTTCTAGAGCCAAGTTTTATGTGATATGATTTTTAATCTTATAAATGGATGATAAAGCCTGAAGAGATAATCCAGGGAAACTTCTAGAAAGTAAATGTTTGTCCCATGGACTCAGTGCAAATTCTGCCAACAAATGAATAGTTCACAGCAGCTGGACTTTGTAGAGGCAGAGCCCACGTAGTCTCAAGTAAATTCCTTCTGAGGCCTGCAGCTTTCTACTCCCACCCCCTGGTTATGCTTAAATACTTTCTGCCTCCATGTCTCTTTGGAACTTTGAATTTTTTTTTTGGAGCCATGGAGGCATGAGTGTTTATAAATTATCTTCTTCACTACTCAATTATGAAAGGACGGGTAGAAATGAGTGCACATGGTAAAGATTATAGGAAAACACATAAGTTTCAAAGTCTCTATGATTCTGGGACAGGGGAATGGAGGTGAGGGGATAGTAGCCGGTCCTGGGATTTGACACTCCTGTCTGTTCATTTGCCAGGAGTTACACTCACCCACTTCTGTGTACAGTATTAGGGAGGGAAGGTAGGGATGGAAATCATAGAGTAAAGAGGCTCATCAATTCCAGCCACATCGCCTGAGTTTTCAAGTGATAAATAGGATTGTTTGGAAGGCATTGGCAGGCTCTTTTCATGGCATAAGGTACTATTTAGAAGAAAATGATTCGAAGTTCTCTTCTTAGTTGAGAAATATTTGCAAGGATTTTCTGTTTTGCCTCTTTCAACATATAACACTATTAATTAGTTTAGTTTTGTTGTTGTTGTTGTTTGTTTCCTGAAACAGGGTCTCACTCTGTCACCCAGGCTGGAGTGCAGTGGCACAATCCTGGCTCACTGCAGCCTTGAACTCCCTGTCTCAGGTGATCCTCCCACCTCACCCTCCGGAGTAGCTGGGACTACAGGCATGTGCCACCATGCCCGGCTAATTTTTTTTTTTTTTTTTTTTTTTTTTGAGACGGAGTCTCGTTCTGTGGCCCAGGCTGGAGTGCAGTGGCCGGATCTCAGCTCACTGCAAGCTCCGCCTCCCGGGTTTACACCATTCTCCTGCCTCAGCCTCCCGAGTAGCTGGGACTACAGGCGCCCGCCACCTCCCCCGGCTAGTTTTTTTTTTTGTATTTTTTAGTAAAGACGGGGTTTCACCGTGTTAGCCAGGATGGTCTCGATCCCCTGACCTCGTGATCCACCCATCTCGGCCTCCCAAAGTGCTGGGATTACAGGCTTGAGCCACCGCGCCCGGCCGCTAATTTTTTTTTTGTATGTTTTTTTTTTGTATGTATTTTTTGTGGAGCCAGGGTTTCACCACGTTGCCCAGGCTGGTCTCAAACTCCCGGGCTCAAGTGATCTGCTGGGCTCGGTCTCCTAAAGTACTAGGATTAGAGGTGTGAGCCACCGCACTGGATCCACTAGTTTAGCTTTTATCCTACAAAACTGTCTTCAGTTGAATTATAACAATGCCTTACATTTGAATTCTACTGTCTAATTTTCACAGACATTATTTCATTCAATACTCCTGTGATCAAGACTTTTTTTTTTTTTCTTTGATACGGAGTTTCACTCTTGTTGCCCAGGCTGGATTGCAAAGGTGTGTCCTCCTCACGGGTTCAGGCGATTCTCCTGCCTCAGCCTCCCAAGTAGCTGAGATCACAGGCTCCCACCACCACACCCAGCTAATTTTGTATGTTTAGTAGAGACAGGGTTTTGCCATGTTGGCCAGGCTGGTCTCCAACTCCTGACCTCAGGTGATCCGCCCACCTTGACCTGCCAAAGTGCTGGGATTATAGGCGTGAACCACTGCGCCCAGCCCTGTGATCAAGACTTAATTGGAGCCGGAAAGGAAGGTATCATTAATTCACTGCTTTGGGCATTGAAATTAAGAGAAAAGTAACTTGTCCATGGTCACAGGGCAAGTTGGTGGCAAAGTGGGGACTGGAGCCAAAGTCTCCTGGCTCCTAGTACAGTGTTTTCTATTGGAAAAAGCAGTGTTTAGTGATGCGTATTAGCTCCACATTGGCATCCTTCATGAAGACGGTAACATCTCTAGTCCGTCAGGAGGGAGGTACATTGTCCTTTCCTCAGTAGATACTCACATGTAGGTTGTTCTTCAGTTTGTAACTGCCCACAGCACCTGTTATGCCAGGTTATTCTTACCTTGCCTGATGGATTTTCTGAACAACCCATAACCTTTGCTAGAAAGAAGACTGCACATATTCTATTTCTGGAGCCTCGCCAGTCTGCCAGCAGTACTCAGGTCCCCAAGGTACCTACCTATTTCAAGTTGCTTGAAGCTGTGCTCCTGGGCACCTGGGAAGTGCGTTGGACCCCTAGAATGTACCTGCCCTGGCTGATACTTAACACAAAAGTTGCCTCGTTACTACTGTCCTTTTCTCCTTATCAGCTCAGTACCCAGGGAGGTGTTCAGGCCTGGACATTGCTCCTCAAATGATAGCTTGGCTTCATTCCAGGAGCTTTCGTTGTTGCCGTCTTATTGGCTGTTATTTGGAAAGCTTACAGGTGAGGCTGGTTTCACAGGTCAAGGGTCACTGTGAAATATCTCAGTTTTGCTGCCCTGTAAAAACAGAATACATTCTCTGATTTTGACTGTGGTAAGGAGCTTGATGCTGGATTGATGCTAGAACAACTTCAAGGAAGTGCTGGCTTTCCTGAAGGTACAAAGACTTGAAGCTATCACCATTTAGCTTTTAGATAAGCTGCACATTTTGTTCTTCCCTCCTGCTCTATTGCCAGAGTTTAATAAGGATGCCTTAGAATATATACTCTTTCCTTGCAATTTAAATCAATCACCCATTAATTGACACACAAACCTCTCTAGAAAGAGCTCATCTTCTTGGTTTTTGGGAATGTGTCCTGGTTCTCTGCTCAGGTATAGGGTCACCTTTGTTCTCTCTGTATTTCCCAAGCTTTAGGTAAAATTTCTAACCAGGCATGGTTTGTCTTCAGCTCTATTTAATTCATGTCAGAGGCTTCTAGTCTCCTTTAGATCTTTTCCTTCCTCCCTCCAAACTTCAATTTGAAAATGAATTCCTAATGCAATAATATTAAGGCTGGGGCCTTTAGGAGGTGATTAGATCATGAAGGCTCTGCCCTCATGAATGGAATTCGTGCCTTTATACAAGCGCTTGAGGGAGTCTATTTGTCCCTTTTCGCCCTTCCATCATGTGAGAACACAGCATTTACTCCTTCTGCCACATGAGTTTGCAGCAAAAAGGCTCTTACCAGACAGTAAATGCTGGTGTTTTTATCTTGGACTCCCCAGCCTCCAGAACTGTAAGAAACAAATTTCTGTTTTTTATAAATTACCAAGTCTAAGGTATCTTGTTGTAGTAGCAGAAATAGACAAAGTCTCATGCATAGACTGATTGCTTTCCAGCTGCTCAAAATTATTTGCTGAGCAGTCCTAACTGGGTTCGTGTTTGATAGCATCTGTGGGTCATTACAAGGTTCTTTCCCTCTCAAAATTCTCCTAACTTCTCTTGGCAGCCCTGCCCTTTCTGTTTGTAATAAACAACTTCTCTTTTTAAAAAAATAGCCATTATGATGATTACTATCAACACTATTATACCAACACCATTACCTCCTACTCTTTGCCAAGCCGTGAGAACACACGAAAAGACGAAAAGGCTCTCTGCCCTGGGAGAGTTTCTAATCTGGGTTCAGGAATATCAACACTATTGATCACAAGTCAATTCCTGTCTTACTTCTAGGATAAAATGCTTATGCATTCCAATAGGAAATATAAGAGCATGATGCCTTAGCCCATGGTACTTTAGAAAGGCCAATGAGGAGATGTTCAGAAAACATAGGGACCCTCAAAAAATCATATCACATCAATGGGTGTCCACAAAAGCCTACCTTTAACCTCTTCTCTATCACCTGTTTCCAACTGATGGCCCTGTGATCATCCATAGTGAAACCACACAGGGTGTACTTGGGGGTGGCCTTGTTTGTTGCGGGGGTGATTCTGTGAGTGTTGCTGTAGCTCACCCTAAATTACTCATGTCCATCCTAAAGCACAGTGGAAGAGATGTACATGACTGTCAGACCAGAGCTTCTGCCAAGCAGAGGCAGGATGCAACAAGACACATGAAAGCAGAAATCTTCCTATTTCTGTAACATTTCCAGCTGGAAAACCAATCAGAGCCACACATTCCAGCTACACTTGGGAAACACTGAAATATCCAAGTAGTAATCACCTAGGTATGCTGCTAACTGGAACTCAAAATAATTCTGGGGTTGCCACTGCCATGTGCCTTGTAGGCTTCCAATTACCTGTGCTCACTTCTCTCTTTTCTCCAAGACCAATTATTGGAGGAATTTGGCATTCCTCCTCCTCTCTGCTTCAGCCATTCAAAGGAAGGTTGTTATACATCAGAATGTCTGACCATTTTAATTAAGCCAGTCAAAGGTAGGTGCTGAAACAGTTTAGCCTCTGAAGCATGGATTAATCACTTAAGGTTGAGGAACATAGAAGTTAGTTACTGTCAAAGAGTTGGAAGAGACCCTAGAGTAGGATGATCATACATTTCAGTTTAACCCGAAAATTCCCTGTCTCAGTGTAATTATTATCACTTCTTTTCTCTCAAAAGTGCTCAGTTGAGACCAAAAATGATATAGCTACTTTGTCTTAAAGATTATCTAGTCTGCCTTTCAGTTTGGTTCAAATTTAATGTAGAAATTGTCTTTCTGTGAATGATGGAGACTTGGGAGATGTAAAAAAATAAAAATATATAAATAAATAACTTCCATTTTATTTAAACCTATTTATTTTTATTAAAACCTTTCTGTTTTCCTTCCAAACACGTGGTCATCTGTTTGCTATTAATCACCAGTAATGGGGGACTCATACTTTGCAAGGAATCTCTAATTAGTGAGTTCTTAGTTCTGCATCAAAATCTTCCTTCCTCTGGCTTCACTCTTTGATTCTAGTTCCTTCTTCTGAAACAATCTAGAGTAAATTTCTTCTCTCTTCTACAAAATATTTTCCATTTTGGTGTATTTGTGGTGTCTTTTTCAAGAAAATACTCATGTTTACTTTACTTACTTTTTTGAAATTCAAAGGAAACTGATCCGATTTTGGACTGATACACTTTATTTTTTATTTTTTTGAGACAAGGTCTCACTCTGTCACCCAGGCTGGAGTGCAGTGGTGTGATCACAGCTCACTACAGCCTTGCCCTCCCGGACTTAAGTGATCCTCCTACCTCAGCCTCCTGAGTACCTGGGACTACAGGAGCATGCCACCATGCCCAGTTGATTTTAAATATTTTTAGTTAGCAACTAGCTCTTGCTATATTGCCTGGGCTGGGCAGGTCCTGAACTCCTGAGCTCAAGCAATCCTCCCAAGTCAGCTTCCTAAACTGTTGGGATTACAAGCATGAGCCACCTCACACAATGGGACTGATATATCTTAAAGACAAAAGCAAGAATTTTGCTAAGCTCTATTATAGAACTCCTAGGTACGTACATGCCCAATTGTTTGGGGATTGTAGGTAAGATCATGCAGGAGTTACCAACACAGTGACAACGCCAGCATCCTGTAGTGAAAACTTCTTTATGACATTATTTTATGAATGCAGGTGCATGACCTAGATAATATCTCTAAAACTTTACAGGCAGGACATAAGCATAATATGAAGAAACAAGGCTCTCTTTAAAGACTTTTCCAAGCTAATGACAGATGCAAGATTCATCTGTTTTGTTTAAAAAGAAAATGCATTTTATTATTGTAAAAATAATGCAGGATGATTGTTGAAGATTTACAACACCTCAAAAAAAAAGAAAGAAAGAAAAAAAAGAAAAAGAAAAGACCTACTTGTAATTCTACCATCGGAGATAATATTCCATGCCCAGTTGATTTTTAAATTTTTTTTGATGTATGTCCTTTTATTCTTTTCTCTATGTGGATATACTTGATAAATAATTTAATAAAATGAGAATCATATTGATATAGAGTTTGCTCTACTTTTATATTAATATTAGATAACAATTACCCCACTGCACCATTAAATAAGACTTACAATTTGCTTTTATGATTGCAAAAGACTCAATGACGTGTATTTTGTACTTTTCCAAACATCTGTTGTTAGAGATTGAGGTTATTTTTAACTACTCCAGTAATACTACAGGCTACATCCTCAATCCTTGCCTGCTTCACTTATTACTTCCTTAGGATAGACTCCTAGAAAGAGATTCTGGTTAAAGAATCATATTAGTTTGTTTGGGGTGTCATAACAAAATACTGCAGATTTGGTGGCTTAAACAACAGAAATTTATTTTCTCACAGGTCTTGAGGTTGGAAGTCCCAGATCAAGGTGCCAGCTCTGGTGAGGGCTCTCTTCCTGGTTTGCAGATGGCAGCCTTCTTGCTGTATTCTTACATGGTGGAGGGACAGCTCTGGTGTTTCTTCCTCTTCTTATATGACCACCAGTCCTATCAGTTAATCAGTTATGGACCCACCCTTATGACTTCATTTAACCTTTATCACCTCCTCCCAGACTTTGTCTCCAAATACAGTCACATTGGGGGTTAGGGCTTTAACATGTGAATTTCTGGGGGACACAAGGCTTCAGTCCATAACAAAAATATAAATCTCTTTAATCTCCTTGATCTATAAATATCAAATGTAAGGTTGAACAAATTTAGAGTCCCACCAACAAAGGAGTGGGATTTCAGTACACTTTTCTCAATGTAGAGCATCATGATTAAAGAAAGAAAAACCATAGCTAATTTGTTATTGGAAAAGTTGTAACTCATTGCTTTAATTTGGATTTCTTTGATTCCTAATGAGGTGAACATTTTTCATATGCTTATATGCTATTCATAGTTTTATTTCATGAATGAACTCATCACGTTTTCAGTACTTTTATTTTTTTCTATTTACTAATTTGTATGAGCTATTATAGAGTAATAATAAATCACAACTGATGTTACTTAGCATTTACTATCTACCCATATTGAAGCCAAGAAAATAACATATAGGCGCTCCTTCAAGTATTCATAAAACTCTCTGCATTATGCTCTAAACCCCCGCTTTAAAGACAACAGTCCTGAGACAGAAAAATTAAGTCGATTTCTTAGAGAAGTTTATGTCTACTACATTCAAATTACATCTGTGATCATTGCTTCGGTCCTACTGTGTTTGGGTTCTTTGTCTTGGTAACTTGGTTCTTTGTTCTTGCCTTTGGTAACACCTATTATTTGCAGATTGAATTTCCTTTCTTTGTGCTTTACAAATATCATCTTCCCATTTGCCTTAAAAAATGACACTTTTTTTTTGCCCTCCCTCCCCCTTTTATCTTCTGTCAACTCCATTCTGCATATTACTGGTTAGATTTCCCAAGGTCCGTTTTACTGCCCTCAGTGCTGACTTCATTTCTCATATTGTAATTTCAGCCTCCTTATCTCACCCAGCTTCCTTTTCACCTGGGTTTATTGTCTTTACGTTCCATGGCGTTGTCTTTTCATCTCATCACGTTCTTTCAGTTCAGCTTTTTGGCTTTCTGCTCCTGTTTCAGAGAGGCCATATATTCTTAGATCCTACTGAAAATAATAAAATATTTCATACTATTTTCTCTTTTTTTTGAGAGTAAATCATCTTCAAAGGTGTGTTCATCTTCTTGATCTTCGGGATATTGTTCCCTTTCCCCTGAGGTTTCATACTTTTTTTCATAGGCCCTCTATTTAGTTTGTTGTTTACTAATCCTTAGATTAGACAAGTTCCTTCTGCATTCAGTGTTTGCCAACACACAGATTTTGTGGCTCTGCTGTAGAGAAATGAGATCTCATTCTCTTGCTTGATTATTTGACACTTTGAACTAAGGGAGTTGGTGGAAATTTAGAAGCCCAGCACACACTGTTGTTGGATTTCTTAGAGTCTTTTTTCTTGCTTATGTAGCTTCAATATGAGGGCTACATCCCCTAGGATGCAGAGCATGATTCTAGACTCCGACAGCTTCCTGCTCATTGCTTTCAGTTCACAGATGCGATAGAAAATCTGAGTGGGGTGGGGTTAGTGGGAGAGGACGCGGTAGAGAACAGGTGATTGGTGTTTTATTCTGGCACCTTAGAAATAAACACTTGCACAATAGAACTTACTGTTCAGCACTGACCTGGGCCTTTGAGACAGGGCAGACAGTGGGAAAGGACCAGAAGCCACCTCACTTTCTTTTCCATGTATGGGCTTCCCTACTTCAGGAGAGCACCTGTAGCTTGGCCACTCACTGTTTCTCTGAATCCACCTTCCTCTCTCTTGAAGTTGGTAAAAATGTTTCTCCATATTTTGGCAATTCCATTTCTGTATTTATGCTAATTTTGAATTTAATTATTTAAAACATGTAGTGGGGAATGTACGTATATTTACTGGGAAATTGGGAGAGGTTGAGTCATGGACTGCCAGGCAGGTGTCATTTTAAACTGGAAGTTCTTCGCACTGCTATTTTTTTGCTTGACAGTTTACTCCCAGACACTGAGCTTTGTCTGGATGCGTATTAGTGGCACCATCAGCATCTAATCATTTCTTGACACCTCATTCACTCACTTATCCATTGCCAGGTGTTTTTGCCATTGGTCTTGTGTCTGTGGTCTTCTTTCCATCCTCACCACTTCCGCCGTGGCTCAGGCCTTCACTGTTTGCCATGGCGTCGTGTGCTTGCTGGCTGCCTGGACTGGCAGTCATCAGCCTCACCTCCTTTTCCATGCTTTGTATTACTGTCAAACACACTCTTCTTACTGCCTTGGGACAGTATCATGGGTTCCTAAAACCACTCAGTGGCTCCTCTTTGTGATTCTGATAATTTCCAGGTTGAGATAGACATTCTAGGTACCTCATGACCTGTACCCAACCTACCTTACCAGTCTTAACACCTTTACTCTATTCCTGTACCCTTTGCTCTTACTAAACTGGCTTATCCTCCATTTACAAGCATGTTCTATATTTCTCTGCCACCACCCTTTTACTTATATCATTCCTTCTACTGTGCTGGGATCTGTTTCTCTTTTATTTCTCTTTGCAGCAATCTGACCCATCTTCTAGAAACGCATTAAATGCAATCTTTTCCGTGAAGCCTAAATGCAATATCTTTCTCTGAGCTCTGAAACTGGATCATCTATTGAATACATTCTGCTTTGTGTTGTAGTGTGTGTGTGTGTGTGTGTGTGTGTGTGTGTGTGTGTGTGTACTACCTGCTACCTCCCCTAAGAGATTGTAAGCTTCTTGAAGTCCCCCATCATATTTTGCATTGGTTAAGCTATTCTATTTTGCTAAGCCTTAATTTCCTGATTAAAGTGAGCATAATAGAAGTGCTTAACTTCTAAGTTTGCAGCATTATTAAATGGAATAGAGCATCTAGAGTGCTGAGCAGAGACCTTGGTATACAACAGGTCCTCAACATTTATTGGTGGAACAAGTAAATGAACGAGTCTTCTTGTTTTCTCCTGAATCCTATATTATTGCAAATGCAGAACGTTTTCCTATCCTAAACTTTGCTAAATTTGCAGGGCCCTCAGTACTAGTTGCATTCCATATTTTTCTTGAGCATTGCCAGAAAGTTTAGGGGCAAGAAGGGAATGATCAAATATAACTACCATTAGTGAAAACCACAGGCACTGAACAGCTGGATAATGTGAACAGACAAGTTCAGCTGAACCTCCAGAAATGCATCAATCATAGGATGATGGCAGCTTCTGGGGAGAGTTAAGAGATGCTTGAAAAGGAGCCAGAGTGTGGAAGAAAAAAGATGTTTAGAGTTGGGTTTTCAAAACCGAAGTCTTCATCATGGCCAACAAACTATGGGAAGGTGGCAAATGTGTGTAAAAAGACCTTTTCATTTTCTTGAGTTCTTTAGAAAATTGGAGAGTTTTGTTTTGTTTGGTTTATTTATGTGTTTATTTTTGAGCAGCTTAATAATAGAAATTGCCTCAGGGATGGCGTCTGCCATTGCTTTACAAATGCAATACTGTTCTCCCTCGGGGGATTGTGCTGCAGGCTCCTAGAGTGAATATTGCAAAAGCCACTAATAATACTCCTTCTCAGGTAACATTTTCTGGTATAAAATATCTTGGCTTAATATAGTCTAAATACATTGAAGTGTAATGTGGCCAGCATGATAACTTTCTGAAACGCAATACTATTGTCCTTTCTTCTGTCTTGGTTTCTGTGGTGTCAGAGGCCCAAAATGAATCAAGATGACAAATCCTTAGCTAAGGCAATGTAGAAGCCACCATGGTACTGTACAGGAATTATAGTCTCTTATTTTTCCCGGGAGAGAGAGCATGGGATAATGTAAAGAACACTGGATGAGTGTCAGGATTCAGCTTCAGGAGGCAAAAGCCAATAGACTTGGGCCCAGCACTTAACCACTGTGCGCCTTATCTCTTAATTGGAAGGAATTGGGCTACAGAGGCTTAAGAGTCCTTCTAAATATGAACTTTTCAATTCTGAGGTTTCTTCTGTCTGGAGAGGAGCATATCCTGATGGATCGGTCTCTGGAATCAACAGGCTTGGTTTTGAACTAAGCCCTTTTGTAGCTAAGAGATCTTCGACCAGTTGCTTACCCACCCTCCTTTTTCTTCTATAAAAGATGGGGATAGTCATATTACTTGTATCAGTTTGGATATGCAGCCGGTGTTGATTTGTTGATTCAGCTGCTCAACAGGAACCCATGCTCTTTTTGACAAGTTCACCATCTTTAATTTCATCTTCATGTTTGTTGCCTCATCTTATAAGAAGGCGTCAGCCTCTCCAGGTATTAAGTCTTCATTCCCAGCAGAAAGCAGGGGGTGGAAGTGGGAGGTGATAGCAGGATTTTTTTTTTTTTTAAGTATATGCATGGGGAAAGGGTCTACGTTCTAGGGCTTCTTCCTCCTTTTCTCTGAAAATGAACAACTTTTCCAAAACTCCCACATGACTTCCCATTGTATTTTATTGGCCAGAACAGGACCACAAGACTCCTCGCCTGTGAGGGAAGTTGGAAAAGTCTTTTTCAGCTTCTGTGATAGTGGTTAAGGGAGAAAGGGTTGGAAGTCCTTTGAAGTCAGTCAACAAACAGGTTTGCCAGACTGCCCCAAGTGACGTCAGAATGTCATGAGCTGCGTGTAGTGGTTAATGCTGGTTGAGTGCTTATCTCCCCGGGTCACAGCTTGACCCAGGGCCAGCACTGGATAACTGTTACTTACCCTTCTCTAACAGTCTATTCTTCCCTTTGCACCTGATTCAACCTCAGTGCAGTAATTTTCAACTTTATCATATGAGAATCCAGAATCCTTGATATTCAGCTCTAGAAGCCACTTGAGTTCTTTCTCTTCTAGTAATGCAATAGCTTTCCTGTGCACTGCTCATGATAGCTTTAGTGTCTTGTCCAGGAGTGTGTGTGTCTTAAACTGACAAAAGGAAAGCAGGGTCACAGATCAAGGGAGGCTGAGATTCTCCTGTACAAGGTGTTTTGCCTGAACAAAGCCATAGGCGATTCCTTATGCATGGGGTACCATGCTTTGCACAATGACCCTGTTCTATTCTGACCTTAGCAGTCTGGTCCAGAGGATGGTGCCTGACTCAAAAGGCAGCCAGTGAGAGGCTGCAGTGAGATTTCTGTCCAATAAGAGAGGTCCATACAGAGTAGTAATTAATGGAACTAATCAGTCTCTCTGTCTTAGTGTCACTAAGTGCCATTCAAATATGCCAGATTCTAGAGATGTGCATAAGCTACGAGGCACATAGAGACAAGTAAGCAGATGGCACAAGAAACAGAAGCTGTGAGAAGGCAGAAGCCATGAGATGGATGAATTTGTTGAAGAGGCCGTAGCATCTGAACAGAGAATGGTTGACCTGCCATTATGGGAGCAACAGCGCATGCTGTTGAAGGACGAGATCAGATCTCGGGAGCTGCTGCTTTGCCTAGAGTGTTGCTATGGACTACCCTGGCACGCCCCAGTTCTCCCCTGGCTGGGCTGCCGTCTTTCTTGCTCCTCCTGGGCCCCTCTGTGAACCCCTTATTCTGAGAGAATGTGCAAAGATCTCCAATCTTGTAACTATGGAGCCTGATTTACAAAGGAATTCAAATAATTTAGGCACAACTGTGTTGTCCTGTTACTAATTAGAGTAAGAGAAGGTGGCTGGTGTGCAGACTTCTTCCGCCTGGCTGCCCCTCATGGAGCAGCCACCCTCATGGTGGGAGAAACCTACTCAGCAAGGATGAGCTGCGATTCTGTTCTGCGCAGGCCCAGGGCCCACCAGCTGGGCACCAGAGCCCTGGCCCCCCTTTGCTGGCCAGAGAGTCTCTTCAGAGTGGAATTCAGAGGAGCCTGCCTTGCCACCAGACAATGGCTCCATTTACATAATCCTCCCTAGGCTGTGGCTGGTGTAATTCAGTTATTTGATTGATTTTATATTGTGTGATGCTGGAAGAGGTGAAGAAATAACAGGTTTTTGGCTGTACCCTCTGGCCTGTTCTGATCTGTCTTGTTGGCTTCAAGGATTTCACGAAGCTTTGTGCTGCTGCCAACTGTCTCCCTGGGTGTTGTTCACAGGCAGCATCCTGCTTCCCATGTGCATATCTCCACGGAATCCGTAGGAAGTGGGACCTAACCCTTCAGTTGCCGGCTCGTGGGTGGAGCGTGTGGGCTGCAGAGGTTTGCGTGGAGTCTTCAGTAGCCCCACGTGATGCCGAGTTTCTCCAGTGTTTAGTGCTCAAGCTCCATCCCGTCCCTTTTCCCCCAGGAGAAATGGCTGTGTATTGGTTTGATTGGAATGATCTCGCTATGTCTGGCAGCTCTAACACAAGTTAACACAGCTTTAAAAAACCAGTTTTCTTGATGTCTTGGCACAACAGGTTTCCTCGTATGGAATTGTTAAGCCACATTTCAACTTCATTTCCAGGCCTGTGTCTTCCCTGTTTGTTTGTTTTTTGAGACAGAGTCTTGCTCTATCTCCATGGAGGCTGGAGTGCAGTGGCGCCATCTCGGCTCCCCGCAACCTCCGTCTCCTGGGTTCAAGCGACTCTCCTGCCTCAGCCTCCCGAGTAGCTGGGACTACTGGCATGTGCCATCACGCCCGGCTAATTTTTGTAGTTTTAGTAGAGACGAGGTTTCACCGTGATGGCCAGGATGGTCTTGATTTCCTGATCTCGTGATCCGCCTGCCTCAGCCTCCCAAAGTGTTGGGATTACAGGCGTGAGCCACGGTGCCCGGCCCTGTTTGTTGACTTGAAGGTTCTGCCATTTCTTATGGAGCCTCCATCTCCGGCATTTATTATTGATACATTGTTTCTTTTACTTATTGTATGTTTATTTACTTTTTATCCAAGTGAGACTCACGTTGACACAGTTTGTTTTCTCTTTTCTTTCAGCTTTAACCAATCTTGAGTAAGAACTCCCTGACTTGGAAACACTCAAGTATCCCACACGTGACTGGATGGCCCTCGCCACACTGGGAACGGAATGGGGCCCTCCCATTGGAACTCGGGGTGGAGGCGGAAGCTCCACCAGCTATTGTGCCTCCTACTTCCATTGACAAAATAAGTGTTGCAGACGTGGGTATGTGGGATACGGGGTGTGGGGGCTGGTTAGTGCCTGGCATCTGGAATTAAAACCTAAACACATTTCCCCTTAGAAACAATATTATTTACAAGGGCCAAAAGCCCACTAACCACTGCCCCTCTCCCCAGAGCTGAACACTACAGTGTAAGTTCTATTAGTGATTTTTAACTCTGGCTGTGCATTAAAATCACCTGGATGTGCTTTAAAACCCTGTATGTGTTCCTCCAGCAGAGGTTCTGATTAAACTCATCCAAGCAAGAACCCAGGCATAGGTACTTTTTAAGTCTCCCTTGGCCAGGCGTGGCAGCTCACGCCTGTAATCCTAGCGCTTTGGGAGGCTGAAGCAGGCGGATTGCCTGAGGTCAGGAGTTCGAGACCAGCCTAGGCAACATGGTGAAACGCTGTCTCCACTGAAAATATAAAAATTAGCCGGGCACAGTGGCATACACCTGTAGTCCCAGCTACTTGGGAGGCTGGGGCAGGAGAATTGCTTCAACCTGTGAGGCAGAGATTGCAGTGAGCCATTATCATGCTACTACACTCCAGCCTGGATGACAGAGCGAGACTCTGGAAAACAAACAAAAAAGTTTCCCTGGAAATCCTAATGTGCAGGCAGGGTTGAGAGCCCGGAGATTTTGTATCTGGGTCGGGACTAGGCTGAAGCCAGAGAGGTGCCTAGGTACAAAGCGTAAGGAGGTGCTCACACTTGGATCCGTCTAAGTTGGCCCATTTTGCAGGTCGCATTAGGAACTTAGTCAACATGGGAGTTGATGTCTTGGATGGAGATGGGTTTTAGTTTTAAACTTACCTATTGTAAAGAAAGTCTTTAGGGCACAACCTGTTTATAATTTGGTGATTTCTCCCTTCCTTTCTTCCTACTTCTTTTACTGTCGTCCTCTTTTAACTCCTCTCACTCCAAACCTCTCTGCCTTGTTTTTACTCTCTCCTCATTTCTAGCACTTTCTTCTCCCCCTGCCTCCTCCTCCTCCTTTTCCTCCATCTTCTTTTCCTTCCATGTTCTCTTTCCTCCGAGGGTGGCTCTTCTCTTTGTCTTTTCTTGTGTACTTTGGCCACTTTTGTTAGCCACATTCCCTTCTCATTATTCCAGGCCCATTCATGTGTCCTGGATCGCTTTTTGTTTTTCTACCTCCCCCAGTCCCTCTAATGCAGCACGCCCACCACTGCCCCACCACTGGCCAAGTAGCTCCAGTCTAGGACAATCCTACCAAGGCTCCTCCCAAACCCACGCTGGCTGCATCAGCCTCCAGCGGCTGTTCATGGACCTTGCTTGGCCCTCAGTGACACCAGATGGATTTTTTAGGTTGGGAGGGGGGGTGAGGGGGTAGTTCAGAAGGAGGAAATAAAAATTGGCGAGGATAGAGAGATTAAACTGTCATTCTTTTTCTCCCCGAAGCTACTTTGAGGAGTAAAGAGAAATGCCTGTAAAAGTTGTAAAACCTTGATTCATGGTAGAATCGGGAGGCAGGTTCCCATCCTGCCACCCATCCCTGGCAGTAAAGCTACCCAGGCTAATCTTTTGACTGTTTCTACCCTCTGGGTTTCCTTGAAAGATAAACAATTCTATCGTCCTTTCCCTCACTCAGCCCCCTCCAGCACTATTGGCACTTCTGAAGTTAGAAATAAGCTGCTTTGCATCAGAAATGGGCCAGATCTTCAGAGCCCGGCCAGCAGCTCCTTTTTCTTGTGTGGGAAACATCAGAGTAAGGAGAAAAGCCCAGAGCCCAGAAACATCAAGCTGGAACTGTTGAAAGGTTTCCTTCCTGCCAGACTGTCCAGACAGGCGGACAATGCAACATCCTAGGGAATTTGTCCTGGAATGGTCTGAATCTTGTGGGAGAGGAATGAGGTGCTTGTCCAGGACTCTGCTCTTTTATCCATAGCTGATTGCTGTCACTTTGGTGCCTTGGCCCGTCCTCATGTACCCAGTTCCCATCTGTATCCCAGGAATGCAGGACAGGGTGAACACAGAGTGGTGGGGGAGGCCCAGCTGCAGGCCTCTCTGCTCACTCAAGGAGCATGGCCTGGGTGTGTCCACCTATGTGGGACTGGTCTTTGGGACCAACCACTTAGGTCATCCGATTTTAGGGTGGCATTAACAGGGTATCTGGAAAGAGGCTGAGATTGCCCACAGCAAGCCTGTGAGGTGAGGGCAGAGGAGGTGGGGCCAGGATGGCATTCACTGCTCTAATCTCCTGCTGCAGGAGTGTGATAGAGAAAAATGAGTGGACAGCCTGTTGGGCTTGGAGCAGGCTGGCTAAGAGAGAACGGACATATTTTAGCTGAAGGGTACACTGTCTTTCCCTGTAGACAGGGCAAGAGAATAGAGAAGCAATGTCAGGTGGCAACCGTAATAATAATTACATGGTACATGATACATGTCTTCAACTCATTTTCATAGGCACCTTGCTGGAGCCTGCAGATAAATACAACACAGCAAAGTACTCTTATCCTCATATCACAAGAATTCAGAGTGTCATGTGACTTGTCTAAAATTTATATTACTAGCAAATTGCAGAGCTGAGTCCTGTCTTGGCCCATACCTTGAAGTGTCCTGCTTAAGTGTCATGATACTGCACACTCTGAGGTTCAGCCAGCTGCTTTGGTGAAACCCACATTGGATGTCATCAATGGAGTCATACAAATGGGTAAAATAAATAGGCAACTTAGTGAATTTGAACTCAGTCTGGGTTGGGATGGCCGTTGCAGGAGGGTACTAGAGGGGCAGAAGTGGGAGTGGCAGGTGTTCTTCTCAGTGGCATTTGCCAGGTATAGATTAGGGCCACAATGTGTCCACTGTAGTCAGTTGGCAATCCTCAGGAATGGGGTCCAGCTAGGAGGGGAAGAGCTGCCATGGTCTAGGGGAGGAAGCCTGAATTTTCAAAGTCTAGGGCTAGGGTTTCAGTGAGAAACTGAAAAGATGGTGGGAAACCAAGGCCCACATAAGATGATGGTGAAAAATCTAAGCCTTCCTCATGGGGCAGAGTGGGAACATTAGGACCAGATGCTTTTGTGGCATCTAGGGACTGAGTCTGTCTTATTTCCCAGTAGACCCTCTTCTCCAGTAGCTATGACAGATTGTACTTTCCAAAGATGGCTGCAGTAATATCTCTCATCTCACATGCTTATTTTACACTGTAACTTTAACACTCCTCTCATGGAGAGGTGGAATCTATGTTCCCTCCCTTTGCATCTTGACATGTTTGCGACTGTGGAAGAAGTCATGCTATATGTCTTCTAAGACTGGGTCAAAAATGGTACCATGGTTTCTACCTTACTCACTGGAATGTTCATGCCAAAGCCCTGAGATGCCATGTATACAGCTTGACTTCCCTGAGATTGCCATGATGGGAGGAAGCCCAACTGGTCCATATGGAACATCCACAGGGAGAAGCCCTGAGACTGCATGAAGAGAGATTTCTGGCCAGTTCCCAGTTTGTCAGTTTCCCCACTATTTCAGCTCTCACCACCAACTGACTTCAACTGCATGACAGACCCCCAAGCCACAGCCACCCAGTAGCTTCCCAAATTCCTGATCCAAACAAAATATGAAAGATAATAAAATGATTGTTGTGGTTGGAAGCCACTACCACTAGGCTGGTAGTGGCCAGCCTAATGGTAGTTACCATGATTTGTTATTCAGCAATAACTGGAACCATGGGAAACCCAGTTCTTATAGCTCAGGTGGTGCTGGGATCACTGGGAACAGGTATGAACACCTGGGCTGCATTGGGACGAATAAACCCAAGGTCAGACCCTGATGCTTGCTTATGTTTGGAGAAAGCCTCATCTAGCATGGCATCTTGTGAGTATGTAAAAATTCAAGAAGGTCCAGTTGGCTAACATTGAGAAGGTCCCAAATGAGAGTGCAAGGTATCCCAACAGGAGGTGGAATGTATTAGTATTCAGATATCCAGGCGCATTCAGTCCATGCATCAGACTGGTGTGCAGGGACAGAGATCAGGTGTGATAGTGGTTCTCGTGAGGTGTGGTTAAGTATTGAATGAGGTGAATCTGAGCATGCAGACTAGTTGTAGCACATAGAAGGTTCTCAACAAATACTGAGCTATTATGATTATATTATTACAGACTTTTTCTTCTTCAAGAGGTTGTTGTTGCCATTATTGTTACTATTTGGCCTACCAGTGTAGGCAGAGCCATGGTTCTAGAGAGTCGGCATTAATTAACCGTAGACAAAGACCACAGTGTTCCTATTCAAAGCCAAGTCTCATAACTCTAACAATTCAGAATTCACAGCTTCCAAATGATACTGTAGTAGTTCATTCACTTCCTCACTGAGGTAGGAAAGCAGGTGTTCTTAATGTCTCCAATTTCCAGATGAAGAAACTCCAATTTCCAGATAAAGCCCAGAAAATCCATTGATGTCTAAAAAGCTTACAACTAAGAAGCAGCTGAATCAGAACTTAAATTCAGAGCCTCCAGTTTCAAATTAGGTCCTGTTTTCTCTATGCACTCCTCTGTGTTGACGCATAAGACCTAAGTTCCTCAACTCCCTCTTGGCCAGAGACCAGAGCACGGCTGAGCCCACTCATAGCCGCAGGCCAGGTGGTCCCCGCCATGCCGAGTGGAGGCGGGAGAGGCTGGGCGCCTGGCAGGTGACAGTGCTTCCTCACGCTTCACAACTGCTAAGACAAAAGGAAGGCACTCTGGGTGGGGACAGTAGCTGCTGCCAACCCAGAAGTAGTTCAGTGGTATAAGGGAAGTGGCCTCCTGCCCTCAGGGCCTTGGACGGCGCCGTGCTGTCCAAGTCCAAGCCATTTCACAAAACGACCAAGTTTGTGAAAGAGCAGGTTTCTGTGAGTGTGAAAGTGGATCCAGATGAACATTCTCTTCCAAAGTCTTCGTGGAGCTTCCCCAGTGGGAATTTGGTGTCTTCTCCCCGTGTCACTGCAGACACGTTTCCCTAAGTTTAGTCTTGTCACATGATAGTGCCTGCTTTTAAAGTTGCCCATATGTGAACCACACGCTCGCTCTCTCCCTCCTCATGGTGTTAAAATGTGGGCAGGTGAAACACTCCTCCCAGCTGAAATCCTTGTCGTGTTAGAACTATGTGTCCATTCTGTCCCCCGAGGGAAATGGAGGTCTCTGGATTTTGGCTAAAGCCCCAAAGCAGAGTGCAGTGGGCAGTAAGTATCTGCATATCATAAAGAAAGCAACCCCTCCAGAGGGAGACCAAACAGGCCCTTTGCCCTTCACCCTGCCTACTATCCCGTGAAGTCCACATTAGCAGGAGACACAGACTCATAGCAAGGGGAATCGCTGACTGATGAGCTGAGGGCTTTTGGGGACGGGGCTGTGGCATTTGCCCTCCCCTTCTCATGGTGCCCCCTTCAGGCAGGTGAAGGAGGGCTGAGAAGAACCCTCATCAGAACTGCCCTTGGGTGTGGCCCCTGCTGTGCGCTCTTCCTGGGAGACAGGCCCTCTCTGGAATTCCTCAGCACACTCCTCCCCACAGAGCAGGAGCCAGAGCCTGTGGGATTAAGGGGGCGTGTCCTCCTGGAAGAAGAAAAAGTGCCTCCCCCTCCCTATCATGTTCCAGGTGTCCAGGCCTTCAGAATGTGTCTCTTTCCAGGGCCTGCTCCAATCTGCTTTGGGTCCTTCCCCCAAGGTGGACTGTGCTCAGCTCTGGGCAGCAGTTTGGGAAGGATGTGGGTGGATCTTGGATGTACAGTCTGGGTGGCTCACTGCCCTTATGGTGTGGAAAGCAGTTGAGGGTGGGAAGAAAAGCAGAGCAGCTTGTCGGCCAGCGACAGGGTCTGGGGAGGGGAGGAAAATCTCAGATTCAAATTCCAAGAAGACTGACCATTCTAAATGCAAACTGACCTTTCAGGCCATTGAGGAGCTCTATTTGTCAAGGTGGGAAGCTAGAACTTATTTTATTTAATAGTAATTTTGACTTGACTTGTAACTTTGAAACATTTCAATATTTGGCATTTTGGTCTCCATTTGGCTTTTGCCTTCATTGGCTCTTGCAATGTAAGGGGGACCTGCAAGAAGGGAAGCTGTCCTCTGCTCGCTGGCTGGCTGACCAAGAGGTACAGAAGAGCAGGGGTTTACCCACTGCCTCGGGAGAGGTTTGCACGCATTCCTGAGAGTTTAGGGGTAGATGCGAACCTCAAGCCTGGAGCTTGCTGGCACACTCTGAACTCAGGGCTAGCTGGGGTGTGAGCTTCCTGTGTGAGGTCCAGTGGTCCAGTCTTTAACTGAACTCTTGTCCTGGAAAGTGAGGGTTGCCATTGGGTGGCACTGAAAGGCCCCTTATGGAAGGTCCTTGGTATTTCTTGGCCACGGCCAGATGTGGGGATGTGTCTTCTCAGCAGTCACTACCTAGGGGATACAATCAACCCAGTGCTCTCTTTTGGTGGCCAGATGGCAACAAAACTGGTGTATCAGATATGTAATCCTCCCCTCCCTCAGCTCAGAAAGACTGGAGGAAATCCACTCTCGGGGAGTTTAGGCTGCTCTGATATTATAAGGATGTATGTTGGCCGAGGCTCAGAGTGAGTCCTTTGGGAACCAAAAGTCCTGAATGATGGTATTGTTGCATTTGATTGCCTCTGAGGAGTGGTCTGAAAGAAAAGAAGAGATAAAGTAGAAATGTTAAATGTTTCCAACAAAAGCTATTAGGGGAGAATTTCCTGACTCAGTATTTGTTGGCATTTTTTGAGGTTTTTTACAGACAACATAAGGTTACTCTTTCTTATGTGTGTGGTTTATTTTGTTGTTGTTTAGTTTTTCTTTCAGCTTATTGGTTTTCATTGATGAGAGTGTTGTGCAATCCAGGAGCCCAGGCATTGCCAGGAAAAGAGGGGAGCCATTCGGTGACCGCTCATGCTCAGTGCCAGCGGAAGCCTGAGCGTGGTCCTTGCTATCCTGGCCTCTGCTGAAGTTTGACCCACCCTCATCTAAACACATCAGAGCTGTTCTCTTGGCAGCCTCCAGTCCTGGGAGTGTTTTCCTTCCCACTCCTGTGGAGCACTGGCTTATTAACCCACACACCATGCAACCCCCGACTTCTGTGGAGCAGTGAATTGTGTCTTCCTCAAATATATATGTTGAAGTCCTACCCCCACTACCTCAGAATGTGATGTATTTGGAGAGAGGATCTTTACAGAGGTGGTCAAGTTAAAATGAGGTCACTAGGGTGGGCTTTAATACAATATGACTGGTGTTCTTATGAAAAGGATAAATTTGAGGACAAACCCACACACAGGGAGGACACCATGTGGAAGACAAAGGCAGAGGTTGGGGAGATGCTTCTATGTGGTAAGTAAAGTCAAAGATTGCACACATCTTTGAACATCAAATACGACAGTTTGGCATTTGAGAAAACAGCAAAAGCGGGAAAGTCACTATCACCTTCCCTTAGCCCTTTTCTCCAGAAGTAGGTCATAAAATCTAGAAAGAATTTTCTGAGCTTTCCCTGCAGCAGATCATAAGACCTTTATGTGAGAGGTGCCCTCCCTATAGCTGGAGGAAAGAAACATCCTTATCTCTGAGGACAGGGACACAGAAGAATCTGAACAAACAGGACTTGCTAAATTTCTCCCCCCTCCCCCCCACCAACTCCGTTTATTACCATTAGGTAATAATGGTACCTCATGGTACCTTTGTCCAATCATACTTCTCTGCAATTATCCACTTCTTCACCAAGCTTAGGATAACATTACAGACGTTTCCCTCTTTTTTTGGGTCTTCATCTCCAAAGGTTATGCTGTGTAAAACTTACATGAAATAAATCTGCCATGCTTTTCTCCTGTTAATCTGTCTTTTGTTATAGGGGCCACAGTCATGAACCCAACAGGGGAAAAAAAGATATTTCTTGTCCCCTGAAGACTTTTAGCCTCCAGGACAGTGAGATAGATAATAAACTCCTGTTTTTTACCCACCCTGTCAATGATACTTCATTACAGCAGTCCTACCAAACTGATACTATACTAGTTAAATAACTTGGAATTCTCAAGTTGGCTTTCTCTTCCTCTTTATGGTTTTCCTCTCCCCTTCCCCTTGCCTTCCACTCTACTATGTTGGATTAGGTCATGCTCTGGAGCCAGATTGGTCAACTCAGAGCTCTGCCATTTACTAGTTGTGTGTCCATAAGCAATTTGTGCCTTTGTTTCTCCATCTATAAAATGGGAATAATAAGAGTAACTCCCACTTCTTAGAATAAAGGAAATAATTGATGTAAGGCGCCTAAAATAGTGCCTGCCTTGCAGGGTAGAAATTCCCCGTCACTGTGCACAATTCAAGTATGTAAATGTCAAGGGTACTGAGTGGCTACTCTGAACAAACCCAGTGGTGTCAGTATTGAAGGAATAGATTCCAGATTAATAGAAGACATTGTTTCTGTTGAGCTGTTTCACTCCTGGGATTTATGATGTAATTGGAGACATGAGACACTTAGAGGAAACAGTTCATAATGCAAGGCATGACGTGATTACAGGATCGCAGGATCAGCATGCTGGCTCTGGCAAGCGTTTCTGACCCTGACAGCACCTGAGAACCCTTGAGGGTGCTTTGAAAATAGACCACTGCCTGGGCCTTTTCCCTAGACCAGTTAAACAGAATTTCTGAATCTTGAATTAATTGGTGAACCCCCCTTTGCCTCCATTTCCTCATCTGCAAAATTAGGGCAATACTTTACCTCAAATCTATTGCTGTGAAAATAAAGAGTGAATGCATGTAAATGCTTGTAATAGTGCCTGCCACATAAATATTCAAACATGAATACCCAGTAGACGCTGCTGAAGCTTTTCAGAATGTTGATGCCTATTCACTTGGAAAACTCTCAGAACGACTTTCTCTGCTGTCCTTGTCGTGTGAAGGCTGTGGCAGTTTTAGAGTGCTTGAAACTAGCGCTCCTTGTTGGGTAGCATAGGAGGACAAGGTCCTTCAGTTGTTTACTTAAGTTGGTGCACACAATTTAGAGACATTTTAAAGGAATATTGCAGTCAACAGCTCCACAAATAATGCTGCAGAAACACAAAGATGAGCTGGCTGGGCCAGTGGAGGAAAGGCAAATGGGTTCTCTGGTAGATTCAGGAGGAAAAGTGATCCCAGAGCTTGAAGGTTTAGGATATTAAAGACAATGGGTTTTTGCTAAGTGCTAGGCCTTATACATGGATGATTTTATTTAATTCTTACACCAAATGGATGGTTGCTATTATCCATTCCCACATTACAGATGAGGGATGAAGGCCCAGAGGGGTTAAGTAACTTGCCTGAAGGTGGTAGACAAATGATTTAAATCCAGGCTGTCTCCAGATCTGCTCTCTTAATCACAGCATCACAGCCTCTGGACCCACGTAGAAGACCCTGTGGCTGAATCAACGGGTGGGTCACCTCAGATTCATCCTTCATCCTTTCCTCTTTAACTATTTTTCTTCTGTTTTGATCACCTCCTCTTGAAAGGGATGGATTTCCATCCTAGGGATGCAGGCATGGCTGAACGAGATACGATACCTGACACTGGACAGATGGTATGAACGGTGGTTTATTTATACATATGTTCACTCAAAGCCCCAGGAGGAGGACACCTCATGCGTGCAAGGCCACATGGCTGCTGCGCTTGGAAACGGAGGGAACAAGCAGAGGCAGGCAAGCTTTGCAGTATCAGGAGAGTGGTGTGCCCCCTGATTTGTGAGGGAGAATGTGGTTACCTTGTTTGAATAATTCCTTGGTCTGGCAGGGAACTGAAGCCCACTACTCAGGGGTAAGCAGGAACTGTACCTGGCTGCTGCTTTTTTTTTTTTTTGGGATGGAGTTGCTCTTGTCGCCCAGGCTGGCGTGCAATGGCACAATATGGGTTCACTGCAACCTCTGCCTCCTGGATTCAAGTGATTCTCCTGCCTCAGCCTCCCAAATAGCTGGGATTACAGGTGCCCGCCAACATGCCTAACTAATTTTTGTATTTTTAGTAGAGATGGGGTTTTGCCATGTTGGTTAGGCTGGTCTCAAACTCCTGACCTTGTGATCTGCCTGCCTTGGTCTCCCAAAGTGCTGGGATTACAGGTGTGAGCCATCACACCTGGTCTCTTTTTCTTTTCTTTTCTTTTTTTTTTAAGAGATGATGTCACCCAGGCTGGAGTGCAGTGGTATAATCATAGCTCACAGCTCACTGCAGCCTCAAACTCCTGGGCTCAAGTGATCGTACTGTCTCAGCCTCCTAAGTAGTTGGGACTACAGGTACAAGCCACCATGCCCAGCCCTGTCTGATCTCTGATAAAGAGTGTTGTATGGCTAGAAAACCTTATCCTTGGGAGTGGAGTGAGGAGGGGAACTCGCATCTAGGTCATTTGGGGCCTGCCATACTTTGCCAGATGTCAAGGCAGCACGTAATATTGGGTGTTGACTTTAGGTCTTACATCATACCTTCTTCTTTTGTCTTCATCCTTTCCCCCACTTCCTGTGCTTTCCTTCTCTCTCCTCTCATTCTTAGGCAATGGGTTTAAGGTCAACAACACAGGCCTGGGCTCAGATTCTTGCCCTATCACTGACCAGCTGTGCAGTTATAGGTGAGGTTCTCAAGATCTCTTGGCTTCTGCCTTCTTATTCCTAGAAATCAGAAAATATAAGTCCCTTTAAAATGCATCTGTTTCGAGATCTAAATGAAAGCCTGAAAAGCACTTTTATCACAGTGAAAAGTGCTCAATAAATGTCAGCCATGCTCATTTAAATGGCCTGACTCTGGTAGTGACATCTGGGGCCAAAGGGTAGCTCTTGATAGCTGTATCTGAAAGCCCATTTCAGGATGAGGCAGTGTCAGCTCTGTTAAGGTGACAGGATTGGGCCTGAGCTCTTAGAAACTTGGCCTCAATAAGACTCTAGCTGAGGTATCTTTTCTTTCTCAAGAATCTCAAGGTCTTAGGCCAGCACAGCCTGTGCACTCATGCTTACAAAAAAAAAAAAAAAAAAAAAAAAAAAAAAAAAAAAAAAAGACCCAAAACCAAACAGAAAAACGCAGCAACAATAGCTGTTTGGACCCACATGTCACTCTCTTATCTCCCACTGATGGCCTGTGCCAGTACAATCAATTGTTCCACTGTCCCATTTGGTAACTTGGAAACTGTTTGTGCTGAGGATCTATGATATGCACTTTGGCTGGAACTCATGTCCTTTTGGAGGTGAGGAGGGAGAAGAGGAAAGCAAGATGACCTGGTTGGGGACAGGCAATTCTCTAAATGCTGGCATAAAGGGATTGAGTTCTTGAAAGCAGGTAACTAGAAAGAGAATATTGTTCTACTTCCTTTTTTTTTCTTTATTCTCTGGGTTCACATTTCTAAGATCTTTAATTTTCAAAACTTAAACAAGAAAGTGTATTAATCTTAAATGTCTCCCATTAATCATCAAGTCCAGCCCAGTGACGAGAGATAGATGACTCACTTCCACAGTGGATTTCTTGGTAATGGTGGGTCAAGGTTTGCCCCTCCATTTCCCCTCCTGTCTCGCTAATGGAGAAAGCTTCCCCTTAGGAAGTACCCGTCTTGGAGCAATTTGTCAAGGGAAAATTGCAGGTGGGAATAGCCACTGACATGAAAATATTTCTCTTAGGGAAACAAGGTGAGTAGCATAGCATGGTGATTATAAGCATAGGCCCTACCTTTGAGAGTTGTTGTAGGATTAAATTACAGAATTAAATAAAGCACATAATTCAGTGTGGGACGTAGTAAGTAGGTCTGCGATAAATAGTGAATACTTACTACACCCCTTTACATGCCAGACACTGTACTGAGGACTTTTGCCATCATTTGAGCCTCATCATATTTTATTGACTGAGCTATTATTTCCCTCTGGCTTGCAGACGCAGAAGCCAAGATGCTACGTGATTTGCTCAAGATCACAGAGCTAGGAAGAGACAGAACCAGGATTTGTACCCATGTAATCGGACTCTGAATTGCATGTTCCAATCACTACACATGCTGCTGTCTCGGTGAACAATGACTCTTACTATGAAACAGGAGGCAAAATGAGCTTGCTGCCATGAGGATAGAGCCCAGGATGTTGTCCTGTATGTTGTAGAGTGATGTATCCTCTTCTACCCCAATGACCACTGGGGTCCCTGTAGGCAAATTAGGGGTGATTAGCCATAAGGAATAAATCCAGCCACTCCACTGTTTTTGCTGACTGATACTCAAAAGTTCTTTTCTAGAAACTTGAAATTCCACAATATCAGTAGGGAGGAATGAGAGGTTACTTTTAGTTCCCCAGGCAGCATGCCAAAGGTTAAGACGCTCTTTAAACAATTTTAAAGAGTTACCCTTTCTGACCCTGACAAATCTCATCCTATAAATGTCAGATATGTTGCTCTGCCACACAGCAGGTGGTCTGTCCCCAACTCCCAGTTAATGCTGGGCCCTGGCAAAGTCAGGAGGTCGTGCTGTGGGTTCTACAGAGGGGCCTGTCCAGATGTGGATGCCCTGGGTCTTGGGAGAGGGCTTCCAGAATGTGGGGCAGGAGGTAGTGCTGAAGGACAGCTTCAAATTCTGGGAATACTTGCAACAGTGAAAAGGCAAGTCTATTTTCATGTGGTTGAAGACAGTCCTACCCTCTAAGACCATCTGCAGATGTGAGTCTGGCAGTTTCTATGAAATGTCTTTGTCCCCAACTGGCAGAATCTAGAAAAACCCTGTGGGGTTGGAATGACCCAATTTGCTGACTCCGAAGCCAGGCTTTGGTTATCATGCAGGCAATTCTGTCTTCACGCAGTTGCATGCGGGTGAGGCTGGAGCAGACAGCATGTTCCAGAACACCTTAATGATGTCAGGACGCTTTTCATTGCTCATCTATCACATAACAGCTCAGATTTGCAATGTGCTACCCGCATTCTCCCTTGAGCACAGACAATGCATTCTTTCAACAGTGTGCGGTTCCATGGGAAGGGCTCTGCTGAAAGTGAAGTGGTGGGGTCCAGAGCTGCCCCTCTGGGAAGAAGGGGTGTGGGGGCAGGTGGGGACCAGATGCCTGGCCACAGCTGAGCTGGGGATGAGCACATGGAACAGCCACTTCTGGTTACACTTACTCATTTCTCTGTGCTGAAAGGTGTCATATAAATGCTAAGTAGAACAGAGAGATGGGGCCTATCTATTTGCATTTTGTCTAATGTGAGCAGATGCAGATAGAAAAGAGGCTTAGCCACGGCCGTTCACCTGCCCGCTAGGCCTTCCGTCCAGTTCATTTCAATGCCTCCCATATCAGTTCCACTCCAGCGCTGCAGCAGACATGGCATGGGGTGCAAAAGGGGGACGTGCCCTCTGTCCTCAGTGGGTTCGCAAAACTTGTGAAAGAGACAGGTTTAACCACAGGAACCATCTGAGGACCATACAACCCAGCATATGGCTCCATGGTAAGTCATGGGGAACAGATGAAATGCTGGAGGAGGTCGTGGAAGAGAGGACCATGCGTGGATGGACAGGAAGACTTCTTAGGGGAAACAGACTGGACTTGTCCTGTGAAGCTGGCCAGCAGGTAGGGGGGCAAAGATGGTGAGCATCAAGGGTCTACGCCCTGTTCCAGACCCTCACATCTGCTATTCTGCTGACATACTCCCCTCCTCTCTTTCAATGGTTGGGACACCCTCATCAATTAGGACTTGGCTTAAAAGACTTCCATGAGGGCCTCCTCAACTGTTCTAAGTAGGAGCACTCTGTGCTGCATTATTCACTATCACAGTATTCTATTTTTTTCTTCCTCTGCTTAATACGATGCGTAATTAGATATTTGCTTGTTTCAGTCTTCCCCATTGCGTTTCAGCCACCACCCAGCCATGTGTCTGCTTCATTCACTATTGTATTCATAGACATGCACAATGCCTGGAGCCTAAGCGGTACTCAGTAAATACTTGTTGAATGAATGAGTGACCTTTGAGGAAAGCCTCATTTAGCAAATGTATTTGTTGGCCAGTTGAATCCAAGCTCTTGTTTTATATTCCAGAAAGAAAACCTGCAGATTCCATTGATCTGGCATGGAGCTGGATGTTTTTCAGGAAGAAGAGTTTTCATTAAAACACAACCATAACAAAGCAAGAAAAAAGAGCAATTGATGTAAGCATGCCAGTCAGGTCCACATGTCAAGAAACAGAATAAAAAGAAATAAAAATAGACAAACAATTGTAAATTATACCAAGGCCCTGCATAAATATGACTTGTTATTATGCATAATACAACACATGGCATTTTAGTCTTGGAACCTGTCCAGTGTGGTTTATTATTGGAAGAATTGGGTGAATCTTGTTAAAAAACAGCTTCACCTAAAATTTGATCCCTAGATATGAACCCAGGGGACAATGTTAGAGGGAGTTTCCAAATATGGTTTTAAGTAAGGAGTTGTGGAGTTCTCATTTCATCCTCTTCAAAACTTCTTGTTTTGAATGGATGAGTAGATGGCATTGTTCTCCTTTTTAAAAACAATTTTTTTGCTTGGTGAAGACCAGAAGAATCATGCCAGCTCTAATGCAGGAGAGAAATATATTTTTAAAAATAAATATCCTTGGCTATACAGTTTATTGCCTTTCTATTCAAATTTAGTCTGAGCAATATATAATTTTAATTATAGAAATTAGATGTTAAATATCAGAAATATCCTTACATTTCTTGAGTTAACAAAAATGATCTTCCTTTACTTGTGTAAAATTTCATTTGGAAAAAGAGAACAGAGAGTAAAGAGATGGAGTAAAAAGATGTGCATTTGTAATGCTGGCTCTGTGCAATCAGTATCTTGATAACTATATTTTATACAAACTCTCCAGCAAAACCAGAGAGTCAAGATGTTTTAGGAATTACTCCTCCCCACTCCTCCACCCTCACATTCCACCACTGGGAGTCAAATTGTCTGTGGAAAAATACATCCGAATATTGAAAACGGCCTTCTGATTGAACTGTGGTGTATTCTTGAAGCTGCCATGCAGGAGTCTCATTTAGCAAATGCAAGAGTTTAAAAACCCCACAGATCAGGTACTTTATGATTTACAGAAGAGGAAAAATAACGCTGGTGGTTTGAGTTTTAAAGCACTTTGTCAGGACTGCCTATGATCTTCTTAATACTGACAAAGAATAATGACTCATATTTCTAACCATTATGGTTGGGTTGAGGTGAGGGTCAAAAGCTGGGCTGTATGAGATACTGGTTCCTAGCCGGTCCCCATCCTCCTCATCCCCACTGTTCTCTGGGCTGAGTCTATACTCAGGCAGAGGAGAGATAATTGCTATAGTCAAACTCAGGATTGCTGTGAGGGACCTCTTTCTTCTTTTCTTTTCTCTTTTCTTTTCTTTTCTTTTCTTTTCTTTTCTTTTCTTTTCTTTTCTTTTCTTTTCCTTTCTTTCTTTCTTTCTTTCTATCTTTCTTTCTTTCTTTCTTTCTTCTTTTTCTTTCTTTCTATTTATTTATTTTTTTTGAGATAAGGCCTCACTCTTTCACTCAGGCTGGAGCGCAGTGGTGTGATCATGGCTCACTGCAGCATTGACCTCCTGAGCTTCAGTGGTCCTCCCATTTCAGCCCCCCTAGTAGCTAGGACTACAGGTGCACATCACCACAACCAGCTAATTTTTTCTCTGTGTATTTTTTGTAGAGACAGGGTTTCTCCATGTTGCCCAGGCTGGTCTGGAACTCCTGGGCTCAGGTGATCCACCTGCCTTGATCTCCCAAAGTGCTGAGATTATAGGTGTGAGCCACCATGCCAGGCCAGGATCTATTTCTTTTGTACCCTGGTTTACTTCCGGGTGTTGTATGCAGGACACTGATCAACCCTCACATTCTCTGCCTACAGTGTATATAACTGTGTTCAAAGGGCCTTTTCCCAGAGCCAGACTCTAAACCTTGGATATATACAGATGCCCAAATGCTGTAAAGTACTATAGAGTACAGATCATTATATAGTATGAATATGATCATTTCCAAAAAGCAATGTGATTTTAAAACTTGCTTTATTGCCTAAGCTCTGGAATTGATTATTTTTCAATCTTGTTTGGATACCTGTGTTATCTTGGTCTATTTAAATTAATAAGAATGATGGTTATGAATAATGTGCTGTCATTAACATTTACTTGGATGTCAGAGAATGGATGTTGGCAGTGGGGATATTTGTGTGGATGCAGAGCCTGGGACTCATTCCTTCTTACTCACTACCTTTAGAACTTACTCGTCCTTCTACTGCAGAGGATTGCACTCTAAAAGGGTAGATCTCTCAGTCTGGGAAGTGGAATCTCCGATGTGGAAATCAAAGAGACCGTATGCCTTCTAGCTTACCTTCCTGAAGAACTGTCAGACACTTAACAAATTTTTAGGCTTGTGTGCAGCATCAGGACAACAGGAATTATATGAGTAGATAGAAGGCATTAGGCTCTAGCATGCATTATTTTTAAGCCAGAGAATTAAACTGAAAGAAAACTGAGAAGAGAAAAACAAATTGATGAAATAGCATTGAAGATTGAGAAACAGATCAGTACACATGTTACTTGGACATGTATGTTAAAAGTGGTATAAAAATCAGTGGGGAAAAGATAACTTACTAAATTAATGGCGTTGGAACAATTTCCAGGGAGAAAAAAATTGCTGGATTCGTTTCTCATACCACACACAGAAATAAACATAAGAAACAAAGTTATAAAAGAATGAGAAGAAAATACTGGATTTCTTCACTACTTCTAGAGTGAGAAAACTCTTTAAAATACCAATAAGTATATCCTATAAAGAAAAATATTTATCCATTTGAGTATATAAAGTGTAAAATTAAAACAGGAAGGATGAGGCAGGGAGAGAATTTATACTAGGTATTACAGGCAAAGGATTAATGTCCGAACTATATGAAGGAAGAGGGTGGGAGGAGGGTGAGGACAGGTAAACTACTTACTGGGTACTACGACGATTACCTGGGTGACAAAATTATCTGTATACCAAACCCCTGTGACACACAATGTACCCATGTAAGAAATCTGCAGATATACCCCCTGAACCTAAAAGTTGGGAAGAAAATAAAAGAAAATATAAACATTCAAAAAAAGAGAGATAATACATAAAAAAGAAGCCACTTTAAAAATAAGCAAAGAGCAGAGAAAGACAATTCAAACAGGAATAAATCTAAATGGCAAATAAACACATTAAAAAACTTTCTATCGTATTGGTAATCAGCAAAATGCAAATAAAGACAAGGAGATACCCTTTTATAGCCAACAAACTGGCAAAATCAAAATGGTTAATGACATAAACTATTGGTGAGAAATGGGAGTTTACATTAGCTTATTAGTATGGTTCATGAATGTAGTCAACTCTCGAGAGCAATCAGCAGTTTTTGGTAAAATCTTTCATAGGTATAATGTATGACTCAGCAGTTCTACCCCTACATCTCCTTGTTTGTAGAGGTGAAGAATTGGAAACAACCCAAGTGTCTAGTCAGTACAGAATAGGAGTGGTTTTCAAGATATTTAGCAATAAAATAGGTACAGGCACCAACCAATCACAGCATATGCTGTTCATAGAGTGGGGCAAGGTCCTGCCAGATCAGGGCAGAGTGTTTGGGGCAATATTTTAATAACAGGAATGGCTGTACTGGTGAGGATGCCTGAATTTTCCTGGGTTATTTAGAGTGGAAGTCAAGGGAAGGGATTCTGGATTCAGATCTTCTGGGGCTGAATTCTAGCTCTGTGGCTTAAGAGCTGTAAAACCCTGGGCTGATTCCTGTTTCTCTCTTGCTTTACTTTCTGTCTTATATGCAACAGGGATTATAACAACGTCTTCCTCATGGACTTGTTATGATGATTGAGATAATACACAAAAAGCTTTTAGAATACTTCCTGGCACATCATAAGCTCTCAATATATGTAGTAGGAAAATAGAAATGGATAAATAAAATGCACTGTATACTAATGGATAGAATATCCCACAGCAATTAGAATGAATGAACTGTATGCATTAACCTGGATAAAGTTCAAAAACAATGTTGATTGAAAAAGAAAGGCTTCAAAAAGATCAATTTATATTATTTATGAATGCATATGAGAAATTAAAAGAGAAACATGGACCAGGGAGATACCCATCAAATTCATGATATTGATTATTTCTTGAGAGGAAGAGGAATGTGATTGGTGAGGAATACAAAATGGATTTCAATCTTCTCAGTAATTTTTTAAATCTAAAAATAAAAAGTTCCAAAGCAAAATGACAAAAACATCAGCATTTGTTGAGTAATGGTTTGACATTTATAATATTCTCTGAACTTTTCTGTATCTTTCATCTCTAAGAAAAAAAGAAAGAAGGAAGGAAGGAAAGAAAGGGAAAGAAAAAGAGAAAGGAAGGAAGGAAGGAAAGAAAGAAGGAAGGAAGGAAGGAAGGAAAAAGAAAGGGAGAAAGAAAGGAAGGAAGATGTTGGGCTAGATATCAGGAGATCTGAGTGCTAGTACCAGTTTTGCCTCTAATTAGCCATGTGACTTTGAGCTAACCACTTAAATCTTTCTAGATTTCAACTTCCTCTACTGGAAAATCAAGTTAAGAATAATATTTACCTTAAGGGAGTGTTTTTGAGAATCCAGTGAGATTTGGGGCATAGTTCTGTAAATGCTAAAGCTCTACTCAAAGTTAGTTAAAATAAAATTGGGTTGGTGGATTAATAATTCCCGAGACTTCTGTAGCTCTGATGGCCTGTGGCTAGTGGAGGTATTTTGAGGAAGAAGCGGGGCTATGTATATAAAGTTCTTAGCTCAGGGACTGGCACCTCGCTTGGAGCAGAGACTGCTGGATGCCTACTCAGTATCAATTCTCTCCTTCCTCACTCACAGGTTCTGATTTTATTCTGGTTGATGATGGGCCTAGAAACAGAGACATATTTCCTAGCCTCCTGTAAGTAGGAGTTGTTTGTTGGGTTTCCAGAAATCTTCAAGAATCCTGCCTCAACTGGGAGAGCTACGTGTTTTGCCTTTCCCTTTTTCCTGGTTCTCTCCTAAAAAGCAGAAATGGTGGCTGGCGTTCCAACAGCTGTCTTGGACCATGAGGTGACCTTTGAGGATGAAAGCCACAGCTAAGTATGATGGCAAAGAAAGATAAAAAATCACCTGGTCTTCAGTAACTGTGGAACTTCCATTATAGCCTGGGGCTGCCCACCTCAAGACCTCTTTTATGTGGGGGAAAATAAATTTGTATATCATTAAGTCACTTATGTGGGCTACTGTTATATGCAGAGGAACCTAATCCTAACTGATACATTTTTGTTATTCTGAAGATGCTTATTCTCTTCCTATGTGTTTTGACTAGGTAAATGGGTAAAAAATGAAAATAATAGTAAGGACACCTGTTGCTCTGCCAGCTATGTAAGGAAAGAAAGCCCTCAATTGCTCTCTCCCTGCCTCACTGACCTGTTTTGTTGCTATGAAGATTGTCAAGGACATGCCTCCAGAGGAGACAAACTCAAGGAAGGCTCTGCTGTGTAGCAGTCCCATGGCCCTGGGCTGTTCTTAGCTCTCATTGTGCCATTCACATTGGTGAGTGGGGAGGAGCCCTTCCCCCAGTAGTCTTAGATGGCGAGCATTAAACTTGTTGCCCCTGGTCATACTCAAAGGCAAGACCACAAAAGAACACAAGATAGCTCTGCCTAAAAGTGGAGAGGAGAAGAAAGAACATGATTCATGTTTGTCAAATCTTGCATTTATTATGTAGTCCAAAGCTTTCTGTGGTCTGATACTGCAAATTGCAATTTGTACTCTGTAGGAAAAATATTATACCAGTCATAAATAAGTACTAATCAATACTAACCAGTAAGCAAGACCTCATTCAAACTTTGGCCATGTGGAGAGCTAGAGGATCATTTTTTAATGTAGCAGAGAAAAGAGAGAGAGACACAAGATGTTCCCCATAAGCTTTAGTAGTAAAGAGGATATAAAAGGAATCCACCAGCCCCTTGGAGCCATGTGTGATAAGCAAGGTCCCAAATGAGAAATTCTCTGAAACTTAATGTGATAGTTCCAGCAATTTCACTCGAGATACAGATGTTAGGGAAGTGGGTTAAAAGGGGAATAAAAAAGAAGGAAAAAGAGACACAAAAATTCAGAGAAAGCAAAAGAGGGGAACATAAAAAAATGAAAGAAAAAAGCAAAGAAAAAGAAAGGAAAGCGAAATGGACAAGGGAAAGAAAGAAAAAGAAAAAAAGAAAGAAAAATGAAAGTAAGAATGAACAAAAGAAAGAAAAGAGAAAGGAAGGAAAGAAGGAAGAAAGAAAAGGAAGGAAGGAAGAAAGAAAGAGAACAAGCTTAGAAACCCTTCGCTGAAACTTTTTCTACCTCCTGAGTCAAATAAAAGCTCTTTCTTGGCAGTGGGTTTGTGTGCGAGGTGTGGTGACTTGAATTCAGGAAAGAGCCCGAGAGAAGTGTGCTTCTTCTACCGAGAGCAGTAGAACCCTTAGCATGTCTTCCTGCATTTATAGGCAGCCAGGGAACTCCAGGCCATTTTCCATGGTGCTCACCTTACCTTCAGGGGGTAACTCAAACCTCAGTCCTGGGCAGCCTCATCTGGGTTTTAATTCCGATACTACCATTTATGAGCAGCGGGCCATTGGGGAGGTCGCTTAACTACTTGCAGTCTGCTTTTCCTTGTTTCCAAATCCTGGGATTATCACCCCTCCCTTGAAGAATTGTTGGAGAGAATGGAAGGGCCATTGTGCATGAAAATTATTGGCAGAGGGCTTGACCCAGAGGAGCACTTCCATAAATGAGACACCTGCCTCGTGCGTTTCTTCTCCCTCACTCTGGTCAGATGTTATCGGAGGTGCCCTGGGCTGCATTGGTGAGATTCTCCCTGGCTCTGGGGTCATGGGTGAGAATAACAGGCAGAAGAGTGCAAAGGGCAGGACATGGCATGGGGAGCTCCACCCAGTGCCAGCAATAGGGGTGCAGATCTATAAAGAATTGCAAAACAATGACAAATCAACTAAAATGAGATCTGTTTTTGGTTTTTTGTTTTTGTTTTCCTGAGACACTGTCTCACTCCCTTCGCCCAGGCTGGAGTGCAGTGGCGCAATCTCAGATCGCTGTAGGCTTCACCTCCCAGGCTCAAGTGATCCTCCCACCTAAGCCTCCTGAGTAGCTGGGACTACAGGTATGCACTACCATGCACAGTATATTTTTGTATTTTCTGTAGAGATGTAGGCTCACTATGTTGCTCAGGCTGGTTTTGAACTCCTGGGCTCAAGCAATCCACCCACCTCAGCCTCCCAATGTGTTAGGATACAGGCTTGAGCCACCACGCCTGGCCTCTTCAAACACTGCATACAGCCCCTGAGATCTGTTTTTTACTAGCACCATGTACCCCCACTTCTAAATAATGTCATAATAAAAACTCTTCCCTGACAAAATTTTTAATGATCTAAATGTTAAACGATAGCTGTGGTTACTGTTGAGTTTTAGTACTCTATAGGCTTCAAATCAGCACATTGTAATTCTTTACCTTTTTTTTTTTTTTTTTTTTTTTTTTGGAGTGCAGTGGCGCAATCTCGGCTCACTGCAACCTCCACTTCCCAGGTTTAAGTGATTCGCCTGCCTCAGCCTCCCGAGTAGCTGAGATTACAGGCACACGCCACCATGCCCGGCTATTTCTGTACTTTTAGTGGAGATGGGGTTTCATCGTGTTGGTCAGGATGGTCTTAATCTCCTGACCTCGTGATCCACCTGCCTTGGTCTCCCAAAGTGCTGGGATTACAGGCGTGAACCACCGCACCTGGCCAAATTATTTACCTTTTAATAAATATGTCTTATATGGAAGTTAATCCAGAAACTTCCTGGTTATGTGAAAATAAGCGCTTATTTGAAGAGTCAGTTCATAATGGCTTGGAATTCTTTGAGCTCGCGTTGCCTGCCATTTGTTTCTTCCATGCTTATTGTGCTGAATATTCCTATAATAGATTTGAAAAAAAAAAAAACAATGATTGCAAAAGACAAACAGAAGTTGAATTACCTCATTTCTGACACTCAAACATTTTGAGTGTTTATTTGTGTTTAAAATTTGAAACTGAAACACTGAAAATTGGTGCGGTATGAAATTTTTGTTAAGTGCAAATTTTAGTTCATACATAAAATATTTTACTGAATGTAAATCATAGCTTTAAAATGGAAATGCACTATTATTTTAAAATTATAATTATTCCTTTTAAAACTAAATAATAAATCCAGTAAATAAAATATTACCACAATGGCATGATTTCACAGCTGCCTGACTTGTATTTTTTGTAGACATTTTGGTTTTATTAAAATTTACTTAGAAGTCGCCAGACAATTCTTTATATAAAATAATATATTATAAAGAAAGGATCAAAGCTCATGCTGTAAGGTGGATATAAAACCCTTGATTAAATAGTTGTGCCTTTCCCTTTTATGTATGTATAATAAATTTTCCCTCCCTCCCTTCCTTTCTTCCGTTCTTTCTTGCAAGGCTGGCTATATGTACAAAAATATAATAAAGAAAAATTTTCACTGCCTTTCCTGGCCACATTATTTTTAAAATTTCCAATTATTGATAGAAATAACTTTGTTGAATAGAGGAGGAGGTATTAAGGATGATCTGCTGTGGGTGTGAAATGTGGGAGATAGGCCACTGACAATAGGTTTCCCTGTCCTGAACACAGAACACCCAAAAAGGCATGTAGGTGCCAAAGCACGGGGCCTCCCAGTTGTTTAAAGAAAATACTTTTTCTCGGCTAAGGGCATTGATTTTCCACAGTCCTGTGAGCTCCAACCTTAAGGAAAATAGTAGCAGCAGTAGTCAAAACAAATAGCTTCTCCAGGCATCAGGCAGCTATTTCCATCCTTTCCTTTCCCAAATGGCCCAGACTTAGACTTCCTTCAGTCTGCTTCAGACGGTCCAATAGTTGCACCTTAAAGTCAGCCCACTCTGCAAACTGTGGAGGAAGGAGCAGCCACGTTGTAATCTTTTCTCCGTAAAGTTCATTGATTTCTTCCTGTTGCAGTGCTTTTTTCCTAATGCCCTTTTGAGACTGAATTAAACTTTAATTCTAGCTGAAGAGGAAGCGCCGGGAGGGTTGGACAGCACTGCTGCACCATCAGTGCCACCACTGGGGAGTTAATTATGCTCTAACTCTTTTGTGGCTTGGAGCTCATTACTTCCCCTTCCCCTTAGCCCCCCTTCCCTTTAGAGCTGTTTAGTTATTTCCAGCTGAAGTTGCTCATCGCCTGGAAGAGTCTCCTAGGACTCAACTGCTTACCAAACAATAACTGGAGCTCTTTCTGTCCTGCTATAAATGCTCTACTTCACTGGAGATGTTTCTTTTCATGATAAAAGCCTGGCTTTGTATACAGTCAGAGCAGTGCCCTCTGTCTTGCTGGACTGGGCCAGGCCAGGTCAGTAGTAAAATGCATGATGCAGTGTCATGGGCAGACAGCAGCTAATCTATTTCCCCAGCATGTCATTAACACAGGTGAACACAATCCACATCAAACATGGTTTCTTTTTTAAAGGCCCTATTTATAGCCCATTAGTAGTTAGGGCGAGTGAGAACAAGGTTTTTGGTGGTAAGAATGCAATCCATCACAGTAATTAAATGGGTTTAAGTATGGTACTAACCTGGAGAGTGCAAAGTGTTCTAACTTGACATATTTACCCCCCAGAATGAATAAAGGCAAGGAAAGTTCCTGTCCACTGTCAGAACAGGAACCTCTGTCTTTCAGTGTGTTTCTGCTTTTAGGAACTCTCTCCATCTCTGTTTTCCTTCATGTTCTGTCTCTCTTTAAATCTCTTTCCCTGTATATCCCTGTCTTTCTTTGTTTTCCTAGCAGATTTCTTTTTTTTTTTTAACAAAACACTTCTTCACTTTAACGCTACAATATCGAATAGCATAAGTAAATCTTCCAGAAATTAAACCAAAAACCAAAACAAAACAGAAAAACCTTTACCATATTGCCCCTACTTTCAGCATTTTACCCTCTAGGCATCTTGCCAACTCCAGTCAGAGTAATGCACTTGGCTATGCAATTAGATTTTTCATCAAGATTTCAGAGTGGTCCTGGTACTGCCTCACATCTCCCTTGCTACCTGCTTTGGTTCAAGGGCAAAAATTCAAGCCACTTGGCTGATTAGATACCACCCTTAGCCTCCATCCCTGCTGAGAATGTGAGCTTTCCCATAAAATGCTGATCTTTGGTGCTTACAAAATAAGCAGCCAAAAGCAAATCTCAAGCTCTGAGCATGTAATTTTTACCTGTACACTGAAGCATATCATGGACCCTAGAGCCAAGGTGCTGAGGCGCCAGGGATATCAAACTAATTTCACACAACCTCCAGAAGCAGCTGCCTGCGGAGGGCCCCGGCCGCTGTTTCATACACAGAGCAGCAGCGCACACTGGTTTAGGATGGGAAATGAAGAAGTGGCACCATATCTAGTTGCAGCCACAGGGGTCACCAAAGCAGGCAGGATGTAATTATCCTTGATGCATCTCTTTGCCTCCCAACTTCAAGAAGTTTGTAATTCCTCCTTACATAAAAAATATAAAAAATTATATATGGTCATAATGCCAGCCATTGCTGGCTTCCAGAAACAGCTTTCAAATTTGCCTCTCTGGAAAAGGTGACCCAGGAGGGAGAATGCAAACACTAGCAACCACGTTTCTGAGGGCCTGGCTCCAGGCAGACAAGACAATGTGAGAATTTAGGGTCATCAAAAAAAAAAAAAACACCAGGTCAATCTATTTTTCATAAACATATATTTTATGCTATAGTAGTCATGGTATACCAGAAGAAGATTATATATTTTTTTACCCTTCTACTATAGCAGCAGGCTTTACGTTGATAAAGGGAAGTTATGTACCTAATAAATCACATTTAATGACTATAAACTACATTTTTTCTTTTACCCCTTTAAAAATCATTAACTATAGCATACATACAGAAAAGTCTAGTATAACAAATAATGAACACCATTATTTCAAAGGATGCAACATCATCAGTACCCCAGGAACCCTCATCTTACTTTCCCCCAACAACCCCTCATCTCCCAGGGGAAAGCACTCTATTCTGACTTTTAAGGTGATCACAACTTTCTTTACATTTTGACCACCTCTATATCCCTAAGCATTATAGTTTAGTGTTGCCTGCTTTGGAACCTTAGATAAGGAAAATCATATACAAGATATTATTTTGTATCTTTGCCTCTTTCACTCTATATTGTTTATGAGCTTCATTAATGTTAAGCGCATCTCTAGTTGGTTTGTTTTTATTGCCATTTAGCATCCCAGGGTATGAATATGCTACAGTTTACCCACCCCCACTGGGTATTTATTTACCCACTGGTATTAACATCTGGGTATGTTCCCTGGTGCCTGAATTTATCTAGGGTTTTTATGTAGGAATAGAATTGCTGGATCATAGAGATGTATGTCTTCAACTTGACTAGTGTTCTGTGTGTGTCTGTTTGGCATCCACTCATCACAGGGCCAAGTATATTAACTGTTTTTTTCTTATTTTCTGTGTTCTTGATTCTGTGGCGCTTGGAGGCATCGCAGATCCAGGCAGATGCTGCCCCTCCCAGAGTTAGCCAATTCCTAGAGATTGCAAAGGGCTTGGCAGAAAGCATACTTCTCATATACAAGCCAAACCAATCCAGGATCTATAGTCCCAACCACCCTCCTTATCTAACTCTCACACACCAAGCCAATACTTCTTCTGCCCTAAGTTATCCCAGGGCCAAGTTCCAGGCAACTTGAGACCACCCCTGTAACCCAAGGGCTGATAGAGGCTATTCAAACTAGCTCATCCTAAACTGTTTACTCCACCCCGCCTTCCCTTTTCAAGGAAACTCTGACAAAGGCTGTGCCCCCAGCTTTCTCCTACCTCCTGTCTTCTGCCTCCTGACCATACCCATGCTTCCCACGTGGCCCTGCATGGTGAACGTGCCCCCTTCTCTTGGGAAATGAAGTAATAAATTCTACAGTGGCATCAGCTTCTCTGTGTTGTCACTCAGTCATACCTCTATAAATTAAGCCCTGGGTATAATTTCAGAACAACTAGAAAATGTCAAACTGCTTTTCAAAATGCTGGTGTCATTTTATACTCCCACCAGCAGTGTATCAGCACCTTTCCAGAGATGCTCCTTGAATGAACAGGATATTTGATTGTTGTAATATCATAAAATCAGAATTTGAGTACGTCTGGGTGAGCTTCCTGTTTCAGAGATCTGTGCTGAATGCATAGTGAGGTCATTGCTGCAAAGCCATGGTCTTAGCCTTAGTCCTGGCGGTGGGGCAGTCAGGAGGGCACCTGACGGTATGCTCATTGGGTCTTTAAGGAGAAACCTTAAGATTCACAGTGAGTGGTGAATGTTGATTCTTTTGCATTCTGATGTAATGCTTTATTTTTAAAGCACTGAGCTATTTTCTGAATCCGCATATGCTTTAGTTGTCTGCTCAATATCTAGTTCTCCTGTCTTTCTTACCAAGAGAACTCTGATTTGGTTTGGGAGACAATGTGCCTAGCCCTAGTGATGGATCACGCCTGGCCCAAGTCAGTCGAATAATTTCCTTTCAGCTTACCAGCCTGCCTCACCTTTGGGGGTGAGACTATCGCTTGATCATGTGACTTGGTTTTGGCTGATGAGATATGAGCAGAAGCCTGGGGAGGAGGCAGATGTAGCTGGAACCCCCTTATCATTTCTTCCTGTGCTGACTGTTGGAGTTATCTCCAGAGCTTTAGGAAACATCTTGAGGTGATAATTGAATAGAATTTTCGAGTCCTGATAATGGCAAACCACTGAATCAATATCAGCAGCCACTTTGGTCCAGACTTCTTATGTGAGAAAATAAACCCTTGCTTGTTTAAACTGGTTGTTCAGGTTTTTTTGTTGTGCAGCTACATGCACTCTTAACTAATACACTGAAGGAAGCCTAAGTGTCTTTGTGCAGAAATTTGTAATTTAAAGGGGAGTAGAGTGGGAAATGTTGCGTCTGAATGATGCAAACATGAACACATGGAGGATTGCCTTTGCCTTTTATTACGTACCCACTTCTTTAATTTTTCACATATTAATCTATGTATTTTTCTATCACACATCTGAGCATTTACTATGTGCTAGGCATTGACTTTGGTGCTGGGGATAAATAAGACAGTGTTGTTGTCCTCAAGGGCCTTGTACTTTATTAGGCAGACAGATACAGAAGTAGTAATATGAATACTAATAATGTCAGTGTGATAAGTGAATGACAGAGGAATGTCCAAAGTACATGGTTAGCACAGAAGAGGAGTGCATCACTTAGCCCAGAGTTGGCAGGGGTTGGGGAAGGGTGGCAGATAACCCAGGGAGGAAGTGAGTTATGGATAGTTGCTATTTTTTAATCTTGAAGTCTTGAAATGTCAAAGAGGATTTAAAAGTCACCTAGAAGGGAAAGGACATTCCAGGCAGAAGGAACAGGGTATGTAAGGGCACAGAGGTTTGGATCCATGTGATATGTTGGGGAACCACTGTCCAGTATTATTGGAGTGTGGCCCTTGAATCAGTGTAAATGTAGTTCCCAATATGAATGGGGCAGTAAGTGTCAAGTGCACATTTGTGATATAAGGTGACACATTTGAGTTGTCACTTTTACAGCAGGGGCCATGGAGTTCATCTGTAGTGGGACCAGGTCATGGGGTCCATTAGTCATGGGACCAAGATCAATCCTTGGCAGTCTTGTTTGCTAGGGATCATCTAATTTTTAAATGGCAAGTAAGTTTTGTCTTGTAGTCAGATCTGATTGGTAAGTAAGCACCCAGAATTCTATATTTTAAAGAATCAGAAGCTATATCTATTATGAGCTAGAAAGCCTTGATTGATGGTGTGGAGCCCATGGCCATGAATTTGCCACCCTTTTTCTAAATGCCTTGCTCTGCAGTAGTTCAGACCCTGTGGAGGAGCCCTCCAGAATCCAGCTTATGCTGTTTGCATATTGCTTGCTTTATTATGTGTGCAATGCTGCTCTAATCACCAGAGTTACCATTATAAACTGCATCAGCCATCTGCGTGCCTGGGAAGAACAGACACTAGGGTGAACACAATTTAAACTCTCTTGGCTTTCAAATGACAGGAAGATGAGGTACTGAATGTCAAGGTCTTATTTAAGGAATGATAAAACAACCCGCTTCATGTGCTATCATTAGAGCAACCACATTTGTTATAGATAAAAATGAAGAACAATTTATATTTTGAGTCTTTCTCGCTCTCTCTCAAGCTAAAATGATCTCAACATTCCGTCCTACAAGCTGTAACGGTACAATGTGTATTATATAGCAGGCTGGTTTGATTCGCAACTCTGAAAGAATCAGTTTCCTGGTGCTGAAAAATAAAAGCCCTCTGTATTCAAGCAAAACCCAGCCTCAGGTAGCTGGGTTCTGGAACACATCTATATTAAATCAAGGGACTGGAGAGAAACAGTTCTAGGTGCTAAATTAATATGATCAATTTATTTTTAGTGCACCTACGGAAGACAAAGGTGATTTTCTTGTTAAATGGCTACTCCCAGATCATGTGGGCAGACCCCAGTCACATAAATGTGCATGCTAAACCTAAAAGACCCTTGACCTAATGAAGACAAGAAAAGAGACACCCTCCAATGCCACAGGAACACAGGTAAGAGCAGCTCCTGGGTGTCTGTGGCAGAAAGAAAAACTATAGAGCATTTTAGCACTGAAGTGACAGCCAGGAGAAATCATTCTTTGTTGTGTGGACTTGCATGGGTTCGTTGTCATCCCTGAACCCAGTTTCCTCATCTGTAAAATGAGAAAAATACTCCACACCTTCATTAAATCGATCTGGTCAAATGAGATTGTGTGTGTGAAATGGTCATTAAATTATATAACACCATGTAAATATTAGGTAGCATAATTACTATTGTTACCTCATAAGGCTATTACAAGATTCAGAAGAGATAATGTAGGTGAAATCACTTGGAAAAGTACTATGGAAAAATCTGGAAAAGTACCAATGTAAAATGGTAGTTGAAGTAATAGCATCAGTACTTTTAGTTATGAGAGGCTAGAGACAGTATGAGAAATACACGAGAGAGTACAAAGGCATTATGGAAATAAAAGGTTTAGAGCATTTGAAAAACAGGCAAGTGGTCATTTCAATAAAAACAGAAGACAAACCCTGGAATTTTCCAGAACAGAAGCATCCATGTTAGTGGAGTTGTGAACAGGTTAGGAGTCATTATTCAGACAGTAAGTCCATACGGCATTTTATACTTAATAGGCCTTTTCGATGATCAGAACGAGAGACTGACTCAGGTTACAGTGAAGAAATCGAGATTCATTGGTGGATACATGTAGGCAGAAATCTGTACCAGACCTCATGGTGGAATTGCAAAGAGCCAAGACTTATGGAGAATGGTATGTCCATCAGGAACTAGGAGGTCATACAGGATCAGAAGCAACTCTGGAGGCTGGCTTGTCTTGTGGTCCTACAGCAGCAGGAGTTTTCTAATTTTCTACTATTTATGCCACTGCACAACGAGTATCTCATTGCTCTTCTGCATGTCACTCAGTTTTAGCTGTCTAGGACTGCAGGCTTTCCCCTCACTTTTGCCTTCCCAGACTTCCTCTTGCCTGTGGCTTCTGCTGCTCTAGGTTTCTGCTGAAGGCCTCTGGGCTTCTGTTTCCTTCCAACTTTTCAATTCATGAATATCTGTATGATTCTCATTTAGACTCTTCTAGAGAGGGACTCTGAGTGCTTCCATTGATCCCCATTGTCTGTGTTGGGCTCGGCTTTTGTGTCAGGCCGACTCAGAGAGGAGCTGCTCTGAGGTCAGACTTCCACACCTAGATTGTGATGGTTAATACGGAGTGTCAACTTGATTGGACTGAAGGATACAAAGTATTGATCCTGGGTGTGTCTGTGGGAGTGTTGCCAAAGGAGATTAACATTGGAGTCAGTGGGCTGGGAAAGGCAGACCCATCCTTAATCTGGTATCTAATTGGCTGCCAGCACGGCTAGAATACAAGCAGGCAGGAAAATATGAAAAGAGAGACTGGCCTAGCCTCCCAGCCTACATCTTTCTCCCATGCTGGATGCTTTCTGCCCTCAAACATCATACTCCGGGTTCTTCAGTTTTGGAACTCAGACTGGCTCTCCTTGCTTCTCAGCCTGCAGATGGCCTGTTGTGGGACCTTGTGATCATGTGGGTTAATACTTAATAAACTCATATATATATATATATATTCCATTAATTCTGTCCTTCTAGAGAACCCTGACTAATACAGGATTCAGACCAATCACCTGTGAATGAGGAAGGAGAGTCACCTGATCTGAACCTAGCAAGAACCCCTTCCCTTGGGTCTATTGGCGGGCAGGCACTCCACAGTTTTCCTGTTCAGTACACGTGTGAGGATGTTTGGAGTTCTGTGACACTCAGTTTACTTTCCACTACTAGGTCAGTAGGAGCAGTGGCTTGCAAAAGGCACTTCCTGTAAAAACATAACACATTAAACAAATACCCTAAGTACGATCATGATGATAATGATGGCAAACAAGATGAAGAAGGAGGAGGAGAGGGAGAAGAAAAAGAAGAAAAATGTAGGGATTTTGAAATGTCTTCCTTTTAAGACACTATGAAAGAAAATACACACTGCAGAGCAGGTGTGTCCAATATTTTGGCTTCCCTGGGCCACACTGGAAGAAGAATAGTCTTGGGCCACACATAAAATACACTAACACTAACGATAGTTGATGAGCTAAAAAAAAAAAAAAAAGAATCTCATAATGTTTTAAGGAAGTTTATGGGCCAAATTTAAAGCTGTCCTGGGCTGCATGTGGCCCGCAGGCCACGGGTTGGACAAGCTTGGTGTAAAGGGTCAGGCATATTATGCTTGGCTGGAGTCGAACTTTGTTTTGGATTCTGATTATTTTATCTAAAGTAGCTTCGAAGTGGCTTCCTCGACATAATTAAGAATCTCAGAATTTTGGAACAGAAAGAAACCTCAAAGAAATCTATTCTTTGGTTAGACCATTTTGCATGGTGTAATCCCTACATCTTAGAGAAGTAGAAATGAGGCTCTCTGAGGCTGAGTGGCCCGGCAAGCTTAGGAGACCTCTGTTCTGTGATTTCAGAACACAGCGGTGATTTCAGAGATTCTCTGCCACAGAGCTGCTAACTTTGGTTGGCTGGTTTCCACTTGGGCGCTTGTGTAGATGGAAACCTTATTGGCTTAAATAGTTACCTCTTTCTTGGGGGCAGCTGGCCTGGAATTCCTGCCAATCTTTCCCTTATAAAACAGAAATCTGTTTTTTCTATAAAGGCGTGGTGTATTTTCTAAGCTTTATTTTAGACCCTGGGTGTTCCCAAGCCATCTTTCACTGTCACATTCTCACCTCCAATTTATTCAACCTCAGAGCTGTTACCAAATAGCTAGAACCGGAAGCCACACTAGTTTCCAGGTGTTTGTAAAGGATCTGGCCACTAACAACACAAAACAAAAATAATATCACAATGTCACTGCCATTGTAATCAATCTCCCAACTTTATCACACAACAATGGCTATCCTGGGTGAAGCTTTTTATAAGTTTTGTGTTCTGCCAACAAACAACCAAAAAATAAAATTGGCACTGGATTAAAAAAAATCATATGTTACAGTGGTAGCTGAGGTGTTCTTGTGGTTCTAAAATGATAAACAAAATAACCAAAATATGTATAAGATATCTGCCATGTTTTAACTGTGTAGCTCTGGGCAAGTTACTCAGTCTCCACCCTTTACAATTCCTATCTGAACACTAGGATATTTGTGTTCTTAGCACTGTCGTTCGCTTACAGGAAATACTTAACAAACTACCTATTAATATTGAATATCTTTTTATTTAGTCATCATAAGAACTGTATAAAGAATGAAGCTCAGAAAAAAATCAAGTAATTTGCTCAAGTTCTAAAAAGCAGTAAGTGGTAGAGTTAGCAGAATTGGAACCAATTTTCTGAATTCAATCTGGTGGTCTTTTTGCTTCACCAGAGCTAACCACAACTGCCATGTTTTAGGGCTAGGCAATGGGAACCCCAGTGTGTATCCTGGATCTGACTCTCAGCTCCCAGAATTTAGAAACCCCAGTGCAACCCCTGTCTCAGTGCCTCTCTCCTTGGAGGCATCTTGTGGGCCATGCCAGCACCCACTGTCCCTCTGCTCTGACAGGCGGCAGGATCCTGGGATCTGGAGGTGTTGAAGGAGAGCTGTAATTTTCTTCCTCCCCTGCCCATGGTTTGGACTGTTTGACACTCCCTGAGGGGCCTCAAGAACTTCTTGCCATAAACTCTAGGCTCCTTATCTTGGTAAATCAACATAATGCTCACCGAGTGGGCTTTCCTCAAGTTGGGGTGGCTGATGTGTATGGAATTACTCAGTAAGATTTATTGAGAGCCTCACAGAAAACTTGGCAGGTTTTATTTCTTAAGTGATGACAAAGGTGGCCCTTGCCAGTGAAAGGCCACACCGTTGGCCACCCCTTCTGAAATAGTCTTGTTGACTAAAGTTCTGTGCAGGATTTTATTGGCATCTTTAAATAGACGAATTGGCGGCTCCTCGTTTTCTTTTTTATTGACAGAGGTGGTGGTGAGGCTTGCTCTCAGATGCTGTCAGGGAGCATCATCTGACTGCCTTTGGTACCCTGGGGGAGACAAACAAAAACTTGAGTGAAAGGAAAATGAGAACTCACCTGAAACCAAGAAGAGTCTTTGGAGAAGGATTTTTGTGTAGGTCATCTGGAAAGTGTTTACTCTTAGCGGTTATGCATAACTATAGTCTTAAGAAGAAAGTGAGGTGGGGGTGCGAGTAAGGGTGGGAGTGGGGTAGGGGTAAACGAGTGGGTGGAGATGTGTCTGTGTGCCCAAAAAACTGCCCCAAAGCAAACATGGTCACATGCACACATCTAAACAAATGTCTCTTAAGACTTTCGCCTCCAGCATACTCTGCAGTCACTGCATTTGTTGACTTGCTTGTCTTACCCAGCAAAAGATGTAGACGATTTCCACTATCTCTCCATAGACCCTCACTAAATGACCAGATGGGAAAACTCGATTGCCTGACCAAGTTGCCAGTCAGCCCATGAGCAGTCCAGACAGTGCAGAATTTATAGCAAAGGAATTTTTATGATTTCTCCCTGCCTAACCCCCACGAAGAAGCAAAGGCCCTACTCTTGACCTCGGCATCCCCTTGTTGCTTTCTTCTCGTCCATGACACCTAGGCTTGATATTCTTTACCTTGGGTATTCTTGTGAATATATGCTGAATTTTCATTTATACTGAATACAATTCAGAAGACAGAGGCTTTCCAAGTTTCAGATCTCCTGAGAAAGGTATGAGTGTGTGAGTATGTTAAAGAAAAGCTCTCAGCTTGTCTCATGGTTTAAAGTCCTCCTGAGATATCTGAGCTCAATCTAAGGAATAAAGTAGATTGGTTCCTCCCTGTCTGATGAGTTTTATCAAAATGTGATAAAATGCGGTGAAGAAAAATGGTGGGCCAACTTTGTCGTAGTTCTACTAAGGGACACTGTACAGGTAAACCAGGCCATAACTCATTTGTCCTGTGACAGTTTTTATTATTCTGTTTTTATGCAGTTTTGAAGAGTGAGGGGAATTGCCCTAGACAACAGATGTGAGAGACTTTTTTCTTTCTTTCTGTCCTGTGGACAGGCCTCAGGCTCCAGCCCAGTGACTCATTGTTGTAGTATTATATACCTCAAGATGAAGTGTGTGCGGTGGAAAGTGTGGGCAGGATTTATCAGTACGACTTCTTCCTTTGAAGTATCAGGGCAGGCTACTTTGCTGATGGTTTCTGGAACCTGGCCAAGCCCCAATATGCTGTGAAAATAGCCGTCTTAGGTTTTCTTGGCACATGAGCACATTTGCACTTGATTCTCAGACCTCCATTGCTTTCTGATGTTTTTGAGGCCAGCGTTCTTGGGATTTAGGGCCCAGGGCCAGATTGTAACCCTGCCTGTTTGTACTCCTTCAAATGCCCCATCCCAGCATGGTTTTGATGGCTCCAGATACAGACTGTAACACCAACTTGAGTTCCAAAGTGCAGGCTGGCTTTAGGTTACTTTTAAGCATTCATGCATAAATTTCTCTATAGCCCACATTTCCTGCTGCCCTGCCCCCACTAACAAAATGCTGACTCTCAAGGCATTTTACCGTGACAATGCTTTCTACAGCAATGCATCTTTGCATTTTCAGCTTGAAACCAAGGCAATGTGTATGCGGAGAAAAACATAGGAATGCCATGATAACTCTATCAGTAAATTGAAAAAATAGGGCTGGGCATGATGGTTTACACCTATAATCCCAGCACTTCGGAGGCCAAGACCGGTGGATTACTTGAGGCCAGGAGTTTGAGACCAGCCTGGCCAACGTGGTGAAACCCTGTCTCTACTAAAAATAGAAAAATTAGCTGAGTGTGGTGGCACGCGCCTGTAATCGCAGCTACTCGGGAGGCTGAGGCAGGAGAATCGCTTGAACCTGGGAGGCGAAGATTGCAGTGAGCCAAGATCATGCCACTGCACTCCAGCCTGGGTGATAGAGTGAGACTCTGTCTCAAAATAAATAAAGAAGAAGAAAAAAAAGGAAAATTGCTCCTTTTCTAGTAAAAAAAAAAAAAAAAAAAAATCTATCATCTATTTGCCTGTACTTCCTCCTCCCACCTTTATTCATTGTCATACTGTTATTAATTTTGGAAACAAAGGACATAAGAGCCTAATTATGTTAGACTGCCATACACCCTTCCAGAGGTGAATGTTTCAGCCACATTTCTCATCACCCAGCTGTGTGTAATAAATAGCTTCCCTGTAAATGCATATTTCCCAATAGATGCCCCATTTCAGGTTTCCCTCTAGCCTGGGAACCAGACTCTGTCGTTCCTGATTAAAATATTGCCAGCCTGTGTTGGGGAACCCATAACTAACCTTGCTGAGCATCTTTTGCACTTTCTCCTTTTGAGTGGGCAGATCCTTTAATACGGCAACTTGATGTGACTGGGCTTAAATCTGGGGAAAGGCTTAGAAAGCTGGCAGATCCATGTCAATGGCCTCCTAGTTGAAAAGAAAACTGATATGTTTGCAGGTTGGGTCCTGTTGGGTTGAATGTTTTCCCCCCAACCCTCCCAAATTATGTGGTGAAGTCCTAACCCACAATACCTCAGCATGCCCTTGTTTGGACACAAGGTATTATAGAGGCAATCAAGTTAAAATGAGGTCATTGGCGTGGACGCTAATCCAATATGACTGACGTCCTTACAAAAAGGGGAAATTTGGGCTAGGCACAGTGACTCATGCCTGTAATCCCAGCACTTTGGGAGGCCGAGGTGGGTGGATCACAAGGTCAAGAGATCAAGACCATCCTGGCCAACACGGTGAAAACCCATCTCTACTAAAAATACAAAAATCAGCTGGGTGTGGCGGTGCGTGCCTGTAGTCCCAGCTACTTGGGAGGATGAGGCAGGAGAACAACTTGAACCCGAAAGGTGGAGGTTGCAGTGAGCCGAGATTGCACCACTACACTCCAGCCTGGGAGACAGAGCAAGACTCTGTCTCAAAAATAAAATAAAAAAATAAAATAAAATAAAGGTTGGTGGGAGGGATATTTGGAGACAGATCTATATACATTGAGACTGCCATATGAACATAAAGACAGTTCTCTATCAGCCAAGGGGAGAGGCCTGGAGCAAGTCCTTCCTTCACAGCCTTCAGAAGGAACCAATGCTGTGGACACTTTGATCTTGGATTTCCAGCCTGCAGAACTGTAAGCCAATAACTCTGTGCTGTTTAGGCCGCCTCATCAGTGGCACTTTGTTGTGGCAGCTCCAGCACACATACATGTCTCTTTGGCAGCAGGCTCTGAGGCAGAGATGAGTATGTACGGCTTATTAGGGAGTGCTCTTGGGATAAACTCCCATGGAAGAGAAGGGAAGTGGGCAGATTGGGATGAGGGAGAAGTTGAGCTGTGATGTAGTCCCAGCAAAGGTCTCAGCTAACTCCATGGGAAGGTCTGGAGCTGGTATGGTGCTTCATTGTTGGAATATGAGCTTGGGCCTTTATAACTCCCTGCTGATCAGTCATTGGGTGGGGGCTGCCTCTGCCTAGTTTTCATAAGCCTAGACAAATCCTGGAGAGGACCTACAGCTGGGGATGGTCTTTTGGGAGCAAATTCCAGCTTCTGTGGGATAAATCCTTCAGTCTTCATGGGGGATCTCACAGCACCACCGTGAATACATGTCCCCAGTAGCTGGCTGACTTAAGGGTGGCTTATCACATTTCCTAATTTTCAAAATGGGGTTGAACTTTGTAAGGTGTGGTACTGTTCAGTTGTCTTTCTATCTTACTTTGTAGGTGAAGCAGGCTGTGGCTGCCCCAACACTTTGATCCTGTCCTGGGTGAGAGGTGGGGCATGGGAAGTGTATCAATCATTATCTAGACAGAAAAACAGAAACTATTCTGGATGTTTCAAACAGAAGGAATTAATGGAGAAAGAAGGTTACAAAGGTATTAGATGGACTGGGGAAGCACACAGAGAGGGAAATGTGCCCCAGAGATCAGGAAGATGGGTTTTTTCAACCTGGGTTGAAACCTGCAAGCCCATACTGTCTGCTGAGTTTCTAAAGATGCTACTGCTGCTACCATTGCTACAGTGGGATCTACGCTGTTCCCTCTGACCAGGAACCCGGGACACCACATTTTGATGCTGGCGAAACCAGGACTGACACCGCTAAAGCTCAGTGTCACCCATGGAGCTGCCAGAGCCCATAGTTGCTGGTCTCAGTACTACTGTTATTGGTGGCTCTACCAGTAGCAGACAAAAAAGCCTTCTTCCTCCTATCTTTTAGCCTTCCTCTAGCAAGTGGACTGCAGTACAGAGGAAGGAATGGAAGAATGGCATGGATCTGGGACCAGCAGACAATAGTCCACTCTCTTTCAGACTAGCTCTTTGCCCTGTCTCTTCTCAGTATACTGTCCTGAGAGGGAGGTCACATAGCAATGGCCAGGAAGCCCCTCCCCAAGAATGAGGAGAAACCAGGTCTACTAGCTCTCATCCAATATTCTCTGAACCACATCATGGCAGAGCTAAAGCCTCACCTCCCTTTTCCTTTCCTTCTGGTTTCCGAGAAGAATACTGGGTCACCACTAAAATGTGGACCTCAAAAGGGCCAATGAGATCAACTATACTACCCAGCCACTTCAGTCAATACCTGTCAAACTGAGGTTTCAACTGAATTTCTGGTTAGTTGATTGAATTGGTCAAATAAATGTTCTTTGGACACATTTATTTCTTTGGGACATGGATAAAATAGTAGCATCTACTTATCATGAATACAACTTCTTGTATTTATTATCTATTGACTTTTTACAAATAAAATTCTTGTATTTATTATCTATTAACTTTTCAAGGTGATACATTTTTTCCCCATTCTTCCAGCAACCGGGGACATATCATAAATCATCCTTCTTTCATCCATTTGTTCTTTCAGAAAATATTTACCAGAGTCCAACTATGAACAAGGGTTTGTATTTTGTAATGGAAGGAATACAAAGAAGTAAAAGAAATAACTCTACCAAGAAGGAGTTGATAGCTACTAAGAAGGAGTACACTTTTACAAGTAAAGTAACTGACCTGAAGAAAGAGAACAAGGAAGTCCTAGAATCAGCCATGACTTCTGATTGGCAAGCCCAAGCCCTCCCAATAAACAACCCCCTACTTGATGAATACTGAGGTGACACACTCAGTTGCATGAGCTCTAAGATGCAAGTCAATGTCTCTTATTATTTTGAATGGCATCTGATTATAGATTAATATGTGTTTGGTCTAAGGTTACCTTGAAGTGTCTTCATTTGTCCTCATGGAAGTGACTGAGCAGGCTTGTTTTTTTTTTCCATGTTGCTTAGCTTTGTAGATACAAATTAAGCAATATATTGTATTCCTTCTGTCTAACCATGTGGTTGGTATAATTTTTCCACAGACAGCTGAATTCAACAGCCTGTGCGTAGTGATTCAACATGAGTAAGGACAAAATGGTAGGCGGTAAAGGTTGTCAGAAGGACACCTGGGCCTTCACTAGATGCTGCCTCTAAAGCCAGACCATCAGATATGGCAAACCTCAGGGTGCTGCCAAATCTTACAGACCAAATTCTTTCACCTGGGAATTTTACCCATCCACCAGACCTAATATTTCTCCTAAATTAGGAGACACGATGAGAATTTTATCAAATCAATTCTGCAGTTAGTAATTTGAATACCATCTAGCATATTATTCTAGCAATCTATCCATTTCTTCAAATCATGAACTATTTCAGGATATTTCCCCAACCATACTCGGATCTCAGATGATAGGCTGAACTCACTCTCCGTCTTTTGAGTGGTCACCGTGCTCAACAGAGGCACTGATGTTACCATGGTTTCCTTAGTGACACAGATACTACAAAGGGGAGAGTGTGGTTGAGGAGGCAAAGCAAGAAAGGGAAAAGGAGCCTTGATATTCCTATGTGCAGGGTGCTAGCCAGACTTCACTGCCTCACACTGGGGACAATTGTCCAGCTCATGAAACATTGCTATCAGGGGATAAAAGCCTTGTTTGGCTCACTTAAGATTTATGAAGTATGTTCTGTGCATCAGGCATTTTACCATTTTAATTTCCAGAAAAGACAGCTAATTTTTCCTGTGCATCTGGGATGTTCCTCCAAGATAGCAGGGACGAGAAGGCAGTTTTGTGGTACCACAGTTGTATATGGGCTTAATTTGAAATGATTAGTTTCATTAGCCTTGATATTCTAATTATATCTCTACATTTCACCATCTTGCATAGAGAATATGCAAAACAAAGGGCTACTGAGCCAGGGTTGGAAGGAGCCCTGATTTTGATTGTTTCTCATTTTCATTTTTGTTTTCAACAGAAATCAATCCCTAGTGTTCAGTAAGGCCTCCAAGCCATTGGAACCATTTAGCAGAGCCCTGCCAGGGTGTGGGCTTACCTGGACAGGTTCCTGACTAGTCATCCACTGCTGTCAGGACTGACGGATGATGCTTGTCAAGGTTCTTCTTATGCTGCTAGAGAACCTGCCACCTATTTCTCAGAGATTCTTTCCTGGGTAGAGGTACCTAAGTGTTGCCCCGAGTTCCATGGAAGGTGATAGCCACCAGATTTGACTTCAATAATATTCTTCATCTCAGAAGCCGGGGTAACTGCGCAACTATGTAACATTTTGTGTTTGTAAGGTGGTGGGATTTTATAGAATAATGAATCTTCACAGAGCCCTGGGTTGCTAGGGAACCTCAATTTAGTTCCACTTTGGAATGAGGAAAATATGAAAAGAAAAAGAGAAGTAAATTTCTTAGAATTTCCCCACTCATGATTCAATGCTGATACAGAATTCCAGAATGATTGAGTATCCTAAGCCCGTGTCAGTCAACTCTCAAAGTTGAAAGGAGAAACCTGGTGAAAGGATAGGGCAGTAAAAGAGAACTGAGGTGGCTGTTTGAAAGGGGCCATGTCTCCTTGAAGACACGTGTCTCTCTAGGAGGATCAATATACAGCATTGTTTCTCCATGGCTGTCATGTACTGCTCTGAGACCTTAGTGTACTATTTCTAGATCAACAATTTATGGTATTTATTGAGCACCTGCAATGTGTCCAGCTTTGTGCTTGGTGATGTGAAGGCAAGAGATGTAGAGGACCTGGTTTCTAATCTTCAAAAAAGTCTATACTGTGGTTGAAGTGATAAGGTTTATTCAAATAAATTAATTTAGAAACTATATCAGATAGACATTATATAGAAGCTTATGCTACCTGTTTGCAGGTCAGAGGTTCCTTTCTTGCCATTGGAAAAGAGAAAGGAGAGAGAACTAGTGTCAGAGTCCCTGGGGAAAGCTTTCAGGAGGAAGAAAAGCTTAAATTGTGGAAAAGAAAAAGAAAGTCTGATAGGTCCCTGACATTTGTGAGCTTCTGATTACACCAACATCGTGATAATTTCTTCCACCAAACAGTCAAACACAAAGAGAGTTTTTGCCTCTGAAATGACAAGCAGAGAACCACAAGACAATGTTGAGATGCAGAGGATGGCAGGTTCCCTCCTAGCTGAGTGACTCATGCCTCCACTCCAGGGTGCAGGGCTTAGGTTCGTGACAGATAAGGACAGGCCATAGGCCTTACAGGTGGCTTTCAAATACATGAAATCAGGGATCTACTGTATTTCAAGATGGCAAGATTTAGCATGAGGCACAGAGGTGAGACTGATGAAGAATCTGTTCCAGTTAGGATGAAAGTCCATGGAAGAAAGCAACAGAAAACAGGGTCTGCTCGTAAAGGGTATTGAGGTTAGACCTGATGCAGTAATTAAAGAGGAATTATTATATCTTATTGGACAAGCTAAAGACATGGGATAAGGGCTCTTTTAGAAACACTTGCATGGGAGTGGCATAGGAAAGAATTGGAGGGGAAGAGAAAACTAGAATCAAGGAGAGGATTTAGAATGTAGATTGTATGAGAGGATGGAGATTGCATTGGCAGAAAAGAAAGGGTAAGTCAGCAAGATTCTGCAAATAACGGGCTTTGGTGATAAATTTACATAGACTATGAGGAAGGAGGTGAAGAAAAAGGAGGGTAAGAAAAGATGGTCTTAGCAATACTCTGCAACTTCCCAATACTCCATTGTCTAAAGTAGTTTCTCCCCCGTGCATGTGTGCTGGGTGATGCTTCACAGGCAAAACACTCCATGGGCCCATGGTTGTAGTTCTCTTTTTTGAAAAATTACAAACATCTAAAATTGTGGTAAAATGGACATAGCATTAAGTTGATCATATTAGCCATTTTTGACAGTGCAGTAGTGTCAAATACATTCATATTGTTGTGTAGCCAGTTTCCAGAACTGTTTTCATCTCGCAAAACAGAAACTCTGTACCCATTAAACAACAACTTCACATTATCAACCACCCCTCTGCTTTCTGTCTGTAACTCTCATACAGTATTTTTCCTTTTATGACTGGCTTATCTTACTTAACATCACGTCCTCAAGGTTCATCCATATTGTTGTGTGTGTCAGAATTTCCTCCTTTTTTAAGGCTGAATAATATTCTGTTGTACATATGTACCACATTTTGTTTATTCATTCATCCATTGGCGGACATTTGGGTTACTTCCACTATTCGGCTACGGGGAATAATACTGCTATAAATGTGGGTGTTCAAATATTTCTTCAAGACCTTGCTTTCAATTCTATTGGGTATATACCCAGAAATGGAATTGCTACATCATATGGTGATTCTATTTTCAATTTTTTGAGGAGCCACCATATTGCTTTTCAGAGTGGCTGTAGCATTTTACATTCCCACCAGCAGTGCACAGGCATTTCCAATTTCTCCATATTCTCACTTTACTTTCTGTTTTGTTGTTTTTTTGTATTTTTTGCTTGTTATTGTAATCATCCTGATGGTTGTGAGGTGGCCCATGGTTGTATTTTGAGGGTATATCGTTCCACTCACTGGCTGTAATTCTATCTCTTTTTCTGTCATTTAAGAAAGCACACTGGAATACATGAGTTTATGAATGACTTTGAAATGGTGAGAATATTGAGTTAGCTGTAGTTTGTCTTTTGTAATGGAACTCATTCTGACACCTTGGTGTTCTATGATGAGTAACGACTTATTTGTGATACTCCCTATGACTTATTGAGACTCATCAGTGAGTCCTGATGTCACAGTTGAGAACCACTCCTCACTGAATTGATTTTACAACACAAAATATTTCTTCATAAACACCCAGTGAAAACAGCATGTTCCCCCCGGAATCAGTGCTACCAAGAGGAAGGGAAAAAGCAAAACTAAAAAGGAAAGCCAGTCATGTAACAAGATTTTATTTCCTCCCAAGTGGGTTTATCAGAGACACTCATCAGAAACAATGCCTCTCTCCATTTACAGAAACTCTGAAATCCAAGGTTTGAAACCTGAGGCTGAGGTATACCTATCACTCCTCTCTTAGATAGATGGTTAGTGATTCCCACCTGTCCGACTTGGTCACATGGCAGCATCTAGAAAGGCAAAGCTATAACAATGAACAAGAGTGTTTTCTTTTTTTTTTTTTTTTTTTCCTGAGGTTTCATTTACACCAACAGGCTTGGTTCCGTATAAGGAAAAAAATTTTTTTCCAGCAAGGAACTTACATCTGTAGAACTGCTGTAGACACTTAATAAGCAATCTGAGTACATAGTAGCTTCTAAGGCCCCTCAAAGATGATGAAAAGCTGAGGATGCCAAATGCTATACCCCCAGACTGCTGTGGAATAGAAAAAAGATAGGTCTTTGGCCAGAGATTCTGGTGGCAACTTTCTCCCAGCAATTTCTCCTCAAGGCCAGGGGGAAGAAGAAAAGATACATAGAGGGTGTGATGTCAGAAAGCCCAAGAAGAATACCCCAGTGTATTTTGTGTATTTTGTGTCTGGATGATTCCTGATATTGTTCTACTTGAGTGCTTTATCCTTAGTCAACAACTCTTTAAGTTGTTACAATAGAGTGGGTTTTTTTTTTTTTTTTCGTCTCCAGCTCCAGTTTGAGGGTTTTGTTTTACTAAGAGACCAGGGTCTCGCTATGTTGCCCAGGCTTGAGTGCAGTGGTTATTCACAGACACAATGCTGTTACTGATCAGCACAGAAGTTTTGACCTGCTCCATTTTCGACCTGGATCATTTCAGCCATCTTTAGGCAATCTGGTGGTCCCTTGCTCCCAGGAGGTCACCATAGTGATGCCAAACTGAGTGTGGACAGTCGATCCACATAGTGCACTACAGCCCAGAACTCCAGGGCTCAAGCGATCCTCCTGCCTCAGCCTCCTGAGTAGCTGGGATTACAGGCACATGCTATCACATCTGGCTCCAGTTTAAGTCTTTAAAGAAGACTGAAGGACACTTAGAAACTCAAGGCTGAGGCTTTTTAAGCAGCAGTGGGGCTATGAGACAATGATACCCTTAGGAGACCTTTCCTCTACCTACTCAATTCCCAGAACCAACTGAAGAACAAAGGAAAGTCAGAGGTTCTAAGCCAGGGATTTCTCTGAGACTCCTGCTCATTCTCCTGTGTGGTGGAGCATCGTTAATTATCCAGCCCTCCCACATTTACAGGTTGCTTTTCTAAAGCCTGCTTGAAATTTGTCTGCACCCATTTCTTTCTTTTATTAAACTTGTAACTTTGCTTTTGGGAAACGATTACTGAGAGTAACTATGAACGCACGCTACTGGGTAGTGGTAAAGAGGGCTGGGCTCAGGGTCAGACCACCTGTGTTCAAATCCTCGGTGCCCCACTTACTAGCTGTGTGACCTTGGGCAAGCTGTTTGCCCTCTCTGGGGCCAGGTTTCACAACTATAGTCGGGGAGAGTCATATTGCCTTCTCAGAGAGTTGCTGTGAGCATTAAGGGGATTAAACCATGGGATCCACGGAGAAGAGTGTCTACATATAGTATGCACCATATAAATATTAGTCATCATCGCCATCCTGGGCTCCGAGCTCCAGTTCCTCTGCCCAGCTCCCAGAGGAGAACATTCAAAACCCAGTTGTTTATTCTGTACTCAAGTCGCACTTTCAGTCTCTTCAGATTCTGTTGTGGGCAAAGTCTGAAGGTATTTTTGTTCCAAAATCACTCAAAATATTGCCTCTCTGCCTATGAAGTGACCTTGCTTTCCCCTGCTCTTGAGTTAGCTCCCTTTTTCCTTTTTTCTCTGTTCCTTTTTCTGTTGCCTGTCTTTCCTTTTTTTGGATTTTTTTCCTCATACCAGAAGATATTGCAACCTTCCCTACCCTTGGTCCCCAGTATTCTGGAGGGAACAGAGGTTCCACTCCCATGCAGATTCTTTCCTCCTTTACTTGAAAACTGTAGACATTGTTTTTCCCTTAATTCTTGTTAGATTCAGTGTTTTACTCTGTTTTGATTTTTTATTTCCAGGTCTGGCTTGCTGCTTGCAACTAGAACACCTTACACACATATACATATATCTATTTTATCCTTGTATAGACATGAGAGCCAAGATGAGTACATTAAGGAATCTTTCAGGATCTCCAGAGAATATTCCTAGAGCAGGTTTTGAAAGCAGAAAGGAGAGGATATGGTGGGTGGTATACTGGTGAGGCTGGAGGGGAAGACAGGCTTGGAGGCCATGGCAAATGGAAGGGTACAAGACAAGGGCAAACATGTGGCCTCAGCTGAGGGCCCAAGGCAGCCATGATGGCCCAAGGAGGTCTGGTGAGGGAAGGAGACTGGTGGCTCTTTCTGAGAGAGCTTTAGGGAGCAGCACTACCTGTGACATGATCTCATAGAACTTCTAGCACCTTCCTTACCCCTCCCTGTTCTGCCTCCTCGCTTTCTGTTACTCACCCCAGAGTTATTTAGGGTCTGAATTCCCTTCCAGCACCTCTCTCACTGCCCACAGCCTGGTGCCATGGCAACTGTCCTCACAGATATGCACAGATGGCCAGATAAGGCCTGGTGGCAACAGCCCGAAGCGTGTGTAACAGGACCTCACCATGGCAGCCACTTCTACTACACTTTGGGGCCCGTTCCCTATGAAGACTCCAACTGGGGGGACAACTAGCCTGTCAAGTTAAGGGCAGCTGAGACATGGTGCCTGAGAACCCCACGGGGAGGCTCACCTCCTCACCTCACTGCTGAGGAGGGAATGAGAGACTGGGAAGGTTCTCTGGGGAATTCCAGGCTGGGTCAGTGCAGAAACATTCCCATGAGTTAGCTTCCTGGTTGCAGACCAGCAGCCCTGCCTGGGAAATGAGCCATTCAGTAGTCCTGTGACAAGTGCTCCTTGCTGTGAAATGGTGCTTATACTGCCCGTGTAACTGGGAGACAATGCACAGATATTTGCATAGTCTTCTTTAAAATAGAGCAGGCTGGGGTTTGTTCTTATTATCAATTTACAATAAATTTAGCTCTGCCATTCAGTTGACCAGATGGCTTCTTTTCATCCATTTCCTCTGTCTCCTACTCTTTGCTCTGATTTTTAAGAACTGAGGACATTAGATTCCATATTTCTACCCTCAAAATGTAAGGCAGCACTTGAAATACTAGATTCATAGGATACATTCTTAAAGCTTCAGCTCGAAGTATATAAGTAATATAAAAGACTATTTTTATATTGAAATACACGGACTTACGGGCAAAAATGAAAGATTGTCACAAGTTTTAAGCATGAAACTTTGAAGAAGCCATTCACTTGTTGAAGGCCTTTAGACTTACCCTCCAAGTGATGTATTGGCTCCCTCTGCCCTCGAGAGATTCTGGTGGAAAAGTATGAGAACTGCACTATGACTTGGTGACCCTTGGTGACCTTTGACTATCTCTGTACCAGTTCTTGGAAGAACAGTGATTTCTTGTGGACCACATGGATAGCAGAATTGGGAGACATGGTTTTGGGAAAAGGCTGAGCAGATTCTAACCTGATGAAATTTCAGATACGTAGTTATGTAATCATAATTATTCTCACTATGGTGGGCCATACTGATTAGCTGCAATAAGAGAAATATAGGTGGCCAGAGGTGGTGATGAGATCAGCTTGTCTTCACATTGAGGACTAATATTCTTCAATATGGTTCTTTTCATATTCTAATTCTCTGCATTAACCAGACCATATAAGTCCATAAATAATCAAAAAAATGTATTAATTTATGGCTGTATTCTCCCTGAATTTAACTATCCCGTACCTAGAACTTTCTAACGTGTGGTAAAATTGTTTACTTTGATCATTCTCTCTTTCCCAAGAGGCCAAGTAGGAAAGTCAGCACTGGGTTGACCGGAGAGCTGGTAACACTGGATGGTTCACATACCATTTGCATGTTTCTTATTTTGGTAGGCTCTAGGTACTTCTTTTGTCCACCTTACTAGCCATGGGTTATGTACTGAGGTTGAGTTGTAGGTTTTCACATGCAGAGGAAGAAATAAATGCTCCTGCTGTTCTTGGGCTCCCAGTGACTGGGAAGAATGGCAGGCACCTTATTAAGAAGCTGGGCAAATGCTGACACATTCACATTTTGTGTAGGTAGGAATATTGCAGACATGTTTGTGTGGCTACAGTTCACAGACCCAGTGGCAGCTTCTTCCTGGTTCTGATGGTTGGGCAAAGCTACAGTCCTGGGGAGGGGGCTCTGAGATAGTCAATAGATGTATATTTAGCTTAAAATTTTAAAATCATTACTATTTCTTTTAGCTAGGACAAGAAGCTTAACTTCTTGACATATCAGTTTGCATAATGGAGAGATATGATATCCATCTCAAGAGACAATTGTTGGGATAATGCATGTGCATGAACTAAGCACAGGGTCTGGTATGAAATAGGTGCTCAATAAATGATACGTGAGCCAGAAGTTCTAAAACCTCCAAGGTATGTAACGTCAAGGTAATAATAATATTCCCTCACTCCCTAAGCAAATATCAAAAGACCCCAAAACTAAAAATTCCAGCTAAGCAGAAGACTGAACGCCAGCATATTCTGGAGACAGGAGAGAGCATCCTCTGTGTAGATACCATGTGACTAGTCATCCCTGTGTGCTAAGCTAGTGAAACACAAGGATGAGTTATTAGCATAATCTCATTTTGAAACTTCTGCTCACAGAGAATAGCACCATCTTCAAGATGGTAAATAAGCTCAAAGGGATTAAATTTACCGAATAAAATGTGGATAATACTGCTTTATCTTTCAGAGAAGACACGTTGCTGCCTTTATAACCTCAGTAACGAGGCTATTACCATCTGAGAGCCACTGTCTCCTGAGTTCTGATTGAGTTCTGAGGGAGCAGTAGGCCACAGAGCTGTGATTAATCTGCAGAAGTCATGCCCTCCGTTTAGTCATCTCAGGCGACTCCCTCGGTTGTGCATTGCTGTCTCAGGCAGAAGGAAAAGGCAGAGAGGAAGGGGACTGAGGGGAGGGTAATGGGATGCTGGGCTCACTGCTGTATTTTGTAAAACCATTATTCTTCTTCATTGCTATGAGAGTGTCCTCATTTCCACACAATATTTTATACTCAATTTCTGAATGTATCATCAGAGACTAATGTGTTTTGTGTGTATACTGAATAACCTGGGATATGTTTTATGCTGTTATTTATTTAGATCATATTTTTTCAGACAGCAGTAATATATTAATTGCTCATTTAGAGAATAGAATGACTATCCTGGAACCATCTTTCTTTGCTTGATTTAGTTCATCTGTTCTTATTGAAAATGCCATTGGCAATGGGGATCATGAGCCAAGGATCCTACTGTGATGTATTTGTGTATGTTAGATATTGAGTTATTTATTCATCTTCAAGTTCCTAACTCTGTTGATAAAATAGGTGTCAAAAAAAAAAAACCCGTCAAACTCTATAAAATATTTGAGGAGATTTATTCTGAGCCAAATGTAAGTGACCAATGGCCCGCGTGACACAGCCCCAGGAGATCCTGAGAATATGTGTCCAAAGGTGGTTGGGCTGCAGCTTGGTTTTACACATTTTAGGGAGATATAAGACATCAAATGAATACATGTAAGATGTACATTGGTTTGGTCTGGAAAGGTGGGAGAACTGGAAGTGGAGGGCAGCGGGATTGGGAGTTGAGGTTGGGGGGTATTTCCAAGTCATAGATGGATTCAAAGATTTTTTTTTTTTCTGAGAAAGTCTTGCTCTGTCACCCAGGCTGGAGTGCAGTGGCACAATCTCAGCTCACTGCAACCTCCACCTCCTGGGTTCAGGTAATTCTTCTGTTCCAGCCTCCTAGGTAACTGGGACTACAGGTGCACTCCACCATACCTGGCTAATTTTTTTGTATTTTTAACAGAGATGGGGTTTCATAGTGTTGCCCAGGCTCGCCTTGAACTCCTGAGCTCAGGCAACCTGCCTGCCTTGGCTTCCCAAAGTGCTAGGATTACAGGTGTGAGCCACCACGCCTGGCTGGATTCAAAGATTTTTTGATTGGCAATTGGTTGAAAGAGTTATTATCTAAGGACCTGGAATGTCTGGGTTATAGAAAGAATGTCTCGGTTATAAAGGGGTCATGAAGACCAAGGTTTTATCATGCAGAAGAAGCCTCCAGCAGCAGGCTTCAGAGAGAATAGATGGTAAATGTTTCTTATCAGGCTTAAAAGTCTATTCTGTCAATCTTAAGGTCTCCGTGTTGATGTTAAAAGCTGGTCAGCTGTGCTTGAATTCCAACAAGGAGGGTATAATGAGGCATGTCCAGCTCCCCCTTCCCATCATGGCCTGAGCTAGTTTTTTAGGTTAATTTTGGAATGCCTGAGCTAGTTTTTTAGGTTAATTTTGGAATGCCTCTGGCTGAGAAGATGGGTCCATTCAGATGGTTGAGGAACTTAGAATTTTAGTTTTGGTTTACATTCACAGGATTGAGAAATGGTTATCAGGAGCCCAGAATCTGTGAGCTCCTCTGATGTAGAAACGCACTGTGGCCATGTAAAACATCACGATGAGGACCCATGTCCCCAAGTCCTGACTGATTCAGATGGCATTTGGTTTTTTTAGTCCTTACTTGGTTTTACTGCCTAGTAATATAAGATTTCATAGGTTTGATAAATTCCTATCAGACGGCCATTGTTTGCATGAGCCAAATAACTGGGTCAGAGATCTGTTGTGGGTTTTGAGCTCTCCCTGGAGGCTTAATGGGCCTGACTGTGAGGACAGGACATTCTTCCACATCCCTTGGCCACAGTCCCCTCACCGTCTTCCTGGCCGACCTCTGCATGAGCTGTTGGAAGGATTGAACTGACAGACATCAGAGGTTTGCACAGAGGCCAACGAGCCTTATTTCCAACAGTGCTTTGGTAATAGGCTTCTGCTCTTTTGTTTCTTGCTCAGTTGCTAAAGTTTTGGGTACAGTTCTTGAAGGATCCATAGGTGCCTGAAAAGCCAATACATTCATCCACATAGCCCTGTCCTTAGTGGTTATGTTTTTCCTCTTTATCAGCAGGAGTTAGAAAACAAGCAGATTTTCCCTCTGAGATTCTCTCAGTATTGTTCTGGGTTCTATTAAAATGCTGGGTTAGTTTTCAGAGAGATTGCTTCATCCTTTGAGCAATTAGTACCTTTTAAAAATTCTGACATCTTTCAGACCCTGTCCTGCAGACCCCACTAAAGTGCTTTTGTCAGAACAGTTTTAGCAGTCCGACATCATGTTTTGCCAGCTGCTCCAGCCAGCGGTACAGAGAAAACACTTAAGCATATGGTTCAGATGCTTGCATTTTTATCTGGGTAAAATCTGTGTGAAAAGGCCTCAGAATTTAAAAAGCCAATCAGTGTATATGATGTCAGAATGCTCACTGTTTGTCTCATGGGGACATTTTCTTAGCATCCTGGTGTGATCATCTAGGTGTGTCTATTGTTCTAAAGGCACAGCTGTGTGGATTTGATTTGCCTACAAAAAAAAAAAAAAAAAAAAAGCCATATCCTCCAATTTCGGGGAACAATCTGACTTCCCTCCTGGTTCTCACCTTGGAATTTCTATGAAGCCCCCAGACTTTAAACTCTTTTGGCGGCAAAGTAGAAAGCATTTTTCCTTCAGCCTTAAGGGCTGACTTTTGATACCTTTGAACTTATCCTGAAGAACAAGGACCATTCAGAACTGATCTCATCACTTGGACTTTTAAGCATGTTCATAGCTCAGAGCTAAAGGGAAAAAAAGGGAGAGAGAAGAAAGGAAATCTTTGCTGATCTTTCCTTTGTAGATACTTGTGTGACCCTTTCCTGCAGGCTTTTGTGGGGGCGTTGCAGCAAAAGATAGTTTTGCCTCAGAGAACAATTCTTTTGAGACACAACAGACTTATTTTCCTGGAGCTGAAATGAGTATTTCAGCATTGACGTTTAAGGCACGCTCTGAGTCTGATCTGGGGAAGCGGGAAGCTACTACTTGTAGTTGGAAAAAATATCAACCTAAGATGAAGAGAATCATTATGGCCAAGACTCTACTGTTTCCTGAAGTTACTCAAGGTTAATAATGTCAAAGATACTCACTAAGCAGTGGGCATATTCCTCTAGGTAATGTTCTGACATGATCCAGTATTCAAGTCATGCAACAAAGCTGCCAAAATTGAGAGGACACACACATTTGTGATGAACTTTCATCCTGAGAACTACCTTCTTGAATGAGTAGGCTATCGCCTCTCCCCATTACCTCTTTGTCCTCTATGGAAAGGATCAAGGTGTCTGAGACTGGAGTGCCTGTTCTGTGCCTAGATTGGAAACCTAGGCTGGTTTAATTTGCCTACAGAAAAAGCCTGTGGCTAGAAACCAACTTTTTCCACAGCTGCCTGGTCCAGGTCCACCTCTTCTTGGGAAGGCGTATCTCCTTGATTTGGAGATTTCCTGCCACACGCTATCCTGACAGGTGACTCAGCTGCCAAACTTCCCGTCCTGGCCCAGTTGCACTGCTGTTGAAGCACTTATAAAGTATATAACCTAGTCTCAATTATTGGTACTCATAGAAGAGAGCAATGATATAAAACAAAAAACAGACCCAGCTAGCAGTCACTTCCCAGAACATGTGCTTTTGAATTGCTATGTTTTCTACTGCTGGGGTATGAGCTTTCCTAACATCAGCATAAATACCACCCACACAGCCGTTTCTCATGTTTTTTATTAGATATTGTTTTTGCAGTTGATAGGAGTCAAAGAAGGTCCTTATAAAGCTTTGTCTCAGGGAGTCTGTGTCAATAATAAGTGACAGAAAACTCAAAAAGGCTTAAGCAGAAAAGGGAATTTATTAACGAAAGGTATGCAGGGCTTCAGGAATGATAGATTTGGGGGCTTAGGTTAGTTAATCACAACTATTGTTATCATATTTTGACTTAATCATTTTTTTTTTTTTTTTGGCAAGTTTAAAAGTCTCCACTCCATGTGACAGCAAAATAGTTCTTAGTTTCAAATCCGGCAAGCAAGAAGAGTGATTGTTTCCCTCACAAACACCTCTGAAGAAAACTCTAAGGTATCTCATTGTGCCTATAGGGTTAAATGTCCTTTCTAAGCCAGTTATTGAAAAATGTAATAATCATGTTGGGTGGTCTGAATCACATGTCACAATGAGCTTGTGTTATGGTCATCTCCCTGGGACCACATAGAGTGAAAAGAAGAGATGAATGGATTTCTAAATGAAGATGGGGACTGTTTCCATAAGAAGTGGAAGTAGAAACTGGGTGTGACTAAGAGTACACACGTTCACTATAGGCACAGATATAGCTAAGCAACCATACTTTCTCTAATGGTGCCAACTTCATGGCAGGCTGTATCTGCCATGACTTAGTACAAGGGGAAGAGAGGAAGATGTGTAGAGATGAATAAAAGAGAATCTTTGCCTTTGGGAATGTTGGGGCCCAGAAAATGATGTCCCAAAGGCTGATGCTGTGATGTGCTGAGGAGCATAGGTGCCTGAAAAGCCAATACTTTGCAAAAAAGCTAGAAGCTACCTCTACCTTTGTCTTGTCTCTTAAGCACAAGAAGGGACTCTTCCTAGAATTTCTTTATGTGACCAAAAAAGCTTTTTTCCAAAAGAAATGCAATTATCTTAAATGCTTTCCTTAGGGACATCATCAAATAACCAGGAAAGATTAATCACCTGAGAAGAGAAGAGAAGAGACTGGGGATCTTCACCCTGCCAAGACAGTCTTTTCATCTATTCTTCTGAGAGCAACTCCAAGAGATTACCTGTGGGACTCAATTTGCATAACAAGATGACCTTTGTTCCTGTGCAGTTCCACCCCTCACCTTCCCATAATGTCTGCCTCCCACCTCCCAGGTCCATTATTTTTCCCTAATGACTTACTGCTCCTTAAAAGAAATGTCTACACTTCCCATCTCCTTCCTCCCCTATGGAAAAGGGTATATCACTTCTATCATTCTCTGGTGATCCCCCATGCTATGCACATTACAATATAATTTTGTATGCCTTTTCTCCTATTAATCTTCTTTTTGTCAGCTGAGTTTTCAGTGAAACTTCAGAGGGCAAAGGGGTAGTTTTACTTTGGTCCCTGCAAGAAACTCCACTCACTTAAGGTGAGTGCCAGATGGCCAGTATGGGTGATTAAATCTAATACGATCAAATTCACAAATGAAGACAAATGTTCAGGTTATAAAAGAAACTGTCATTGAGGAGGAGTCCTTCTCATTATCAACAGGGTTTGGCATTAAACAGGAAGTCCTAGAGGTGAGGGATTTTTCTCCTGTCGAGTGCTCATTTTGTAAAGCTATTCCACCTGGCACTCACCTTAAGTGAGTAAGTTTTGTTTTGGCTGGAGATTGCAAATTCATGGTTCAAGTGCCAACACATCTTGTCTTGTGCTCATAGCAGACTCACAAACAGGCCCTTCCTGATGAATCTGGATATAGCTTTAGAATTCTTTGCATCACTGCAATCCAGGCAGCTGGTGCAAATCAATGGAGATTGGCACATAAGGTATTTATTTTTCAGCCTGTGTTAGATTAATATTAGTAGATTGGACCAAGTGAACATTTATTTTCAGTGTGGCTGGGTAAAGTAGGTTGGGTGTGAGCTGGAGGAAGAAGACAACTGGTTGGCAACAGACCACAGATCACTAGTCATCAGGAAAAGCCTGGATCTGTATGAGGATAATTGCTAGTTGTCTGTATTTCACAATTTGCAGATATCTAGCTTCTTACAAATAGCTCAATGAACATATCACATTCATTTCTTTTTAAAACACTTGAATATTTAAAATAATACTAGATGAAAATAACAGTGAGTAATCAAGCCCACATTTTTAAAAACAATTTTATTGAGTAAGATCTGTGTAGGGTAGGGGGAAGAAAATTCTTAGTTCACATTACTACAGCATAACTAATCTAGTTGTCTACTCTCTATGTTTAGAAATCACATTCAGTTGGTTTAGTGGTAGAGTTAAAGGCCAAATCTGCCATATAGTAAGTAGTACATGAAGCCAGGAGGAAGGATCCAGGACAAACCATGACAGAATACCACACATTTTGGAGATGCATGCTTTCTCAAAGCTCTGAGAACCATCATGAAGACATATTGACTGAAAGAATATGCAGTGATGACTCTGAATAGGTCCTAACTATTGGAGGTAAGCATTTCTAAAATTATTTGGACAAAAAGTTAATACATGGTACAAGTTACTCTTAAATGCTTTGTGAGATACAAAGAGGATAGGCTTGCCCCTTTTAAAAGAAGAGGTAAACAATCAAGTTGGAGATACAAGATTTACAAATATGAAAACAAATAACAATAAAGCACTTAATAGTAGCAAGCAATCATGGAAAAGATGTCAGTAGGCAGTAAGTGGTTAATTACCAAATGTATTATCTGAATAATAATTGTGGAAAATTTTTTGAAAGGAGTGATTAGTTCAACTTAGGGAATGAGGAACATCATTACTAAAGAAGTGAGATCTGACCTTGGTCCCATTTGGGAGTTAGGATTAGGTTAGGAAGGCAGTTTTGGTGGGGAAAGTAGTCTAAGAAAAAGAAAGATGAATGGAAGGATCAAAGTATATTTGGAAGAGAATGAGTAAAGAAGTTTATCTGGAGTTGTTATTTTATGTAGACAAGTTGAGGGAAGGGGAGGTAGTAAAAGTATATTGAGGCCCATTGTGGAGGCTCTTGAACTCTGAGCTGAAAGTTTTAGATACAATCCAGTAAGCAATGAAGAGTCCTGGAAGGCTTCTGAGTAGCAGAGTGGCATGGTCTGACAGTGTTTTGGGGAGGGGTAGTTTGACATAGATGTGAGGTATAGAATGGAGGTAACTAATGTTGAAATTGAGGAAACCATTAAGGGGCCTTTACAGCAATCCTAGGAAAGGTAAAAGAGTCTGATTTAGCTTGTTGTCAATAGGAATACACCAAGCACCGTGAAATAAGAATCAACAAGACTTGGTCACACTCTCAGTCTATTTTGTGTTGCTATAGAGAAATACCTGAGGCTGGGTAATTTATAAAGGGAAAGAGTTTATTTAGCTCACTGTTTTGCAGGCTATACAAGAAGCATGACACCAAACTCTGGTTGTCTTCTGGTGAAGTTCTCAGAAGTTTCCACTCATGGCAAAAGGTGAAGGGGAGCCAGCTCCTGTAAAGATCACGTGGCAAGAGGAAGTGAGAGGGAGAGAGAAGGTGCCAGTTCCTTTTTAACAACCAACTCTTGTGGAAACTAATAGAATGAAAACTCACTCAGAACCGCCAACCCCATGGAAGGCATTAATCTATTCATGAGGGATCCACCCCTATGACCCAAACCCCTCTCATTAGGCCTCACCTCCTAACACTGCTACACTGGGAATGAAATTTAATCATGAGGGTTGGTGGGGACAAATGAACCACATCCGAACTCTAGTGGTCACTACTTAGATAATTTCCATAGAGGAAAGGGAAGACATAAAGTTGAGATTTCAGTCCTAAAAGATTGGAATAATGGAGGAATCTGTAGAGAAACACAGTTTTGAGCTCAGATGAGAAACTTAGATCTAGATGTTGAGGTTTTGGTGAAGGTTCAGTGATCAAGTAAAATGTTCATTGCTTTGTTGTTTTGATTGTCAGTGAGGTTTTGGGTGGAGTTTCAGGAGTCATCTGCATGGAGGAGATGTTGGAAGTAAGAGGAGAGGGTATATCCTAGGAAAGCCAGAGCCAAAGATTGAACTAAAGAATTTCTCATTTTTAAAAGGTAGGTAAAGAAGGAGCTAATGAAGAAAAAGAAACAAGCTGTCAAGAGGTGGGAAGAGAACCAGGACAACACAGCATCATGTCAGAAAATAAAAGAGTATAATTTCAAGAAGGAAGAATGGCCAATAGCCCATTGGCTGTAGAAGAATCAAAGAGCAGGAGAAACAGGAAAAGGCCTTTAACTTTGTGATTAGGATGTCAAAGATGACCTTCTAGGCATTACAACATATCAGCTGAAGAAAGTGAATGTGATCTAGAGAGAGAATTCTACAACATGACCCAATTAGCTTAATGGCTCAAATCACTAAAATCATACAGATTCTTGGTAAATCTTAAGCTGATAAATGTTACTACTATCAGAGATCATGGAAGGGAATGCTAATACCTCAGGAAAATAACAGATTAAGCATCCATGTAATTTATACCATATGCATAGTCTTTGTTTCAATGATGTTGGTAATATTAATGCAACATTGCTAAAAGTAAACACCCTCTGTAATCTAGGCACTGTATTTAGCACTTTAACACATTTAGTTCACGGCACAATTCTGTGTTTTGGAAAGTTAAATATTGCTTCTGAGATTATATAGCCAGTAAACAATGGAGTTAGTATTCAAACCAAGGTCAACCTGACTCCAAAGCCCACGTATTGTCTACTACACCAGGTGGAATAGCTTTACAAAATGAGCACTCGACAGGAGAAAAATCCCTCACCTCTAGGACTTCCTGTTTAATGCCAAACCCTGTTGATAATGAGAAGGACTCCTCCTCAATGAAAAGACAGTTTCTTTTATAACCTGAACATTTGTCTTCATTTGTGAATTTGATCGTATTAGATTTAATCACCCATACTGGCCATCTGACACTCACCTTAAATGTCTTGTCATCTTGTTAAAACTTCTAGAATCATGGAAAATTTCAAAACTATGTAAGTTAGAAAGAGGAGTATTATAAATCCCCATGTACCTATGCTCCAGCTTCAATATTGATTGATCAATATCTGATGAATCTTGTTTCATTTGCCAGACCACTTCCATCCCCTTCACCACTTACATTCTTGGAAGTAGGGAGTGTGCTGGTTGACTTTTCCTGTGTCTCACTGAGTGTCAACCTGTTTCTTTCCAGCACAAAGCATCTTGTCTGATATAAATTTGTGAGGAGTTTGGTGAACCTGAGATTTGAGGAAGAAAAAAATATTTTTTCTCTTTGGAAACAATTTTTAGGTGTTAGAAGAAAAACCTTAGACAAATTCGATATGACAGAGTTTAATTGAACAAAGAACAATTTGTGAATTGTGCAGCCCCCAAACTAGAACAGGTTCAGAGAGACTCCAGCACTGCCACATGGTCTAAGAAAATTTATGGACAGAAAAAGAAAAGTGACAGACAGAAAATGGAAACAAGGTACAGAAACAGCTGGATTGGTTATAGCCGGGTGTTTGTCTTGTTTGAATGTGGTTTGAACACTTGGCCATATGTGATTGGCTGAAACTCAATGATTTGTATCAAAGTCGTTTATAGTCTCTTTATACATCCAGTTAGGTTTCAGTTCACTATCTGGAAATCTTTAGGCCAAACTTAAAATATGTAAGGGGGCAGCTTTAGGCTAAACTTAATTTAACATAGGGTACTTATTTATAACTACTACAAAATAAATTCATAAATATACCCTATTCCTAGACTTTCTCTAACTAAAACTCAGGAGATCCTGAGCTTAAGAAGACTTGTGCATGTGGTATGAGCTGCCTCTTGGGAATCCCTCTGCTGAGGGCAGACAACCATCTAGTCTTTTCTGTTAGGCCAGGCAGGCATCTGTGATAGGTATGTTAGTGCTGACAGTCACTAAAATCAGAAATGAAGTGTGGAAAATGAGCAGGAACCAACAGTCTGGTCTCTGTGGGAGGTCGGAGTCAGAGTGAATTGACCTCTGCTCTGCCTCCTTTCCTCTTTCTCCACTGGAGGTGTCCAAAGCCTTAAAGAGAGACCTGCTCACAGGGGGTCACCAAAAGGAACCCATGACAGTGGCCATTGCTGAGGTCTTTAGCAGAGCCATAGATACCTGGGTCTGCATCACAGGTAAGTTTTAACTTATGCTTCTTGCAAAGTTTTGTGCTCCAGATGTAAAGAGGGTGAAGTTCTTAATTGGTCATCTTCATCTGCAATGTTTCTTCTTTTACTTTTTATGGAGGCGTAATATACATACAGACAAGTGTATATATCATAGGTATACAGCTCCATGAAGTTTCAAACTGAACATACCTGTGTGTGTAACTAGCACCCAGGTTAGGAGACAGAATATTAGTGGACCTAGGTGTGCAACTGTGCTTCGGTCCAGTTGGGACCCCTCCCAGCAGTAACTACTCTCCTGATTTCCTTACAGCATGGATTACTAACAATGCTTCCTACAATAAAACAAAGTTGGAGATAGTTCTTAGAGAAATCCTTTCCTTTTAGGTCCTTCTCCTCCTTGTTATATTTTTAATATCTTTTAAAAAATAAGCCAACAATCCCAGTGGTATGGGAAGTACCTAGGTAAGAGGCAACAGCCATCTGTCAAGAGCAGTACCACCATTTCTTCCTGAGTCCACTGTTGGTTTTGACCTTAGTCATTGCCTTTCTATCTTGACTAGCTCCATGAAAACTCCTTGGAATTGACTGTCTTAACTAAAAGCTAAGAACTTGTTGCCAATGCATTGCAACACTCCCGTAGCACATGTTGCAATTATTGAATCCTCTATGAACACCCATAAATAATGCAAGAAGGGGCAACTTTGTGGGTTGGGCTGCTGTGTGATGACCACTCCCGGAAGAAAGCTGTGCTTGCAAACATCCTTGAGACCTCCATCGGTAAGATACATAGCCAGCTTCTGTGAGGCTCAGGTTTCTACTCACAAAGACACACAGGCAGGCCAGAAACTTGGGTCTTTTAACCATCTAACTCTCCTCAGTCTGGTTCCAAAGGAAAAGTCAGGAAGGAGAAGAGGTGAAGAGCAAGGGCTTTGGAGTCAGAGAGTTGCTGGCTTCAGCCATGCCTTTACCATGGGCCCCTTGAAATTTTTTTTTAACTCTCGGTTTGTGTGCCTGCAAATTTAGGATAATAGTATCATGAAACTCATATGTGACAATGCATATGAAGTGCTAGGCAAATTATGTGCTACATGGTAAATGCTCAATAAACGTGAGATCTTACAATTTTTAAAGAGTTATTTTCCCAGAAAAAGAACAAAGCCATTTTAGATCGACAGAATGACACAAAACTTGACTAATTTTTAAATACTTAAATCAATGAATCAGGACTTAATTAGAAAATTTTGATCCATTCAAACCTCTTGGTTTTGTCTATAGGACCAAAATGGCATCTTCTGGTCTTGGCACCTCAGAGACACTGCTCCCCGCACAGAGTGGCAGGACGAGAGGACTTCATCCTGCCATGGGTCCAGATTTTGTGGGAGAGAGACCCTCTAGGACAAAATAAAGTTTTGACAGAAGTTATGAGGAAGAAAATAATCATCTTAAAGCTTATAATGAGATAAGGGAAAACTGGAATACTTTTCCTGTTAGTCTATTTTAGATGAAAATAAAGTGCTTTCTAACATCCCTTAACAACAGAATAGTGGAAACTGAAGTACTTTTGGTCACAAAAGTTGGATCTACTATGGTTCTCTAATGATTTCTGTGGCTATCATGTTGCTCCCTTCACCCTACCTCAACACTGTTGCCTCCCCTCAGCTGTGGGCCTCGTGTGTCTGCCCCAACTCTCCAATCTGCTGCTTTCAACAAACTTAGTTCAAGCTCTGTTCCCCTTGCACTCTGTGTTTCTCTCTGAATCGTTTTCTAGGATTAGATCCTTTTGTCCAACATTTACTACTTGTGCAAAATTGGGGAGGATTCCTGAACTCATTACATTTCAGTTTTCTCCACAGTCAAGCAGGGCTATCAACAGTACTTCATTCACATGGCTATTGTGAAGAATAAATAAGATAATGTATGTAAATGGCTCAATACAGAGCCTGATACTTAGTAAGCACTCAAGAAATAATTGCTGCTGCAATTGTTATCAATCACCCTCATCATCACCATCATCACCATCATCATCAAATTCTGAGGCATGAAAGTCTTATTGACAATCTCCCTCACGTCTCCGTGGTGTAGTTTTACCTCCTGACTTGCTTTGAATGTGAAATTTTGGATTTACATCTTTAGGTCATACAGTTGTCCCATTTACTTCCAGCTGCCTTGGAAATCTGCCCATCCACTTCATTGTTCTTATGTTCATTTTGCATCTGAACACCTGGATGAAAAATGAAAAACTCAATCAAATGTTCAGCTATTCACTCCATGTTTTACCAAACATTTAAGTTGTTCTAAATATTTGGAGCATTGACAAATTTTTAGTCTGCTTTTAGATATTTGGCAGATTAAGAATCAAAGACAAAACTTTATCCTGGGCAAGGCTGGGAAGAAACAAATCTCTTTCCTGTGATGAATTTGAAACAGCCTGTTGATGTGGACAACATTTTTGTTTGATGGATCAGAACAATTTTAAAAATTGTTTTTACCAAAAAAATGGGGGTCTCCTTGCAAGATGATGGATGGGATGAAGTTTAGGACTGGGGTAAGGCTATCTCTTGCAAACATTATAGTTTATAATTCCATGATTTATTTAAATTAAGGCATAATTTACATTCAATACAATTCACCAGTTTTAAGTATATAATTTGATGAGTTTTGAAACATATACACTATCGCCACATCAAACTATAGACTATTTCCATCACTCTAGGAAAGTCCCTCATCCCTTTACAGCCAGTTCTCATCCCTTTGAAGCACTGATCTGCTTACTCTCACTATAATTCTGCCTTTTGTAGACCTTCATATAAATGAAATCATAGGATATATGTTCTTACATCTGGCTTTTTTCACTGAGCATAATTCTTTTGAGATTCTGCATGTCGTTGCATGTATCAGTAGTTCATTCCTTTTTATTATTGAGTAGTAGTTCATCATATTACAATTTGTTTATCTATTCACCAGTTGATGGATATTTGGCTATTATGAATAATGCTGCTATGAACATTCAAGTACAAGTTGTTGCACAGACGTAAATTTTCATTTCACTTGGATAAATACCTAGGAATGGGAATGCTAAGTTGTAAGTATATGTTTGACTTTCGACAGAACTGTCAAACTGTTTGCCAAAGTGGCTGAACATTTCACATGTCCACCAGAAAAGTGTGGGAGTTCCCACACCCCAGTTTCAGAGACACTTTGTATGGTAATTGATATGGTTTGGCTCTGTGTCCCCACCCAAATCTCATCTCAAATTGTAATCCCCATGTGTTGAGGGAGGGACCTGGTAGGAGTGATTGGATCGTGGGGGGCCGTTTCCCCCATGCCGTTCTTGTGTTAGTGAGAGATGATTTAAAAGTGGTAAAGTCCCCTGTACACGCTCCCTCTCCTGCCACCATGTAAGATGTACCTTGCTTCTCCTTCACTTTCTACTGTGACTGTAAACTTCCTGAGGCCTCCCCTGCCACGTAGAACTGTGAGTCAATTAAACCTCTTTCCTTTATAAACTACCCAGTCTCAGGTAGTATCTTTATAGCAGTGTGAGAATGGACTAATACGGTAATATTTCTTCTTTTAGCTATCCTAGTGGATTTGTAGTGGTATTTCATTATGATTTCACTTCTCATTTCCCTAATGACTATGATGTTGAGCATCTTTAATGGGCTTATAAGTCATTTACACATCTTTGGTGACCTTTTACCAAAGGTCTCCACATCTTTGGAGACCTTCTCTTCAAATTATTTGACCATTTATTTTTAACAGATTATCTTATTCTTATTGTGTTATAAGAATTCTTTACATATTCTTGATCTCCTTTATTGAACTTATCTTCTGCTAGTATTTTTCCTGGTCTGTGGTTTGCCTTTTATTTTTTTAGTGGTGTCTTTTGAAGGGGAGACATTTTTAATTTTGATAAAATTCAATTTATCAATTTTTAAAATGGTTTGCATGTTTTGCATTCTACCAAAGAAATCTGCTTATTCCAAAGTCATAAAGATTTTGTCATGTTGTCTTGTAGAATTTTATAGTATTCTAGAATTTAGATCTAGAACTCATTTTGAGATAATTATTTTATAGGGTAAAGTGAAGATTGAGGTTCATTTATTTGTACATAGACATCCATTTTCTCCCCAGCACTATTTGCTGAAGACCATCCTTGAATTACTTTGACATACTTAGTAACTTTTAAATAATTGAAAGTTGTCTTTTTTTTTCTTTTTTCAGTTATGCCAAAATGTTTCCTTCAAAAAGATGTATCAAATTATTGGGTACCATTTTTAAAAATTAAAGTTATTAAGAAGGTACTCAAAGATCGGTATGCAAGGATGCTTATTATAACATTGTTTGTAATGATAAAAGCTGGAAACAGTTGTAGGGGATGAAAGATTTCTTTTCCTCACTTATCACTAGGTTCAAGGCTGAGGCACTATAATATAGATTAACAAGAGAAAACCATACAGTTTTATTTAATATGTTTTATACAATACAGGAGGCTTCAGACAAAGAAACCTGTATATTTTTATGGTAAGTTTGATGAAGGAGTCGATTGTTGTGGAGAAATGTGATTGGACAAAGGAGGTATGATCTAATGGTAATAAACTGGGGGGAACGTAGAAAGGCCTGTTTGTTTAGATTCTCCCTTGTGTTTCTGTGTCTTCAGAAATGAGAATGTTCCTTTTCTGTGGGTATAGAGTGGGCACCTTTCACATGAGCTTGTTATGACCTACTTCAGGAGAAGGTCAGAAAATTTTTTCTAGGTTTTATGGCCTACTCCAGGGCAGAAGGGCAGGAGAAAGAGAGACCCTCCTTTCTCTGCAGTTTTCTCAAATGCCAAGGTGTCATATCTTGAGGTAGTGTGTCCTGAATCCCATCACAATCTAAATATATACCACCAGGAGGCAAGTTGAATAAATCATGGCATATTCGTATAGTGTAATATTGCAGCCAATAAGAATCTTGATGTTAATTTACATATGTGACCAGGAAAAGATATTCACAACATGCTTTAGGGGAACATGCAGAGATCACAAATAGGAAATCTGGTATTTCATTTTTGTAAGTATAAAAACAATAAAAATTATAATTGCTTATGTGTGTATAGAAACGGACGTAGAAAAATATACAGTGCTTATCTTTGGATGTTAAGATTCCAGACAATCTATTGTTTTATATTTCTTTTTCAAAGAGTGTAAACTACCTTTAAAATTAGAGAAAACATTTCTCTTTTTTCTTTTTTTGTTTGAAGACAGTGTCTTACTCTATTGTCCAGGCTGGAGTGCAGTGCTGCAAACATGGGTAAGGGATCCTGGCTCAGGATCCTGTCTCAGCCTCCTGTGTATCTGGGATCATAGATCCCATGCAATCAACATGCTTAGCTAATTTTTAAAGTTTTTTAGAGATGCATCTCACTTTGTTGACCAGGCTGGTCTCGAACTCCTGGCTTCAAGCGATCCTCCTGCCTTGGCCTCCCAAAGTGCTGGCATTAGAGGCATGAGCCACTGCTCCTGGCCCAAAAACTTTTTTTTTTTTTTTTTTTTTTTTTTTTTTTTTTACAAAAAAAGTATGTACTCTTGGCAGCAGGGTTTAAAGGATTCCCAGAGACGTGGCTTAACAAATCAATATGTAACATTTTCACCTTAAATGCTTTTAGGTGGTATGAACTCTCTGGCAAGCCAGTTAGCTGAAATCTGGTTTGCTTAAGCTAGAGAGAACCACAAAAGGCTTACGGTCTCAAAGACTCTGAAGAGAATGAGGCATTTAAAGCTTCGTTTCCATTAAAATGCAAATTAGAATTAAGGTTAGCCATATGGTGATGTTCTAATTTTCCCCCAATACTCCTTCTAACTCAAATAAGAGACAATTTCTATTTCTAAATTCTTTAATGATGTAATTCCTTACAATTAAAAGTATATGTAATATACTCTATTTTTCTATCAACAGCACATAGAAGTGCATCTGATCACTTGTAGGACCATATGGTATGATGAGAAACTAATCTACTTTAAAAAGTTTTATTTTCCCAGAATATGTTCTCCCGTTAGTTATATGTGTACCATCATTCAGCTTTTTAGACGGTGGCTCTCAGAACTTTGACAAAGTCTTAAATAAGTCTAAAGAACTCAGAACACCTGGAAGATAAGGAATATTAGAAGATTACGTATGTACCACCAACTAAAGCCAGAACAGGGCCAGACTGAAAGCCTCTGTGAGGATAAAGTATTGGCAACACTGTGTCTGACTCCCAGAAACCCTTAGAGAATGAATTGGAGAAGAACATGGCTGCTCATTTAAGAACCACAGTCATGTTTATATTAATACTTCCATGATCAAATAAAACAATGTTTTAACTTCAGGGGTTCTTGCATCTTTTATGATATGAAAATAATTAGAATCCGTAGCATTATCTTATTCATCACATAACCTTTTTATTACTCCTTTTTTTTAATGTGAGAAAATTGAAGCTTCGGTAGAAAGTGTCAGAGTCTCGATTCGATCCCAGGTCTTCTGATCAAAGTCCTGTGTGTACACTTTTCCCGTACCTGCTTCCACACCCCTTCTAGTCTCAGCCCCAGGAGCTCGAGCTCCTCATCTCCCACTTGAGCCTTTCTCCAAGAAAACGGTGGAGGAGCCTCAGAAGCCTCCCAGGGAATAGAGGAGAAATGAAGTGAACCAAGCAGAATGTGAATAAAACACTTTACTCCATAGCATCAGACCCTCTGCTGGTTGGCCCATTGTTTTTTGTAAACTATGTAGAAAGAACCATAGAACTAAGGAGTATGAATCTGGCCACTGTGTAACCACAGGCACATCAGAAAAAGCTTGTGGGACTAAGCAATTAACTAATTCCATGAGTATCTACTGCATCCTACCATGTATCCATCACATGGCAAAATATAGCACATTCTCATTCATACTTACACTGAAATTTAGTGGTGGTGGGCAGCAGGGGACTATGTAATTGGCACAAATACCTAATATTTAATGGCAGGAAACTTTCAGATGTAGATAAGAAAGCTAAGCATTGTTACTTATAAAATATATGCAAAATAAGTAATATAGTTTTGTGGTGTATTATAATTTTTAAATCACATATTCATTCACCTGGTTGGATTCAAACAATAATGAGGGTGAGAGAAATAGGTGTTATACCATTTTGCAGACAGGAAAACTGAGGCTCAGAGGGCAGAGACTGTGTCTGACTAATGAGTATGTGAGCTTACACATTCTGAGTCTCAGGTATTCCTGCAGTTTATTTTGAGGCTTTGTTTGGACAAGCTCATTCTTTTTTTTTTTTTTTTTTTTTTTTAAGAGAGACGAGACTATACCTCTGTTTGCCAAAATAGATGAGCAAATTAGGAACTAGCTTGGCAGAATCTCCCTTTCTTAGAATGGATGTAGCAAGTTATAACACATGAGGGCCATGGCAAAGCAGCCACCTCATAATTACCCCTGATCAGCCCTATTGTGATTGCCTCTGACAGTCAGTCACTGGCACAGAACATGGAGATGCATTCATTCTCAATTTAGAAACCATATAAAATGACCCAAACAGTTGTGTCTAATCTGATGCTTAAAAATGTATGTTCTGTTGATCAGTAGAAAGAGAACCCAGATGCATCAACGCCCTTTGAGAATACCTTTGGGAAAGTACCAGAGTGCTATAATGCTTTGAGCCTGAGCAGCGGCTGCCAGCAGCGAGCAGTCAGAACAGCTTCCACAGTGCGCACCATTGACCTGGCTCCATGCCACTTATGTTCTATAGTGGATGTTTGATCATCATGGGAAGGGGAGGAAAGGGGAGGAAGCAGGGCTTGGGGGATCATTTGGGAAGCTAGAAAGGTCAGATATGATGGCATCTGGTGGAAAATGCTTCTTACAGATTGAACAGTTTGGGGTGGGTATGAGGATAGCTCTCAAAGGGTCATTAATAAAGATGAAAATTGTTCCTGGAGAATTGTTAAGGTCCAGTTATGATGGCTGAGTATTAATGACATCACAACTGGGTCCTCTGCCTCTCACCATTTTCTTTTTGAAACTCTTTGGTTATTTGCCTCATCTTTAGTGCTTAAATTCTAGAAAATACTATAGATTAGTGATTCGCTTTGGTTATCTGAGCAAACAACCTAACTTACTAGAGGGAAATCAGACATAGCAGCTCTTTTTTGAGATGGCTTATTTAGGGTGTCAAGGCTATTTGTCATCACGACCTTGCAATCAGCACTGTTCATTTGCCCATTCCATCAAGACTGTGGAAGAGACATGTGCCAGGGACTATGCTGGGCATCATGAGGGATAAAGGGTGAATGAGAGTTAGCCTGAGTGGGTTTACAGTTGAGAACGAGAAGTGAGAGGATACACACGTGTCACAGGCTGTCCTTATGAACTATCATGGGGGCTGAGACCAGTGCAAAGATCCCTTCCTCTAGGAAATAGGGAAGAAAGCCTTGGTGGTGTGGAATGGAAACAAGGAATGGTGAGGTATTTTAGTTCAGGGAGTGGTTAAAAAGGTAGAGTCCTTTTTCAGGAATAGTACGTTTTCCTGTTTGGTTAGAATAAAGGTCTGAGGAAGGATATAGCAAGGCCCAAGGCTGATGGGTAAGCTAGAGCCAAACTGTGGACGGTTTCAGTGTCAGGCTGAGGAACTGCTAGGCTGTGGGAGTAATGAAGGACTTTTTTGTTGACAGCAGATGCAAACAAGCCTGTGCTTTAGAATGATTAATGTAACTGGTATCCTGGAAGGATTGAAATGGAGAAATATTATGGTGAGAGAGACAAATTGAGTGGGAGAGCTATTGCAATAGACCAGATGAAAGATCATGCAGGCCAGAGTTAAGAAAGGTGGTGCATAGACTGTGAGCTATTCGGAAATTAAAACTATGAAGTCTTGGAGACTGATTAGATGTGGGTCATTAGGGAGAAGAAAGAGATACAGGTAAGTTCAAAGAGGGTCTACAGTAGGAGGAGGAGCATGTTTTAAGGAAGACCTAGCAATTTCAGCCTAAGCCATATATTCATTTGCTAGGGCTGCCGTAACAAAATACCACAGACTGGGTGGCTTAAGCAACAGAAATTAATTTTCTCACTTTCGGGAGCTGAGAAGTCCAAGATCAAGATACTGAGTAAGTTTGCTGTCTCCTGAGGCCTCTCTCCTTGGCTTATGGATGGCCGCCTTCTTGCTGTGTCCTCCCATGGTCTCTGTTCTGTGTGCACATATCCTTGGTGTCTCTCTGCGTGTCTAGTTTTCCTCTTCTTAAAAGAACACCAGTCCGATTGAATCAGGACCTACCATAATGCCCTCACTTAACTACATAAAGGCCCTATCTTCAAATGTAGCTGCATTCTGAGGTGAGACTTCAACAGATGAATTTTGTGGGGACACAATTCAGTCTCTAACAGGACAGGCAGAGTTTGAGGTACTGGTGGACATTCCAGAGAACCTGCCTAGTAGATGGGTGGTTTGAAGCACACACTCGAGCTCAGGGGACATGAGAGGGTTGGGGATGGAGAGGTGAATGTCATAAACTGTGCATGAACTGAGGTCGGGGGAGAAGATGAGAAGAGATCACTCTGGGTGTCATGGTGATGAAGATAATAATAAAATAGTAATAGCTGCCGTGCATCAAGTTTTCCGTATAGTAGCACTGGGCTAAGCCCTGTGCATGCTTGGAATGACAGAGCAGTGAAAGAACAATTATTATTACTGTTATTTTGATCATTTGCCTTGATTTTATAGAAGAGAAAGCTGAAGCTTGGAGAGACAAAGTGATTTTCTAAGGCCTAATAGTTTTTAAGCAGCAGAACCAGAATGTGAAGTTCAAGTAAGTCTGACTTCAAAGATCCATGACCAAGCACAGGGCCACACTGCCTCCAAGGAAAGCAAGTAGAAGAGAAAGAGAAGAAAGTCAGAGGCAGCAACAGTATTTCATAGGGGAAGCAAAGGAGGAAGAATAGGGAAGAGGAACAGAGAGAGGATAGTCAGAAAAGAGAAACATCAGAAAGAAAGGATGGGCCAGGAGCCAGAGGTGGTTTTGGGACACAGCCAACAAGGCCAAATATGGCACAAGATGAGTAGGAAAGATTTACCAGTGGGCTGGGTGGCAGGGAGGCCGTTGGTAACCTTCGTGAGAGCTGGATTTCTGGAACATTGGAGGTAGATGACAGATGGCCATGTGTTGAGGAGAGATTGGGAAGTGAGAAGAGGAGGTGCCAGGCTTCGTCATCACGGGAAGAAGGCGAGAAAGCTATGGTGGGAGGGGAACAGAGTCAAGGGGAATTTATTTTTAAAATGGGACAGAAAGATTTTACAAGATGGGTAGGTCGAAGGGGTGGGGGAGGATGTAACTTCTGAAGATAGCAAAGAGGAAATGATTTAATGAGTAAGACTTTGGCAGAGGTGGGTGGCAGGTGAGCCTTCAGGTTGAAACTAACTTTAAAAAGAAGCAGGGACCCTTTCTCTGAGACTAGAGGGGATTAATGAAAGATGGGTGGTGAGATGAATGAGCTAGGAGGTTGACTGGGTTGGAACAAGAGACAAATGGAATGATACTAAATAGAATAGATGTGTCTGAAGAAAGGTAGCAGCAAGAATGACGAGTTCCTGAACCTCAAGTCACATTAAGCCAGATATGCTTCTGTTTTCTCAATCTAAGGCTTGAGCTGGTCTTAAAACTCAGCTGGGCCTGAGAGTGGACCCAAATAGCTTCAGTTGGCAGGATTATTGGGCTGCCCAGGACCAATAAATATTAGAATGTACACTTCGAGAAACATTCTCAATCTCGTTGATATTTATGGAATGACCTCTATGTTTAAAGCATTATAAATTCTTGGGAAACCGATTTTCCCAACTTGCCTTCATGTGTAAATTTAATCCCACCCTTAGCCTGTGGCATAAACTGGTGCAAATATAGAAACGTGGATTAGAAATGGTTACATGCTGGTCCCTGGCCTTCTCAAAATTGTGTTTATAGTTGTTTATACTTTGTTAGAATTGGCTTTGGTAATAAGCACATCATATAACAAAGGGACTCAGCCTCTAGCGATCTGGCTTGGCAACACTGAGAGCCAATTAATTAGAAGGTAATTTAATAACACTGCTTTTAAATCATCCACGTGATATAACAGGATTCCAGACTTTTTGAAGCAATAGGCATTGTCTAGCGAAAATGCAGGTATGTGTGTATTTAACAGTGTGGGTGTGAGAAGGGCATGGGTATTGAAGTGTTCTCCCAGTGGTTGGAGCACTGCTGTGTGTTTTTGAACTGAGAATGGCTGATTTCTTCCCAGGGAGTCTTGTTGGTGTGAGAACCACTTGGCTTACGTGTCCGGATCTCATATGAAGTGGATGTTGAGGTGGCAGGAAACAGAGGAAGAAGGTTTGTATGAATGTTGCAAAGCCATGTGTCCCACATCAAATCTAAAAGGCACTGGGAACAAAGGCTGCCATCATTTGCCCTAGGAGCTAGCAATAGCTCACTGCTATTTGCCTCCTTGGAGGCATCTGAGAGTTGGCTTCTTAAATATTTAGAAGCAAATACTTGGAACGTGGCTAAAGTATTTCTGGGTCTTGTGTTCCAGCCTGCACCATGGTTTATACAGGAGGGTCTTTGCAGCCAAAATCTGAGCTTGCAGAGGCAGTGTCAAAACATACTTTCACATCTTCAGACTCCATACACCTTTGGCATCTTAAAGTAGGCATTTGTTTTAAAATGGCAAATGATATATCATGAACTTCAACAAAATTCATCATGTAACTAATAAAAATTTGGCATAGTTCCTCTGGGAAGCCCAGTAGGGAATGCAGGTGTCTGGGGACACATACTCCACAATAAGATCCTCTAAGTCTGTAAGATCCATTTTTTTTTTAAAGGAAAGAAAATAGACACATTGAGCTAGAAGTATCATTAGAGGCCATTTAGTTTACCCTAGTGAAAAGAAAGAAGAAGCACTTTGCACATTACAAGTGCCCCTCATTCCAGACTAGCCCAGGACCTGGATGGAGGAGGAGCTCTGTCAGTGTTTTCTGAATGATATATCAGAAATGTAGACTGGGCCGGGTGCGGTGGCTCAAGCCTGTAATCCCAGCACTTTGGGAGGCCGAGACGGGTGGATCACGAGGTAAGGAGATCGAGACCATCCTGGCTAACACGGTGAAACCCCGTCTCTACTAAAAAATACAAAAAACTAGCTGGGCGAGGTGGCAGGCGCCTGTAGTCCCAGCTACTTGGGAGGCTGAGGCAGGAGAATGGCGTGAACCCGGGAGGCGGAGCTTGCAGTGAGCTGAGATCCGGCCACTGCACTCCAGCCTGGGCGACAGAGCAAGACTCCGTCTCAAAAAAAAAAAAAAAAAAAAAAAAAAAAGAAATGTAGACTGCTGAATGCTACTAATACTGGATGAAAATATCTCCAAGTTTCCTATCAATTAAAGCAAAAAAAAAAAAAAAAAAAAGCTATATTCACGAGTTCTTGTTTTTAAAAAGCATGCTGTTTCACAGAGAGAAACGTCCTGAGGGCTGAGAGCGATTTATTGCATGGGTTATTCCATGATGGGCATGGTAACAACTCGCTATAAATATGGCTGTTTCTCACAGTGGCTCTTAATAAAAACACTCAACATGATCTGAAGTCACAATGATGTGAAGGGATTCTAAAGAGAATTTACTAGTACAGTTTGGCTGTGGTTTGGTGGTTTGATTTGAAGGATTAACTGGCTGACTGCTGGCATTTCTTCCTGAGTACCTAGCCTGGATGCCAGGGAGCACCCAAAGCTACATGATCAACATAGGGCACAATCAAGGATGCACATCTCACTCAAATATAAGAGTGGAAGGAGGAGAAAAGGTGAGCATTTTAACTGGCATTTTAGAATTCTACATGTTAAAATAAATAGGGACAGATTATGATGTATGGTATATAACAAAAAAATCACAAGGATATATATACACACACACACACACAAATATATATATATATATATATATATTTATTATTATTATTTTTTTGAGATGGAGTCTCCCTCTGTCACCCAGGCTGAAGTGCAGTGGCACGATCTCGGCTCACTGCAACCTTCGCCTCCTAGGTTCAAGCAATCCTCCAACCTCAGACTCCTGGATAGCTGGGACTACCGGTGCATGCTGCCACACTCAGCTAATTTTTGTATTTTTAGTAGAGCTGGGGTTTTGCCGTGTTGGCCATGTTGGTCTGGAACTCCTGACCTCAGGTGATCTGCCTGCCTTGGCCTCCCAAAGTGTTGGGATTACAGGCATAAGCCACCACGCCCAGCCAAGAATATTTTTATGATGAAATCTCTTTGAAAAAATTTCTTCTTCATCATGTCACTTCAGGCTACACCTATAGATGTTGTGATAAATATATTCTCTGCTGACCCTTGGAACGATTTGATGGAAAACTCTGAAAACCCTCTTAAATATATTCTTTTATGTGAGCTTTTAATAGGAGTTATGTGGCTGACAATTCAAAATTGGGGTCCCCAATCAGAACTTGAAGAGCAGACTTTGTAGATTAAGAAAGGAACCCCAGACCTTTGTCCTAAGCAGGCAGGCAGAAAAAAAATGAGATTTTATTGTTAAATGAACACATCCCCCATCATTACTTCTGAGCAAAAAAGCTTTATTCCCGCCAACACACAAATGCTAGCATACCTAGTCGTGCCTGGATGGAGAAATAGGTGAGCTGTGAGTGATAGATGCTATTCTAGCTTAAAAATCTATGTGATTTAGTGAGGGGTTTTGCATTTGCCTGCAATAGTCTTTGCTGTCATTTTAACCTTTACACTAAAAATGGGTCTTTACATCGAATTGCTTTGAGTTATTGCCAGGGTTAAAGAGCTGCACTACAGTTTCAAGCATGGTAGAGGCTTCTGTTTAAAATAGGGAACAAGTTTCGTTCCGATCCAGGGACACAAAGGCAGCGGAATTTGCTGCTTTTTATTACTGTAGCAGCTCCTTTGTAAAACTTCCCTTCCCTTCTCCAGTGGTTTCCTGTCACATACTTGGAACAACACCCACAGTCCTGCCCATAGTCCACAAGGACCTATGGGATATGTGCCCTTAGTCCCTCACTCACTGTCTGGCTTGCTTGTCTCTAGCCACGGTGGCTAATGGCTCCTCATGTCCACCTCTGGCTCAATGCTCCACCTGGTGCCTCTCCCCCAGACACCAACAACCTTGATCTCTCACCCTCAAGTACCTGCTCAGTTTTAACCTTCCCTCTGCAGCCTTTCCTGATGCATCATCCCCATCCCCTTAGCCACCCTGTTTATTCCTTCAGAGCACTTATCACTACCTTTACATATTTCTGTGATGATTTGGTTTACTGTCTATCTTTTCCGAGCAGAATATAAACTCCACAAGGGCGGAGAATTTGTCTGTTTTGTTCACTGCTATATTCCATTATCTAGAACAAGACCTTGCCCAGAGTATAGGCTCCACAATTATTTTGGAAAGAATAAGTTAATACTTAATATTCTGTTCATCTTAGAAGATCAATGGCCAGAAAGAGGCCACTGTATGAAGATTGGTGGCCTGTGGCCAGTGTCACATGACTAGAAACAGCATTTGTGTGGTGAGAAGAGGCAGGGGAATCATGAGTTGGAACATTTTTAAATCTCCTTTTATGGGAGAAAATTCTGGAGAATCAGGATCTTTAAGGAGGATGCTAGAAATAGAATATGGTAGAGCCAATTAGTACCTTAGGAGATGGTTCTGAGATTTTGCATCACCAGGAATCTCTTTTTAAAATCTCTCCCATATATTTTGTCAGATCTTTCTATTAAAACCCTAAACTTTTTCAGTAGTTCATTGATCATTTTCACTTTTGTTAGGTAAAGTCATATGCAGCTGCCAATTGGAATGCCAGATTGAAGTAAAATAATCAGAATATCATGAGACTATGAGATAATTTCTTCCAAAAGCAAAGGCAGAGCTGGTGCAGCTTCAGTTCCAATAATTAGGTGCTCCCCACTGGACTCTCCCAGGTTTTGAAAACAGCTCAACGGAAATGCTGTGACTTACCCAAGATCACATAGCAATTTATTGGCAACATTAGGCCAGAATCCTGGTCCCGTGACTCCCATGTTAGTGCTCTGGTATATTAAACTATAATTTCCCATGGAGCCTACTCACATGGTAGCTCTGCTTGAGTTATGTACTTAGAGGCCAAGGCAACAATAGCTATTATGTTTATTAAAGATATACTATATCTGTGCCAGATGATTTTCCTAAATTTGATCCAATTCTCAGAATAACCTTTATAATAGGTATCACTGCCCTCATTTTACTACAGAGGAGTCACAGGGGCCAAGTGAGTTGTTCAAGGGCTCACAGCTAGAAAGTGGCAGAGTCAGAACCTGAACCTGGATTTTTCTGCTTTGAAGTCGGTATGTTCTTCCTTACACCTTGCTGTCAATATACCCAGAGCCAGGTTCCCGTCCATGACTCATCTGTTAAGAGAGTGTGCCCTGGAACTATGATAATTTTCAATTATTTGGACAATGGAACCCTTCTCCCAAGTTGGTAGATTCCCCAGAACACTGACTCTGTAATTCACTGCTTTCTGCACCACTGGGAGGACAGAAGACAGTTCGTAGGAAAAATGTTGAGGAAGGTGGGTGGAGGAGCCTTCAAAGAAGGATGATCTCTCAAACTCAAGTTATTTCTATCATCACCCAAATCCTTACAATATTCCACAGCTTTTCTATCTCCTTCTATAGTTCATCCTCATCCTGTATACACACAATGTATTATTTGTGTCACCATGACCTGGGAATCTTTCTATCTGGGAATCACATTTCCTGGCTATTTTTAAAGATTACAGAATTGTCTCTTTCCTATGAGCTGCCTCTGTGAGCATTGGCAGATGGGGGGTATCATGAGCCGTGGTCACAAATGTTTAGAAGTTCTAAAGGTCATGTCTATTGCCTAATGAATATTTGGTTTCTGATAATGGACTTGTTACAAACACCTATCATTTGAATACTAATTACAGTGATTTATATTGAATTCTCATTGGCTGCCTTTTGAGATGATGTTACAGAAAGTCCCTGGTGGGTGAAAGACATGGAATCATGTCTGGCATTGAGATGTTAAAAGGAAAACAGTACACTTTGTTCTTTTGGCGAGCTCCCATTTAACTGACAAATCTGTTGAGCTGGAGGAGCTTTGTTTAAGTAAGAAATAAGGAATGATTTAATTCATGTAACAGTCTAAATATGATATTTCCAAGACAGGCTGGGAGATGTCTGACCTCTTTTCTCTAAAGAAGAAAGTGTAATCTAGTGGGAAAGGCATGAACTTTACAAATAGAGAGACCTGGATTTTTAATTCCAGGGTCATTGTTCATTGTTATTTTTGCTGTTGTAAGTTATAACAATAATAATAGTAATATGTCTGTCTTAGCTGATTTTCCTAAATTTGATCTGATTCTCAGAATAACCTTTATAATAGGTATCATTACCCTCATTTTACTAAAGAAGAGACACAGAGAGTTTACTTTGCACATATAGGCAGTATACTAAATGCTTGCCTGAATTATCTTAATCATTACAACAATCCTATGACTTATTATGAAATAGTATTAGTCGTTTCTATTTTACAAGTGAGGGGACTGAGGCTTAGTGTATCAGTCAGAGTACTGGGAGGAAACAATTGAATTCAGATGATTCCAGTAAGGACACTTTAAGACAGGACTCCTTACAGAGGTGGGGCAGGTATAAGGGAACCAGCAAAGGATGTTGAGGCACCCAGAGACTGCAGCCTTGGCACACTGTTACCACCCGTAGTGCTGGAGGGACAACCGAAGGGAAGATTGAGTGGTGGCATGTTGCAGGGGGTCGGGGGCTGCCTGGTGGGAGCTGATATACAGGGAAGCTGCAACAACCAGAAATGTGTACCAAGTCAGGGAGAAGCATGGAAGAAATGCCTCAACCTTTGTCTCCTCCTCCCTCTGATCTGTCTGTGCTTCTTGTTGACTAAACCCAGTGGGAAGTTAGAGGGCAAGGGAGAGTGATGATGCTTTGCAGATCAATCCCAGGGCATAGGCAGATTAGAGGATCAATGAGTTCAGAGTTTCTTCATCCTGAAGAAACAGGATGGAACCCATTTGGTTTGGATATTGAAACTGATGATGCCACACATATGCCAAGAGGGTGTGAAAGGCTTAACTCACATAATGAGGCTTTCTGGGAAGAGCATGGCAGCTCCTAAGCAGGTTTGATAATAGGTTAAGAGAGCAGAGAAAGGAGATGAATACGGTATTTTTATGGTGATTGAGTGTTACAACAGGGCGAGGGTTCTCATACATGGTTTAGAATTCCAGCCCGTACCAAAGAGAAAGTACCCAGGCTTTCTAATCAGCTTGTCAAGATGGGGGCTGGGGGTGGAAGAAGAGGGAGGAGTGAGTGTTAAAGGCTGTCAGCAGTCAAACATCAAAACTGGTGTTCGATCCATTATAACAAGGTGGCAGATGGAGATTAAGTAGCAGAGAGAGATTCGATGGAGATTAAGCTGCAGATTCATTAATTAATGATTAATCACATAATCATTAAGTCATTAATTAATAGTTAATCACTTGGTTTTCAACCCAAGTCAGTCTTTGGCCAAAACTTGTGCTTTTAACTATCACAATAACTGACTTTGTGACCTTGAGCAAATTACTTAATCTCTCTGAGCCTTGACTTTCTCATCTATAAAATGGAGATGGTATCTGCATGCCTGACACATAGCTGGTGTCCCATTTATGGCAGTTATGATTGTTACCCCTTTTGCTTCTGCTGCGGTTGTTATTGTTCTGGAAAGCCTGGTGTTCCAGTGTCTCTGAGAAAAGTCTGGCACAGATTCGACTCCTATTTCTCTAAGCAGCATATCCTGCAACACCAAGCTATTACCCTTTTCTTAAGACAAGGTTGAGAGACTCATCTTGCCAAGTCAATCAACAGACAAGTTTAACATCTGTCTCCCTGGCAGATGTCAGAAAAGAAGGCTGCACAGTCTTCCATCATTCAGATGCCACCATGATATAATGGAGTTGCTGAGAAGTGAAAGGGGCCTCTCTTACTTCGTCCTTGGCTATTAGCGCTGGAAGATTGTCTTTCTAAGATGCCAGGATAAGAGGGATGTGAGATAGGCAAATTTGTTTTCCAGTGTTCCTTTAATGTCATGTGGTTCTAGAATCTTCCATTTATTTAACAATACTCCAGTTCATCTACCCCATGGGCTAGGAGGTGCTTTGCACTTAGTTATCTCCTTGGTCAATCTTTGCTGAGTTAAAGACTGATTTTTTGAACCAATGGCATACCAACTAAACTACTAATGGCTTATGTGTTTTTCTTTAAAAAAAAAAAAAATGCACCTAACAAAATAAATTATAATGAATGTTTCAAATAGAATTTTGCTGGCGGCTACCTTTTCACATGTGGGAACTGAAATCACTTCTGAAAAATCCCAGGTCCCCAGACTTCATGTAAACAATTGATCAATTAGTTGATGACACCAACCCACAGCCTGGGGATAGGTATGTACCAGGCCTGCAAATGCCAGTTCTTCCAGCCAGGGGACTGTGGGTGTTAGTTAAAGATAATCTGTCAAAAAGCTGTAATAGGAACTTTTGGGGGGATTTCAAAAAATCATCACTGAAAAAAAAAAAAAGAAAAATCCTGGCATATGTCCTTTAGCCAGCCGTCCTGTTGTGGATAAGAACAGATGCTACCCAGGCTAAGTAAAAAGCACAACATGAGTCTTTTTCTTCTGCTTTTTAAACCAGAAAACACCATCCATTGCAGGCCAAAACAAGACAGGTGGCATCCATTCGAATTGGAAATGAGGTGCTGAGATAATAGACTGTGGGATCCACCATGGCCAGCCTCGAGGGAGTGGCTCCCCGTCAGAAGGCTCATTGTTTTTCTCTTTTAGTGAGCAGGCTCTATAAAATGTACAGCTCCCAATGCCACTTTGATTCCATAAATTGTATTAATTGTTCTTTTGTGTGCCCTCCTTTGCACAATTTGCTTTTGATGAACCGCGAGTACTCATTGTGACTATGCATGGCAGTCTCAAATGGAGACCCTGGGCTTCCTGTGAAGCAACATGGGAACAAGTGGTTCTATGTGGGATGATTCTCAAAGCATCTGGAGAGCTCTGGAAGTGCCTGTGTCACCTCCCTGGCACAGCCCCCTGTGTATGGGAATCATTAGGGCCAGGGAGTGTAGAGTTAGAATTTATGGGTGAAGACAGCCATAGAAGCTTCAACCGCCACTCGACTGGAAAAGGCAGAATTGTGTGTGTGTGTGGGGGGGGGCCAGGTGGGCTACGGGCCTCTCTGTCCCCCTCATTATAGGATGACACCCTCAGCTGTCCCTGGCTGCTCTGTTCTCCCAGTCCCTTGCTTCCTACAAAGTAGGGTGGGAAGGTTTGGGGGCTAGGGGTCCAGACCTATGTTTCAGATTCTCCCCTTTTCATACTATTTCTTATCTTTATATCCCCACACCCCCCAACAACAATAAAACCCATCCTTTCTGGCACTCAGGGCTCAGTGAGGTTTTCCTAAATTGAAGGAAAGCTCTGAGTTAAAGCATTAATGCCTCTCTGTGGATTAATCTATTTGCCAGCCTGGCCAACGGTAACTTTTGTATTTTGACAGCATAGCTATGCTTATAACCGAGGTAGGGTAGGGTGGATTTCAGTCATCATGAAAGAGCTGGTCTGGGAGCTATTTGGGAGCAGAAAGTATCTTTCCATTTTCAAAGCCTCTCAAATTAAGCCACGAAGAGCCTGTATTAGGCTGTGGCCTCATGGGAAAAGAATGGAAAGATGATGGGTATAAAGAGGTCCACTGTTTCCGTATCTTTTGATCCAGGAGTTGCAGCTCTAGGAATGTGTCTTAAAGAAGAAATATTCAGATGCAGACAATGCTTATGCATAAAAATGTTTATTGCAGTTGTGTTTTTCCAGCTGGAAGATTAATTATTCTAAGAGCTAGTCACATAATCCTTTTGAGTGAGAAAGCTGCCTTGGGTCAGGTGACAACTTCTGGGGTAAAGCTAAGGCTTCATGAATATGCCTGATGAAGCCTGTGAAGATGAGTGTCTGGTGAGGGACAGGAACTGGACAAAGAGATAATAAAAATATTCCATCCATGATGTTTACAGTTATCTAGGGGTTAGGAAGAGCAGACGATAGGACAGACGGAGGGGAAAGGATGAGGAACAGAGCATTGGGAAGCAGGGTGGCATAGGAGCTATTTAGAAATGTCAGGGTTTGCTGGGTAAGTTGAAGGAGTGTGTGGCCTGCTGACATCCGTCTGTATAAGTTTACTTGAATGAGGGAAAGATAGAGGAAAAAGGAGAAAAGCTGGATGGGGAAGACAAAGTGGTACCTACCTGGTCCATGGGAAGACCTCATGGGCCTAAGCAGAGAGGTGATTTTCCCAGAAGAACTTTAGGGCTTTGCTACTCAATGTGTGGTGCTGGGACCACCAGCACGAGCATCACCTGGGAGTGAGTAGACCCACCCAAGAGTTCATGATTCTGGGTCTGCATTTTAGCACGATCCCAGATGACTTGTGTGCACATTGATGTTTGAGGAGTGCTGTCCTGGGAGACCCATGGTATCCGAATACATCTAGGAGAGTGGAAAAGAGCAGGCTCTCCTCACGTCTGCTTAAAGCTTTCCCCAGGGTGGGACACAGAGTATGGAAGAGAACCAGTCAGGACCTTGAGGTCTCAGGGAGGGACAAAAGAGAGAGAGAAAAGTGGGTGAGGATTGAGAACAAGCATGAGATATTGTGGGAAGTCTCAAAAATATCATTGGGGTTTGAAGAAGGCAGGGATCTTCTGTCACACATGAGCACTCTTTGGGTTGGTGCTGTCAATACCACTTTAGATCCAGAGGCTGGAAAGGCCTTGGGAAGACTTGCTGCTCTGTATAGTTAGTATAATTTTCTCATAAATAAAGAACATAGGCAGGGGAATACTATATAATCAGTTATATTGGTTTTAAAACATGATTAGGAAAAAAGAATGGAAAGAAATGTATATTTATTTTTGTGTGACTCAGATTTTACCTTCATACATACTTGTACTTTGCATTTTCCAATGAAGATAAGTAAATATAAGTATCAAAAATGCAGTAAAATGTAAATCGTGCCTGCTTCTGAATGGTAATGGTGTGAAATTCTCTCCTTTTCTTCATATTTTTCTGTGCTTTCCAAAGTTTCTCTGTGAACAGCTAATACTTCAGAAGGGAAACAAAAAGAAGTACAGATGTGGAATCAGAAGACCTGTGATCCAGGTGGACACCTGCTCCAATAGCTAATAGCCTAATCATGTGTGTTATACAGCCACTGTGACCTCCTTCAACCTCTCCTTGCTCATGTGTAGACAGACACAGTCACAGACCCTAGCGGCCATAAAGATAGTGTATGGGGAGGACTTTGTGAACTGGTAAGTACTACACAAATGTTAATGCCAAGGCTGGCTTGGTGAGCCATGAGGTCCATTCCTTGGAGCTCTTCGAACTCCTCCCTTGGTCCACCCTGTGGGAGATCAGTAGAGGGTACCTACCTGAGGCTGGCTTCAGGGAAAGCATCAGAAGGGGTCTTTCTTTTCTACAAATTAGTGGATTATGTGGGCCCAAAGTTCCTCTTCCCCTTTAGCAAATTTGACTGAGATAGAATTCCTGAACTTCTTTTAACAAATGTCACCTGCTGTCTGTCAGGCAGGAGTAGCGTTTCTCATTAACATTGTTAGGAACTGGCCATAATGCTTTTCTATGGAGTCCTTACCATTGGATGTGACAGTGGCATTTTTTAGGCCTGTTCTCTGGTTTACTTTATGAAGAATTATTATCTAAATCTCAGAGTAACAATAACAACAATAAAACCAGCAAAGATATATATCTGAAGTCTTGAAAAGGTCTTTGAAATAGTACTAGATGTGACTAACAAGCAAAATTATCTATGAGGCCAATTCCATATATGTGGAAGAATCATCTTCCTATACCCACTGAAATGTTCTGCCTAGGGCTCTTCACCCATAAAGCCACTTTGGTCCTACAAGCCCAATACGTATGTTCTGTAGGGTTACTGAGTCCAGAAGCATTTTTAACTTTCAGTCTGGGGTGCTGCAATTCAGGGCAACCACAAACTGATGAGATAACCCACAAGACCTTTGCTTTCTTCAAATACTAGTGCAGACATGATATGGAAACCTGAGGGTGATGGCTCACATTGAGGCTTGGCAATCCAATGCCTGATAATGACGCAAGAAACCTTGTAAGACCAAAGTTCCAACTGACTCCACTTTTACATTTTTCCAGACTAAGAGGAATTAGAGTTCAGATCTTCCGTATGGTGTTAGAAAGATTTCTTACCTTGCAGAGATGCAATCTTAAGGTAATACTATAACCCAGTTCTCTGATTTCTCTTTTTCTTACATTTGTCATATGTGTCTTTGTTTACATTTATCATATGACGTATAAAATATAAAGCATAACAAAGATTTTAAAGTTAAAAAATTGACACATACAAATATAAAATGACCAAGTGTCAATGATTTTATTCAACTCATAAATAATAAAAGAAATCAGTAAGATATTAAGACTGATTTAGAGGAACAGGGATATATATAACCAGTCAAAAGAATTCTGAAATCAATATGTGAACAGATATAAACATGTTTGAAATGCTAAAGGGCAATGACATTCAAGGCTGTCTTTTCTGTCAGAGAGAAATCAAGCACATCCAATTGCATCAATTCTATCTCATCCCTTTGCATTGTTACACATGGGAATTCTTTGAGTGACTCAAAAAATTTTCTAATAAGTTAACCTCTACCTCTACAAATTTCAAAAATAGCCTAGTCAATGAAAAATTGTTCAAAGGTGCACACACCTGGTAGAAAAATAGAATTCCAAGAAGATCTACTAGATTGTAACAAGCACTCCACTGAAAGGATATCTAGCAATCTTTTTAACTTATTTCCAGATTTTGGATAATTTTCTTAGCAATTGTTTGATAGAATGGTGCTTTTCCAAATATAATTTAAATTTAAAACACTTACAATGCATGTATCGTGCTTTTGTTTGGGGTAGTGTTTTATTTTGTTTTGTTTTACCTTTGAAAGGAATAAATCCTTTTATCTGTAAAATAGAGATTATCTTACATGTTGATGCAGAATTGCTTACATTACAATTATTTAATATTAGCATATCTGACTTACTTCTTATTGGCTTTGATCTCATCAGATACAAGCTAAGCCATTTGTTGACTTATTTGCCCTTGTTCGTGTCATCGCCTTGACAGACGGCGAGCAATGTGGTGGTCAACAAATATTTACAGGGCCAGCTTCCCCTGGGGTCGGCCAGGCAGGCTCTCTTGCCTGTTCTGTCTCTGCTGCTTTTTCATGGGCCTCAGCTGGGCAGTGACTCAGAGAGGCAGCTGGGGAGAAAAGCCTGCCAGGTAGTGGGAAAGAGACCAGAGTCCCTTGTTGGCACACAAGCAGCCCATTAACTCCCTGGGCCATCAAGGTGAGGAGGGAGACAACTTTTCCTTTCTTTCCCACATTCTTGTTCTTCAGGCTGTCTCCCGCCCTGCCACCACTTGTTTTCTCTTCCAGGCTGTATGTGATGTCAATTTTCTCCAGAGTCCAAGTGGATTTTGTTAAGAAGTGGGTTTGAGGTAGAGGAGACATGGTGTATTTGCCTTGAAGGTTAGATTCTGGCTTTCTGCAATTTGGGAACAAAGTCTGATGCACAAGAAGAGATCATGCAAAACATAATACTAGCAGTATTTTTTAATGACTTTCATTAGTTTCCAGATATTGAGATGGGTGCTTTATATGTAAATTTTAAAGAATTTAATGTAGCAGAATATGCAAATATAACTACATTATTTCTTTATGCTACTTGGAAGAAGTGAGCTCTTTGCTCCTGGAGGAAAGAAAGCTGCTACTGCTTTTCTAAGGGCTGAGCCTCCTTTCCCTAAAGACAAACCAGCTTTTTGGTGGTGATGGGCTATTGGCTTCATAAATCATCTACCACTACTCCCTAGAAGCAGTCTAATATCTGTCATTTTAAAAATGTTTTCTTACTCCTTAATCTTGTAATCTGGGAACCCAATGAAGGAAATCTGGGAAGAGGCCTCAGTTTCTCAGTCTACTGAAATAACCTCTGAAGATGCTGTTCCCATCATGAAACCAAGGGGTAGAAAGACATGTTGTTGTTGTTGTTTTTCTTCTAAGTGTTGAAAAAGAAGGGTGCAAGGCAGAAAAGGGTGGAATTCCCCATGAGTCAGGACAAGGAAAGGGGGGTGGTGGACAGATTCAAAAGTGGTAAAACTTGGACCACATGTTCCCAGCACTCTAGAGGGTGCTGGTGCTTGGAAGGAAACAGCTCAGAGTTGCATGTGGGCACTGGGCACCAAAAGCAATGGGTCCCTAAGGTCAGCTGGGCATGGAGGGATTGCAGCCACCAGTGGGGCCACCTGTCTTCGACAAGGTTGTGTGAGTGTGCCATGAAGGGCCTTTGGAGGTGATCTCAGTAGATTGACAATCTGAGGCCTCACCCAAAGATCTTTGACTGGGTTCCTGGATTACCAGATTAAGCAGTAGGGAAATGTAAAGAAAAATGACAGTTACTGGACTGCCCATGACACTGGTTAGTGGAGACCTGTGTGTGGACTTGCCATACTTTAGAAAAAAATAATTGGAAAAAATCCATGATAGTCCAAAACAGGAAGAACTAAACTCTACACTTTGGAATTAATACATAGATGGTAAAACTAAAGAAAAGCAAAAGAATAATTATCAGAAAATTTAGGGAGGAAGGGTAATATAATGGGGATTAGCCACCTAGGTAGGGACCGAAGACAAAATACAGGGCCCCAAATTGAATTTGAATTTTAGGTAAATAATAAATGATATTTTAGTAGATGATTTTCCAAATATTGCATGGAACAAACTTATACTAAAAAAATCATTCATTGTTTATCTGAAATTCAATTTCCACATTTTTAATTTGCTGATCTAGCAACACTGCTTTTAAGACACCAAGCATGATGTATTTCTTGACCATGGCTATGCTATTACTTGACTGAGAGCATTCACTTTATTTTTTAAAAATGCACATACATATATTATGAGCTTTTTTGTGTATACAGTATCTTTCATGATAAATTTGTGTTGAAATGTTCTCACTTCTTAAATACAATAGAACAATTTATACCAATTGCAAAAACATTATTTTATTTACTCCATCTCTCTCTCCACCCAAATGCTGAATGAAATCCTTTCATATCCCATTACAGATGAGGCAACTGAGTCTTAAAAGTTAAATAACATGTCCATAGCCACAGAGTTGGTAAATAGTAGAATCAGGTTTTAACCTGAGTCTATCAGACCCCAAAGTCTGTACTCCTAACCACTGTAAAATGCCTGTGTTATGCAACAAAAAACAACATGGACCAAAATCTCTGGAGGCCCTTAGGAAACTCACAACTGTGCTTGTCCTTGGAGCAAGGGATGGTCAAATCTCTCTGACAATGGAGTCAAGAGTAAAAAATTTTCTAAAAGAATAGAGGGTATCAATGAACACCCACACTGAGATGTCATGTATGTTGGAATTATCTGGCAAGGATTTTAAAGCAGCCATCATAAAAATGGTTTCCCAAGCAGTTGTGAATATGCTTGGAACAAATGAAAAAATAGAAATTCTTGGAAAAAAATGTAAAGAACCAAGTGAAAATTTTAGAAGTGAAAATACAATAACAAAATTTTTAAAAACATAATGAATGGACTCAATAGCAGGAGAGGCCAGAGGCAAGAATCCATGAACTTAAAGGTGTAACAATAGAAATTACTCAATCTGAGCAACAGAGAAAAAAAATAGACTAAAAAAAGAAATGAACAGACTCTTTCAGGAACCTGCGCAAAAATAACAAAAGACCTAACATTTTTGTCATTAGTTTCAGAAAGAGAGGAGAAAGAAGATGAAGGTGGAAAAGTACTCAAATAAATGAAGGCTGAAAGCTTTCCAAATTTGGCAAACACTGAAAACCTACAGTTTCAAGAACCTGGGAGAATCCCAAAGAGGATAAACCCAAAGATATACACACCAAGACATCTTATAATCAAACTTCAGAAAACGAAAGACAAAAATAAAACATCTTAAAAGCAGCGAGAGAGAAATGCCACGTTACCTATAGAGGAAATGAGAGTGGATTCCTCATCAGAAACCACAGGGGCCAGAAAGAAGTGGCACAGGATTTTTTAAGAGCTGAAAGAAAGTGACTGTCAGCTTTGAATTCTATTTCCCATGAAGTTATCCTTCAAGAAGGAAAATCAAGACATTCTCAGAGGAAAGAAAACTAAGAGTTTGTCACTACCAGACCTACCCTAAAAGCATGGTCAAAGGAAGTTCTTGAAACAGAAGGAAAATGATAAAAGGAGTCTTGGAACATCTGAAAGCAAGCAAGAACAATGGAGGGGTAAAAATATGAGTAAATACAATAGTCTCTCCTTCTATTCTTAAGTTTTCTAAATTAGATTTGACAGTCAAGGCAAAAAAGCATGATATTGTCGAATATGAATTTCAATGTACATAGAGGAATATTTTAGACAATTGTGTTGTAAATAGCCAGGGTGGGAAAAGTGAAGAGACTAAGAGGAAATAAGCTTTCTACCCTTTACTCAAACTAGTAAAATATTGACACTAATAGATCTTTGTGGTGATCTCTGTCTTGGTTGTGATGGTGGTTAAAAGAATCTATCTACATATGCGATAAAATGAAATAGAACTATCTACACACATTATACCAATGCCAATTTCCTGGTTTAAATATTGTATTATAGTTATACAAGTATAATATTGAGAAAATTGAGTGAAGGGTAAATGGGAGCTCTCTGCTCTGGGTACGTGGGAACTCTTTGTCCTATCTTTGCAATTTCCTGTATATCTGCAATTATTTCAAGATAAGAGGAGAGAGAGCGAGAAGAGAGTGAGAGAGAGCAAGAGCGAGTGGGAGAACACAGAGTGCTACAATTTTCATGTTTTTCCTGGTATACTTGTTTGACTTTATGGTATCTAGAAAAAGCCCAAGTGGCTTTAAGATGTCTAAGTTCTTGCTAGATGGAGACTACACTAATTGAATTGAGGTGTCTGTGGGTCAGCCTGAAACAAGATGATCTTGTGCCTAAAACACATCTTGGTTTCCCATGTCCTTTCAAGGGAATCAATATATTGATTTTCATTTACCTAGCCATATGTGGCCAGGACATGGTTTATTCAGAGATGTCCCCTTTCCATATGCATCAAAAGACATGGAGTGGGCTGAGAGGTCTAAAAACACAGTTTTCCCAGAAAGGAATAAGCCACAAAACAGAAAGGCTCCTTCTTTGGAATTTCCTCCTCTTCCTTCCAGTTTGGCCTTCTGTGCTCATGGTCTGGTCTTTCTGAGTAATGTACATGCCATGTATACCCAGACCTTATCTGAGCTCTACCTCCAAACTACATTTTTACTTTCCCACTCCTTTCTTTATCCATCACCATCTTCCTTGCCCAAATCACTTTCGTTGCCCATGTGGATTACTTCAATATTTTCTTCTTGGTCCTGATTTTTCCATCTTTTCCCCTTAAAATCTATGCTCCATAGAGCAACCTATTTAGTATTCTAATAATGTACATCCGATTGCCTACTTAGCACCTTTAATAGCTCCCCTGGCACTTGTAGTAAAATGTAAACTTGGTGCCATGGCCTGGAGGATTCTGCATGTCCTGGTCCCTGCCCATTTCCCTGGTCTCACTTTTCCTCAGGTACACTGGCCACTTTTCTGTTCCTTCACCATCTAAGCTGTTCCATGCATCAAGGCCTCACCCCTCTCCTTGGCAGGGATCTCTTGCTGCTCTTTGTGCAGCTAGTTCTCTTTCTTATCTATTGTGTTGCAGCTGAAATGCCCCACATCCAGGTGGCCTTCCTTGATTCTTTTCTAAAGCAGCTCCCACTTCATTGACTCCCTGTTCTATCAGCCTATTTATTTTCTCCATCATGTTTATTATATTTTCTAATTATCCTATTTGTTTTCTTATTTATTGTCTGTCCTTCCCCTAGAACATAAGCTTCATGAGGGCAGGGATTTTGCCTTCCTATTGACTGTAGTGGCCTGAGCTCAATAGATACTTGCTGAACAAGTGAATGAATAGATGAATGAGAGATGAATTATAAACTATTAGAACTGGCAGGAATGTTTTTGCCCCAAGACAAGTCCTCTGGGAACATTTGGAGGCTCTTGAGGAGAGAAGTAATGACAGTAAACTGATATGTTCATAGAGCACCTTAACAGTGTGTAGAGCATTTTGAACTGTAGCACCTACAGCTGCATGAAGTGGACAGGATATCATTATTTGCATTCAACAAATAAAGAGAAGTGAGATTCCTTTGGGTCACACAGACAGGAGCAAGCAGGAGCCTGGAATCCAGATAAGACAGTTCAGCTTCTCAGCACACAGGCATCTGGTGGGGTGCTTTGGAACAAGATGCCCTCGTCACCCCCAGCAGCTGTGCAGCCTTCACTGTTTACCTGGCGGCAGGGGATTTTGGTGGTCTGCAGCAGGTCCTGTCACTTGAATATATAGCAAAGCTAAGAAGAATTCCCCAAGGAGGGCAAAGACTTCAAGAAGGAATGGAGGTATGCCAATGTGATACATGGGGAAGAGAGATAGAAGCAAGAAGAGAGATGGAAAATAAATCAATGGCAACATTTTTTAAATGAACTGGTGTCTTGGAGGCTTTAGTTGATCAAACCTTAAGCACCTGTTCATCCATTCCAGAGAATGATGAGAGCAGGACCTGGTCTCTCTTTTCCAAGAGCCTCATGGTGCCTCTGTAGTCCCGGAGCCAAGAACACAGAGGGGAGACATCCACTCTGAAATCTGACAGTGCCGCTGCTAGATTGTAGTCTTGCATAACGTCCTCTGTTTTTTTTTTTAAAAATGAGATGATGATGAAAGAATCTCAAAAGTGACTCTTTGTTGTTCCCCTGCTATCACTTCAAAAGATCATAGTATTTAAGTGACTAACAATCCCAGTTTCCAAAGAGCCTCCATTTGAGCAAGAATGTTACCGCAGAAATTCAACTTGCATATACATACCTTTAATCATGTGGCAAATTACCTTATTAACCACCAGGGAGTCTAGTCTTATTACTTAATTAAACCATCTCTTTCTTTTCTTCTTATTAAAGCCACATGGGTTTTAACTTCTGTGTGGTTTTAGATTCTTTCCCTGCTCTTTGGATGTCTGTGTAATAATAGCTGCATAAAAGAATTTCTGTTATTTTATGTTGATGTCTAAAGGGTTAGCAACATTAAATAAAGGGTGGGCGGGGGCAGAGATAGTCTGGATAGGCTCACACTGGCCAGTGACGTAACAGCCACTTGGGTGGTATGAAGGTCTGAGATGTGTACCGTCGCTTACTGCTTTCTCTCGCCAAAACATCTGGAATACAAAATCCTGTCATTAGACAGCCCACATGTTAGAAAAACAAAAGGACAGAGAAAAGGAAACCCAGTTCCCCCAGAATGGCTGGAGAAAGCCTCATTATTGCTGGTAGGAAATTAGACATTTAAGGTTATACATCAAAGCAACTATTTTTATTACAAGAGGCTCAACATTTTGATTTATTGGGCAGCAGAACAAGATTGTGACAAATATTTCCACCTCAAAGAAAAGACAGATCAGGCCTCTAAAAAGTCATATATATATACATATATTAAGTAGTTTAAAAATAAAGTCTGTTGCAACAATAGTTGTAATAATGAAAATTGTATGCTTCCATTCATGGCCCCAAAGAAATGGCTGCTTTAGTTCACATGCCTACAAGAAGAAATGATTTAATCTTGTGGGAATTTTATTCTAATCAAAGGAAAGTGCTAAAGTTTTGTAAAATGAAACAACTAACATTGGTAATAAGCCTGTGCTACTTTTCTACAATGGACAGCACTGAGCAGGGCCTGTGTACAATCCTGTATTTCAACTTCAGCTGCACCAAGAGGAATGGAAAGAATGGATGCTAAGAATAGGATGGCTTTGGAGAAGTCCATCAAGATAATTAAAGAATAAAACATAGGGTTTTGAGACAATGCTAGGGAATTTAGAATACTCAGCCTTGGTTAAAAAAAATTATAGAGGGTTAGGTTAGTATAACCATTTTGGGTAGAAGCAATATGTTGTGTTAAATTGTGACCAGCTCAACCCATCTCCATCTGGACGTGACCTTTTTTCTATACCATGGACAATTCTGATCAGATTAAATCAGAGGAGTGCTTCAGTGAGAGTGTACATGATTAAATCTTGAAAATGAGTTTCTCAGGCAGACTGCAAAGTTGTTGTCTGAGTAGGTCTCTGGAAAAAGAGGCATATCTTTCCAAGGGAGATGTGGGAAGAGAATTTAGTAGGAAGAGCAGAGGCTGTGATGTGAGGCTCATGGCTTGGTTTCTAGTCCCAGCTCTGCCACTAACAAACTCTGTGGCTTTGGCTAAGTGACTTAACTTCTCTGGGCTGTGGGTTCTCATCCAGAAAATGAGGTCAGGCTAGGTGATCAAGAGGACCTCACAGCAGCATATTGACTCTAGGAGGAAGGCAGAATGGCCGTAGGAGAGCAATGAAATTCTTTTTCATCTTATTCGTAGGGACTCTACTACTTGGGAGGGAAGTTCGTCAAACAAATTAGAGTATCTGTGTAGGGAAAGGCATGTGTGAGTATGTGGTTATGCTGGAGGGAGACAAAAGGGACTCCGTGAACCAGAAGTATGTTCATAAAGCTATAGGTGTAATTGGAAATCTAAATGCCATGCAAAGGAATTCTAAAGGTGAATGCTTTGTAAATTGAATAATTACTGCCACATACATCTGTCTTGCAAGCACACAGTTTCATTAGTTGAGGACCTGCTGCAATTCTGAATGCCACGTTGTGCGCCATAAATATGTATATGAAATGACTTTCAGGATAATCTAACATAACCTAGCACTGAATGCCAACAACAGAGATAATGGAGTTTCAGCAAAATGAGCCTGAAATGCTGCAGAATCCTGAGGTACTTTTTGAATCATCAAAAGATCAATCAATCTTGCCTAGTATTCCTTTATTTTTAAATTTAAAAGTGCTTTACTGAATTCTAACTGTGAACAATTAGGAATTCCTCAATAAATTTTTATTTATCCGTTGGATAGTAGATGAGATAAATTTCTATGAACTAGAAAACTGAACTTATTAGAACCACCCAGGTCTCTCAAGCTTGGTGCCGAGGGCCTACCCTCTTTTGTTATTGTGGGACTCAAGGAGAGAGCAAGTGGGAAAGCGCTCTGGAAACCACTGGGCTGATGGCCACACAAACAACTCATTTGCAAACATTGCCCTGTGAGAACTTCATAAATCAAAGCGGGTCTTCAAAACTAGGCAACCACACCAAGGTCACTGTGAGTCTGCAAGAGACGGTCCCGGTAAGGGGGAGGGAAAGACGAAAGCCGCTGGTGCGAACATATCCTCTAACTCATCCATTGACAATTACTGGGCTCTCATCCCTGGACTTCAAAACATTTAGAAAATGTTCATAAACATGTTCGGAATCCCATGGTGTAAGTAAAACATTTTTATAAGATTATAAAATAAAGAAAACTGGCGTGGGTTTTGTTTGAACAAGTGTACTGGTGATTTCTTTTCCTAAGGTGAGGGACTGTTACACAAGTCTTGGTAATTGCTGTGAGGGAATTTGCCTCTTAATTTTTGAAAACACAATAAAATGCATGCAAATCTCTAAATCTTGTAGATGACAGCCCCTAAACCTCAGAAATGTGTGGGGAGAATTTGAACGAAAGACGACTCTACTCAGGCTATAGTCTGAGGAATAGAATTTAACAGGAGACAATGGAATTCTTACCTTGATCCTCACTTATGTGGAAACATGAGGATTTTGGAGAGTTTCTTCATATGAAGAACACTCCCAGACTTCTCTGGGAGGTAAGTAGGCCTAACCACTAACAAACTAGCTGTTTCCAGAACAATGAAGCATACAATGTCATTGGCTAATTTATATTAATTGCCACTGCTAACAGTTAAGAGCCTAAAGGGAAAGAAAGGGTGGGTAACAGCCACCTTTTTGTGGCCAGATACAATGGAAGTTATACATAATTTCCCCCTCCCCTGTTTTTGAGGAATTTCCTAAAGCCACTGGAAACCCCATCTCTGATGGAATTTGAGGATGGGTTGGAGAAGACAGAAGGGAATTCTTACTTGAGGGAGTTGTGGCTGGCAGACCCTCATTTTCTTTCTCTGGCCTTTGCTTACCAGTTTCAAAGGCATGCTTTTTAGATAGGGTATCAGCTGGGGTAAATAGTTTTGAAAATGAGAAGTTGAAGCCCCTCTCAGGGGAGTTGAGAGGATTGGTGTTTTTTCTTCCAGGAAAAGAGAACAATAAAAGGAGATGTATTTATGCAGTAAGCAGTGACTCTTTGAGAAGAGGCAGGCATGGAGCTGGTCTCCATGTTCCCAGTTGATGACCAAGCAAGGGGAGGAGCAACAAGATCAAAGTTGCTTTAGGGCAAAATTGCTAACATTCCTGAAATAGCCCCAGATTCCTCACATCCCAATAAGCAAGAATCAAGTTCACTCATTTGTGAAGAGGACCCACTGCAGCCCTCAGTTCTTTTGTTACCTTGACTTTCAGCTCATTGTCCTGGCTGACCTCCTCTTAAACCAAAGAGTAATGACTGCTGATTTGACCATTGTTCTTTGTGCATAAAGATGTCAGAGGTCAAGATCTGTACCTACACAGAATCCAACCCTCAAGAAAAAACTAGAAGGCTCCATTCATGCGGTTAAATATTTAGACACGTAAAGACAGGTTACATGTAAAAGCATTCTGAAGGAAAACATTAAAGGAAATGACACTCATAATTGCTCCATTAAGATTTTGAGGAGTTCCAGAGGTAGCAACACACACACATACCCACAATCTAAAAACCTAGAACCTTCTCAGGTCCTGGTGGCTGGATATACACATAGCAATAATATTAGGTTGGTGCAAAAGTAATTGCGGTCTTTGCCATTAAAAGTAATGGCAAACTGCAATTACTATTGCACCAGCTCAATATGTACCAGTTTGGGTCTGCAGTCCCTTTTCTATTCCATCGAAAATCATAACATCCTTTTAAGAGTCCATGATAATGTTGATAAAAGAGTTCTAGTTTATGTGTTCTAAGTTTCAAGTAAAGGAGAGAAAGAATCAAGACATTCAGTCACTCGAAATATTAAAAAGGAAATTATTTATAGAGAAATTTTAGCTTTTAAAAATGGCAAACAAAGTATTAGGAAGATATCCTAATTATAGTGGAAAGTAATTGTTATATGTCTTTGTATAGATACATATTTTCACTTCCCTTTGGTGAATACCTAGAAATAGGATTTCTGAGTTATATGTACATATATATTTAACATTATAATAAACTGTCAAATTGTTTTCCAAAGTAGCACTATCATTTTGCATTCCTAACAGTGATATATGACAATTCTGGTTGCCCTACATCCCCCACAACATTTGGTCTTGTTAGTCTTTAGTGTCAGCCATTCTAGTGGATGTGTAGTAGTAGCTTACCATAGTTTCGATTTGCATTATTTTAATGACTAATGATATTGAGCATCTTTGCATGCACTCTTTTGCTGTTCCTAGGTCTTATTTGGGATTAATGTCCAACTTACTATTTATTTTATTGCCCATTTATTTTATTGTATTGTTTGTTGTCTTATTATTTAGTTCTAAGAGGTTTTTTTTTTTTTTGGTCAGATATATGGTTTGCAAATATTTTCTGACAGTCTGTAGCTTGCCTTTTCATTTTCTCTAGTGTCTTAGAGTAAAAGTTTTTACTTTGATAAAGTACAATTATTGATTAGTTCTTTTATGGTTCCTTTTCTTTATATCTCAAGAATTATTCCCCTAACTCAAGGCCACAAAGACATTCTCCTATGGTTTTCTTATAATCCATTTCAAGTTAATTTTTTTGTATATGATAAGGTAAGAATGGAGAGTTTTTATTTTTCTCTTGTGTAAGTCTATTTAATTTTTTCATCAACATTTGTTGCAAGGGCGATGCTTTGTTCATTGAGTTACTTTGGTACCTTTGTCAAATTCAATCCAAATCTCATCAGGCTCTTTTTCTATTTTATAGATTGGCTAGCTTATTAAAAAATTTATATGGAAATGCAAGGGACCTAGAATAGTCTAAACAATTGTTGGGGAAAAAACCAACAATTTTTGAGGTTTTATTTTACCTGATTTTTAGACTTACTTACCTATAGTAAACTAAATAGTGAGGTATTGGTATAAATCTAAACATATAACAAATAGAACAGAAGGGAATCCAGAATAGAGACACACACATTCAAGATTGTTTGGTTTCTGTTTATTTTTAAAGTATTTAAAGCAATTTTTATTTCTTATTTTCTGCAGATACAAGTGAAATCACAATGACATCAATAATCCTGAATTTCTTCTTCATACTCACTCATGAAAAGTCTCCAATTTTCCCACCTTGCTCAACTATCTTAAGTGCCTTCCTTTAAGATATTTCCTACTGCTTCTAAAGACAGTCTCCCATTGGCTTGGGAGAAGCATGTGAGTCACACTCCTTCCCTCAGTCCAAGCCGTGGACTCCCTCTCTTTCCCGCTACACCTTAGGCCCGCTGTCCTACCACTGACTGCAAGGTGCTATGGGAGAATGCCTGTGTTCATGTGCAGTGCTGCCTTCCTGTCTTCAATGTTGCTGGCAACTTTGGAGATATCAGGGGGAGCTAAGTTCCACATAGCAATGGGGAAACTGTCTTTTGTCTCAACACAAAGTCTCCAGGCCTAAAAGTAGCACTGTTTTTGTCCAGAGTCTCACAAAGTTTCTAAAAAATTCAACTTCTCTAATTGCTATTCTAATCTAACTTTTTAGTGAACTCAAGACTAGCTTAAGAGGTGGAATAGGGAACAGATAACAGTCTCTCCTTCATACAAAATGTCTCTTTATACTTTTTCACAGATGCAGGCATTAGGCATTAAGAAGTCCAAATAAATGTAAAACCACCCCCAACTTTCATCCTCCTCTTTTAGCCCTTAAAACAAAACATTCCTTCCATGCTTACCAACTCAAGGCAAACAAATGCTAGAAATGATAGTTGTTGTCATTATTAACATTGTTGAGTACTTCTTAATAATAGTTATCTCAGCCTACCAGTTACGAATATTGACTGACAATTTGGGGGCTTAAATGGAACTCTCAGCTTATCCTTAACAGTCATGAAAACTGAGACAGAATGATTCTTCCTGTGGTCACACAACAAGGATGTGGTTGCTGGATTCAGATACTGTGCCCCTGAGGTCATCTCTATACAAGGTCAAATAATTTGTTGATTCTGTGTGCTCCCATTTAGTCAAAGGAGAAATCACTCCAGGAAAGCAATCTACAATCTGTCCTGGTATTTAAATAAAGCAAATAATTGGTTCAATCAAAGTGGTCACATCGGGAGTCCTTAATAGGTTCTATGTTGGAAGAGAAGTGTCCCAAGGTCTCTAGAGAGTATTTCATACTAGTAATTTTGTGGCTTTCAGTTAAGATTTTAGAAACAGACTCTGTCATGAAACACCGGAGAAACTTCTGAAAAGGTATTTCTGGAAAGTCACTCGGTAGGTTAATGAAAATACATCTATTTAGTTTTGTCAGAAGGATCCTGGTGTGTGCAGTAGGGGATATGCAATCCATCAAATCAAAACATAATCAAAGGTACAATGTGAAGAAATATAATTATAACTTATACTTTCTCTTGGAGCCCAGACCTTACCCTTCCAACCTCCCACTTCAAATTCAAATGAAAATGAAAGCAAATCTGCCATATTTCAGACAAAGCAGTATTGGATTTATGAGTGAAAAAGTTGATGGGTGGGTGGGTCTATGGGGAGGACGTAATTGTAGGACTGAAGGACTCCACTGAGTAAACTACTCTCCACCTTATAGAATCCAGACCCGGGCTCTGTTAGCATAAAGGCCTGACTGATTTCCAGAAACACAATCATCCATCAGGGGAGAAAAGGTTGTTCCACTCATGAGGGCTGCACTCCTTATTGATGACAATTCAATAACATTCCCACATATGTGGAGATAAATGACACTTTTACCCTCTCTCCTCTAATAAACACCATAAAGTATAAAATTTGTACTCCTAAAAGAACAAAGCTCTAGGGACTGAATCTCAGGAGTGTACGTTCGGCCTGGATTATTATTTCTCTATTCTGGGAAAGATGCTGGGGCTGTGAGGGGTATGATTTTTCACAGCCCGGGAGCCAGGCACAAAACAATGAAGCTCTCAGAAACAAGCTGCATGGACAAGGGAGAGGAGTTGTGGGCAATGAGAGAGAACTTGTCCCCACCATCACACACTAGGGTGATGGAGGACGACTCACTGGGCTCCACATGGAGCTGTCATCAAAGCTGCCACCATCAGCAGCTTTGGACCTACTGGACCAATCCCAGTAGGTTCCAGCCTTCCACCTGAGGAAGGGCAAAATGATTCTGACATCCAAAGACCCATACCCCATGCCATGGAAAGGTAAAGGGGCCATCCGAATGTCCACCCAGGACCTGGGGTAGAGAACACGTCTCAGGTGGAGGATTGTGTCCTGTGAACCGTGAGAACTAGGAATCATGAAATCAAGGACTGAAAAAGCCAGAGAAGGGCCCTGAACACACTAGCTGCAATTCTAATTCCTTGGCTAGGGCGTTCAATCACACAGTCAGACCTTCGGCCAAGCAGTCCATCAGTGTAGTCAGGCCGGTGGTCAGACGGGAGAAGCCAAGTCAGCCTCTGGCTGGTTCTGTTACCTCTACAAGTAGAGAAGGCAAAGCTAAAGGTCCCTACAGGCCCTAGACTCCTTCTTGCTCGTCTCTTTCTAAGACTGATTTTTTCAGCTTGTGCTATGCCCTTTGACTTTCTTTCCCATCAGTAATTTTTATTTGACTGGCCTAGCAGAGATTTCTACAATGACTTTTCCAGAAAAGATCAAGATGACATTACAGAGTCTGTGATCACTAGGAAAATTTTAAAAGAAAGTTTCCTAAGTCAATCTCTACTCCCTATTCAGCCTCCTGCCCCACACCACATACACACACACACACACCCCTCGCAAAAACCCATACAGTGTTTACCAATTAATAAGAACAGAGAAAACCTTCCTTTTTAAATTTTTTATTTAAACATTTTATCATATATCTGATATATCTGATATATATATAAGGCAGGGTCTCACTATGTTTCCTGGCTGGTCTCAAACTCCTGGCCTCAAGCAATCCTCCTGCCTCAGTCTCCCAAACTGCTGGGATTACAGATGTGAGCCTCTGCACCTGGCTGGGAAAATCTTTTTGAAGCCAATCCTATTTGTCACCTATATTGCTCACGCCCAAGCTCTTCTCCTTTGCGAAGTGTTGCTTCCGTGAATTTTAAACATGGCACCAGGATACCATCTCAGAGTTTTGAGGAGCCAGATTGCTTGAATCAGAGCTATGAACAAAAGAAAGAAGGATCAAATGAGATGCAGAGGAAGTCAGAGTAGGCTAGGCTGCAATTTTCTCTTCAACAATGTATAACACTAATCGCCTTCACCCAAAGTAATTTTCTAAGCAGCAAATTAAGAAGCTTAAGAAGAAATAACCCACAGTCACCGTGGATTAGAAAATGAGCAACTTTGTAGTGCGGGATCCTGATGGATGTGATACGGAGCTAAATGCGAGAGCCAGAGTCTGAGCTGCTGCTTTCTCAATGATGAGCTGCCCCTCCTCCTCCTGAAAGAAAAAGGAGCAATCTGGGGGTTTTATGTCAGCCTCACTAAGGAGGAGATTTCTCTAGGTCAGAGGATTTTCCAGGCAGCCCAGTCAATGCCACTTGAAAAGCTCCAGGGGCTGATCCTAAAGACATTGTCATTCAGCAGATTTAGGTCAACTCCATTTAAATGAAAAGTTTGGGATTTTGCCCATTGATCCTAAAGGAGTTGATCAAGTTCTCAGAAAATCGTTCTTCCTAACCCTGATGCAGTGTAGCGGAGACAGAGACAGAAGTCCTCAAGGACAATCTCACTGGGCAAATTCCTTTGTGCCTTTGAGGCCTTCCTTTCCTGAGGCTTCCCTAGTCTCTAGTTTCCTTAAATGTAGTCACAAGAATAACAAAGGCTACACATTTACGGAAGACTCATTTTGTGATAGGCTCTGTTTGGGCCTCACACTTACTTTTGAAACCATTACAGCTACTCCATGTAGTAAGTACTATGGTTATACCATTTTACAGATGGGAGAACTAAGGTATAGAGAGGTTAAGTAACTCACATTCCCAAGGGTTCATAGCTACTAAGAGAGACAGAAGATATTTCACTGGAGCCTGAGCTCTTGACCACAATGTATGCTTTTATACTTTAATCTTTGACCTTCTGGCCTTCTTTTCCGCTCCTATGAAACCAAGTTGCTCTCTATGGGAACACACACCCATGATGTTAGGACTTCCGCCCAGGGTCAGCTGAAAAACATTTAAAGCCAGATAACACTTTTTCCCTTAAACTTGCTTTCCTATCTTTAACATTTTTACTTTATTATATTATTTTAAAAATTATATATATATATTTGAGGCAGAGGCTCACTCTGTCACCCAGGCCAGAGTACAGGTGTGCAGTCAAGGCTCGCTACAGCCTCAAATTCCCAGGCTCAAGTGCTCTTCCCACATCAGCCTCCTGAGTGACCAGGACTATAGGCACACACTGCCATGCCCAGCTAATATATTTTATTTTTTAATTTTTTGTAGAGACAGGTTTTGCCATGTTGCCCGTGCTGGTCTTGAACTCCTGGTCTCAAGTGATCATCCCCCCTCGGCTGTCCAAATTGCTGGGATTACAGGTGTGAACCACTGTGTCCAGTCCTATTTTGTTATTTTTAAAATGACACTATACAAATAATAAAAGCCAGCACCTGTTGTGTGCATGCTATGTGCCATGCACTGTTCTAAGCATTTTGAATTATAAGCGTATATGAATCATCTAAGCATATATGAATTATAACAACCTAATGAAATAGATGCTATTATTAATCCCATTTTGCCCAGGAGGAAACAGAGAGATTACAGTTTGTAAAACAGGAAGCCAGGTTTGAGAGTCAGGCCTTTGGGCTCCAGTACCCATGCCCTAAATATTGATCTCTAACGTCTCTCAACCATTTTACCACCAAACTCTTCACCCTGTCTCCTATGCTGAAAACCCTGGCGCTAGGCTCTGAGTCTTCTTTCTTTCTCTCTCACCAGTCACCAAATCTTTTTCTTACTTCTTCCTAATATCCTCTTGCATATGTCCCATCTCTTTCATCACACTCTTTCTGTCACCACCAGATAACAAATCCTTACCAACCCTTACTAGGTCTGCCCACTCTGCCCGCTAACCGGTCATCCAACCTACAATCTCTCCCTCCCCAATTCATCCTAAATGCCGCAATCAGCTCAGAGTCCCTGAGACACTGCTTTGTATACATCGTACCATTCCCCCCAAAATGCTACATGTTTTGTTTACCAAATAAGTTGAGATTATTTAGGCCTCCACCATCTACAAAAAGGGTCGGCAAACTATGGTCCATGGGCCAAGCCCAGCCCACTGCCCGTTTGTGTTGACCCCACAAGATAAGAATGTTTCTTTTACATTTTTAATGGTTGGACTAAATCAAAAGAAGAGTAATACTTTGTGACAATATGAAAAGGATATACAATTCAAAGGTTAGTGTCCTTAAATAGGTTTATTGGCATATACCCACTCTCATTTTTTTTTTGCATATTGTTTGTGACTGCTTTTGAGCTACAATGGCAGAGCTGAATGGTTGCAACAGAGACCATATGGCCTGCAAAGCCTAAAATTACAATCTGGCCCTTTACAGAAAAAGTTTGCTGATCTCTGATATAAACTGTGTATTTCTACCTAGTCTTATCTACCTAAACAAACTGGTGTTCTTACCCTTGCTTGAAGATATGTCAGGTGTTTTTATGCCTTAAAACTTGTGCTCCTCTCATTCTTTAACTTAGATCAGGGATTGGCCAACCTCTTCTGTAAAGGGCCAGATAGCAAATTCAATGGAAAGTCTCATGCTCTGCTAATTGGAGTATAAAGTGGTACAAATACTTTGAATACTCCTTAGCAATATTCACTACATCCGAACATAAATATACCTTACATAACAGGATTACACCTCTAGGTATATACCCAACAGAAATTCTTATTTATAAGAATGAAAAGATAGGTATACAAATGTTCATTGTAGTATTATTCATAACCAAAAATTAGAAAAGACCTAAAAGGCCATAAACAGTGCTGTGGTACATTTATTTAAAGAATATCATAAATGATACTACAATAAAAAAGAGCAAACTACTATTATACACAACATGTATGAATCTCACAGAATGTTAAAAGAAGCCAGGCACATAAAAGCACACACTGTATAATTTTATTTATTGTAAAGTTCAAAATCTATGTTAGCAGTTAGTCTGTGGTATCACATCTTAGATTCCCCAGGAAGCAGAGATCTGTGTACAGTAAGTCGATTGGGGTGTGACCTGAGGGTCAACCCATGAGAGTGAATGAAGGACGCTGTGAAGGTCAGAAGGAAAAGGTGAACTGTGATGAAGTCACAATGAGGGCCTCAGCTAACCTAAAGGGGAGTTTTCTAATGATGATGGCAGCCGGGCATGATGGCTCACATCTATAATCCCAGTGCTTTGGGAGGCCAAAGTGGGAGGATCGCTTGAGCCCAGGAGGTTGAGGCTGCAGTGATCATACCACTGAACTCCAGCCTGGGCAACAGAGTGAAGTGAGACCTTGTCTTTAAACACACACACACACACACACACACACACACACACACACACAGCCTTTCCATCTCAGTCATTTACAGATCAACCAGTCATTTGATGTGAGACATCTTGAGGAATGGAGCAGGACCCTAGGTAAGGCTGTCTTTATCCAGGGAAGTCTTAGAGTGCTACTAGGCTAAGAGCTGCTAGTAGCCAACACTCCCAGTAGGGGAATAAATGCTTGAGTCCTGCAGGGGATCTGGGGGGCACACCACAGCGTCCACTGTTTGTGGTTACTTCTCAGTAGGAGTAGCGACTGGAAGGGAACACCAGGATAAGCGCTTCTAGGGGTCTGGTGATAACCTGTTTATCCAAATGGTGGTTACAAAGGCATGTTCATTTTGTAAACATTTATGTTCATGATTTTTGCACTTTTTAATATTATATTCCATGTCATAAAAGAGCTTATTTAAGAATGAAAGGGGCTGAGTGCGGTGGCTCATGCCTGTAATCCCCGCAGTTTGGGAGGCCAAGGCGGGCAGATCATTTAAGGTCAGGAGTTCGAGACCAGCCTGACCAACATGGTGAAACCCCATCTCTACTAAAAATACAAAAAAATTATCTGGGCATGGTGCTCCATGCCTGTAGTCCCAGCTACTCTGGAGACTGAGGCAAGAGGATCACTTGAACCCAGGAGGCAGAGGTCTCAGTGAGCCAAGATTGCACCATTGCACTCCAGCCTGGGTGACAGAGTGAGACTCTATCAAAAAAAAAAAAAAAAAAAAAAAAAAAATGAAAGGCCGGAGTGATCAAGGCTGCTGAGAAGTCAAGAAAAATGAGGACTGTAGAGTGTCCCTGGGATTTTGTAGCAGGCTGGTGACTGGTAACCCTAGGGACAGCTGTTTCAGGGTGGCAGTCAGGTTGCAAGCAGTTGTGGGGTAAGTGAGAAGGGAGGAAATGGGGACAGTGAAGGTGATGACTCTTAAGAGATGCCAGCCTGAAGATAGTAGCAGTTAGTCAGAAGGGGCCCGGTGGATAATTTTGTTTTGAATAGAAAATGCTTGAGCCTTTTAAAATCTTATAGGAAGTGTCCAGTGGCGAACTGGTTGTAAATATTAGAAAGAGAAGGAATGGTTGTTGAGGGTTAGTGCAAATCACAGGCTATTAGCCTGATTTACCAGAAGGGCATTTCTAACCTTTGATGGCATCAGGTATTCAGGCCACTTATCTTCTCTTTATCACATGATACCTCATGTTGTTATGTCTCTATTTATACATGTGAGTTTTAACTTTCAATAAAATCCTCTTGAGAACCATGACTATTGGGCCCTGTATCCCTACTGATTACTTAGCACAATGCTTTGTGCACTGTAGGCACTCAGTAAGTGTGCTGTTATGGTAGTAGATGATGACAAGGGTGATAAAAATAATCATAAAAAGAGAGCATATCCATTTGTTCAGATCTTATATGGAGCTTAAAGCAAGATGATTATGAAAAGCCAGACAGACAGTCCCATTTTAATAAGCCCTGATACTTTTTTCCAATATCTGGTTTCATTTGTAGTTTATGCATCTGAAAATGGGATAGAAAGGTCAAGGCAGTGACCAGTGGGGCATCTGAAGTTATGTAACTGAAAAGATGCAATTCTCTGATGCCTTATCCAGGACTAGGACATAGTCCTTTCTTACCCTTCAAAGTGCTTCATTGATTCAGAAAAACTGGGTTCAAAGAACTTGTCCAAGGCAACAAGCTACAGACAGAAGTGAGCCGAGCATCCAGGCCTCTTTCTCCAGCAGCTCCAGAGCGTGTCCGCCTCCCGTGTCCATGTGTTCCAGATGGACTGCATATGCTAGGGTGTGAACGTGCCAGGCTTGGGAAATTGAAGTGTGTGTTCGATCAGTGAACAGGAGGACCTAGTCCTTGCTGAAAATGCAGTCTTCCATTGGACTTGTCTATCCAGACATATTTGTATTATGATGACAATTTGTAGTTATACGGAGCCTTTCAACCTCAACGGCTTCAAAGTTTGTTTAGGTAAGAAGTATGTGAGTGCCTTCTGTGTAGCTTCCTGGGTCACTCTATAGCCCAAGTATCATGGAGGTGCCTAGCTGTTGGACATCCAGATAACGTGGGTAGAAAACCAAAAATAGATGAAGAAAATCTGCAGTCAAAATCTTTATATCATTAAGGTCTGGATTTATAGTCACAGACATTTCAGATCATAACATTTCAAGCGGCAATATTCCACACAGTTTGATTACAGAATGCAGTTAATTTTCTCCTGGCCTTTTCTTTAAGTCAGCAATATTACAATGAAGTGAAAAATGAGAAGGGAGTGTTTAGTGTTTCCTGGATTAACTGAATCTAACAGCATCTCTCATTTTGTTAACCCTTTTTTTCCTACTTACATGGTACTTTTTGGCTTTTTCCTTTTTTTTGAGACAGTTTCACTCTTGTTGCCCAGGCTGGAGTGCAGTGGCCTGATCTCGGCTCACCGCAACCTCTGCCTCCTGGGTTCAAGCGATTCTCCTGCCTCAGCTTCCCAAGTAGCTAAGATTACAGGCATGAGCCACCACACCAGCTAATTTTGTATTTTTAGTAGAGATGGGGTTTCTCCATGTTGGTCAGGCTGGTCTCAAACTCCCAACCTCAGGTAATCTGCCCGCCTTGGCCTCCCAAAGTGCTGGGATTACAGGCGTGAGCCACCGCGCTCAGTCGACTTTTTCCTTTGGAAACCAAGTAAGGATGCTTTACAGGAGGGCACGGCAGACAACATGGTATTTTCTGCAGCGACTGCTGTTAACACCCCTCCAGGTCCGTTTCCCGCCACCCCGAGTTCACCTGCAGCACGAGTGGATGGCTTCTGCCGCTGACAGTTCCCACCTCAAACACCTAGACCCTCTGCTTTTCTCTACTTCTCTCTGCCTGAGGGCTTTCTGTGGCCTCAAAAGGAGCAGCTCAGCTCTCCCAGAGCAGTGCAGCAGTTTTATGGATTTAATATTCCCAGTGAAAATCCTCAACAATAAGGCTATGAAGTCCATGAATAAATACCTGGGGTCCCCCACCCATGGTGGGATAATTCCAGGATGCATGCTAAACAGTTTCTTAGAGGGTCCTAGTGGGATTGAGGTTCAGTTTGCCTACACAAGTGACCCGTGGCTTTTCTCTTTTCCCATCTTACTTTTCTCACCCCTGTTTGGTGTTTCCTGGACTCACCCGCTGAATAAAGTCCTTGTCTCATCTGCTCTTGTGTGGTTCCCATATAAAGACACTTCCCAAGTCAATGTTTTCTAAATTGTCTGTCATGAATTCAATTTAGTGGGTCCAAACAACATTTCCCAGCAATAGAAAAAATACCATTATGCATCACAGTTAGTAAGAATAAGTACCGAATCACAAACCCTTTCATTCAGTTATATATGTTGGCTTATGATGACAATTTATTTGCTGCTATGGGTCATGGTCAAAAGAGTTTGGAGATCATAGTTCTAAATGCTTTTGACATTCTAACTCGTTAAAACTCAGTATAATTTCAATATGGGAAATGAGACCAGAAAGAAGAAAACAACAGCGTCTGAATTGGAAGGGGTTTTCTCACAGGATAAAGGAATGAAAGGAGCTGTAGCATTGCAGCAAAGTTGCAGTGTGACTTGCAGCAGGTCGTGTGTCTTAGAGCCTCCTTTCCAGATTTCTAAAATGAGGGGCTCAACCGGATGATCTTTGGTGTTCTCACTAACATGGATACTCAGCGTCTAGTCCCTTCCTGAAGTGTTGGCACACGCGCATACCCACCTGCGTTGATATCTTCAAGTCCTAGCCTCATGAGTGGTTCGGAGTGCAGGGAACCTCCCCAGCTGGGTACAGAGGGAGAGCACGCAAGAGGCCACCCATGGGAGCTCATTCTTGCTGCTGGCATGGGAGAGAACATCTGCTTGGCACCAACAGTATCCCACAGGGAAGTTGCACTGCCTGGCAGGGGTTGGGGGGAGGGCAAGGTTGGCAGGGAGAATCTGGCAGGGCTCAGGACTAGGGAGTGGCTCTCAGAGTGGAGCTGATGGTAGGGAGTGGAGGTTGAGGAGGGCAGCAGGTGTCATTGAGAGAGTGCTAGTGGTCAGTTCAGAGGTCTATGGGTTTGTTTTCCTCTGCCCTTGGCAAAAATGGAGCTGCTTTGGAAGGAACTGGGCAGCGTGAAGAGCAGCGCCCCCTGCAAAGACACAGAAGCCGTGGTTACTTGGATGCCAAAGGAAGTTGTTGTTGTTGTTGTTGTTGTTTCTCCAAAAAATCACAGTGGTTCCTTAGGTTACAGTCTTGGTAAATGTTTTTCCACCATTCCCTTAATTCCCCACCCTGCACATGCCTGACCCAGTGGTACCCTGACTTTCCACACATTTTTCTTTGGATCTTGCAGTCTTTCTCTCTTCATTTCATGCCCTTCTTTCCTTATATACTCTGCTCACAGCTCAAGTCTTCTGTGATACTTCCTTTAATTTTTCCTCTCTATACCTTGATTCCAGATGTCAAGGAGGCTGTGTGGCCTAGTACGCCATTTTTATTAGCTCTTGAGTTAGGTAATCAATTCATCTTTTCTACCAGATGACTTTAAGGAAAACAGAATAGAGTCCCAAATCTTCCCTTAAGAGATGGAAGATAAGATATGGTTTCAAATAAGAAGAATACAGGCAAAATATCTTACACAAATGGGTGCCAATAGAAAGCATTCAGATAATCCCGTGAGAAATAAAAAGGTAATAATAGAGTATTAATAGTAGCTAATACTTGAGTGATTACTATAGGCAAGGCACTCTTGAAAGTGTTTCAAGTGTATCAAAACACTTAATTTTAGAACTATGAAGCAGATTCTACTTGTGTCTTTATTTTGTGGGAGAAGAGACTGGTACACAGAGAGGTTGGGCAACTTGTACGTGGTTGCACAGATGTCCAGAGGCAGTGCTGAGATGTGAACACAGGAAGACTGGATTTGGCATCTGTGCTACTAACCAGGACACTATGAAGTCTCTCATACCTATGGGACTGGGAAAATCAGAGAAAATTTCACGGAGGGTGGGGCATTAGAAGCTGACTATGGAGGAACCAGTAGGAGTCGGATGTTTGGAAATAGAGGGCAGGGCATCGCAGGTAGAGAATGGGAGTGCATTCTGGATGCCAACACATCTGTGGCGGTCAGGAATAGATGGTCTGTATCTTCAGTATGACTTAATGTTGCTGAGTGTAAGACTTAATCTCCATTTGATAAAGGATAAAAAAGAAGGAAAAAATAAAAGCTATTATGTTTTTTATTTGATTTTCAATTTGACAACATAACCTATACATTATGCTTACATTTGATTTTCCTAGTTTTTCTTTTTCTTTTTTTCCTTCAAGATGCTCAGCTGCAAGATGCAAGAATTTGGGAAGCTTTGAGCAAAGGACAGGAAAGTACAATATATTCTGGGAATGCAGGATTTCTTCCTTTGGACCTGCTTCCCGTGGAAATCCCCTTGAAGATCCTCTCTTCCATCTGTCTGCTGAAACACAAAGAGAAATGCCACGAAATGAGAGCGAGGGAGAGGTTTTTAAAACATTGAAGACGCCTGAAAGCAGAGAGTCTTGTAGGGCTTAAGAGAGACTTTTATCTCCCAGATTTATTTCTCAAGGGAGTGTTAACTGCCCCCAGATTTAATATCACCCCTGAGTGACTGGGAGGCAGCAACTGGTAAAACTATTTTCACTGTCTCTAAAGCGTCCCTGAAGCACCAAGAGGCCAGTTCCTCAAAAGAAGACATGCAAATGGCATTAGAAACTGCAGAGCGGCCAGGAGGCAGCAGCTTATTTGCCTAAAAAAGAAAAAAAAAAGTCATGCTAGAATCACAGGTGTATTTTACAAGCTTTAAGTTGATTCCTCATAAGGACAAAGTCTGGCTGCTTCTCAGATATCAAAGTTGTGTTCCATGCAGAGTGGCCCCTTAAAAACTTATGTTGTGTTTATCAGTGACTGCAGGTTTAGAACTGTGGTCAGCAATTGCCTAATTACTCTTGCGTGGCTCCTTTTGCTCCCTCCCTTCCGGGTGCTGCAGCCAGGAGTTATAACCCTGATGGTTCCAGGCTGTTTTTTGAACATTTATGTGTTTCCCTTAACTGGAAATATTACATGGTGCGGCCGCCTCCCTTCTGGGGCTGGAATAGGAGCTATTTTATAAGCTTGTCTCATTCTCTGAAGCACCCCTTTTCCCTGACCCTTCCCACACTCAGTTCTCCTCCCTGGAAGGCACAATCCCTTCCTCTGAGTCTTCCTCTCACACCCAGAGTCATACAGGATGAAAACCTAGCCCCCAGATGAGTTTTCTTCTTCTAAAGAGTATCTTGAATTTTAAATATAAGACCTATTTAATTCAATCCTCAAGTTTAAGAGAAGTGGCCAGCCCCCAACTCCAGGTTTACGCGAATCCCCGAACAATAGAAATGTATCTTAATTAACCAAGAGTAAAATTCTGAGTTCCTGTAAGCCAATTCCTTTTGAAAAGCACATGGTGGGCTGGGACCTGGGCACCACAGCTTTGCCGTTCCAGGAGACAGGCAGCTAGCGGCCAAGCCTTCCAGGAAAGCATCAGGGGCTCTGACCCAGAGCTGGGACCCTGGCTGAGAGGTGGCCAAGAGCTGCTTTCTGGGAATTCTTCGCAAATCTTCCCTTGCCATTCCCCCTGCAGCTGTTGGGACACAAGCGTCTGCCTGGGCACTGGGGGGCCTTGTTTTGCGCTTGGTTGACATTTATCTTCCTACTTAGCTCACATGGCAAAGGTTAAATGGAGTAAAGCCAGGAACAGCCTCACCCTGGTAACTGCCAACCAATGACTTCAGTCTCTCTATGGTCAAATCATCGCCCCGCCCAGCAAAGAAGCCTGTGGAAACCTCTGCTCCCTTCCAAGACACTTTTAATTTTTCTTCTTCTTTTTCATGCGGATGAGCAGTGGTGAAAAATAATTCTTCCTCATGAAAGTAACTTTATGTGGCTGCGTTCTGGAAAACTTGGGTGGAAGTTTGGCTCTGACCACCTTATCTATCTATGTTTCTCTTCCACCCCAACCCTGTTTTTTAAAATAATAATCTTTACTTTTATTTTTCTTTTCATTTTATTTTTAAATGGGCATTGTGCAAACATTACAAAAGCATTAACAAAATTCTAAGTAAAAGGCAGGAAGAAAACATCCACAATCCTACCACAACCAGCCAAGTTGCTTTCAGTTTTTGTCATCCTCTTCTACTGAGTGCCACATGAATATGTAACTTTACCAGCACAATTATAGCAGACATAGATCTTTGCATCAACTTTTTTTAACTGAACATTATATGGTAAGTTTTTTTCCATGTTGTCACATAGAATTTACATTCATCTTTCTATTCTCTGCTAATCCAGTCCATTGGCTAAATATAATTAATCACTTTTCTACACTTAATCAAGGCAAGTGGCTTTTGGCTTCTTGCTGGTATATAAAAGCACTATGTTTTTTTTTCCCCCTTTTGGATATTTTCCTTATAACTTTCTAAGAGGTTCACCTCTATTTTTGCTTTGGACACAGAGATAAATGCTATTTTCCTATTTACAACATCTTCCATGGCCTGAGTGCCAGAAGTCTTAGAGGGAACCTTCTCCCCAGATGTTGGGGGGCCATGGGAGATGGAGCCAGGTGGAGGAGGGGGCACAGGCCTTTATAAAGAAGTGGAGAAAACTCACTGCACAGTTAATTAGAAAGTGCCATGAAGCAAGTCCAAACTTTATGGCTTTCCTAGAATTGATGACGGTTCCTAACCAGGCCTGCCTGTTCTCTCGCAGGTGTGTGCAGCCTCCCAGACCATATGGTTTTCGACTGTACCGGGCCTCATTCTTTGTTCAGCCCATGATCCTGTAACTGAATATCAGTTAATAACTTTTCATAATAATGTAGCTTGGATCAGCTTCTGGGTCCAAAAAGGGGCCCCATACAAAGCTCTGTCTTTTCCAGACTCCTGCTGCCTTGCTGGCACACCTGTCAGGAGACTCGGCCTCATGGCCGGTCCCAGGGCGATAGCAACAGCCTAGGCTCACAGAGGGCCAGCCGAGAGTTCAACAAGTGGGAGGCCAGGGCACAGAGCTCACTCTTCAGCAATTTGTCTCTCTTGGGATCTGCCAGGACGGATGGGGTCTTGTAACTTAACAAAAGGGGCCAGAGCTGCTTCTTTTTTTTAACTAAAAAATATTTTATGGCAATTTACAACACACAGGCAGTCTCTGGCTTGTGTGAATTGATTTATAGGCATCCCTGAGAGGCCCCAAGACTTCTTGGGATCTCAAGACTGGCTGGGCCAGCCCTGTGACCAAAGGAATTCTCTACCCTCCCTAAAAGTTGTGGGATTTCCCACAACCGTTCCCACCCCTGGTACTCTCACCTGCTCCACCTCCTGCTTAAGGAACTCCTGTCATCTTTATATATATTATTGATACATAATATTCCTATATATTTATAGGGTACATGTGATATTTTGTTATGTGCATAGAATGTGTAATGATCAAAAGTCAGGGTATTTAGGGAATCCATCACCTCAAGAACTTATCATTTCTATGTGTTGGGAACATTTCAAGTCCTCTCTTCTGGCTATGTTGAAATATGCAATACATTGCTGTTAATTATAGTCATCCTACGTTGCTATCAAACATTAGACCTGTTTATACCCATTAACCAACCTCTTTTTATTCCCCTCTTCACCCTTCCCAGCATCTGGTATCTATCAATCATTCTAGTTTACTTCCATAAGATCAACTTTATTATTTCCCAAATACAAGTGAGAACATGCAATATTTGTCTTTCTGTGCCTGGCTTATTTCACTTATTGCAGTGACATCCAGTTCCATCCATGTTTCAGCAAATGACAATATTTCATTCTTTTTTATGCCCAAATAGTATGCCCAAATAATAATCCATTGTGTATAGATACCACATTTTCTTTATTCATTCATCTGTTGGTGGACACTTAGGTTGATTCCATATCTTGGTTATCGTGAATAGTGCTGCAATAAACATGGGCATGCAGGTATCCCTTTGATATACCGATTTTATTTCCTTTGGATAAACATCCAGTAGTGAGATGGCTGGATCTTATGGTAGTTCTATTTTTAGTTATATGAGAAACCTCCATGCTGTTTTCCATAATGGCTGTACTAATTTATATTCCCACCAACAGTGTCTAAGAGATTCTTTTTCTTGGCTGTCTTGCCAGCACCTGCTATTTTTGTCTTTTTGATAGTAGCCATTCCAACTGGGGTGAGATGATATCTCATGTGGCTTTGATTTGCATTTTCCTAGTTAGTGATGTTGAGCATTCTTTTCATGTGCCTGTTTGCCATTTGTACGTCTTCCTGTGAGAAATGTCTATTCAGATCCTTTGTCCATTTTCTAATGGGATTATTTGACTTTTGCTATTGTGTTGTTTGAGTTCCTTGTGTATTCTGAATAGTAGTCCCTTGTCAGAAAAACAGTTTGCAAATATTTCCTTCCATTCAACAGGTTGTCTCTTCCCTCTGTTGATTGTTGCCTTTGTTGTTGCAGATGCTTTTTAGTTTAATACAGCCCCATTTGTCTATTTTTGTTTTTGTTGCCTATATTTTTGAGCTATTAGTCATAAAACCTTAGCCTAGATCAATATCCTGGAGAATTTCTCCTATGTTTTCTTCCAGATTTGTAATGTGGGGTTTGTGTTTACATTTTTAATCCATTTAGAGTTTTTCTTTTATGTGGTGAGAGGTAGGACTCTAGCTTCATTCTTCTGCTTATGGATATTCAGTTTCCCCATCACCATTTGTTGAAGAGGGTGCCCTTTCCCTGAGGTATGTCCTTGGCACCTTTTCTCAAAAATCTCTTGGCTATAAATATGTGGATTTGTTTCTCAGTTCTCCATACTCTTCCACTGGTCCTTGTGTCTGCTTTTGTACCAACACCATGATTTTTTGGTTACTACAGCCTTGTAATATAAAGTCACACTGCAGCTTTGCTCTTTTTGCTTAGCATTGCTTTGGCTATTTTGGTTCTTTTGAAATTTTATTTGAATTTTATGATTTTTTTTCTTTTTCTGTGAAAAATGTTGGTATTTTGATAGGGATTGCTTTGAATCTATAGATTTCTTTGGGTAGTATGGTCTTTTAAAAAATATTAATTCTTCCAATCATGAACATGGGATGTTTTTCCATTTATTTGTGTCTGCTTCAATTTCTTCCATCAGTGTTCTGTAGCTTTCCTTAAAGAGTTCTTTCACCTCCTTCATTTAATTTATTCTTAGGTAGTTCATTATTTTTTGTAGCTATTGTAAATGAGATTGCCTGCTTGATTTCTTTTTCAGTGAGTTTATTATTGGTATATAGAAATGCTACTGATTTTTGTATGTTGATTTTGTATCCTGCAACTTTTTTTTTCTTTTTTTTTTGAGACGGAGTCTCACGCTGTCCCCCAGGTTGGAGTGCAGTGGCGCGATCTCGGCTCACTGCAAGCTCCGCCTCCTGGGTTCACGCCATTCTCCTGCCTCAGCCTCCTGAATAGCTGGGACTACAGGCGCCCGCCACCGCGCCCGGCTAATTTTTTGTATTTTTAGTAGAGACGGGGTTTCACTGTGGTCTCGATCTCCTGACCTTGTGATCCGCCCGCCTCGGCCTCCCAAAGTGCTGGGATTACAGGCGTGAGCCACCGCGCCCGGCCGTATCCTGCAACTTTACTGACTTTGTTTATCAAATCTAAGTGTTTCTTGGTGGAGTCTAGGTTTTTCTAAATATAAAATTATGTCATCTGCAAAGAAGGGCAATTTGATTTTCTTCTTTCCAATTTGGATGCCTTTATTTTTTTCTCCTGCCTTAATTGCTCTGGTTAAGCCTCCCTGCACTATGTTGAATAGGAGTAATAAAAGTGGGCATCCTTGTCTTGTTTCAGGTTTTAGAGGAAAGGCTTTCAGTTTTTCTCCATTCAGTATGATGTTACCTATGGGTTTGCCATATATGACCTTTATTATAGGTAAAGGTAGGTTCCTTCTATTGCGCAGTTCATTGAGAGTTTTTATCAGGAAGGGATGTTGAATTTTATCAAATGATTTTCTTCATCTATTGACATAATCATACAGTTTTTGTCCTTCATTCTGTTGATGTGATATATCATGTTTATTGATTTATGTATGTTGAATCATTTTTGCATCCCTGGGATAAATTCCACTTTATCATAATGTATTATCTCTTTGATGTGCTGGTGGGTTTCTTTTGTGAGTATTTTGTTGAGGATTTTTATGTTTATGTTCATCAGGGATATTCCTGCCACTTTTTCTGCTTGTTCTTTTTCCCTGGTGGCAGTGGCCAAGGGTATGGGTGGGAGGGAGAACCTCATGGCTATTGACTGTCTTCCACAATCACCCTATGAGGCTTCAGACTCAGCCCAGCTATCTGAACGTGCTTGTGTACCGGAGTTGCCAGGAGTCCTAGGGAGCTGGGTGTCCCTTTGATCCTATTGGAATCTGATTATCAGAATCACCAGGAAAGTTTGAAAAAATACTCATGCCTCACTGAAGACCCACTGAATAGAAATGGCCAGAAATGTCCTTCAAGCATTCATATAAGCAGCTATTGGCAATGACAGTATTCATGAGCTTGTGTTTTGGTCCTTCATGTATGGAAAGATTCATCACATGACATGAATCAGTGTCTTTTCCTCTGCAGTTTGGACGGGCGGTGAGGGGTGAGAAGACTTGAGCCTAGAAGTGTGCCCTTCCCAATGTCACGAAACAAAAAAACACCTCTTGAAACTGTCTGCCAGCCAGGAGGATGAGGGGAGGCAGAAAGCATTTCAACTTGGCAGTCACCTGGGAAGGGAGGGATGGGCCTCAGCAGCAAGGGGGAAACAGGAAAAGGCACCTTGGAGCCCTGAGCAGGAAGCACAGTGACAAGAACCAAGTCCAGGACCTGCAGGTGTCCTGGAGCTTGCCCTGGCAGGAGATCTTCGCCCCTTACACGTCCTTGTCCACTCAGCTGGACCCCTGCCAACCGGACGTCTCCGCATCCAAGGCCTGAATGAGGGAGGGGAGTTTGGGATTTTTCTTTTTCACTCATTCTGTGTCCCAGCATCCAGCACAGAGCTTGGCCCCACTGAGTCAGACTTTGTTGAATATTAAAAGCTAACATTATTTGTAATAACTTAGGAATTGTGCTATCTTCCTGCATGATCTCATTTAATCTGCACAACCACCCTAGGAGGAAGACCTCTTACTCTCCCCATCTTAACTGTGAAGCTGAGGCAGTGAGAGATCAGGGGATTTGCCCCAGGTCTCACTGCTGGTAAGAGGAGAGTTTGAATTAGAACCAAGGCTGGGGCCTGAGCTGCTCTGCTCCCGATGGGTCCTGCGTTCACTCAGCCGTGGCCCAGGTGGCTGACAGGTTTTGCTGCAAGAGTCAGCCTCTAAGTCTAAAAACATCATGTATCACACAGGCATTTGTAAGTGTCCTCAGAGCCGGAATCTGATGTACGGCATCATCCCCATGGAAAAATGTCCTCATCATTTCAAACATGAAGCTTAGGGAAATTCTACTGAAGCCTGGCCAAATGGATCAAAGCTACAGCACAAGTTGAGGTTCTCAGTATTGCTTCACTCCGTTCCTTTGGATGACATTCCCAAGAAATAAAGCCAAAAGAAAGCTTCGATTAGATACTGTGCTGATGCCAATAGGGACTTGGGAGCCACTCAAAGCCCTCCATGATTTTTGTGCACACAGGAAAAGTTCACAGGCAAATGCCACAGTGAGAAGATCACCTACTTTGCTCCTTTCCATATCAGGTCAAATGCATCCATCTTCCTCAGTCTCCTCTGGGCTGTGGGAGGAGACATCCTGGAGAAACCATGAACAAAGCATTGCTTAATGTAAGCCTGCTTGATGGACATGTTACGAGGGAGGGATGGCTCGGCCTTCAGAAATATTTACAGCAGGATGTGAGGGGGAGCGGCTCTGAAAGTGTGTGTGGCTGGGGGAGTAGTGATTCAGGAAGGCACTAAGCCATTCCACAGTTGGAGGGGACAGCCTTTTGCTCCCTAAGCAACACAAGCAGAGGCAACAATGACTTCCTGGCAATACAATTTTCCTTGTATACTCACCTAAACCTCTTTCTTTATCCTACTTAACAAACACGAGTGCATATTACTCAGTCCCTGAGTTATATACTGGCCTAAAAATGTTGAAAGAGCCATTGGCTTATGCTATGGATAATCTTAAAATAAGAGTGAGTGTGTGTGTGTGTGTGTGTGTGTGTGTGGTGTAGGTGTGGCATGATGGTGGGGATAATGCAGAGGAAGTGGTGATGATGTTGAGGTGTGTGTGTGTTCATGTGTGCTGTGTATGTGGTGTGATGGTGAATATTGTGAACGCCCTGGAGAAAAGATTTTTTGCTTCCACTTTGTTAAGTGAAACAGCACATTATGGTGAACAGCAAACATCCCTCAGTATGCTTCTCCTGGTATACATTCCCTGCCATAGATGAAGTCAAGCAGACATCCTATGCTGGGGAGAGAAAATGCTAGAGGATACAGGTTCTTGGAACTTATCGGTAGGGAGATGAGGATTGTGTTTGTGGTTGCCTCCCTATTTTATATGCAGACAGAAACAGGTAGTGTTCCACTAGGGAAATGGGTGAGGAGATACTACTAGGACCTGGCCAGCACATGGGCACCTGCTCTACCCAGGTTCACCCACCAGCCTGTGACACGGCCACAGCGCAACCCATCATCTCCAACTGGCCTAGTTGGCACTCAGCTGAGGTTGATGTTTTCTTGTCCTACTGGAGTAATAAGGTCAGCAATGACCTGTCCAATGCAAGGTGGAGTTGTAAGGAGGGCAAACACAAGAAAGCACTAACCAATCCCATCCCCCATTGGTGGTGCCCACTTTTCTTCTGTACAGCTTTCAGTCAAGACCCAATACCCTTGTATCTCCCCACGGATTTCTTTTGTTTTTTTTTTTAGGCTCCTGGGTTCTCAATTTCCCTCTCACTTGTTGGAAGTTTTCAGAATTGAGCTTACTTTGCCACATTGTCAGGAGCAGGAAAGATTTTTACTTTTGGTTATTTATTTTGTAACCAGCCATATTATCAAGTTACCTCATTTGTTCTAATAATTTGTCAGGATTTGGAGGAATTATTTGACTCTTGCCTTTTGTGATTTAGTATTATGGGAAATTGTGATAATCTAGTTTATTTCCATTTTCAATGTAATTTTATATACCGAAATGTTTGTAGGTTTCCATAGTCTTTAAATTTGAAGTTGAATTTGAATTTTTATAACTTCACCAGAGTATGCCATGTATGGAAACTTTTTCCCAAACCATTTGTAAACCTTTGATTAGAAGTCTCAAGTCTTTCTTCAGGGATCCTGTTGCTGTTCTCTCCTGGGGAAAAAAAAAAAAAAAAAAAAAAAGTTTTATTGGATTTGTCCATTCTGTCTTTGATAGGTTGGTTCATTGTGTAATTTTCTTTATCTTTTCCTGGTGAATGGTAGGCAAATATCTTGTCTTAAAATTCTCATTTATTAGTTTAGTATCTTACTGTTTATTAGCTCTGTTGTCTCTAATTTTTTAAAATCTGAAAGCAATCATTATTCACCACAGATTGTGTTTTCTCAGATCTCAGTTGTTTTTTTTTTTTTTTTTTGAGGTGGAGTCTCGCTCTGTCACCGAGGCTGGAGTGCAATGGCGTGATCTCGGCTCACGGCACCTCTACTTCCCAGGTAAAAGGAATTCTCCTGCCTCAGCCTGCCAAGTAGCTGGGACTACAGGCAGCCGCCATCACGCCTGGCTAATTTTTGTATTTTTATAGAGACGGGGTTTCACCATGTTGACCAGGCTGGTCTTAAACTCCTGACCTCAGTTGATACACCCACCTTAGCCTCCCAAAGTGCTGGGGTTACAGGCATGAGCCCCCACACCCAGCCTCATATTTTTAAAAAAGTGTTTCACTGTTTCTTGGAGGTAGGGCGTGTATTTGCTCTGAATTTTAAAATTGGTCCTTGTTTTGAACAATGTTATCTTTGTGTATGTCCAGTGACTGACCTTCCTTCCTTTCTCACACCCTTTCCCTTCCTTTCTTCCTCACTCCCTTCCTTCCTTCCTCCCTCCCTTCCTTCCTTTCTCTTTCCCTTCCTCCCTCCTTCCCTCCCTCCATTCCTTCCTCCCTTCCGTTGTTCCTTGCTTTCTTCTCCACCACAGAGAAAAGTCTATGCATGTTCAATACTAAGTGTTGAGGTAGATTTTGTTAGAGTTTATGTAGGTACTTGTCTGCATATTTTAGTCCCCAACGAAAGGTGAACATTCGAAGTTTTGTTTTTCTCTAGTCCAATTTAATTAAACTGAGGTTCTCATTGTCTGTGAAGCCCAGCCCTGGGGCAGGGAAGTTCCTGCTCCGAGAAGCATTTCCTATGTATACCTGCTGTGGCAAAACCAAGTTAACTCCTCCTAGTTTTTGATTGAGGTGGATGCCCTCTTTTAATAAACAACCAAAAGAAAGCTTTGCTTTACCTGGTCCTCCAGCCCACATCAGGTGACACTGCAGTAAGGTCCCCATGGTGAGCTGCCACATGTACGGGATTTCCCAGATCTGTTTGTCCCCCAGCTCACCTTCGTTCCTAGTTCCTTTCACATTGACCTTGAAGGTATATTTTGGCTTTGTTAGTGACCACAATCAGTTCCTCCTAGTTGTGTTTTTCTGCCTTGTACTTAACAGATTATATTTTGTAAATGGCCACATGCCATTCATTTCTGCAGCCCCTATCACAAAGGGTGTATGGTTCCCTTCCCCTTGCAAATGATCTGTCCTTTATGAACGGAATACAGTGGAAGTGACATTCATGATTTCCAGTGATGAAACAAGAAATGCAATCTGGCTTTAGCCTGATTCTCCCTTTCTGTTTCTCTTCTGTCTTCTGTTCTTTCTTTTTTCTCTCCTTTCTGGGTATATGCACCTTGGGAGCCCTGAGCCAACATGCAAGACCTTTGCTGCCCTGAACCACCATGCTGCAGAGACACTGGGGGAGAGACCACATAGAGAGAGAGGGAAATGTCCCAGAAGCTCCATAGGTCTTCTCGCATGAACCATGAGACATGTGAATGAGTGAGCCTCCAGATGGGTCCATACTCCAGCCTTTGAGCTTCTCCAGTGGAGCAGAGATAAGCTGATCCTGCCAAGTCTTGCCCAAATTAAGATTCATGACCAAAATAAATGATCTTGTTTTAAGTCACTAAGTTCAGGGGTGCTTAGTTGCACAGCAGTAGATAAGTGGAACACACATGGTAACTTGCAGGTGGAGGTGTCCTCAGTCTCCTTCTGCTTTTATATATGGCCAATATTGTTCACAACATCTGGCTTTTCATGTTATCTTTCCCCATTTCATATTGATAAAGATATTTTCTGATTTTTGTGCTTTCTTGTTCATTTTAGCAGAATTGTGGGTGAAGAGAAAATAATAATGTGGTCTCAAATTGCCACCTTGAACAGAAACTTATGATTTAGTTTCTAATTAACATACCACGCTATTCCATAAAACCCCATTCTTTATTTGCACATCAGTGTCAATTAGTTTATCAGTCAGCTGTTGTCACTTAGTAAGGCCCAGCTCTGCTGGACTCTTTCTCTGACCTTGTCTGTGTGCACAGATGACATTAATTTATAATTTAGGAGGATTTCTAGGTGTTCATCTGTTTGATCAGTAAGATAAGCTACTTCTAAATGTCATTAATCTATCAAGGCAGCTTGGCACAAAATAAGCAGAGCAGAGTGTCGCCCACGGAAAAGTAAAAATAATAATGCCCTTCTAATTTCATGTGGATTCAACAATTCTAAAATCATCAGGATCTGTAAACAGAATGTCAGAACCTAAAAGACTAAAATTCCTAAACAATTACAGTTTTGTTAAATGGGGAATAAATCATTGATTATCTTCCACCTGGGTTGACAGATGATTTCAAGTGTTTAAAGTATTTCTGAACATGATGCATGTGCACAAGTGATTTTCATTGCCATGTCGGTTGGTTTTCAGAAGTTGAACTTGGAACATTCCTCTTTCTATCTGATCCACACTTGTTTCTTGTGTCCCCCCTCCTAATGAAACATCTGAACAGATTGTGGACCAGTTAAGTCTTTGGGGGAAATAAACTCTCAACTGTTAAGAGGAGAGGTGAGTGCGAATCACCTGGCAGGATGGAAGGGCACAGACTTTGAGGCTGGACTTGGGAATCTTGGCACTGCCACTTGCTGGCTTGTGATCTTGAGTAAGTTGCCTTCTTGGAGTGTCAGTCTCTTTATCTGAACAATAGGCATAATTGCATGAGTTTGTTTGATAACGCTGCCATAGCAGAGTCCTACCAACTGCGTGGCTTAAACAACAGGAATTTATTCTTTCATGGTTTTGGGGGGCTAGAAGTCCAAGGTGAAGGTGTTGGTGGGGTTGTTTGCTTCTGTGGCTTCTCTCCCTGACTTGTGGATGGCTGTCTTCTCTGTGTCTTCACATGGTTTTCCCTTTGGGTGACTGCATCCTAATCTCCTCTTCTCATAAAGACATCAGTTATGTTGGATTAGGGCCCAGTCTAATGATCTAATTTTAATAAAGTACTTCTTTAAAGACTGTATATCCAAATGTAGTCACATTCTGAGGTACTGAAGGTTAGGGATTCAACATATTAATTTGTGGGGGTGGGAGACACACTTTAGCCCATAGCACACATCTTTCCTAAAGGGATGTTCTGAAATATTGCAGATAAAGTGCCTGGTACAAAATAAAGATGCTAAAAATATTAGCTTTCCTTCTTCCTTCTCTCAATTTTCATTCCTTGTCTCTGGCATAGAAGGAAATGTATTTCCTTTGCCTTCAATGTAATTTTTCCTCCTTTCCTATGTGAGAAATCATGGAAAGACAATCTGTCTTTATATTTCCCCTTTGCAAAACCCTACATCATTAGTTTCAAATGGAATTCCAACAATCTTCCTCCTCTCTTCTGGAATGTGGACATTTTGGCTGGAACTTCAGTAGTCCCCCTGAGACCAGGAGGTGACCTTGAGGTTGGAAACCCCATATAAGGTGGAGGAGTGAAAATATAGAAGAAACTAAGGACGTAGTTGATAGTGAATAGGTGCCTGTCAGCCTTGAATGGGCTACCTCAGGACTTTATGTTCCATGAAAGAAGAAAAACCCTCAATATGATTTGTGCCATTGCAGTTTTAGCCAAAAGTAACTTCTAATTAATGTGGAATTTGAGTTCAGTTGCCAAATTTAAGATGCATGTTAATAAACTCATTTAATGTGTTTAAAAATAAATTAACTTCATGTCCTTCAAAGCTTACATTCTGTGTCTTATGGATGACCACAGTGAGAGCACCACTGTGTGGGCACATGTGCATAAATCTGTGTTCCAGGAAGTAGCATAGGAAGGAGTGGGCAGATCTGAAGTGAGCTTGCAGGCAGTTGCTATGAGATAAAGTCAGACCACCAAGCAGGAGATGGAGCATGCATGGCCTAGCCATCCATTGTAATAATTCAGTAATTATTCTAAGTGAAATGGACAGCCATTCTCTGATTTGCATTTTAAAAATTTTGGTGTTTCTTAAAGAAAGGATTGTAGGGATAGGGGCAAGCATAGAGGTAGAAAGACCATTTAGAAGAAAATCAACTTAGTTAAGGCAGAAGCAAGTGGTGACTTGGACTAAGAGGGTGGCAGTGGCAGTGCAGAAGGAAGAAAGTGGTCAAATATAAGACATATTCTGGAAGTAGCACCATTGAAATTTGTTGATTGTTTGGATGTGGAGTTTGAAGAGTGGGAGGAGTCAAGGATGACACACAATTATCTCATTTTAATAATTGAGCAGATGGAGATATTTAAGGAGATGGGAAACGTAGGGGGAGATCTGGGTATTTGGGAAGAGGGAGATGGGATTAAGCGGTCTGCTTTGGATATCTAAAGTTTAAAATGGCGGAGATACTCAAGTGTTAATATCAGGTAGGCAGGTGGCTATATGAGTCGAGGTTCCAGAGGAGAGGTTCAATCCAGAGATATAAATTTTGGAGTCATTGGTATAAGATGACATCAGAAACTATAGAATTAGATGAGATCACCTAAGGAAATAAATATGGATGGAGAAGATGTTTTTACTGAACCCTGAAGGAGTTCTCTTCTTTAAAAGCTGGACGAAGAAGGGAGATTCAGCAAAGCAGCACAATAAAGAGTGGCCACTGAGGTAACAGAAAAACAGGACTGGTGTCCTGGAAGACAAAGAAAAGTACAGAAGACATAGGTTAAACATTGTAATACTGTTCGTTGGATTTGCAAAGAGGGAGGTCACCTGCAATGTTGACAAGGAAATGCAGTTCAGTGAGCGGGATGCGAGGACGTGGAGGGAATATGTGGGGATAGCTCTTGAGCTTCCCATAAAGAGAAGCAGAGGAGTAGAGTAGAAGCCTGACAGAGATGTGGGGTCAAAAAAGGATTTGAACATTTATGGGATACCAAGCATATTTGTGTTTAGTAGAAAGAGATTGATGATACATAAGAGAATAACTGAATGAATGAAATCCCCAAAGAGTTGAGCCAAAGTGTAAGATCCAGAGCATGAGTGAACTCTGACAGAGCAGAGATAGTGTTTTTTAAAAAAATTCTATTTCAAAGAATCCTGCAAAGATCACTTCTTTATGAATATTTTTCCACATTTTTAATATGTCCTTAGGAAAAAATTGCCCAGGTCAAGGCCGTGGACATTTTTTAAGGACGTTGACGTATTTGTAAACATATTTGAAATGAGATATCAATTAATATAATCTAATTTTATCTTACGTCATTTCGAATATCTTAAAATGTTTTTTAGTCATTGTAATTTTTCCTTTGTGAATGGTCTATTATCTTTATGTTTTTAAAATTGGAGCATTGATGATTTTTAAAAATACATGTGCATAAGTTTTTATATAAAGTGTTTATAATTATTGGTTTTGTCATATTTGTAACATATCTAAGTTTGACTTATCTTACATTTTTTCATGATGTTTTACATTTTTTATGATGTTTTTCTATCATTTTTTTCTAATCCTTAGAAAGTAATTTTTTTCCAGAGAAAAAATTAAAAGAATTATTCTGAAAGTCCGAGAATGCTATGATCTGGATTGCCCTGTACTTCAGCAGCATAACATATGGCTCAGAAATGGAGCAGTTCACCTAACCCCATTGCATTTCCAGCTCCAGGAAATGAAACATTCCCAGAGAAAATGGATCATATTTCATGTCTGCTAAACAGCAAACAACAAAACTCAAGTAATCTACATCAAAACAATTGGCCATAGAAACCTTCACAAATGAAATTTTTGCAACATCAGAAGCTAAGACAAGTAACAACCAACCCACATGATAAAGCCCAAAATGCTGCATCAAGTTACCAATTTTCTGTGTAAACTTGCTTCTCAGTTGTTTGTCTCCTGAAATATTCTTTTGTTTCAACCAGAGAAACTTCTTGTCTCTGATCATTGACTAACTTCCATCCTCCCTCTCTCTTTTCCTTCCCTTTAATGTGTAGCATAGAGAGTTATAGTAGATCTATGGTTATTATGACAGGAAAATTAGATGTCTCTAGTCTCTGCACTGTAATTTATGCAGAAGAATAAAACATGAAGCAGGCATAGACATTTACTTCTCCCCACCATTTGGGAGTTAGGCTAATTCGGAGGAAGAATCATTCCCATTCTCTTGATGCCCAGAGAAACATCAGGTCCCTCAAGGTACATAGGTATCAATAAAAGCCACTTTATGAAGACTTTCTTCTAAAGTCTTTTTCACCTGTTATTTCCTTCCCTCTGTCTTACGTCTTTGACCTTTCCTCCTCTTTTCTATCTGGTTGTATGCTCGAACCTGGGCAAGGTGGTCCTTGTCCTGGACCCATGCTTCAGAGAATCTGCGCCTGTTTTTCTTACCCTTCCCGTGGGTTGACGAATCCACAGGCCAAGGAATTGTGACTAGCGTCTGCTCCCCTGCAAGACCATGCTCCAAGAAACTGGGACCCTAGAATTCTCCACCCAAAAGGCATGATCCTATTTCCAGAGCCTGCATGGATATCTTCCCCTATACCAGCCTGTGGTGCTAAGGTACTCCTAGGTCTGAGGGGTCACCAAGAGAAGATGTTTACAAGAGGTGTGGATGGAGCTTGGATGTACGGGCTCGTGTATTTATGCATTTCAATGAAGCCCTTCATGGTATGGGGACAGAGCCAGGGTGGGAAGAGAATGGGAGCAGGTCATGGGCCAGAGACTGAGCTAGGTGACCACCCTCCTTGCATTATTGCATTCTGCAACTCTGAGGAGTCCAGGAATTCTAAATTGACCAAGCCTGGGCTTCCAGTTTGCTATGAAGATATATTTGTCAAGATAAGAAAATATTACATAATTTACTTAATAGTCTGTTCACTTGATGTTCACTGATTTATACATTTTAAATGTTTAGATACATGGTACATGGATCTCCCATTTATAATTTTGCCCCTGGTTCTGCAAATGTTGGAGTGGGTCTGCCCATGCCCACTCCTTCATCCATTCTCTTTTCTGCTTGCCTTCCCTTTATATCCAGTCTTCTTTTCTCCTCTGAGCCGTGGACTAGTGGAGATGTTTTGAGGTCTGGTTCTGACCTTCAGGACTGGTGCTGCTTCTCTCTCTCTCCCCTGCCCATACTGGATCACCTCCCCACCTTGCTAGTTGGATAATCCTGTACACAATGATGGCTATTTATGGAGAACAAACACAAACCTCCATATAGGAATGACAAAATTAATGAATAAGTGAGCAAATGAGGACAGATGCTGAACACCACTCAGGCAGGCTCAAGTGTGTTCCTCTCACATATTTCCTCTGTCTAACACATCACCTGCCTCGAGGAGCTTTTGCTTTCTTAGATCATGGGGGTGGGGGTAGGGGGTAGGTGGGAAATGGGGACAGGCATATCTGTTTAGCCACACCTGGGTTTTCTTAAGACCCCTGCAATGATTTTCTTCATTCCCACTGCCAGAGCTCCTTAGGCCAGTGGTTCTCAAACTTTAGCCTGCATCTGAATTGCCCGGAGGGCTTTTAAAACCACTTCCTGGGCTCAACCCTCAGAGTTTCTGAATCAGTAGGTAGGAATGGGGTGGAGACCAATAATTTGCATTTCTAACCATTTCCCAGGTAATGCTGCTGCTAGTGGTCCAGGGCACACTGAGAACCACTGCTGCAGGTCACCAGGATTTGTTGGATGTTCCTTGTTTGAATCTCTGTTGTGAATGTGAAATCACTTTCAACTTGTGGCCCATGAGCAGATGCTGGCAGAGCTCAAAACATTTCCCAGTGGTGGAAAAATGACCTGGGACTTGAGCTCCCAGTCCCATATACCCACTGCTCCCATGGACAGACAGGCTGCTTAGTTAGCAATGGCAGGGGAGTTCTCCCACAGAGGCAACTTGAGCCTTGACTTGGCAGACTATGAAACAGCCTTGGCCATACCCTTCCCTGCAAGTTCCTCTTTAATTGCAAAAGTCTGGGTGGCCTTCACACATGTTGTTTGTATAGCAAGGGAAAAGAGATAAGTTCAGTAACCTTGGAAGACCAATATTTTTTTTTCCCCAGCCTCCTGAGAAGCAATGCCCAGAGGAACAAACACTGTGTGTGGGAAACCAGAGAGGGGCTCTGGAAGGTGGACTGGAACAGCCAAAGAGGGGTGGCTTTTCTAAAGAATAAATGTCTTATGATGTACCTCAAACCATGTCCTGCTGTGTGAGAGTTCATTAGCTGGGATTCCATAAGTGACAACAGTCTGAATCTCCTTAGCTAGACTCAGGCCATGATTCTTCCAACCAGGCTATAATCACACAGAAGATAATCTTGGCTCGAACTGCTGGATTATAGTAGCCAGTCCAAGAAATGGTTCTTAAATTGAACCTCTTGGGGATTTGCATCTGATAAAGACAAGGAATTCTCTTCTTTGTCAACAACAAACCACATGGGCTTCAGGGTATTGACTCAAGCAAAGTAAGCTCAGGCACCAAAAGGGTGCCCAGGATCTAGTCTTTACTTGCTTACTTTCTCTTGTGCAAATCCATAGGCCAATTGTTGGTTTCATTTTCCAACCTCACTTTTTCCAAATGACTTTGATTGTCTGTTGCTCCGAGTCTACCTTAGATCTGTCATGCTGTGGGAGCCTCCCCTGAAATGAGACAGTTTCAGTTTCATAATAACAATAATAATCATAATAGGTGCTACTTGTTGACATGAATTCTACATCAGGACTTCTGCCAAGCATTCTTCATACATGATCTAATAAAATCTTCACAATAATCCTAGGAAATGAGGTTATCTTCAATCTATAAGAAACCAGAGCTCAGGAATTAACAAGTATTCCAAAATCATGCAGCCAATGAGATGCAAAGTCTTGATGCATATTCAAGCTTGTGCCAAAGCCTATGCTCTCATATTTTGTACTTGATGTTTATTAATTTAAGTCAATCAATATATCTACACATGCATGAAAGAAAATTTCAGAGGTAGGTTCCAACCTCCTAAATTATTTAGAAACAGGAAACTCACTTAACCAAGCACTCCATTTCCCAGGCAAGTCAGTTAACTGAATTGTTATAGTATAGTCAATATTCAATCAATACTCAATTACTTGCATTATAGAAGGTAGCATTAGTGGAAATGGAAAAAAATGAATAATAAATATAGCTGTGTTTGTGATGAGATTTTGCTGTCTAGTGTGTGGAAACTTGGTACAAAGAATGTGGCAGCCTCCCTGAGGTGGTAGCAGCTGGGGACAAAGGCCTTCTTTTTTAAGGAGTATCTATGTTTCTCATATTTCTTCTGCCTGTCCCCCAAGAGACACCAGGTTACATGACTTCTTCACATCTTCTCAGAGCACAGCCCATGCTCTTAACATCATCTCGGGTTTGCATCAAGATGTATGTGCACAGGCAGATGAATATGTGAGTGATGAGAAGAGCATCTGCATACAATGATTCCTTCCTGCTATAGCCAAGAAGGGTGTAGAAATTACCAGGTGGAGTTAGACCCCTGTTCACATAGGAGAGTGTTGTGAGAGGCAAGCTGCCTTCTGCCATATTCAGAAGGTCAGACAGTCTTTAGAATATCCTAACTCATGACAGAGCTTCATTTCTTGCCATTTTCTGAAAACTTCCCAAATATTTTAGCCCATAATAGCTTTTGGGGGTAATCATTCCATGAGTTTGCCTCTATCTATTCTTTGTTCAAATTCACTTTGGATAGTCTTTCGGCCTTATCGAGATTCCTTGGAAGATACATGTTATCATAAAAAACTAACCTTGGTTTTAGAGTCAGAATATCTAGATTTGAAACTCAGCTCTGCCACTTATTAGCTAAAAAGGACTTTCAGCCAAGATAGTGGACTGAGCTTCCATGGACACCCCCCCCCACCCCAGTTTTAATGCATAAATATACTTTTAAACATTAAAAAAATTAAAATACCTAGTTGAATTCATAAAAAAAAGAAGGGAAGTTTCAAAGAGCAGAGATAAAGAGGAAACTGTAATGGTGAGGGGAAGTGGGGGCCACATGGCCTGTGGTGATAGAGAGGATGTGTGGCTTAAAGGAAAAGGTTTATAGCCAATATGGGAGTGGAAGTCATCTGGCCTCATGCATCAGAGAAAGCCAGAACTGCGTTCTCAGGACAAAGCTGAGAACCAAAAAGGTTCTCATGAATGGGGCAAAGAAAATTTCCATCCCATCCCTAGAGTGGCATAGACTTCGGCTCCCTGCTCTAGGCCATATTGAAACAGTTGATTGAGAGCCAGTCAGACCCCAGTTCTGTGGCACAGGATGGGGCCAAGGGGCTTGAATTCTTGTGTCACATGCAGTATGGAAAACTCGTAGTACAGGAATGGAGAGACCAACCTAAAAGCCTGTCCTGGACTGGTGAACCCTGTAGATTCTAGGCTGAGGCAACTATATGGACACTTCCAAATAATCTCCTAATTTGTTCACTGACCAATGGAAGAGCATCCCCTCACAGTCTTGCACATATAACCTCAAAAGGCACAGGAGCTTTGGGGGAAGGTTTCAACATCTAGAGAAATGCATGGCATCTGCTTGTTTTCATTTTCAGTTCACTCTCCCTTTTCACCCTCTGCACACCCTAATCCCCAGGAAAACTGCCACAGCCAGTCAGTCATCACCTTTTTTCCTGATAGTAATGCTCTTCCTAATTTCTTTCCTAGAGGTGTTAACACTGAAATTTAGATATTCGACCCTGGGTCCCCATAGTAGATATGGCCACAAAGACATATATTGTGGGATGAGGAAGTCAGCCTTCTTCTGGTGGTAGTCATTTGAAGCACCATGTTCCAAATATTCCTATCAAAGCTTTGTGGTCCAGACAATATCTATTCCATGGTCCCACTAGTTTGCCTAAAATTAATCCTTTGGTTCTGCCTTTTACCATGAAACCTTCCACATTCACTTCCATGTGGAAGTAATATCTCCCTTTTTCCAAAGCTCCACACCTCTTTGTGTCCTTCTCTCATGATATTTGTTGGTTTATTGTTGCCTGGTTCTATTTATGCACTTGTCTCATCTTTCTTCCTAATAATAAGCTCCTTGATTACAAGTCCAAGGATCTTTCCAACGAACCACACTCTTTCAATCATCGAGTCTCCATTTTCAATAGAATTATAAACACCACACAAACAAAAACAACTTCTTTCTCTATTTTGAAATCACTCTTTCTTCTCTTTTGTACCTAGGTCCCTTCTGTGATATTGTTTAATCATGAGCAATTCTGCTTCCTCTTCAGGTAAGACTTTCTTAGGAATTACTTACAATAGTTAGTTTAAATGTTGTAGAGATTTGTTATCTATTAGGACAGATAATATTGTTTATGTGTGTGTGTATCTGTGTTGGGGTCAATATATATCAATCTTCCTCTTGAAATAAAAGGACGAGGCTGAGCTGCAAAGATTCCTTTAGTTCTTGCTCCAAATGTTACTGAAAGAACCAAAGACCTACCTGAGGCAGATGAGAAAGGACAACCTGTTTCAAAGGTAGTAGCAGTGCCCCACCTTGTTTAGGGCAGGACAGAACTTTGATCTTCTCCTTGGTGTTACTCACTGTTTACTTCTCACCAGTTTCTGTGTCTGCCTCTTTCCCATTTCTCGTCAGCAATCAAGGCAGTTACCAGTTAGGCACTCCCTAACGTAGAAGGTGACTGCAGCCTCTGGAGACTAGGGCAAGGAGAGGGTGAGTTCAAAATAAAATGCCAGTGTGGCTAAAGGATGTTTTAGTCAAGGAACTGTTGGGTTTGGGGAACAGAAACTCTTTCAAGGAAGCTCAAGTGAATAGGGAGTTTATAAGAATGCAAAGGGATCCCATAGAAACACACAGGAAAGATAGCAAAGCCTTCTGGGAACTGGAAAGTCACTGGAAGGGTCCATCTCTTGTCCATTTCCCCACATGCTCACTTCATCTTTCTTTACCTGAAGACTTTCTTCTTGACTCTAACTACAGGGAGTTTTCATAACCCCCTGTGAATAGCCATCCTAGTCCCAGAGTTTTCATGATCTTCTATCTCCCCTCTGCAGAGGTGACCAACCCAATTTCTGGGTCTTAATTCCATGTCCCTGGGAGATTAAATCTGATTGGCCTTGCTTGGATCAAACATCTACCTTTGGTCTGATATTGTGCCCAGGATTACAGACAGGAGCTGGGAAAATTTAGAGTGGGGAGGAGAAATTTCTGAGGTGTCTATGGCTTTGAAATCTCTTTAAAGAGATATGGATGGGAAGACAATTTCAAGTATAGACAGAAAGATGCAAGTCCAGTATGCACTCTGGACCAGCTTTAGTATGAATCAAAGTTATACCTGCATTCCAACCCAATATGGCCAAAACTTCATTAAGCCCAGCTGGCTCAGAAGTCTACTTTTCAGGTAAGTTTCTGTATTGAGTTATGAAACACTGAGAATAGACTGAAAAGGACAAAGTCTTTGGAACGACTCTCAGTAGTCTGTTGTCAGACGGTCACCACATCAAGGGCCTTTACCTTCAAAGAAGGCAATTTATTCTTCTGCATAATTCATAGATCTTCCACTTGGAATGTTCTGAATTACAGTTTCTTATTCAAATTAGGTTTAAGAAAACAGTTTTTATTTCGGAGACACTTGCCTTTCAAAGCATATTTCTTGAGGTTTAGCAACTATTCTCTTAGTTTTTCAGGAACTGGTAACTCAAGAATGGAATTGGGAAGTTTTGACCTCCCTAATCTAAGAAAGGAAGAGTGGCAGTGTTTGCCCTTTCCTTAGTAGTTTTCTGGACTGTGGCCTCTTTTACCTCACATAGGGTGACTGTCTTGCTACACGTCACTGTATGCATCATACTGACTGATCCACTAGGGTGACTGAGTGAAGGCTGTGTTGTAATAATAGCAGTAGAAATAGCAATAACAACAGTAATTACAACCACCTCGGGTGGCTACCTATTAGAACTTCCTAACACTTTATATCTATTGCAATATTTAATTCTCACTATAAAAATATGAATGTGGCATTCTCCCTATTATATAGAGAAAAACTTAGATGACTTGAATATCTTTGCTTTTTTCATTCTGACAAGACAGTGGACCTAAGCCATGTCTATAAAATGTCCAACAGCTAGTCAAGTCAAGTCAATTTGGGGGTTGTACATATGCAAAACGGTTTGATTTACATATGTTTTTGCATATAGTTTTTATTTGTGTTAGCATGTCTGCTAAATAGTCCAGTGGTCATTTCTCACTGTCAATATTTACATATTAGCATCTTTCTATATCTGCACAAAATAAAATGGAGACTTTCAATTCAAGATGTGTTTTAGGCCACATACCCTACCATTCAATGCAAAGGAATATGTCACGTTTATTTCATTAAATGAGAGGCATTATCAGTATCTTATAAAATTAAGAAAAGAAAAAAAGGAATCTGAGGCCAGTTATGCACAAGTTGCATAAAAATAATAATAGTGAGGCCATGTTTTCTCCCATACAATGTAAAACAAACCTTTAAGACCTGCATTCCAAAGTGTTGAAATCATTCTTTAATGGATTTAAATAAAGGGAAAGAAATTTCTCACCAATAATAAAAATATTATTTGTGATTGTCCACCCATAAATGCTGCATTATTGATGACTGTGTTCTAGTGAGCATTTTACATTTCGTTAATATTTACGGTGGCATTAATCATGGTCTGGATGTGAGATTTGAGTGATAGCACTTTTGTTGAGGTTCACACTCATTTTTAAATTTGTTGTCTGTTGGTCATCTCAGATGTCTCCAAAGTGTCTAAATCAATGTGACCTACTGGACAAAAAATGTCAATTGGGAATTTGAGAGTTTTGAGTTTCTATTGGTGTCACTAGTGACTTTCAATGGAACCTTAAACTTCTTGCCTTTCATTATCTATAACTTTGAAATAGGACTAATACTTGTTTTTTAAATAATGAATTTGATCTCTACCTTTCCTCCTATCACAAGTATTGTGGTCATCTAATACGTATGGGACATTTTTTTCCCTTTATTTCATCAGAGTCAGTGTTGTGCTAGAGAAAGTGCAGGGAGTTGGGGGTTGGACTCTAAATCTAGAGTTATTTACTGGTTTGTGACATGGATCAAAATACATAACCTTTTTGAGTTTCAATTTTCTCATCTGTAAAATGGGGATAACAACGATCTTCCAGAAAGGAGATGAGAATTAAGTAAAATAATCTACGTAAGATGTCCAGCATATTAGGCATTCAGGAAAGTTTTTCTCCCTTATTATATTATGTAAAATGTTATAATTAACAGTTTCTGAAGGTTTGGAGAAAAAAAAATCCTCCTTTTTAATGGAGATTTTTCAAGAATCTTTTCAAGAAGGATTACTGTTTTCTTGGTTTATGCATAGTGAATAGAGACTTTTTATTCCTTTTTGCTTGTATTTCTTCTATTTGCCCTTTTATTCACTTTTCACCAGAGGTATGCAGGATTGCCAATTAAGTTTCTCTTGATGCTATAATAACAATAGGGAATTTGGCTCTTTTATTAAATAAATGTGAAAATAAATACAAAGTTAAAATGTCTAGGAGGCACTGGCACAAATCTGGGTAAGTCCCCTGGGTTGGGGGAGGGGTACATTAGCTTAAATTCCTCCTTTTTAAGAATGAGTTTTGTTACCTTTGGTCACTTGCCCTTTTCCTTTGACTTCCTGGTTGGTGAGAGATTTTTGGTGCTGAGAATCAAATTTTTAAAAATGGCTGGAGCAGAGTCAGAGAAGGAGATTCCTGTTTATTTTCACTACAGTAGCTGCCAAAGGTCATCATCAGGATAGTCACTTCACATAATCCTTAAGTCATCATTAGAATACATATGATTCTTCCCCCAACCCCCATATAGCTCCATGCCATTTTATACACTAATTAATACTTTTGAATGCTGTTGAGCCGTTTTGAAGATGACCCCACTGAAATTGATTAATATTTGCTTTGGGAGAATGGCTGACGTGGCCAATAGGGAATGAAAGATGTCACCACGTTATGCCTAGGTGATATGGTTTGGCTCCATGTTCCCACCCAAATCTCATGTCAAATTGTAATCCCCAGGGTTGGCAGAGGGGCCTGGTGGGAGGTGATTAGATCATGGGGGCAGACGTCTCCCTTGCTGTTCTCATGATAGTGAGTTCTTGCCGACCATGTGAGGATGTGCTTGCTTCTCCTTTGCCTTCTGCCACAATTGTAAGTTTCTCCCTAGCAGCAGAAGCCTATACAACCCATAGAACCATGAGCCAATTAAACCTCTTTTCTTTATAAATTACCCAGTTTCAAGTATCTCTTTATAGCAATGTGAGAATAGATGAATACACCAGGTAAGATTTGTTCTCTGCTGCATATCCATAGCCACTGTTCCTGATTGCTGGCAATGGTCTAGCAGTTAGAACAGACCCTTGGGCCTAGGAGAACCTTGTTATTCATTGCTGTTCTATCAAACCAGGCCATTTGCTGTTGTGGTCCCAGGTCAGAGAAGAGCCAGCAGTGCCTTTGCTTAAGCCTTTACGAATGTTCTGCCATCCCCCTTCTGCATTTTGAAGAAACAGCTTCAAGGCACCTATTTTTAATAGGACAGATAAATTGTTATATAATGGAGAACACTCTTCAGACCATTCAAGTCTCAGGGCCTGTTTTGGCTGAGACATGAGACAAAACAGTCCTCTTTGTGGGAACTATTTCCCTTGTCCCTCTTGCCTTTTAAGTCATTAACAGCACGCTAAGCAGTTTGGAATGTCCAACCACTGACTCAGCTAGGTTTCCTTGCTTTGTTTACTTTGCTTTTCATCTTCAGCCTCTTCATATTTGCATTATGTAAAAGACTTCTTCCTAAAAATGTAGACATTTCGGTTGGATTTGAGCAACCCAGAAAAAGTTGTTTTCTTAATTTCAGCAAGATCCATTTGTCAGTGTTTTACAGCCTATCTGGAGATGTGCATGTTTCTGTACATTGGGTGATACACACACACAATCCATTGGAGTTGGGGTTCATCATTCCACAAGCATAGATTGAGTTTAGAAACTATAGGAAGCCTTGGAAAGTATTCACAGCTTTTAAGGTTCTGATACCTTGGTTCAGTTCCTAAGTGTTGGGAAGTTTCAAAGGGTGGGACAAACTGGCTGGGGGTGAGCAGTGGTGAGAATACAAGTCAAAGTGGAACAGGCAAGACTTAAGGACTAGAGTGGTGGAAAGGACAGAGGACCAAGGGTCAGGAGCCCTGGGGATGAACTGGAACACATCTCCTCTGGGCTTCAGTGTCCTCATCTGTATAATGAGATAGTTGGTCTAGATTGGGGGTTGTTGGCCAACTATGGTCTGTGGCCCAATTAACCCCCAACTTGCTACTATAAGTGACATTGTGCTGGGACACAGCCATGGCCATTTGTTTAGGTACTACCGATGACTGTTTTCTCGCTACAAAGGCAGAGTTGCGATAGAAACCTTATGACCCACAAAGCCTAAACATTCAACATCTGGTCCTTTAAGGAAAATGTTTGTTCAACCTTGGTCTAAAGGATTTCCATCATTCGAGCTCTAAACTCTGTAATTTCTCTATCTTGAACTGATCTTTTTCTCTAAGCACACTATGGGGAGCCTATCTTTCTCATCAATTGGATAAGTTCTTCTTTTTACTCTGAGGCCAAGATACACATACATGACAATAAATGGGACTTGAAGGCAAAAAATCAGATTCTCTAGGAAAAGGAAAACAAGACGGAAGATGATGGGAAAGATGAGGATTTGGAGGAGTTTGGCCAAATGAGAGAGGTGTGCTTAGCCACACTGGGCTGTACTCCCAAATGCCCTCCTTCAGAATTCTTCAGGGGCAGCATCTGAGTCCCATACATAATGAAATCGGTTGTGTAACGGGGAAGTTCACACTCAGCAATGTTAATGGAATGAGGCTGGACCAGCTGGTTGGCAGGGGGGGTTTCCCCTTTGGGAGATGCTACTGTGATTCATATGTGTGGGTTGACTACAAAGAAGTTCTGAGTAGGGAAAGGAGGGGAAAGGAGAAGAAAAAAGAGAGAGAGAGAGAGGGAGGACAGGGATGGGCAAATTAAGACACCACAAAGCAGCAAGCATTGACCAGGACAAGGGCTGTCTTTGTCCTAGGCACTCTGCGGGCACAAAGGAGAATGGGACATAGCCCCCATTGAGAATCTAAGCTCTAGGCCAAGGGCTTAAAGACAAAGGCACAGTTTCCCATGGAATGAGTAAAAGTACCCCCAGGAAGGGCAAACAAAGACAGATGGAATTCACTTTTACGAAAAAACATATAGAAAAATACCCAGACTGTCCAAGTCCCACATTTTATATCTAAATCCTAGCAAGGCCTGGAAATGCTAATGATAAAAATTTCTGCTGAAAATACACACATTTCTGTCTACTTCTCAGACTGGTAAACACGGTCCTTCATCATCTATTCCTTTCTAACCTCTCCAGCTTCATCACTCATCTCTGTATCATTTCTGCTCCATTCTCAGCCACACTGAACTATTTCCTTTCCCTTTAATAGTCCAACTCACCCCTGCCTCCAGGCCTTAGTCACACCTGCTGCCACCTCTGGTTGGAGTTCCCTCCATGCTAAGTCTGCCCTACATCCCCTGCTGCTACTTGTCCTTCAGATCTCACTCAGTCTCTGCATCATCTCCCCCAGGAAGCTTCCTCTGACCCCCAAGGCTAGGTCGGGTCTCTTCTTATATGTTATGACAATGTTAGGTATAGTTCCTATCACACTACATGATAATTTCTTGTACATCTTTCCCAATTAGTTCGAGTTCCCTCTGTGGGGTCTCTCCCTGTGGGCTAGTTTACGCTTTCTCACTGTGGCTTCAGTGCCGTCAGACTTATCTGGAGGACCAGGGATTCAAAGGCAAGTGTACCAAGAGGACCAGGAAGAAGCTTGGTGCCTTCTAATAACCCATCCTCTGAAGTCACACAGTGTCACCTCCTCCGTACTGCCAAGAATGCACGGATTCAAGGAGAGAGAGAGCAGACCCCACTTCTCCATGAGACGAGGGTCAAAGTCACGTGGTAAAAAGAACGTGTGGGATGGAATATATTGATTATCTCTAGAATATACCCATGTGCCACACCGATGTTTCAGTGACGTTTAGGAGACACATTATAAAGCTTTTATTCCCTGTGAACATCTATGTTTTCTGGATACCTGTGAGTACCTCTGAGGCTCTTAACACTCAGGATCTCTGTTATAATTCTAGCAGAAATCCCATTATTCTTTCAAAGCTATTTAGCACACACAGCACTCAGTCTGGAATCTGCACTGACTCAGGGTATGTACGAGCTTATATTCCATCTATGAAATATACCACAAAACATGTAATCAATAGTGTAGCAAATGTCATGAGTGGTAGAAACCATAAAGAAAAAGACTGACAAGTTTAACTACAGACAAATTAAAATCTTTAGAGGTAAACCAAATTGAGAAAAATTAAAACTGAGAAACTTTTGTAACATTATGAAAGACTAATAATTGGTATTCTTAACATGAAGAAATGCTACAACTAAATTAGAAAGGATAAACAGTCCAACAGGAAAAATACGAGGATATAATTTCTTTAACAAAAGTAATAATGCACCATTTTATATTTGCCTATCAAATAAAAACGAATCACCATTTCATTTTTGCCTATCAAATTGGTAAAGAGTAAAAAGAATTCTAATGTCCGCATTGTCTGGAGCATGGGGAAATGAACTCTGTCACACACTGCTGGAGGGAGGAAGAAACAGTACAACTTTTCTGGAGAGCAATTTGGCAATAGGCGTGGAAAGCCTTTGAAAAGATATGCCCTTTGATCCAGCAATTTTTTATATGCGGGTTTATCCCACGATGGTAACAGGGCACGAGCACAAAAATGTTTGGACAGGAATATTACTTTCAGTATTGTTTATATTAGAAAAATCTGGGATTAACAGGGTCAAGTAACAATGAAATACTTTCCCACTTTAAAATTTATTTCATATTTCGTATATTAGGTAGGTACATGTATGTATATGCATATATATTTCCACAAATGCAAAGGCATTTATAATATATTTTTAGGTGAAAGAGCAGAGGATAGTTTCAAAACAGCAAATATGTAATTCTGTATATGTGTATATGTGTATATCTTTAGGAGAACAAAAAAGGATGAAATGCCATACATCTAAGTATCATCAGAGGTTACCTCTGCAAAGTATGATTATGGACAGTCTGCTATAAAGTCTTTTTAATCAGTGCCTCTCATATGGTTTGACTGTGTCCCCACCCAAACCTCATCTTGAATTGTAGCTCCTATAATTCCCGCATGTTGTAGGAAGAACCCAGTGGGAGATAATTGAATCATAGGGGCTGTTTCTCCCATACTGTTCTCGTGGTAGTGAATAAGTCTCACAAGATCCGATGGTTTGATAAGGGGTTTCCCCTTTCACTTGGTTCTCATTCTTTCTCTTGCCTGCCTCCACGTAAGATGTGCCTTTCGCCTTCTACCATGATTGTGAGGCCTCCCCAGCCACGTGGAACTGTGAGTCCATTAAACCTCTTTGTTTTGAAATCACCCAGTCTTGGGTATGTCTTTATCAGCAGCACGAAAACGGGCTAATACAGTGTCCAGAGCTTTCTTTGAAATGAACCTTTCCATGCTATTTTTAAAAATTCTGAACATAAATGTGACAGTCATCTTTTTCCAAATGTCTGTTAAATTACACAGTAAATGGATATATTCTAACTGTAACAGTTCAAGCAATATAGTAAATAGTATAAATATATAATTTATATTATTGTGTATTATATAATATGTAGTATAAATACAAACATGCACTATAAAGGAAAATCCTACTTTACCGTTATTTTTCAAAGAAAAAAATTAGGCGAGCTTCTAACCCTCACCATTTATAAACACAACCCAGACTTAATTAAATGCATACCCATGGATTTAGTATCTGAACACAATTTAATAACTATCATCTCAGTTTAATGGGCCTAAGTCAGGAAACCACACAGTCCCGGAGGAGGCAGGGCCCAGCTGACTCTGACTACTGTGCCCATGATGAAATGCCTCTGCCCAGGAGAAGCACTGAGAAACTGGGCTGGTCACATTTTAATGTTCCACTCAAGGAGTGCAAGAAGGTAACCTGAGGCATGGAGAGCTCCAACCCAGGGCGCAACCCTGGTTTTTAAAGGTGGGTTGTGGTTCTGAAGGCCAGACCAAAGGGCATTGCTTACATGTCAACCTTAGGAGTGAAATGTGTTCTCCTAAGGCTGTTGATGGTGTAAAAGTCCAGTCAAATTGCACTTTAGATTAGACTTGAGCTGTTTTATAAAGCGGTGACAAAAACCATCAGTAAGTAAGACTTAAAGAAAGCTTTTATTCCTTCTCATTTATCCCTCTTGCCTTCACATTTACAAAGCTGACAAGGAATAAAGGCTGCCAGCGCGAATTTCCTCTGTTTCACTGTTGCCTGTGAAAAGCATGTTAGGTCCGCTGATAAGAATCTGTTTGTGTAGGTAATTTCTTCTGAGGAAATTTGGGTTTTTTCCTGCCTACTGATTGCAAAGGAATGACTTGCATGTCATAAAAGATACAGGTTTGATCGTTAGAATCCCTGCACCACTTCTCCCGTTTCTGTGCCCTGATGCCTTAGTGCATATACAGGACGTAGTCAATTTCTCTATGCTTCATTCTCCTTGAATATAAGATAAATACAGAATACTCTGGTGATAGTATTGGGAAGAAAGAAACATTTTCTAGGAGGTTTCTATTACGTTACACATCACCCAGAGACAATGGGGTAACTTAAAAGAATGAAGACATAGAGAGGTTTACAAGAGTTTTAGGGAAACAGTAAGCAATGAAGTGGAAAAAGCTGTAGAACTATAAAGCATTTTACTGCATTCTGCTAGTACCAAAAGTCTATTTTTGCTTATACTATTAAATACTTTGATTTGTTGCTTTAGCTTATATCTTCTAGTGCTACCTGTCGAATTATAATTATTTTCAAGAATCCACTACCTCTCTGCATTTTAAGCAATACCTATTGTAGATACATGTAAGCTCTCACATAGTCAAATAAGACCATAGGCTCTCCCAGACCTATCCACCGGTTCTGAATCCACATAGATCACATAATATTTTTAAATCCTGGACTGACTGACTGGCCCCCTCTGCCACTGAAAAGAGGTATAGTGTGGTGCTAAAGAGCATGAGTTTGGAGCAGAGGCTGGAGTTTGGGTGCCAGCTCTGGCGCTCATTCACTTTTTCCTTTTAGCAAGTTCCCTGGCCTCTCTGAGTCTGTTTTCTCATCTATAAAAATGGGATGATGATAACACCTATCTCACAGAACTATAGGAGGTTAAAATAAAATCATGCATAGTAAGCTCTTAGTCCAGTGCCAGGTAGGGAATACCCATCTTATAAGTGTATTGGAACCTCTTTCCCATACCGCAATACAGACGGTATTGGTCTCCTGTGGTTTGCAAAGCCAGCTTCCACTCTCTCGGCTTCTTGCCATCTTTCTGCAGTTCTACGAGCTATTCGCTCAGGATGTAGACCAGTCAGTAAATGTCCCTTCTTTTTCTTACGATTTCCTACTATTTTGTCTTTTTCCTACCTACTATTTTGTCTTGGATCCATTCTCCCTCCCAGATAGTTAACCTCATGAGGGCAGAGAATTGTGTGCTATTTTGTGCACAGAAACATCAGGGAGCATGTCCTTGGACTTCACAGGATATAGAATGGAGGGGTGTGGAATCAATTTGCTATAACTCACAAAGGGCAAGATTTCAAACACCAATGGAAATGGAGGCCCAGAGAGGGAGAATAGCCTTCCCCAAAACATAGAGCCTCCTTTTGCTGAAGGTGGAACAGGCATCCCTCTGTATGGCAGTGAGATCCCCATGCTGCCTCTCTGGGCGCCTTCCTCAGCTGCTCTCTCTGAACCCATTACTTGTTGTTCACCCATTCAGTCCACTGAATGGTTAGTATTTAGATGTGTTTGCACTCATCTCTGCTTTGGGGTTTAATCTAGGAGAACTGTTCTCCATAAGGGGGCTGACCCCATCCCAGGATACCAACAGAAGGTTCTGTCTTGTCATTTGGCGCCTGCAAGCTTTCAGTGATGCAAGAAGCTAGATGCGCTGCATGTTCTGCATCCAAGTCCCTCAGCCACGTCGATTCTGGGATGCAATCAGTCCCTGGCAAACCTTTGGCTTAGCCTGCAGTTTGATGCCATGTTGGTGCCATGTAATGTTTGCCAGTCTCCTGAATAAAGAAAGATTCAGGACAGCTTCTGGTACTGCCAATCAAGGCTTAAACTTTCCATCCTATGTGAGTGAGCCTTGGTTGGTCTTACAGCTCCCTTTAAATTAAAATAGCCAAGTGATTAAATATTCATGCTTTGCTTATTTCAGTATATTTAATTTATTATGTATCACTTTTCTTGGGTTTTATATAAACTTGCCTGAGGACTTTCTTTTTTTCAGTTTAAATTCTGGCAGAATGTTCCCTTTTCCTTGGCAGGGTGTTGATTAGTTAAAGTCTGCTTAGCCCAGAAGACTCTTTTTTTTTTTTTTTTTTTAAACAGATTGCTCTTGCACTTTAATAAAAATGATATTATAGTCATTACCACCAACATTAATCAATCTTTAGTGATCATTAATGTGGCACCTAAGATGAGGTGCCATTAAAACATCTACTTCATTTCATTCCAAGCCTGGAATCATTGCCTTCAGTTTTTCTACCCAACATTTTCTATTCACTTAGGATGGCAAAAATGAAGTAGAGACTGATTTCTTTTTTTCTGCCATTGATAAAAATGAAATCATATCTTTCTTCTATCTTTTTACAGAGTAGGTCTTCACCAAATTCTATCTTGTAACTGTCTTAGTTTGGAAGATGTGATCAGAGGGCTATTTCTCAGACCTGATGAGTAGGCTACCTCTTCTTCTAAAGCTTTCCTAATGCCTAGATTTATAATATAAAGCATGATTGAGGCTGGAGTGGGGCTCAGAGCTCGCACTGATGCATAGAAGTTTTCCTCCTTCGTCTAAAGCAAGGAGGTAAAGAAACAACACACACAAGTGATTAGATTTCACAAAGCTTCTAATTGCTGCTTTTTGAGAGCTATTTTTCTCTTTTTAAAAAGTCATAAGGTCCTGTTGGATGCAATTTCGAAATGCATGAATAATGATGCCTTGATTATAAAGAGCTAATTAAAAATTACAGGCTTTGTCCCACCCATCTTAAACTTGCACTACCTCTTGCCACCACCCACACAGCATCTGCTAGAACCTAAAAATGAGTTTCAGTATTAGCCTATGAAAATAACAAAACAAAGTTAGAAATTAAAATTAGCTGCCAAAGAAGAAATCATATGTCACTCCTCTGCTCAAAAACACTGTATAAACACCAGGAAAAGAAAGAAAAAAGGAAGGAGGAAGGCAGAGAGGGAGGGAGAGAGAATGGAGAAGGCACAAAGGAAGGGAGGAAAAAAGGGGAGGGAGGAAGGAAAGAGGGAAGGAACGAAGGAAGGAAGGAAAGAGGGAGGGAAGGAAGGAAGGAAAGAAGGAAGGAAGGAAGGAAGGAAGGAAGGAAGGAAGGAAGGAAGGAAGGGAGGAAGGGAGGGAGGAAGGGAGGGAGGGCAGGCAGGAGGGAGACCAGACACACTAGATAGAAACTTAAGAAATGTGCAGGAAGTGTATGAAGGAAATATGGAGAGTTCCTGTGGGACATAAAACAAGGTTTAATAATAGACATCTACTTTTTTGAATGGGAACAAGTAATCTTTTGAAAAAGTAATTTCTTTCCAAATTAATTTGTAAACTTCATGTATTCATAAATGAAATTTTTAAAAAGAACTTTAAGAAAGCTATTCTAAATCTTCTACTATCTGGAAGACTAGTTAAGAATAATAAATTTTGTTAAAAAAATTAGGGGATACTGGTATTGTCAGATATGAAATTTAAAAGATAAAATAATTAAAATGATGCTTACTGATACAAGAATAGACTGATGGGTTAAAAAGACAGGAACAAACATGTATATATGAATATACATTTTTTGTAAAAGGACATTTATTAAAAGATATATAAGTTCCTGTTGGGCAGGTTGGCAAGGGACAATGCCAGGAAACTCAATAATTTAATAAATGATACCAAACGTGCCTGTCCCAGAAAAAAAGTTGCCAGATACATCTCTTGGCTCTGTTGAGAAGAATGGCCTCCTTGATGCACCAGGTGAGCATGTTTCTGCAACAAATGTTGAAGCCATCGAGGATTTCAGAATCCATATTCATAATGGCTCATGTCTGTGGAACTGACACTCTTCTGGGTGTGTCGCCACCTCTTGGGCTGAGCTGCTGCTGCCAGGTGTAAAATCCTGCAGTGGTGCTCAGTTCTGAAAACCCCAGTGCTCCTGGCTCGCATGCTCAGCTGCTGGTCATCACGAGCTGGTGATTCTCCATGAATCTGCAACCTGGACGAATATAGCGATTAGGTTGTAGTTCATACAAATTTACTCCCAGGAACCAGCAGCTGGTGGCGACTTGTTGACTGCTACATATAAATATTTTATATGTGAAAGAGGTGACATTTCAGACAAGTAAGAAAAAGATTCTTTATGGTTTTAGGAAAACTATTTGATGGGGTGTTGTATTCATTTCTTGTGGCTGATGTAACAAATTAACACAAATTTGGTGGCTTAGAGTGACAGAAATTTGTTCTCCCACAAATCTGGAGGCCAGAAGTCCCAAATCAGTTTCACTAAGCCAAAATCAGCATTCACAGGGCTGAGCTCCCTCTGGAGGCACTAGGCAAGAATCTGTTCCTTGCCTCTCCCCGTTTTTGGTGGCAGCTGGTGTTCCTTGGCTTGTGGCCACATCACTCCAATCTCTGCCCCCATCTACACATTGCCTTCCCCTCTTCTGTGTGTGTCAAACCTCCCTCTGTCTCTCTATTACAAGGACACCTGTGGTTGGATTTATGGACACCTGAATAGTCCAGGATACTCTACCAGGTCTAGATCCTTAATACAACTGTAAAGGTCTTGTTTTACCTATACGGTAACATTTACAGGTTCCAGGGATTAGGACCTGAAATCTTTGGGTGGCCATTATTCAGCCTGTGACAGGGGTGAACCGAATTCTTATTTCACCCATACAGGGAATAAATGTATGATGTGTCAAATAATTAAAAGATATTAAGGCAAATAGTTACTGGAGCTCAGAGATGGCCTTTTTAAACATAAAAGATTGATGGTCCGCCCGGAGGCTGAGGCAGGAGAATGGCATGAACCCGGGAGGCGGAGCTTGCAGTGAGCCGAGATCGCGCCACTGCACTCCAGCCTGGGTGACAGAGCCAGACTCCGTCTCAAAAAAAAAAAAAAAAAAGATTGATGGTCTTGCTCACATAGAAATTAAACACTTGTTTATGCCTAAACAAAATTACAAAGAATTGACAAACTGGAAAAAGTATTTGTGAGACAAAATTTATTATTAATGTATGAGGAGCTTTTATAAATCAGAAAAATGTATATATCCTAATAGAAAAATGATCCTAGAACAGGGACAGACATTTCACAAAAGAAGAAAATCAAAAGATCAATGGACATAAAAAATTACTCTTGTAGTAACAAAGAGCTTGTTAAATGTTGATAATGTATTAGTTTTGGATAACACATTGGCAAAAATTATAAAAATTGCAATAACCAATAATGGCAAGGGAATAAGGAAATCAATGCTTTTATGCCCTATTAAGTGGTGTCTTATATGGGTATGGGCTTTCTCAAGAGCAATTTTGCCATACATGTGAAAGACTTTAGCATCTGTATTATCTTTGAATCAGAAATTGTGATTTTAAATTATGGTATAAAGTGAGCAACTATGCAAACAGAGTTGGTCACCTATATTCTTTATAGCTTCATTAAAAGGTGGAAAAATTACAAGTAGTCTAATATCTCACGGAAGATTGGTTAAAAAATTTTGATATAGCTATAGGATGAGATACATGCAGGCTTTATAAATTCTAATGAGATGGAAAATGTTCACAACATGCAATTAAATGAAAACAGCAAGTATCAAGACCATCTGCACATCTGGGCCTATAAGTGTGTGTGTATATGTGCATATGTATCTGAAATGATGACTGAAAATGTTCACAGTGGTTCTCATTGGAGGTAGGATTAGGGGTGATTCCCTCCTCCATTTAACACTTCTGAAATTTTCATAGTATGTATTACTTTTATAATTTGGAAAGAAAAAAGTCAATGTATATATTTTAAAATGATTTCCGGAATAAAGTCAAATCCTCTAAATGTGGCAAATACAGACCCTGTTTCCATCTACCTTTCCATTTTCACCTCCCTTGAGTACCCACTACCAGCTCAATGTTGCTATAGCAACAATGAATTTCTTGGCCTTTTCTGAACTGGATCCTGTGTTTTCATAAATCTATGTCTTTACACATGTTGTTCCTTGTGGTCCGGATCTCTAGAGAACCCCTGCCACTCATTCAAAACCCATCCCTCTAAGGTGGGCAGAGAGTTTTCATGATGCCCTCTGGCAGAACAAGCCACTTGCTCTTTGCTGCCACAGCACAGCACACTTCAATACATTGTGATTATATTTCCACCCTGTTTGTTTGCCATGGTACTATTTCCCTCCAAGGACTGTGAGTTCAGTGCAGGCAAGAACCCAGCCCAGTACCTGAGGGAGGGGGTTACATTGGCCCACGTGGAGCCCAGAGAAAAAAGGCTCCCCCAGGCCATACTGCTCGGAAGGAAGGTAAAGGGTGAGGTGGCCAAAGATGAGGACCAGACATAATTTTTTTATTGGTCAAATGTGAATTTCCAAATTGGACATGATATTTAAGCCCCCTGACTTGTATTGGTTGAAATTAAATCAGCACATTTCAAATTTGGTTGGAGTGGCTTATTCTGGATTTTTCAGTGTGAGGAAAGCTGTTTTGTTGTTACTGCACTTTAACTTATAATTGGTGTGTTAAATGGTGCAATTTTCTTTAGCATATGCTGGTTGTGTTTCAAAACATTCTCACCTTTTTACAAAAATCAGATTCCTGAGTTGTGCCAAGTCATTTGCTCTAAGTAAGTCTTTAAAGATAATTAGGACAGTTGGGAAGCAGGTATGGTCCCAGCACCCACCTTTCCATAAAATGCAGAGAACAGCTGAGAAATAGGAGTCCTGTGGTAGGGAATCAATGGGCCCTGGGCTGGTCAGCTCACCTCTCAGAGTCATAACTCTGGTTTTTTGTTTGTTTGTTTTGTCATGCTTTAAGTTCTAGGGTACATGTGGACAATGTACAGGTTTGTTACATAGGTATACATGTGCCATATTGGTTTGCTGCACCCATCAACTCGTCATTTATATTAGGTATTTCTCCTAATGCTATCCCTCCCCCAGCCTCCCACCCCATGACAGACCCTGGTGTGTGATGTTCCCAGCCCTATGTCCAAGTGTTCTCATTGTTCAGTTCCCACCTATGAGGGAGAACACGCGGTGTTTGGTTTTTTGTCCTTGCGACAGTTTGCTCAGAATGATGGTTTCCAGCTTCATCCATATCCCTGCAAAGGACATGAACTCATCCTTTTTCTGTGGCTGCATAGTATTCCATGATGTATATGTGCCACATTTTCTTAATCCAGTCTGTCATTGATGGACATTTGGGTTGGTTCCAAGTCTTTGCTATTTTGAACAGTGTCACAATAAACATACGTGTGCATGTGCCTTTATAGTAGCATGATTTATAATCCTTTCGGTATGTACCCAGTAATGGGATGGCTGGGTCAAATGGTACTTCTAGTTCTAGATCCTTGAGGAATCACCACACTGTCTTTCACAATGGTTGAACTAATTTATACTCTCACCAACAGTGTAAAAGCATTCCTATTTCTTCACATCCTCTCCAGCATCTGTTGTTTCCTGACCTTTTAATGATCACCATTCTAACTGGAGTGAGATGGTATCTCATTGTGGTTTTGATTTGCATTTCTCTGATGACCAGGGATCATGAGCATTTTTTCATGTGTTTGTTGGCTGCATAGATATCTTCTTCTGAGAAGTGTCTGTTCATATCCTTTGCCCACTTCTTGATGGGGTTGATTGCTTTTTTCTTGTAAATTTGTTTGAGTTCTTTTTAGATTCTGGATATTAGCCCTTTGTTAGATGGGTAGATTGCAAAGATTTTCTCCCATTCTGTAGGTTGCCTGTTCACTCTGATGGTAGTTTCTTTTGCCATGCAGAAGCTCTTTAGTTTAATTAGATCCCATTTGTCTATTTTGGCTTCTGTTGCCATTGCTTTTGGTGTAGTCATGAAGTCCTTGTCCATGCCTATGTCCTGAATGATATTGCCTAGGTTTTCTTCTAGGGTTTCTGTGGTTTTAGTCTAACATTGAAATCTTTAATCCATCTTGAATTAATTTTTGTATAAGGAGTAAGGAAGGGCCAGTTTTCCTAGCACCACTTATTAAATAGGGAATCCTTTCCCCATTTCTTGTTTTTGTCAGGTTTGTCAAAGATCGGATGGTTTTAGACGTGTGGTGTTATTTCTGAGGCCTTTGTTCTGTTCCATTGGTCTATATATCTGTTTTGGTACCAGTACCATGCTGTTTTGATTACTGTAGCCTTGTAGCATATAGTTTGAAGTCAGGTAGTGTGATGTCTCCGGCTTTGTCCTTTTTGCTTAGGATTGTCTTGTCAATGCAGGCTCTTTTTTGGTTCCATATGAACGTTACACTAGTTTTTTTTTTTTCCAATTCTGTGAAGAAAGTCATTGGTAGCTTGATGGGGATGGCATTGAATCTATAAATTACCTTGAGCAGTATGGCCATTTTCACAATATTGATTCTTTCTATCCATGAGCATGGAATGTTCTTCCATTTGTTTGTGTCCTCTTATATTTTGTTGAGCAGTGGTTTGTAGTTCTCCTTGAAGAGGTCTTCCACATCCTTTATAAGTTGGATTCCTAGGTATTTTATTCTCTTTAAAGCAGTTGTGAATGGGAGTTCACTCATGATTTGGCTGTTTGTCTGTTATTGGTGTATAGGAATGCTTGTGATTTTTGCACATTGATTTTGTACCCTGAGACTTTGCTGAAGTTGCTTATCAGCTTAAGGAGATTTTGGGCTGAGATGATGGGGTTTTCTAAATATACAATCATGTCATCTGCAAACGGACAATTAGACTTCCTCTTTTCCTAATTGAATACTCTATTTCTTTCTCTTGCCCAATTGCCCTGGCTAGAACTTCCAAAACTATTTTGAATAGGAGTGGTGAGAGAGGGCATCCTTGTCTTGTGCTGGTTTTCAAAGGGAATGCTTCCAGTTTTTGCCCATTCAGTATGATATTGGCTGTGGGTTTGTCATAAGTAGCTCTTATTATTTTGAGATACTTTCCATCAATACCTAGTTTATTGAGAGTTTTTAACATGAAGAGCTGTTGAATTTTATCAAAGGCCTTTTCCGCATCTAATGAGATAATCATGTGGATTTTGTCTTTGGTTCTGTTTATATAATGGATTATATTTATTGATTTACGTATGTTGAACCAGATTTGCATCCCAGGGATGAAGTCAACTTGATCGTGGTGGATAAGCTTTTTGATGTGCTGCTGGATTCAGTTTGCCAGTATTTTATTGAGGATTTTTGCATTGATGTTCATCAAGGATATTGGTCTAAAATTCTCTTTTCTTGTTGTATCTCTGCTAGGCTTTGGTATCAGGATGATGTTGGCCTCATAAAATGAGTTAGGGAAGATTCCCTCTTTTTCTATTGATTGGAATAGTTTCAGAAGGAATGGTACCAGCTCCTCTTTGTACCTCTGGTAGAATTCAGCTGTGAATCCGTCTGGTCTTGGACTTTTTTTGTTTGGTAGGCTATTAATTATTGCCTCAGTTTCAGAGCCTGTTATTGGTCTATTCAGAGATTCAACTTCTTCCTGGTTTAGTCTTGGGAGGGTGTATGTGTCCAGGAATTTATCTTTCTTCTAAATAAGCTAGATTTTCTAGTTCGTTTGTATAGAGGTATTTATAGTATTCTCTGATGGTAGTTTGTATTTCTGTGGGATCGGTGGTGATATCCCCTTTATCATTTTTTATTCCATCTATTTGATTCTTCTCTCTTTTTATTCTTTATTAGTCTTGCTAGCAGTCTATCAGCTTTGTTGATCTTTTCAAAAAAAAACAAACAGCTCCTGTATTCATTGATTTTTTGAAGATTTTTTTCTCTGTCTCTTTCAGTTCTGCTCTGATCTTAGTTATTTCTTGCCTTCTGCTAGCTTTTGAATTTGTTTGTTCTTGCTTCTCTAGTTCTTTTAATTGTGATGTTAGGGTGTCAATTTTAGATCTTTCCTGCTTTCTCCTATGGGCATTTAGTGCTATAAATTTCCCTCTAGACACTGCTTTAAATGTGTCCCAGAGATTCTGGTACATTGTGTCTTTGTTCTTATTGGTTTCAAAGAACATCTTTATTTCTGCCTTCATTTCATTATTCACCCAGTAGTCATTCAGGAGCAGGTTGTTCAGTTTCCAGGTAGTTGTGCAGTTTTGAGTGAGTGTCTTAATCCTGAGTTCTAATTTGATTGCACTGTGGTCTGAGAGACAGTTTGTTGTGATTTCTGTTCTTTTACATTTGCTGAGGAGTGCTTTACTTCCAATTATGTGGTCAATTTTAGAATAAGTGCGATGTGGTGCTGAGAAAAATGTATATTCTGTTGATTTGGGGTGGAGAGTTCTGTAGATGTCTATTAGGCCTGCTTGGTGCAGAGCTGAGTTCAAGTCCTGGATTGCCTTGTTAACCTTCTGTCTCATTGATCTGTCAAATATTGACAGTGGGGTGTTAAAGTCTCCCATTATTATTGTGTGGTAGTCTAAGTCTCTTTGTAGATCTCTAAGGACTTGCTTTATGAATCTGGGTGCTCCTGTATTGGTACATATATATTTAGGATAGTTAACTCTTCTTGCTGAATTTATCCCTTTACCATTATATAATGGCCTTCTTTGTCTCTTTTGATCTTTGTCGGTTTAAAGTCTGTTTTATCAACTCTCTGTTTTTGTTGTTTGTTTTCAATAAGAAAAGAAAAGGAAAGGAAAGTAGCTTCCATGAATTTGGTTGATGCCAGTTGCTGGATCTGAGACATTAGAAAGGAGTCTGTAAGGTGCCTGTAAAGTGCTGGTGGACATGGATGGAGATAAAGCTGAGCACTTAACCAGGGAGCACAGCAGGTCCACCATTTACTTCCAGGATGTTGCTACGCAGGTTGCTGGCAGGGAATCGTCTGAAGAAAATTGTGACTGAGTTTAGAATTAAAGCAAAAAAGACATAGAACCAAAACTGTACTGCTCTAGGAGTAAAGGCAAGGTGCTGGGTAGCCGTGCACATTTTGTTTCTAGCAGCTGGTGTTCTAGCTGGCATGGTGGGATTTGTATATATTATAATGTAATATTTGGGGAATAGTTTCTCTCTAGGCTTTAGGATTTTGTTGCTTTTTTTTCATATTCCCTAAATTGTCTGCTCCCAGACGAGGAGCAGAGCACAGTGATGGGTTTGAAATATGTGTGTGTCCAGAAGCAGGAGAATGTGAAGTAGAGAGACAGGTGGGTGGCGAGGCTGACCTGGAATTGGTGTTGGCTCAAGAACTGAACAGCCAGAGCTTGAGCAAGCCACAAACTCCAGGGCTCAGTTTACTTGTTGATAAGTGAGATGAACTTGTTTTTTGAATTTAGCAGAGGAATCTTCTTTTTCTCAAAGAAAATCTTATACTGCATTCCATTTTGTCTTTAAAATAGATGTTAAAAATGGAGCTATTCCCGTTGAAATAGAGAAGGGGAGGCTCCCTCTCTGCCTGCTGACCCCTCTCTATTTGGATACCCCAAGGAGCCCTAGATCTCTGGGAACTCAGGCCTTCCCTGACCCCTCTCTATTTGGATACCCCAAGGAACCCTAGATCTCTGGGAACTAACTGTGAAACCAGACTTAACCTTGGCTCTCACCCCCTCATCTCTAAGGTCATGTATTTTAAAAAGAAATGAAACCCTAATAAAATTGCTTTGTGGCTTCATCTCAGTTCAATCAATCCAATATGGAAACCAATTAAAAAGCAATTTAAATGTTTGCTAAAGTTTTTAAACAATGAAAACAAATCAAACAAAACACTTATGGCTTCACCTCAAAAAAATTCTTCCAAAGGATATTAGTTTCATCACCAAAACATAACTTCTCCTCTGTCTCCTGCACCTTCACCCCCTTCACACATGCCGTAGCTCCTTCCAAAGTCCTTTCCTCTGCCCCTTGCATTGGAGTCCTTAACTCAGCTGACAGAGGTAGGATCTTGTTCCTCCTCTTTTCCTTTCCCCCGATCCTTATCAGATGTCTTTTTCTTGTTCATTTCCTCTCTATCCAATCAATGGGAACCTGCCAGCTCTCATCTCCAGTTTGGTTTCACTGTGGCCATTTTAACCCCATCAGCTCTGTAACACTCACAGGCAGAACAGCTGCCAGGAAGATCCCTGGGTATCTTCCTTTTAGAGTGTAGCCAGGCAGGGTTGGAAAAGATTGCAAACACTTAGAGGTCAGTATCTTCTTTACAACTCCTCTCCTCACTAGTGATCCAAACGTCCCTTTCCTAGAACGCCTTCCTTACCTCTTGCTTTAAGTGAAATATTAAAAACAGACAGTATCTGATTGGGACCCCTGGGTTGGAGGCAAAAGTCAGATTTTGGGAGGTGTTTCCATGCTCATGTGCTCTTCATTGTGTGTGTCTCTCATTCTTGTCCTTTCCCTACATCACTAGTGTTTCTGAGATCATTCCTCAATGCCCCAGCATTTCTGTACCACGGCAGATGTCAAGAAGGACCGTCTTCCGGTTCTCTTGAGGTGAATGGGGTTATTTAAGGAAGTCCTTGGATCTTTTTAAGTGAGTTGCCCAATAGGATTCATCAGGCTCTGTGTGGGCTCAGGGGGGATCTATGGAGGTGGTAGCTTCCCAAGGCGAGGCAGATCCTAACTGAGGTCCCAGACCTATTATATTGGTATAAATGGGGCACTGAGGCCAGAAATACAGCATTTCCTGCTGCTGTGTTCACACTTACCTGAGTCCTGTGTGACTGTGGCTGTTTTTCAGGAACAATCAACTCAGTCTTAAGTTCTTTTTGGCTTCACATGAAAGAGTAACATGATCTCTACCCCCACTTCAGAATGACTCTGTGTTTTCCTAATTAGTGTACCCATATTTCTTGTCTTTGATGTGTGGATTCTTTTCCTTATGTGTTACTCTTCTGGTGGCATGGCCCCTGCTGCCCACAACCCTCTCCCCTACAAACACACACACACTCACTCTCTCTTTCACACACACACACACACACACACACACACACACACACACACCCCTCAGGAGAGAACAGTCATGTGGCCCAGCTCTCGATAATGCCAGGATCCCAGAGTGTGCGCTCTATTCAATGGTTGCCAACAAACCTGACCCTTTGACAGCTGCAAACCAACCACAGATCCTTGCTTTAAGAAAAAAAAAAAATTCTCCAATGGCAGGTCCATTGGTAAAGGTGGGTGACGAAATTCTAATGTGCAGCAGGTGAGCGTGAATGTGTATGAATGTGTGTGTGTGAGAGAGAGAGAGAGAGAGAGAGAGAGAGAGAAAGTGCAAATCTCACAGGCATCACTTGACTGAGCCTGTGTTTGTATAACTCATTAGTTGCTTATGGAGTCATTAGGGCTGGGGAACCAGTTCTACCTCATTGTAGAACTGTGTACCTGCCACTGATTGCCTTCACCCAGTGTACTTTCTCTTCATATACTTGTCCCCTTGGGTTGAAACCCAGGCTTTGTATTGGCTTAAAGAGACACGGAGGGAGCCCAGGACATAGATTAGATGGTCTTGTCCAAATCTGGCAGTGCCAGATTTGCCAGATTTGGCACAAGAGGCAGTGGAAATGACAAATGTCATAAATCATGCATGGAGTCAGGTTTTCTGGAGGTGAATCCTGAAACTGCTGCTTTCCAGCCATGCAATCTTGGACAAGCTACTTAATATTTGTGTGCCTCAGTCTCTTTATTTGTAAAATGGGAATGGCAATATTAGTACCTACCTCATGGGGTTGTTGTGAGGGCTGAATTTGTTAGTACAAGCCTTGTTCACAGTAGGCTCCATATAAGCCCTCACTATTTGTTATTTATGGCACAATGGGGATGGCGTTTTATTCTAACCACTTCCAGAGTTACTACCCTGATCTGACCCATTGCTTTCTCTCACCTAGGTTATTACACAGAATTTCCTAACTGATCTCCCTTCTCCCTACCCTACTGAAGCCAGAGCATGTCACTTGTCTGCTCGGAATCATCTGCTGACTCCCCAAGTCACTCAGAGTAAAAAAACAAAGTCATTATATTGGCCTAAAAGGTCAGTCTGGCAACCTGCAACCTTCTGTCTCTGATGCCTTCTCCTGATCCCCTTCCCTTCCTCAATCTGCCTGCCCCACTGGCCTCCTTATCTTCTTCCAACAGAATGCTGTTGCCCAGAATTCAAGATCATTCTCTCTTTAAACCCTACTCAACAATTTTCATCTTCCTGGGCACACAGGTCCTAAAACTTAGAGAACAATTTTTTTAAAATTCTGCAAAGGACAGAGCTCAGACTCTGCTCTTCCAGCTCACGCTTTTATTCCAGGAATCCTGCCTTTTGACAACCGCTTTATATTCTGCTGGACTGATCCTTTCCCATTACATGTGTGCCTGCCCCTCACTCCAAAAAGGTGATGTCCTCCTTGAAAACTGGAACCAAGCTTTTTCATTGATTTGCATTCTTCCCAGAGCCTTGCACATCACCAAGTCCTGATGGGTTAACTTGGGTAGTGCAGAGGCAGGACCTTGGGTCCTGGGTGGGCTATTCCCATGTTTCAATGTGAGTAATTACTTCATTCATGACACGTAAACTGAGCACCTACCCAGTGCCAGGACCTGATGTGGGTACAACAGTAAATGTGACATGACTCCAGCTCTCCACACCTCTTATAGAAGGGATTTTCAGTCATACACATTAGAATCATCCGAAGGGTTTAAAAAATAAAGCCATAGCTATAGGCATCCATTTGACTGGGCTATATGTTAGAGATAGATATAGATACACATACAGGAACAGATATACATATGTGGAGCCCCATCCCAGGCCAGCTGAATCAGAATCTTCAGAAGTAGGGTCCTGTTAGGCACATATTTTCAGAGCTTCACCACCAAAGGTGGCTCCTGTGAGACTCTGGTCCTGTCTCAGGCTAGTGGAGCTGGTGAGACCACACTAGAAGATGACCCAAAGGAAGAGGGGTGTTGGACGACCCCTACAGGAGGAGAGCTGACATGGGAGAGATGAGGGCAGCTGGTCGATGTTGTTATAAGAACTGAAACTGGCATTGTGCACCAATTACCCTGCTGGGGACCCTTGGAAGGGAGGGCAGCTATGTCTCTTTCCAGATTTCAGTGTTACATGCTTTCTGAAAAAGGGTCAAATACTTGAATGATTGGGCTGATCTTTATTAGATATTAATTCAGATCACATCACTTCTCTGTTTAAAACCCTCCAATGGGCTGCTGGGTGCAGTGGCTCACGCCTGTAATCCCAGCACTTTGGGAGGCTGAGGCGGGCAGATCGCTTGAGGTCAGGAGTTCGAGACCAGCCTGATCAACATGGTGAAACCCCATCTCTACTAAAAATACAAAAATTAGCCAGGTGTGGTGGCACGCACCTGTAATTGCAGCTACTCAGGAGTCTGAGGCACGAGAATCACTGGAACCTGGGAGGCAGAGGTTGCAGTGAGCCGAGATCACACCGTGGCACTCCAGCCTGGGTAATAGGGCGAGACTCAGTCTCAGAAAAAAATAAAACAAAACCCTCCAATGGCTGTCCAATTTACTCAGAGTGAAGGTCAAAGTCATTTCAATGCTCATGAGGTCCCCATCGTGTCTCTGACTGCATCGCCTCCCAGTCTCCCTCTCAGATATTCCTGGCCATCTTACTGCTCATTGTACCCACCAGGCGTGTTCCCTCCTGGGGCCTTTGCACCAGCTGTTTCCTCTGCCTGTAACACCTCTCCCCTGACAACTACATAGCTAATTTCCTCTCTAAAGCTTCACTCAGACGCCAGCTTCATAATGAGGCCCACCCTGCATATGCAGCGTAAAGAATTATCCTGAAACTTAGTGGATTAAAGCAACAAACATTTATTATCCCACAGTTAATGTGGATCAGGAATTTGGAAGGAGCGGATGAGTAGTTGTGCCTCAAGGTCTCTCGGGAAGCCACAGTCCTGGTGCCATCTAGGCTGCGGTCATCTGAAGGGTTCCTTGGGCAGGAGGGTCCTCTAATCTCCTGCCACTGGCTGTTAACAGGAAGCCTCAGTGCCTCCCCATGTGGGCCCTTCTCACTGCATAGTGGCTGGCTTCTTCTAGATTTAGTGACCCAAGAGAAAGGCAGAAGCCATTGTATTGTATGACCTAGATTCAGAAATGATGTATCAGTATTTCTGCCATATACTATTGGCCACACAGACCAACTCTGGCACAGTGGTTCAAGGGACTACCCCAGTGTGTGAAGACCAGAAAGTGGGGGTCATTAGAGCCCACACTGAAGGCTAGCCCTGACTAACCATCTTATTAAGTGGAAACTCATCATTTACTACCGGCACTCCTGATTCCCTTTACCTAATGCTCAATTTTTCCTTTCTTTGGCACTTTCACCTTCCTACACATGAAATGATTTAGTCATTTATTGTGTATTAGCTTAATACCCATCTCCCACACGACTGGAGTCACAAGGGCAGGGACTTTTGTCTTTTGCTTCGTGCAGTATCCCAGGTCCTAACACAGTGGGTGGCATATGGTAAGTTCTCAGTAGCTATTTATTACATGAATGAATGAATGTCTCCACCACACAGGGCACAACATTTATAGAAACATTGAGATGATCTCCAGTTCTCTTCTGTGAGAGCCCTAGACTCTGAACCTTCACTATTACTTCTAAGGTATCATTTTAAGGATGCAGTATAACAGATGGCAAAGAGCTTCTTTTCTGCTACCCATGGGCCCAATATTCAGTCTGTGGACAGTTCTGTAATTCATTCTTTCACTCACTTTACATGTATTTATTGAGTGCTTATTATTTGCCAGACACTATGCTAGACACTGGATATAGGATGGTTATTACTTAATGAATACTTACATTTGTAACTCACACTGTCTCAATTTTCATTGAATTTATAGCCTAGAAGGGGAACCAAAAATTAATGAACCATGACAACAAATGCACAATTGTATCCATGAGAAATGATTTGGTGGAGAGGTACATGGTATTATGAGGACATATATAAAGGAGTCATTGACCTATTCAGGGAGATGCAGCTGAAATGATCATTCGGAGACACATTGTGCAGGGTCTTGCAGGCTAAGCTACTTAAAAAAAAAAAAAAAAAAACAGCTTTATTGAGACAGAGTTCACATGCCATAAAATTTAACCATTAAAATATACAACTAATGGCTTTTAGTATATTCACAGGGTTGGGCAACCATCACTACAATCAATTATAGGACATTTTCATCACCCCCAAAAGAAATCCTATATCCATTAAAAGTCACTTCCCATTCCCCCAAACCCTTGTCTTCCCTAACCTTAAGCAAACACTAATTTACTTTCAGTCTCAATAGATTTGCTTATTATGGACCTTTCATATAAATGAAATCACATAATATATGGTCTTTTTCATCTGGCTTATTTCACTTGAGGTAATTTTTTCAAGATGCATCCATGTTGTAGCATGTATTCGTACTTCATTTCTTTTATTTCCGAGTAATATTCCTTTGCATGGATATACTATGTTTTATTTATTCATTCATCATTTCAGTTGCTTCCACCTTTTGGCTACTATGAATGTTTCTGTGAACATTCATATATTAATTTTTGTGTGGACAGATGTTTTCATTTCTTCTGGGTATGGACCTAAGAGTGGAATTGCCGGGTCACATAGTAACTCTATGTTTAAACTTTTAAGGAACTGCAAGATTGTTTTCCAAAGTGGCTGTATGATTTTACATGCCCATGAGTAATATATGAGGACTCAGATTTATCCACCTTCTTATGAACACTTGTGATTGTTCATCATTTTTCAAAATACGCATCCTAGTGGAAGACATCACCTCATACCTGTTAGGATGGCTATTATCAAAAAGTCAAAAAATAAATGTTAGTGATGTCTCATTATGGTTTGGATTTGGATTTCCCTGATGGCTGATGTTGAATATTCTTTATATGCTTATTGGTTATTTGTTTATAATATTTGTAGAAATGTCTATTCCTTTGCTCATTTTTAATTTGATTTTTAAAAATTGTTGAATTGTAAGGGTTCTTACATATTCTAGACACAAGTTCTTTATCAGACATATGATTTGCAAATATTTTCTTCAATTCTGTGGATTTCTTTTAACTTTCATAATGGTACCCTTTGAAGTCCAAAAGTTTTTTAATTTAATTTTGATGAGGTCAAAAATTTTCTTTTTGTCACTTGTGCTTTTTCTTTTGTCATTTGTGCTTTTAGTGTCATTATCTAAGAAGGCTTTACCTAACTCAAAGTCATAAAGATTTACTCGTATACTTTTCTTCTACAAATTTTGTTGTTTTAGCTTTTACACTGGGTCTATGATCTATTTGATTTAATTTTTGTATGTTTATGAGAACAGGGTCCAACATCTTTCTTTTACATATGTATATTATTGTCTCAGCATTATTTGTTGAAAAGATTATTCTTTCTCCTTTATAATTGTTTTAGCGCCTTTGTTAAAAATCAACTGACCATAAATGCGAGAGTCAATTTCTGGACTCTCAATCCTATTCTATAAACATATATATCTATCTTTATGCCATTACCAAACTGTCTTGATTATGGTAGCTTTGTAGTCAGTCTTGAAATCAGGAAGTGTAAATTCCACTTTATTCCCCTTTTGCAAGATTATTTTGTCTATTTTGAGTTTCTTGAGTTTTCATATAAATTTTAAGGTCAGCTTGTCAGTTTCTATAGAAAAGCCAACTAGGATTTTGATAGGAATTGCATTAAATTTGTAGATCAATTTGGAAAGTATTTCCATTTAACAATATAACATATTTGATTCATGAACATAGGCTATCTCGCCATTTAGTGAGGTCTTAGTTTCTTTCAGTGTTTCACAGTTTGCAGAGAATAAGTTTTATGTTTCTTTCATTAAATGTATTGCTAAGTATTTTCTTTTTTTCTGCTGTATCAAATGGGCTAAGATTTTGCTTATATTTTAGAAGCAATGGAAAGTCATTGAAGGATTTTAAACAGGAATGGCCATGACTATGACTGTATTTTTAAAGACCCCTCTTGGATCTGTTTTGGGAATTCATTTAAAGGCGTAAGAATGGCTGAGGGAAGACCAATCTAGAGGCTACTTCAGTAGTCCAAATGAGAGACACCGATACTTAGACAAAGACAATTTAAAAAAGATGGCAAAAAGTAGACAGACTTAAGATGCCTTGAGAAGGTGGCTCAATAAGATTTAGTGATGGTCTGGATTTGAGAACGAGAGAAAGGGAAGTGTCAAGATTTTTATCTTATATAACAGAATAGACAGTGGTGCCATTCATTGTGATAAGGAAAACTATAAAAGAACCAGCACATTGCTTTAAATACCTCTCTAGAGATAATTCAATCCAATCCGCATATTATCTTTGATTTTTCTAAGACTTTTATGAGGTAGGTAGAACAAGCATGAATGTTTCCATGTGAGGGGTGATAAAATCGAGGCCACAGTGAGAAAGATCACTGATTAGAAGTCAGAATGGGATTTGGCCCATGCTATGCTAAAAATTGCTGGGTTCCCTTGGCTATGTCAGTTAACCTCTCTTGTGGCCAGTTTCTTTATCTAATAAATGTGGTACTCGGTGAAGTTCCTAAAGTCTCTTTCTGTCTGCCTTTTTTTCTACTAATACTATTCATTAAAAAATACATGTGGATGAATGACATGTGAAAGGACACAAGTCCTGATGGAGGTGGGATATGAACTCTGATCTTTTGAGTCCATTGATCATTGCTGTATGTGGCCTCTAATTTATTTTTTCCCATTTGTGTTTTATGAGAAAAATAAATGTTGCCATCTTGCTCACAGACATTAGGCAGTATGGCTTATACTTGGGCCTACATGTATAATTGTTTTTAAGTTTTGGAAATAGGAATACATGAATCAGAAATCCCTTAAAGCCATAATTGTGCTCACAATTGAGTATCTTACTATGTTTAAAATGCCCTTGAGTATCTTATTATGTTTAAAATGCCCTTGAGTGTTTTACTATGTTTAAAATGCTGGTGCTTCACGCATTAACACCCTTTCTATTCCTGCTGTGACTTTAAGTTCTCACCAGATTTAGAAAACTCTTATTTTCTGAGGTGGCCACTCAGAAACTTTCTCAATCAAGAATGACTCACAGGTTGTGGCCCACAGACTAGATTTTATATAGTTAATCTCCAGTGAACCAGGAGTTCTCCATCTTTTATGAAATATGGTCTATGGGAACAGAAGGCCAGGTATGGAGTGGGAAAAGTAAATACCAAAAACAGTGTTATTGTACTTGAAAGGGGAGCAGTGAGTTCTCCCAGGAGATAGAGAAAAATAATTATGCTGAAGCATTGGGAAACCAGGCACCCAACGCCAGGCAGGAGCTGCACACGCTGACAGGGTGAGGAGACTGGGTACTTGTGCTCAGCTGGTAGGTGGCACATGCTTCCTCATCGGTGGCCTCTGTAACCTGAATAAGGAAAAGGGAGGGATTTGCTTTAAGGCCAGCGTTTGAATCCACCGCCTGAATGAAGGACTAGGACACACCTGATCTATTCAGTCTCTAGCAGCTTCTTTCAAATAACAAGCTCAGCATTTATACTGTGTTTGTAAATTTCCATCACAATAGCTGCCCTGCTTTTATGGAACTAGGAACAATTTGATAGTTCAGATAAAGTGAGATCCCTTTGAAAGAAGACACCCCGCTGAAATAGCATCTCTGTCAAAGGGGCACGTTTTCTCCACACATGATCCCGTCGGAGGAGTGTCACATTGCAGAGAAATATGATAGCAACTCCAAATGATCATTTCTGCACATTTGGATAATGAATTTTAAAGAGATGACTGAAGAGCTGTTGGGCAGCCAGAACGTGCTCACCAGCTGGGCAATGTGCCATGGGCTTGGCTGTGAACAGAGGAGGAGGGAGGCAACTGTGTGTGCAGTGGAGTGGGGGCCAATGTGTCATTCCCTTTGGAGGGAAAACACAGGCTTTCAGAGAGTCTGAATATTCACGACTTGAGGAAAACTAGATAATTTCTAAATTGGGAAGAAAAGCAATTCCAACTTACATTCTCCAGAGCAATGAGTTCCAAATGTCAATTAGGAAAAAAAAAAAAAAAATTACCTTCATTCACCTACTCTCCCCTGACAGGGGAGGGTAGGACAAGAATCTGAATAGTTCATATCTCAAGAAATTCTGATTATATCCTAGGGAAACCCATTCTGAGAACCACTAATAGACAGAACTACCTCGAAACATTGCTTTTGCCAGAGTCAGAATGGAGGTAATAGCAGTTCTTTGCTCCATAGTTTGTACTTTCTCTGTGTGGCGAATATGTAACAGCACAATAGAGTCATTTTTCAAGTTAATTGAAAGATGGTCTAAATGAGAGAGGATTTTGAAAAATAAAATGAGTAAAAAACTGCATAATGTTTTAGCCATTTTAACCTGTGTTTGGACAGCTCGGGCTGCTATCACAAAATACCATAGACTGGGTGACTTAAACAACAGATGTTTATTTCTCACAGTTCTGAAGGTTGGGAAGTCCAAGATCAGAGTACCAGCATGGTTGGGTTCTTGGTGACAGCCTTCTTCCTGGCTTGTAGACAGCTGTTTTTTCATCGTTGCCTCACATGGCAGAGAAAGAGAGAGGGAGAGAAAGAAAGGAGGAGAGAGACAGAAAAGGAGAGGTGGGAGAAATAGAGTGAGCAAGCTCTGGTTTCTCTTCCTCTTCTTCTAAGGGCATTAATCCCGTCATGGGATTCCCACTCTTGTGATCTCATCTATACCTAATTACCTTCCAAAGGCCCCACCTCCAAATACCATCATATTGAGGGTTAGGGCTTCAACATATGAATTTTGGGGGACACAGATATTCAGTCCATTACTTGGAAGCTGTTTACCTCCTCCTCAAAGCTGAGCCAAACTAAGCCTCCCCAGTTGAAGTGGCCAACACTCATGGGACTGGGTTTCCGTCTGAGAAGTGATGGGACTATCTTTGCATATTCTGCTTCCAGTGCTTTTGGATAATGTTTCTATCTTAGTCTATTTGGGTGACTATAAAAGAATATTATAAACTAGGTGGCTTATAAACAACAGAAATTAGTTTTTTACAGTTCTGGAGGCTGAGAAGTCCACAATCAAAGTGCCAGCAGATTCAGTGTCTGATGAAAGCCTGCTTCCTTATACATGATGCCTTCTTGCTGTGTCCTCACATGGTAAGAGAGGCATAGCAGCTCCCTGGAACCTCTTTTATAAGGTCACTAATCTCATTCATGAGGGCTGCACCCTTATGACCTGATCATAGACCCCACTTAGTAGTATCATCACATTGTGATTACATTTCTCCATTTGAATTTTGAGGGACATAAACATTCAGCTATAGCAGTTTTCTTGCAGGGAAGGAGCATGAGAAAGAGGCTGAATGGGCAGTTGGTACAGGCAGGAGCTGGGAGGATAGCAACACCCATACAGCAAGAGGACACAAGCTTGGGTAAGAAAACAGAGAGAGGAGGGTTGGGGTGGTAGAAGGGAAAAAGAAAAAAAGTCTACTGAAGATCAATTCACTAAGAAGGAAAAAATAGTTGGTGACTTAACTGTTTGTTTCTGGACTTATTATTATTATTTTTAATTGACATAATTGTCCATATTTTGGGGGTATAGTGTGATATTTTAATACATATATACAATGGGTAATGATGAAATCAGGGTAATTAGCATATATCACCCCAAACACATGTCATTTCTTTGTGTTAGGAACATTCAAAGTCCCCTTTTCTAGCTATCTGAAAATATATAATAAATTGTTGTTAATTATAGTTATCCTACATTGTTATGGAACCCTATAACTTATTCCTTCTACGTGGCTGTAATTTTGCACCTATTCATCAGCTTTGGGCTATCTCTTTTTCTGAAAGTTCTATTCAGAAGGTCAAAGGCATAGCTCACCTACCAAAGGGGTAGATGCACACTACCTCCCTGTTCCTGCCTCCTAACCTTGTGAGCTTTACATCAGATTTTAGAAACTGGAATGTTGTCTCTAGAGAGTATGGCTTAGGATTTGCCTCTCTTGGGTCTCTGCAGAGAATGTTATGAAGTCCCACTTCCATCCAAGTCTCCCACCCAAGCCAGAACTCCTTGCTTCAAGTCTAAAAATACAGTCCTATTGCACTTAAAATAAGATTTTGCCTTTACACTCTGATATTCCCACTACCGTTAGTGCATTTGGTAGTTGGGATAATAATTATATTCACTCTTCTTAAAGATGGATGAATTGAGCTTCACTCCAGCCTAAGAGTCCTGTGTGACCTATCACTAAACCCTGGCTTTACTTCCTGATTTATGCCCTTACCTTATAGATACAGGCTATTTTCCCCAAAGGACCATAAGCTTCTCCACGGCAGGGAATAGGTCTTATTTGACTTTGGATTGCAGAACCCAGCACAGTGCTTGGTACTCAGTCAGGGGCCAGTGACATGATGAACAGAATTGAAATCAAGTTATTCTGATATAACTGCTCTGGAGGCCATTACACATATATCACCTCATGGGTTAAGAATTCAATGAGCTAGGTCACAATTCTGTCCTGCCGATATTGGGAATGTATTTTTTTTTTTTTAACCCAATACAGATACCAAGAAAAAGGTTGGAGACCAGCTGTAAATGGAGTCAAGAGCATGCATATTCCTTCAGACTGCTGGGCTCCTCCAACTTTCAAGGGTCCAAGGCAGAATCTGGGTATCCCAGGCAGCTACCCCTGGGGTGGGTATAAAGAGTCAGGGGTCAATGCCTTTGGAGCCCAGGCCATGAAGCTGGGGAAGGTGCCCAGGTTGGAGTCCTTTCACACTGCTGTGAGCCAGGCTTTCTGCTGCCTTTAAACCTAGATGAATCAGGCTGCTGGCCCAGCCCCTTCAGACTGGAAGGCCCTTTGCCTGGGCTGGAACTGTCCTCACTGTCCATGGGTCTTTAGGATGCTTAATCCTTTCATCTAGCCAACCAACATTTCCTGGGCACGTGTCACCTTCCTGCACTTCTGGGCCCAGCTCCTGAAGAGCTTGTGGCCGTGGTGGCCATTTGCATGGATGCAGGACCTTCTGCTTCTGAGACCAACCTTTTCCTGGGCTTTCTTCTCTGTCCAGGAAGGTGGCCGTCCCCTGGCTGTGTATCAACTCTGCTGTCTCTGGAGCCATCTCAGGAGTTCAGAGAGCTCATTTTCCCTCTTCTTATATCAAGGTTTCCTGTGTGTTAACAATGAAAGATACCAAAACAAGCTAATGAAAATTGTGGCCTTTCTAATATTTACTTTTAAGAAAATGATTCATTTAATAAGAAATTTCACACTTTGCTGATTTTTATATATAAAAACACTATTAAAAATATTGGTCTGATACAAGACATCAAAAATTTTGTAACAAAATAATATAATTTAAAAAATGATAAAACGGAATATCATGATTATGATTTAAATCATTGTTACATTCTGTTCATAATCTATTAATTCTAAAAATAAACCAAAAATGGCCCATCATAGAAGGAAGTGTCACACAATATAAATGGGCTAATTATAAGATAATTTTAGGAAATATAGAAAATATTAATTTATAGTGCCTTAGAGACAGTCTGGGTCTGGGAATTTAAAATTGAATGGTGACATCTTTCCATCCTCTAATTTTATCTTTGCTATACCCACAAGCTTAAAAGTTGAGGCTTTCTGTGACTGTGTGGCATGAGAACGATGGGTTTTTGCCCCCTCTTTGTCCCCTGAGACAGCACTATAAATAGGCCCTGCCTATGCCAACCCTGCCCCCAGGATGGCAGCCTGTGGATGCAGAAGGCCTATAACCTTCTGGCCATGTCTGTGGCAAGGGCACATGCCAGTGGGGAAGCACAGGCTTTGGACCTGAGGACATCTGGGACAGCTCTTGGTGTCAGTGCTCTACCCATGCCTGGGTCCCTCTACCATTGGCAAGCACCTGTCTAGTCTCATCCCAACAACCAGCTTCTGTTTCTCTTAGCCAGAGAATTTCCATGCTGTAAATGACATCAACGACTGCTGGAACCAACATGTTAGCAGAGCAGGAACATACCTGGAAGTTTACATTTTGCTGGGAAGAGTCCTTAACTAAGGACCTACTGTTGCAGGAGTATAAATACCCCCACTGTCGTGCCTCCTGACTGGATCACTCTAAGACTGACATTGTCTTCAGAGCTTACTTTCAGACCTTTCCCTGACATTGCCTGTTTACTTGGTCTATTTCCCTTTGTGGTACCACTTTCCCATTCTTTGACCAGTTTTCCTAGGAAGCTTTCCTAATGAAGCACTTTCACATGACTCCTTGTCTCACTGTCTGTTTCTGGGGATCCTAACCCATGATGGGTATTCACCCTTGCTATTTACTGTATGACTTTGGAAAAGTTACTAGTCCTATTTGAACCTGTTTCTTTATCTGTAAAATTGAGATGAAAATGCTGACTTTATAGATCTGTAAGAATTAGAAGCTTGTGTATATATTAATAAAATATCTGGCACAAGCCAGTTACAGTAGATGTAAGTTGTTATTAGATATTCCTGAAGTTTACAGTCTCACTCACCACTGCCAGGGGCAGTATTCTCCATGGCTAGAGCATGGCCATTTGGAAACAAAGCTGTAAGAGCTTGGATGGAGAAACAACACTAGTTATTTGCTTTCCTAGGACTGACCCCAGGGCCCTTTCAACTTAACTCAATCTGAGTAATTCAGCAGTAAGTTTTTTAAAACTCTAAGCACAAAATTGGGATATAAGAACATAATTTGGGATGTGAGTGCCAGGAGAGGATTCAGAATTTGATTTTAATTACTCCCAGCATCATCTCCTGACCATGGATATCTTGAGTGGTTTTTGTCAGTGTTTACTCTGAAAAGAGAGGCCCTGCCTCTCCCAGGGCCATCACTATCTTCGGAGCCCGTGGGTTGGTGACAGGCTGCTGGGCCTGGTTCCCATGGGGGAGATGGGGTTGAGCCAGAATGAGAATCAAATGACCCTGCATTCAGGAAACTCTCAGAATTTGTCATCTTATACACAATATCTGTAGTCAAATCCAAGTGATTCATTTCCTTTCTGAAGCCACAGAGCCATAGGGATCCACTCTCATGCTTCCTCCCTAGCCGTCTTCATTTTCCTAGCCTCCTTCATTTCACTCACTTCATTCTTCCTAAACAGAGTGTGATTCTCTTAGGTCAGCTGCCGTCAGCTTCTATTCTCTGGGGTCTTTAACATCTGCTTTGGGTTGCTACTTCAACTCCTGAAGAACTCCCCTTTGCTGTTAATTATAAATGCAGGTGGTATAAATAATGATTTGCAATGAGTCAGAGATGACCTGATAAAGTCCTCTGCATTTAGCAGGCTAGATGGCGCTCGAAAGAGAGGCTTGGCTGAGCAGGTGGTGGGAGAAGGTTCCCTTGGGTACAGGAAGTGGGGGTGGGAGGGCCGTGTGCCGGAGTGGAAAGAGCATTTCAAGAACAGCTTTGGCTCAATTGTGGCCGCAGAATCTGGCAAGCGCACCACAGGCTTTTTTGCCTTCAGTGCCAAAGGCCAAGAAAACCAGCCCTTGCTGGCCTTGGAGCAAGCGGGGAGAAGAAAAATTTGAGGAATACATTGTCTGACTGTCGCCATGAACAAGTGTTCCTGTGCAAGCAGATGACCTCTTTCCCGGAACAAAGCTCCGTGTTTTAATAGCAGAAATCTCCCAGAAGGAAATGTCGAGGTAAACAAGTGTTGGGGCAGATTAGTACAACGGACTCCTCCCGTCTAGAATTCTCTGAAAAGAAAGTGCTCTCTGAAGGGTTGTAGCCTCTATAGCATGAGTCCCCCCAAAGGTGGGTTTCTGTCCTCCAGGGAAAAGCATGTCAGGTAATCCCTGATGGAAAGGGGAACTTCAGAGGAGCATAGGGATAGAGCTTTATTCCCAAGGGCAAAGCAGGTGGTAGCACAGAACAAATGCATGGGACCTCAGGGAGCCCTTTGTTTAGAGTAGCACTGAGGTGCCTCTGTCCCCCTAGCCATTGACATAAAGGTCACAAACCTGCAGCATGACTTTCCCTCCTGTCTTTCCACCAGGATTAAGTTTAGTCTCAGGTCATGACTTCTAAAGTGCATCTGAGATACACACCGCCTTGCCAGGACCAGATTCAGGGCAAAGAAGGGTCAATGAAGCAAAATCAAAACCAGAAGGTTTTCTATTTCCTCCAAGGACATTAACAAAGGGAGCACTGTTGCCAAAGGATATAATAGCGAATGTCAATTAGTCCTGGAAGCACATCTTACATGACTAAACCTGATGCTGTGTGGAAGCCACTCTTAACCCTCGCTACCACTGTATGTACACAGCACATGCTGCACCTGTCAAGTCACCCTGTTTGCCCAAAACATTAACTGGCCCTTCCTTTGTTCCTACTAATCACTCCTAATCCTGTGTGTTGCAGCTGTATTGTCAGGCCCCTCCCTGCTTTATTTCTTAGGGCATCTATTATTAGTATTAAATGATGTTTTTTATGGAAACCCAGCACGTGGTAGGCAGGGATTCCTTCCTGCTTCCTAGACTTCATGCATCCACCCTGACAGTGCTGGTTCTGCTCTGAGCCTTCTTTTCCTCACTTGCATGAAGATGTCTGTCTGGTTGACAGCATATCTGGGCAAATACTTCTTATCCATTAACTGAGCATTAACAGACTTGCCCCGTGTGGTCCTCAGACTGGAGTACTGATTACTCTGATGAGAGGTGTATGGCTGCCAACAATGGGGGTCTGGAAAAAGCAGCCACATTGTTTATTTTATGCCCAGGTCCAGAGTGAGTAGAAGGCACAGTGCAGTTCTATAAAGTCAGGGTTATCTCCATTAGTTAAGATGGGATGGAGGCAGCTCACAGGTGAAGTTCCTCCCCTTGGTGTGCTCTGGAGAAAGCCCATGCTCTCTCTGGCCCTCACTGGAATGTGGGCCCCAGGGCAGAGGTGGATTTCTCTGCTCCAGCCTCCACTCTGAGCACTCATGCTAAAGCTGCTGGTGGAAGGCTGAGGCTATTTCATGGATTACTTGGAATGTTGCATAAGGAAAATCTTCAAAGATGAGCCGGAATTCTAAGGTGTCAGTATGATCTCAGTTGTGTGCAAACATTGTCCTCACCATAGGTTCAAAACTATCCAGTCTCCCTCTCCAAGTCTCTTCGTGATGGCTCTGCTGCTGCTGCCACCCCAATGTCCCAATGGATTGAGTGGCTTTGTGGCATTTGTCCAACTCTGTTCTGCTGACTGTTGACCATCACCACGGGGTGAGCTTGAGGAGGAGTCCTAGGCTTCTGTGGCCACATTGTGACAGTCTTATGCTGGGTTTACAGAAACCAGGCACGGACAGATGAAGGAGCCCACTGAGTGAGGACCCAGTGCTCCCCCCAGCTCGGGACTATGTGGCTGTGGCTGCTGCTTCCTCAGAACTCACAATTCTGTGGGGTTTCAGCTCTGGCAATGATGTTAGCAAGAGGGTGGGCCCAGCGACCACTAGAGGATGTTAAGCAGAAACATACTAAAGTCTTTCCATGGTATGACTGACTAAGTGGGAAAAATGGTGGGAAATGTGTACAGTGTGTGCTTTATATCTGAATAAACATGCTGTCACTAACTGATCAAAAGGAAATTTATTTTCCTCTCAGAACAATTTTATATTTGAAAGGAACATTTGAATAAAGGCTTGGATAAACTTCAACTCTAGTGTCCTCTGCATCTTGCAGCTTCCTTTGCAATCAGCACTCGTTGATTCCCAGTGCCATATTCCTACTCTGCTCCCGATGTCAGCAACTGACCTGGCTACACTTCTGTCTCCTAGCTCCTGCTTGCTCATGACTTTGGTGTTCTCTGGTGTCTCTTTCATAGGACTCTTACTGTCTCAGGACTTCTGACAGCTTTCTCTGTGTTGCCTTTACATATCTACCTTCCACTATCAATTCCCAAATGTCTTCTGTGTGTGTATGTGTGTCTGTGTGCACCTCTCTTTGTCTCTTGAGTTCAGATATTCACAGAGAAAGACTCCCATTGGACCAGTTAGTTATCATTCCTCTTGGCCAGCTCTAGCTTACACACTGTCAGCCAATTGAGGCGTGCTGTTGACTATTCTTAGGTTAGGTGCTTGTTCCTGATTTAACCATTATTGGTCAAAATAATAGGGCTCATATAGGGATTAGTTTTGCTGAATTAATCTCTTAGAAGGATGTTATGGGCATGTCAGGCTTTCTGAGGTTTGGTCTGACCAATACACGAATTCCTCCCTTCAACATGCTGACATGACACTTCATTAACATGCTTTTAGCACAATACACACTTCACTGGAAATTGATGCAAACAGATTGTATGCCGTTAGCGGGATTATTACATGAGACAATGACTAAGATAGTCGTACTGTACTGGGCTTGAATCAATCATTCACTTTTAAAAAATTTGTGAACCGTGGGAAACTAGGGAATGGCAGGTAGTTCAATCACATTTATAACCTGAGTGTTCCTGTTATCTATTGCTGCCTAAGAAATCCTCCCAAAAGTCAGTGGCATAAAGCAATGATCACTTTGTGGTGCTCACAGATTCTGTGGGACAGGAATTTGAACAGAGCTCAGTGGGCATGACTTGTGTCTGCTCAGCAATGTCTGTGGCCTCATCTGGGGCTAACCTAGAACAGCTGGTACAGAAATCATCTGGAGATGTGTTCATTCCAAAGCCTGCTCTCTAGGCTGGCATGACTGAAAGGGTAGGCTTAGTTGGGACTGTCCATCAGAGCATCTATGCATGGTCTCTCTGTGTGGATCAAAATTCCACGAGTAAATATTCCAGTGAGCAAGACAGAAGGTACATGGGCTGTTTGACCTACCTTGGAAGTCATATAACATCAGTTCCACCATAATCCACTGGTCCAAGCAGACACAGGCTCACCCAGCTTCATGGGGAGGGGATGTCAATACCACTTCTCAATGGGAAGAAGGTCAAGAAGTTTGTGGCCTTATCTTCAAAAGGCCACACCAAGGGCAAATTCTCTTTTTCCCTTAAGGATCACCTCCCTCATGACATGTTGGGAAAGGGAGGCTATTTCAATTCAGCTTCCAAACTGTCCACATAACAGCCAGCTGCTCCTCCATAGAGTGCATCCTTCCTAGCTCCACTGCAGGCCACTGCCCCTTGATGATGATCTTGGCCTCCAATAATAGATAAGGTGTCCAGGATACATTTCTACTACCTCGACGAGGTCTCCATGGAGGCAGCAAGCAGCATAGGGTAGGGCCCATTTCTCACTTCCCTTGACAAAAGCATAATCCACATTTGTGTGGATTTATCAGATTTTGTGAAGTCCTGAGGGAACCAAAGGGAATAAGAATATGTGAAGAAATAACACTACATTATGGGCATGACTCTGCCCAGGTTACAGATGAAATATCTTGAAGGAGCTAACAGGGAATCAAGCTCTTGTATCTGCCTTCATGTCTCCCCTCATCTCTTGGAGAACCTCTTTTTGTAATCTGCATGACAATCTTCATAGACCTTTTGAGAAATCCCAAACCTACCCATGAAGTTGTTTTTGTCTTTAAGATTAATCTATTTTTCAAATAGTGTATTCCCTTAAGTGTGAGTTATTCAGCTCATAGTGATACCCAAGGGGACTCCAGCAGGAGAATCTATGGTGGAAGGTTTGGGCATTCCATATTCCTTAGATCTTTCCAGAAGGAAGCTTTGGTGTTCTAAGTCTCATAGAATAATCAGGAATTATTCATCTAATCCACATGGAGGTCTTCCCATCAATAAAACTTAGATATCTATCTTCTTATTTTTCTTATTGTCTAACTGGTAATGATTCAAACACATACAAATAGACCTTTCAAAAACATGTATTAATTCTTAAATGCAGTATAGGCTAAAAGCGTAAGGAGAAAGTGGAAGTGTTTCTAATTGCCTCAGAATTTGCATGACCTTCTCTCTGAGAATGGAAATTAGATTTTATTTCCAATCTCTTAAAAGTGCATTATTTGAACCTGCAGGGAATAAGAAATTGACCTGCTGCTGAGCCATGTACAACACACAAGACCTGGCTGACAACTTAGAAATTATGCTTTTAAAGGCTCAATTAAACTTTTAGAAAAGGACAATCTTCTCACTTAGTCTCTGTCAAGAATAGGGAACACAGTGAGTTAGAGGTGGGGGCGGCTTCATTCTTTAAGTCTCAAAGAGTTTGGTTATCCACACTGCCAAAGAACTGGTGGCCCAAGCTCTGTAGCATGAACCCAGACAGTGACAACAGTATTCTGTCCTGATTCCTAAGAGGGCCTGAAAAGCCATCTCTGGTCTAGGCATGGAGGTCATCCATCAGCAGATCCAACAGTAATAATCTTTCAGAAATATCAACATTGCATATCACCAAAACTAGAGCATAGCCCTACAGACTACTGGGTACTCCTAACCTTGTAATTTGATCCCTTTGGGTACAGTAGACCCCAGCCTCTCAATTAAGAACTCTTCTGTTTTGGTGGTTTTATTTCTCTTTGTCTGCCCAATGACAGTCACTGGTCGAACCAGCTTGGTGTCAGTATTCTTCATTCCTGCCCCTTCTACTTCACCTGCCTTCAAAACCTTCATGATCTTCTCAGTTCAGTGTTGATTTCCCACTTGTTTCCTCCATTTCCATTTTCTTAAACACAACATCTGTATTTTCTGATTGTGTTCATCTGGAACTCCATTCTTCTAGTAATTAACCCAATACTTATTTGTTTTCTAATCATCCAAACTTCTCTCCTTCCATCCACATCCTCAGGGCCACAAGTCCTTCGGCTTTTAGTATGTTCTTATCATGTAAATGATCAACAATCTATAATTCATTTATTAGATTTTGAACATTTTATTTTGCTGCTAGACCAGCATGAACATAAATGGTCAAAAGTAACTGTATAAATATTGAGATGCCCATAATGACCCTAGCAAGAAGTCCTAAGTGGCTAGTTTGTTAAGACCTATAGTGACTTTGTAATGAAACTTTCTCTTTTCAAGGTCCTATAGTATGGTCAAGGTAAATACCCTGAGATGATTAACTCATTAACATTTTGTGCTTAAAATATGAATAATGCCAATTTTAGAGAACCACACTTTTATAGTTATAGCTTTTGTTTGAAATAAAGTAGCTTTCATCTTCAGTCACTGAGTTAACTTTCATGTGAGTTAGAAATGTGAAAATTATATTTATAGATTTTTTTTGACATAACACTCTCAACTATTTTTATCATAGTTTGGGTATAGGGGAAATAAACATCCCAAAATAAGCTTGGACAAATATTCTTCAGTAAATCTCTTTTGAAGCCTGAATCATGTGGCACTACTGTGTGGTTTCCAGGTCCTGGCAGAGTCCTTTTTCCTCTAGTGACTGCTCTTGCTTTGCCTGTCTGCCTGGCCAACTCCTGGTGATCTCCCAGGACTCAGAGTATGTCTTATATTCTCAGGATAGATTTCTCACACATACCCCTTTCCTTAGGTTTGATCTCGTTCTTAGACATTCTCACAACACCCCCGCTTGATGACACTGATTACGATTGTGATTAAAGCTGAGGGCAGGGACCATGGCTGCTTCCGCCCACCACTGAATCCTCAGTGCCTAGACCAGAGCCTTGCCAAAGTTTAAATGATTTAACTTCAATGATTGAGTTGAATGATTAAATGATCAATTGATATTTGAATGAATGAATGCATAGATAACAATGTGTAAGAGATGATTATAAGAAATGTCAGGGTTTAAACCAGTTCTCATTGAAAACATGTCTATCTAATTTGCTGCACATAAACATTATAACAAACATTACTTTGTTTCCTTTTTTAACATATATGGTCCATAATGTCTAATTTTCAGTTTGTAATTCTGACATAGTTATTATTACCATATTAGACTGCATAGTTTTAGTGTCCTATACAGTAATACAGATATAGTAATGAACTTTGCCATTGATCTTCAAAAGTCCAGATTTCTACTTATATTTCTACCTGTGGTGTACAAATCTCTCAACCCATGTGGGCAGTAGCAGTGGTCCTGAGTGAGGCTCTACCCCTTATTGTTCAGAGCTGACTGCTGTTCTTCCTTGAGTCCCTGGCATTCCTGTTAATGGATTGTTGTGGTAAGCATTTGTTTCTCTCCTAATGCTTCTCTCCTGACTCGACATCAATTCCTAAGACCCTTTTCTCCTACCCATTTCCACTCTAAAGAATGGAAAATCTAAATACTTGCTTTGTCAGTCTCCCCCAAAGTTAGGCTTTGCCAGGAGGCTGAGTTGGGGCTAATGAGATACAAACTGAAGTTGTTAGCATTCCTGATAAAAGGAACAGATGTTGCTAATGTCAACATCTTCTACTTTTTATGCCTTGAATGTGGACATGATGGTTGGAGATGCAGCAGCCATCTTGCAACTGTGGAGTAATGAGCTGATGTGCCAAGAATGATGAAGCAGAGAGTAAAAATAACCTGGCTTTTGTTAGCATAGTGACTAGTTCTGGACACTGCCTACCTGAGAGTTTTTTGTTATGGAGGTAAATTTCTGCATGTTTAAGGCTGCATTCATTGGCTTGCTATTAATTGTGCCCAAAGCATTCCTAACTGATAAAGCTAGATAGGCTATTTTTACCCAACTTCTTACTCTAAATCTAAATGTACCCTTAATCTAATTTAATCTTAATCTAAATATAAATCTAATCTTCATATAAAGCTAATCTTATCTAATATGAATCTAATATTAATCTAAATGTAAATATTTTAAGGGGCCTAGACTCGAGAAGGGGTAACAGCCTTTCTCTTTTGCATATCTTGTTTTTCCGATGAGACCACAAATAGCAACTTATAATAATGCTAATCCAGATGACTCTATATCTAAGGATGATTTGGCTCTTCCATCTTCATAGCAAAAATAAATAAATACATCTCATACTACATTTCTCATACTTTATAACATAAAAAGCTTTAAAGAATGTGACTCATTTTTAAGAAAAGTAGAAATATCCTTTTTCCCAACTTCCAGTAGGTCTAAGACCTAGACATTACCTTCAAATTAGTTTCAAAGCTATTTTGGAATTAAATAAATAATCTATATCAGCAAACGGTTTTTAACTTTCAAACTTCTATGTTGTGATTCCATGTCTGTAACAGATGAGATGTGTAAAACAATAAAGCCTTTTGGCCCATCATCCAACTTTAAATGAAATCTTCTAGACTATGGTTACTAAATGCTAAATGAAAATGCAGAAATACTTCCAAATTCACTTTATGCAAAACCTCTAAAATGGTTAGTTCTTTTCATCTCTAAAAATTAGGGGAGCCTAAAGCTTTGACTAAAACCATGAAGTAAGCCCTTCCACCTCTGTCTCTCCTTTCCCTCGAAACCCAAAGCTAATAGATTACACATGCTGTTAATGGAACCCCCGTTCCTCTACAAAGTCAACACTGCCAAGACACCCTGACTTTCAGCATGTCTCACCAGTTCCTGGCTTTGGTTTCATGGATCTGAAGCACTCACATGAAACCAGGAAGATCTGCAGTGCAGCACTGTGGAAAATGTGAAACATCAGGCATATGATGTATTTTTAAAGTCTGGATTCTGAAACCGAAACTTGGCTTGTCTGCTGTCTGGCTGATAAGGATGGATGAGAGATGAAGATTTTGCTTTGCTGTCTCATGGCAGAAGCATTGATCTTAATAGGGACCTTTCAGGTAGAAGGGGTGATTAAACTGGACAGTCTTAACTTTCTACCTATTGGTAATCACTGCTAAAGTTGGAGCTGCCTGGACATTTAAACAGGCCAGGAGCTGGAAATGGAGTTGGGGGAGGCACAGAGTGATAATAGGATCTCAGGCTTCAAATAGGCCGCGGCCTTGAGAAAAGCACTGACAGCATTCTTCTGTGGCTGGGAAATTTGACTGTCTGGTGGCCACCTCCCTAGAGAGGGAAGGGGGTGCTCCAGTTGAAAAATGGCATCATTTGTCTTAAGAAGGCCTACTGTTTTGTATTATTTTTGTTGTTGTTTTGGTCAAAAAAAAAATCTTGCTTCTCACCCTTCAAGATGGGTAGGATTGTGCTGGGTATTTTCATCAGGTTGCGTATGTCTGCTTTGCCTCTGCAGAGGCAAGGTGTCATATATGTCATGTCTGTTCAGGGTTTCATAGTCTTTTATTGATCATTCTTTACAGGACCCGTGAGGGAATGGATAAGAAGCATGAACTGGCAAACTCATATTTGTGTTAGTTCACCTGAGTGCATTTCTTTTCCTCTGATATTCATGCCTTTATATAGTTTGGGGGTGGCTGTTTCTCCCAAATATGTTTTGGTGGCCCACTCATACTTAACAGTATTATGGAAATCACTAGTTTTGACAACGACTCTTAAAAAGAAACACAATTTACTTCACAATGTAGTACATCTTCTAAGCCTTTGTGTATACAATGTATAGTCACTTCTGCTTTTTTTTTTTATGCTGGCCATGCCCACTAAATTTATTTTATGATGCACTAAGGAGTTACAACTTGAAGTATTAAAAAAAATTGGGATTTCAAATGACAAAATAATATTTTTGAGTTAAAGATGCATCTAACCTCCTAGTAATAATGGCATAAATCTAAATGTATTGATGTTAAAAATTACCCCTACTCTCAGCAAATTAGGAGAAGAGACCTTCCTCAACTTGATCAAGAACATCTATAAAAAATCTACATCATAATTAATAGTGAGAAACTCAAAGCTTTCTCATCAACATCAGGAATAAAGCACTGCTTTTCAACATCATACTGGAAATCTTAGCTAATGCAAGAAAACAAGAAAAGGAAATACAAGTATACAGGCTGAGAAGAAATAAAACTGTCTTTTTTGCAATCCATGATTGCCTGTAAAGAGAATCTGAAAGAATCAACAAAAAACAAAACTCCTGAAACTAGTAAGTGGCTATAGCAAGATTGCAGGACACAAAGTTAATATACAAAAGTCAATCACTTATCTATATACTAGCAATGAACAAGTCGAATTTGAAGTTAAAAACATATTATAATATAATAAAATATAATTATATGTAATATAACGTAATGTATATGATATATATGTACATTGTATATAACATATATTACATTATAATGTAAATATATTAACATCCTCCAAGTCTGAATACTTAAGAATCTAACAAAATATGTACAAAATCTATTAGAGGTAAACTATAAAACTCTGATGAAACTATTAACAAAGAGCTAAATAAATGAAGATATATTCCATGTTTATAGATACAAAGACTCCATATGGGAAGGATATCAGTTCTTCCCAACTTGACTTATAGATTCAATGCAATCCCAACCAAAATTCCAACAAGTTATTTTGTGGAAATTGAAAAATTCCTTATAAAGTTTGTATGGAGAGGCAAAAGGCCCAGAATAGTCAAGTCAATATTGAAGGAGAATAACAAAGTTGAAGGACTAACACTACTCCACTTCAGTACTTATTATAAAGCTGCAGCAATTAAGGTAGTGTGGTGTTGGTAAAAGCATAGGCAAAGAGATCAATGGAACAGAACAGAGAGCCCAGAAATAGACCTACACCCATGTAAACATAATCAACTGATCTTTGACAATGGCTATTGTTGGACAGGTTTTTAAAGAAATAGTTAAAACAACTGGACATCCATATGCACAAAAGAAATCTAGACACAGAACACAGACTCTTACACTGTCATAAAATTTAACTCAAGATGGATGACGAACCTAAATGCAAAATACAACACTATAAAACTCTTAGAAGGTAACATAAGGGAAAACCTAGATGACTTTGGGTATGGCAAGGACTTTTTAGATACAATGCCAAAGGCACAAACCATGAAAGAAACAATTGATAAGCTATACTTCATTAAAATTAAAAATTCCTCCTATGCAAAAGACTGCATCAAGAGAATGAGAAGACAAGCCACAGACTGGGAGGAAATATTTGAAAAAGACACAGCTGATAAAGGACTATTATCCAAAATATGCAAAGAATTATTTAAACTCAACAATTTAAAAAATCAACTAATTAAAAAATTTAAAAAGGCCTGAATAGACATCCCATCAGTGAGGATATACAGATGGCAAGGAAGCATATTAAAAGATATTCACCATCATATGTTATTAGAGAATTTCAAATGAAAACAGTGAGGTATCCCTGCATACCTGTTAGAGTGGCCAAAATCCAAAACAGTGGTAACAACAAATGCTGGTGAGGATATAGAGCAATGGGAATGCCCATTAAATGCAAAATTGTACAACCACTTTGGAAGACAGCTTGGTGGTTTCCTACAAAACTAAACATACTCTTACCATATGATCTAGCAATCACACTTCCTGGTATTTACCCAAATAAATAGAAAACTTAGGTCTACACAAAAACCTGTACACAGACATTTATAGCAATCTTATTCATAATTGCCCAATCTTAGAAGCAACCAAAATGCCTTTCAGTAGGTGGGTGAATAAATAATCTGTCCATCTGGACAATGGAATATTATTCAGCACTAAAAAGAAATGAGCTGTGAAGCCATGAAAATGCATAGATGAAACTTAAATGCATATTACTAAGTGAAAGAAGCCAATAAGCAAAGTTACATATTTAATAATTCCAACTCTATGACATTCTGGAAAGGGTAAAACTATAGACACTAAAAAGATTGGTGGTTGCCAGGGGTTGAGGGGAGTGAGGGATGAATAGGCAAAGCACAGATCATTTTTAGGGCAGTGAAACTACTTTTTATGATACTACAATGATGAATACACTTCATTATACATTAAAATCCATAGAATACATATATGTTATCCATGTATAACAAAAAGAATGAATCTATAGACTTTGGGTGATAATGATGTGTCAATGTAGGTTGATTGATTATAACAAATGTATTACTATGATGAGGGAATGTTGATAATGAGGGAGATTATGTGTCTGAGGGGTCAAGGAGTACATGGGAATCTTTGTACCTTCTGCTCAATTTTCCTGTGAGCCTAAAACTGTCCTAAAACTAGCATATTAATTATAAAGAATAATTACTCATGTTCTCTGTGGCAGGCAAACTTCTAAGACAGTCTCTAATAATTCCTGCCTCCTGGCATTCACACTCTTAGATACTCTCTTTCTCTTGTGTAGTCTGGGCCTACTCACTGGCTTCGAATTAATAGAATACAGTAAAAGTGATGGGTTACCATTTTTATGTTTGGTTTACAAAAGACTATGACTGTCCTCTTGCTTGCATTCACTCTCTTTCTGGCCCTTCTCACATGCTTTTTCTCATGAATTAAGCTGGACAGGCGCATGTGGCAAGGAACTGGGGGTTGCCTCTGATCAAGTGCAGATTATTCCCCCAGTTGAACCTTCAGATGAGGCCACAGTCCCAACTAACAGCCTTATTGCAGCCTCATGAGAGACCCTAAGTCAAAGAATCCATCAAAACCGTGCCTGGATTCCCAACCTACAGGAACTATGAGATAATAAATGCTTGTTTCAAGCCATTAAAATTTTTGGAGGTAATTTATTTTGCAGTAATAGATAACAAATACATTCTTTCTTAGTAAAACATAAGATTTGAGTTTGCACTTTTGATTTTGGGACAGTATCACTTGATTTCGTGTAAGCAATACAGAAAGACTTTTGGATATCTGTCTTTGCTTGGACTTATAGCACTAGCCTAGTCATTGACAAAGAAACTTTCAATAATTGTTTATGAAGGTTGATGGCTAAGAATTCCTTCAGTACAAAAAGGATTTTAGAGTTTCTATAATTGTAGCATTAAGTATAACCTTATTATAGGAGCACTCCGGTTGAGAAAATTTGGAAGACGATATTAAATTGCTTGACTTAACAAAATGAAGTTTTCTGAGCAAAGCAGGATTAAGACATTTATGAGTAATGCAATTGTCCAGAGTGGCACCAGATATATATTTTCAAATGCTGGAATACCGCAAGATTTGGTCCTTGGATGTTTTCTCTTTTCTACCCACGTTCACTACGTGAGTGACCTCAGCCAGTCACATGTCTCTCAAGTATCATCTAAATGCTGACAAAACCTAAAAATATGTCTCAAGTCTAGACTTTTTCCTTGAATTCCATATTTTTTACTCCAGCTGCCTACTCAACCTCTCCATTTTGGTGTCTAATAAGCATCTCAAACTTAACATATCAATATTCAAATCCTCATTTGCCCCCCTTTTCTTAAAATACAACAATTCCGTCTTTTGGATGTTCAAGCAAAAAAATCTTGGAGTTAGTCTGGACTCATGTCTTTCTTTCAAACCTATACCTAATCCCATTAGCAAATCCTTAGCTCTTCCTTTGAAATAATTCAGCATCTGGCCACTTCTCAGACCTCTAGTCCAAGTCTTCAACATTCTTCCTAATTGGCCTGTTTCTGCCTTCCCCCCATACCACCCATTCTTAATACAGCATCCAGAGGGGTTCTTATAAAGCAAAAGGCACATCTGGTCACCCCTACTCATGACACTACAAAGACTCATCTCACTCAGAGTAAAAGCCCAAGCCTTTATAAATGGGCCACAATGTGCTACTTCGACACTTCCTGCCTCTCCCTTCTTACCTTGACTCCTGCCACTCCCACTCCCTTTCTCCAGTCATGCTGGCCTCTTCCTTGCATGAGACTGAAGTAGGGCCCTTTCTGCTGAGAATGGTTTTTTCTTTAGACATCCACATGCATCACTGATTCAGTTCTTTCAGGTCTTTGCTCAGATATTAGTGGAGATTCCTTGGCCACCTTTGTAACTATAAAATGTAGTTACCTGTCCCCTGCCCTCAGAACTCTTTATTCCTCTTCCCCATGTTATTTTTATATGTATCACTTCCTCCCAACATGCCATACATTTTACACTGAAGTACCATACATACCACACATTTATTGTATGTTTCCCAACATGGCAATCTGAAGATTTTTATGTGTATCCTCTGTGCCCAGAACAGTACTTGGTTCAAACTAGACATTGCTAATTTATTTTTTCCTGAATGAATGGATGAAGCTCTTTCCTCAATAGCCTTTCTTTGCTTTTCCACTCCCATTTACAGGTATTCATCTGGTAGTTCTACGAGCACCAAAACTTCGAGAGAATCCAGCATAGAGACTAGTCATAGAGAAGAGTTACACATTTTGTCTTTAGTTGAAAGACACAATTGTATGAAGTCTGATTTCCTTTAGGCATGACTTTATTTCTTTCAGCTTCTACCTTACAGACTGGTGATCATTTAAGCAATAGCAGGAAAGAAAAACATCTGAGGTCTCAGTGGTCTGAAAGAATTAGAAGAATATTGGATTCAACAGCGATCTAGTCCATGATGAGTAAAAGCAATATTTCTGCAGGCACAAGGCATGACCACCCCTGTTAGAAGTGAGTTAGTAAAAAGAAGGTATCACAAACCCTTGGGAACTCAGTTTCAGAATGCTTTTGTAGACCTGACTCATGTAGACTTTCAAAAACCTCACAAACACCAGAAGTGCCTGGTGTTTGAGGACATCAGTAAGGGAACTGAGCCTGATCAGAGAGGTCACGACAAGTTTCTGAAGGACTTAGCATGTAATGCCATTAGCATGTAGTGCCTGTCTTAAGATATGTATGTGCCTTTCTCCCTAGATGAGACTATTTATAAATAATACTAGAATTGATTAATATCAAAAGACCTGCCTAAATAATGGAAAGGAATGCTACAGAGAGAAACCAGAAGCCATGGACACTCCAGCTCACATTCTTTTCTGACAGCATCATGCTTTCGGGGAGGAACAAAGGCCCGCTTGCTGAATTAGAGATGGGCTGGCAATCAGAATGTTGAATTTCTTGGCATTTGCTAGTTTGGGGCTTAACCTTCTGAATACTTGAATGTAATTACATGTGGTTTCTTAAAAGAGCCCCAAACAAAGGAAATCACTTAAGGAATGTCCTAAAAGACATATCATTTAGAGAAACTATGCTTTGGTCCTTCCAGACTTGAATATACCTTTTAAGAGACTTCCTCATGAATTGTTGGAATTTTCAATCACTTGAGACAATAATCCTGTGAACTCAAATTTCTCAACTCATGGTATCCAAACTACACAAAATGCTCCTTCCTTGCCAAAAATTCTTTTAAATGCATAATTTCAACACAGAAAGCAGCTTTGACAACAACCATACCTCATTTACTATAGATCCTGAAAGAAAGCAAGGGAGACCAGTGGGCGCTGGGATGGCGACTATATTTTGCAAAAGATGTTTGAATGAAAGGAGATATATAAATAGTACAGTGTTTCATTTATTGATCACTTGGAAAGGAGCTAACCTGTGTATTTAGAAATGCACAGATTTTCTTTTCTAACATTTGCCTCATTCTTAATATTAATATCTAATATTAATTATTTTCTATGTGCTAAGCAAAGTGCCTTACATGAGGCCAGGCATGGTGGCCTCATGAATTACTTTGCTAATTTGTATGGCAGCTCTCTGAGATAGATATCATTATCATGTCTATTTTACATAAGGAAAATGAGGATAGCAAGTTTAACTGATTTGCTGAGTTAGTCTACTCCAAATTGTGGAGCCCAGTCCCTATGCTGGTCTATATGACCAGACTCCCTGCTTTTAAACCCAACAAGCCCTGCCCTCTCCACTGTCACCAGTCATCCATGGTAATTGCATGGAACTACTAATGGCACTTCTGCAGCTTCCTGTCTCCCAGGAGGATCTGGATGGAGCCAATTCCCTGAGGTTCCACTGTCTGGAAATAGTCTGTGGCCTGTGTCCAAGTGCATTTGTTTTCCCGTGCCTTTAACCTAATGACACGGTGCACAGAATGGAATTGTCCTTCCTTAAATGGCCAGCGGATGGCTTTAATAAGTGGGGGTGGAGCTAACAGTTGTCAGAGGCCTGTATGGTTTTAGAAGAGTGTTTCCAAGGATGAGATTCGATCCTTAAGGATTTGTTCTAATACTTTTCATTCCCAAAGCATAGTAATGTGGTTTCATATCCCTTTTAACTTCTCCAGAGGCCATTCCCTTTTCCTCTGTTTGTGGTCTGAAAGGACTATTGGCTGACTCTGAGGTTTGGGCAGTAGTGGAGAGCCAGGTGGGTAAGCGCTGTCTGGTTTCCGGGCACGGCGTCCCCAAGGCATTGGCTAGGCCTCCATTTATGACCCATACTCACCCACGGGGGAGAGATTACTGCTCTCAAACCTATATGGGGAAGTGGTGCATGTTTGGGTGGGAGAGGGCCGTGTCAATGTATATTACAGTTGCCACACCTGCTATTTTTAAGAGATAATGCATTCATAAACACATGCATACAAATCTTCTTGTAGGCAGTAAATTGGTTACATGGTAAGTTCCTACTATGTTAGATACTGTGGAAGGTGATGGGAATAAAACTGTAAGCAGGAACAGACACTGCCTCTGGCTTCCTAGAGTTTGCAGTCTACTGAAGGAGATGGATAGTAAAACTGTAACTGTGGTTAGTGCCGTGAAGGAGAAGTGCCTGCTGTTTGAGGACATCAGTAAGGGAACTGAGCCTAATCAGAGAGGTCAAGACAAGTTTCTGAAGGACTTAAGGTAGATTGACCATGAATCTGAAGGAGGAGGGGTAGAAGAAATGACCTAGACAAAGGGAGCAGGGGATGTCTCCAGGCCAAGTTCCAGTGCATGTCAGGGCCACATGACCAGATGGAGTATGGCACGAATCCTACCGCAGGGAAGCAGTAGGAGAGGAAGATAGTGGCTCTCTGCCCTGGTGACACCCTCTTGGCCCACACCCTTCCCAGAGCTGTCATTTACACTGTCCTTTCTCTCCCCTCTGAGGTTGTGGCTACTATGAGTAGTAGGTGACAGCAGCCAACAGGAGCCCATCAATTTAGCAAAGCCAATTTTGTCTCCTTCACAAAATGAGCTACTGGCAGTTTCAAACCTACACCCCTCCTCTTATGTAGTTTTCATGTGTTCCTGTCTCTTCCAACCGGTGAGAGCAAATGCCTCTGGAAAGTCTTCCTCTGCTCTAAGGTTGTACTTGCTAGATGGAGAACCCACAATGCAGCAGCTGCAGCCGGGCTCCAGCTACGTGTGTGTCACATGCACATTCTGGCCTTAAGCCCAGCTACAGACAGGATAGGGGCACTGATGCCCTCCAGAAGGAGTGCTTCAGTGGGGTGATAGTCAGCCTCTCCCCCTGTGACAGCGAAAGACATCAGGAGACATGTGCACAATTGTTTGTGGTGACTCCATCTGAGGTAGACCACCTGGGCATGGCAGATGGCAAAAGCATTTCTCACTTCAGAAAATTTTCCATCTAGAGACGGTAGAAGGAACTATCCCCAGAAGCAGAATGTAAGCAGGTGAGAAAACGCAATTCCTTCTTTCAGTCTAGCCCAGGTGAATTACTGTCCCTGTCCCACACCACAGCCAGGGATTGAAGGACACCTCCTCTCTCACTCACTAGGCTAGAGAAGCACAAGGATTAAACGCTCAGCTTATAAAGGGCCTCCTTTGTAAGTAATTCCTTCGGGTAAAAAGGAAAAATAGGGTCTCTGTATTTATTCTCAAGAAAGAGAAGAAAACCACCGTTGCAGTCGCCTTGTGATTTGTGACCCACCCTCCTCGAGTTGGGTGCTGTGGAGCTGGGGCCTGAGGGCAGGTCCGAGAGCAGTGCCTCTCTCCTCAGCCTCTGGTGAGGACCACACAGCCTCTTGCCTCTGCGCAGTTTCCTGGCTTCAAATTCAGGCTCCCTAACACCCATTTCTACCTTCTTTCTTTTGGCAGAAACCCTTGGGCCTCTCTTTTGTTGCGTAACAAATTCCGTGCTCCCCTTTCCACCCAAATGCCTGCCTGGGAAGGCAGTCTCCACAGACTTCGTGAGTGATTCCAATGGCCTCATGCACGACTTTGATGGAGGGACATTCCCGTGGCAGCTTCAGGGTCCCAGAGTTTCCCTCACCTTGACTGGCTTCCTTCATTTCTGGAAACTTCTCCATCAGTGAGGGCAGTGGGCTGGGCTGCACTCAGGAGTGGAGGAACGGACTTTCTGAGTTGCTACTTTATTGCCAGAGGTGCCTGAGGTGAGCGTCGACCTCACTGGTTACCAACCCAGGCCGTGCATTAGAATTACCTGGGGAGCCTTACAAGCTACCATTGCCCGAGCCCCAGCCCAGCCCTTTTAAATCAGAGTATCTGGAGACACAACCGGGAAAAATATTTGCTAATGTTCTCCAGGTGGTTCTGACGTGCAGCCGGCATTGAGAACCAATGATTTACTCTCTCCTGGTCCACGCCCTCTGCCCTAGATCTATTAGGACACAGGGTTGGAGCTTCTTACTCATCTACTCTCTGGCTTCAGATGATATAAGAAGTGATAAATTTAGCAACGTGCATCCCCGCCAGGAGACAGAAAGGTGAGAGGGGAGAAAGAAAGTGTTGCATTCCCACAGGCCTCACCTTCCCCTGGCAAAACCTACTTAACTGAGAGATACTGCTCCTATAGGCATTTTCTTTTATCCTGGAAAAATCCAACGTTTGCAGGATGCTCTCTAACCTCATGTATTCGGTGCTACCTATGAACCCTTTGAAAATCCATATATATATATATTCTTTTTAGAAGGAGGACCTCATTTGGACCAGCCTCTGACCCCATGATCCCTCTGGGGTGGCAAATGCTTGTCAATTCAAGAGGCCCGGCATGAGCTGCAGTTGGTAAGATGCTATCAGCTCCTCAAACCCAGAACCACCTAACCCTTTACTCACGAGATGTTTGAACCTAACAGACACTCCCTGAGCCGTGCAACCCAGCCAAAGCGAGGGGCAGGCAACAGCACACGGAGGTGGTTCTTGCTCTGCCCTCAGTTCTGATGTCTCTGGTACTGTCTCAAGTCTAACTAACATAGGTAGCAGTGAGTCCTTGTGAGGCAGTTAGAAACTGATTCCATTTAGATAATGGAAAGAATTGAATTGGTTGAAACTCAGATCGAAGCTCATTAAACTTGCATTGACTCTTGGGCAACCACAGATAACATCAGAAAAATGTGTGTTTTTTTTCTTTTCCTCTTTTTTGTCCCCCACCCCCACCCCACCTCCCTACCTCTTTGCTGAGGCAATTGTTCACATGAAATAAGATCGTATTGCACTTCAGATGGAGCAATTAGACCCTGGATGGGTTTTTTAAAGCTCCCCCAATTCTCTTGACTGAATTTATTTGGCCACTGTTTTTCAGGGTAAGCTCACATGAAATCTCAGAAAACTTCATCTTGAATTTTGTGATTCACTCTGCGCAGGACATCCACTTTGAATAAGGCACAGTGGTTTCATCCTCCAGCTATGCTGGTCACAGATCATGGCAATTATGGGCAAATGTCTGTTTCCAAGTCTGCCACTGTCAGTTAAATTGTACCTGATCTAAAATAACGCAAGGCACCGGCTCTGGCCCTAGGTTTGGGACCCACACATAGAGGGCATGTGCCGCCACAGAGGAAAAGGCACTGCCTGGTGGGTTCTGACACTGGACACGTTTGTCAGCTGCAGTGTTGAAGGAGGCTGTAGTGCCTTTGGGCCAGGGGCCAATGCACCCGCTTCCAGCCAGTATTCTCATTCAGAATTTTCTTGGATAGGACCAGAGTTTCAAAATTCAAGAATGAACCATGTATTGGTTTTCTAGGGCTGTCATAACAAAACTATTCCAGACTGGGTGGCTCATAATTCTGGAGGCTGTAGGCAGGGTTGGTTATTTCTGAGGGCTGTGAGGAGAGGATCTGCTCCAGGCATCTCTCCTTGGCTTGTAGAGGGCCCTCCTTTCTGTCTCTTCACAATGTCTTCCCTCTCTGTGTGTCTCTGTTCAGATTTCCCCTTTATGAAGATGCCAGTCACACTGAATTAGGGACCACCCTCGTCACTCCATTTTAACTTGATTGCTTCTGTAAAGGCCCAGTCTCCAAAAACAGTCACATTCTGAGGTACTGAGGGTTAGGAGTCCAGTGTATCTTTTTGAGGGGATACAATTTAACCCATAGTAGACCACAATTAAAATGGAATGTAATAATAAAAACTAACTTTTATTGAGCATTCATCATCTGAGTTTGGCATTGCTCAGAGTGCCTTACATTAATTAATTTAATCTTCACAATCCTATGAAGTCAGTATCATTATTACCCACGTTTTACAAATGAGCAGATTGAGTCCATGGCAAGAGTAACTTGCCCAAGGTCACGCTGCTGGTAAGTCAGAACCAGACTCAAAAATAGTAGTCTAATTCCACAGCAGATTCCTTCAACAACTATTCTACATAGCCTCTCCTTTATGGGGTTCAGCATAGAGACTATTTTGATGTCTGTGGTAGCCGTGAGAATGTGGCTCAGAGACTTCCATCTATGGGGAACTCAATCGACCAAAGGCCCCAGCTCCTGCACTTTGAAACCTGTCACTATGTTATTACTGAGGCCACGCTTCCCATGGGCTGCTCCCAGCCAATGCCCAAACAATGGCAGGGAGACTAAGGCATCCCGTTCCTGGGAGATATGGGACTTACATGGTGGCCCACTTTGGCTCAGGGACTCCCTGACAGCCTGCCAAGGCTCCGTTACTCTGCAGGCGGTCTAGGAAGCTTCACTCACCTTCTTCCCTTTCCTTTCCTCTCGCCTCCACTGCAGGTCAAGCCTGCATCCCAGTCTCCTAATAAATCATTGCATGTTTAATGGCATCTTGATGTCTATGTCTTGGAGGTCTTGGACTAACACAATACTCTATTTAAACAAAAGCATCAGAAAATAATATGTAGGTTTAATTCTGATTCAAATTGACTTAGTTTATCAGTGTTTCAAAAGTCATAAAACAAAAAAAGTGTATTTTTCACACTAGGTATGGTTAGTGATGCCATAGATGTCTTTTGTTTAGTGTTCTAGAAATTAATGTAGTTTATGCCAGTTTTAATGTTGCTTCTGTCGTCCTTACTCAAACATGCAGAGCTCCCATAGTCTAGCACATAGCAGGCCCCAGCAACTGACAGACAGACAGACTGACTGACTGAAAGAATGGAAAACCTTTTCTCCTCCCATGTTCTCTAAAGTTAGGCTGGTTGGAGGAGGAAGGTGGGTTCTCCAGGCAAGAGGGGGCAGGAGAAGGCAGACAGGCTGACGATGAGGTCCTGATTATAAGAACATTACCTGGACAAGAGCATGACCTTATGGAAGCCAAGTGCAATCACAATGAACCTGGTTGCTGTGAGACACTGCATTCAGACAGGGCAGACCCTCATGAATTCATAACGTGACCAGTTATGTCATGGAGGCAAGAGCAATGGTCTTTGGGTGACTTTTTAGCTGGTTGGTATTATTATTAAAATAAACAATTACACCCCCTCTTTTATCAATTGAACCATTTACCTTGGTAGTAACCTCCTAAAGCTAGATCAGGGACTTTAATCCTAGGCCTTAATCACCACCACTAGTTAGCTAGCTAGCTGACTAGTGCGCATTTAACCTTGCTGGGCCTCAAACTTGTCTTTTGTAATTAAATGAACTGAATTACAACATGAGGTGGTTAGGATAAATGATCTCTAAGGTCCTTCTGTATGCTAAGTTTCTGTGAAATGCCCATCTTGGTGTGAACACGGATCAGCCCAGATAAATGTGCAGGATGTCATGACAGGATAGAAAATTCCTTTTAGCAGTGAACCATTTCTGCTATTTTCTCCCCAAGAAAAGCTACAGAGTGACTCCCTCACTCTCTGGAGTGTTCTAACCATAGTTAGTCTGGGGCATTTGACCAAGGCAAGAGAAGGAGTGTCTGACTCTTTACAAGCTTAGTGGCCCTCACCTGCCAGTTGGCTATGCCAATCCATGTGCTTACTAAAGTATTGGTTTATTTTAGTTTTGGGAAGAACAACTTGGCCCATGGTATATTCAAATGTCTATAATAATATATCTGTTATCATGGTATCCTGTTGAGTCTTCCTCCATGGTTAAAAAGTAATACTAGCAGTGACTTTTTCAGTTCACTTTTCCGTTCCTGACCATCCCGGGAATGTTTAAACCAAGGCATAGAGCTGATGGAAACTGGCTCCCCTGACCAGCATGAACATACGTGGGACAGCTTTGATGTGACGGATGGGATAGAGGTTGCTGATAGGGCTTGCTAATAATCCAGCGAGGTGATGTCATTCTTGGCAGAGCCCAGAAAGAGAAACAAGAGGCCAACAGCTCTCCTTGGCTGATAAAGTCCCTTCAGGGTTCCTTGACTCCGCTGTTGCTAAGCAGATGAGATTGGAAAGTTCTGTGAGCCCAGCTGAGCCATCTTACCTCCTGGGGACAGGAGTTTTTGTCAAGAAATCTTGGGTCACTAGCTGGTTTACATAAATCCCTCAGAAAGCTTTGCACTGCCTTTGAAAATACTCCCTGGAATAGACATTTATAATAGAGCTAGGAGATAATTAATTCCTGGGGATACAGTGCTTTGTGCTAGAATTGCTTCACTCCATAGGGGAGAGATTGAAGCTCTTCTAGCCTTTGAGTCTTTCCTGATTTTGGATGGTCAAGGAAGGGAAAGGAACAGGACTCAGGGAAGAGAAGACAAAACTTGACGGGACTTTTGATTCAGGAATTATGAAACAAAACCCATGCTATTTAATATAATGGATCTCTTTTTTTTTTTCTTTTGATTTCCTGAATTTTTCTTAAACCAAGGACCCATGGAATCCTCATGTTTCCAGGTGGAGTGACTATCTGGTGGTTTTCCCCCAGTACAGCCTGGTCCTGGTGGCATGTACCTCCATAGCCAGTGGCCCCTCTTCAGTTGGCCTGCCACTTCCTCAGTGCCTGCACCTCTGACCCTTTGACCCTTTAGGACAGATGCTCATCCCGATACAGGAGCCACATAGAGCCTTATCTGTACTCATTAGGGAAGCCCTGAGAAATATTCAATGCCTTGAGGAAAAGCATCCACTATAAAAATGCAGGAGGCTGGGCGCGGTGGCTCACACCTGTAATCCCAGCACTTTGGGAGGCCAAGATGGGTGGATCATGAGGTCAGGAGATCAAGACCATCCTGGCTAACACAGTGAAACCCCATCTCTACTAAAAAATACAAAAATTAGCCAGGCGTGGTGTTGGGCGCCTGTAGTCCCAGCTACTCGGGAGGCTGAGGCAGAAGAATGGCGTGAACCCAGGAGGTGGAGCTTGCAATGAGTCAAGATCACACCATTGCACTCCAGCCTGGATGACTGAGCAAGACTCCATCTCAAAAAAAAAAAAAAAAAAAAAAAAAAAGATTGCAGGACCTAGTCTGCAAGGAACTCCATGAAACCTAGGACACTTGATCATGATATTCCAAGCTGTTGAACTTTCTCCAAGGGGTGGAAGTTTCTATGTTGGCTTAAACATGTACATTATTTGCCAAATTGCCTAGGAATACAGGCCTTTGTATTTCAACATAATTAGAATCATTGAGAATAACAGGCTTTTAGGTGGCTGGTGATATTTTCAGTGATCTTTCTGCAGAAATTTTGCAAATAAGTATATTTTTTGATTTATAGAATAGATACCACCTAGCAGGCTTGGAAAGAGAACAAATGCTGGTAAAAACAGATGATATTTCCCAGTTGACTTTTATGATAATCAGGGCTCCGTTGCCATGGAAAAAATCCATCAAGTATGCTGAGTTGAAAACACTTGGGAAGAAGGCTGATGGTTATTTCCAATCCCATAGAGTGCAACACTCACCCATTCCACAAATACTTACTGAAAGACTACTATGTGCCACATGGTGTTCTAGGAGCAAGGGAAATGGCAGTGAACAAAGCAGACACAAATCTCTCCTCTCGAGAGTACATTCTGGAAGGACAAGACAGGCAATAAAAAAAATAGCTAAAATGTAGACTACGTCAAATAGCAATAAATGCTATGGAAAAAAATGAAAGCAGGGAAGGCAGATAGGGAGAGCCAAGATGGAAGTGGGAATGAACAGGGAAGGCTTTGCTGAGATGATGATATTCAAACGAGGACCTGAAGGAAGGCAGGGAGTATGCCATGAGGCTGCTGGGGATGATCATTCAGCAAGAGGTGCAGCAAGTGCAGAGGTCCTGTGGCAGGAGCCTGGCATGCAGAGAAACAGCATAAAGCCCAGTGTGGCTGTGCTGTGGTGAACAAGCAGGAGAGTAGGAGGAAGAGGTCAGAGGCAGCAGGACACCAGGTTATACAGGCCCTGTAGGCCCTGCCATCATCTGTTTGTAGGATTTCTCTGCCTCTGGCCCTTCTCTTGACACATATATCCATAGCTCACCATCCTACAGGCTTAGCTCCTCTTCTGAGCCATTGTCGTCTTCTCTGGCCACCATCATTGCTGAAGCCCTCACTGGCACCCAGAGCACTCATTATCTCCTAGGTCTTCTTGTACTGCTACAACGGTTGATTTGTGTCCATTTCACTGGGCTAAGCGATGCCCAGATAACTGGTCAAACATATTTCTGGGTGTGTCTGTGAGAGTGTCTCTGGGAGAGATTAGCTTTTGAATCGGTAGACTAAGTACAGAATATCTGCCATCACCAGTTTGGACGAGCACCCTCTAATCCACTGATGGCCTGAATAGAATAAAAAGGCAGAGGAAGGGAAAATTCTCTCCTCTTCTTGAGCTGGGGCATCTGTCTTTCCTGCCCCCAGGCATCAGAGTTCCTGGTTCTTTGGTCTTTGGACTCCAGGATTTAAACTAGCAGCTTTTCTGGCTCTCTAGCTTATATAGACAGCATATCATGGCACTTCCCCTGCTTGTATAATCACATGAGCCAATTCCCACAATAAATCTCCTTGTATAGATCTACTTATATTCTATTGGTTCTGTTTCTCTGGAGGACCCTAATAAAACCACCATGTCAAATTGCATAATTTCCTGTGTACGTACGTCTTCACTTTCCATCAAGATTCCTGCTCAGTCGGGGTAAAGCCGTGTGTAGCCTTTTCCCTTATTTCCTATAACAGTTGGCACAGTATTAGGCACTCAGCAAACACAAGGAAAATGCCTGCTGCATAGAAACTTCAACTCTACAGTTAAGGCTTCGAGAACTTTATTAGTTCTTTCTCCTTTTGTCTGAGTCTGAGGGAGAACACTGTTAGAGATAGTCTAATCGTGTCTACTAATCAATATTCTTCTTTTAAGTACAATGATCTAATACAAGAAGTATTTCGGCCCCAAACTCCAGGATTACAGAGTTTCAAAGTTTGCTACATTTGCCCTACTTTATTTAGTTTATACTTAGAAAATAGTGCAAGTTTGAAAAATAATTCTGAATTTGCTCTTTGCTTAAAATAAAAAAATAGATTCTTCTTTTTTTCTTTTTTACCTTACAAGTAGCTTTCATATATATCATGTGAAATCATGAAGATACAATATTCTAAAGTTCTTAGATACTGACTCTTAGTTTAGTGCAAGAATGGGCAACTTTTCTGAAAGGGGTGCCATACTATGTACTTAGATCTGTGGAGCTTCCTGAAGGTAGGCATCTCACTGTGTTCCTGTGGGTTTCCCATTATCTAGAAACCGGGGGACCAGGGGTCAATAAATGCTGCTGTGTAAAAACTATCATCATCCCCATTGTACAGATGAGGAAGGTATAATTCAAGGTTGTAATTTGCTGAAGGTCACATAGAAAATTAGTGGCAAATCTGAGACTAAAATTCATTTTTTTCTGACAAAGTTGGTTTGAGTCAGGGCTCACAGATTTGTTGTTAGCAATCAGCATTTTGGAATACATAATAGGAGATACGGGGGCTCTTTATTTTGTATTTTGTAAACTTGACATAGAACTCTGAGGGGACAAATGAGGCAGCTTCTTGGATTCCTGTCTGGTGGAAGCAGGAAGATGTGAGGATTCTGAGCAGAGAGCAGGAGAAAGGATCCAGGATCAGAGATGACACCTGGAGAGCACAGTAATGGCAGCTAAAGAAGCATCCTAGGAGGAAGATGGTGCCAAGGGCACTTGCTGTTTTCTTCTGCCATCAAAACAGTTGTCTCATACTTCTTCCATGAGTCCTGTGGTTTACAAGTATTTGGATGAACCCTGTTCGATGGAGGGATAATATCTGGATACAAATAAGGTATTTTGCTACCAGGTATGGTGGGACACACCTGTAGTCCCAGCTACTCAGAAGGCCAAGATGGAAGGATCACTTGGGGCCAGGAGTTCAAAAGCAGCCTGGGCAACATAGCAAGGCTCCATCTCTAGCAAAATTTTTAAAAAATTAATAAAGCATGGTGGCACACCTCTAGTCCCAGCCACTTGGGAGGCTAAGGTGGGAGGATAACTTGAGCCCCGGAGTTCTGGGCTATAGAAAGCTATGCTGATGGAGTGTCCACACTAAGTTCAGCATCAATGTGGCGACCTTCTGGGAGCAGAGGTCCACTAGGTTGCCTGAGAAGGGGTGAACGAACCTGCCCAGTCAGAAATGGAGCAGATTAAATAAGTCATTTTGGTAGAAACAAGTGATTTCTGGTTACTAGGCACTAACTAGGAGAGCAGAGAAACTGTCTAGTCGGGAGCCAGGAAGAGACATGAGCAAGGAGAATCGTTCCAAGAACTGATTCCTAGAGCAGCCTAGGCCTGGGAAAGAAGATCTGTAAACTGGTCTTTAACTGAAGATAGACAGGTGATTTGGGGAAGAGGAGGTTATCATCTGGGCAGGGCTTCCTCCTTTTTCAGGAATGGTGAATGGAAAGATGAGGGTCTAATGTCAGCATGGTGAGATCAGCCTGACACTTCCAGCTCCCACCTTCTCAAACCAATGCCTCGTCTTTGGCTGTGTCCTATTGGGTAGATGTGAGGGAGGCCACTGATCTGGAGAGCTGAGTTCTAGCCCTAACACTGACACTCTGTATATGGCCTTAGACGAGCTTCCTACCTCTCTTGCCATCCATTGTGTAAAAGGAGTTTCCTTAACAAATGATCTCTAAGATTTTTCAGCTGAACACTTTGTGATCTTCTGACGTACTTCCCTCGGGTCACCAATATTGGTTTGCCGAAGATGGAGTTTAATAGAGAAGAGTGAGGAAGGATGGGTCATTTTTAAAAAGCTGGCTGGGAGCCCAAGGACTGGGTCTTTGTGCAATGTTGGCATCTGTCTGAGATAGCACAGGTTTGGTCAAGTAATTCCTTTGGTACTCTTTCTTTAGATCTAGTACCAGTGGGGAAAGAAATATGGGAAGGAGATCCAGGCCATGCTGTGAAATGAAGCCCACTTCACTTTTTTTGCCACTAACTAAAACCTATATCCAGGTACCATTTAGCTGTACTTGCACAGCAGACTCAGGCCTCCAACTCACATTCCTGTCCAGTGTACAATTTCCCAACCTATCATTCCCATTTCAAGGATAAGTGATCTACATACTTGGCTGAAGTTATTTTCACCAAGCTTACAAATAGTGCCCACCCTTTTACCCAGAAACCACAATCAAACCAAAGCAAACCAGAAGGATCAAAAGGCAAACACACTGGTGGAAAAAGTAGTGACGCCCTCCTTAAATAGCCTTTTTGAACCTCTTCAGTTTATAAATAGCGACTCATTTAACTCCATAAAAATAAATTGGCTCTGGGTCAGATCATTTGGGTCTGCTTGTGAGAAGACGAATTATGTAACAGATCCAGCCAAATATTGTAGCCTAAATATTGGCCCTATTAGAACTGTTGAGCTGAATTTTTCAGAACAAAATTCATAACATTCCTCCCCTCCCAATTCTGTTACTGCCTCAAACATGCCTTTTTTTTCTGTTTCTTAAGCTTCAGACGGGGAGCCCCCAGAGCGACCTAACCCTCGTTGACATATTCAGTTTTCTGATTTATGGGAATCATGAAAGATTATTGTACTTTGTCTGAACGAAGGTCCTCACTGTGAAAACATCGCAAAGACCACAAACGTGGACACTTCTCTGCCGCAGCCGGACCTCATGGCCTTTGAAGGGAGCCATTCAGCGTGTAGGCTACAGCCTGCGCATACATTGAATTCTGTGGGCTTGCTTTTGCTGGAAGACTTCTATGGATTAGGGAGCTTCTCTGGGTTCTGTGTAAAAGTTCACTGCAAACATTTGCTCAGTCTGTGCATGGTAAACATTTACAAGCCTCTTAGAGTTCATGGGACACAGTGGCGGGATTACTGTGAACGGTGCCAATGGCTGCCAATGCTACAACTTTAAAGGCTCAGCTGGAGTTGTCTGGGCTCTGTGAGTAGTTCACACAAGAGAGTCCAGAACTAGACCCAGTCTGAACCCTCAGTTTGATGATGGCTGGAGTCAGGGCAAATAAAGACCCAGACAGAGACCTAACGAGTGTGTATAGGCTTAAGTATGTTTCCTTGGTCGAAATGCTGGTTCTCACTGGCGACTTCTGCCTTATGGAGAGAGATGGGGAAAGAGGGAATTTCTTCCCCTAGCGTTCCTTTGTTGTCTTGCCATTTTCCTGCTGAGCCTGGAAAGTGCAGGGAAGGCAAGAAAGCAGTATGGGGCGGTGGTTAAGAGCTCACACTGTGAGTCTGGCAAGACAAGCACTTATACTCCACGTCCACCACAGCTTCATGAGCCTTTGTGGTTACGGGCAATGAACAGCCTGGCTCTCCTTGGCGAGAGCTTAGATCCAGCTTGAATGAGAGTGCTTAACTGTTTTTCTCACTCAAGTAACAGAACCTCGGCTTTTTCAGGTGGCAGCCTGGGTGAGTGAGCTGAGGGGTCTGGGCAGGTGACAAAGTAAAACAGAGAAAGAAGGTTCTCAGAGGAAAAGGGCTTTAGGACGAGCTAAAACATGGCATGGTTCACAGGCCATCCCTTGTGCGACTCTTCTCTCTGTCTTGAATTTTTCTGCTTTATAATTCTCTTTGTTACCCCCTGACCCTCCAGAACTTTAGTATGTGTCTGGTTTTCGCAATACTTTATTTAGTGTTTAGTGGGGTCTTGTCAGGGAGGAAGGAAAAGGAGTGTCCAGAGTTGGCAAAAGTGATACCAAATGGAGGCACAGCTGCAGGAGCTGAAAATGGTGCCTGGGATCCAGGAGACAGCAGAGATCCAGGTCTCAGTGGAAACCATCTCAGAGCTAAGTAGGACTCCAATCTCCTTCTGTTAATAGAAAGTATACTGGCACAAGGAAGCGGCTATGGGGTAGTCTGGGCTGCCATAGTATGTTAGATGGGGAAAGATAAAGCCATTTTATTGGAACATTAAGGACGTGACCTCAGAAGACAAAAAGACTTGGAAGTTATCCAGAAGGGAGACATCAGACATAGGACCTGGAGATTAGGTATCCTTAGAACTTTTTCACTCAGATGCTGGGCAAAGGGTTATGAAACTTTCTTGAATCTCCTTAGTGCCTGTTTGGGTAAAGGCAAAGGTCTCTGAGACACAGGTAGCCTTGAAAGGTCCTCCAGGACAGTCACACTGTCAGAAGTCCTTTGGCAACTGGCTCTGGTCATCCTCTCTTCAGCCGCCTCCAACTTACTACTCAACCACCATCATCTCTTTCTCCAGCCACTGTGGTCAAACATGGTTCCAGAATATGATTGTGGAACCAACCCTGATTCCCTGTCAGCAGCACATGGCACATCCCAGAGAGCCATTGTTCCCACATCCAGCTTCATCTCCCAAGGCTGTCCCATGACATTATGAAGCTCTGTCATTTCCTAATCCATGTCTGTACTTCCTGAGACAAAGCACAAAATGGATCAGGGGAAAGGGGCTTGTGGCCAAAATATGAAGCTCCCTTGGGGACAGCTTGCCTCTGCGACCTTACTTTTGTTATTCTGTTCCCTTGGGGAGGCAGCAAAGTCCACCCCCTGAAACCTCTGGAACCTGTTTCTCCGGTTCTATTCACAGTCATCTTTGGGAGGTATGGGTAGTAAGAAACTACAGGGCAAGGGACCTTTTCATCCCTGATTCTCAGCAGCAGGGGTTAACTGGAGTGAGGGAAGGCTCGGTGGTTGCCAGGCACGTCTCTCTTCTCTCTATATTCCTGGTGTCTAGATCTGCACCAAAAACATGTGGTAACCACCTAGAGAAGAAGGGTGTGGAGGGGTGTATGCAGTCACCCACTGGGAAAATCAAGGCCACATGGAAAAACTGTTTGCTCTGAATAATTATGACACAGTCCCCATCTTTAAGGAGCTCCAGGTTACTTAAAATGAACAAGCCTCGAAGCTGTAGACTCACTTAAGGTATAGACAAGCATTGGCAAACTTCTTCACCTCTTCTTCCTTGTGCTTTTTGCACATCAAAAAATAGTGCTATTTTCTAGAGAAACAAAAGCAGCTTCTCTGTAATGCGTAGCTTGCCTGATTGACACTCAAACTGGCAATTTTGCAAATTTCCTTGAAAATGTGCTTTTCCTTCCCTGACTTTTCTGTAGGAACAATGTTACACAACAGGGCCATTCAAGGCAGAGTCACTCCTTTAAAATGGCTCCAGGAAAGAGCCACCCATTTTTATTTTTAATAATTCCTTGATGGAAACTTGAAAGGGACATGTCTCCTAGGAAAGTTCTAGAACAACCTGATGAGAGAGGCTTTTACATAGTGCTCTGGGATTTATTCATCCTATTAGTGTACTGAAATGTGTTTGCACAAAATATGACACAAAAAGAGTCTTCAGCTGGAGGGTGCATATCTTTTTGTCATAGGCAATATATTTTTTTCCAAGTTTATAACCGAAGTTCCCCCCAAAATGTGAAATTATCTTAACTTCTCTCACATTCAATCTCTCATCCATCAGTAACTATGTAGTCCTTGTGTTCAAAACAGCCCAGTTGCTGTCATTGTTAGGGGGACTTTGCAGAAGCCTTTCGGCCTCCACCCTGGCTGCTCTCAGTCAATTCTCCAACAGGAGCCAGAATAAACTTTGAAAATATGTCAAGCCATCTCGCTCTTCTGTTCAACCATCTAATAGCTTCCCATTTCACTCAGAATGAAATCCAAAGTCTTTATCAGGGCCCATATAGCCCTGTTAACTCTTAGAGCTTACCTCCCACTACCCTCCCATCTTACACTTGTTCTTACCTCAATGGCTTCCTTGTTAGTCTTTGAACAAAAACAAGCCTGGACCCCAGGGTCTTTGCACTTGCCATGCTCTCTAAGGAGAACACTGAATCTTCTCCTCTCACAGCATGCTCCCTTCTTTCCTCGTAGTCTCTGATGAAATGCCATCTTGTCACTGAGGCCTTTGACACCCCAATCACTGTCTGTCCTGCCCTGCTTTGGTTGTTACATTATTGATCACTACCTGACATGCATCAAGTTGAAATTTGTTCATTTGATTGTTGTCAGCATTTTTGTGTGAGCAGAGATTTTATTTTTATTTTTATTTTTGAGACGGTTCTTACTCTGTCCCCCAGGCTGGAGTGCTGTGGTATAACCATAGCTCACTGCAGACTTGAACTCTTTTTGCTTCAGCCTCCTGAGTCATTGGGACTACAGGTAGGTGCCACCATGCCTGCATAATTCTTATTTTTTTGTAGAGATAGGGTCTTACTGTATGGTCCAGGCTGGTCTCCAACTCCTGGCCTCAAGCCATCCTCCTGCCTTGGCCTCCCACAGTGCTGGGATTACAAGTGTGAGCCACTGTATCTATGAACAGGGACTTTCTTTTGTTCACTACAGTATCCCCAGTGCCTAAGACAATTCTGCGCACATAGCTGGAGCTCACTAAATATTGAATGGATGAATGAATTCCTGGTCCTAATGCCCTGTATCCTCAGCTGGAACTTGCCCCATAAGGCTGTAGGTGGTGATGGGGATGCCAATAAAAAGAAACTATTGAGATGGTCAAGGATTTTTAGAGAAGAAGTGAATGTAGGAAAAGTATTATTTAAAAACTAAGGGAAAAGAAAATAAGCAGAAAGTGATCCTGGATAGCGCTCACCCATTCACTGAACCGAAGCCAGGCCAGATCTGTTCTCCGCAGTTGCTGAAATCTGGTTCTTGTCACAAACCGACCTAGACATCTATTTTGATACACATATTATATGTCTCTTGGCATGCAGAGTACTCATATCATTTACTAGATTTATTGAAATGATGGAAAGTGGTGTGAAATGCCTCCTGCCATATGGGAAAAGAGGTGAAAAATGCTGACATTTGGCTTTTAGCCAATTTCACAAAAGTTTAGAGTTTCAGACTTTTTTTTCTCCTCCTGGGTGTGGTGACTCCGTCTTATCAAACTTCTATTCTCTGAGTAGCCATAAAGACATGTCTGTGCATCTGGTGGTATTTTAATATTCAAAGAAACATATTCTTATGTGCATAGAAACTGACATTTGGCCCAGCGGTTACAAGAAGAATTGAAAAAGACTTTCTTTGCCCTGCTAAGTGCTTGTATTCCCATATCTCCCTTTACTTAAGCTTTAGTGAGTAGGAATATGCTTGGAGAAAATGGATCCGTTTGATATAACTAACCACTGAGCCCTACCATGTGCCCAGCCTGGGCCCGGCACGGGCAGTATGGTCAGAACAGTCTCTGTCTCCACCACTCACCTGTCCTTTAACCTTAGACAAGTCACTGACCTCTCTAAGCCTCACCTGCTAGCCCCTCTTCCAACCACCATCATCTGTCACCTCCCTTGCAGGAGCCTCCTAGCTGATTTCTTGGTCTTCCAGTTTCCTCAACTGTAAGTTGAGACTGAATAGGACCTTCCACATGGGGTTGTAAAGGTTAGATGAGCTGCTCCATGAATGTGCTTTAGCGTGGTGCTAGCACAGAAATCCTCTGTAAAATTTTACTGGAGATTATCATTACTTTTCATTATGATTATAGCTCATGGTTCAGTGGGCCTCTGTTATTGGGAGTTGAAAGATCTTTTCCCCTTAATTGTACTTCTTTTCTAGATTCTATTTTTGATTTAAGTGAGTCATTTTGGCTAGAGAACTAGTCATTCTAAACTGCATATTATGCACGTTTTTAGATGGTGCTTGCACCTAAAAGCCAGCCTGGCAGGGATGTGGTCAAAATACATCCCAATGTCGTGTAATTGCCCTGTAATATACAAACATGGCTTTTGGTGTTACTGAATCTAAAACATCCAAATTATCTTACAAATACTGTCATGAGGTCAGATCAACAGAAATAAACAACTCCTCCTCAAACCCAAACATATCTCACCTCACAGCCCCTATATACAGCTCCCTATATATGAATATTCATGGATAAAGACATGGTCCCCACCCTCAGGGAATTTAGGTTCAAATAGAGATGACAGTCAATAAACAAGTGTTCATTGTACGTACGTGCGTGTGATTAATGCAATGAAGGAAAAGAACATAGTGAACAAATGCTATCTTTCATGAAGACTCAACATATTTCAGTTGTGTGCTACCCTGGGAGTTTAGACAATCTTCCAAAACTCATCACATACCATTTCCATAATGCCCTGTAAAGTTTTAAGTAGTTTCTTCAGAGATAACTTCCTTTAAATACCCACTCTGATCCCTTGAATACAATAAGGCTCATAGGACTGGAGCTGTCTGAGACTCCAACTATAATCTTCACCCTTCCAAGGGAAATGGGAAAGAAATATATATATGCTCTTTTCTCAAAAACGTGTTTACTGAACACCTACAATTGGTACAGCATACATGGTATTGCTCCCATGCTGGGAGCATCTATGTGAACACAGCCTCTGCTCCAGAGGGGGTCTGAGAATCAGTCCACTGCCAACAGGCTTTCCAGATGGTAATCACACACGTGGCTTTCATTCCTTTGCTTACCTGTCCTCATGTGGTGTTTCACGTTTGTTTACTATCTGACAGATAGTTTCAGCATTCTGTTTGCAGTGGTAACTGTGTATGGCAGGAAAATATCCTAGTTAGCATGTAATAAGAGTCTGTAATTCTTCCAGAAAAAATTTCTGTTAATGTTCAGATGAATATTATAGGTAATTAGAAGCATATACTCATCACAAAATGAAACTGACTGTAGATTTCAGACAGTCATCATTTGTGAAGAAGAATGCAGTTTTGCCTCATTTGTGCAGATAGCATCGATGGGTGATAACGTTTTCCATGTATGGGTTGTAGGATTATCCTAAGACTTCAGGCCCAAAGTATTCATCTTGACCACTTTAGATGAAATGATTTTAAAGATGTAATTTTTTATTTCTTGCCATTTTTATATCTATTGACTAAACATATTTTATCTTCTTTTTGGTGACTCAGAGTCCTCACCGTGAGTATGAATAATGTTACTGTGCTACAGATAAACAATGACGTCAGGGCCTGTTGAGTTATGAGCTGCACTGGGAAAATTCCTAGGTAAATGGTCTCAGGGCCTTAGATTTATTGAGCCTATACAACTTTTCTAATTCTTCCCTAAATGTTAGGTTTTTACTTGTGACTGTCTTGTGTTTGTCTCTAGGAACCATTTCCTACCCTCAGCCTTTTATTCAGGGACTACATTTTGAGCACTTGCTGTGTGGCAGGGCTTGCTTCTATATGCAGAAGAGACAGTTAGACGGAGACCACAGTACCAAGGGCCTACCCGCGTGGAGCATACCTGCTGGCAGGAGAGTCAAACAGCAAATAAGCCACAAGTTAAGCAAAAATAATTCTCCTTTGTTTCAGTCTGGGGCAGTGAATAATCACACATAGCAGGGCTAAGCCTAAATTAAGAATAAATAGGATCTAGGCCAGGCGTGGTGGCTCATGCCTGTAATCCCAGCACTTTGGGAGACTGAGGCAGGCATATCACTTGAGGCCAGGAGTTCGAGACCAGCCTGGTCAATATGGTGAAACCCCATCTCTACTAAAAACACAAAAATTAGCCAAGCGTGGTGGCATGCACTGGTAGTCCCAGCTACTTGGAAGGCGGAGGCAAGAAGATCACTTGAACCTGGGAGACAGAGGTTGCAGTGAGCCGAGATGGTGCCACTGCATTCCAGCCTGGGTGATGGAGCAAGACTCTGTCTCAATTTAAATAAATAAATAAATAAATAATAAATAAGAATAACTAAGATCCAAGAAACTTGTATGCTCAGAGTCCATTTCTGTTTACTTCTTAGCAATTCCCAAGCAATGGGACTATCCACTTCATGGCTCTTCAGAAATGCAGAGCTTTGGTATTTCCACAGAATACTGAGCATAATATTGAAAATGGCTCAATGTCACTAGAAACAAATGGCCCTTTGCCTGCCACTTAAAGTTGAGTACGACATGGCATCTGAGAGGCTACAGAATTCAAATTCTAGCCATGATTTGCCTTCATCTCCAGATTTTTGTATCTGCCAAGCCCACCTCTTTACGTACATGTCTCATGGCATCTGACACATAACATTTGATTCTACCCCCAATATTGCCTTTACCTTCCCAACCTTGGCAATAGCACTATAATCTTCCAAAAATCAAGAAATTATTCTCAAGTTCTATTTCTCAGCCCCTATTCACCCAGCCCTACCCTACGTCCAAGTTCATGAGTGAAGCCTATGGATTAACAACAACAACAACAACAACAACATATATCCTGAGTCTGAATCAGATAATGACTCCCCCTGCCTGAGATCTATCAGGGCCTTGTTGTGCTCTTAGAGAACAATACCAGCTTCCCACAGTGGTTTCAAGGCCTGATAAGATCCATTTTCTGTTGAAGGTTTTATTCCCCTCTCCCCATGATTCCTTTCATCATTCCTTAAAGGAAAACTTTCCAAATACAGCACTGAACCAAATGGAAAGGAACAATAGCTTCCCAGCAGAGTCGAGTCCTTATTTATCGTTGATATCTTCCCTATAAAACAATGAGCAACAAACTCTCAGAACAGGGGGACTATGCCAGTGAGAGTTCAGATACTGCAATTGTAGATTATTCCCCAGCTTTCTACTTTGTAAATTTAAAACAGTGTTTTGTAAATTTAAAAATAAGCACAGACCACAACTGGTGATACACCTTTTTTTTTTTTAATGAATGAAACAGGGACCATCCCTTCATTTTATGAGATATTATTGGGATATTTTCACAACCAACTAATCAACAAATGAATACTTGATATGTGCCTACTATATGCAGGATATTTTGCGCAAGAATTTTAAGACATGGCCACTGCCTTTTGAGGTTATTACAATTTAGGTGAAAGACATGGATATCCACAGAAAGTTAACAAAAAGCAATATAGAATTAATAACATATGATTTTGCAGGCAATGACCTAAAGCACTTGAACTCCTAAGGGTCCTTCCAAGTCCATGATTTGCTGCTCTGTTTTAGACACTGAATGAGTAATATAGATTGGTGTGCCTCAATCTTTCAAGTGCAAAGAATGCCTGTTAAGATACAGATTCAGATTTAATGGTTCTAAGTGGGGCCCTAGTACTTACAGTTCTAAGAGATTCCCAGGTGACGGCAATGCTGTTGGGATAAGGACCACACTTTGCATTGCAACAGGATAGAAAAATGCTACTCAAAGTATGGTCATCAAATTCCCAGGCCCCTCCCCAGACCCCACTGAATCTGAATCCATGGGGATGGGCTCATGAATGGTGTTTTAACAAATTCTCCAGGTAATTTTTATACATTCTAAACACTCAGAAGCACTGGTAAGAGATTAAGTGCTGTGAGGGCCAGAAGCGTTGAATTCTGGATACATGTACTTTTCCCCAGCAAGTAGTCCCCAGGGTGACATCAGGTCTTGGCCTTTTTCAGGGACTGTCAAATTCAGTACCAAGTGGCCTGGCTCGACTTTTCCAGCATAAGCAGCCAGAATACTGGCCAGGAGCTGTAACTAGAGACTAACACACCCCAACATGTTTTTAGGAACAGATTGGATCAGGCCAGAAAGGAGCCATGATTTAGCCAGATTAATGGCTATTCTTATTGTAATACTCATGAAGAACAGAGACTTTGTAATGGGTTTAGCAGATGTGGACATCTTAATGCCAGAGAGTCTCCCTGCCTAAAAGGGAATTGGAATCATCCAATATGTTTTCCCATCCTCTGGCCCGAGATTGAGTTGTCACAGGCTCCCAGACACTGCTCCAGGTGCCCCAGATGGTAGTGGCTGACACACTCTGAGCATGTCATTATGAACACATGCAAACCACATGAGGGTCACTAGCTTCTGGATTAAATGCATGAGACTACCCCTACCCTCAAAGGTCCCTAGGACACTGCTGGGAAAAGGAGGGGTAAGTGGGACCCCAGGTGCTGGGAGGTCTTGGGAAATTGAGGACCCGTGGGAAACCCTCAGGGAGAGGAAGCCAAGCAGACATTGGAGGAGTCCTCCAACAACGAGTTAAATGTGACAGAAAAATATATTCAAGTTCTGGCACTTTCTTCCTCTTTCTAATTTCAATACTGTTTGACTATTTGGCTTAGGACGCATATTTTTTAGATCAGGGTAGTACCATTAACTTTTCATTCTATCAGATAATTTAAAAATGATTTTATCTAGTTATTTTGCCAGTAGCATAATGACTTTGTCCAGCTAGCAATAAAACAAAGGCAAATGCTAACTTGGAATTGACAAATTCCTTGGAAAATTCGTTTTCTTTATTTCACAAATCTAAGAACCTTATTAATCAAGACTTGTCACTGACTCTGATTTTAGAAGTTGAGCCCACCAGAATCCAGTTCTAAAAGATAGAAAATCAGTATGTCTGCACCAGGCCAGCATTATCCTGATGCCTTGCATTGAAGAGAAGCCCCTTTCTGTTGTTCCCAAACTCAAAATAACAAACAAAAACAACAAACAAAAAGAAAAAGAAACCAAAAGTCTCCTCCTGCCCCCCGCCCCGCCCCAATGTGCCCCAATGTGATTTCGGTGGATTCAGAAGAGTTTGTTCTCATTGCCTCTTCTACTTACTGGCTGGCTGTGAATCCTACAGTGGGAGCTTCATTCTGAAGCTCTGAATTCAATAGCAGTAGGATGGGCAACACTTTTAAACGTGCCCATTTAAATGTCCCAAAAAGTGAAGCATTTTGCCAGGAAAAAGGGAGAACTCACAAAGGCCCTGGGAACCCACAGTGGGTGTACCATTAGAGAAAACAGGGCACAGAGGTTTCGAGACAGCTTTTCTATTTCCAGCCTGTTGCTGGGAAGATGTGTTGCCTTAGGAATTGATGTCTCATAAGAGTGAAGTTTCTCCATCTGACAGATCATAATTCTTACCCTACATCTTATGCTTCCCTCGAAGGCTACTGAGAGAAAGAATGAAATGATAGTTTGAAAGGATTTTGAAAATCTGAAAGTCTTCTACAAATATGAACTATTGTTTTCTAAGGCAATTTCCTGGTCTTGTGTAAAGTAGAGCTGACGTTCCAGGGATATCAGGGACCAATAAATACACTGGAAGTGAGTCGAAATTATTTTAAAAAGAAGAGTGATTTAAGCAAGGCGTGGTGGTGTCCCCCTGTAGTCCCAGCTACTCCAGAGGCTAAAGAGGGAGAATTACTTAAACCCAGGAGTTTGAGGTTGCAGTGAGCTATGATTTCACCACTGCACTCTATAGCCTGGGCATCAGAGCAAACCCTGTCTCTTAAAAAAAAAAAAAAAAAAAAAAAAGAAAAAGAAAAAGGAAGAAGAGTTGTCTATAAACAGTGCATGCATTTTTAGGAAGTCTCATCTTTTTTATGATACAACAAACACAGTGATGAAACTGCCAGACAGTAATCCAGGAAGTTGAGTGACTGTATATGTTTGCAGTATCAGATGCTTAAGATAGGAGACACTTTATGGCTCAACCATAGAAACCCAACCTCTTATTTTGATTTATTTGAACCTTCACTTTCATGCTATCTTAACTAGCTAACCTTTCCAGAACTTCACTACTTGCAAAAAGCTTCTGTTTTAAATTGTTCATTAAATTATTTCAGGTGTTAGAGTCAGAGGGTGACAGCCTTGGAAATAATAAAGATTAGAAAGAAAAGTCATTGAATATGTTAGTCATTGATCCCCAGAGTTTGTGAAGATGAATTTATTAGACTCCAAATCCCCCCAAAATCAGGCCATGGATTATCTGGACAATCAGAGGACCGGGGGTGAATAGTACAAGAAGTATGTCTAACAGAAAGATGTTTCCACCTGGAAGAATGGCTCAGTTCCAACCCTATTCCTTGTGGACTTGTTAATTGGATTTGTTCTTGCAGTTAAGGCAAAATCAGCATATATTCTAGTTAGTGGTTTCAGGCACTGCAAAATTGGAATTCTGCTCAAGGAAAGGTGGCCAAGAAATAAAGGCACTTTCTCAAGAGGTTTAGTCCTACTGGACTGAAAGAAAATTTACATGTTAAACAGAGCCAGAAAGGAAAGTGAAAGTTCTCTATTTCTAAATTTCACTTCTTGGGATGGGAGATTCAGATGCAATGTATTTAAGCATTTCTACGTACCAAAAAGGTATTAGGTTAGGTAGTCCTTTGGAGAAAGTGCATGCATACAAAATTGTGTGGCCACAAATCCAGCAGCTCATATCCCATCTGAACACTATAGTCATATAAGTAATCTTCATAGATAAATCATAATGCTGTCTGACTTATTAGAAGACGGTGCTACTGGCATTGCCATCAGTGAGTGCAGGTGTGCTAAAAGATCCCTGTAATGAAGAGTTCTTTCCACACTGGATGTGTGAAGACTGTTCTTCAATTTGCAGCTGCAGCTGTTATTGCACAGCCAGTGCAGCTGTCGGAATTAAAGTGTGCCTGGGGTTGCATACTGCTTGAGTAGAATCACCTCCCCCTGATGAGCCTGACAGGACTTGGGGAAGGTTCAAATAAAAGGGTGGGGGTGGGGAGGGACATGAAGTAGCCAGCTTAGGTCTGCTGCTCTCCACCAGCAATCAAACTCAAAAGGCTACAGGGCTAAGTGCAACATGGAATCTTAGATTGGATGCTAGAATAGAAAAGGGACTTTCAAGGTAGAAATGGTAAAATCTGAATCAAGTCTATAGTTTAACAGCATTATACTGGTGTTAATTGCTTAGTTTTGGCAAATACACTATGGTTATGTAAGATGTTAACATAAGGGAGCTGAGTAAAGAGTATATGGGAAATATCTGAACTATCTTTGCAATTTTTTCTGTAAATCTAAAATTCCTGTAAAAATGTTTACAATATTTGAAACAGTCTATGGCAGCTAGCATGTAATATGGAGGAGTTAAGTGGGCCAGGTTGGGCCCATCACAAACTGGTCAGCTCTTGTCCTATCTAGAGAATGCCCAACTGTTCACCCCTAGCCCATTGTTGCCATGTGGAAATGCAGGCAGTAGCTTTATAGATTTTCAGACTTTTTCGAGCTTATTTTAAAGTGCTGTATGTGATCCTGATATTAAAACAGCAACTCAAACATTTAAAAACCCATTAAGGATGAAGAAAATACAGCTACTCTGTGAATAGCAAATGGCCTATGTTCATGATTTCTCTTCTAGACATCAGAGTGGTAAGTGTGCAAGAGAATTATTCCAGAAAACTCAGATTCCTAAGTCCTAACCTTGGGGGTTATAATTAGGTAGAGGTAGGGTCAAACCCAGAATTCTGCATTTTTAATACACCTCTTGGATGATTTTGACATATGAGGTTCATAGATTTCACTCTGAGTAACACACCTTTTAAAGAGATGGATTCCTCTTCCCCCAGTTTCATCATTCTCTTTAATTCAACATCTTATTCTTTCTCTCATCATCAATGATGCAACCTCAGGGCCAGTGTTAAAAATCTAGGTCCAGGGCTAGGCTGTTCAATATGTGGATAATGGGAAGTTGAAATGTGGAGCTCTAACTATAAAATATACGCAGGATTTCAAATATTTAGTACCAACTTAAAAATGCAAAATCTCAGGATAAATGTTTAATATTGCTTCAATGTTGAAATGGTAATATTTGGCATATTATGGTAAAATATACTACTCAAATTCATTTCACTTGCTAGTAGAAAATGTAGCTCACATTTGTGATTCATATTTCTATTGGATGGCACTTGTCTAAGAACCTTTGGTGAAGTGTTTTCAATACCTACTTGTACAACACTTACTTATACTTGTACAGTAACAAAAGGAGTACTTGGTGTTTAAAGTCCCCAGTTCTGCCCAAATCACCAGGACCAGAAATTTCACACGGCGTCTGCCTCAGTTTCCTGGGCATGTCTGTCTCTGCCATCAGAAGCATGACTCAAAGACATTCACGTAATATGTCACAGAAGGATGGGACAAGAGCAGTTTATCAAAGGTACTGTTTCCAAGAGATACAAGGAAAGCTACAGATTCTGAGTTAGATATTAAGTCAGCACAGATTAAGGCAATGCTCTTGTTCTAATCTCAGTATTTTTTAGTAGACACCTATAATGAAGGGTTTTGGGAAACTTTTCAGACTGATGTTGGAGTTATTTATTTAAGAGGAGACACCAAAACATGGACACAGAGATAGGATAGAAATCCTACTGTGAAAATAACAAGGGAGGACAGTGAGATCCCACTAGTCATTTGGGTTGAGCAGAACATCTCAAACTCTGTTTTCCACCTCATCCGTTTATCAGATTTCCAAATGTATTATGTGAGCACTTTCACTTCATTTGTAAAAGTATTCAACATATATATTTAAGGTGTACAATGTGTTTTGATATACTTGTAAGCATACTTATAACTTATAAGACTGTAGTGATTACTACAGTCAAGCAAATCAACACACCCATCATCTCATATAGTTGTCTTTCTTTTTTCTGTTTTTATTTGTGGTTAAATACCAAAAATCTACTCTCATGGCAAATTCCCAGACTAAAATATCATTAACTGTAACCTTCATACTGTACATTAAATCTCTAGATTCATTTATCTTTCATAACTGCCACTTTGCACATTTTGATCTACGTGTTCCCATTTCCCCTCACCCCTGGTAACTCCTGTTTCACTCTTTGTTTCTATGCCTTTAGTGGCTTAAGATTCCATATATAAGTGACATCATACAGTATTTTTCGTTCTGTGTCTAGCTTATTTCACTTAGCATAATGTCCTGTAGTTTCATCCATGTTGTTACACATGGCAAGATCTCCTTTTTAAAAGCTGAAAAATATTCTCTCTCTCTCTCACACACACACACACACACACACACACACACCAGAATTTCTTTTATCCATTCATCCATCGATGGACACTGAGGTTGCTTCCATCTCTGGGCTATTGTGAATAGTGCTGCAGTGAACATGGGAGTGCAGATATCTTTATTTGGTGGTGATTTCATTTCCTTTGGGTATATACCCAAAGGAATTGCTGTGTCATATTGTAGTTCTATTAATTTTTTTAGGAACCTCCATACTATTTGCCACAACAGCTATGCCAACCTACATCTCCACCAACAGTGTACTAGGGTTCCCTTCTCTCCGCATCCTTATCAACACTTGCTATTTCTTGTGTTTTTGATAAAGCCATCCTTACAGATGTGAGATATCTCACTGCAGTTTCGATTTGTATTTCTCTGATAATTAGTGATGCTGAGCACCTTTTCACATACCTTTTGGCCATTTTTATGCCTTCTTCGGAGAAAGATCTATTCAGGTCCTTGGCTCATGTTTAAAAATAGGGTTATTTGGGGTTTTTTTCTTGCTGTTGAGCTGTGTAAGTTTCTTACATATTTTGGATATTAACCTCTTACAAGCTATATGCTTCACAAATATTTTCTCCCAAATCACAGACTGCCTTTTTATTTTGTTGATAGTTTCCTTTGTTTTACAGAAACTTTTTACACAACAGCTTTACAGAAGTTCTTTAAAAATGTCTACATACATGCTTCAAGAGAAATTTTTTTCATGTGTTTGATTCATTTATACTTAACTAATCAAAATGCCATTTTGTAGGAACCATTTGATGTCTAAAAATATACCTGATCTCCACTTATAATTTTGTTTTCTTTCAACCTGAAGGTCCTCTTGTGTCTATACAGAAACCTTGTATTCAGGCCAGAACCCACACAGTTCAAGTAGTTTTACAACTTGGCAAGATGAACTTGACTGATTCCGTTTTAACAGCTGCCCCAGAATCTACATCTACCTGCTCATTCTTTTGGAGATCCTTCTTTTGGTTTCACCTGCCTGGGTCATGTGTATTGATCTTTGTTGATTTTTTTTTTTTTTAAAGAAATGTCTGCATTCAGCATCTCCTTTCCTTTGGCAATTATCTCTTCTCTGTTTCAACCTTTTGCCAGCAGGCCCCCAGTCCCCAACCTCTGCTTTGGGTTTCCAAAGATCTTGCCATTCTCTGCTCCCATGCACTATCCACCTCTCATCAAGTTCAGCCTTCCTTTCAGATTAAACCCCCCACTTGCAAACGTCTGCCTTTAGTCCAGGGTAAAGGCTTTCCTACTGCCTTGCTTTGATTCCCAAGGTTTTGCAAGTGCCTTTCAGATTGTTCTTCCTTCTTTCCCCTCCATCCTATCTGTGAGTAGTTCAGGTATGGAAAATCTAGAGGCATCATCTTGCCGATCAGTAATATCACACACCTGTAGCCATCAACATACCTGTAGAAAGGGTTGCATGTTATTAAAACAGAGATGGGCTAGGACACTTACCCACTTGGCCCCAATTCAGAAGATTATTTAGGACTATTCAAAACCAATGGACCTGGCAGCACATTCTAGTAGAACTATCCACAGCTCTGCCTCTTACTTTTGATTTGTTAATGAGCAGGAAATAAAAAACAATGTGCCAATAAGTACAGCTTTAATGACTTTGCAATATATGAACTTTCCAGCAAATGTCATTTTTATAAGATAGACCTATGTGCAGTCTACATATTCCAAGTCAGAGCTGATGCTTTTAACAGACACCTGAATACTCATTTGTCTTCAGGATTCCCATTTTTTACCACCTTGGTCCATTCAGTTTCCTACCCTCCCTATTCAGACAAAGATTTTCCCAAGATGCTTGGCACTCCCCCCCACCTCAGCCTGCTTCTTGGGCCCAGACCCACATGGGACATTCCAAACCTTGTCAAAATGAACACGATTTGCATCTTGTTCCTTTGGGATCTTCCTTTGGTGAGATGAGAGCTCTCTGAGACTAAGAGTCAGAACATGAAGTAGTGAGGCTTGGATGCCTCAGCACACTTCCAAAAGTAACACATTCTGAAAGAAGACAGGTGCATTAGAACCATAAAATAAGGATCAAAATGGTCTAAAAGCTAGACATTAGAAGAGAGAGATGATAAATACATCAGAGACCTAGGTTAAATAAAATTGCTGTAACTGAGCATGAAATTAAACCCTAAGCTTCATAGCAGTCGGAGGAAAAGGGGAAATATGTTTAGCCTTATGATTTTCAGTGTCTGATAAGAGAAGCTTAATAAGTTCTTTGGTAGTGACTTGTTTTTTTCCTGACAATAAATTCTCTGAGGGAGGTTTTCATTGGGTTTTTACATAAATGACAATATAGACTAAAAAGTGGCTTACAAAGATGTAGAAATGATTTTCATGCAGCCATTTCTTACACTGACCTGCAATAAACACTGAGAGCAAGCTGTTTATTAAATCATAACTCTGAAGATATTTCTTTGGGAGTTTAGACCCATAACTTCCTGGTGATTTATCTTGACATACAGAGAGACCTCAAAGGGCCTAGAGAAATGGTGGTTAGCATGACTCAGAGATGCTCACTCTTGAGAATTAGTTGTTTGTGTTGATTGCTAGGCAGAAGTGGGAGCCCAAGTCTATGTGGTTTGAAAGCAAAGCTCTGATGGCAGGTATCAACACTGAAATTTTATCATGAGATGGTATGGTTTGAATGCATTCCCTCCAAAATTCAGGTATTGCCAATGTGATAATGTTAAGAGGTGAAGCCTTTAAGAGGTGATGAGGTCATGAGGGCTCCTCCCTAGTGAATGGGATTAGGTGCCCTTATAAAAGTATTTGAAGAAAGGTGTTCACTCCCTCTTGCCCTTGTATCTTATGCTATGTGAAGACATAGCAAGAAGGTCCACACAAGATGCCAGTGACTTGGTCTTGGACTTCCCAGACTCCAGAACTTTGAGAAATAAATTTCCGTTCTTCCTAAGCTACCCAATCTGTGGTATTCTGTTATGGTAGCACTAACAGACTAAGACATGAGATAAACATTTATCTGGAAAGTAGGACTACCCTACCTTTCCCAGGTTCTAGGCTATATATATATATATGGGCAGAATTTACTGTGAGTAAATAATTACCTGAATAGCTATTAAAGCTTGAAATTTCCCACAAAGGTGAGGCAACTTTGGTCCAGAAACTTTTAAAGGCAGGTATTACCTGTGGGCATAAAATAATCTACCTATGGCACACTCTAAGGTAGTATTTTGAATTGTTCTTCTGAGAGGCTACAAAATGTAGCCTCATTTATTTTTGTGTCTGTCAGATGGAGACCTCTTTAGCAACAGAAATGGTTAATAGTTGCCTGGAGAAAGCCACTCTGCACGGTCCAACAGCGACTCAATTACAAAACATTATGCCAAATCATGTCTTTCCTTTGAAATCATGGCCCAGAAGAAAGGGTTAGCATCAAAGAGGACCTTTCTAGCTGTTATTTTAACTTGTAAAGATTCTAATCCCTAGGTGGCACTGGTTGGTATTAACCTGATACAGGGTATTGGTGACTAGCAACCTCCACTGCTTGAGCATGGATGTGTTGGGGAGCTTGTCACTACCCATCAGCAGGCTGCACCCCAGGAGCCAGCCTCTGACAATGGCAACAATCACCAAGGCTCAGGAGTAAGATGGCATCGTAACCACAGGGCTTCAGTGTGAGGCCTTGAATCTGGTTACTTCACTACACACATTAAACCAGGTGCCAAACAAGTTGCCTGTACCTAGAATAGGCAAGTGAATGTATCTGTAGAGTAAATAAATGGATGAATGCCACTGAGTATACGGTCAGCAAAAAACTCTGGATCTGGAGCCAGCTATCTCAGCTTCATAACCATACTGAGAGGAAACAGGCCATGACCCATGACTACAGCAGGCTTGGATGCACATAATACAATTGGACTCTTGATTCTTGGCATCTGAGAACCTTGAGATCCTCATGACAAAACAAGAGATGATGGGAGGCCCAAACCAGTTGGTAGGACTGTGTACGGGTCAGATTAGGTTGAGGCCCTTCTGTTTGTAGGACTAGAAGAAGGCAAGAGCACTTTCCCAACCACTTTCTCTTTTCCCAGAGTGCTCTCCTTGCCCATTTCGGGCATTTCCCCCACTTCCACTTTCAGTCATAGGTCATGTAAACAAAGGGAGGTGAGTGAGAATCTTCCAGGCCAGTGGTTCTCTGAGCTTTAAAAATATACTAATGCTGAGTCCATCCCAGAGATTCAGGTTTAATTGGCTGGAGGAACCCCAGGGAGTGGTCTTTTTCACAAGTTCCCTAGATGATTTTCAAGTGTAGCTGGGGTTGATAGCACCATCCCGGCCAGATATAAATCCCTCTCTCCTCCAGCACATACTTACTTCTTCATGTGAATAGTTAAGATGTATAAGAGCCATCTCCATTCCTTCCTTTAAAGAATCTGAAGGGTTATTTTCTCACATATTCACTTTTAAGTACAATTGTCCCTCGATATCTTCAGAGGACTGGTTCCACGATGCCCATGCAGATACCAAAATCTGAGGATGCTCAAGTCCCTTATATAAAATGGTATATGATGGGCATATCACCTATGCACCTTTTCCTATATGCTTTAAATCATCTCTAGATTACATAAAATACCTAATACAACGCAAAAGCTACACAAATAGCTGCCTTTACTTGTATTTTTTATTTTTATTTTTTTAAGACAGAATCTTGCTCTGTTGCCCAGGCCGGAGTGCAGTGGCATGATCTCGGCTCACTCCAACCTCCACCTCCTGGGTTTGAGTGATTCTCCTGCCCCAGCCTCCCAAGTAGCTGGGATTACAGGCATGCAACACCATACCCAGCTTATTTTTGTACTAATAGAGACAGGGTTTTGCCATGTTGGCCAGGCTGGTCTTGAACTCCTGACCTATGGTGATCCACCCCGCCTCAGCCTCCCAAAGTGCTGGGATTACAGGCATGAGCCCTTGCACCTGGCCTATTTTTAAAAAATATTTTTGATCTGTGGTTGAACCTGTGGATGCAGAGCCTACAGATATGGATGGCAGACTGTGTTGCAGAAGACTGCTTATCCAAAATGATGAGATCTGAATTAATTGCCATTAAGGATATTCATTGTGTTTAGGGAGCATAAGATCAAAAACACACTATGATTTTATAAAGATGTTTTTATGTAAGATTTTTGCACAATGATATAAATTAGTGCTTTAAACCAATTATTACTCCATCCCCAAGCAAAAACAGCTGCAACTAATAAGTAACCAATGACTAAAAATTAAAAAGAAAAGCAACAAAAGTTCATGAGCAATCAGTAAGATTGCTATGACATCACCATGGATTCAAGCATGACCCTGCTAACCCGACTTACCTGGCCTGTGGATCACACTATCACCCCATAGCAGGCATGGCATGGAATCATCCCTAATTATTTCAAAATGGCAAGATTACTTTTTTGAAAGGATTGAGCCTTTTAAAACTTTTTAGAACCATTCTGTGGTTGCATGCTTTTTGAGATCAGACTGCCAGATCTTATATTGTTTTTCAAGGCAAATTGAAGTAGGGAGTGGGCTATTTCTCCTGAGCAGTGGTGAAAAGGGGAATTGGGACACTAAGATACTTCCCTATTTTTTGTGTGTGTGATTATATTCTTACTCTGTCTTCATTTTCCCCAGAGTGAATAGTCTTCAGTCTTTTCGTTTGTTGAAAACCTTTCACATGTAATTGTGTTATCATGAAGAACTTCTCTAAATGTGTTAGAGAGAGGAAAACTGGCAGTAATGTTTATCAATTAACATTTCCAACAATACAATTTTAAAAATACATTCAAAGCAAGAAAAGTGTACCTGTACTAATAACATGAACTTTATCCAGGATATTTTGGATGGATTCATTTAAAAGATGTAAGATGGAGAAAACACTTGTCTTCTTTTATAGCTGTAGGACATTATTGAGTTCCTCGATGTGTTATTTTTAGATGAGAGGTTTTCAGAGAAAGAATGCAAACTTCCCTCAACCATATTCAGAAAAAGCTGTTAATCCATGTCTAGTCCTTGTCTTGCAGCCTTGCAACCCTCTTTGCTCCCTACCTACAGGATCCATGCAATGATGAGCTAACATCCCCAGCTAGCGCATCCAGTGCATCACTTGTTGGTGGGCAAAACTTCCTCTTGTGATTCAATTTTAATAACTATAATTCTGCCTTACTCCTCTTATCTGAATATGGCAGAGACAGGCTAGCTGGCCAGCAAACCTGTTTCTTCTTCCTCCTGGACACTTAGCCGGTGGACAAAGGTAGATTTGCTGAGTTAATGTGGCCATGTGGTCAATTCCTGACCAGTGGATTTTAGGCAGAAGTGGTAAGGGTCCCGTCCAGCCCTGGTCCATTAAAAACCTCCTACATGTGATCCTCCAGGCTTTCCTCTCGTAAGCTACACTTGATGATGGGAGAGCCACAAGATGAAAGGAGCCTGGGTCACTGGGTAACTGAGTCACCCCTTAAAAAGAGGTGCTTATTAATCAAGAATACTTGGTTTGAAATGTATGTGAGCAAGAGATTAACTCTGAGTTGAGTCACTGTGACTTGGGGGTTCTCTTGCATCTGTTACAGCAGCAAGAGTTACCTTAACCAATACATTGAATACCTGTTGCAATCTTCTTGGTTTTTCCAAGTCCTTTTGAAGACTAGGGTCCTGCAATACTCTTATCAGTTGTCCCTACAAGTTTGGAGCCATCCCTAAACCCCAGCTGAGTGAACTGAACCTTGACAGCTGCTGTCTTAATGCTAAATATCCATCTGGCCTGTGGAGAATTTCTTACCTCTGTATTCTCTCATCACTGGACTGAGGTGCTTTGGCAGACGTGATATTCCAGTGCCAACTTCTTGTTTGCTTCTTTTCAGGTTTTCTGCTCAATCTCACCATAAGCCTGACCTCCCTGCCTCAATTTGTATCCCCTCATTCCCTTGATATACTTAATTCTATGTTCTGATACCTCCCAGTCTGTTTTATTTGAACCACTGATGAACATCTCCTGCCCAAACTTTAGGTCAGTGGTTCTCAAAGTGTGGTGCCTGAGCCAACAGCATTAGCAGAAATTCAATTCTCAGGAAGAATTCAAAATCTGAATCAGAAACTCCAAGGGTAGCTCAGCAATCTGTGTTTTAATAACCTCCCCCCTCCTACAGGTGATTTTGAAGCATCCTCAAGTTTCAGAACCACTGCTCTAGAATTCAATATTCTGGAACATGGCCTTCAGCCTTATCCACCAGGACAAACATTAGAAAGCAGTTGTGCTGTGATTTCTTCCAGCAGAAGAACATGTCTGGAATTTACCCAGATAATCCTGGTTTTTCCATTTGGTGGTGATCTTCAGATATCCCTTTGAAATGAAACTTAAGAGTTCCTAACACTAAGATAAAGCATTTTGATTAAGTACATGACCATAAATTACAGTGCTTTTCCAACATGAAACAGAGCTCTTCAAATCCTTTTATTGTGTATTTTCTTTTTAACATAACCATGAAAATTAGATCACCGTGAGAAAGCCAAGAGTAAGATCCATATTTTCTGGAAAAATATGCTGAGCTTAAATCTCAGTGTGCTGCTGATGAGGTCACCTTTCATCTCTAAAGGGTATTTGATGCTGACTAAATAATGTTTAAGATTGCAGAATTGACCCTGAAAACACCAATTTTCCTTTTAAAAATGTTTTGTCAAACAGTGGTCCCTGGGGATAATTAAATGATGAATATCCTAGTTCCTTCAAAAAGTCAACATACTAAAATATGTAGTGGGTCACTTTGAGACTGGTTTCCTCAAGAAGGTGACAACTTGGTGAGGATGATGAGACACTACAAGTATTGTTTTTTTCCTCTGACAGCCTTAATTACCACGGAATGTTTATTCAGAGTGTTTGCAAAAGTAAAGACTCCCTGGAGAAAATGATATTTGAAAGCCAGGTAATCTTTGGAAAGCAGACTGAAAAGAAACTAAAAATAAACATTTTTAAGTACACAGAAAAATGGACAGTGTCAACACTGCGAAAAAGATTCCACAATCTCATGCTAATGATGTGCAGGAATAGTTGAGAGTTTTCTATTTGTGTCTTAAATATTTTATGGTAACTTTGAAAGATTTCCAAAACTCAACAAGGCACAAAGAAAAGTATCACTTTGTGGGTTACAGTCAAAGTTCAAAGCATAACCGGTGCAGCCTCATGGAGGTTACAGCCTAAACGAGCCTCCACCATCCTGAGTCCCAGACTTGGTCATTGTCAAGCCCATGTAGATGGGGAAGCATTTTGCATGTAGGAATTTATGTTTGGCATTCATTTTCCAGCTCTGACTGTAATACAAGCTCTGAAAGTAAATATGTTTAGACCTGAAGGCTGTTTTCTTGCCCATGTTTGAGCAATGATGCAGATTCCTATGGAAAAAAAAATCAAATAAACAATAAAGGTAAGAGAAGGGAAAGGCTGAGGATATTCAACTTATTTAAGACAAGCACAACAAATCTCAACCAACCCCTTCAGATTTCTTTTCAGACAGGAGCAATAGAGGCTAGTTCTTATTTACATGGTTGGCTTCTAGTCCAGATATGTTTATTTCCAAAAACGTTTTAGATTCCTTAAAGTAAAAGGTTGAGATCATTGTCATCGGCAGCAGCATTGCCAATCTGTGTGAGATGTTTATGCTTTTTTTTTTTTTTAGTTCAGTTAATCCCTTGGAAAGTGTGACCAAATGCTTTTTATACTGTGCTTCCATCTGGTTTTAAAATGCCTACATCTTTTGAAGGAAGACACTCCAGCAGTGGAGCTATACCAAAACCTCAACCTTGTTCAAAGGCATCTCAGTATCATTCTCTAAAGTTTTTGATAAATTATCATCATCAAAATTAACACCATGTTTACATGGAGTTCTGTGCTATATAATAAATTAGCAGGGAGCTATATTTCTAAAAACTTAAGACTTGAGATAGCACACCCAAGGATGGACATTAGAGAAATATGCACTACCAGCCAAACCATGTTTAGTCATAAATATAAACAAAGCAAGGACCTATAGAAAATATTAATATCATACATGATGTGGTATAAGGAGCAGTAGTGGCTATTGCAAGCTTAAATGGAACAACCATTATAACATACACAAAACACACATCACACACACACTTTCCTGGTTTTAGCACTCCATGGAGATCTTCCTTATGGGTGGGTTAAAAGTCTGCTCATGTTTTTTACACCTTTGCCCACCAGGTTGGATCCCAGGAATGCATTTCTCCTTTTTCGTTTTAAAGTTCAATCAGAAAGAACCTCTTTCCAACCAATGAGTATTTAAAGGACTCCTCCTGTGAGCTTGCAAATGGTACCAGGACAGAGGATGCCGATTTTTGCAAAGATAATCATAAAGCCTTCAAGTTAGGGAAACAGAGCTACCTTATCCTAGAGTGACAGCCAATATTTTGCAGAAGATATTAGAGGAAAGTGGGATCTTCCATAGAAATCAATTCATAAAGACATCATCTTCGAAACCTGCATTTGGACAAATTATAAGACAAAAAGTAAAATTTAATAATGAAGACATCGAAGCAAGAAGCAGACACCTAAACATGGATAATAGTGTTTGAGGCAAGATTGCCATGGAACATCCAAGAGGCTCTAGACCAGACCAAAAGAGAGATGGCTCCCTTAGCCCCGCAGCTTAAAGGCTGTCTCTGGGGCCTCTGTGAGAAGGGAATCAGGAATGCTATAAAGCTTAGGGTATACCTTATTAATTGCATGCAGTTAATATTTGAAAATTACATTGGCTCTTACTTCAGAGTATGGGCCTAATCATTCTCATCAAGCCCTTTTATCATCTTCATAAAGTCTTCAGTTAAAAATTAACACAGAGGTAAGGGACTGTCAGTTTTATTATTTGGATTATGTTAAATATGCACCTTCATAATTCAAATAATTGAAATAAAATGGTTTAATTATAAACAAGAAAAAAAAAGAAAAAATCTATAGGAATAAATATAAAGTGATACCAAGGCTGAGAACCCAGTTGGCTACTACAATGCAGTTATGTGGAAAATACCAGGTGAATGGCCCCATGAGAGATGCCTACGTAGGTGGGCCCTACATCCCATGGTACCCAAGTTTTGCTTTTCAGCTTAAACCTCCATACAGACACTGCCATTTGATTTCCTGCTTTATGGGAACTACCTCCCCACGCCCTTGTCTCCTCAACGGCAAGGCTGAGAGATGCCTCTTCCCTTCCCCTGAGTAGTCATCTCTTCAGTCACTTCTATTCCTTATTCCCCCATCCCTGTCCTGACTAAAATCACGTACTCATCTCTGCTTTTATTAGGAGAGTGACTGGTTTGCAATGAATGATCCCTCCTCTTCTACTGGGACTCTGTTCCTTCCTCTTACAGAACCCAAGTAAAGCAATGTCTTAAACATGAAACAAACACACCATCCACTTGGCAAGTATTGCTCATGGGTACTAATGGGAGTTTGGTTACCAAGCTTATCTGGCTCAGCCCTGGGCTTGGTGAACACAAGCTATACAGCCAAAATAGAAATGTGGTAGTAAACAGGACAGGGAAGAGGCATTCTAGATTCTGTGCATAGACACAGGGAAGATCAGAAGTTTGTTTATGCATTTAACAACTGCTTATTAAACTTACACTGTGTCAGGTGCTATGCTAGTCAATGCGGATACACACACACACACACACACAAATGAAAGAGTGCAGATGATAAAGATCTTTAGGAAAGGAATGGGAAGCCCTTGAGATGGAGAAGGGCATCATTATAGCCCAAGCAGAACAATACTTCCTCAATCCATTAAGGATTGGCAAGAGGCCTGATGAACACAGAGATTGAGAGATAGTCCCGGTGAAAATTCTCCACAGCCTTGACCATTGGTTCCTACCCATTTTTTCTGGTGCAATATTCATAGCAATGGAATTCACCACAGGCTATATATCCTCATGGGTATGACCAAGTACAGAAGATAGGGTTAATTATAACAGGAAATCCAAAATAATGGCTTAAACAAAAAGAACCTCTCTATGTCCACCTTGATCTTGATCTCTATCTCTATTTCTAGAGTCCAGGGTTGGAACAAAGCTCCATGGTCATTACTAACCCATCTATCTCTATACCTACCATCCTGGAGTCTGGTTTCTAACCTAAAGTCACTTTGTGGTCCCAAATGGCTGCTGGTGAACCAATCATTACATCCATAGTACAGGCAACAGGAGGAAGAAATCCAAAGCGAGCTGCAAGGCTCCCTTCCCAGTTAAGTCTGCTTCCTTTAAGCAACCTTTCTAGAAGTCTCAGACATTATTTCCCGTTCTATTTCGTTTTGCCAGAACTTAGTCATATTGCCATACTTAGTTGGAGAGGAGGCTGGGCACATTGCCACCACAAAATAGAAGTTTTGCTAGAGGGAAGAGGAGATTGGGGAAGCAGCCAGGTCTGCCTCTGCCATACCAGGGTTACACACCCATTTCCAAAGCACTATCACCAACTCCACCCCTCTCTCTACTCCTCAAGTAGATACATAAATCAAAGAGGAATATTATCATAGGGCTAACCTTGTACCTACATTAGCTGGCTTTTTAAGAATAAACTATTTGCAAACTTTAGGGATTTATGTGCTATTATCCTGACACACCTCAAAATCCACTGTAATTTGCCAAGGTATTGTGACATTATGACTGAAAACTCTGCCTATGTAAAGTAGGTAGCTGTGTTGATGAAAAAATGGATTGAGAAAACGTGAAGGCAAAAGTGACAGGATGGATTCTGCAGAAAGATGACTTACTTTTAGAAAAGATGTGAGAAGTGAAAACATTATTTAGAGGCTTTTTCTAGGAATGTTAGCAATCTGGTTATGGTGGTTGTAATGGAAATACTGCTGGCCTCCTGAGGTATTAACTAAATACTCTTGGCCTCAGGGCCTCTCACAGAACACCAAATGCGGTGTGTGTTAGCTTGGTGGCCCCTACTGGAGCATGCCTCCTGGAATTCATGCTTTTGTGAAGCCCCTTCCCGTGAATCTGGGCTGTCCTGGGACCACTTAAACCAGAAGTGAAACTGTGCCAGTGGTCAACCTACCTTTACGGAGTCCTAGAAGTTTATTTTTGCTTCTCGGATCCTTGAGTTGCCATGTAAGAGGTCTGGCTACTCCACTGGAGAGGCCACATAGAGAAGTTCCACGACTACATGAAGAGAGAGAGAACCCAGTAGTCCCGGCATTCCATGAAAGTACAGACCCCTAAACTCTCCACCAGTCGATTGCAGTCACACGATGGCCACTGGCAAGCCCACTTACACAATCATTAGCAAATAAAATGGTTGCTTTTTTAAGCCACTACATTTTAGAATGGTTTGTTACCCATAGCAATAAATAACTAAAATGTCACTACCCCAAAACATATCTTCAGGCTTATGATGGGACCCCAGCCAATGTGGCCATTACAGCTTGCGCTGCCACTGCTGTGACTGCCAAGACAGCCCCAGCTGGCCTCTGCAACTGCAGCCAAGGGAGTCGGTGCCCTCTGGACCCCTCCAGTCTCCCACCAGTACCACTGCCCCACGTATATCCTTGGAATGTGCTTGCTTTCTTCCAGATATTGTTATGACTCTGGCAGGAGCACACCTTGCCCTGTATCCCCATCCAGTCTCCCAACAGGAACTCGTGCCACCCCTTCCCCAACTTTGGAACATGCACCTCAAGACAGCCAGTCTAATATATGTAATATGTGTGTGTAGAGGCAGGAGGATAGTTCTAACTGCACATGGGTCAAGGCCTGTCCTGGAACCAACGCCAGAAAAATGAGCTCCTGGCATCATCAGTTGGAATCTGCAATGCATTTCCCCATAAAAGCACTGTTGTAGATGATTTTAGGTCTTGTAGTACTACTCAGCTATATTGCCAATTAAATAGACATTTGGGGGCTGGTATGGGAACATAACTACCCTTTACAACCTTATCCTAATGAGAAACAAAATCCAAATAACTGGCTGAAAAATCAACCTTTGCAAGTAACCTGATTATAAGTCAGAAACTCTCATCCTATCTTGAATACGAATTTCACAGTAGATGCTGTAGGGAAAATAAAAGTTTGAGGTTTCTTCCCAAGAACTTACATTTTATTTGGAAGATGAAGAAGACACACAAGAACAAACAAACAGACCAGGCAGTATATGAGCAAGTCTTAAACTGTGTGGGACTGACAATTAAGTGCTTCAGAGTTGCAAAAGCAAGCCCAAAAGTTTCTTTTCCATTGTTTATTTACATTGGCTTCTAGATACCTGTTTTGAGATGTCTTGTGGACTCAAATGTTATTCACAATTGCCCAAGTGCTAGTTCACTGTTAATGGAAAACAGGTGGGCAGGTACAAGAGGCGTGTGGATCCACCTGGCTGTAGAGAATAGGTGAGTTCTGGGGCTTAGGGATTAGCTACAGGAGGGGAATAGCCAGGCGGCTTCGTAGAAACTCAGGTGTCTTTATAGCTGGCCTCAAGAAGAGCCACCAAAGAGGTCCCACTACTGTGCTTCTCAGCTTGTGATCTGGGAACATTTGTATCAGAATCACATTGGGGTGCTTACTAAACATGCTAATTCTTGGACCCCAATCCAGATACAAGGAACCAGACTATCTTGAGGGGGAGGCTTGAAAATCTGCATTATTGATAAACTCCCTGATTGTTGTGCTAATTAAAGTTTGAAAGCTGCTATTCCAAACAAAGCTGTCCGCTGCCCCAGAGATGGAAGAGTCCTGCTAAGATCCCCAGGAGTATTTTCCACTGGGAAGCTATCATTAGTCCAGATTGCTAGCCTTAGCTCCTTACAGGCTCAACTCTTGTAGCCTTTGCTACCTCCAGCCAATTTTCTTGGAGAAAACAAATATGTTCAAAGAGCCAGGCAGGAGAAGGGGGAGGCTTTCATACACTCTCCCACCATTTTTTGGCTCTATTTCCATCCCAGCCTAGTACTGCATATACACTAAAAACATGTCTAAGGCATCTGGACTGAAACCCAGCATCTGTTGTAAGAAAAATGAGATTTTCAAGTGAGGCCTCTTTGGTGTGGGATGGTGCCAAGTGAGATGGGGCCTCCCAGGTAGACTCTATCACATGGAAACTTAAAAACAAGTTTCCCCAGGACTGGAAAATGTGCTCTGAGCAGGATTCCAGAATTCATGTGAGAATATGTTCCACTCTTTGCTTGGGGCTCTTGCCTCAAATGACCGTTATCAGGACCATCCTACTGTCCTACAGGGCACCCGGGCCCTTCACCATCGATGGGCAGGCATCCCAGAGCCAGCGTCACAGCCTGCTGAGCATTGTGTTGGTTTCACCGTTCAGAAGTAATTTTAGAATGAGGCATCCATGCCCATGTAGCTGGGCAACCGTGAGATAGCAACCTGGGGTCGTTGCTCCCTGCTTGCCTACACACACCCCTACCTCAGCAACAATGTGAACACCTGGGAATTTTGTCTCTATCACCCCCAGGAAGGAATGCTGCTGCCCAAGCATGGATGACAAGAGAATCAAACGCTTGGCATCTCCCATTCAGAAGCCTAGGCCTAAGACAAACAAAATATTTGGATAACTATGTAATTAGAATTATTTTCCCTTCCCTCTGACACCATCCCTTACCCTGGACTAGGGAAAGTTATCCCGACTGAGAGAAAGGACAGTCAGAAGGGAAGGGAGATGGCAGTCCAGTGGGTCACCGTGGCGAGGCCTTCCCCACCACTGGGCAGGTCCCAGTCAGGTCTGAGAATCTCAGGAAGGTTCTGGGCCCTAGGCTGTTTGCTCGGATGTCAGAAGTTTGGATGGAACAATATACATCTCGGAATGTCAGCCGGCAAAGAAGGCAGGCAGGACTTAGACTCATTTCTCCCCTCCCCAACACCTTAGAACTACGTCATCAACTGGGACTTAGCTGCAATCCTGGGAAAGGCGATGGGGCTCGAAATGGAAATGAAGTTCAGATAGGTTCAGAAAGGTCACAGAAACTCACCTTTCCCACATGTCCACATTTCTGGCATATTTATTACTAGCTTTCGAAAATTTGTAAACAGCACACAGGTCATGGTAATAAGCACAGTAGGCAAAGTGCTGAGGTTGGAAAAACCTTCATCCTGGCTCCCTTAAGCCTCCATCAGTTAGGAGAACAAACCTGCCCATTTGGTCCTCAAAGGAGTTCAGAGACAGAGCCTGCACAGCCCCCTTAGATTCCTCCTAATTTGACATCTACGGCATGGCCGATTTTCTGGAGCACCGCAGGTGAGGTGAATGTTCCAAAACGCCTCCTCATCTGAAAAGGATGAACAGAACCGTGCTAATATGAATGGGCTTCATCCTACACTCAGGGTGTTTTGATCATTGCCTAAGAAATGGCATAAAAACCTTTAAAAATAGAAAACATTATAAACGTGCCATCAAGTGACTTATTGGACCCTGATGTGGTCATCTTAGGATGCCAAAGCTATCAATCAAAGCCTGGAATTTCCTAAAATTCAATGTTTTGCTAATGATATTTACACTGAGTCTGGGATTCAAACCTGTACATTGTCAAAACATTCTGGCAAGTCATGACGCTCTAAGAACCTTCATGTTTTATCAAAAATATGGTTGGGTTTTCATTTTGAGATTATAAAGTTGTGTATTGCATTTGCACCTTCCTTTTCTCCTTTCTCTGTTTTCCTATTTGTATGTTTCTCAGTCTCACTGTCCACATAATTGTTTTTATTTATTTTTCGAGACAGTCACAGCCCTGTAGCTCAGGCTGGAGTGCAATGGCATCATCTCGGCTCACTGCAACCTCAGCTTCCCTAGTAGCTGTGATTACAGGAGCCTGCCACCACGTCCAGCTAATTTTTGTGTTTTTAGTAGAGACGGGGCTTCACCATGTTGGCCAGGCTGGTCTCGAACCCCTGATTTCATGATCCACCTGCCTCGGCCTCCCAAACTGCTGGGATTACAGGCGTGAGCCACCACACCTGGCCCACTGTCCACATAATTCTTTTTCTCTCCTCCTTATTTACTTTTTTTCATTTTTTCTTCTCCTATTTTACGTTTCCTCCTCACCTTAATAATTCTCTTCTTTAGCCCTCTTTTCCCTTCAGCTTCTCATTTTTAACTCTTCTTCGTTCCCTTATCGTTCTATTACTTCAAATAGTATTAATAGCTTTTTCTGAGTACTTCGTATATGCTATGCTCTCTGATGTGATTTTAGAGGAGGGAAATGAGACTCAAAAACCGAGTGACCTGACCAAGGACACACAGCTGTGAACTGGAGAACTGGGGCTCAGGTGGAAACATCTTCCTCTAGAGCCCATCCGTGCTTTGTCTCCTTCAGTCATGCCTCATTCTACTTCTCGACTTCCTTTACCTCTGGCTTTGGTTATCTCTGGCTGTGTCTCCATCTCCTTCTTCTTACTGATCCCTTACTCCCCAAACCACACGTGCCGAGATCTACCCCTTGCCCAAGTCCATTGTGTAGCTGAGAGGCTCGCGCGCTCTCTCTCTCTCTCTCCCCCCGCCCTTTCTCTCCTATCTCACGCCCATCTGGGGAACATGCTCAAATGTCACCTTTCAGGTCATGCTTTCAATCAAAAGCCTTCCTTTCTTCCCATGCTATGGCAATTCAGAGCCCACGTTTGTTTCGGATAGGTTTTTCGCCGTGGCTTTCTGATGTTTCTTCCCTCTTCTACATATGAGTGTGTGTGTGACAGAGAGAGATACAGTGCACCAGATTCAGTTTTTTTCTGAAAGGCTTCTTTGAGAAAAACAAAAAATCACTACTTTGATGCTTGCTAAGTCTCTCGAAACCGAATGCCCTTAGTGGGCCCTTCCGCTGCCTGGCAGTCGTTCTATTCCCCCGTGGTCCTTGCATATGATTCTCACCCTCAGTTGGTGACCTGGCTTCCTAAACAACCCAGTAAAGAAAAGAAATCCGAGTATAACTCCCTCAGTGGGCTCTCATCTCAGCGTCAAACGCACCCACCACCCTCTGCCTCCTGCTTATAGCGCTCCTAATCCTCCTTCCTGCTTGTTGAGGTGGAAGACGCCCACGCATGCTCCGTAGAGCCGGCCCATCACCTGGCGACTCCTATTTATAGCCGCCCTGCTTAGCGATGTTGCTCTCGTGCGCCTTCCCTTCTGTCTTGAGCTCTCACCTTTGCCGTCTGCACTGGATCAGCTCCAACGTCATGAAGATACACTGTTGTAGCGCTCTTTTTTTATTTTTAAAGGGGGGTCGGGGTGGGGGAGGGAGGAGGGAGAAATAGAAAAGAACAAGAAAGATGAAGGGATAAAGGAAGGGAGGGAGGAAGGGGAGGAAGGGGCAGGGAGGGGAAAAAAAAGCTTTTTTCTTAACTCCTCTTACCTCTCTAGCTTTTATTGATTTCTTTACCTTTGAGGCAAAAACTCCAACAAGTCTTATTTTTGTGGTCTCTAATTTCACCTCTCCACCCCTTGTCTCTCAATCTCCACTCATCAGGCTTGGTCCACCAACAACTCTACCAAAGTTCACCTACAGGTGACACCAACGACTTCCAGGCTGTAGACAATGTGTAAATTTAACGGACAGTTTTCAGGAGCATGTGACCCAGCAGATCAACTCCCCTCTGCTTCGAACATTTTTCTGGCTTGGTTTCTAATACAACATTCTCTGGCTTTCCTCTTCCTTCCTGGCTGACCCTTATCAGATTCTTCCTATCTCCCTAATTTCTATACCAGTGGTTCCCAAAATTTAGTAAGCAAAAGAAACACCTGAAGGGCTTGTTACAACAAGGCGCAGGGCCTCACTCCAGGTGTTTCTGATTTAGTAGGTGTAGGTGGGCCCAAGAATTGCATATCTAACAAGTTCCCAGGTGGTGCTGATGTTGATCATTGGTTGGTATTTTGAGGAGCACTACCTAAACTTTTCTAACGTTATTCAATTCGGTGACATTATGCACTCTCACTGTTTTAAATACATGCTGAAAACTGTATCTTGCATTTCTAGTCAAGTACTGTCCTCTGACCTCTGGAGTCTAATTGACCTCCCTGCTTTGATGGCTAATGGCAACTCAATCTGCTCAACCCTGAGCTCCTAAGAGTCTCTCCCAAAGCCTTACCTCTTCCATGATTTTCCCCTTTCCAATCTATGGCAACTTCAGCCTTTTAATTGCTCAGATCAAAAACCTGGGAGTCATCCAATATTTCTCTTTAGTTTTACACCCCACTTCAATCTTCCAAGTCATTCCAATGAGTTGGGCGCAGTGACTCACGCCTGTAATCCCAGCACTTTGGGAGGCTGAGGCGGGCAGATCACGACGTCAGGAGATCGAGACTATCCTGGCTAACACAGTGAAACTCTGTCTCTACTAAAAATACAAAAAATTAGCCGGGAGTGATGGCAGGCACCTGTAGTCCCAGCTACTCGGGAGGCTGAGGCAGGAGAATGGCGTGAACCCGGGAGGCAGAGCTTGCAGTGAGCTAAGATCACGCCACTGCACTCCAGCCTGGATGACGGAGCGAGACTACGTCTCAAAAAATAACTCGAATGGCTTTAATGTCTTTTACATCTGAAATCCAACCACTTCTCACCATCTCTATTTCTGACACCTTGGTCCACACTAGTATTATCTCTGTGGTAGATTATTATAGTCCTTTCTTAACTGTCTTCTCAGCTTCTGCATTCTCTGATGCAGTCTATTCTTAATAAAGCCGTTGGAATGATCCAGGTGATTCCCAGCCATTTTGCTTCGACAATGTCATCAGATGGTACCCTTGAAATGAGAGGTGCTTCTTGGTGCCACCACTGCTGAAAACATTTGTGTGTCCTTAGGCTTTTGCTCCAACTCTATACAACGTTGACTTTTTTAAAACTTGTAACAAGTGACCATTATATGGATAACATAGCAGGTATATAGACGTACTGAACTTTAAGAAAACCCCAGCAAGGCCGGGCCCGGTGGCTCAAGCCTGTAATCCCAGCACTTAGGGAGGCCGAGACGGGCGGATCACGAGGTCAGGAGATCGAGACCGTCCTGGAAAACACGGTGAAACCCCGTCTCTACTAAAAAATACAAAAAACTAGCCGGGCGAGGTGGCGGCGCCTGTAGTCCCAGCTACTCGGGAGGCTGAGGCAGGAGAATGGCGTGAACCTGGGAGGCGGAGCTTGCAGTGAGCTGAGATCCGGCCACTGCACTCCAGCCTGGGCTACAGAGCGAGACTCCGTCTCAAAAAAAAAAAAAAAAAAAAAAAACCCAGCAAAACGTAACTTCTGTATCACAGTGGTTGGGCTTAAAAATGCAGCAGATCCTCCAACAACTTTGTTTTGTTCAATATCATTTCCTTATGTTGATGAGAAAATAATTCCCAGCTACGGCCACTGTCTGTGTGGAGTTTGCATGTTCTCCCCATGTCTGAGTTTTCTCTGGGTACTGTGGTTTCCATCCACATTCCAAAGCTGAGCCCATGAGGCAAATTAGTGTCTAAATTATCACCATCTGTGTGGTGTGAGTGTGCCCTGAGATGGGATGGTAGTGGTCTGTCCAGGTTAGTTCCCAGCTTGCACCCTGAACTGCCAGGATAGGGTCCTGTCACATGTGACCCCAAACTGAAATAATTAGGTAAATATTTTGTTTTTATTAATCTTATACGTATTAGTCACCTTTATTTCAAAGTTTAAAATTAGAAGTGTTTTGGTTTTTATTTCAAAGTTTGGTGATGTTTCTGTGACCAGAAATATGTCGTAGGAATTTAACTCTTGTTTATATCAATTAACCTATAGTAAAATTGATTTCTGTATGTTTTGCTTAAAGTACCAGTTTCCAAAAACCAGTCAATGACATTGAAGACTTACTGTACCTCCTGTAGGCTGAGTCTTTAAATGAAACCCTTTTACTATCATTGATTTAAACTTACGCTACATAGTTAAGTGTGCACTCTAAGACAGACTGGAGGGTTCAAATCTTTGCTACAACGTTACGTGGTGCAAGTTACTCAAAGCTATAGTAATTTCCTTGTCTGGTTGAGATTGTGGATTAATTTCTATAAAGGACTTAAGACAGTACCTGATATAGAGCAGGTGTCGCTCAACTATAGTTATGGTGGTTATTCAGTTCAGAAAACTACAGAATGACTTGTGTGCAACCTTTTCCATTTGCAGACCAGAATCTATATGTTTGTTTTTGTTTTTTGGGGTTTTTTTTTGTTTGTTTTGGAGTCTCCCTCTGTCGCCCAGGCACCAACTCGGCTCACTGCAACCTCTGCCTCCCTGATTCAAGCTATTCTTCTGCCTCAGCCTCCCAGTAACTGGGACTGCAGGCGTGTGCCACCACACCTGATTGATGTTTTTGGTATTTTTGGTAGAGACGGGGTTTCACCATGTTAGCCAAGATGGTCTCCATCTCCTGACCTCATGATCTACCCGGCTTGGCCTCCCAAGGTGCTGGGATTACAGGCGTGAGCCACCGCGCCCAGCCTAGAATATCTTTGACCTCTCTTAGTCATAAGGGAAATTTTAACTGAACTTAACCATGAAAAGGTCAACTCTCTGAAGAGTGTTTATAGGGACAGTTATTTTTTAATGAATTATTCAGTGGGGAAACAATAGGCCTTCCCTCCCATTAGATACCCTTTCCTATGTATTTTCAAAGGGAAATTCCTGATGTTTCAAGGATCTTCTTTGGCAGCTTCTTTCATGCCTATCCTGATTTCTGGATGTGAAAGATCCTTCTGTCGAGGCAGTCACTTGATACCCTAGATTTCCTGGGCCACATATTTAAAAAGCCTGTGCAAACAGAACCAGAATAGTTGTGACGGTGTGTATCTGTGTGTACCAAGGAGAAATCAAGCTTTCCAAATGAACGTTGCTTAGACAGTGTCTAAGGAGATGTGCTTAGAAAGTGTGTAAACTCATTTTCACAGGCTTATGGGAAAACCTGACTCCTTCAAAGCAGGCCCTCAAAGTGTTGGGGGCTTTGGTGCATAGCTGGTACCTCACCTGGGCTCACCTAGCTTCCAGCAAAAGTTTGACATTTATTACCAAGATGATTCTTTACCCAAAGGATGTTTGTTTGGAGATTAGCAATTTAAAGTCAATTTGCCTAGCAATGCAGAAGAAAGCTGCAGACAAGAACGAGAAGACATAGAAAAGGCTTTGCTGAATCCCATTATTACTAGATCTTCACCTTTTTTTAAGGGTGAGCTGAGCTGGAACTGCCTTTAGCTGCTGACTTGGAAAAACTCACTTTTCTCTACTTAATGTGTGTGTGTGTGTGTGTGTGTGTGTGTGTGCGCGTGTATGTGCGTATGTGTCTTCTCTGGCATTTCCAAGTCATGCTGAAGCAATTGCTGGTACCTCAGTTGACTTGTTGCTAAGTCAGCATGTGGCTACACAGTTCTAGAATTGGTCAAGAGTCCACTTGGAAGTTGAGTCACAACCCTCCTAGGACTGAGGATTCTTGTTATTGCTTGCTCAGACACCAACATATCCACATCCATACACATGACTGGAACATGTTATGTTCTAATCTGTGTAGATCGTCTAGTTAATAACAATGCTAACAGCATATATTAACTCCTGACTGCCTCTGGCATTGTACAAAAAGAGTTCTATGTATTTTTAGGGCTGGCTTCATGGGTGAGTGACCAGTGTAATTATGCAGCGTCCATCCCCAGAAGAGCCTCGCACTTGAAGTTGAATGCTATGCATTTCTTTAAAATCCCCAATTTTATATTTGAATTTGTGTTAAAGTGCCATCCAATGGGACAAAGCAGCATGCATGCACCAGGGTCTAAGAGACTTAGCTCAAACATCATTCAGCCTCCCACTCTTTCTCTGCACCAAACCCTGCCCCCTCTCTGAGCTCCCATACAGCAAACACTGAGGCCCTCTAGCCCCTGACAAGGGACTTAGCACAAGGAGGGTGGGGATCAGGCACAAGTGCCCCATGGTGTCTTGGGGGCATGGTAGCAACTGTCCCCATGCTGGACTGGCAAACCAATGAGCAACAGGTGGCTCTGCTGGGGAGAGTTTCTTACCCACCCCTGATCCATGTACTGAGTCACTTTAAAGAGGTTGCAATCCCTAGGGGATTGCCTCTCTGCCATGGGTTGGACAGAAGGATCATGAGAAGAGGAGCTGCCTGACCCAGTTTCCCTACCTCCAGCTAGTGCCTTGCAAGAGGGAGAGCTCAGCAGCCAGTAGTCCACATGCATGCACCAAGTCACAAGGAGGGGTCCTCAGGTACCTGGGAGAGTGTGTGAGTCTGTGGTCACCTAGCACCAGCAGTATCCCATGCTCAGAACAGCAGAAGAAAAGAAATTTCTTAGTACCTGTAATGACACTTTCTCCTGCTTTTGGAGCAAAGAAGCCTGCATTTTCATTTTGGCTTGAGCGCTGTAAACTGTAGCCAACACTGTGTTTTAATTTAATACAAATCCTGTTTTGATGGAAAGGTCACAAAGCCACAATGATGGAGGGTGGTATTCAAATCCAAACAGACCCACTACGAACCAGTTGGTAACAACCCTCCTACACTGCTCTCAAGTCATGGCCCATTGGATTGTACATGACTCCCCTCAGTTGTCTAACCCTGTCTGTTTGCACAGCCTGAAATGTCTTCTCACTTATGCACACTGTAAAATCTATTCATGTTTAACTTTTAAATGGAGACTGATTAGAAGTAAGCATTTGGCAATATGGGGAAAATAAGGTTGCATTTAAACCATAGGAATAGGTGGGAGAATAATCAAAAAGGGCACTGTGATGTTCAGAAAGCAAGACAGAAAGCTGCTTGGAACTTTTGTGGGTCTTTCACATTGCACCCAAGTGCATTGCCAACTGCCAGCAGTACTGCCTGAGCAGATGAGCAGGTGCAAAATCGTGATCGTGAGGGATGTAATGACAGTCCTATGCCAGCCGTGTTTTTCTCACAAGGTGCCCTATTCATCTGTTAAATAGCTAAGCACTTTTATTAAGCATTTTAGAGATTTTCTAATCTTTTTAAAGCATTTGGATTTTACATCTTTGCACAGATGGTAAGTATGTTGAGTATATGTGGGGAGGGGAGGGTGTAGTGATGAAGCAGAGGAAACTTTACAAAATCGAAAGCAAGAATGAGAAGGTGCAGCAATGGAAGACCAGCTCTTCTGCTCTTGGTCTGCAATCCTACCTTACTAGCAATGATTGCATCTACCACAATCCACCAAGTCACTGGACTAACTACAGGTTTTCCTTACACGTGTGGGTTCCTAACCTTGCAAATACAGTCAGAAACTGAGGTGTGCCATAACGTTTCTTAACAATAGAAGACCCTTGTCCATATGCCAACCTAGAATCTGCTTTCCACGCTTCCTTTTTTCGGTGCTAGGAAGGGGACTGAAGTTCTGAAATTCTCAGTTCTAGCATTGGAAGGTCAAAAGGCTTTGAGATTTTGGTTGGCAAAACTTTATTTTACCCTGTCACTCTGATAATTATCTAATTTATCTATTCTAGATAACTCATAACAGATTCCAAACAAAACTTTGATTTGGAATTGGGTTTGGCTTCAATCAGTGCTCAAAGAAATTAGATTCTTTAGTACATACCTGCTTCACTTCTTCCTCAGTAGAAACAATTTCCAAATTACTGCCAAATGATTTGGTTTCAGAAATATCACTGTTAGGTTATATCATGAGAATCAATGAGCAGCAAATGGGGATCACGTTAGAGATGCTATTTGAGTTAGACATGCACCTATAAGGTAAAACAATTTTAAAAGAAGGCTTTTAGCATTTACTTTGTGCTTAGAAACAAAATTCATACTCCAAAGGGGAAGAAAATTTAAATATGAATTCTCTCTACAATTAGGAAACTTTTAGCATTGTATCTTTCTGAAAAACATGTATTATTTGAAGCCATAAAGAGCTCTAACATCTTGGAAATATGAGACATACAATTAACATGGTGAAAGCCAAGATATTCAAAGGCAACAATAACTAAAACTGAGACAACTGTCAGTACTCACTAATCACATAAATAGAAACACAATTTAAGGCATTACTTCAAGTCACATAAGAATTTTTGTGTAAATTTTAATATTCTATGTAATTACAATGTGACTTAGCAAAGCTATATTTTAACCTGCTTCCAGAAAATTACATTTTGAAACCCAGGAATAAAGTTGTTCCACCTCACCCTAACCTATGTGCTCCTGTAAGGCAAGCAGGAACCTCCCATCCATCTCACTGACCTCACTTTGAACCTAAAAGAGCACCCCATGCTCAAAGACTACTGGACCTTCCTCAAACTGTTAGCTGGGTAGGAGACCCCTTTCCTGCCATGCTATGTATGATAGACCTAGATGAAAGATTTATTGTCTTAACTCAGAACTGGTGCTTGTCTTTGGCAACTTGATTGTGTTTGCAGAGAAGTTTGTGAAACATGGGGCCCTTTCTCTTCCTAAGCCCTCATGGAAAAGTTTCATATTATTGCACTACCAAGAAGTCTTATGGATTCAAAAGCTAGCCGGTGGGGGCTCTTTGCATCCCTCTTGACTGAAGGTAGTGAGTGCCTCTCAGTAGCTTAGGTGCTGAGGGAGGAAAATCGAATCCTATGATCCCCTTCCCTACCTTTATCTTCCCATAATTAAAACTTCAAAGTCTCATATGGTAGGATTAAACTGCGTACTTTCTTGGGGGAGATTTTTAAAAATTACTTACAGGTAAATGGTTTGCAGAAATAGAATGTCATGTATGACTTCAAAAAATATTTTTAAGAGTCTTTCATTTTTTGCCTTTGTCATTGACAGTGTGTGGGATCCTTGACTTTTGATTCACTTCTTAGAAGTTCTGCTCACTTCTGGGTCCTTAGATTGCAGTCTAGCTTCTGTCTGAAGTCAACAATGTCTCTTTTAAAACAACCGTAATAAGTCAAATTTTTTTTCCATGGATGGTGGAGTTGGCCCCGGGGGCCCAAAAAGCAGAGGGCAGTTCTCTTAAAAAGCAAGGCACATCCAGATTTTCCTGGTTGGAGTCCTTCTTTGGAAATTCTGTCTACACTCTGTGTATGCTGGAGGACAATTTACAGCAGTCAGTAAGACAGCCAGAAAAAGTTCAGATTTTCTTTCCTAATATACACAGCATGATCACTTGGATAACTGAAGACTATTTTTTCCTTTGGCCAAACTTGAACACATAAGAAAATAAGTAGAATTTTAAAAAAATCGGTGACCCAAGTCAGCAATGAAAAACAGCTTTCAGGTGGCAGGTTGGCAGGCTGCCTTGTTCCAGGCGCCAAATATGGAGACATTGACCAGGTGGCAGCTGCCAGGCCATTCCCCAAAATGGGACAATCCAAAGAGTACGGTTTGATCTTGGGACCTGATTCTCTTCTCTAAGCTGCAGCACAGGCATAGTCGGGGTGGGCTGCAAGATAGCTTTGGGAACATTATGATTTCACCTTGGAATCTGCTCCATGCCAAACCAACTCGGAGTTGCACCAGCAAAACCAGCCCCAGTTTGCACTTCTTATCACATATTCTCCAAAGTTCTTCTGAATATTAAGCAAAAATTCATAAGACCCTTTTACGTCATGTGCCACTGTCTTTTCCATTGGGCCAGAAAGGGAAGTGTTTCTGTTAAAGTATAATTATGTGAATCAGATCAAATGACACTACTTATCCAAAGGCTATTGTCTCATAAGTTGAAACATCCGGCACACTAATGAGAAACCAGAACTGAAGAGTTTTCAGTACCTAAAAATTGATATTACATGCTTCATGCACTGAAATTTATGAACTGAGATGAGACCCTGTGCCCTTGTTCAGAGCTTATGCTGTAAACATAATTCTACTTGTTTCATTGGTTTGGAATATGAGGACAAAGAAAAGAGAGGAGCTAAAGATAACTAGGCATTAACTGCTAGAATGTAAACTCCATGAGGGCAAAGACTTGCTCTGTTTGTTCACTGCCAAAGTCCCAGGACTTGCATTAGTGTTGGTCACAGAGTGGGTGCTAAGTACTATCTGCTGTTAATTAATGAGAGCAAAGGAAAACATTGGCTTTTAGGGAAAGTCGGCTAGGGAATCATAGAAAAAAGAGGGAGAGGAAGCAGAAAAGAGGGGACTTCATAAAGCACACTAGTCTAACTAAGGGAGCATCAAACAACTCTACTTACTTTGGAAGTGCTTGATAACACCATTGTCTTATAGCTTAGCTGATGGTGGTGATGGCATTTATTATCATAACCCTAAATCAAGACATCAAACTAAGTCAAAATGCATTCACCATCCTCTTTCCAAGGCACAGAAAAATGCAAAATATTTGAGAAGTATTTTCCAAAAATGTTCATAAATGTTTTAAAATTTAAGTTTAAATTTTTACATTCACAATGTAAAATACAACTTGCCCAAAGACAGCAGATATAGCGAATTAAAATTATATCACCAAGGGCACCTATAGTACCTGTTACATCATCAACTTGTATATAGTGAAAAGGGTCACGCCCTCTGACACACCCCTAGTATTTTGTACATGTGGCCCTATGTAATATGGCTGACCTCTAAGAGGTGTGAACAGTGCTGTGTCCTACAAGGGACTGAAGTTTTCTCTGAACATTGCATGTATGGAGCAAGTTCCTGAATTTCTTTGAACCAATGTGGGATATCATATGAAATCAAAAGCCAGAGGTCTAGAAATGGAGGAAATTTCTCAACGTTAAATCATAAGTTGAGCTGGTTTTGGTTTTTTGGTTTGGGCTTTGCTTTCTCTGATGAATGCTAATGATACTTGAAAGAAAATTTTGATAGAAAAATTTTTGTTAAATCTGGTCAGGTGTGGTGGCTCATGCCTGTAATCCCAACACTTTGGGAGGCCAAGGCAGGTGGATCACAAGGTCAGGAGATCGAGACCATCCTGGCTAACATGGTGAAACCCCATCTCTACCAAAAACACAGAAAAATTAGCCAGGTGTGGTGGCGGGTGCCTGTAGTCCCAGCTAGCCTAGTCGGGAGGCTGAGGCAGAATGGTGTGAACTTGGGAGGTGGAGTTTGCAGCGAGCCGAGATCACACCATTGTACTCCAGCTGTCTCAAAAATAAAATATGAATTATTTTGAATCCCTGGAAAGAATAAGCAGAAATTAAAATCTAAAAACCCCCCTAGGTTCTGTCACAGAACACAGAGGGACAAATATGTGTGTATTGTCCTCAGTTTGCCAATGAGTCTTGGTTTACTAACAGTTTAGGGGTATCTCAAAGTCAGTTGCAGGGCAATGTGAGGAGAAGCACAGTACTAAGACATGAGTTTTCACTATATATTTCCTAAAAATATCCTTTGGAAAATCTGAAAAATCAAGCATTTGTCTGAAATTGGAGTGAAAGAATGGGTGAGCCTAGAGGACCCCTGTGGGTGAGTGGAGCAGCCTCTCCAGGCTTCAGTATTTCCATGGTAGGGAGGGGAGAGTGGGGACTAATTGGAAGCCATTTGTCTAGGAACCCAGAATGCTAGAAAAGAAAGTGATTGTGGGCATCTTGGAAGTGGGATCCTGTCCCCTAACAAAGTGGGAGAGAAAGAGAAGGGTCTTGGTGCCAGGACTGTAAGGATGGCTGCAGGGATTGTAGGCCTCTGTTCCCTTACTCTGTCCAGTGCCTTCTTTCCTCAAGGGAAGTGCCTCACACCACTCCATATGGCCCTGGAGGGGGCTGAACTTGGGTTCTTTCTCTTCTAGTTTGAGATTTCCCAGAAGCAAACCCTGAGACAAGGATTTGAGTGCAAGCAGACACTGGGAAGAGAGTGGAGACCTGACAGGACTAGGAAGAAATCCAGTAAACGCTGTGTCTTGAAGCTGGTTACCACTGTGAGCAAGGAGATCAAACCTGCTGGGAAAGCCTGGGGAGCAACAATGTGTAAAGCATGAGGCTGTCACTGGCCCAAATGAGGGGCAAGAAAGTTGGGGTCTTTGTACACCAACTTCCTGGTGGAGGGCTGATCCCAGGCACTTCTGGTCAATCTTGCAAACAGGCCAAGACAGCAGAGCCATTAGGCAAAGAGACACAGGGGCCAATGCTTGAATGTGTGGCAGGTGATCATGAAAAGAGGAAAGGGTAGGGGATGATGATGGAGTACTGACAGCATCTGCTCCACCCACTCTCTTCCCCTGCTAGACGCTGGGTCCACCAGAGCACAGGCGGATTGGGCTGGCTTGGGCACATGACCCATGCAGTGCCAATGCAAGTCCTCTGGTTTCTGTGCATGAAAAGATGCTGTCTCACCACTGTGGTTGCTGAGTGAGACCATGTCAGCCTAGAGTTGCTGCTTATGCACCTTCCTTGGTCCCATTGGGGAGCTCAGTTGCAGGAGGAAAGAATGAGGCCAACAGACAAAAGAAAGATGGATAAACGAGAGGAAGAGAAGACAAATCACTACATTATTTTCATCTGAACCCTTGAATCCAGCTTTACCTGAAGCCACCTTCACATCTGGGTATCCTAAACATGAACCAATACATCCCTTTTGTCTTTTTGCTTAAGCTGGTTGTTATTGGTTACCAAAAGAGTTTGGCCTAATATAGGGATGAGTGTCTTTTGCCTTTTTCACCTACAACACACACAGAGGGGGAGTCTTGGTATATCACTGAATTACATACCTGGTAGAAAGCTGAGCCAGCTACCTCTAATCATGTCATCTGAGAGTGGTTAGTGTATCCTGAATTGAAAACGGATGGGCGGGGGGTACAGGGACACTGCACTGTGACAATGAGTCCCCCAAGAAAGTTAAAGGATGCCCTGGAGAGGAATTGAGAGAACACCAGATTCCATTCTGAGTCAAAGCAGAAAAAATTAGGGATTATATTCAATTCCCTGATTGTTGAGAGGACAGAACTGACATGGCCAGTAGGAAGGAATTCAGGAAGAGTAGAGCAAGGCCTTGAATCAGGCAGAAAGGGGGCAGGGCAGGAAGAACTGGGGTGCACCTTGCAGGGGGAGCGCTTTTGCAGGACATGGAGATTCAGGCATAGGACAGCCAAGAGGCTACCCAGGGCCACAGCCCCAGAGACTAGCTGGGCATTCAAGGTAATCAGCACAGAGTTTGTGGCCGATTCTCTGTAGGTGTTGCTGTGCTTATTGGTGGACCACCAGAGTGCAAGGTGGCAGAGGATACCAACAGTATGAGCAGCTTCGGCAGAGCCCTGGACACAGGCTGCAACAGAGGTGAACACAGGAAGGGGTCAGGGTGCACTGGTGAGACAAAGCCAGTTCTTACCACCTCCCAAAAGCCAATTTTTAAGTTTTCAGAAATTCTGAGAATGTCTGAAATTTTCTGTAACACAGTAATTACTATAATCAAACAGTTAAGTCATATTAAGAACAAAGCTCAAATACTTAAAACTCCTAATTATTTGACTATTCTCTATAGTCTTGAGGTTATTTCCTTTGTATCTGCATGGCAAAAATACTATATAACTGTGTGTGCTACTGCTCATCTCTTAACTCTGTTTAGTGGCATTGTTATTGGTGGCTTGCCAAGATAAGAGTAGAGATTTTATTAGACATTAATAAGGGCTTAATTTATTGTTGATTGTTTAACATTTTTCCTCACATCCCTAATTCTAATGTGAGTTGAAGCTTTAAAAGCATGTTATGTCTGTAGTTGTTAACATTGTGGATGGCACAAAACACTGGCAGAATACTCTTCCAGTATTGGAAAGCCGTAATCAGATTCATCCAGCAAAGAGAGCACATCTCAAATCTAGTGGTGTGCTGGTAAATGGTTTACAATCGGCTCTCCCAAGAAAAAAATATGTGCATATGTACATAACTTTAAATTTTACTGGTGTAAAGGATATGTAGCTCAGTTTAAGAAAAAAAAAAACTTAATTCCATAAAGTCAATGCATTCTCACAGATTGCATTTTGCTTTTTATGAACTCATATCTTTATTCAACCTACAATATAATTATGTAACTATGCAAGTATGGTTTCTACATGAATATTGACCCTATTCTTCTCTTAGGTTGAGTATGATGAAAGTAAAACAACAAAGACATGTTTCAATACCACTAGATTTGGGATACAATACTCGTCTCTATCCAGTGTTCCCAGAGGGGTAGCAAAAGAAAGTCTGCTCAAAAAAGGAGCTTCATTTCTGCCCAGCAAGGAGTGAATGTCTTTGTAGAGTAGGAACAGTTACTTACAACAAGTATATGAAGACCGTGATAGGTGACAGACCCCAGCAGCTGCAAGAACTGCAGCGAAGGTTAGCCTCCCACCCCACACCTTACATTTGCACATTCCCCTCCCTCGGATTTTTCTTTTGTGATTTTAATTCAAGTCACATGTGTAACTTGAGAACCTATAAATTACAAAGGGTCTTTCAAACAAAGTCGGGTATGTAAATATAAAATATAACATTAAATCCCCATCATTAATATTGAAGAGTAAGTCAATATTTGATAAAAATCGCCTCAGGGGAATGTGCCTTCCTGCCTGATTTTTATGCCTTGCAGACTTATTCAATTATTATTTAATTACCTGGTTAAATGTCATGGCTTACAAAGCAGGGATTATATTAATAATAGCATGAGGTTTATTTTAAACCAGCCCAACATTCGATAGAGCTGATTTTGTTTTACCCTCTCACAGAGCACAGAATTCACATTAGTCTTCTGCACCTGGTTTGGAGTGAATTGATTCTATTTAAGCTTTTTTCCCCCTCCTGCTCCCTCTTAAAAAATCTTCCTCCTGTATTTGTCATATTTTTCCAGTCTTTCAGCTATTCTCCACCCCACCTCTTCTTCTGCCCTCTGGGAGTCTTAATTCCACAGTAAATCAAATACCTTAACAAAGGATTGTGTCTGAAACCCAGAAATAGAAAATAGATGCCGGGTCACAGAGAACAATCTAGTTTCAAAAGAAGGTGCTGTACCACGCGGGGCAGCTTTCCAGCCAGCACCTTCTGACTGAATGGTTTGCTGTTGAATTCATCGCTATAAAGTTGCTATAGCAACCGCTCTATCAGAAGGATTTGTTGGCACCTAGATGGACTTTATTTCTCTGACACTCGAAGAGGAGGATGAAGACAACATTTAATGAGAGGGACTGAGTGACATTAAATCACTCTCCTTTCAGCTTTGTCATATTGGACCAACATTTGTGATATTTTGAGCATGGCCTTTTGTCAGCCCAAGAGCAGCAGAGGTGCTCTCTGGAGGGGAGTGAAGATGGGGAGAGGGAGCAGACCCGGGAGGGTTGGATGAGGCTGGGAGAACAGCTGAAACGTGGTGGACCACGCCGGCCTTTTGTTCTCCACCATCTGTGTGCTGTGGTTTTGGGAGTGGAGCCAAAGCTCCGTTACCTGTATTGTGCTCCTCGGAGCTGGGGCGCCGCCGTGGTCCTGCCTCAGATGCAGGGGCCTCTCATACAATGACAAGGCCATCATAGCCTGGCAAATAAACTATTTGAACATTTGGCTTTATGAATATTGAGCAAAATTCTTCAAATAAATTATGAAAATGACTCTAAGTGAACAGACATCTGAATCCCATCGCAAGCCTAGGGCCACTGATTTGTAATGCTAAGTATGATAATAGTTATATAAATGGGGAATACTTTTCAAAATGACTGAGCTTCAAAACACTGCTGCACTAAAAGGGATACTACTTCTAGAGAAGAAATGGTCTGAGTAAATTCGAAAGAAAAAAGAAATAAATGGGTAATAAATGATTGCTCTTAAGAACATTAATGCCTAGGATGTCTAACTATATGGCTGAATAGAATATATGCAAAACATATAGTGCCTTTTCAGATATTGAAAATAAAAATCAAATTATGTAGCCTTGAAAAATTAATTTACGAAGCATCATATAGCCAGCCTTTCAGAAGGTCAGTTTGGCAATTTATCAAAACCTTTGAAATTGTGAATAATCTTTGACTAAGCAGTTTCACCTCTAGTAATTTGTCTTAAGGTAATAATTGACATATGCAAAGTCTTAGCAATAAGAAAGTTAATCACAGTGTATAATTAGCCTTCAGAAAAGCTCTAAATGTAAACCATAGGGAACTATTTAAAATTATGGAATATGCATGTACCAGAGTACTTTGTAATCATTAAAATGATGGCAGAAGTATATTTGATAAAATGGAAACAATAACAGTACTGAAGGGAAAAAAGCAGATTTCTATGGAAAACATATATGGCTAATTCCATTTTTAAAGAGTATACATTTAAAAACCAATTGAGATTCAATAAAATACTAATGGCCATTATCTGCATGGAGTGGAATTATAGATGATTTCATTTTCTTTATACTTATATTTTCTGGGTTTTCAACAATGTTTTCCTGCTGTGTCAAAATGTTGTAAAAGTATTGTACAAAGGAAATATACTCTTTACACATTTCTATTAATCACTTGGATAAGAATTACATAAGTTTAGACCGAGAAGGAAAATCCTGGCCAGATACTCCAGCTTCATATGTCCTGATAAGCTCACATCTACTCTGGGAATTAATGGACACAGATGTCCAGGTTTTCTTAAATGCGGGCAGATGTGGTATCAAACCCCTATACTGGCAAGTCTTGGTTCTGAGATCCATAGTTCAACAACTCCCCTGTTTTCTGGGAGAACCAGATTACTAGAATCCGTGACACAGGATGGCAAGAATAAGGAGAAATGAAGGTAGTTCTGTAAACAGCAGAAAGTGTTATAAATGTAATGAAATCATGAAATAAGACTGGTTTTATAGCCGTCCTGTAGAAAACAGCCTCTCCAATGTATACTCCTATCCAATACGGTACAGAAATAGCCCAGTGAAGCTAGGCAGAGCCTCACCTTTGGGCAGGAAGGACTACCTGGGGATGATAACCCTTACCTTCTTTCTGGCCATCCCCAGGAGGCAGGACTATTAGGACTCTGGTCCCCTTCTCTCATGTCTCTCCCACCCCAGCTTAGGCAGTCATTGGCAATCAATCAATCAACTGGAGTTTGCATTTAAACTGGGACCCAGTATCATTACAAAGGACCATACTCTTAATCTTCCTCCATTGCTCTGCACTATGAAAATACAAGAACCTGGAACACCTTTACAAATCAGGTATTTTAGAACTCAAAAGGCAGTGCATTTATTGCATTCATTGTTCTAGGAATAAAAAATCATGTAATAGATTTATCTTGTCATAACCCCTGAAAAAGGAATATATAAGAAGCATTTATAGTGGTTCCTATACTTTGTTACATGTGCTTATATTAACCTTGGCAACACTTGAATAAACTTATTACATTAATAGAGTTACATGAATTTGATTTTAGAAAAATAATCTATCCTTGGAAGGGAAGTGTCATCACCTCCATGTAAACAATATTCCTCTGCACACAATGCCCTTTATTTTGGCAACGTGTCTTTCCTGCCATCTGCCTCGGGAAGCACTTGCCAGAGTTGCAATAATAATTGAGTTACAGAGGGAATTAGGTGTAATGGAGGGGAAGGAAATTGATTGCTTAATTTTTATTAACAGAAAGAGAAAATTGCGGCGCCCTGCCGTGAACCAAAATGAAACAAAGAGGAAAGATACAGAGAGATGACTCCAGGTGGCAGGAATGTTCCTGCACAAACAGGAGCAATCCTGCGGGGAGGGTGAGAAGAGGCCAATGCTAACCTGGCTGAAAGAGGCAACTGGAAGGGGAAGCAAGGGGGATAAGTAGCCCTGGCTGAGCTGATGTGGCTTTGCACACTGAAGGAAGGACACTGACACTTGGAGACCATTCACTTCTGCTGGGAGGAGTAGTTGAGCTCTTACTGCATTCTGCCTGTCTGAAGTTCAGGGACCATATCTTTGCCAGGCTGGGGCATGTGTGCATGAGTGTATACATTGAGCGACTTGAGTTTTGCCCTCCCTGAATGTGACAGTGCCACTGAGGGAACTGAACAACTATAAAGCCCTAGATGGATTAATGGAGGTCGTTCGGACTTCACCAGAAATAGACTGCATCCTCTGGGCAATTGTCCTGGCCAGTGAATAGCACAGGCTGCTGGAGCTGAGTTGGACCCCCTTCTGATCCTGGAGGGAGCCCCACTCCACCTTCCTATGAAGTCAGTTTCCTTCCTCTCAGGGTAGCTGCTGGCTCCGATAACCTGCGTGTGCCTCCCTGGAACTTGCTGTAAGCTGGATATCAGTTTCACATGTTTGGTCTGCGGGACGTAGCAAGGAAGTGGACCTCCTGGATATCGGGTGAGAGGAGCAATTGGCTTGGGGAGAGAGGCTCAGATGGTATCACAGGATCATTCAGTGTACTTAAGCCTATGCCACACTGTCAACTGCACACAGAATGTGGCTGTGTTTGGTCCTCTGTGAGATGCACAGGCTTGAGTGTGGAGAGAACTGAGGCAGTGCCTCCAGCCCCTAAGGATTCCAGTCCCCTGAGCTCCCTCCTGGCAGACACGATTCTGGGTAGCAAATTCCTGGGCTTTTCGACTGAGAGCTATATAAGCAGATTCTCAACACAATTGTGAACAGACATGTTTGCTAAAGAAAAGGCCGTAAATCACAATTTGCCTCCCACAGGAGAAAAACAGGAAAGAAGCATACAGCTGTATTCTGTATTTACTAATGAGGATAATTTGTGTATGTTTAAATTATAACTTGGGGGAGAATCTGATAAAGTGGAGCCCAGCAATGCAGCAAGGTAGATAATATCTATAAAATGGGGTAGGAGGAAGTTATACAAATTGGACACATGCATGTGATACACTAATAGATAAAAGTAATGCTTTCGAAGTCTAAATACGTGAAAATCTTCACGATATGAAAGTTAAGAGGATTTAAACTGCTAGCATACAGTATATGAACCCAGTTAGACTAAGTGAAACAAAGATAAACATAGGTGGGAAAAATAAACAATATTAACACAGGCTAAGTGTGGATGATGGGATTATGAATTTTGTTTTCCTCCATGCATTTCTGATAATCCAATTTTTCTAAAAAGATCATGTGTTAAGGGTCAGCAAATGTTTAATGCCATTAGGTCAGAAATTTTTTATTACCAATTTTTGGAAAGGTGTAAAGAGCAATGAAAAAATTTTTACTAGATTGCAATAGTTTCGAATCTGTAGTTCTGTTTCACATAGTTACCTGTATGATTCAGATATGATTAGGCTTCCTGGGGCCTCCGTTTATACTGTTCTTCCTTGTACTCTGTGACTATCAAGTTCTCCAGTTTAGTCTGTTTCTTTTGGTTTTCTGAACATAATCAGGTATGCAACTGGATATTTTCCAAAGACTAATGACCTTTTGAACATCATTTATTTAGGTAGTTCTTACTTACAAACCATGCCATGACTTAAAATATGTAGTTTAAAATGCTGGCCATTCAAGGTTGCCTTCAGCTAAGCCTTCCCTGAAATGTTTACTGTAGAGAACAACATTGAATTTGTGGTTTTATAGAGTTTTACCTCAAAATGTAATCTACAGACCCCAAGATTCCCATCTTCCAACTGTGTCATGAAATTTGAGTGATCTAGGCCATTAATTATACTGTTCCTAATTGTCTCAAAGACTTCTGATTGTAATGTAGACTTCTCTGTGGGGCACAGACCAAGATTCTTGGCCTCCAGAAGACATTGTGCTCCCACGAGTTTTTAGTAGTATCTCATGGCATGAGCGGACCCATATCCTTTCCCACCTAAGCTTCTCAATGTGGACAGTAGTTATGTGAAGTAAAATTGGCATCATAGGCTTCCTAGGACTCACTGACTTTACCTGCTAACTCAAAGCATCCACAAATGTCCCCCAGTTAAGTCCAGCTTAATCCAGGACAGAGGTGATCATTCTCAAGTCCTAATTACTCAGCACCTAGGGTGACACTTCATCAAAAACTTTTTTAAAGTCAAGATATATGACTACTCATAGTACCACAAAATGGAAACCCCCATGTGCATCAGCTGAAGAATGGATAAATAAAAATTACCATTTTCACACAAACAGCAAGGAGACTGATAGCAAGGAGAATGAATGATCTACAGCTCTATGCAATACCTTGGATGCCTTCCACAAACATGATACTGTGTGGAGAAATCAGAAGAACACATGGGTATTAGCTTACTTATATATTATAGTGTACTTATAAAGCACAAAAACAACCAAAGCTAATTATGGTGATGGAAGTCAGGATAGTGATCATTTTTGTGGATGGGAAGCAAAGAGGGACTTCTGGGTAGTGTTAATGTTTTGTTTCTCAGGCTGGGTGCTGGTTAGTACAAGTGTGTTCAATTTGTGGAAAAAAAGTCCTCAAGCTCCATACTTAGAATATATGTACTTTATTATATACACACATGTATATTAAATATATACAACATGCAATAATCTAAGATTGGGAAGTGGAGGTTGGACCAGAGCAGGTGCCACAAATCTGGTTCTTCCATAGAACACTTGGCTCCAACTCTGTAGGGTTTCCCAGCAGCTTTCCCTTGGCGACCATTTTGGATGATGGAGCATTTTCTACCAAAGAGCAGAAGCTTCCCTTGCAGGCCTCTTTCATTCTCCAGCACTGGGCAGGGCTCGCCACCCTCAGATTACGTCAAACAGGAGTTTGGTGAGCACTTTCAGAGACAACTGCCTGAGTAAGTGGACGAACGCAGCAGAGGGCACTGATTGTCTATACAACAAGACTCCCTGTGGTTTCCTGGGCTACAGAGGCTTGCTGCCCTGTAAGCATCAGCCCCTGTCATTGGTACCTTCCCTCTTGGCTTTGGAGCTAGACTCAGCCTAATTTAAATTCCAGTTTTTCTACTTACAAGCTTTGTGGCCCCAAGAAGATCATTTACTCTAGGCCCAATATCTCTAAGATGGTGATAATATTATTAGGAGTGCTTGGCCCACGAGGTGCTCAATCTACACGATGCTCAAACCAATAGTAGCTCTTAGTACTATTATCCCCATTCCCTTTCCCCATCAGAAAGTGATCTTTCTGGCCTGAAGAGCCAAGTATATGGTCTCACAGAAAAGCGGGCTGTCAGGAGGTCAGGGAAATTAGAATGTACCTTCCTTTTCTGCAGTGAGCTATGAGGGAAAATGACCCAGGCTCTAAAATCTAAAGAATGATCCCAGGACTTCTCCCCAGAAACCCAAAGCCAAAGCCCAGGGAAAGTAGTATTTTGGGACAATGGATACAGACTTGCGAGTCACTGGCTTCCTTGGGCTTCTCCCTTATGCGATAGACTCATGAGAAAGAGCGGCATGTTACCATGAGCGACTCTGAGAGACAACCACAGGCATTGTCTGTCAGGGTGCACATATCTATGCTGAGGAGGGTAGCACTGAGCCCCCGACATTCTCGGAGAACAGTTGAGTAATTATACTACAGTTAGATGCAACCGAAGCCAGCTGTACATTTGCCTGGGAGGAGAATGGAGAGAGGCCTTTGCAGAAAGGAGATCTTGGAGCCGAATGCTGGGCCAGACAGCCATGCCATGAGCTCACTGTCTTTGGCAACCCATAGAAACAGGGTTCCAAAAACAGCAGCTGCCAGGAAGCTCTGCAGGAAGCAGCACCACCCACAGCATCAGGAAAAAGCCAAGGGGGTCAGGGTGGGCCCAGGGCAGGATCCTCAGCCTTGGTGCAGTCAGGACACCCTCTGATCACTTGCCTTGTGCTTCCTTTGGGTCTGAAGATGCCCAGAGCAGCGCTTGACTGTAACTTGCAGAAGGAGCAAAACTTGCTTCATATTACTTAATTATGAAGCAGAAAGTGCTAACATTAAAATCTCTTCTACTTTAATAAGATACTAGGGTCATTAATAGTAATCTCCCTTCTCCAAAATCTTGAATACATGAAGTGATTGCATTGGAAGGGGACTTGAGGATTGCTCACATCTGATCTTGCATTGTATAGATGTGGGAATGAAAATGTGATTAATTGCACCCAGTTGAATAGCAGAGAGGGCGGCAGGAAAGGGACTCAAATCCAAAGTGATTACTGGTCAAGTTTATACTCTATAATCCCCCACTGCCTCTTTCTCACTTAGCAAATAAAACACCTACAATTAAGTCATCAATTTCAGGGATAAAATGTCCTCAGCGCAAATGGGACCTCCAACCATGGTGGGCTAAGGGAGAAACAGAGCTGGCTCAACCAGTCCCTTTCCGTCCCAGTTGGGGCACATTATTTTACCTCTTGGTGCCTCCACTCAAAAGCAAATATGCCCTTCAACCACAGAGGAATAACTCGAGGATTAATAAGCTAATGCAGAGGGCGATGAACACTGCTTCATGGTGTGTGGCTTTGTAAGTGAGCTAAATCAACATCAGCAGGCACTGCAACCACGGAACATGAACCCTGATGAGATAATTTCCTTCTTCACCAAGAAGGCCCTCCAACCTAATGAAAAGCTATAGATCCCTCCTGGAGACAGCACAGTCCGCAAAAATGCTATAGCACTTATGAAATTTGTAGTGACTCTGTACACATTTACTAAGAACATTCCTTCTCCCCACCCTACCCCATTATTCAGAATAACATGGCATATTTATTAAGCCCTATTATGTGTCAGGCACTCTCCTAAGGGATTTACCTGCATTTTCTCATCTAATCCTCCCCAAAGTCCTGTTAGGGAGGTAGTATTTTTATTGCCATTATACAAATAACAAAACGGAGGAAGTGTAAGCAACTTCCCCAGATAAGAGTTGCTAAGTGGTGGCACCTGAATGTGAGCTCAGGTTAAGCCTGAGCTCCCAACCAGGACATTCTACTGCTTGCTGTCCCATCCCCTTTCAGCACCATCAGTTATTCTCCTTATCAGGGTAACGACCACCAGCTAGAAAAGTGGAGGCCTCAAATCCAACAGCAGGGGTTTGAAGATGGCCTTCATGTTTTCACATTTTTTAAAAGCTGAATGGAAGGGCAAGAGGGAAGATAAACTTAACAAAATATTGATAACACAAGTACATGGGAGGACAGTGCAAAGGAATAGCTCAGGAGTTTTGAAATTCATATCCTGTTTAGAACCAATATACTTCAAGCATATTTCATGGTATTAAAGTCATAGAACATAAAATTCAATCACTCTTGTGGACAATTGGATGAAATGAACACAAACACAGCATATTCCCTGAACAAACATTCCCCACATGGTGTGGTTCCTGTGGAAACAATAAAAATAATCCAATTTAGTTATGCACAGTTCGCCTTCCCCTGCCTGTTATTAGTGCTTCTACAATGAGGGAAGTAGGGAAAGGAAACTAATAAACTGCCAACATAGAACCACATCTGGTCCCCTGTGAGGACCAATTCTCTCTCTCATCTACAATTTCTAACTGTATCTCTTATTATAGATATCTAACTTCCCTTAATCTACTGAGGTCCCTCACCACTAATCCTGTGATTCATTTCCATTCCATAGCCTAGTGCATAAAATAGATGCTTAAAAAGATATTTGCTGATTGATCTGGCCTGTTTTTGTTTAGCATTTGTGAATTCATAAGAGGACTCTTGGTCCAGGAAAAATGGCAGAAGCTCAAAGCTGAAAACTAGAGGTTCTAAGTGAATGTCCTACATTCTAGTGAGAGGTAGGCATCTCCCTGCAGGTTTTACCAACAGCTGACAGGGCAACTCCTGTTAACACCAGTCAAGAATCCCTACCCGGGCCATAAAACAGACTGGGAAGAGAAAGAGAGTTTGCTGGAAACCTACATTTTATGGGGCATGAGTGTTTAACAGGGGGAATGAATTTCTTTCCTTAAGTGGGGAGTAGGAGAGCACCAAGAGAATCATTTTTAGAGACTTTGGTGTACCTACGGGAAGGGGTCGCTGGCATTTCATATCCCACATGGGACATTTGCTTACTGAGGAGTTGGATGCCCCACCTTTGTGAAATCATAACAGGACAAAAAGACTTGGAGAGAGATGCCAGGTGGGAGGAGGAGGGGGCATTGGTGAAGCTCTCTACCCTCCTGTCATGCGAGGTTCCTGGGGGTCTCAGGGGCACACAGCAGAAGGGAGCTGGACTTGACCTGTATTGTCAGTCTCTTACCTAAGAGGATTGCCTGCTGTCCAGGGCATTCCAGCAGCAAAGAGCTAATGAGAAGACCAGTTGTGCTGAGAGCTAAAAGTGGCCAAGCTGGAGCTAGGTCTTACACGTCACAAAAAGGCCTCCCAGTCTTCTGTAGAACTCACTGTGCAACTCCATCACAGAGCCAGCCTCTAGACACTGGCCATGGAGACAACTGTGACAAACCAGTTCTTCCATTTCTACCCCAACTGGGATGCATTGCAATTCAGTTCTGATGCACATCACCTGGAGTTGGTATCAGAATCTACAGGTTTGAGGATATGGTCCCCAATAAGACTTCTTTCACTTCAGATGTCAGCTGCACGTGGGGTCCCCAGGCCACTCACATTTTTTATCCACTAGTTACAAATAGGTTCTCACAACTCCCTTAGGTTTAATAACTTACTAGAATGTCTCACATAACTAAAGGGCTGTACTTACCATTACAGTCTTATTAGAAAGGATACATATAGGGCAAATTCCGAGAGAAAGTGTAGTCGGGACATATCACCCTCCAGGTACATGATGATACTCTAGCTATAGCTATTTATGTCAGGCACATTAATGTGTGTTTACCAATTAGGAAGCTCCACTAAGCATCAGTGTCCAGATTTCCTATTGGAGTTTCATTACTAGACACAATTGCTTAAGTCATTGACCAAGTGATTTAACTGAATCTCCACCTCCTCTCACCTTCCTGGAGGTCAGGTGGTCTAAAGTTCCATTTCTGTAGCAATGTGGTTGGTCTCTCTGGTGACCAGATCTCTTATCCCAAAGCTATCTGGGGACCCATCAGTCACCTCATTAGCATAACAGATATTTCTATCACTCAGGAAATTCCAAGGATTTGTGAAACTGCCAGGAAGTGGGGACAAAGAGAAATATTTCCCATTATACCACACGAGTTGTAGCCAGAAAATTGCCACACCAACCAGAGATGACTGTGACCTTACATAACTAATTAGCAAGACTTTTCAAAAAAACTCCTTCCCTGCCCCCAAACTAGAACCAGAACTAGACAAGGGAGAAGAGGGTGGTCTGTAAATGGGTGCATCTCCATTCTAAGGGTCTTAAGCCATAGGTCTAGTCTGGACTGGAAGAGGGAATGAGCTCTGAATTGGAGACTGATATTTAAACTGAGCCCAACTACATTTCAATAGCGGAAAAAGACCCAAAAGTTATGAGATGTTTTTCCCCACCACATTATTAAGTGATAGGAAAGTAGGATTTGACCGCATCGTTGAGAGCAGGGGCTAGAAAGGTAAAACGGCTTCACGTTTAAACCATACTCAGTTTAACACTCACTAATAGCCATTTATAGCTGCTAGGATGGCTAACATAAAAAAGATGGAAAACATCAAGTGTTGGCAAGGATGAGGAACTGCCAGAACTCTCATACACTTCTGGAGAGTGCAAATTGCTGCAATCACTTTGAAAATACTTTTGGCAGCATCTGTAAAAGCTGAAGATATGCATACCACATGACCCAGCCATTCCACCTGTATGGATGTACCCAACAGATACCCATTCATATGTTTATTCAGAAGACATGTACTACAATACTCATAGCAACACTATCAATAACCACCCCCAATTAAAGAGAATCCAAATGACCATCAGTAGTAGAATGGATAAAGGATAAACTGTGGCATGTTCGTAAATGGAATACTACACAGCAATGAGAATAATCCAAGGCTACATGCGACAATGTGAATGCATCCCATGAACATAATATTGAGACAGAGAACTCCAGTCACCAAAGAGTACCTGCTAATAGGCAAAACGTATCTATGTTGTTGGAGACAGGATAGTGACCTGAAAGGTGGGAGTTAGCAAAAAGGAAAGGAATAGGATAGAGGCTTCTGGAGGGTTGGGTGCTGGACACCGGGGTGAGTTCCATCTGTAAAAGTGATTTTTACACTTTTCCGTACATAAATAATAACAATTGTTTTTAAAAGGAAAGAAAAACTAAAAGAGGAAGTTGCTGAGAAGACATTTTCTACTGGATCTGAAGCAGGAGATCTCTGGGGAGTCTGCAGTAGCTCCAGGGACTTGCTACTCCCTTCATTTCTTTCACAGGTACTGCATGACCTTCCTCATAAAAGCCTTTGAGTATCTGCATCTTTCTCCTTTCACTTCTCCTTAGCCTATTTCTTGAGCACTTGGTAGCCCCAATTTTTTAGGGGGTCTTAGTTCATTTATCTTGGCTAATTGCCAATGTTTCTAGAAACAGTTTCTTGTTGGTCATTATGGATCAGGACACTGCTTATCAAAGGCAGGGTCTCTAAGGATGAGGCAGTTTCAGCTTAAAAGGGGATGTTGGGTATGGCAATCCTTACAAAGCAGTCTCTAGTGTGCCCAATATACTTGCCCACCTCACAGGGTGATGTAAGTTTCTAAGAATATCATGGATGGAAATAAAGGCTAGCAGTTGTACTTTTCTATATTCACTGATGGAAAAATTAGACTTATGCAAAATTTCTACATAGTCAGTGAATCTTTATATATTGTCTGTTGAGAGACGATCATTAGTCTGTTGTGTTTCTGAACATCTTGTAGGCAGAAGAATTGGCAACTTTTTTAATGGACTATTTCAAGGATGACGGTATAGCAATCAAGCCCTGAGGATACAGTGTTCCCTCTGGAGCAAGGGGCAGAGTTGTTTGTAGCCCACTATGAGGACTCAAGTTTCCTTCCTTCAAGAGGAATCTTGACAATTCCTCTCCTGAAAAACAATTTACTGCATGTGCACGTGTCACCTGGCCCTCATTACCTCACCCCTGTGGGGCTTAGGGAACTGACACAGGAAAATTATACTCAAGCTATAGCTATTTATAGAAGCAACAAAATGTCTTTTGTCTCTGAACCAGGAGTCTTACGTCCTCTGGCAGCATCCATGAAACTGTGGCAGGCTAAATTATCATTTTGCAAGTTGGGTAAAATCTCAGATCCTTTATCATTCTTGATATCATCATCATGCTTCCATGTGCATACATTGGAAAAATAATGCATCTGTCTATAGATAACATTGGCAGGGCAGGGGGAATTGCAAAAACCCACTTACAGCATTCTTTCCTTTGGCCTGGATATAACCATATATTTTATATTTTCTCTGTGCATCCAGTACTTTAAACTTTTTCAGTGTCAATTACTTTCATCAGCTTACCCTCAGGTGAGACCTGCGCAACCGTGCTACAATCCACTCCACTGTACCTTTTGTACAGCATCTGCCAGGGCAGCCAACATTGTTCATATGTCCTCAGCTGATCATTCACCATACATCTCTAATCTTTCTGCAGAGCTCCACCAACTGCTGCTCTGCTGTAACTTTGATTCTTTTTTCATTAACATTGTGCAATTTGTCTTTTTGTCATCTCAATTTACTGGTTTGTCCCTTTCTCTAATCTGTGAAACGTAAGCTATATTTAACCTTACCTTTCAGTGCCCAGGCTTCTCTTTACAGCTTCTCTGTAGAGGGGCTCATTGGGTGCTTTTCCCAGATAATGTAATGTTATTTGGAATGACACCTATGGGCCTTCTATAGGTGTCACTTAATTCTCCACTCCCGTTGACAAGAGATCTCTGATTTCTTGCTGATCAGTTTTAACATTGTGGTCATGTATTCTTATTTCCTTATGAGAACCAAGAGCCATCCTCACTTTTCATGTGATAACCAGTGTGCAATTCTAACAATGGAGAGTACTTACTGTTTTTCCCAAACTCCTGACTCCTACTTTATTGCGGACCCTTTAGTATTTCCTAATAACATCTCAGGTTATTTTTAAGGTGCGTCATTTGTTACTGAGGTTCTCTTCCGTATCTTTTTTTTTTTTTTTTTCCTGTTCCAGCTATAATTGTCCTAAATTTCTCACTAGGCAAAAAAGGTGACAGTATCAGAAATGGTGTTTTACCTTCCTCTCAAAATGAGTAATTAATCTAATTATACTCAGTATGGGCTGGCCTAATGCTTCTGAAGTTTTAGTTTGAACATTTTTTGAGTCAATTTTTTCATATATGTAACAGCCTTTTCCAACAAAAGATAAAGCTTTAATATAACTTCCATGTCTTAGACTTGCCTTACAGTCCTGTAGGAATTAGTAATAGATTTATAAAATTAGAAATGATATCTGAGACTTCAAGAGTTGATATGGCCCTTTCCTTGCCTACCACCTCAGTAATATTTAACTGCTGTCAATCCCTATACGTTTGAAATTCTCCCCTCAGGAAGTTAGCTTAATTTGCTGATGGGCTTAAGAGACCTGGCTGCAGTGCATGGTGGGACTCAGGCAAGCTGAGTCTGAGCTGAGCTCTGGAGTCCCGCAGGTCTGGAGTCCTGTGTTGGACTAATATATACTCAAGGGTAAAAATTAAGTTTAGTCCTTGGTAGCTGGCCAGTCTGTTGCACAGGGTTAAGCTGGGGATGCAGACTGCAAAGCTCCAGTTAGGCTCATGATGTGCTTCCTATTTATGCCGTGTGGTATGGAAACTGCTGCTAGGGTTTCTTACCTGAACATTTGTCTCAAGTGTACTTTTTATGTGACTTTTAGCAGAAGATACATTCATGAAAATAGGTATAAATGACAATTAATTTGGGGCCCAAACTTAAAAACATATTTCTCCACTTATGTTTCAACATATTTGAGTATTCCATGTCTCTGTGAGGTTCATCTTTAACTAAAATCATTAGTAACTGGCTTTTACTATGATCTTATGGTACACGGGATCCCATTACAACGTACTGAATCTCAAAGAAACCAAGCATTCATCCTGAGAGAAAGGTGGAAGAATTTTCTTATGTTCTCCTGGGGTTTCTTGTGTCTAAATTTCCAGTGTCCAAGACTACTTATAATTTTCTTTCCATTGTGCAGCTGAGTTATGGTGGGGCCTTGAAAGATGTCTTTTGTTGGAAAGTCCTATGGATACACAGAGCCTCATGAAAGTCAGGCTGTAGAAATCTGAATTACTGAAGAGAGTGAGTCGCCTAGAGCAGCATGATGCTGTGATATCTCCATCATGCTGGGGACACCATTACAGTGGCATTGCATTTCCTTATCTGACTCCTCAGCTGGTAGGAACCTCTTGTCTTCCATAGATCCTTCTGCAACTCTGGGCAACTGTGGTGATTACTGAGATAGTCTGGGAGAGCTGGCAATGAAAATGCCATCCTTGAAATGTGCCCTGATGACACATCACAAATTGGTAGTGATAAAGTAGCATATTTGCATTTCCAAATGGAACATTGTGTTTGTGACTTTTAGCAGAAGATTCATTTTTTAATGTTAATTTTTTTTCATGTGGAAAACAACAAAGGAATGACCTTTTTCCTTCATTTTGGTGACAAAGTACCCATCAAAAATATTCTACTAAATTGATTCAACTCATTTGAAGGCAAATAAAGGAGCATCCCATAGTTATTTGATTACTATCTATGATATGGTCTTGTGAAATAGTTTCAAAAACAAAAAAAAAGTTAATGAGTACTATTAAGTCAATAAATATGATAAATAAGTGCAAACATTTCTTACTAGACACGAGAAACTATTTAATAATGTGGATAATACGCTAGCAAGAGTTGCAGAGTGAAGATTCCATTTTCCATCACTGTAGATATTGAAAAAGAACTGAAATCATTTAAGTGTCTTCTCTTGGGAATTATATTTGGTCTGGAGTACATAGTCAATAAATATTTGTTGAATAAACCTAGAATGGGAAGCAAATAGATGTCCTCCTCAATTATGACAACAAATCACAACTTCTGATCTTAAAGACTAACTTCCATGCCAATCTCTTTGCCGTGCCCCTAAGACTGTCATTGAGAAGGAATACCAAGGACTGCCCCATCGCTGAGCTCAGCACAATGGAGAGGAAGGGGCTATTCTAGGGAGTTTTTTGAGGAGAAATAGTGGCAAGATCTGAACCCAAGAAAGGTCAAAGATAAGCACAAGTAGAGTAGATAATGATGTCCTCGCATAGTTGTGGTGACAGTGAGTTTTGTCTGCATCAGTTTAAGTTAGAAAGGAATCAGTTTAAGTTAGAAAGGAACCAAACACGGATTCTAGTTCATGCCAGGAAGGTGAATCCTGGCAAACTCTGGACATCAAATTTTGTTTTTAGCACTGAGTTCTACTAAAACCAATGCCATGTTAAATCCTAACCCTGTGATTGTAGGATTCTTATATTGTGAACTGATTCTAGGATGTAATAAGTGGCTGTCTTATGAGTTATAAAACTGGACATATTGCATAGCCTTGGCCATTTTATTCAAATCACGGTTATAAAGCAAGTATAAATAAATTAACCCTGTTATGAGATGACATCTTTCTGCTTACAACTATGTTTTTAGTTATTTACTCATGATAATGATGGGTTTTCCTAATTCGGGTACACTTTTTATGTTCTTTCCTTGTGATAAACAATTTACTTGTGCAAGGTAGTTGGCTTGATATTAGGGTATTTTCTGTGGTCATTAATATGTGACCGGACCATGCCATACTTGATCTCATTATCTTGCCCTCCTCAGGATAAAGTTTTAACCAAACATTTGGGCCAACTGAACTAATTGCTGTTTCATGTCTACCAAAGATTCCAGGCAATAATTAAATAGCTCAGTGAAATATGTAGCTTCTCATACTCAGTGGCTGAGGATACAACTTAAAGAATTGTCATAGTCAATTCCTTAATTTATTTTTATTTTCAAAGGCCAGTCCTTTCAGCAGCTGTGTCAATAACTAAAATACTTACCAGAGATGTGGCTCCCGTAGACTCTTCTGCCCCTCTGATGAAGGGTCTATGAACAAGCTGGTAGATCTGGGATGCAGCAGAGGTATAAAGCAAAGAATTTGCATTTGAGAATTTTTCAAACTTTGAATAATCTGGAGATGATTTTTCATTTGAAGAACATAGAGCAAGGAATGCTCTATATTTTTCCTAAGAAGGATGCAGTTTTCAGAGGGCATTGCATTCTACTTCTGTTCTTCCATATGGATCACACACTCAGACTAGAGGGACCAGGCAGGTGATGTTAACCAATTGAAGCTGAGGAGGGGCTGTGGCAAACTAGAACCAGAGAGCTCATGTTCATCTGAAGAGGCATCCTGACCTCAGACCCAGGCAGCAGTCTAGTTTACTATAACCAGATTGTTCACTGATCAAAAAGCTAGGAATCTTTTTAATCAAATCACCCGAGTTTTAAATGCTAGTAAATAATTCAAGAACATTTTAAATGCTCTATGGGCCAAATAAAACATGAGTATAGAATAGATTCAGCCCATGGGCCACCAGCTTGCAACCTCCGCCTTGATATGTCCTTGTAATTTCTGCTGACACCCACGTTTCACTCTTTTTCAGACTTGCTGTAAGTTGCTATTTAGTGTGAAGAAAATGAAACGTATTGTTACCATGGTAGCCTAAGCATTTTCAATAATGAGTAGAGATGACTTATATTTAAACAATGTGGATGTGGAATGATATAGAACTCATAAGTTAAAAATATACCAAATTACTATTTTTCTTCAGAAAAGCAAGCTACTCTGCTTTAATTCTATCCTACATAGAATCAGTCTTAGAAACATTTTTGATTCAATAAAATCAGAAACTGTATAGCATTTTCCCTTTAATTTTAAGCCCTGTGTATATCTAAAGGAAATACAATATATCAATTTCTGGTTCATTTATATTAAATCATTAAAATGTTTTATATAACCCTTTTGATGTCTGAGATGCTTTTGGAAGTCTTTCAAAAAAATGTTCTAATCCTTTTCCCCTGTAGTCATATTTTGACCAAAATAAAAGTTCAAACACCAGAGGATTCTACTTCTAGGCTATAACTCCAGAACTTGCAGAGTCTGTGAATTCTGCACTATAACCCCAAACTTGCAGATTCTGTGAATTCTACACAGATAAAAAAAAATAATAAATCTTTCTCTAATTATCACTGTCTTCATTTATTCCATCCCAGAGAAATGATGAAATAAATTCATCAAGTAAAGAATTCCACTTATTCATCATAAGACATAGAATCTATCCATTTGAAGTATAGCTCTGAGTTGAGGTCAAAGTCTTAGATTCTTTTTTTTTTTTTTTTTTTTTTTTTTTTTGAGACGGAGTCTCGCTCTGTCGCCCAGGCTGGAGTGCAGTGGCCGGATCTCAGCTCACTGCAAGCTCCGCCTCCCGGGTTCACGCCATTCTCCTGCCTCAGCCTCCCGAGTAGCTGGGACTACAGGCGCCCACCACCTCGCCCGGCTATTTTTTTGTATTTTTTTAGTAGAGACGGGGTTTCACCGTGTTAGCCAGGATGGTCTCGATCTCCTGACCTCGTGATCCACCCGTCTCGGCCTCCCAAAGTGCTGGGATTACAGGCTTGAGCCACCGCGCCCGGCTTAGATTCTTAAAATAGAATGAACTTGGTCTTACAGCTCAGCTACTGCTAGCTGTTCCTCTGAATGCACATACAACTAGGCCTGAAAAGATGTGCCATATGGGAAAGAAATACATATTTATGAGATGATTCTTTATGCAGAGAGGACATGCATTGCTGTATGCTCATGTTCAAGCAGACAAAATAGATCTTCTGTGAGAGATGGAGCTATCCCCACATTACCAAGAGCTGTCACTTAAAATACAATTTTGATTAATGTCATTTGCAAATTGAATACTGACTTTGGTTCCTTTCCTTCCAACAGGAAATGCAGATCTGTAGGGATACAGACAAAGAACATATGTAAACCCTTGGGAATGGACAATGATGAAATGACCCCAAACATGATTATTCCTTGCTACTTCCTGAAATCTGTTCCTCAAATCCCCAAACTAACAGTTCCCTGAATTTATGGTTCACAAAAGTGTTCAAGGGTTTTCAGACCCTTCGCCTGGCTCCACAGAAAGTGCGGAAGGGAGGGATTTTAAAGATGTGCACAAGTGGGTCAGCCAAGGTTCACTTCTTGAGATCTTCCAGATATTTATTAGGAGTTCATGGGAGGGGACGTTCATTTCTGTAGACACAGGATGGATTTTTCAAAATGTAAAGTGCAGGTACTTTTAAGTCTATGGCTAGACTGAGATAAGCATGTCTGCTGACGATGGGATTGTTCAGATGTAGCCTGTCTAGTTTGCCCAGAGGCCACCAAGCAAAGCCGGAGGAGCAGTGGGAGGCATGCCAGGAAGTTGACATTGAAGGGACTTTCCCAGGCTCCAGAGGCAACAATCAGGTGAGTCCATCCTCTCCATAAGGAGGGCCATGCTAACCAACTGGAAGCTTGGGGAGTGTGGGCTAGCGTGGGCTAGCCCAGCATCAAGGGGAGAAGGCCATTCTAGGGGAGCATGTGAAATATGTGCACTTTGATGCCCTCATGCTTGCTTCCTAGGCTTTTAATGGGGCCAAGTTTGCTTATAAACACTCAGTTGGATAATTAGCAAATGTTTATTTGCTATTGTGTGTATAAAGCACTATGCTAGACACTAGGGCCATCCAGGGCAACCTGGCTAGGGTTGTTTTGTTTTGCCCTTCCATCACCTATCCTGATACATATGTCTGTCTACATATAGCAAGAAAAAACAAATGTGTGCTCTTTTCTTTCCAGAATCTCTTCTTTGCGGCCCTTTTCCTAAATCAGTCAGAGGTATATGCATTCTTTGGAGAAAAATTTAAATTGTTAGAAAAAGAGACAAAAATTTGTTTCTCTTTAAATTTCCCAAATCAGCTGTTTTGCCCTCTTATTAAACTGAGGTATGACATGCCTACAGTGAGTGCACTAATCTCAAGCATATGATTCAGTGGATTTTTGCAAATGTATATACCCATACAACCACCACCCAGATCAAGATATAAACATTCCCACAAACTCCAGAAGGCTCACTTGGCCCCTTCCCAGTCAACACCCAGCCACTCTGGAGAGTAACTTCTATCCTAACATCTATCACTGTAGAGTAATTTCGTCTGTTCCTGAACTTCATATAAATACAATCTTACAGGATGTACTTTTTTTTTATTGGTTTCTTTCATTTGACATAATGTCTTTTAGATTTATCTATTTGGAGCAGTAGTTCATGTTTTTAGTGATGTGTAGTATTTCATTGTATAAATATGTCACTATTTATCCATTGTACTGTTGATGGATATTTAAGTTATTTCCAGTTCTGACTCTTATGAGTAAAGCTTCTGTGGGCATTTTTGTGAATGTTTTTGTTTTGAGGTAAATGTTTTCTTTCTTTTTGGTATAAGTCTAGGAAAACAATGTATGTTTAGTTCAAGTAGATGTTCCAAGCAGTTTTCCAAAGTGATTGTACCATTTTCTACTCCCACCAGTGATATGTGAGCATTCAGTTGCTCCCAACCTTTCCAAAAATTGGTTTTGTCTATCTTTTTAAAATTATAGTGTCCTGGTAAGTGTGTAATAGTATTTCATTGTAGTTTTAATTTATATTATCCTGATGACTAATGTTGAACAATTTCCATATGGTTACTTAACCATATATATATAATATATATAAAACAATATATATAATTGTTATATATATATTATATATATATAACAACAATATATATAATTGTTATATATATTATATATATATAGTTAAGTAACCATATGGAAATTGTATATATGGAAATATATATATATGGGTGTGTGTGTGTGTGTGTATATATATATATACCTCTAAGTATATATACCTTACTTATATATGGTATATATATACACCTCTAAGTAAGCCTCTAAGGCTAAGGGCCTCTCTTTACCTTCTTTGTAATTCATAAATCATTTTATATATATATATATATGTGCATGTGCGCGTGTGTGTAAATATATACACACACGTATATATGTATATGTATATATGTATATACATATATATACATATATGTAATGCAGTACCTGTTCAAGAATATATTCATTTCTTTTTCTTATTGATCCATAGGAGTTCTTTATCATGAATGCCCGTCTTTCAATAAGCATATATACTGTAAAAAAATACTTTTCCAGTCTGCAGCTTGCCTTTTTACTTGTGCCTTTTGATGAACATAAGTTCTTAATTTTAGTGAAATCCAATTTATTATTAGCATTGTATTTTATGGCTGGTTCTCTTTGTGTCCGAATTTTTAAAAATTGTTGCTTGTCTCATGGTTATACAGATACTCTTCCATATTTTCTTTTAGAATGCTTAACTTATTTTCACATTCAAGGCTATTGTCCATCCTGAATTAATATTTAAGTATAATGTGAGGTCGGGGTTAAGGTTAGTTTTTTATATGGATATCTAATGATTTCTACATGACATAAAAAAAATCCTTTTCTTATTGTGCCTCACATGTCAAGTGACTATATATATATATATACACACACACACACACACACACACACACATATATATATGGATCTGACTCTGAAAATATCTCAAGAGAAATATTTGATGTGCAGTTTTGGTCTTACAAAGTAAGCTCTTGTAGCCTTTACCAGAAACAGTTGTTTTGAAAACCAACTTTTTTTATTTGTTAGAATCAGGTTTTCTCAAGAGGAAAAGCCTTTAAGAACTGAAAGGAAACTGAATGGTGTGTTAGGTTGGAATTAGAAAGACGGTAAAGGGAGGTCCTTAGCCCTAGAGGCTTACTGGACTGTGGGTGGGAAGAGGGAGGAGAGTTGGATGGGGCACATGCAGCCAAAGACTGGGAGATTGTTCTGAGGGAAGCACTATGTAGGGAGAAGAGTCGGCACGGAGAGCGAGAATCACAAGAACTGCATGGGAATCAGGTGCTTGTTTGTGAATGTGAAATATCTGCGCTGTTCCAGGGAAGACGGCCCACCACCAATGCTGAAGAGCCACATGAGCCATGAACAATGTGAGGGCTTTTCCCTGACTACTAGTTGCAAATCGCCTACATACTTATCGTGAAACACAAATGACAACCCAAGTCCCCAAGATCTTCTGAAACTTGAACATTCTCCTTTATATGGGCCCAATATATGGAGAGTATTGTAAAAGTCATACCTTCTGGCAGTTTTGTGGCCATTAAGACGGTGGCAAGGGGAAATTTTTCAGACTTTTACTGTGATGGGACTAGATATTGGTGACACCTATCTCCGTTAAACAATGTTCAGCCTCCTGCACTTGAGGAAGAGAATCACCTCCATCACTAGGCATTTTTTACAAATCAACGGGAGAAGTACTACATAGTGTTTATCAATATTCAGTAACGTTCTTGCCCTTCTAAGCCTATTCCCTTGTTTCACATAACTGGATGCTGAGAAACTACATTTCCCAGACATCTTTGCCAGCAGAGTTCTGGTTCACATTCATCCAACAAAAGGCACTGATGTGAGATTTAGATGGCAGAAGAGAACAAGCCATCATGACTCCCCATCAGGCAGCAATAGGTGGACTTATGGTAGATGTGAGGTTTGTCGTGGCTTCCAGGTGAGTTCTATGATCTATCTGTTTTCGAACTGCCAGAGGCACTTAATTTCCTGAAAGGCTACAGAGGCTCTTTGTGACATTTACTTCCCTGAGTCCTTCTAATTGCACATAATTACATGCTTCCTAATAGGCACATAATTCCCTGAATTAAATTCTTTCCTGCTAAAATATCTAGAATGACTTTCTGATTTTCTGACCAAACCCTGACTGATTTAGGAGGTCACTCTCTTTAAAAAGTTTCTTTAGTGAGCTGATCCAATCCATTATTCAACTTACCAATTAAATGTTATACATATGAAGAGTACAACTATTGGGTGGATGGTTGTAAATCAGTTTGTCCACCTTTAGTCTTGCCGTTGGCAGCTATTCCTTCATCACACTTGATTTTGTCCACACAACAAATATTGATTGAATGGATCAATAAAAATTTGAGGGGACTTAGTATGGTAGAGTATAGAATTTGGAGTCAAAAGCCTTTAATATAAGTTTTAACTCTACTACTTATAAACTCTGATCTCAGACAAGTTATTAAAGTTTATATGTTAGGTAAAATAAAAGCCTCTGTTTTGTCTATGTCACAGGATTTAGTGAGATAGTGAATGTACTGCCTTACAATTGCAACATGTTACAATTTAGCTAATAGAAATGTCATCTATTTTTATTGTTAATGAACACTCTTAGAAAGGCTAGCATTTCAGTTGTGGTATGGATCACTACTGTGAAGTGAATACCTTCTCTGTAATAAAAACTAATAGCTAGCACTTGTTAAGGCTGAGTTCTAAGTTTCTTAAATATATTAAATCATTAAATTTCCACAATAACTCACTGAGATAAGAACTATCCCTTTTTAATAGATGAGGAAACTGAGGCACAGAGAAGTTAAGTAATTTGGTCAACACCAAATAGCTCATAAAAATGTGGGGACAGGATTTGAACCCAGACAGCCTGGCTTAGAGAGTCTGTGCTCTCAGCCACTAAGGGAAATTTGGAAATTGGAAGAATGTAAAAGGAAAAGTTGGGATAGTTCAACTCCCCTCTAATATGTTTAATTCAACAAGAAGACAAAGAGCCAGTCAATATCAGCTGTCAGTTCGCATTCTTGCTCTTAACATTGGCATGGAAAGTGACCATGGAGAATAGACTATGAGTAGCAGCAGCTGTGGAGTAAATGGGTGGGGAAAGCAGAGCATGGTGTGGAAAGGGCCAGAAAGCACAGAATGTGCTCAGGCCCAGCCAGTAACAGTACAAAGGCTAAGCCAGGCTGTGATCAAAACTCTAAGGCAGACATTTCAGCAGCTATGCTTGGTGACATCACTGTATTCTTAGTGCCCATCTTCATGTGGCCATGCTGAGTGGAGACCCTGTATCACATCCAGGAGAGGTACCATACCCAGCAACCTGTTCCCTGGGATGCTGGGAATGTGGGAGCAGTGGCTTTAGGTCACTGGCCTCATCTCAAATTGGCATCTGGTGCTGGAGTCCTTGCCTACTCACCATCTCAGCCAACAGAGATAGTAGCTGTCTTCCTTCAAGCTTTTTCCCACATCCATCATAATCTTCTGCTTATAATTCTGCTTTGTTCCTTCCCCCAGAAGAGCAATAAGAGACAGAGAAACACTTTCACCTCAGTACTAGGGAATAAACAACTCTTATGAAAGCTCCCCAGTCCTTTGAAAAAATATTTACTAAGTTTCTTACAGTAACTAAAATTACAAAATAGAATGATTGGGTTGAAAATGGACAAGTCTGGAGACAGACTTGGTTTGGGGGAAGGAAATGAATGAATATGGTATCAGTCATTGTGCTTTAGGTGAAGGCAGAAGGACTGTCGGGTGTGTGGCCTAGAGTTGTATATCCAAGGTTTAGCAGAGATCAAGGCTGAAGAGACCGATTTGAGCATCACTTTTTGCAAGAGTGTTAGTTGAAACCACGAAAGATAAATCTTAAGGACAAGATAGTAGCTGGTAAAACCAAAGTATCAAAGACGAAGTCTAGGCAACTCTTTTCCTAGCTCTCTAAACATTCCAGTAGAAGCTTTCCTTGAAGCTGATGGGACAAGGTGGTACTCAAAGACGTCAACTTACAATGTTCTAGTCTACTATTATTTTTCATAGCTCTCTTGGGATGCTGTTTAAATCAAGATTTGGGAAATTGGAGTAAATGTGGAATAAATAGCTTTTTAAAAGATCCACACCAACATATTGTTATATTTATGTACTGTATTATTCATTCCCTGGCCTTTTAAATTATTTGTTCAGAACAGTAACCTCACATGTATGTCATTTTTCACCAATTTACAACTTAAAAATTTATCTCTATATGTAATGGAAAATATATACCTTAATTTTTCAAAACGTTACCCCAATACACTAGGATTTTCTGTTTGTGCTCCTAGAGTAGAAGTCTTATAAGTACTGTAGAATGAACTTCTGAATGACATTCGTAAAGCCAACAAACATATGGTAACAAAGCTCAACATCACTGATAATTGGAGAAATGCAAATCAAAACCAAAAGGAGATACCATCTCATGCCAGTCAGAATGGTGATTATTAAAATGTCAAGAAACATATGCTGGTGAGGTAGCAGAGAAAAAGGAATGCTTTTCCACTGTTGGCAGGAGTGTAAATTAGTTCAACCATTGTGGAAGACAGCGTGATGATTCCTCAAAGGGCTAGAAGCAGAAGTATCATTTGACCCAGCAATCCCATTACTAGGTATATATCCAACGGATTATAAATTATTCTATTATAAAGGTACACACACACATATGTTCATTGTAGCACTATTCACAATAGCAAAGACATGAAAACCCAAATGCCCATCAATGATAGACTGGACAAAGAAAGCATGGTACATATATACCATGGAATACTATGCAGCCATAGAAAGGAATGAGATCATGTCCTTTGCAGGGACATAGATGGAGTTGGAAGGCATTATCCCCAACAAACTAACACAGGAACAGAAAACCAAATGCCACATGTTCTCACTTATAAGTGGGAGCTGAATGATGAGAACACATGGACACATAGGTGGAACAACACACAATGGGGCAAAGGGAGGGAGAGCATCAGGAAAAATAGCTAATGGATGTTGGGCTTAATACCTAAGTGATGGATTGATTTGTGGGGCAAATCACTGTGGGACTCATTTACCTCTAACAAACCCACACATCCTGCACATGTACCCTGGAACATAAAAGTTGATGAGGGGAAAACATGAGTGAACTTCTGAAGTTTGTTACCTCACTGATGTAGATTAAGGAAAATGCTTACATGAATTCATTTTTAGTGTCTTGACTGGGCTAAAATCTTAGTTTACTAAATATGTATTTGATCTTGAGAAGTGCTGAATATCAATACCTCACCCTTTTCTGCCCCCATCCCACCTCTCTCCTACTCCCAAATCTACTGGTGGCGATGGATCAACTTGGAGGCAAGTTCCTGCCTGAACCATGTCCTCAATGAGATTCAAATGTGTGCAAACATATTTAGAAAGGTGAGGTGGGGGGTGCATGGGTAGAGGGGAGAAAGAGTAGATTCCTCAAGGGAAAATTCAATATATGGAATTAAAAGGATAAATATGGCCTGACCAGCCAGACTCAGCCACAGAGTCAGCCTGCTGTTTGGAGTGGAGTTGGGATTTCTGGAACACACAGCATGGTATCTGGCCATGGAATCCTCACATCCCTGCTGCCTTGGTGGCATTTCTCCATTCCTTGAAGAATAGGGGCTGGGAGTGTGAACTGACAGGTGTTACAATCAACCTGGCAATAATCTGAGGCCCAAGGAACCGTGCTGTGGGACACACCCATCTGAAGGTGACATAGAAGCAGTGAATTTTCCTTTCTAATTTACACGAGACTCTGAGGCTGTCAGGGTCCTGTGGTGACTGATGGTGCTGGTGGCCAGAGTGAATTAGCTGAACCTGGGCCAGGCAGAGGCCCTTTGAGAAGGGGTCCAGGTCAAAGGGAAGAATGGGGTTTAGGGAGACAGAATCTGCAGGAGACTGCAACTGCTGCAAACAGAGGCCAAGGCAGTTGGTGGAGGTCAGGGCTGTGGTGGGAGAGGTAGCAGAGGCCCTTTGGGGCCGAACTTGGCCAGCAGAGGCAGTGACAGGCAGCACTCCTAAGGTGACTCACAGATGGATGAAAATAACTTTTTGGGAAGTTCCATATGTATGTGGGGGACCTTGCAAGGTGCTGTAAGAACAGCTGGGGGCTTGGTGTTTCCAAAATATGGGTAGTAGTGGTCATGCCGTTTCATTCAAATCTATAGATGCAGACTGGGATGTTGAGGATGTTTGCGGTATAAATGTGTGAATCATAGAACAGTTGGAAAGCAGTCATTTACTTATTTTAACAATACATACATTTTAGAAATCTTTATATATTAGCAATTACACACACATATTCCAACAGTGCAGAGCCTGCAATTAAATGCAAAAGCATTTGCAATTAATCATAAATTACTTACACATTAATGGATGGTTTTAAGATAATTGAGCAGTTTGTCCTCAAGCATTTTAACATTTAAACCCACTCCTTACCTCCCTCTAATCTTATTTGCACTGTTAATTTGCTTAGCAAATATTCTCTGCTAATGTCATTTTTGTGTGTGCTCCTGCATTATGCAACTATAAGGACTTAAGCTCTGCTCCAGGGTAAATGCCAGACAACTGGAAACCAAAGGAAGGGTGTGTGGGGGGGGGGGGCGCGGGGGGAGGTGCTTGTGGCTCACCATTTTCTTAGGAGAGACAGGATGGCCATTGTATTCGTCAGGGTTCTCCAGAGAAACAGAATCAATAGGAGACCTTATACACACACACACACACACACACACACACACACACACACACACACACACACACGGAGAGAGCTATTATGAGGAATCGGCTCACATGATTGTGAAGGCTAAGTCCCACTGTCTGCTGTTTGCTAGCTGGAGATGTGGGAAAGTTGGTAGTATAACTCAGATTCAGTCTGAAGGCCAGGAAACCAAGAGAGCAGATGGTATAGATCCCAGTCTGAGGGCAGGAAAAGATGAGATGTCCCAGCTCAAGCAGGCGGGCTGGGAGAAAAAGGTGCAAATTTCTCCCTTCTCTGACTTTTGTTCTCCTCGGGCGCTCAGTGAATGGATGGTGCTCACACACACTAAGGGAGAGCAATCTACTGAGTCCACTGATTCAAATGCTAAACTCACATGGAAACACCCTCACAGACATACCCAGAAATAAGGTTTAATCTGGGCACCTATGATTCAGTCAAGGTGACACCTACAATTAACCATTACATCCATCTAACATGGGCTGGCAAGGCATTGGTTAAATGAGGGCACAGCCCATGTTGGGGAGGAATGGAATCCTCCTGACTAGCCAAGGGCTTTAATCTTTAGTTCTCAACTCTGGCAGCACATCAGAATCACTATGGAGTGATTCGTGAATATGTCTGGGCCTGCGCCAGGAGCCGTGTGACAATCCTGCCTGGTCAGCCACAAAGTTACAATGCTTCCTTCCTGGGTAACCTGCCGCCAGGAGCACATGGCACAGTAAGGCTTGGAAGAAGGTGAACCAAGGAAATCACCAGGCGTTCTTCACTGTTTACCTCTCACTCAATGTTATGACAATTTTGGCGTGCTGGCTACTTCGTATTTCTGTTTATGAAAAGAGGAAGTCTGATTCTGCCAAACAGGAAGAGTCCTAATTGTGTTATTGGTGGAGGGTCTTGACTGCAGCATGTCCCGGTTCTTGGCGTTCTGAACAAAGAACTGGACGAAAGAAACAAAGCAACCAAAGAACGAAGCAACAAGAGCACAGACTTGTGGAAACGAAAGTATACCCCACAGAGTGGGAGTACGCGCACCAGCAGCTCCAGAGCGCTGGTTACAGAATGTTCTGGGGTTTACATACCCTTTAGAGGTTTCCCAGTAGTTAGTTGGTTTACAGCCTATGTAAATGAAGGAGTGGCGCACAACCAGTCTAATGGGTTGTGGAAGGTGACCAGTCAGAGACTGAAGTGAAGTTATGAAGTAATACCCTATGCAGATGTCTGGTTGGTTGCAGGAGGGGGACCAAGCAGAGGTACTGGCCATTTCTCATCTGCGATGCAGAAAGCGGTGGGGCTTGCAAAGGGAGCAGCCTCTGTTCTTTTGTTACTTAAGCGTGGAAAGTTGGAGTTTTCATTTTGATTCATTTCTAGGAAGTCAGCACAAATTGGCCTTAGGTTTCCTGCCTCCAGACCCTATTCTCCAGCCTCAATTGCATCTCATCAATGTCATTTTCATTTTTGATGATGAAAGCTGGTTACCTTGTGGAGAGAGAAGTCATAGGGAGGTCATGTCCATGGAGCATGGGCTTAAATGGACCTATTTCTTGAAGTCTCCAGATCTGTTTGGAACTTCGAAATTATTCAAGAAAAGGTGTCTCATCAGCAGAAGACTGAGCAATTTTACCTCATGGTATCTTGAGTAGAAATGTAACCTAGAAGAGTTTGTTGAAAATCCTCCTGGCTGATGGTCATTTCTTGGAATCCTGAGTCTTACACTTGCTACCTAATAAAGAAGGCAGATTCTTCTCAGCAATGTTGTTTTTTCTGTTGTTGTTGTTGTTTGACACAGAATTGGGAGTAACTGGGGAGAAATATAAAAGGTCTGAGAATAGGTAAGGCTGGTGGAGAAATTGAGTGGTATTTCAATCAAGAAAAGGGAGGGAACAGCTACATATGAGAAAATGAAGAAAACGAAATGTTTACATTTCCTCTGTATTGAAATATTATGTTCTATTATCCCTTTTGTGGTATTCAAGAAGTTCAAGTACAGATCTTGAATACCTTTGGCTGGACTTGCTTTATTGGCTACAGCTCTGCATTAAGACTGGTCTAGTAGGGTCACAGATTTATGAAAAGCTCTTCAGACTGTCTCTCAACCAAACCAATCCATGCACTCCATAGATTTGTTTTTCCAATCAATTATTTAGCCCTCAAGGGAATTTTTATACTCATAAAGTGCAAAAAGTCATTTCAGATCCCTCTTCTCATGAAAGGGAGGGAAGTGGAAGGGGAGGGAGAACAGAAGATAGAGAGGGAAATAGGGAGGCAGAGAGAAAAACAAAACGATGAGGTTTTGACTTCCCTTAAGCCACTAGGCTGGAGTGCAGTGGCATGATCTTGGCTAACTGCAGCCTTGACCTCCCAGGCTCAAGCAATCCTCTCACCTCAGCTTCCCAAGTAGCTGGGACCACAGGTGCATGCCACCACACCTGGCATATATTTTTATTTTATTTTTATTTTTTGTAGAGACAGGGTTTTGCCATGTTGTCTGGGCTAGTCTTGAACTCCTGAGCCTAAGTGATCACCCACCTCAGCCTCCTAAAGTGCTGGGATTATAGCCATGAGCCACCATACCCGGTTCTGGACAAGAATTAAGAGTTTTTAAGAGTTCTGGACAAGAATTAAGCTGGAATTCCCTAAAGCATCTGTTGTATGTAATGAATTAGTTGTCTCTTATACATTTAGATTACTATTACTCATCCTTCAGAGAATTGAGAAAATAGTCAAAAAAATGTTTCTGTGTTCTATGGTTCAGATGAGAAATATTATCTGAAAAAGCCTAGTTTAGATCAGAGTTTCTTGACAGTGACACTATTGACAATTTGGGCCAGATAATTATTTGTTGTGGAGGTTGCTCTGTGCATTGTAGGATGTTTAGCAGCATCCCTGGAGTCTACCCACTAGATGCCAGTATCTCCCTCTCCTCCCTCTCCTCCCTCTCCTCCCTCTCCTCCCTCTCCTCCCTCTCCTCCCTCTCCTCCCTCTCCTCCCTCTCCTCCCTCTCCTCCCTCTCCTCCCTCTCCTCCGTCTCCTCCGTCTCCTCCCTCTCCTATACATAATCATAACCAAAAACTTCTCTAGATTTTGCCAAATGTCCCCTGGGTGGCAAAATCCCCCCTAGTTGAGAACCAGTAGTCTAAATCCTTGCTATTTAGTGTCTATCAGCTTGAGCATCTCCTGCAAGCTTGTTGAAATTCTGGAATCTCATGGCCCACCTAGACCTTCTATATCATAGTTGGCATTTAAACAAACTCCCCATGTGATGTGCATACACACCAAAGCCTGAGAGGCGCTCCCAATTTCGCAAAGGCCTGCTTGATTGAGCCCTGTTGAGAATCTATCATGAGCATATTAAAACACAGAAGTATAACAAATTTGCTTTAAAGATCTTAATTGGCTTCTATTTGCAATTTAGAATCAGGCCACATTCTATAAAATGAGTATTCCCATGAGCTGAGCAGAGGAGGAAGGCTTTATAGACAGAAAAAGGCAGAGGAAAGCAGAAACAGAGAAAGGAAAATCAGACTGGTTATTTCAAAGTTACTTTTCTTGTATGGTTTAAACAGAGGGGACTTCCTTAGCTTGCTGGCTGAGGTGAACTGGGCCCCTTGAGATTGGTTGCTATGACTCTCCTGGCCTTTCTTTTTTTTTTTTTTTTTTTTTTTTTTTTTTGAAAACTGGCCTGTTTCAGAGTTCAGTTGGATTAGGTGGCACCTAGCATGAGTGACTCCATTCCCGTTTGGTCTGATTTGCAGGAGGCTAGTCCAAACCATGGCCTCTTATAAATTTCATTTAACAAGCAAGATATCTTGGCATGCTCTGGGGATAAACTGATAGACATAATCCCAGGTCTAACTGAGTAAGTCTGCACTTGTTCAGCTAAGCTGAATGTATTATATGATTATTCTCACACATGTCCATATGATCAAATATGTAGCCAAAAATTATGATGCAGATCTACATTTATTTACATGTATTGATGTTCATAACATATCTTGTTAAGTGAAAAAGCAGATTGCAAAATAGTATATATCACACAATATGATCTGTTTTGCAGACACAAATTAATTCAAATTATATGTACATAAGAAATCTATCAGTGTATATAAACATTTTTTAGCATATCTTGGAGAAAGATTATTGTTGATTTTTATCTTTCTTAAAACGTTTTCAGCATTTTTCTGAATTTTTACAATGAACGCATATTATTTTTATAACCAGAAAAGACAATTTCTTCAATTTTGCAAAAGATGGCCTTATCAGCTACATCTGCTCTAATAGTCTGTTCTCATAATAGAGGTCCAAGATTTATAAAATATGTCTACACTATTCCTTTTCTGGCTGAAATCCACCCATTTTTTTCACCCAGAGAACAGGATCAGAACTGAGAGTAGATATGATTCTCTGATAGTCCCTGTGCTGGGGGCCCCTATACTCTCTGTGATGGGGTAGGGGTAGGGGTGGGGGTTCAGAATGCTATAACATTCAATGTTATGGTTAGAGCTGGGGTGGGGCAGAGGTCAGATCATGATTCACCAATCCCATTTTCTCCTGGGCACAGAGCTGGGCTACATTTCCTAGATGGCTTTGTGGTCAGTTTGGTCTTGTGACTAAAAATGTGAACAGAAGTAATACATGACACCCCACTCCTGGTCCTTAATACCTCAGGATGTGATTTGCTGTGCTGTTTCCCGTAGGCTGGGTGGATACAGAAAGTTCATGTGAGACAGATGGCAGAGTCAAGGGGAAGGACCCTGGGCCCCTGCCTCACATGCTGATGGAGAGCATATTTTGAACTTTATATAAGCAAGAAATAATAAACCTTGAGCCCTTACACATTTAGGGTTTTTTTTTTTGTTGATGTTATAGACCACTTACATTCAGTTTTAAATGAAGTACTGTTGCTGTGCAGAGGAAAGAGAACAGGAAGTAATTAGTACAGAAGCAGTAGCCTCTGAAGGAGGACTAGTTTGAATAAGCCAAATCACATTTAACTAGAGTCTTACAACTAGGCTTATGAGAGCGTTTACTGGCACAGATGATATAAATGGAAAAGGCCAGATACTTGGGCTCTGCCTAATAACCTCTTAATGAAGAGTAAATTAAAATGCGATGTTTCTTTCCTAGAAAGATGGTCTCTAGCAGGACTTTGAGTTCATTGGTCACTCAGCAGAGCTACACTGTCATTATAGCATCAGGCTGTGGGCAAAGGGCTATCAAGCAACCATCAGAGGCCTGAGTTTTCTTGCTTTTGCTTGAACGTAATAGCTCATCAATTTGACATTGTATTAGGTTGAAACTTGGCACCAGGCTTGTCAGCCCAGATGTGAAATTTTATTGTCAAACAAACAAAATATGTTTTTAAATGTTCCAGGGATCTCAGGTTGTTGTGGTTTAAAGTTTCTTTTATTGAAAAATTGAGCCAATAGATAGGAGCTTCAATATAAAACATAAAATTTTGCAGTTACTACTTTAGAAAAATATACGACTCTGTATCCACTCAAGAGCCTTTGAAATAACAGCCAATAACAAGAAAAAAAATGTAGACATTAATAAACTGTTTGGGTGGGCCTGTGTATGTTCTTTTCCTTCCTGTCTCTCCACTAAACTGAAATCTTAATGTTGAATAACAAACCTTGACCTACAAATAATTTCTCTATTTTTTTCATGGTTTCCTTTCTTGGCCTTTTAGGAGGCAGGAAAGTAGCACAGTCTGGATGATATCTTGACAACCAACATTTCCCTTTGGATGAGAAAAACAACTGTTATTCTAACAGGAGATGACTTCTGTGCTAACACTTCTGAACAATGCCATGCCCACTTGAAGGTGTGAAATTCAGCATTACAGGGTATTATGTTAGCCAAAAGCCAGGATGAAGCAGAGAATCTAACACTTTGGAGGAAAGAGCTACCTTGCCAGAACCAGAGAACACTCAGGCCATCTAACAGCTTCAATGATTTAACATTGTAAAAATGAAGGACAGGGTGGGTATGGACGATGTCCTAAGGGAAACAAAAAGAATGGTGTTAAAATCTGGCTAACTCTCAGAAGGCACAGCACAAGTGAGTTCTAAATCCCTCCTGGAGCATAAGCAGAGACAATGCTATTGACAAGCATGACTGCTCCAGGAGGGTGACTCAGAGGCCCCTGGAAGTCCATTGAAGGACCACCGGGGGAGCCAAGACCACCCCTGGAGGACCACTGAGTTGGTGGGTAACTGGGAGCCCAGAGGTAACACTCCTTTTATTGCATGAGAAAGACACGATGATACTTATAACCCATTCTGGGAGTCTACGGGGCTCAATAAGTTCTTGTGCATAGGCACTGAGAAGTATGGGTAAAAGGCTAAAAGTATATTATTCCTGGCTGGGAATGTTCCCTGTAAAATTCCTTATAATTACAGTGCCACCCTTGTAGATATAGACCACAGTGAGGTTCTGAGCTGTATCATAAACTTCTTACCACCCAATAAACCTCCTTTCTTGGCTTTTTCTCCTTGAAGCATGTTCTTTTACCCCAAAACTTTCTATACCCTGGCCTACTAATTTCAATGGGAGTCTCAGACAGCTAAAGCAGGATGAAGACCAATAAAACATCAAGTGTAACCACTTTATCTTACAGAGTAGGATGTGAGGTTCAGAGGAATGGCATCGTATAGACTCTGAGATGCAAATAACACTCCCCAAATCACCTGAATAACTCCTGGGCTCAGCCCTTTTTGAGTGTTTTTCAGAACAGTGGCGCCTCATGGCCTGTGTCTGCCATGCAGTTAAAGTACAATAACATGGACATTTTCCCAATCTCAATCTTTCTCTCACTTACACATGTACAGTGTTAATGAGTTGAATTTCCTCAGTAAGGAGTTTGTGTATTTGTGGGCATGTGTTTAAACTCTTGTTTTCTGTTAATATTGGCCAGGATAATCATTTAGCAAAACCATAGTACTTAGTTATTTTTAGTTTAAAACATCAATGACTCTCACGGCTTTCCAGAGCTCATGGGAAGCCATGCTTCCTGGTCTTCTGCTACCTGAACATGTTTAGAATCTCTGCACTCCCCCAGGCTTCCTGTCCCTGGATTTGGGCATATAGAGAGCATTTTGGCTTGGCATGAAGAAGAGACACTAAGACTCAGGATGCATGAGTGTTGCTTCAGGAGCAGGTTACACATGATTTATTGGGCCATTCTCCTGGGCTCTTCACAGAATCCAGCTCCATCTGGCATCCTCAGGGATGGAAGCTTTGGGAGAGCTGAGAGGCATCGTCCTTATTTTTCCAAAATGCACTATTAACAGCAGCAACAGTGTAGTTACCCTCAACAGCTTCTTTCACAGTAGAGGTTGACAAAGCAAAGCTGCAGTAGAAGATAAAAGCTGTGGATATCTCATGGTGGCTGTTGACTAACTCACAAATGGGCTTGAGATCTATGTAGGCTGATCTTCAACAACTTCAATAAGTATTTGTGTGTGCACAGTGGAGATGGGGTAACAGGAGTGGGTGGTTGGCTTCATTTAAGGAAAGAGATGCTAAAGAGCCTGCAGACGGGCAAAAACAGGGGCTTTGGGTTATTAATGTTAACCATAGCTCATTGTTAGTCACTAGCTGGGCTGGTGAAGCCTGGGATATGCAAGTAACATAAAGTTAACACTTTGATCAGAGATTGCATTCTCTTGTTGGCACAGAATAGTATTCCAGGGACTGCAAGTGCTATAATTCATCACTACAAACCCAACTTATTGTAAAGAGTGACATGAGCTCCAAAACACTTTAGTCCAACGAATATATGCAAAAGTAATATTTTGGTGTATTGGAAAACACTCTAGGTTTAAATCCTGGCTCTTTTTGCTGCGTGATTTGGGCCAAATTATTAACCTCTCTGATCCTCAATTTACCACCTGTTAAATGGGCATAATAATACCAAACTCATAGAATTTATGGGGGGATCATTTAATCAAATATTTACTGAGACCAAATATGGGTGAAGCACTGGACACTGACGAATACAAAGACCGTTCCTTCACTTACAAAGTATATCTTCTGGTGGAACATAAGAAATAACATAAAAACTGTATTAGCACAATACTTTGAAATAAAGGGTGCTGAATAGACAGCACTTTCATTACTATTTGCCATTGTTAATATTTCCATTTGAGCTTTCATGCCTAGGAGATAGAAGTTTCACAATGGCAAGGAACTGTATTCATTTTGTACATAGCTAAATAGCACATAGTAGGTAATCACAAAATATTTGCTGAATGGATGAGTCCAAATGTTTCACATAGTTTCTAACAAGCTTACTTCCTGCCTAAGTAAACATGTTTTGGATTGCAAATGCACATGGTCCCGATGTGTTACAGAGGGCTGATTTGTTAAAATATTTGCCTCTGAAATATTCTTCTTAAAATATTTCTATACACATACACCTATGTACATATTTATACTTAACTACCCAGTTCAGCAATTGATGAGCTATATTTTCCCTGAGCTCTGAGTCAGCTCTACAACTAGGCAGAATCCCCAGCTCAAACTTAGATGTGCTCTCAGTGAGTGTGCCCTCCACATGAGCTCCAGAGTTGAGAGTGTTCTGTAATGTGTGTGGTTCCCTCCACTGTGACCTCTCTCTAGTCATTCATTTTGTGTTCTGGGGGAAGAGTTCTGACCCCACATGAGTGACAAAAGAGGCACAAGTTCTGGAGCCATACCTGCCACATTGAAGCAAAGAGTATTCTACTAGATGGTGAAATGCAAGTTTTGTGGAAGCCCAAGTTGCCTTCAGGGCAATGGGTGGTAGAAGTGGAAAGAAAAGAACAGTCTGGTAAAAATCATTAGACATTTTACAAGCAAAATATCACAGGAGTTGGGGGTCTGAATAATTGTAGACCTGGTCTTCAGAGACCATGGCCAGAGGCATGCCACACCTTCAAGAGATTTGAAGCAATGAAAGGATCATTACAGATGGACGAGAAAAATCTCTCGCCATAGGTATGATGCTCTAGTGGGCAATATAGTGTTGATTGCTTACTGCTCCAGCATTCTGGAATATAACCCCATTTCTCAAATCCTTAGTTGAGAAAAGACTCATGTTAGCTTAAACCAGGAAAGAATTTACTTGCGGCCGGGCGCGGTGGCTCAAGCCTGTAATCCCAGCACTTTGGGAGGCCGAGACGGGTGGATCACGAGGTCAGGAGATCGAGACCATCCTGGCTAACCCGGTGAAACCCCGTCTCTACTAAAAAATACAAAAAACTAGCCGGGCGAGGTGGCCGGGCGCCTGTAGTCCTAGTTACTCGGGAGGCTGAGGCAGGAGAATGGCGTGAACCCGGGAGGCGGAGCTTGCAGTGAGCTGAGACCCGGCCACTGCACTCCAGCCTGGGCGACAGTGCGAGACTCCGTCTCAAAAATTTACTCAACAATGCTTCCCAAAACCCAAGGGCAAGCATGCAGTGAATCTCAAAATAAACTAGAATCTGAGAGACACAGCCATAAAGAATCTGAATCTTCTATCTCTCGTCTTAAAAGGTCTTATTTCTTCTCTCTTTTTATACCTTGGCTTCCTCTGCTTCCCTGGACACACCTTTGAAAATATAACCAATAATGATGTCTATCCACCTGGAGAAGACTAGATCTCTCTCCACTTCATTCCCTCTTCCTAAGAAATATTCCTATTGGCGCAACCTGACCCAGTGACTATTGGGCCCAACCTGGGCCCATTGACTGTGACCGGGCTTGATTCATATCTTACAAACATGGCCACCAGGCACCATGGTGGGGAATGAAGGGAGAGCAGTTTCCAAAAACGGCTAGGGTTAGGATGAGGTAAGTTGCTGGACACATAATCCAATAGGTTTTCAGTATGGTTCCTGATTAAGGACATGGCCTGTAAAATATACCAGATCTTCCGTAGGCCCTTAGTTGGATATAAATACAAGCCAAAGTAGACAGAAGGGGGCCTCATGGTTCGAGATCTGGGTTTGTGTTGCTGCTTTGTGGCCTGAGGCACAGTCCCCTCTCTGGACATCTGTTTCCTCTTCTGAAACATGAAATTGCATTAAGCCAGTTCTACATAAATATCAAAAACCTTATTAAAATTCTAATGTTTATAACTCATTGACAATAAGACTACTCAGGTTAAACTTAATTAGAAATGGTCTTTATCTTTTATTGACGTTATAACTGATGTTTCAGGTGAGAAGTTCTGATGAGGTGATATTAATGTTTCTGAATACTAGAAGTTAGCGAGAGTAAATTCATGACTAATTCATAAATGCAGTTTTGTGGACAAACTCCTGCAAAATAGAATCCATTCAGGGGTGAATAATAATAACAATAATAGCTACCATGTTCTTAGCCAGTAATAGCATTGGCTGTCTGCCAGGCTCTGTGCTAAGACTTCATTTAGTTGTCACAGTAATACTGTAAGGTACATACTATTTTTAATCCCTGTTTTACAGATTTAAGAAAACTGAGCTTTGGCTTAGCAAGGCCATCCAGTAAGAATGTGGCTGGACCAAGTTTCAAACCCACTTCTATTGAAAAAGGTTGAAAACTATTGCATTAGCTGATCTCTGCCTCTTAAACTAAATGTGATGAAATTAATAAATTATACAATTATACAATATGTGTGTGTATATTGTATACTTTTCTTTCATCTCTGATACGCCACACATTCAATGCATGTGTCAGAAAGGTATAGGTGTATATTCATGTTTAAATATTACCTATTCCCTTGTCTGAAAAGCATGACAGTGTTTCTATCACAGAGCCAGGCGCATGCAGGGAATTTTGCAAGCACAAGCTCAACTATATGAGAGTGCAAAGTTAAGTTTTTATTGGCCTGAGTATGGTGATTCAAGCCTTGATGTTTTACTACTTGGGCCATGTGGTCTGGGAGGTGCTGTTGTAGGGTGTGGGGGTCTGTGACTGCTCACGTGTGCACACGTGTATGTGTGCATGGCTGGGTGTTTTCCAGAGTGGAACAAGAAGGATTAACTTTCAGCGTTTGGCTCACCCTAACCTATAGCAGATGGGCACTGGCTTTAAGTTCTCATAAAGTCAACCCTAGAGACTTGTTAAATAATTTATCCTCAACTTTGGAAGAGCAAAGGAATAAGGTGATTAAGAAAAATGGAAAGCCACATGATAATGTGCCATTGATGGAGTGGGGTTGTCTTTCACTGTGGTACATGGTGAATGCAGCAGCGAATGAATTTGGAAAGTAGTGGGGAGAGAGTCAGACCTGGTTGGGGGAGCCCTTGGAGCAGACAGCTCCTGACTTTATCCCCAGCAGCTGCAGCAGAGAAAGTGAGAAAACCTCCATTCTTTACCCAGGGAATGGCCCCAACTTTAAGACATATTGAACCATGCTAATTTTAAGGCCTCCCAATATAACCATTTTATTTCATCCAGCTGTGGGGCCTGACTTTGGACTGGAAAGGACAGCCAGCAAAAGAGGTAGGGCAGAGCTGGAAAAATAAATCCACAGGATGCCTGTCAGTACCTGGTTTTAAGTTGGGGGTGTGGGAGCTGTAGCAAAGTCACATGGGTGATTTAACATAGACCACCACCTCCTGCTGGCTTTCAATGACCTCCTTTCCTGTTCCCCACTGTCAGCAGCTGGAGAAGTAAAAGTCCTTCAAGCTTCAGTCATGAAGCTCTCCTACTTTCAGTACCTTTTGATAAGATGCCATAAGCATAGCTCACTCATTAAACAGTCACTCATCCATTGAAACAACTTTAAGGAGGCAGGGCTAGTCAGGATCCATGGTTGCAAACAACAAGCTATTTCTAGTTAATTTAAGCAGAAAAGGAAATTATTGGAAGGAGATGGAATAACTTGCAAAACCGAGAATGTGCACGGAGAACCAAGCTTGGGCAATGTCCAGGTGCCAAGGGAGTCCAGGTGCTAGAAACACAGCCAAGGTCATGCCACAGAAGGGTCTGGATGTCGCTGCAACTGCCCCTGAAATCCCACCAGTAAGCAATCTTAAGATGTTGCTGGTACTGCCAGAATTTTAAGTACCCCATATTTCCCTGTATCACCTGCTTCAGATTTAAAATCCAGGGCAGTGGCATCCAACCCCACTCGCCAGGGGCCAGGTTAGTTAGGTTACCTTTTGTGGTAAGCCTTACCTTCAACATGTCTTGAGGTGGCCTGGAGGTGTAGTTCAGATGCTGGAAAGGCAAAACTGCTAAATATTCACAACAGAGCTTTCTCTAAAATTGAGAATTACTTCTTTCCAGAGAAAGATAAGGAAAGATGACCGGACATAGAGGTTCATGCGTATAATTCCAGCACTTTGGGAAGCCAAGGTAGGCAGATCACTTGAGGCCAGGAGTTTGAGACCAGCCTGGCCAACATGGTGAAACCCCGTCTCTACTAAAAATACAAAAATTAGCCAGGTGTGGTGGCATTTGCTTGTAATCCCAGCTACTCAGGAGGCTGAGGCACAGGAATCACTTGAACCTGGGAGGTGGAGGTTGCAGTGAGCTGAGGTCAAGCCACCGCACTCCAGCCTGGGCGATGCAGCAAAACTTCATCTCAAAACAAAAAAAAGAGGAGTTCCTCTTAATACACTGTTGATGGGAATGTAAATTAGTATAGTCATTATGGAAAACTATGGAGGTTCCTAAAAATTAAAATATAGCTACCATATAATCCAGTGATCCTACTACTGGATATTTATCCAAAGGAAATGAAAACAACACGTCAAAGAGAGACCTGCACTCCCAAGTTTATTGCAGCACTATTTACAATAGCCAAGATGAAGAATCAACTTCAGCATCCATCAACAGATGGATGGATAAAAATGTGGTGTATCTATAGTACGGAATACTACTTAGTCATAAAAAATAATGAAATCCTGTCTTTTGCAGCAACATAGATGAACCTCATGTTAAGTGAAAGAAGTCAGGCACAGAAAGACAAATACCATACAATGTCAGTCATGGAATCTTAAAAAGTTGATCTCATGGAAATACAGACTAGAATAGTGGTTACCAGAGCTTAGGAGTGTAATAGGGAGGAGATGATGGGAAGAGATTGATCAAGTACAAAATTAGTTAGATAGGAGAAATAAATTCTGGTGTTCTATAGCACAGATGGGTGACTGTAGTAAACAATAGTATACTGTATATTTTAAAATAGCTAGAAGAGAGGATTCCAAATGTTCCCACCACAAAGAATTGATAAATGTTTGAGGTGATGGATATGCTTAAATACTATGATTTGATCATTACACAATGTATGTATATATTGAAACATCACACTGTATCCCATAAATAGGTACAATTATCATGTGTCAATTAGAAACGAAATAACTTTAGCTGGGTGTAGTGGCATACACCTGTAATCCCAGCTACTCAAGAGGCTTAGGTGGAAGGATTGCTTGAACCCAGGAGTTCCAGATCCGTCTGAGCAACATAGTAACACCCAATCTCAAAAACAAAATTAACAAAAAACTGAAATAATTTTTAAAATTTTTTTTAAAAGAGTAAGTTCCCAATATCATAATGCACTCAAAGACTAATTCATACAGATGGTTTGCATTTCATACCCTCCATGAGGTTTAGATTTCTCTGACCTAAGTTCAAAGGAGAATTTGTTCTGATGTTACTTGTCCAAGGAAAGTTAATGTGAAGGTCTCCTGACACCTGCAGAGAAGGGCCTTGTTGCTGTGACAGCCTTTGAAAAAGGGAAGGATGCAAGAGGTGGAAGCATTACATGCCTATAAAATAATGGTCCGCACCTTACAAGTACCCTGAGCGATTTGATCCTATGAAGAACATAATCGAGGATTTGTTTAACTCCTCACAAGGCATGGCATGAGTTAGGTTGGAGAGTTATAGGCAGAGCTGGGTGCGGTCTGTTTGGCCTCTCTACTCAACAGGTGTTGATACCAAATCTACGTCGGCCAAGATAGGCCCTCAGATCCACTCCTTCCACCACTTTAGAGGGCAGTAATTCCCAGGTGTTTGCCAGGTTCATGTCATCCATTACTATCTTCTGGGAAGCGCTGAGGAGATAGGGGACTGAAACTGCCCTAGGAATTGGAGACTCTGCCCCAGGTGAGAAATGTGATTCTGGGTACAGCACCAGGCCTTTCTGGGCCTTGAATTTAGGGGTGAGAGGAAAGAAAAAACCTTGCAGTTTTAAAATTAATCAAAGGACTGGATTTAAAATACAAAGTAGCTTCAGCAGTGGCTAAAAACCTTGGTAGCCCGAAAGGGAATAAGGGGAGAAAGTAAACTCTGAGAGCATTATCCTTTGAGGCTCAAAGTGTCTTGTCTCTAGGTTAAATACAGATTTGTTCCCAATTGTTGGGGTGTTCTGATGTGACAAGCACCCAGTGCTGCTCACTTGAGGGTAATTAAATTTGTGGAGGCGTTTCTTCTCCCTCAGCCAAAGGACCTACATGTCATAAGATGGTCCTTATAAAATAAGCATGCCAAATGCCCTGATTTAATAACAAAGATGAAAATCCAATGGGATCTACTGAGACAAGGAAGCTTCATGTATGACTAAGTGCAGGATGAAGGGAGGGTGTGCACAGTTCATTGGTCTGAAGATCATGGAAGACAATAAGCAAGAGTGGTTCCCCTTCCTCACCATCCACACCTCTACATTGCCACCAAGCCCCTCAAAGTTAGACCATCAACTTGTTTAGGAATACTCCTGGGATCAACAAATGGATATGATTCTATCAAGAACATCTGTCTCCTTACCTTTAGCAAAGGCTCTGGTGTTTGTTCAGTGTTGTGACAAATCATTGGATGATTGACTCAAGTATTCAATTTGTCCTGTAGCAAGAGCCAATTTCTCTGAATCCTTTTTTGAACTGTTTTAAGAAAACAGGGGCAGAAAAACTTAGTATTTCAACCCATACTCGTGTTTGGCAGTTCCTGTCCTTTGAATCACTCAAGGCTTTTCCCCAGGGCAAGAAATTCAGGGTTCTCCTCTTTGGAAACTGGATGACGGGGAGCAGGTCAGGGAGTCAGGGCTGGGAGCAGGCAGAAGCAGACCCTCCCGCTGGCCTCTGGAGACACTTTCTCGTTGGTCAGGGGTCATCATGAGCTTACCCCGGCAGTGATGCTATCATCCCTATACCTATGGATCTCTTGGACCAGTTCTTATTTTAGATGCTCCATCCCTTGAACTCATTAAAAAAAAAATCTTGTAGTTATACATATTCACTTTTGGTTTGAAGAGTAGGGCTACTACTTGTTCTGGTGGCAGGCTCTTTGTTCTATTCCCCTTCTCATGTTAATTATTAGACATTACTTGTGTAAAAATATCGGTAGGGGTTCAGTTTCTACTGATACAGCAGACTACCTATTCTGAAAAACATTCCTACTACAAAATACCTGGAAATGCTAGGGAAAATGCAACAAACAAGAAAGTTGGGGAAATCCCAAGCTACCAAAAATGGAGAGGGAAATAGAAACCCGAGTGGGAAGCAGGTGTTGAGGCCAGGCTGTCCTGAGGGTGTTGTACAATTTGGGTGCCCTTGGGTTTTAACTATGCAGGAGACAGGGTCTGTGCCAGGTGGGGAGGTGAAACGGAGATCTGTCAAAACCTGGGACTTTTGAAGTCAAAGCACAGATTAAAGGGGAAAACGGTGTATTGAAAAAGGGAGAGGACAAGAAAACATGAATGACTATATGGATTTTGAGTGGTGAAAAAAGGACTTTCTGGAAAATTTGCAGCCTTGTGCTTGTCATTCTTTGGTTTTGAGGTTTGAATTTACAGCACCTGCATGGTTGAAAATGCCCCAAGTAGAGAAGGGCTCTGGGACATTTGGCTGGAACCAGTGCAAATCCTGTGAAGAATGGAATCACCTGTAAGCCTTAGAGTTTCATTTAAAAAAAAAATCAAAGACAAAAAACAGAATTAGTGTTAGTGAAAGCAAGAGACACAGATTGTTATTTAGGCTGCCCTATGAGCCACCCTACTCCACAACTGTAAGCAAGAAATATTTGTTGTTTGTAAGCCACCCAGTCTGTGGCATTTTGTTGTAACAGACTAAGACAATTGCTTTATATAAAATGGCCAATATGATACTTTCTTTGCTCAAACTTTATCTGGATAATATCTTATATGTGACTAGCAACATACAGTCTATAAAGCCCTTTTACATATGTTAATCTCATTCTCCATGATCCTATTAGTAGAATTAGATAAATTGAACCCATTCTGCTACTGAAAAAACCTGAGGGTTAGAGAGGCTGAGTGTTCAACCTTGTTAGTAAACGATAGAGCAAAAAATCAGTAGGTCTTTAAGTCTGAGTGCTGTGACCTTTCCAATCTGGCAGCCCACTTCATTCATAGACAAGCAACATTTTTAGAGACCAGGTCTTGTTCTGTTGCCCAGGCTGGAGAGCAGTGGTATGATCTTGGCTCACTACAGCCTCTGCCTTCTGGGCTCAAGTGATCCTCATGCCTCAGCCTTCCAGGTAACTGGGACTACAGGCATATGCCACCACACCCTGCTAGTTTTTAAATTTTTTTTTTGGCCATGTGCAGTGGCTCACGCCTGTAATCCCAGGACTTTGGGAGGCCGAGGTAGGCGGATCACAAGGTCAGGAGATCGAGACCATCCTGGCTAACATGGTGAAATCCCGTCTCTACTAAAAATACAAAATTTTTTTTTTTTTTTTTTTTTTTTTTTTTTGTGGAGACAAGGTCTCACTATATTGCCCAGGCTGGTCTTAAGCTCGTGAACTTAAGCAATCTGCCCACTTTGGCATCCCAAAGTGCTGGATTATAGGCTGGGTGACAAGCAACCTATATTGAGCTAGGACCGAGGGCTGGGGATACTGTACTGCTTGGGATGCTTACTGTGTCATGGGAGATCATACAAGAGCCAGCAGGGGGATAAGTAGTAAAGCGAAGAAGCCTTGTGGGGGCAGGTAGGAGAGACACCTAACCCAGAATTGGGAGGCTCGTAAAAGACTTCTCAAGACCCAGATCTCTCACGCCATCCTCTTCCAATGTAAACCATAGCAGCTCCTCCAGACCTCTCTGAAAGCACCCCAGGCCAAAAATGACCTCTTCATTTCCCCCAATAACTTCCATCTCCACTTATTTTAATCCAGGCACAGGAATTCTGGTGTTCTGATTTCAGAAAGCCACGAAGACCAAGGACTCTCCTGGAAGGTGTTGATTCGTACTGCTGTAAGTTACTGCAGGGACCTACAGGTGTTGAAATGGAGCAATGACCAGAGGGGAGAGGAGGAGAGAATTGCAAAAGAAAGGATTGACTGCGACAGGGAGGCACGACTTTGCCCACCCTTCCTTCTCTCATTCTCAGGTCAGACTCTTCAAGCAGCACAAGGGGCTATGGGGTCAACTTGTAATCTGCTCTCTGATTGGAGGAGAAAATGTGGAAAAATTTTCAGGATAAAGGAAATTTGTCTTGGGTGCCCTCTTTCTCCCCTTTCTGGATCTTTCTATCCACTATACACTGAGTGAAGCTATTTTGCAGACAGAATAGGTTAGGGCTATACTAGAGAGCTAGAGGCTAAGGGGCTGGAGAATAGAGGAAGTTAGAGAGGCATAGAGGGCTCATCTCCTTCCCCATCCCACCAAACCACCCCGAGCAAACACCAGAACCACTCTCCAGTCCAACTTCTGTAGACCTCCAGTTCTACCCAGAACTCACCTCCAGAGAACTAGGAAGGGAGGAGGAAAAGAGGGGAGGAAAAGTTCCACTAAGGTATAATTTTTAAGTAAATATTTTTAATAAAACCTTTTAAATATAGCTCAGTGTTCAAGTTTAAAGCATCTCTTAAAACTGAAATTTAGGTGATAAAATTATCACTGAACAAAGTCCTTCCATTTTCCACAAGGCAATTTCTTTTAGGGTTACAGGGTTTTAAGTTATAGGATGTTTTCAGCACTGTTTGCAGTTAAAACACAATTTTATTTGACAGCTTGAAAAACATTTCATATAGTTCAAATATTATTCAAAGAAGTCTGTGGAATGAGTGAATGTTAGGAAAGGCTGGGGCGGTGGGGCAAGGGAAAAAGGAAGTAAAGTCTCCACAGATGCCTCTGGGAAATCTGAAAAAACATGAGTGGGACAGGGTAGCACAGACCTTGAGAGGTAGAAGTTTGTTGCCTGAGAGAGAGAGAAGCCTTCTGAGAAAAGAAGGTACAGCCCGTAGGAGCTGAAGCAAAGTCCTAGCCATCAAGAGGGAAGGGCCATTCTAGGCACAGCCCTGAGCTTTGCTCCTAGTGGAGCCTACTGGACTCGGTGTGGGAGGACGATGTGACCAGGAAATAAAAAAGAAGAGATTTTTCTCCTCAACTCTGGACAATAAAGGGGCTCAGGCAGTCCTGCTGTGAGAGCACTCCAACCAAGTGGGACACAGAATGAAGCATAAGACAAACACAGTGCCACGAAGCATGCTTGTGAGGCGGAGGGCGTGACCTGGCAGGGGAAAATGAAGGGGCCCAGTAGGAGGTGGCAGAGTGGTAACACCCATTGACACAGACCAAAATATTGAAGGAGCACTTCACAGAGCCCTTCCTGGACAAGTGGGAGCAAGAGGTGGTGGAATTGGGGTAATGACTGTTTATGTATCCTTAGGCTTGGGAGGCCTGGGGAGATCTGAGTTACGCAGGTAGCGCCAAGCTCCTGCCTTTAATGTCCTATTCCATTCCGTGCTCTCCCATGGGAACGAGCTCTCACCCAAGCCCACTTTATCAGAATCACACACACACTCAAAGCTTATGAATATACAGATTATAAATTGATTCAAACCAAAAGTTCTTTAAGGGCATTGTATTATCAGTGCCCTTAACAATGGGGAAAGATCGTATCTGCATAGAGATGTTGTGTTTAAACCCACTGTTATGCACATCTCATTCGGTCTACATAACAAGCCAGTGAGGTAAGCACGGAGTGTGAAAGCCTGAAATAAAACCAAATGTAAGTACAGCCGGGTAGTTGAAAATCCCTTTATCTGGGGGTCTCAAGCTCCCTCTGACAACTACCAGCTTCTTAGCAGAGCCAGGCCTCACTCCTCCTGTGGGCCAAACTGAGTGGTGATGTGAGATCTTATCAGTTCTGAAAGGGAAAGAAGTTAAATTCTCGTGGCCTTCTGGAGAGGATCAAGTGTTTTGCCTTCTACCTAGAGAGTCGATTCTTCTTGACAAGGGGATGAACTCATGAGCTAATGTAAGGAACCAGTCCTTACAGACTCGGTGTGTTTTGAATTGTGTTTGTGAGGTTTGTTTTAAGATGTGTCTACCTGCCACGGTGACATATGCCAGTGCATCTGTGCTGAGGCAGCCCTTTTAAGAAAATTCCCCCTGAAAAGGGCCTTAAAATGTGGCAGCTAGCCTTTGGCCTTACATTGAAGACACACCTCACTGTATGCCTCTAGTCCTGCCTCCAACCACTGTCGCCTGACTTTTTCACAGGGATGGCAGGCAAGCCTCAGAAGAATATTATCCTTAACCCTCTGCACCCAAATCTTTCCTGAAGTGAGATGGGTCGAATTCCACAATCTCTAATATCCCTTCCTTGCACATTAATTCTGTAATGCAATGGAGCTGAGTCTTCGTGAGACTTCCCAGGAAAGGCCCCTTTTGGGCAAAGAATGAGATGTTGAAAACCTCAGGAAGCCCAGAGATTGACTTACCTATCTGTTGTAGTCACCAGAATTTCTCCTCCTACTGCAACCCCATTTATTAAATGCCTTTCAGTGTCAATGGGCTGTGATAGGGGGACCCATTTTGTGGTTTTGGAGCTCTAGTCGTGACTTCTGTTCACAGGCTTGGCTGCATCTCTCATCCATTCACTCAGTACCCATTTCTTTTTTTCTTTTTTTGAGTCTTGCTCTGTCACCCAGGCTGGAGTGCAATGGCGCCATCTCAGCCCACTGCAACCTCCACCTCTCAGATTCAAGCAATTCTGCCTCAGCCTCCCGAGTATCTGGGATTAGAGGTGCCTGCCACCACGCCCAGCTAATTTTTTGTATTTTTAGTAGAGACGGGGTTTTGCCATGTTGGCCAGGCTGGTCTCAAACTCCTGACCTCAGGTGATCCACCCACCTTGGCCTCCCAAAGTGCTGGGATTACAGGCATGAATGCCTGGCCTCAGTGCCATTTCTTTGAGTAACTGTATCCCATGCACCAACTACTACTAACTAAACACTAATATTTCATGTGTGTCAAATGGCAGCTAGTGTGCTAAACATTTTACATATGGCATCTCCAACTCTTCCCAATAATCTACAAGGCGGTTATTATTAATATCCCCCATTTAATAGGTGAGAAAACAGAGGCTGAGGGAACTTGGAAGAAACACAGGAGCAAGGATCCCACATTAGACAGTCTGACTCCAGAGATCAAGAGCTTGACTGCTCTTGATCCACTATATGGGCTCTGGGAAATCCAAGGTGTGTAAAACATGGTCCCTACTCTCATGAACTCATGATTTAGAGGAGGCAGAATTGTAAAATAAGCATAATGAAATATAAGTGTTATCCTAAAGGAATGTGCCCTTAATACAGCATGGGAGGCAGGATCTGCCTACCTGGCTGGGACGGATGAAAATTGGGGAGATGATTGGTGATCAGAGGAAACCGACTTTCCAAGCTGAGACACAAACTTCATTTCCTCTCATATTTTCTCCAATAGAGACATAACAGACAATCATTTAAGCTTTAACAGACTCACATCCTTTGTAGCACAAGTGAACCCTCATGGCAAGACAGCCATGAGCCACTCCCAAGAACTTGGAAATGAAGAATTTGTAAGATCTTGCCCCTGGTGAGAGAAAGGATCAGATAAAAGAATTCAAATGAAAATACACAATGTCCACATGACTCTGACTCCCTTGCAGGGCAAAATCTATCTGAAAATGTTAACATAGCTACACAAGGGACACTCAGGCCAGAGAAGGACAGCTGTCTGCCATGCTTGATGATCTCAGACTGAAGGTTACTGCTGCCCCATTTAGCACCGCTTAGGAGAGAAGATGCCCTTTGAAGGCAAAGCTAGAATCCCAATGCGTTTACATACATCTGGCTGTCAATTCCTGAGGATGACGTTAAACATTCCCATTGTAGAATAAACTCCCCTATTTCTGATCCCATAACTTTGCTTCCCTGGCCCTTGTCTATAAGGAAAGAGTGCTTTGGCCAGCCAATCTGTATGCAGGCTTGGGCTTGACAATGATATTTCTAAGTGCAAAATAATAAATTGGCCTTCTAGCTATATACACCAGCTATGTGAGAAACCTGAGGCCCAGAGAGGTACTACAAATTCTCAAGAATTCGTTTTGTAACCCTTCTTAAGCTATCATATCAACGTAAGATATCACCACAGCCAGCTCCCCCATTCCACCCCTCCACTAGATTGTTTATATAGACAGGGGCTCTGTGCAATTTGATTTTAACATATTTATTAAACATTCATAGGCTCATGTGATATACTGTGATTTATTAATGGAGATTTGGAAAAAAGTAGAAAAGAGGCCCTTATGCATTTGCTTATCATTCAATAAGTGCAGGTGAAGATTCCTGATAGTATCCAGACGCCATCTCTTCCTGCTCAAGTCTAGGAACTAAACTATCTCCTTATGTTCTTTATTGTCAAATGCACTGTTTCTGGCTAATTTCATGTCTGCCACCACAAGAAAGAGGTAGCACTGCCATTATTACTGACAGTGCTGTGACTTCGGAACCTGTTTGTATTGAAACAATATAGATCTGCTCGCCTCTGCAGTTCCCTACAGGTGTCGATTTAACATCGGTTACCTCTTTCTCCATGACACTGCATCATTCATCAAGCAGTTTGTAAACACTGGCTTTTGGAGACACTCTTGAATGTTGTTACTGGGTGTCATTAATGATCACAAATGCAGAAAAATGTGAACAATTCATTTTCTGGTCATGTTAATTTTGCCATTTGGAATTTTGTAGCATGAATGTAGAATAGCACATCTCCCAAGAAGAGCCTTTCTTAAACTCTTTAGGCCATATGACATTTCAATATTGACTGCACTCTTGCCTTCCACGTGCCTCCACCAGTAGTGAAGTTGAGTAAAGGGCCCTGGGAAGCTAGAATACTGGTCTGTTCAAACAAAGGATGTCCATTTATCTGGCAGAAATTAAGATCCATCAGGGAGGGCATGTGGCTAACACATCTTTCTGAGACAAGAGAGGATATTAATTGGAAAGGTCCATTAGCATCATGGAACAAAGGCCCTATAGAAACAGGAGTAACCATGCCTGGAAGACTTCCTGACATGTGGCACAGAGCCTGTGGTGCAGTGGGATGACTGTCTGGGGTGCCAGCAGGAAACTTGCTGCTACCCTTGCCACCTTGGGGTGAAATCCTTGTAGACTACGCAGATATCCTATTTCTCATTAAAACTTTAATTCTCTAGTTTTCGTATCCACTGATAGTTTTATAAATCTATTATTTTTCTCTGTTAATTGGCATTCGAGCTAAAGAAGGGCTTTTCCTTTTTGCCAATTTACTTGTTTATCTACTTATATCAGTATGGTATGGAATCGAGTTTTATTTTATTCACTCGGTTGGAGTGTACTATGATCACTTATTTTGAGCTCAAATTGTCCCAGATTTAAGAAACAAGGACTTTTCATAAAATGTCTTACTCTAAGAAGCTGTGTGACCTGGAGCAGGTCATTTTGCTTTTTGAATCCTATTTTCTCACTTTGCATAATGAGAGAGTGGCACTAGAAAATCTTTACTTTCTTTTTCTATGTGTAGGTCTAAAAGAACCAAGATTCATCATTTTACCTCTCTTCCTTTCCTGAAAAGGCTTTTAAAACGTGTTGGTTTTTGTTTTGTGAGTATTTTTTACTTGCATTTAAAAGAATCATTCAAATAGGCCATAATAGTGGTTACTTAGTCTAAAGCAACACATGACTAGTTCATTTATTTCCTAACATGGGGGGAAGGAGGCGTAGAGCATGGCCTTTTGTATCAAAAAGGATGGAATAACTTGAAGACCTCTGACCTCAGCAGGTAATATTTGCTGCTTCCTCTGACAATAGCCCTTCTCAGTTGGGCCATTGTTCTGAAAACTAATGGCCAGAGAGGAAGCAATTCTCACCCACCTCGTAATCTTCCCTCATCTCCCCCATCGTTTATTTCCTTACCTACTGAGATGCCCAACATCTAAAATGCGGAGATTCTCTTTCACTTACATGACTTTATGACCTGGACAGATTTGATTGTATGCATGAGAATGGGCAGGGTGATTGGTGATTTGGAGAGGAAGAAGTTGCATGTGAGTTCTATTGTGTGTTGCCCACTGACTCTTAGGGGCAAGCACAACTGCATGGTTAGGGTGTTATGTTTGTTGTGTATATGTGCAAACATCCTCAAACACAGGTTCTGGAAGAAACATCATTTAATAACTCAAATTTTTCATTTCTGCTTATTTAAAAATTTTAGATACTCTGGAACGTCCATTGCTATTTAATTGAGCTGTAAGTTTATTCTTTGCAGTGCTGATGAAACTATCCAGGAACATTTTGAAATTAGAACCAAGGCCAAGGGAACAAAAGTTAACAAAAATGAGGAGCATTTACATGATGTGTTTTAAAAGGGTTTCCTTTGGTCACTTACTATCATGTATTTCTGGCAGTTTTGCATTCTCATTATTCTAACTCAAAGCCAGGTCAATAATGGAACAGACCAAATGGAAAGAGTTTGTTCTTTTTGTTCTAAATATTTCTATCAGCTTCCTAGTACAATATTAATCTTGTGGTCAAAATAGGTCTCACCTCACCTTTCCAAAGGCTACAATTTGGGTAAGATTATTTATAGACCCTTAACAGTATTTCCAGGCAAAAATAAGCCCACTACAAATTTTCCTTCAACCAGATTCCCTACTATTTAAAAATACAGACATTTTATGTTTGCTAAGATCTCTAGTCATCTCTTTCTTCGAGGAATTCCACAGAGAAAGTCTACGTTGACCTAAATATCAGTTCTTCAGAGTTTAGACTGACCCCACTACAAAGCAGAAACCAAAACCACATCTTAAAAGGTTAAGAAGAGAGCAAACAGTTTCTACTCTACTTACTCAGCATATTTGTGCCGCAGATCTGGTTGTGCCGGCAATCTGCAATCAACTTTCTGAATGAAGAAGTTTCTAGAGTGTAATGACCCTGAGGAAATGAGTTATTCTTGTTACCAATCGGAGACAGTTGCCATTAATACTAGAGAAGAAAGCAGATCTACTGCAGGGCATGAAATTAAAATTTCCAGGTAGCAGCAAGTAATTGATACCGTGGGGTGACCTTTGCCCACGGCAGCCAATTTCAATCTGTAGACAACAGCAATAGGACCCACTACCCTCAGTGACCCCTACAAGCTGAGCCCGAAAAACAACACGCTCGAGTAACTTCGATGTCTTTCTCATAAATGCTCCCCATTTTCCTTAGCTTTGTTCTCTCGGGCTTTGTTGTAATTCAGATGTCCCTAATGGTCTCATACATTTTTTATGAAATTATTAATTTATCCACCTGAGACACTAAGTGGGAATCAGATTTATCAACTTACTCTGTAGTTCAGTGTTTGAGTTTGTTTTTAGACACACAACATTGCTTTTTCTGGGTTTTTGGATCCTACCTTTAAACATTTTATCATCAGAATAACTTTTGGAAAATAGAAAAAGCCCAAATAAGCCACATCAGTTTTGGTTGCTTTTGTTGTTGTTGTTGTTGTTGTTGTTTTTCCCCCGTACTGACTACTCATTTATATATTCAAAATTAATTGCTTTCTTCTGGAGTGTGGCAGAGCATCTATCACCAAGAATGAATTTTAGGATGAGTATTGAATTTATTTAAATAACAGGTTACAATGGGAAAGGCAACCAACAGAAAATAAATCATGTGCCTGTCTTTTGGAATTGCTGAAAAATGAAATCATTCTAGAAATTCACTCCTTAACCTATTGCTAGTCCTGAAATTCTTGACATTGGGTATGCAATAACTTCTAAATTAGGATTATTTGGTTCAAAGCTCCAGACCTTTCTAAATGCCTTAGGTAAGGAAAACGTACTGAAAGTCCTAATGTAACAATTTTGGGACATAAATTATGTTACAGCAAAGAGCAGACCAAAAGATCACAGTTCCTTGAGCCAATTTAGATTTTAATCAGATTTTTCATCCCAACTTTAATTAAAGTGTTTGACTTAGAAAAATGACTATTAGTAAAACTGACTGCCAGTAAAGCAAAAAAGAAAAATTAATTGGAAAAAAATGTACCCTGACTGCTATGAAGATTCATAGCATATGTTATAAAAGAGAGTGGAAGAATGCTTTAATGAACTAATGTAACATATAGTAGTATTTCTCTTCCTACACATATAGAAAATTATGTCATATTTTTCTCAGATGCTGACATAAGTGAAAATAACAGAAAACGCCTTTTTAAAAAATTTAAAATCTAACAATAACCTCTAAATTATAGGCTGTAGTTTGTCATTAAATTCTTCTGCCAGGTTTGGTTAGGCTAATTTCCATTGCTACGAATCAGTCAACTAATTGTTGAATCTTTACTTGCCTGGGCACTAGGAGGATTATTGAAGTATCAAACATAGTCCTGCTCTTGGAGAGCTTATAGTCTTATGGAGGAAAAAATGGGAAAAGGCTAAGGCAGTCAGATCTCAAGCCTGAGAAACTGGGTGGTACATCCTTGCCATAAAAGTTGAGATAAGGGAGCATGTCCCTGGTTACATCAACTCCTGAAGCATCTATGAGGGTGAGAGATTGAGAGACGGACAGGATTTGGACAGGTGCAGAAGAGGTAAGAGTTGTTCCAATGGAGGGGACAGTTGGGCAGGCTTAGGCAGGGGATGAGAAGCCAAGCCTGACCCAAATGGAGAGTTTGTATGGGGTAGCAGAGCACAGGAGTTAGGCTGAACAGGACCTTATGACCAGACCAGAGGCATTGATGTCAGATATGATGTACCTAATATGTAAGGGTTATTGCTGTCTATGCTTTGTGCATTTACATTCTTTCTCTGCTGTACTGCCTCTTTCCTAAAGGCCCTTGGGGTCTAGTGGTGAGAGGATGCAATTTTTTAAAAGAGCAGCCTGGTGGTCTTATGCAGATTGCATTGTCTGAAGGAGACTGACAGCAGTAAGGCCATGGCCATGGTCAGTGTCCTGTCTGGGGTGAGGAGGCCTATTTGGACTGGGATTGATGCAACAATGAGGGATGCAAAAAGGAGAACCCAGATTACCTTCATTCAGCAAACAGTGCTGAAATCTTTTATGGGCTAGTCCTGGAGATTTAGAAAAACATGATGAGTATGACTCAATGAGGAAGGGGCAACTCATGGTCAAGTTGGCTCCGACAAAAACATAATGCCAGGACTCTAGGAAGCACAGATATATGCTCTGTGATGCCAGGCTTGAGATGGCACAGATTGGCATGGGAGGCAGATGTGGTAAGCAAGCCTTCACTCAGTAGATTACATTTAGCTGGGCTTTGAAGGATAAGTCTAATTTTGCCAGACAGAGAAGAAAACACACAAAAAAGGAGGGAATGGAAATCAATTAAACTCAAGGCAACAAAAGACAGAAATTTAAGATTTGAATTAAAGGACCACTACTGTCTTCTACATCTCATTTCTGAGATACTGAAAGAAGAATTGTCTGGGGCCACACATAAAATATACTAATAACTAATGAGCTAAAAAACAAAAACAAAAAACTGCTAATGTTTTAAGAAAGTTTATGAATTTGTGTTGGGCCACATTCAAAGCTGTCCCAGGCCATGGGCCATGTATTGGACAAGCTTGTACTACCTACTTCAGCAAACAAAAACATATAGAGATAAAAAGAAATACGACTTGGAATTGTCTGGGAAATTTTAGGATATATTTTAAAAGGGATTCCCTGGGAAAAGAGAGGGACAAGCCTAGGCAAAGTTGAGTGCTCTGTAGGAAGTATAATCACGGGAAAAGCAAGAGTGAGAGTGCATTAGTCTTTTCACAACTGCTGTGAAGAACTGCCTGAGACTGGGTAATTGATAAAGAAAAGAGGTTTAATTGACTCACAGTTCTGCGTGGCTGGGGAGGCCTCAGGAAACTTACAATCATGGTGGAAGAGAAAGCAGGGTTGTCTTACGTGGCAACAGGAGAGAGAGTGAGCAAAGGGAGAAGAGCCCTTTTATAAAACCATCAGCTCTCCTGAGAATTCACTCCCTATCACAAGAACAGCATGGGGGAAACTGCCTCTATGATCCAATCACCTCCCACCAGGTCCCTCCCTCAACACCTGGGGATTACAGTTCAAGATAAGATTTGGGTGGGGACACAAAGTATGACCATATCAGAGAGGAAGGGGAAGTAAAGAAAGAATGGAAACAGGAAGCCAATGCAAGGATGTGAGTGATGGCTTTGGCCACTGTGCCACAATAAGCCACAAAGTGACACCCAGTTGCTTCACAGGTGCAGGATGTCTCTGGACAAGCTTGTATGGAAAGCCATACTTCAGAACAATGCATCAGAAGGATAAATGGAGAGAAAGCCTGCTGATTCCCTCTTGTCTTCTCATTCCCATTTACCAACATGAACCCCATGGAAGTTAATCCTCCTGTAGTTCTGGGTGGGTCACCTGGCTCCTTTTGGCAGCAGACCTCTGGGGGAAGCAGACCCTGTACCATATGGAGTGGCCTTTTATGAGATCGAAAGTGAGGGAAGAGCTGAAGACAACACAGGGGGGACCATGAGGTTCTGCACAGAATCATTCCCCTCTCAACTGCTGGCCAAGGGCACAGGTGAGGCCAGGAGAATCTGAGGCAGCCCATAGGATGCATCCTACATGTGATGTATTATTACTACAAGTATATCTCATAATAATTGTAGTCAATGCTTTCTTCTCAAGAAATTTCCAGACCCATTGTTTCTTTTGATTTCTCCATTCTGTATCCTTATTGTGCCTCATTCTTAAGCTGTTCTAACAAAGGCAACAAGAGGCAAGAAAGAGAAAACTCATGTTGGTGAATGCTGTCACTTAGAAGTTCACTGGCAAAACTGGTTAAGCAAGATAAAGGTGAATAAAGACAGTTGGCATTAAATTGAAGGATGGGGGAGAAGTAAGTTCCTGATGATGTTTGCTTAAGCTTGGTTTTCAGAAAAATCTTTTCTTTTCATGGAGGAGGTGGGGGGGATTGTGCTGAGTGTGTCCATTTCCCTGAAACTTGATCCTCTACTCAGAAGAAGGGCAGGAAGTGGGGGCAAGATTGACTAAGAAGAAACAGATCAGCAATGTGAAATACAAATGTTAAATCTATGTCATGGGGAAATCGTGCACCAGGCAGCCTGAAGATGTCTAGGGCTGAAATAACAACTATTTTCTATCACAGCCTGATCTGACAAATTTCTAAATCTTAAAACAACTTTAGGAGCAACACTTTGAAACAAAAGAGATGAAAACAAAACAATGCTTTGAGTTTATATACATAAATGGTCTAGGTAACAACTGGCCCAAAAAAGCGATCACAAGCCTTCCCTCGAAGATTGCTCTTAAACTTGGAAATTATGCTATTATCACCAATTGACTGGAAGCTTCAGGTCCATCTGAACTGTGACTCTGCTGGTCGGCTCCTAATTAACCTCTGTCCTGCTGACTGTATAATTCAGCAGGGGCCTGCAGACTCTCCGCTTTTAAGTTAACTGAGGCCATCTGCTCATTCAAGCTAATCCTGATAGTGCCTTAACAAGAATGAAAAGGAAAAGATTAGATGTACCTGGAGCTACAAATGAGAAAGCTGTGTGGGTGGAAGAAGAGGAACCATTATTTTCCCCTTTTGTCTGTTTGAGGCCCCTATTTTTTAAGCTGTGCAGTGTAACTAATTAGAAGAAAGAACTCTGAATGCCCCTTCTTATCATGCTTGTAGTCAAACAACCAATTTGATTAATTTTTTTGTCTAAACAGATTTGGTATCGTGTGAAATTTTTACCTGATATTTATACCTTTTTTCAAAATCCAATCATTCTCATACAACCTTTACACTCCTTGATATGTCTCTCAATTACTTTTAAATGCACTTACTTTGAAAAAAGAAAATAGCTATTTTAGCCTTGTTGAAGCAACAATATTGTGGAATTACAATTTTAATGGGCTTTGTATATGTATGAGTTTGTGCATGTCATCTTTAAAATTTACAATCTCATATCCAATCTTTTAGATGATTGGAGAATAATAAAGTATGGATGTGACACTTTTCAATTAGAGCACTGAAACAATAAAATGGAACCACAGCATCACATTCTACACTCCTGCACATATACAGGACTCTAAACTGGTTGGTTGGTTTGTTTTTAAAAGGGAAACCATGCAATAATTGCCACCTGTCATGAATTTTAATATTTCTGTACGCCAAGAAGCACTCTTCTATATAACTCTATATATATTTTATATAAGTTCTATTCTTCTAGTAAACCTATGAATAACCAATAAAAAAAGTCCAGAACTATATAAAATTATCCCATGTTCTATAGTCTGTGACAGGGTTCAACTGGATTTTTTGATTGGCTAATTTGGAGGGAGTAGAGGAGAGTTCTTTGATGTGTGGCCTCAGTCCAAAGGGTTTATATCACTGAATCCCCAGCCTTACTATTCCTCATTCCTTGGAGATCCAATTGAGACAAGAGAGTTCCCTTGAACCCCTCACGGGACTTGCAGCAGGGGTGTGGCTCATTTACCCAGCCACCCTTCGCTCAAACCCCTGGTGGGAGGGGGAGCATGTGAGTGAGTGGTTGCAGGAGCTGGGGCAAGTGCTTTTAGGCTCCAACCCCATGGCAATGCCTAGGGTGTGTTACAATTAATGTTCCTTTAGTAGTTGCTGTCCACAGAGAGCTAAGTGTTAACCAGCTCAATGAAGAGTCAGGGTGACAGCCTTTTATACCCTGCCCTCTTGGTACCTAGGTTCTTGTCCAGCATTCAGGAAGAATCAGGTCACATGGATTTGAAGGATACGTAGATTTTGAGTGATGGAGGTGTGGCTCTCAGCAGGATAGGGATTTGGAAAGAGGATGGAGTGGGAAGATAATCTTCCCCTGGAGTTCAGCTGTCCTGGGCTGAATTCCTCTCCAACTGTCCCCAGCGGAACTCCTCTCGACATTCAGACACATCTTCTCTCCTTCTCTGCCAACACCTCTCTGCTCCTTTGCCAGTGGAGTTTGGGGTTTTTATGGGCACAGGATCAGGGGTGTGGCAGGCTAGGGTGGTTTTGAAAAAAAGCAACATTTTGGGTGGGAAAACAAGGATAACTGTTCTAATTTAGTGCCACAGTTTCCAGGTTTGAGGGTGGGTCTTTGCCAGGGAACTACCCTCTTCTGCCCAGGTATTTCCCTGCCTCCTGTCTGTATTGGAATCACTGAGCATGGCACACTGGGGATGTTGTGCAGATAAATCAGAACAACCTGGGTAGACTTGGCCCAGACAAAACTCACATTTCCTTCCACTTCTCTCTGTTGGGAAGTTTGCCCTATTTCACTCTCCTGAGAAACTGATCTGTAGACAATCTAGATTCATATCAGGTAGGTAGATAAATAAGAATACATAAAAATAAACTATGCTTTAGACTCAGGGCAAGAAAATAAAATGAGTTCCACTTTGAGGATGGTGGAGTGAGAAGCTCCATGGCACCATACGCTAGCAAAAACAACCTGAACTAGTGAAAACTGCTTTTAAAGCAACCATTTAAAGTCTCTGGAAATTGTTGTCGGGTCATACAGCAAATCAAACATTAAGCAAGAGTCTGCGGCACTTCAGCCACAACTCCTCTCTCTAAGCTCCACTCTGGGTGGGTGTAGCCAAGAAGAAGCAGCTCCCTCTTCCCTCAGCTCCAACTCAAGGGATACAGTGTTTCACCAAGAGGCAGTAGCCACCAGCATATCTCATCTCTTTTAGTTCCAAGTTACTAAATTTCTGGCAAATGCAGCCAAGAGATTGCCCTCTTCCTTCCCACAACCGCTACTCATAAGGCAGAGGTTCTGCTTCAGGCATGGCAATCCAAGGATACTGGAGCCCTAATTTCTCTGGCCTCAGCTTGCTCATAGGATGGAGATTTCATGCTGGGAAGGGCAAGCTAAGAAGACTAGAGGCCACTGCCCCTGCCCCACACTCTGCTCATAAGGCAGGTGTATCACCCTCATCCTTATTTCTGGAGCAGTAGCTCAGAGAGCTCAGAGATTTTACCCAAGAGATAAGGGAGACCACAAAAACAGAGACCTCTGAAGTTCTCCCCAAAGAAACTGACTTTATTTGAAGCAGAGTGAGAAGTTCAAGCCTAAGGATTGAACTTAGGAAAACAATGGATATTTTGGTGGCAAGCAGCTAAAAACCAGTTGCTAGCTCTGAGAGCAGCCAACTAAATTGCGGGCCTAAGTTGACCAGAGAGAAGAAGGGAAAGAAGTAGTTGAGCAAAGCCCTCCTAGGGTTAGAACAAACCTCAAAACTCCAAGGGGACTAGATATATTAATAGGATCAGACTGTGGCGCAATTTATGCCCCAGGCATGCTCAAAAACAATAGTGCAGTTGGCCAGCAATTAGAGGAAACTGTCAGCTGAGTGGGTTACCAAATAAAACAGATATTTTCACAGATCAGGAAACAAGACAGAGCCCTGCTTAACCTACTGTCATCCTAGGCTTACCCTGTGCGTGATCAAGTCTCTACCCTCTAAGAAAAAACATTATAAGCTTCACATTTAGTGGGAAATATATTTCACTAAAATGGACCAGCCAAAGAAACAAGCAGACATCAAAAACAAGCCCCCAAAAAGGGAAAGGCAATTGGTATCCAGGGTTGCTACAGCATATTACCTAAAATGTCCAATTTTCATCAAAAATGTATGAGACATGAAAAAAAACCTAAGTGTGACCCATGCACAGGGAGCAAAGCAAGCAACAGAAACTCCCCGTGAGAGGGAGATGTTGAATTTCACAGAAGAAATGCTTCAATACACTACAGGAAACCATGCTTTTAAATGTCAATGTAGGTATAATGACAATGTCTCCTCAAATACAGAATATTAATAAAGAGGTAAAAATAACTTTATAAATTATTTAAAATTATTTTGTAAGGGTAATCTGCCTTTTCTGCCCCATTTATTCAGTCATTTATTTATATCAGTATGGATATACTCGTGGATATTTAACACTTTGTATTATGATCCAACACTGCTTTATTTTATTGCTCTAATTTTTCCAGCTTTGGCCTTTGGGAGCTATTTCAGTTGGCTTCTGCATCCCTTTGATATGCCCCTATGAATGTAGGGTTTGGTAAGTTTTACACCTGTTTTTGTTGTTTGTTTGTTTTATTAAGCACTTCTCTTCTTTCTGGCACTACAAGATGCCCCAGGCTCATCTCATATTTCCTGTCCCAGTCCTAAAATCAGCCATTTTTCTAAGGACCCCTGGATCTTTTGATTGGAGAATGTTCTTAGAAGCTATGATCACAGCACTTGCTTTGCTTTGGCGCTTCTTTTTAAAGTGATGAAAATGTTCTAAAATTGTGGGGATGGTCACACAACTCTGTGAATATGCTAAAAAGCACTGAATTGTACACTCTAAGTGGGAAAATTGTATGGCATGTGAATCTCAACAACGTTCTTATAAAAAGGGAAAAAAAATCTGAGAGTGTACCCTATTTCACAAAGCAAAGGGAAAAATATATAGACAAAACCTGTACATAATAATAAATCTTTTGCCAGTTAGAACCAAGCATGTGGCCCCAAGGTGGCCATCAGGAATACATTCACATTTGGAATATCATCGATATACCAGGAATTTCTGCCTACAGATAAGAAAGTCTTAAAAACTTTTTAGAGAAAGTTAGGACAGGATGTGGTATCTCGCACCTGTAATCCCAGTGCTTTGGGAGGCCAAGGCAGGGGTGGGGGGATCACTTGAGGCCAGGAATTCAAGGCCAGCCTGGGCAAACATAATGAGATCCCCATCTCTACAAAAAGTTAATATAAGCCAGGCATGGTGTCACATACCTGTAGTCCCAGTTAAGAGGCTGAGGTGAAAGGATTGCTTGAGCCCAGGAGTCAGAGGCTGCAATGAGCTATAATCATGTCATGGCACTCCAGCCTGAGTGACAAAGCGAGACCCTGTCTGGGGGCGGGGAGGGGGGGGGAAGAAAAAACAATTAGGGTGTCCCAAATAATTCAAATTATATATTTTCTTAGGGCGTTGGGGAATCTTATATGTGGCATTATTTAATTAGAGTTCTGAAACAATAGAATGAAAAGAACAACAGATCAAAAACTCCTACATTCCTGGAAATACTTGGGAGTCTAAACTAGCTTATTCATCTTTTATGGGAAACATTGCAGTGGTTTCTAGGCAGCTGCCATGAACTTTTAAAGCTTTCTGGCTGGCAAGAAGCCCCCTCCACCTACTGTACTGAAACAAAGACCTAGGGCCATATTGTACTTCTAAAGCTGTTAGAAAACGTCAGGCTAAACAGGTGTAAGTGTTGCTTGTTTCCTGAATGCACTCAGAAGCCCAGTGTTCCCCTGTGCCATGGGTGGGAGACTATTTATTGGTATGGAAAAGTGCGGAGGAAAGAAAGAGATGATTCCGAACCAGGTAGTTGTGTAGCCAGCTCTGGTGTATATTATCACAGTTCTCAGATGCCCTACTGACCTCTATTCTTGTCCTCACTTTATAACTTGTTCAACAGCCTATGCATATTCTTGACTAAATGAATATATGCATAGATATAAGCATAATTATGTATAAAGAATTAACTAAGAACATATGCAAACACATACAAATGTGGTAAGGGACTGTAATATGATGATTAAGGGTATCTCCTTAGAGTTAAACTTAGTAGATCCGAAACCTGGCTCTTCATATACCAGCATGGGACCATGTACTTCCTACATCTGTGCCTTTAGTTTCCTCATCTATAAATGGGGAAGAAAATAATGCCTCCCTCTGGAATCATTATAACCATTACATGAAATACAGAGTAAAGTGTTTGACATACAGCAAACATACGATGTTAGCATTATGTGTGTCTACTTATTCATTGGTGATAGAATCCACAGGATCCATTTCAATTGTATATGCTATACCTAGAGAAAAACACTTGTGAGATAATCTCTTCATTGCTTAATATTTTCTCTAAAGAGTATTTTTTTAAAATATTCACTTCATTCTGATTACAAAAGTCAGTCATACTTAAGCTGGGCATGGTGGCTTGTGTCTCTAATTCCAGAGACTTGGGAGGCTGAGGCAGGAGGATCCCTTGAGGCCAGGAGTTTGAGACCAGCTTGGGCAACACAGCGAGACCTTGTCTCTACAAAATTTTGTTAAAGTTAGCCAGCATGGTGGTGCATGCTTGTTGTCCCAGTTACTCAAGAGGCCGAGGCTGAGGATCACTTGAGCCCAGGTGATTGAGGCTGCAGTGAGCTAAGATCACACCATTGCACTCCAGCCTGGGTGACAGAACCAGACTCTGTCTCAAAAATAATAGTAATAGTAAAGTCGATCATGCTCAATGAAAATACTTGGAAATAAAAGATTTAAGGTGGCTGTGCACGGTGGCTCAAGCTTGTAACCCCAGCACTTTGGGAGGCCGAGTTGGTCAGATCACAAGGTCAGGAGATCGAGACCAACCTGGCTAACACGGTGAAACCTTGTCTCTACTAAAAGTACAAAAACATTATCTGAGTGTGGTGGCACATGCCTGTAGTCCCAGCTACACAGGAGGCTGAGGCAGGAGAATTGCTTGAAACCAGGAGGTGGAGGTTGCAGTGAGCCGAGATTGCCCCACTGCACCCCAGCCTGGGCAACAGAGTGAGACTCCATCTCAAAAAAGAAAGAAATCAATAAATAAAGACTTAACGAAAACTAAAAATTACCATTATTCTATCAGTCAGGCATAAGTAATAAAAATTCACATTTTATGTATTCTTTCCTATATTCTATACATTTTAACCTGCTTGGGATCACACTATTTATATAGTTTGTAGGTCTTCTTTGTACAGAGGATTATGAAATTATAAGCTTCTCATTAGATATGACATATTGACCACATTTGTTCATATCCTCTCCCTTCTAAAATCCATTTAAAATGAGAATAAAGGAGTTTAAAACATACAATTATAGGGACAAAGAATTAGAGATGGACAACAGCAAGTAAGACTCTGCATACATTTTTAGGAGCTCATGGAGAAGCGATGTTATGATTTTTCAGAGCAGAGGGTACAACCCCAAGGTCTGCAGTGGTAGACAGCCCAAGAATGACTATTTCACCCTACTGAACTCAGGAAGGCCCAGGACTTGGTGGCAGCAGGTATTACTGAGGGTTGCAATAAGATGCAGAACCAAATGCAGGAGGACTTGGTTCATGTCTTATCGTGAAACAAGCTGGATTCTCAGCCCCCTCCTCTTGCGCAGGAAACCTGAAGTTTAGTCTCTAAATAAATTGAACCAGAGAAAATCTGGACTCAGAGAAACCAAACACAGAAGGGGAGGAGGAGAAAGAAATCTGGACATAAATTCAGGAGAATTAAGTGAAATTCTAGGTATGAATTAGAAGAACCCTCCCTAGCTCTTTTCCTTCTGCTTCAGAATGCTAATGACTAAATCTGTACTCCCCGCCCCCTGCAAAAACAAATAAAAAATGTCCCTGGAGAAAACTTCAGATACTGATATTTGATGGTCTCCCAACAACAACAAAAAAAGAAGCCATCTTGTTACCACATAATCTCCAGTTAAGGAATGACGTGTCTAGCATATACACACAGGGCTTCCAACAAGGTTTTTAGTAGTTAACTCTTAAAAATGAACAGAAAACCAGAGATAATCGAACCAGGGAAATCCTCTGTGGAAGACGCTGCTAATGTTCTTCTCTCTTCCTGGACACTCCACTAGAGTACATTGTCCAGCCCCTTACATGTAGGTGAGGCCATAATGCTGGTTCTTCCCAATGGAATGTGAGCAGAGTCATTGGTGTCACTTCCTGGCCTAGCAGTTTAAATGCAAATGTACTTCTTTCACTTTGAGAAGATATGGCATCTGCAAACACAAATAGGAAGTAAAGTACAAGGAAGTAAGGGATAAGAACAATCAAGAACAGAAGGTCTTGGAAATCAGAAAAATGAGGGCTGAATGCGAAATTCAACAGAAGCATTCTACCATGAAGTCAGGAGACTCTCCCAGAAAGTAGAATTAAAAGGCAAATAGAGGACAGAGAAAAGACAAGAAAGTTAGAGCATCAAATAAGTCCAATGCTTAATTAAGCACACTTCCAGGAAAATGGGAGAAAATTTTTAAAGAAATAATGAAAAAATGAGTCAACAGATTTAAGAGGATCATAAAATTTCCAGCACAATGAAGGCAAACATACCCAGGCCAAAAACATTGTTATGAAACTTGAGAACACTGGGAATGAAAAGAAAAAAGCACCCATGGAGAAAGGGAACAGATCAGGAATGATATTTACATCAGACTTCACAACATCAATATCTGGAGGTAGACTATATTGAAGGATTTCAAAATTCTGAGAGGAAATTATTTTCTACATATTCTATAACCATGAGAATGGAATAAACATTTAGACATGCATTGCTTCCAAATACTTACCTTCCATGCACCCTTTCTTAGGAACTGCTAGAGGTTGCTCTTTACCAATATGAAGGACTAATCGAGAAAAAAGAAAATGTGATCTAAGAGACCCAACACAAGTCCCTGGCAAAGGGAAGTGCCAGGTGGACAGCTGCCCCTCAGGCTGAGAGGGCCCTGGGTACAGAGCAGGCGGATGAAGAACAGGGAGACAGGGAAGGGGTCTCCCAGGGAAAAATGAACTGGTATCTAATATTCGGGGTGTTTGGAAAATAATTGAAAGATGTGGGGTTTTTTGTTGTTTTTTAAGAGATGAGGTCTTGCTCTGTCACCCAAGGTGAAGTGCAGTGGCACAATCATGACACACTGCAGCCTTGAACTCCTGGGCTCCAGCACTCCTCTAGCCCTAGTGCTCCAAGCAGCTAAGACTACAGGCACACACCACCATGCCTGACTAGTTTTTAACGATTTTATGTAAAGATGTGGTCTCACTATGTTGCCCAGGCTAGTCTCCAACTCCTGACCTCAAGGGATCCTCCCATCTTGGCCTCCCAAAGTGCTGGCATTACAGGCATGAGCTACCAGGCTCGGCCTAGAATTTAATTTTTAAGTTCATCAACAGACACATGGCAAATTTAGCAAAATAATGTCAATGTAATAATTAACTCAGAAAAACAAATGTTCCACAAATAAGGAAATGTAAACATAGTTTCTTATTTGGTTTACTAACAAACAATATTTACATAGTAATAATATAAACATTGTCTTTTACTTAAATGAATAATTGTGACATAATTATTCAGAGAATTAAGGAAGGGGATGTCATGGGAAAAAAGATTAAAGAGACCTAAATCTTTGTCTAGCACAATAGGAAGACAAGAATTAAGCCTCAGATTAATAAACCAAGAGACAGCACTCTTGGTTTTAGAAATACGAATGTTTATGATAGTAGAGACTCAGGAGAGTTGTAAGTGTCTGCCTCTGGGGGTGGGATAAACTGGGAGGGAGGAAGGATGGAGCAGGAAGCTGCTGGGGGTTGCTATGAGACTTTGAATGCAATTGAATTTTTAAAATATGTGTATTAAATTTTAAAATTTAAAAAGTATTCATAAAGTTTAACAGCTAGATAATATCTTATAGGGTGAACTAATTTATATCCATATTTCTTTATTGACAGATATTTAGGTTGTAACTACACTGTATTTGTTACACATAGAAACTTTACTACAGTTTGGGTTATTTCCTTAGAGTTGCTACAAGTTGAATAATGAGAAAAAGAAGACAGCATGGTAAGATGTTGTTTTACTTATGTATTTCCTTTTATTTCTTATATGTAAAATTGTTTTATAAAAATTGGGCTGCTGATTTTCACTTAGAGTGGGGCATGGAAATACCCATCTTACTGTGCTATTTTAATATTCTTATAAAAGTGAATTTAATAAACTGAAAAATGGTAACACTTGATTAAGTTCCGTTTATTTTATTACTACTGAGTTTGCCAATTGTTTTTCCTCCTCTAAGTTTTCTGTTCATTTCCTTTACCTATTGGTTTTTGGAAAGTTGGTGTTTTGACTATCAAATTGTATGACCCCTCTAAATTTATTTAAAGCTCCAAATATTTCTTTCAGTTTATTGTATTTATATTGGTTTTCTTTATGCTATTTTCGATATGAAGATATTTTAACCTCTTTTGCAAGAAAATCTCTAATGTTTTCTTTTTCTTATCACTTTTAAATGTAGCAATCCAGATGTTTGAAAAGTATAATATATTTATTTGCATTTCATATGAGCTGATTCTCTAAATATGGCCACCCTCCCCACAATAGCCATTCAGTTATTCCAGGACCACTTTCTTCCCAATCGATTTAAGATGGCACCTTTGTCCAATATTAAATTCTGGAGTATACTGGGGCCTGTTTTTGAACTATCTCTTGTCAGTCATTGATCTATAGCTCTAATTCTGCATCAATGCCATACTGCTTTAATAGTTATAGTTCTATGATATATATTTAAGATAAATACCCCACTATTTTTTTTGCAGGGGGTGGGCAGGAGGAGAGACATTGGGTTAGAGGACTGGGATCATCTTCCTCCACAGTTCATAACACACTATTGTTTCGTTTCGGAAGAATCTCGTTTTACTTCTTTGTTCCGTAGTACCTCCACCTTCCCACACTGAAATCTCCTACTTCCTCCATAAGCAATAATTCTAACATGCTTGATATCTATAATTTTCTTTATATGTGCTCTTGTAAAACACATATTTATGCACTGTTTTATATATGTTTTACTTTTCAATATGGGAAATTTTAAAAAATATACAAAGAAAACAGAATAGCTTAATGAATAATAAATACCCCTGTACTTATCTCTTTTTTCTATATTCTTTCACTCAGCCTAATAACGTCTGAGATTTAGCCACATTGCATATTTCAGTGGTTTATTCTTTTATTGATGAAAAGCATTTCAATTATGGTTACTACAATTTGTTTAGCCATTCTCCATTTATTGAATATTTGGGCTGCTTCCAGTTTTTTGCTATTGTGAGTAAAGCTGCTATGTTCATTCTTGCACAAACTTTTGTAGACCTGTTTTCATTTCTCTTGGATAAAAACCTAGGAATAGAATTACTGGGCCAAGGGTAGGTAGATGTATGTTTAAAGAAATTTTCAAACCTTTTTAAAAGTGAGCATATCATTTTATATACCCACTGGATAGTGGTATATCTAGAGTATTTGACACCTGAAGTAGATAATTTTTAGCATTTTCTTCTATATAACAAAATTATTTTCAGTAACATTCATGTAGTAATCAGTGGTAATCATTATTTTATTGATTCATTCTTAAGTTTTAAATGATCAGTTCATTGAAAAAACAAAGTTCAATTTTTAAAGTGTTATTCTAATATATAGTTCATGCAGGAATTAAAATTTTCACATATCTAAGCAGAAACATAATACCTTGCAGTTTGCACTCTATTTCTGTTTTAAATTTTAAACACAAATGAAAATTCCAAGTGGTCACATAGAACGACAGAATTAAAGTAACTAAAGTTCTGTTATTTTGACTTTGTACTCACTGTGCTTTCATTGTTTATTTCAATCTACTGTTTACATGCAGGCATATATGTAGCGGGCTGCAGACTAAAATTGTGCTCTGAAGGCAGCTGAAAAGATTCCAAACCTTAAGAGGCTCATTCTCTAAACATATGTAGCTGAATCTGAATGTGTAGGGACTGGCTGTATAACTGGGAGTAACTGGACTTCCGTGCAATATGCAGTGTTTATTAAAGGACAGATAATAAAATGTGCTAATCTGATGCTTACATATACATTATTAAAATTCAAGAGCAACCTCAACAACTGTTTAGGTTTTCCTTAGACCAACAAAAAGATATTTTTCAGGGAGAAGTATTTTATCACGAATATTGTTTAGAATTGCCAGCATATGTTGATAATAAAAAGCAGACTGACTTATAATTGGGTTTATTATTGTTTTAAAATTCTCTGAAGGCAACGTACCCACCTCCCAACAACCTTTGCTCCGGATGACCACTTCCTCCCCCTCACCCTAGATTCATCGCTGCCATCAGCGTTGTATAAAAGTGTGGGGCATTCCACAGCCTTGTTGACATTTGGCATTGTCAGTCCTTTAAAACTGTAGACATTCTAGTGGGTGTATGGTATGTCATTGTGGTTTTATCTTGCATTTCCCTATGATTAATGACATTAAACACTTTCCTATGTAATTCCTGGTCATACAAATTGTATTCTTTGCATCTATGAGTGTGTCTATCTCAGATAACTCATGTGAGTGGAACTAGGCAGTATTTTTCCTTCTGTGACTGGTTCATTTCACTTAGCATAATGTCCCCCAGATTCATTCATATCATCACAAATTCAGGATTACTTTCTTTTTTTAAGACTGAATAATATTCCCCTTATATGTATACACCATGTTTTCTTTATCCATTCATCCGTCTGTGGACACTCAGGTTGTTTCTGCATCTTGGCTATTGTGAATAGTGCCACCATGATGATGGGAGAACAGATTGAGATCCTGATTTCACTTCTTTTGGATACATATCCAGAAGTGGGATTGCTGGATCACATGATACCACTATTTGAGTTTTTCATGCCAAGCATCCTTGCATTCCTTGTATTAACAACACTTGATTACAATGTTACTTTTTATGCATAGCTGGATTTCTATCTTATTTAGAATTTTTTGTTTCTATATTCACAAGTTAAATAGGCCTGTGTTTCTTTTTCCACGTTGTTCTTATCTGCTGTTGGAACCAAGATTACATTAGGCTTATAAAACAAGCTAGAGTAGGGAAAAATGTAAGAAAAGCCTTCAGCATCTTGTAATGACAGAAAATAAGAAAGTTCTTGAGAAAGGATGGGGGGGGGGGGACATTGTTGCAAAGGGCGCAGGAGCCAAATTGAAAGAGATCCCAGTGGCCAAAACTGAAACAACTTGAGCAACAAAATATTTAACAGCAGTATTGGATTATAACCCATAGAATAAGATAAATGTCCATGGGGCCATGCTGATATTAAGTAGTTAATTCATGGAAGAAAAAGGATGGCTTTTTAAAAAAATAGAATTCTAATACATTTAGAAAAAATGAGGGAAATAGAATATCACCATTAGAATACCACAGTAATCATTACTGCAGGCAACATCAACCAATGAATGCTAAAACGAGTGGGCAAAACTTTAAGGAGAAACAGTATTTGCACAACCTCAAAATATCTTCCCCCAAATCTTTACTAATTACAAAGGGAAAGATAGAGCTTTACAGCGGAGACACGTGGTAGACATCGCCAAAAGATTAAGGTTAACATCAGTAACAAGACATATAAACATAATGTCCCCATTCATCTGTAGGTTAGTTAGCGGCATTGTATGGATGCTTTAGTTTCTATAATTGTGCTATGATTATGCAAGATTTTTAACATTTGAGAAAGCTAGCTAAAGAATATAAGCAGTTCTGTTTTTGTAAACTTTCTGTGTCTAAAATTATTTCAATATAAAAATTCAATTAAAGATTGCAAAAGAAAAAATTTACGATTAATATATACCTTTGTTTAGATTAGAAAACTTTTGCTCTTTTCGTACTTTGCAAATACTTGCTGGAACGACTTATGTAAATCATCAATTAACTGAGCTTTTAAAAATAGCAACCCAACTGTATAGCTCTCTGGACTGGAGATTCTGAAAGAAAAGTGCTTTACTGTCATTTCTTAATACTTTAATATTTCATTCTTTCATACTTACTGGTTCATGCGAGTTTTCTATTATACTGATTTTGGCAATATTATATTTTCAAAAATGTATACATTTCACTAAGTTCAAATTTAGTCATTTTGTTTCTTTTTATAAAAACTTGTGTTTTCTGTAGAAATTTCTCCCTTTTCATTCCATACTTGGTTTACTTGCATATTTTTTCTTGATTTATTCACTCTAGAAACCTGTCTATATTGTGAATATTTTTAAAGAGATTAACTTTGGACTTAGTTAACCTCTGTCATTTGCAGGTGTGGGTATAGATACATGCACTATTTTACACATTATATATTTATCTTTATTTCTTTGTTTCTTGTTTCTTTGAATGTTCTGTTGCTTTCTGTGCACCTTGTGAGATAAATCCTTAGCTAAGTGTTGCTTTTAACCATTTTTATTTTCCAATAAATGTATTTTAAGCTGTGTATACAATGACCTGCTTTATCTGTGTTCCTTTAAACTCTTGGAAAGAAGTAACATTGTTAGAAGGCAAAGTTTTTTATATAGAAATTCACCAAATTTTGAGATATGAAAAAAGGAGAGAGGCATGAATGTCCTTCATCAAGTGCTCCTCCCAGTAGTGTTGTGGCTGCCCTGATATAACCAGGACGTCAGTGCCCTGAGCTGTGGAGGTTGTTTCTAGGGCGTTAGGGTAGGGAGATTTATACAGAGGCCACGTGGGAAAGCAGAATTTTCTTTCTCCAATCTGTCTTCTATCAATTGCCACTGGTTGCTCTGTGTCCAACCTGCAGCCGTCTCACCTACCCCAGCCCTACACAGACACACATACACAGAGAGGCACACACACACACAGACACATACAGACTCACCAAAGACACACAGACACACATTCAGACATTTAGACACACTATGTGACACCCAGTCAGACAGACACACAAAGACGCACGCATTCAGAGACACAAAGAAGCACATAGACACGTACAGACAGATACAAAGACGCACACAGACACAGAGATACAAAGAAGCACGTAGAAAGAGACACACACAGACATACAGACACACATGCAGAGATACAGACACATATAGAAACACACACATAGACACAGACACACACAAGGACACACACATTCAGACACATGCGGAGACAGAGACACACACACAAAGACACACACACATATAGGTTTCACTCCCGACAGGGGTCTCACTTTTGTTTAGCTCCTTGCTTTCTTCTCTCTTCCAATAGTTTCTCTCGGGTTGCTACTGGGCATGGTGGCAGCAGGCCATGCGAATCCACCATCTTAACAAGAGCCAGAAATGTTCTTCATTTTCCACATTTTTAAGCTATGTTTGTTCTTTATACCTGACAGTTTAAAATAACTTTGTCAGTTTCTTCCAAAAATCCTCACTAGGGTGTTAGTCATACTTGCCTTATGACTACACGTTAATTTGTGAATAACTGACACAATTTTGACAGGCAATATTGCCATTCAGCCATCAAGTACCTGGGATATTCAATTATTTTATCTCTCAATAAAGCATTATTTCATTTAGGTTTCACACATTTCTTGTTGAGAGTTTCTAGTTATTTTGTGTCTTTTACTGGTATTGACTGTGGGATCTATTTCCGTTTTATTTTATATCTAATAATGGCTGATCTCTAGAAAAGTCTATTGATATTTGCAGGCACGTTGACTATTCAGTGGCTCCACATCATCTACAAATTCTAATGATAATGGGAAATGGGTTTTAAAAAATCCTCTCAGAAACAAGTGAAAATTATAATCTACTTTCTTTTCACAGTAATGAGAGGGAAAACTTGTATTTGAAGCTTTGTGTAATTTTCTTGGAGTATATGGCCATTTTATTTTTCTCATAAATGTAATACATGGTGGAAACCAGAGGGAAATTTAGAAGGTTGAGAGAGGGGCGTTACAGTACTGAGTGATATCCTCTGTATTTTTGTGTGAACACACACACACACACACACCTCTACTTATTAGGAGATGGCTTATGTCTGGAAAGTTCTCACAACTAAGTTTTAGGTATAACTAGACATATCCAGCAGTCTGATAGACGGTCAAAACATGTAATATTGTGTCTGTTTACTGAGGTAGTTTGAAAGACCAGTCTTGAAGAGTTTTCTTGGATCTTAAGGGAGATCTCTTAGGGACAAAGGAGCCAGATGTGACTAATTCATCTGGTAACAAAACCTTAGTGGAACCTGGGTGATCCAGAGTCCAGAATCATGTCAGTCGCCCAAATCTGTCCCCAGCCCAAGTCCCTGCGTGCACCTTTAGGTCCTATGAAGAGAAAAAGCAACATATTTCCCAACAACTCTGTAGGATGTGGGCACCAGAAACATGGCTCAGAGGCTCTAGCGGGGGACAATCCCAGAGAAGCGCAGTGTTCTCCCTGCCTGCCACCTATGACCACACAGGACTCCAAGGGGAGCTCCCTGAGCTACAGTGATGCCTGCAGGCCATCAGCCTCCTCCAAGAGTGTGAGCACCTGTGGGACACACCTTGGGGATTCCAAGTGGCATGTAGGCAATATTGGGGAAACCTGGGTATCCTAGGTGAGTAGTAGGGAAAAGAGCCGGTGCAATCTGAGTTTTTAATATTCGTGTGAGGCCTGAGAAGTCTTGGATAACTTGCGTATATATATTTGTTTTTACCCTAGAATTTGGATCATACTTTACATTTTGATGCACTAACCCATTTTAAAAAATATTCTACAAATACATAAAGATTGAAGGAGACCTGGCACAGTGGCTCATGCCTCTAATCCCAGCAGTTTGGGAGGCCGAGGTGGGTGGATTGGCTGAGGTCAGGAGTTCAAGACTAGCCTGACCAACATGGTGAAACTCTGTCTCTACTAAAAATACAAAAATTAGCCGGGTGTGGTGGCACACGCCTGTAGTTCCAGCTACTCAGGAGGCTGAGGCAGGAGAATTGCTTGAACCCAGGAAACAGAGGTTGCAGTGAGCCAAAATTGTGCCACTGCACTCCAGCCTTGTTGACAGAGCAAGACTCCATCTCAAAAAAATTAAAAATAAAATATTGAAGGAACACTTTATTTCAAAATACTTAGAACCACTTTATTGGTTGTCCAATTTTGAAAGTTACCTCAATAGGTAATGAAATGTACTCCAGAATTTTGACAAAATTCTAACTATATCAGGCTCTTAAAAGTGAAATTTGCAAAGCAAGGTTCTTTAACTTCTAGTGGATATCCTGCGAATTTAAAAAATTATTTTTAAATGGGAATAATCCCAATATTTATTATCTTGCCAGAAAGGAGGATTCTTGAATCTGAGGGGGCTCATTTTACACCATCTTTACATTCCTCAGCCCTGGCAGGCTGACAGCCACCTCGGTTTTAAAATGGTAAAATGTACATACTGTGACTGGACTTCAAAGAGTCGCTTCTCTCCAATACACACACAAACACACACATTCATAAGTATGTATAATATATACACAATCTATATACAATTATGTATAATATACTCAAATACATATGCATGCATTATATAGAGAGAAGAATAGAGCGTTGGGATTGTGAAACAGGAGTAAGCCTCTGATCCACCATCTAACCTCCAAGCCAGACCTTTGTTTTAGCACCTATTTGTGTACAGTTGATCCTCATTACTCATAGATTCTGTATTTGTAAATTCACTTACTAGCTAAAATGTATTTGTAACCCCTAAATCAATACAGCACACTTGCGGTCATTTGCAGACATGCACAGAGTGATGAAAAATTTGAGTCACTCACTGGTTTCCAGTGAGGCTCCCATTTCCAGCTGGGTTCAAAAAAGGGGATGCTCTGGCTTCTTGTTTCAGCTCCCATGCAGAGCGGACAAGGACAGAGATCGGGGGCAGTGCAGTGCTGTGTAAGAGGGCTTCAATTCTGGGGCAAGTGCATGGTGCGCACATGTTAGTGGGGGCCTCAGGTAACTCACTTCTGAACCTCATCTTTTTTGTGAAATAAGGAAAATAGAACCTACCAGGAAGAGCTGTTTTTAAGATTTAAGATTATAATCTATGTGAGATATATACGAGCACGTATAGTCATCCCTCGTTCCCCGTATCCATGGAGGATAGGTTCCAGGACTTCCCCGCAGATGACTAAGTCCCTAGTATAAAAATGGTGTAGTTACATATAACCTATGCATGTGCTTTTGTATACTTTAAATCATCTCTAGGTTACTTATAATACCTAATACAACGTAATTGCTATATAAATAGTTGTATTTTAAAATATGTACTTTTATGTTGTATTTTTTACTTTTTAAAAATATTTTCAATCCTCGGTTGAATCTGTAGATGCAGAACGTGGGGATGCGAAACCCATGGATACAGAGGGTCAACTCTATATTGTGTGTATTTATAAATACAGACAGAGATATTGTAGGTTTCCCCTGAGAGAAATGGCTCAGTATTTGCTAATTCAGTATTTGCACCAACTTCATAGAACATAACCACTACAAATGAGAATCTACTCAATCTTTAAGATATTATTTAAGTTGTTTAATTTACGCTTTAGAAACATTGCATCATACTGTATGAAACCTTGTAAAAAAAATTTTCCCACAGTATTATTTGTGAGATTCTACAAAATGTGCATAGTCCTAATTCATTCATTTTTCCTGCTGTATAGTACTCCACTGTCACAATGTATTTGCATACTTGCTTATTAATGGCCTTTGAACTGTTCAGATATAGTATTTTGGGTCTTACAGTGTGTTATGACCATTATTGTAGATGTGCCAGAAGTTACCTAGGGGATATGTCCGACAATACAGTTATGGGTTAGTTAAAAATCATTTCCCAGTGTTGTAGAACCAAAGAATAAACATGCTCCAGAGCATATAAGAAATTCCTTTGTCTGTGTCCTCATCAGCACTGGATATTATCAAACTTCCCAATTGTTTCCCAATCTTTTAGATGTAAAATAGGATCTCATTTGGGTTTTAATTTGCATTTCCTGCCTACTAATCAGTTATATATACATTTTTTAAGTATATATTAATCATTTGCATTTCCTTTACCCTAAGATGTCTATTTCTGTCATTTACACAAATTTTTTCCTGAGCTATTTTTCTCTCATTGATTTCCTACCTTTTATTCTTTATTCTTCACACTAAACTCTTGTTGGTTTATGTATTGGAAATCTCTTTTCCAAGTTTGGAGTTTGTTTCTCTGCTTTCTTTATGATATCATTAGATAAACAGAAGTTTCTAACTTTAGTCTTATTATTCTTTATTTGAATGGTCCCAGCCCTTTATTAGGTTTTCCCATTCTGCCCATTCTGTATAATTACAACACGGAAATGCCAACACAGACCAAGACTCATACCTCCAAGGTACTCCCCAGGAACAAACTGGAAGGCAGCCCTCTGGTGGAGAGGCCATCACAGTCTCACTGCTCAGAGAGAAGAAAAACTTGACTTGACCAGCTTACCAGAATGACCGAAAAATACACTTTACTTCAGAAAACTTTTTTTTCAATCAGATTAGCAAAGCCAGTTGTGTAGCTACCTTTTAATGACCCCCCAAAACCATCCTGTTCATCAGCTGATTTAGCTTCCTGGACTGGCTTTCTCATTCAGCATTGCCCCTGCCACTCTTTTTCTTGCCTTTCTGCCACTCCATCAAATCCATTTTCTTGGGGCTTTACTGACAAGGAACAAACTGGTGACTGTAGCTCTTCTCACGTTTTAAAGTCTCCCTTAGCACTGTCATTCCCATAGGCCTGTCAACGTTCAGTTTCCCCGTTCTGAGGGAAAAAGCAATGTTCTTCTTCACACTTACGTAATCCTAATTTCCAGTAATTCTTCACGTGGGTGTGTTTTTTAAAAAAGATTATTTTAAGTGCCGACTTAAGATTTTCCTAGAATTTATAAGCAAGCTGCGCTATAATATAAAAAGGAGCTGCGAAGTTTGGCAGGCCAGAGGGAGAGTTTCCTTAAAAAACAAACAAACAGCCCCTCACATGTGATTGCCTCTTCCCTTTTGCAGTGTGACTTGCTGAGGCAAGTGTGAAGCCCAGCTTGAGACCGTTCCTACCGCACGACACCTCAAGAGCTTCTATCTGCCATCTACACACAGGTGGGCAGATGAGTGTTCCCTTAACGTTGGAAAGTCCCTCCGGGTTTCTAGACTGCACGGGTTTGAGAACAGCTTAGCACATAGTACCAGAGATGCTGAGAAAGAGGAAAAAATGGTTCAAAGAACCAGTTCGCCGTCTCCCAGTAAACCCCCATCTGAGGGGATGCTTCCCTTCAGCCTGTCCGGGAGGTAGTGTTTTTAGAGGCACAGCTCATGTTTTCCAGAAGAATAGATCTTCCCTCATCCTCCAATATGCTCTCCCTCTGGAAACTCTTATTTATGGTCTGATGTGTTGAAACAATAAACATGGTTGCACGGCTGGGAGCGTGGGGGAAGGAGGGGTGTAGGATACGAAAGGGGTTTCCCAGCTTTGTGTGAAGTGAAAAGGAGGTGGCAGCTTTTTGCAGACCAATTCGAGCCCTTTTCTTCCTGCCAGAGTGCAAGTGCCAGCTGAGGCCCGACACCTTTTTTTATTGTGTGAAGACAGGAAAGAGATCTCTCAATTATCTTCAAATTAACTGCCTCTTGCCATTATCTGCTCCCTGAGGACCAATCAGAGTGTGTGTTTGAAAAAACTGGGAGTCAGCCTACCACTTCATCCACTCTCTGGGACCCCTTCCTGCCTACCCCCTCCCACACACACACCCAGCCAAAATCATCTGTGCTGCCATTTCTCATGACAAACTTTAATGCTTTAATTAGGAGGCATCTGCGTGTCCACTCTTCACAAACACCATATGGTGCTCAGTATGAAATATGTTTCATTTTCATGAAGGCAAAGCCTTAGGAAAGGGTAGCGTTTTGAATATCAATTGTTGTTTCCACATTGGGTGAAGAATAAACTTGCTGTGCTTCAAAAGAGACCATGATGTTGAAACAAAATGAAGGGGTTTGTTCTCTACCTGGCAAAACTTGGAGGAAAAGATGTCTTACGTTAGAACAAAGCAGAATTTTACTTTTAAGGCTCAGAAATTCAGAGCCTTTTAGAAGTGCATTCCAAGAATCTTCTAAACATTCTAAAGATTTAAGATAAGAGATGTGCTGGACTAAAGTTTCAGATTTTAAGCAGAATGGTAAAATAGCCATCTCTTTCACATTGAATTGTTAGAAAATGTGGGACCCAGTCTTAGAATGCTGAAAAGGCACCCACTTAGCAAAGCATTCTGCCTATACTTAGGACGATAGCTTTTCAAGTGCATACTTTATAGGGAAAATTAGCTACTCTGCTTATTTGACAGCTATAGACTGACTTGAGAAATATGGCTCAATGGGATATAGTCTTTGGATTTGTTTTCTTTTCAAATATTGCATCCTTGAAATAACAAATCTAAGTTTTTCAAAGTTCACATTTTTTTTTTCTAAAATTCAAGGGCTTCAACGAGGCCAAGTTTCAGAATCTTTTCTCTAGTGAGGAACAGGCCAAATTCCAACATGGGCCTTTCCCTGCTGTTATGCAAATCACTCAACATGCAAATGATTAAATAATTAAACCATTATGCTGTTTAAATAAGCCATGTATATTTTCTTCATTGCTCAGACCAGCTACCACTCTTTTGTTGCAGCAATAGGAAAGGGTTAGGAAAAGTCCCTGTGGAGAGTGAGGGATTGGACCAGAAAGGGCTACAATTAGTCATTTTTGTTTAAAATAAATAAAGCAGTTGATGCTATGGAGTGAACACCAATCCCCTGTCCCCAAATGAGAGGACTGGTTTCTTTCTTCCTTGTCACCAGGACCCCTGTTCCTTACTCTGGCCTGGTGTCAGTCACCTCAGTTTTCTGTTAGACTCGACTACATAATTATGAGCTACCACATGTGGCTTCTGAGACACAACTTTAATTATCCAAACTCTAGCACACAACAGACTCTGAATTGAGTGAACAAAAGCCTATTAGAAGGTGATCCCCTGTGGCCACATTGTAATTATTGTCAGGGGCCATGGTGGCTATGGAATTATCTCTGCAATATCTCGCTAACCTTCTATGCTAGAGTCACGTGAATGATGATTTGTGCCATAATCTCATTTCCTTTAATGGTGTGACACAGAAAATAAAGGGGCGGTGGGAGGGTGGGGTGGGGGGCGCTGCCTGGCTCTGGCACGAAACTCAATTCAGAAGGCCACCACAGATGTGCAAACACAGCACATCCAGCAATTATTGCTATGATAGCCTCTGTCCTCACACCCAGCAAGCAAGGAGCTGGGAGCAGTGGGGTGTTACTGCTCATGCAGCTAGCAACTGAGGCACCCAGCAAGAGCAGCAAAGGCCCCTGGAGAGGAAAATAAATAGGAACCACCCAGTGACGTGGCTTCTTTTCCAAAGATTTTCATAAATGCATACAGGATTATTCCACTGCAACAGAAAGTTAAAAGACACTGACATGATGCTCATGGGCCTTTTCTTTACCTACAAATGCTTTACCCCCACAAGCTGCTCATATTTTATTCTTTGGACTCCTTGAGTAGTACATTTTGCACTTCAATCCAGGTTTTTAACTTCTTCACAATGTGCAGTAGACTGGTCAGCTTCTGTTCAGAACCCTCAAATCAGCTTGATCATGCAACTGTTAATGGAACATGGAAAGAAAAAGTATTAAGTTCAAAAACTGCTATTTCAATTGCTTGTTGTTGTTTGGAGATCGAGTCTTGCTGTGTCACCCAATCTGAAGGGCAGTGGTGCGATTCCGGCTCAATGCAACCTCCGCCTCCCAGGGTCAAGTGATTCTCCTGCCTCAGCCTCCTGAGTAGCTGGGATTACAGGCACATGCTGCCATGCCTGGCTAATATTTTTGTATTTTAGTAGAGACAGGGTTTCACCGTGTTGTCCAGGCTGGTCTTGAACTCCTGAGCTCAGGCAATCGCCCACCTCGGCCTCCCAAAATGCTGGGATTACAGGCTTGAGCCACCGTGCCCAGCCCTTCAATTGCTTCTTTAACAAAATTGCTTTACTGATTTTCTTTGCATTTTATTGGCTGGACAGATAATTTAAACACAGCATAGCCTTCTACATTACAAACATAGGAAAATTCTGGTTTGTCACCATAGAACTTAATGACTAAATGGTATCATCATATTATCACAATACTTTTTTCTTCCCTGCAGTTCTAATATTTTTCTCAGACCTAACATGTTTTTGGAAGATGTACATGAACAAACTTACCTCCACCCCAAGCCAGCTTCTCTTCATGATTTATCTGTCTATCATTGCTTCCAAATTGGCAAACAGGCATTCAAGGACACGCATAATGTGGAAATTCAGTGTATGAATTTCATTTATTTTCCCTTACTTCCACATGCCACATAAGCTTTCTAAACTAAATGCTAATCGTTCCTGATTTCCCACCTTGCTGGGTTAGTGTGCTCTGTTCCCTCCTACAGAAATGTTCTTATTTCCTATCCCACCCCTGATCCCATCCTATGCATCTCCTCCTGGACAATCTCAAGTATGGCTTACCTCTGCTTATTTTCCAAGGGGCTGTAGTTCCCACCTTCTAGGAACCTAAACAGCATTTTCTTTAGCATGTTCACCTCTCTCAGCACTTACTACCTCATTCCACCATGCATTATAATCATCTGGTGTTTCTCTATGTCTCTTTCCAGAGAGTAAGCTCCTAAAGGCAGAGATGAGGAATTACTCATCGGTTATGCATTCATTCAACCATCTATCCATGCAATAGTTATTTGTCCATTTTTGGCCCAAAAACATTTATTGAGCATCTGTTAAATACTAGGGATTGTTTCAGGCAATGAGGATCCAAGGTTAAAGACTGGGACACATTTCTCACAGTCCCTATCATCAGGAACTTAGTTTAGTAGAGAGAAATATCTACAGTATCATTTAGAGTGTCTGTTCAGAAAGGAGTGATCCTCAGTGAAGCCATAGCGAGCTCAGTGCCAAAAATTCGTGGCAGTTCCTCCTATTTGTTAAATTTGGTCAGAGGTAAACTGAGTAAGCCCAATTCCCCCCAAACTCACATTTGAATGTGAATAGCTTTACCTATTACCTAAATGTGCTAAGATGTGTTATTCGTGATGATTCCTGAACTGGACATTTTCAGGGATATATAGCTTCAGCAATTCCTATCATTTAAAAGACAAAAGACCCAGCAAAAACTCTTCATGCATAAAACCTTCAGAGATGCTTTCTGGAAGCACATCCGGTAACATGAGTTGGAAGGTAGCAAGAAGTAGGGGAGGGGAAGCTTTAATAACTGCTCATTGAGAATATTCTGGTCCCTTTCTTTCGGCTGGAAACTCCAATATCATTTTTGATGTCAGACCAGGGAAGGCTTCGCAGAGGAGGTACCCTTTGATCTGCATCAGAATGATCAAAGTTCATCTAAAATATCCATGATAAGAAAAGTAAGTTGCTGGATTAATATCACCACTTTGCCTCATGCTATCTTTCATCTCTATCCCTAGTCTCTACAAGATAGGGGTTATCTGTTCTTTAAAATTGATTTGATATCTTATTGTTTTACACATTTCTTCCGACTGAAATTTAAAGCTGCAGATTGAAAAAAATGCAATATAAAAGCTGGAATTTAGTTAGTAGTAATGTTACCAATGTTGACTTCTTGGTTTCGACGTATGTACCACACGTCCTTATGTAAAGGGAAATTGGATGAAAGGTACAGTGTTTCTCTGCGTTAGCTTTGCAACTTTTTTGTAAATCTAAAATTATTCCAAAATAAAAATGTATATAAACAATAAACAAATATACCTCTCCTAAGTAGTCAATGATAAACAGGAATGTTTGTTCTGTTTCCAAATATCATTTGGAAACAGGAGACAAATATGCCTCCCCCTTACCCATATCAGTCCCCGTTTATGCTCTCATATATTCTTTCCTCAAGCTGATCTGATGATGCAAAGCATGGGCCCACTCACCCCATCTGTAACCTCTTGAGCTCTTGAACTCTCTGAATGCAATTATAGGTCAAAGTCTTCTTGATTGGATTGGAAGAGGTGGCCCAAGTGACATTTTGCCTTGAGGCGCTAATAGTGACATAGGCTATCCCTGGGGTTCTGACCACAGCTCTGTCATTAGCCAGCTACCATTGTTTTGTTAATCTAATGCATGGTTCCATAGGAAATAACAGAGTAAAGGCTTATTAAAGGTGAAGGCTTCATCCATTAAAATGTTCTTTGTCCTTAATGAAAGTCAGTAGAAGACGGATTGTAGGAGGAAATCTTGCTTTATGCTCACCCATATGTCTTAATTAATCACCACGTCAAGCAAGTCCTCAGACTGGATTTGTTTGCCCTTATTCTTTAAAAGTTGTTGGAGCAGAGGTTACTGAAACAATCTCAGCGCACTCTGCCATCAGAAAACTGTACTGTACAGCATCCTCCAACACGTGTATTTGAATTTATTTTCTGAAATGTTTTCAAGTATGCTTTTCTTTTAATCTCTAATTTCACTAAAACTTTTAGATTTGCACTGTCCAATATGGTAGCCACTAGTTACATATGGTTATTGAACACTTAAAATATGGTTAGAATAAACTGAGAGATGCTGTAAGGTATAGTTGGCTCACTGGATTTCAAAGACTTAGTACAAAAAAAGTAAAATCTCATTGATAGTTTTTGTATTGATTATGAGTTAAAATTATAATATTCTTAATGTATTGAGTTAAATAAAATGTATTAGATTTTATTTCACCTGCTTTTTCCTTTTCTTGATGTGGCTAGTAGAAAATGTGGAATTGTCTATGTGACCCAAATTATATTTTTGTCAGTTAACATTTCCTTAGAGGATCCAGCAAAAAATGTTTAGTGACTGCCTGGAACTACCTACCTTCTTTAAAAACCTATTTTAGACCTGACCTACAGGCAATGGGGATGTGGTACAAAGTGATTTTCCTTCATTCTCCATGACATAGTAAGTTACTAAAACTAGACCTAACTGTTCCACTTGGCTCACAGTTTTAAAAAAAAAATTATGTAATTGGGAATCTACATGCCACTAAACTCTTATAGGATCAGGAGCTATTTTAGGCATTGGAGATGCATACGAGATACCATCTCTCTGTAGGCCATTGGTTCTTTTCCTTGCTTGATCCTTTCTTTCCTCCTACCTCCCCGGATATTTACCACCTACTTTGACAGCTTCTTCTAATGTCTCTCCAAATGATCTTTATCTTTTATAACAGAGCCTCTGCAGCTTGACTGCGAACTTCTTGAAGACAAAGCCTATAGCTTAATCATTGCCCTGTGTTGCTCCCTCTAAGGACCAGGCACTTAATGAGTTGCTCAATTTATATCTATCAAAGGAATAATAAGGATAATAATAGGATCATTTATTGAACACTAATATACGTCTGATCATTTTTACAGATGCTTTCCCTGTATTCTCTCATGGAACTATCAGGTAGATACAAAATCACCTATATTTTACATTTGAGGAAATAGGCATAGATAGACAATAAAACTTACCAGTTCTCACACAGGTAGCAAGTAATACAGCTGGATTAAAATCCAGGCAATTCTCCTTATATAATCAGCATGGTGTGGGGGTGGGCAGGGGGAGGTGGCATTAAGCAGTTTAAAGGTTGACTTGATAAGGTGGAGTTCCATGCTCAGCCTGTGGTGAAAGCATAGAAAGGGTGAAACTGGTCCTGGAGACTCCTTTCAATAAGAGCACTGGTCCCTAGAAATAAAGAGCCATGTTCCAGCCTTTCCATCTGCTACTCTCATTCTGGAAAAATGGTTGGGTGAACACTAAGTTATTTAATGTAGATAACAATCTGTCCCACACATCCACACACCAAAAACACATGTATATGGCCTGTTCTGGTGCAGCTGCTTAACATGGCAGCCCCATCCTCTGGAGTGAGAACAGGCTGAGGCCTCCACCTATGCCTGTGCCCAGAGTGCTAACTGGCCGGCTCATCCAGGCAAGCTCAAATCTTAATCACTGTGACTGGGGAGAGTCATGTCATTCATTGTTCTTGGGGAACATTATGACTTGAGCTGTTTCTTGCAGCTGTGGGTTGATATTTCCACGGTCTACTTGACAACTTGCAACAGGACATCTGGTGAAAAAAACAATGATAACAGACACATGGCATTACTGAAACTCTCTTCTAAAGAGTTAGAGGCAAAGGGTGTGTAGTGGTGGAGGGAGAAGGAGACCTAGGGAGGGTCAGGGTAAGAGGCAGACAGTGAGCATCAGGTGAAATGGTAAAACGTCCATTGAGGGTCACAGGTGATATGATTCTAGTTCCGGCTCTGATGTCAATTAGTTTTATGACCTTAATTCACCTTACCTCAGAGTGTGTTGTTCATCATTAGATTAATGAGGTGATTTTGTCCCTAGAATTCATCAAAGAAACTACAATGGCATAGTAAATGCTATTGTAAACATATTTCCATTTTCTAAAAAAAGGGCAAGTGCATAAACTGAATTGCCCCCTGCTAATCCTCTTTCCTGTGAATAGTACATGGAACATGTTACTGCCAGGAAACACATTAGAAGCAGTATAAACTCAGAGCAAGTAGTACATACATGTTTATACTTCAACCAGCCAACATAAGGCATTAACATGAAGGTTGGGTCAAGTTTCTAAACTGTAGAAATGGCTTCCTGGCTCTTGAGGTACAGTGTGAAACAGTCTCCCAAATGATTATGGGTCTGTAGGAGCTTGGCTTGTCGTTTATAACAGCAGTTTTTGAAAATTTATTTCTCCAGTAGCAATTAAATTTTATACTATGCAACTTTTATGAGATATTTTCTGCTTGTAGCTGAATCCTATTAACCATAGAACACAAAAAGACTTTATCCCTCACAAGATCTGAAATAAGAACACAATGCAGCTGTCCCAAACTTTTAAAACATTGCTTGTAAGTAGCATGTATACAATAATTTCTTTCCTGTCTACATAAAGTTTCTGGTGAGTATACATTTCTAGGTCTCATGCGAATACAGATGAGTTTGGAGAACACATAATATGAAGCACTACATTTGAATTGTCTGGGATATTGAGTTCTTTCACAAAGCATTGCTATTTGTAGATGTTAGCATTTGTCTAATATTAGATGTGTCTTTCTAATTTTAAGTAGTAAGCCCTTTGGGCATCAACCATGACTAATTGTATCTTTTGAAGAGTACTTAGTGCATGGTTGGTGCTCAATAAATGTTAAATAATGACAATATTAACAATATCATATTTTTTGAGCACATTGAGCGGAGACTGCTCCTAAATATGTTTCTGTGGACAGCTCAGTGTATTGTTGGCCGGCAAACAACATGGAATGATAACAACACCAAATGGTCCTCTTTTATTTTTCCAGAAATAAAAGGGGAATTTAGTGACACTTAAGCTGATTTTAGGGTTTGTCGGAGGTAGATAATGGCTTCCCAAAGATGTCTGTGTTCTAATCCTTGGAGCCTTTAAGTATGTTAGGCTACAGGACTGTAGATGGAATGAAGTTTGCTAATCAGCTGGCTTTGAGATGGGAAGAGGAGCCTGGACTATCTAGGTGGAATCAATGCAGTCACAAGGGTTCTATGAATAAAAAAGATACAGATAGAAGAATCAGACGGATCGAAGAGAGATTTGAAAATGGTGCCCTACTGGCTTTGACAATGAAAGGAGGTGTCATGAGCTAAGGAATGCAAGTGGCTTCTAGAAGCTGAAAAACGATTATCCCCTAGAGCCTCCAGAAGGAACACAGTCCTGCTGACACCTTGATTTTAGGACTTCTGATCTTCAGAACTATAAGATAAAAAATGTGTGGTGTTTTAAACCACTAATTTTGTGATAATTTGTTATAGCTACAATACAAAAGGAATACAAGGTCTTATTAGCATAGACATATGGACTATCATTGATAGTGGTTTTATGTGCTCTGAGTACAACTTGGAATATTTCTTAGCATTATGTCAAAAAAGACAACAGGAAAATAATCAGAACACAAAAATCTCAGATTTCTAAGACTGTTAATCAGAAATGTGTACATGAATGATGGAAGCCTAGGAGAAAATGTGGGTAGTTATTTAAGGCCTGTGAAGTTGTGATTTTTTTCCTTTTTTGGAAGTCCCTTTCATGCTGTCCTAAGAGTTTTAACAATATAGTTTGTGAAAAAGAAAAATATATTTTTTAAGAAATGTACATGTGGACTAGTATTTTCAGACAGATACACTTCCCAAAAGCAAGGTGATCACATGTAGTTCTTAGAGAATTTGTTTTTCCAGATCTTCAACTTCTGCCTGTACTTTTTCCAAAAATTTAACTTGCTCCAAGAAAGAGAACATGCCTGTATCTCCCAAAGCCCTTCTCTGGTCTATATAAAAGAAAGGCCAACTGCTCACACATCTTGAATCTTACTCTGGATCCTAGCAGCAGTGGTAAGGCTTTCCCAGAGCAACAAACAAAGGGGATGTATTCTTCGGGCACCGGAAACCCCTAGGACTGCAGTCTTCCCAGCTGTAGGGGCATTTTGGCCCACACCTGGATGTTCTAAATTCAGATCTATGGTGGAACAGTTTGATAGAATAATGACTGTTTTTACTACTTTTCTTCTTCTGCCCCCCAGCTATGGTCAGAATGCTTCACTCCCAAGGAAGAGTCCCAGGACCCCAAACCAAAAAGCACAGAAAAATACTGAACTCCAGAAACAGCTTTTCCCCCACCCCATGTTTAAATAAAAGTTATAATGTTCAGCTATTCTCAAAGTCTTCCCTGGAATGTCACGACCCTAGAAAGAAAAACACTAATAGTCAAAATAGTATAGACTTCTGCGTTTATTCTTTCTTCTGCATTACTATGATTTTCAAAATACACTAGAAAACTCTTGGATAATTTTAATTTTTTCACATTGGATGTATGTGGTTAATAAGATATCTAAAATATATTTTATCAAATTATATCATGAGCTATATATCCCAACTGTGGTCAATTTTTGTCTTATTTCATCTAATGTTAAATATTTTCTATCTCATATTCCAAAAAAGTAATTATATGCTAGCTGCCAAATAATTAGCTTTTATTAGTATATACTTTTCTCTTTCATTAAATATAAGGGTGAATGTCTAATGAAATTAATATAGCTATTTTTTGATACATGATTCTACCTTTTCTCCCAAAACTAAAAATCAGAGTTTAAGACATACATGCACATACGTTTACCAAAAAGTATGACAATTACCAATAAATTTTTGGAACTCCTTGTGTCATGTATAACTTATTATCTTACAAATTACCTCGCATTATTATCAATTAGAACAGCATAAGGCTGGGCGCGGTGGCTCATGCCTGTAATCCCAGCACTTTGGGAGGCCGAGGTGGGCAGATCACAAGGTCAGGAGTTCAAGACCAGCCTGGCCAATATGGTGAAACCCCGTCTCTACTAAAAATACAAAAATCAGCCATGTGTGGTGGTGGGCCCCTGTAATCCCAGCTATTCAGGAGGCGGAGGCAGGAGAATCGCTTGAACCCAGGAGGTGGAGGTTGCGGTGAACTGAGATTGCGCCACTGCACTCTAGCCTGGGCGACAAAGCGAGATTCCATCTTTAAAGAAAAAAAAAAGCATATTTATCATTTATCATTCTGTATTTACATTATAAAAATGAGCTAATTATATTTGTCATCATTTTAACCTTGAGCTGACTTGTCTTACAAGATGCATTTCATAATTTATTTCTCTTTAGATCTTATAATATTTGATAAAACATATTAATATGTTTATTGAAAATTGAAGTCATTTTTTTGACAGGAAGTAATTCTAATTTGGCTAATTTGTTTGAATGTTAATTTGGACTTTGCCAGTTAGAGTTCATGACCAACATTTCCCATAATTAAATGAGTTGTATCTTCAGCTTCTGGGAAAAAAATATGTATTTAAAGCATAAGAAAAGAACATTTAGCAGAAAAAGATAGTATTGGCAAAAATATAACAAAATCAGTAATATATTCCTAACTTAATATATATATATATATATATATATATATATATATATATATATAGTTAAGTAGAGTGCCCATAAGTGAAAGAATAAAAGTTTAGGCCAGGTATAATGGCTCGAGGGCTCACACTTGTAATCCCAGCACTTTGGGAGGCCAAGGAAAGAGGATAGCTTGAGTCCAGGAGTTCGAGACCAGCTGGGCAACATAGTGAGAACTCATCTCTACTAAAAATATAAATTTAAAACAAAATTATCTGGGTGTGGTGGCATGCACCTAGCTTGCTTGGAAAGTCCTAGCTACTTGGAAAGTTGAGGGGAAAGGATCACTTGACCCCAGGAATTCAAGGCTGCAGTGAATTATAACTATGCCACTGCACTTCAGCCTAGGCAACAGAGGGGAGGACCTGTCTCAAAAAGTTCAACTGATGATCATTTAATAAATCCTGGTATGTTTTTGATATACAGGACTTAGCAGAAATTGAGACAGCAGATGGCTATAATGCCAAACTATTTTGCAAGCAAAGTGGTTTCCAATTCCTTGATTTGAACAGAACTGAAGGAAAGGAGTACCTAACAAAGTTGTCAGCTAAATTATCCTTAAATATAAATTTTGATGATAGATCATTATGTGATTTTTTTTTTTTTTTGCTCAGGAAAAGTTCAAAGAAGTGAAATGCGATGAAGTTCTTCATGAAGAAAACTTCTCAGGCGCAGTGGCTCATGCCTGTAATCCCAGCACTTTGGGAGGCCGAGGCAGACAGATCACCTTAGATAAGGAGTTCAAGACCAGCCTGGCCAACATGGTGAAACCTCGTCTCTACTGAAAATACAAAAATTAGCCGGGCATGATGATGCAAGCCTGTAATCCCAGCTACTAGGGAGGCTGAGGCAGGAGAATCGCTTGAACCTGGGAGGCGGAGGTTGCAGTGAGCCAAGATGGAGCCATTGTACTCCAGCCTGGGCGACAGAGAAAGACTCCATCTCCAAAAAAAAAAAAAAAAAAAAAAAAGAAAAGAAAATTTCTCAATGTTTCCATTTATAAAACTAAAAAATAGAAATAAGTCACAGAACACATGAAACTACTTAAAAACCAAAAGTTCTGCTCCATTTATTTGATTAGAAGCCACAAATGCTTAAAATGTTTTCTCTTTGTGTCAATTAAATTATCTATAAAACTATGTTATATGTTTAGGTTGTTTTGATCAATTGAATACTTATAATAAGTATAATAAAAAGTGAACCTGAAAGGCATTTTTAACCTCTAGAGCAGCTCTGTTCAGTAGAATGTCCTGCATCAATACTAATGTTTTCTATCTGTATCAATACATCAACTACTGACGAGCCACTGTGGCTATCAGGCACTTGTGGCTAATATGGGGAAACTAAATTTTTAACTTTATTTCATTTTAGTTTATTTAAATTTAGATAGCAACAGGTGCTAGAGGCTACCTACCATATTGGGATAGTGCAGATTACAGCCTTATGAATACAGAGAATAAAGCAAATCTCCAGTTCATATGCATATTTTTCTTGTATGTATGCAAAATGTATGATAGGGGAATTGGTAAAAGAGTTTAAAGACTACTATATTTTTACATAAAAATACATTATATACATTTACATTAAATCTTGTATGGGTAATAGGATGAAAATCTAGATTCAAGGGAGAAAAAAGATTTAAATTTTCCAAATGTCAGAGTAGATCATGCTCATCTGTTTACTAACTGGATCATGTGAATATTAAATCTTTATAGTATTTAGATTCTTTGGACACAGTTAAAAGAAGAACGTAGCAGGCTTTTTTAATGTCAGTATTTATCATGTATAAGGATTATATCCTTAATGTTCACATTTCAATGATTCTAAGGGACATAATATTTTTCATTTTAACATCTGTTAAGTTGGGGTGTATCTTACAAAAATGGTAAGCATTTATTTTTTCTTAGCTGTTCATAATACTATGAAAGAAATATAGTATCTTGCAATCAATGGACTATTCTATGGGCTGTGGCATTTAAACTTAAGATATAAATTTTAGATATCTATTTGAAAATGTATAGGGGTACATAGTTCTTAAAAATTCTGCAACTATGTGAGCAAAAACATTTGTAGACCAAGGATGTAGATCACTTCCTGTTGAAGTTCAGTGTTCTCATCACAGCTTCTTTGCCTGCACAGAAGACAGAGTTGCCTAAGCGTGTCGAGAAGGGGTTGGGAATTGGAATGTGATCATGTAAGAATGTGGGCATCTCAAGAGTGTAAGCACAGAGTGCTCAGCACAGCCTGGTCTCAGGAATTGGAAAATTCATCTTCCCAGGCCTCTCATCATTTCTTATGGGCAATAAACTTTCTCCTCTCTGGTTTTCTCTTATATCTGTCCCCACTTTCCTGATTCTTTTAGCAGAAAGCTTTCTCCATTCATCCATCAAGACCCAGATGATGGCCTCAGTCCTGAGTCTATACAACCTTCCAATTCCACAGCCCACAGCTGGCTGTTCTCAATTACTCACTGTTCCCAAACCAAAGAGAGGGTTCTGATTTTTTCCAGCTCAGATAAGATGTCCACTCCTGATCTAAATAGTTGGGGCTTGGATGGGAACACCATTTATGTAACACAGACAACACTGAGGGAGGTGATTCGTGGGTGGAAGCAGTTCCTGAAGATGAGAGCTGTGAGTAGGAAGGCAGCCACAAACATAGCAACGAGGGACAGCAGTTTCAATAGCTGACATCAACATTGTTCCTGCAATTGCTAGGCACCATGCTAATGGCTTCAAATAGATTAACTCATTTAATCCTCAACACAACCCTAGGAAATGAGGTTTAATATCCACATATTACAGATGAGGAAACTGAGGCACAAAATGTTTAATTGACCAAGGTCAAACATTTGACAAGTGCCAGAGCCTGGATTCAAAGCCATCGAGCTAAACTGCCTCAGCAATTTCATCTCTTTGTCTAGAGACTTGCTTATGACAACAGCACTAAGTATAGAATATTCTGTATCAGTAAATAGTGCCTAATAGGGAAAAATGGTAGCAACCAAAATTTATCACATGACTAAAAGCCATTGGATATTTTGGAAATTAGGAGGCAAGGAGAGAGGAACTATCGCATTTTTAATACCTACTTCACTCCAGGCACTTTGTGTATATTACATTTTATACACACTATAGTAGAAAGAAGTAAGTATTAAAACCTCATTTTACTATTTGAAGGAACTGAAGGTCAGAGGATTGAGTAACTTACCCATGGTGCCATAGCTAAGAAGCAACAGAGTCAGAGTCCTGACTCAGGGCTGACACCCAGGCCTATAGATTTTCCTCTACATCCCTCTGTCAGATTAGTGTCAAGTCAAATAAGGTGACATGCAAGACAGAACAATTCAGTCAATCACGAAATAAACCAAAATGAGAGTCAACTTCCTCAAAGCAAAGTCATTTTTAAAATTCACTTACAGATGTGTGCTTGATTAGCCTGACTAAATATATTTACTCTCTATCTTTTTGCCTCTACAAGCACCAGTCTAGCTGTTCCTTAATTCTGCTGCATGGATTGAAGTTTCTACTGAAACAAGGAACAGGTTTGTCCAATTCTTTCCCTAAGACATGACTGCAGGATAAAGTTTATTTTTGCTCTGCCCTTCCTTGTAGCTGGCTCTTTGCCTGTTGATTTAAAATGAATTTTCAGGGGCTCACAGAACAAAAAGAAGTTTAACTCTTAAAAATTAACCACAAAGGCAGGAACAGATCTTTTTAAAATACCTTGTTTAATATTGGTACACTGTGAGGGGTTAACAAATGAGAAGTAGGTCCTGTTAGTCTCTTATCATGCTAAGAAACCATCTTGCCATACTCAGCTTGGTAGTCACTGCAGATAGAATGTGTCATCTGTGAATGGAATAGGCACAAACCATTTGAACTCAGGGTACTCCAAAAGCATTTTTTGAGTTTACTTACATGTTGTATTTTTTATTTGTTCAATCTTGCATTCACTCAGCTCATAATGCACCTGCTCAGCTGTAAGTGAGATGGAGATGTCTCACCAATAAAGGCAAGACAGGAATTCAGAGCATGGGGTTTAAATGTAAAATCAAAAAGTAGTGGGGCCCACGTGTGTGAATGAGCCAGAGGAGAGTTGGCATCTGGCCAACTGGATTCCCAGTGCAACTGCCTCAGTGGGGAAGCAGCGTGTGCGTGACAGGGTATACTATGTGCCAGATGCTATGCAAGTCTTCCCCTGTGTCATCTCATTGAGTGTCCCCTTCACAGCAACGCTTTGAGGGAGGACTTTGTAAGCCATGTGTTCCAGGTGAGGAAACTAAAGCTAAGAGAAGGTAAGTAAACTGAGGGGGTTACACAGCTAGCAAGTGGCTTGGCTATAAGTCAAAATCAGCCCTGAATAACTCCAAAAACCACATTCCTTCTACTTCACCATGAGACCTTGCACTGATACAACCCTCAGGGACTCCTCAGAGGAACAAGCAACTAAGAATTATTCATCAAAACTTCCTAGAAGAACCCCTGCTTATAGTGTGTTACACTGTATTTCATTAGCAGAACTGCATCTCATTCCTGGCCTCCCTGCTTCTAGGGCCAGACATCACTGTGTTTACTCCCTTACTAAGACCCAATTTCCTATACAATAATATTCTAGGGCCTTACCCTGCGTAGGAGAGGAAAGGCTTTGAGGGGACTTGAGACTCACTGAAAGAACTAAGTTTTGTAGGAGGCCAAGAAGGGTCAAGTCAAAGTTATAGAAGAAAAATTAACCTGAGAAAGGGGGAGGGAACTTTTTCTTCTGGGCTATGAAGGAAAGATGAGAAAACAAATTTAAAGCCAGACTCTGGGAGGTGAAGTGTTCTTAGAAAGGAATCTCATACAAGAGATATTATGTATGAAAAACCTTTCAAAAAGATGCTACACAGACATAGGATCTTTGGGCATCTGCCAAGAGTCATAAAAGAAAATCTGGCTCAAGAGATGAAAGTAACATTCTGTAATAATGAGAATACTCACCATGCTGGGCTCCTGTGCTGTGGAAACACTCATTCCATCCAAAGTAATGTTCATGTGTGGGACCCTGAGATACACCACCCAGACCTCCCTGAAATAAGAGCTTGTTGTCCCAGCTGCTGGGAGTCTGTCAACGGACAGCCTTCAGCTGCCACCCCTTCAGGCAAGCTGCCTTGCTCACTATCAAGCCCCTCCTGGGCAGCCCATATCTAGTGACTAGGTAGCTTTGGAGTAAGAAGACCTTGCCATCTGGCTCAACTCTGGCAAGACTATTCTAGCTCAAGAGCTCTCATGAGCTCGGCCAGGCTGTCACTGGGCCTGGACCACATTTCAACTTCTTCCTCTACCCAGTTCTGCCTTAGTCTCTTCCTGCAGCAGGCATAGATCCCAAGGACCCTCCTTATAAATATCCTGCACACTAGATTCTATCTCAGAGCCTACTTCTGTGGCAGCCCAACCTGCAGTAGTACTTTTTATGAGCAACGGGCCAAGGGCAAAATAGAAAACTGGTGTCCCCCTAAGTCCATTCAGACTATCATAAGACAGCACAAAAGTACTCCCTCTCGGGCTTGGGTAACTGCTTAAGCAGGTCTCTTAGCTGAGTTATTACCAAATCAGCCTCTCATACTGCAATATTCTTATTTTCAAAGAACTCACATGATTTATTCTTATTTGTAAAACTTTGTGAGATTAGGCTGTTTCATCTTTACACATATTCACTTAACAAGATTTAGTAAACACCTACCCAGGCACTGTACTAAGAATCGAGGGAGTGGAAATGAAAAAAAGTACCAGCCCTTACCAGGCTCCCTGATGGAGTATATGGCACGAACTCCAAAACACATGAGACATACAGTGGAAGCCTGAACACAATCTTTTGTGAGTCCACACGACTCACAAATTTGGAGTTTCAAGATGGCAGAAGAAGAGGCCAGAATACACAAACTATTGCCTTCACTGCAGGCATTTGACCATAGTAATGAGCAATACAGACCCCGGAGCGAGACTATGTGAGTTTGAATCCTGCCTTCATCATCTTCTACTTCTCCCTAGGTAAGATATGACAGCCTCTGTGGGTCTCAATTTGCTCCTCTATAAGATAGCAGTTATATTTATGTAAACCAAAAGTACCTGAGACAGGTCTCAATCCGTTTAGAAAGTTGATTTTGCCAAAGTTAAGGACACACTCATGACACATCCTTAGGAGGTCCTGACATGTGCCCAAGGTGGTGGGGTCCGTACAGCTTGGTTCTACACATTTTAAGGAGATATGAGACATCAATCCATACATGTAAGATGTACATTGGTTAAGTCCAGAAAGGCAGCACAGTTTGAAGTGGGAGCTTCCAGGTCATAGGTAGATTTAAAGAGTTTCTAACTGGCAATTGGTTGAAAGAGTTATTAACAATAGAAAAGAATATCTGGGTACAATAAGAGGTCATGGAGACCAAGGTTTTGTCACACAGATGAAACTTCCAGGTAGCAGGCTTCAGAGAGAATAAACTGTAAATGTTTCTTATCAAACTTAGAGTCTGTTCTACCAGTAATTCCAAAAGGGAGGAGGGCATAATGAGGCATGTCCAGCTCCCGTTTCCCATCATAGCCTGAACTTGTTCTTCAGGTTAACTTTGGAACGCCCTTGGCCAAGAGGAAGAGTTCATTCAGATGTTTGGGGGGCCTTAGAATTTTAATTTTGGTTTACATTAGTCAACTTGGGCTACCACAACAATATACCATAGACTGAATGCCTTAAATAATGAATAATTATATCTCACTGTTCTGGAGACTGGGAAGTTCAAAATCAAGGTGATCACCAACTTGATCCCCCAGTGAGAAATTCTTCTGACTTTCAGATGGCTGGCTTTTCCCTGTGTCCTCACATGGCAGAGACAGGAGAGGGAAGCAAGTTGTCTGGAGCCTCTTCTTACAGGGGCCCTAATCCCATTATGAGGACCCCACCCTCATGGCTTTATATAAACCTAATTGCCTTCCCAAAGCCCATCCCCAAATATCACTACACTGGGTGTTAAGACATCAACATAATGATTTCTACAGGGGTGGGGAGGCACAATTCAGTCCATAGCAGCAGGACAAATAGTGTTTTCCTCATAAGATTGTTGAGTCTTAAATGAGCCAGTATATATAGCGTGCCTGGAACAGTGCCTGCCACATATTAAATGCACTATTTGTAAGTGCTAGCTGTTAATTATTAAAGCCACATAAGCTGAGTCAAAAACTGGGAAAGGTCAAGTGTGTCAAGGCCTCCCTTGCTGGGGTGTAGTTCCTTGGGGTCATATTGCTTCTCAATGGAAAGGAGAAAAATGAGCTTATTCTTGAATTAAGAATGGGCCTATTTTCATGCAAATATTGGCTTAGAGAGCCCCTTTGCAATCAATTATTACTAAGGTGAAAATCCTGAACCTCTCTACTCTCTGCGCTTTCATACCTTCACTCTGCATTCTCATCTTTCACTTGTGATCAAATGCCTAACAATCTCAGAAACATGTCCACTTAGGGGATTACTCTTGTTAAAGAGTATTTAGCTTTTAATCCCACAAGGCACAAGCAGTTTGAAATATAAGACATCATAGAAAAAGAAGTATTTAGCAGGGTTAATCTAGAGGTGAGAGGTGAAAAGGGGTGAAATGGAATCCAAAGGAAACCCATCTCAATGAAAATATGAGTTTTAAGAGGGGCAAGCAATGGTTAATTTTTTCAGCCTATCAGTAGCTCTAGAATGGTGTACAAAAATAATGTCTTACTCAGCTCGCATACCTTCTTCACCTACATAGAGCTTCAGCATATTTTCTACTGAAGGCAGGCTGCTGGATTAAGTTCTGCATTCAGGAGAAGTGGCATTAATGTCCGTGGTTAAGCAAACAGATTGCAAAATCCTTTAGGCTGGAAGAACTGGGTCCTTCATCCCGTTTTTAATTCTTAAGTCTCATTCCTTGCTTGTTTCGTTTAGGCTGCTGAACTCATTGGCAATTGTTGACAACTTGACTGTTTTGATTGTTTCCATCTTAGACATTTCCATTGTTAGACTATAAAGTTGACAGCCCAAATCCTAAAATCCCTAGTTGGCCCATTCAATCTATTTCCTGCTTAGTCCTCCTTTAGAAGGAATGAAGCAAGATGTTGTAATTAGAATGGTGATGATGAAAAAGTGTGAACATACACTGTCAATAGGGGTGTGGAAGGCACAGGCACTCTCGTACATTTTATAAAATAAGAGCTTTATTGAGATAGAATTCACATATCATAAATTAATCCTTTTAAAATATAAAATTCAGTAGGGTTTAACATATTTGTAGTTGTAGGAGCATCACCACTATCTGAATTCAGAACATTTTCATCACACCAAAATGAAATCCTGCACCCAATACCAGTTACTCTTTAGCTCCTTCCTTCCCCCAACCCCTGGTGACCATTAATCTATTTCTGTATGGATTTGCCTATGCTAGATGTTTCATTATATAGGAATCATATATATTCTGTGGTCTTTTGTGGCCTTCTTTCCCTTAATATTCTCAAGGCCTCGTATATTCTTGATAGAGTATAAATTGGCTTGATATTTGAAGAAAATGTGTCAATATCAATCAGAACTTAAAGTGCATGTACTCAGAAATTTAATATCCAGGAATTAATCTTTCAGAAATACTTCCACAGACATAAAAATAGTTATACAAAGACATTTATTGCAATGTTGACAAAAATTGGAAAAACTCTAAATTCCATCAGTTAGAGAGGCCTGGTTGAACAGACTGTAGTTCACCTCTGTAGTGGAGTGCTATGCATTCATGCACACATTGAATCAGTCCTGTATGGAATGGTGTGGAATGATCTCCAGAATTTATTGATAAGTGAACGTAAGGGAACACGACAAGGTACAGAATGGTGTGTGAAGTTCTATGTAAAAATATGTATATGTTATGTTTATGTGTGCGTATGCATTTACGTGCGTGTGGGGTGTCGGGGACAGAGAAACGGTACAAGAATATCTATCACTGGTAGGAAACCTAAAAATGCACTAGCAGTGGTTATCTCCAGGGAGGGAAAATGGGGGTCTGGAGACAGGGAGCAGAAGAGAGAGAGGGTATTGTTTGAAATTTACTTACCACGTACACAGATTCTGAACATTTTAAATAGAGATGTATATTCGGCAGCCACAAGGCCATATTAGGGTCTGGAGACCACACAGGGAACCCCACAGCCTCTTCCCTGCAGGGTTTTGTGGTCAGTCACAGTGGGGAATGACACGCCTGTAAAGACCAGCTTCAGTGAAGCATAAAGATCTATAATTTGAAGCTCAAAAATTTCTGTTCTTATCTTGCCAGAGGCCTGTTGTCACCTGCACAGCATTTCTACCTGCCCATGAAAGGCAGACATATGCACTTTGATGTCAAAGACCAACCGGAAAGGTAACTTCAGAGATGCTCACCCAACCTCCCCCTGTGCACTGCCTCTCTTCAATGCTCCTGACCTCATCGTACCTTTTGGGAGTGGTTCTGTGTCTGTTTCCACCACTGACTCCTTTGAAGAGGATCATCAGCCTTGGGTCTGGAATGTAGCCCATTATCTTAATGTTCCCCTTGACCTTTGGTGGAAACGCTGCCATTTCCTGTCCTGGTTCCTCATCTTCTGTCATCTGCCTAAACACTGACCCCAAGTGGGAGAGAAGATACAGTCAAGTTCTTCGCCTTGACACTAGTGGTTCTCTGCGAAGTCAGAGTCACTTTCAGTCTTGATTTTAACCAGAGCTTATTTCCTCCCACCAGTGTTGGGATGAAAGTCAAAGATGAAGTGAAAGACAGATTGTGTAACTTTTATTTTTAAAAGGGTGTTTAATTTTGGAAGGTATGATTAATATTTCAATACTGCTTATAATGGCTTCATTTATTTTTTTTCAGCCAATAAGAAGTGAGAAATCCTGTCTCCAGAGCCAAAAATCTCATATAATTCCTCTCCAGCAATACAGAAGTCTCTCTGTTGCTACCTAGAGTAAAAATGTCAATACACATCATGTGTTAAAATTCACCTGTATTTTCTCGACACCTTTTCAATATCTCTCCAAATTGCTTTAGTAATCTCTGGCATCAAGAACCAGTGAGAGTATGTGGCATTTTCCTTCCTGTTTGAGTAACACCTATTAAGAGAGGTAGCAATTAAATCATAATTTTTAAACCTTAAGGGAAGCTATTGCAGTATTGCTAAGAACATTCAGTTACCGGTATGTCAGCTAACACCTACACCCACTGCGATTAGTGATGAAACAAACTTGACGGACCTTAGAAAACCAAACCTCTCCTTTAAAAAAAAAAAAAAAAAAAAAACCATCCGATGAGTAAACAGTCCTGTTCACACATGTATATGAGATGTCATCCTTTCTCTGCAGTTATAGCGCTCTACCTTGCCAATTCTGCTGAGCACTGACTCACTCACAGGGCATTTGGAAGGTGGGCGATTTGTTCCTGCAGCATCATTGCACTCCAAATGTGCTGAGAATGGATGCAGCCTCCGATGCTGCCATGCCAGCTGCAGCTTAGACCAGAGGAATCAGCAGAGGCTATTGTCCATTCCTCAGCAATGCACTTGACCTTGAGAGCTATATAGAATGAAAGGAAACCCACTAAAGCCAACTTCATGTCTTAAGATTTATACCCTTTTTAGAGATCCCACCCCTAGAACATAATTCAGGTCCAAATCCTCTTCTCCTTTCTAACTGCCACTGCCTTGGAGTAGTGGACTTATCTCCAGCTGCGAATTTTAGTCACCTGGGGTGAGACAGGGGGCAGACACTAAAACATACCAGTGTCAAGGTCCCATCCCAGAGACTCTAAATTAATTATTCTGCGTTGTGCCTGAAATGAGTACTTTTTAATACCTCCCTAGTTGTTTCTAAAGTATAGCTAGGACTGGAAACCACTGGAGTCCAGCACAAGCCTTTCTCACTTCTTACCTAGTTTATGGCAAATGCCTCCTGAATGCCCTTCATCTTTTGTGCCTGAGGCTAATCACCTTAATGTGCTATAATATTGAATTATTTTTATATTAATCCATGTTTGATGTAAAACACTGAGAAAATAAAAATGAGCAGAATGAAAAAAACTACAAACTATAATCAGAAAAATGATACAATATTTTATCTTTCCTACTGGATTTTTTATGTACATAAAATAAGTATTTTCAAAAATGATATCCTGCTATAATTCTCTGTAATCTCTTATTCTTTGTTAACAATATATTATGGGAAAATCTCCATGTCAGTAAGTATAGATTCATATTCTTTTTAATGGCTACATAGCATCTGAGTGGGTGGCAGTGCCTTTGTGTTTTTTAACCAATCCTTTGTTTCAGGGTTAGGCATTTACATTGTTTTGTGGGTTTTTGTTGTTGTTTGGGGTTTTGTTTTTGTTTTTGTTTTTTCTTTTTGTATTTTGTTTAGCCATTACAAACAACATTGAAATAAGCCATTTGGGGGGGAAAAAACATTTTTGTGAGTTGGCCAACTTCCTTAGGATATATTCCTAAAAATAAATTTGTTAAATCAGTGTATCTATTCATTTCTAAGAATTCTGACACCTGTTACAAATTGGTCTTCTAAACCACTCATATACAGGTAGTACTTAAGAGTCTGTTCTTCTAGTCCTTCACTAACCCTGGCATTATTGTTTTTTTTTTTTTAATATATTTGTTTAATATGGTAAGTAAAGAATGATATCTACCTATTTTAATTTGTTTAGATTCCTAGTGAGTTTGAACATTTTTCATCTGTTTTTTGGGAGAAACTTTTGAATATCTCCTTTTGCAAATATTTTATTCGTGTTCTATAAGGCATTTTCTTCTTATTTGTATGTATGAGTCATTTGTATATCAAGGCTATTGAATATCCCCCAATTTGTCATTTTTAACTTTTTAAAAACTTTTATCCTTTTAACTTTAGTGGTTTTGTGGTTTAGTTTTAAATCTTTATATATTCAAATCTATCCCTCTTTTCTGTGTAGTTTTAACTTTTCGATGCCATACGTGGAAAGCTTTTCCCCAAGTTAAAAGTATATACTTACCTATGTGTTTTTTTCTAGTACTTTTATGGTTTTATTTTTTATGTAATTAAATCTTTGTGGCTAACTTTTAAAGTACAAATATGTTCATGCCACTCCCTTCCTAAGTCCTTCACTGTCTCCCCATTGCCTGTGTGATACAGTTCAAGTGTCCTCATGCCCCACACGTTATCTGGTCACCCTTTAGCTTGCATGTCCCTCTCATCTTTGCTCATAGAGCTCTTTTTTTCTCTGCAATACTTTTTCCTCTGCAATACACTATGAGTCTTTTTCTCCATCTACAAATAGGCTATTACTTCAAGTTCCATGAAAATAGAGACCATGACTGCTTTGATAATCTCAACACCCAACATAGTATCTGGAAGAAAATATATACTCAATTTTTTTAAAAGAATGAATAAAACATTACCTCCCCTGGGAACCTACCTCCAATGTCTCTGGGCAGAATCTGTCCTTTTTCTATTATATTCCTAAAACACATCATTCTGATCACTGTTATATGATGTCATCATATTGTATTATAAATCATTGAATCTTTGATCAATCAGGCTCAACTCATATTTTTATCCCTTGCTCCTTAGCAAGGTTGGGACATGCAGTGGGTACTCCATGCTGTTGAACTCAGATGAATGAATTCTGATGAGGTCTCCCTGGCTTGCAGTCCTGCCTTGACATATCCTTGTATTAAGAAGTAAAGACCTTGACAGTCTGTAAAAAGATAACTAAATAATTAGGTAACAATACATGTGCCTGGGTAAAATCTACACTCATTAATATGGGGATAAAATAGTGCACAATGAAAACAGTGTCTCAGAGTAATAGTGAAGCCATGATAGTGATGCCTTCTGGCACCTTCTTCTGGGGCTATCCATTATGTCATTAAGAATCAGAGCATCAATCTGGCCCAGAGCCCTATCCCTGAATACATTAAAATTTTTAAAAAGACCCTCCAGAATTAGTAGAGAATAATAGTAAACTAACCAACTAACTTTTCTCCAAGAAGGTTGTAGCTAAGCATTACCATGCTTCCTTTCAACAGGCAGTGAGAATTGAATTACTCATACTGTTCTCCTTGGCTGCCTTTAACTTAGGGGTTTGATATGGTTTTTTTTTTTCCTGGCCTTCAACTTTTTTTCTCCTTTTAAAATATTTTTACAGCTTTATGATATGCCTGCCTTTCATTACAAGGCACCTCAAATCCCTTTAGACAGTGGAATTTCTATTATAAATAATAAAAAAATTTCCTTTGCCTCAATTCCCTCTGTCCCAAGTGCTCAATGCATGAACAACATAAACTGAGGCTTTAAGAAATAGGATTTCAGCCCTTAGAGAAAGCTGTATTACAAATTGGTTCCACTTCATAGCTTAGAACAAAATTGGAGTTTTCTTTGGATGACATCAATGATCATAATCTCTGACATTTAACTGACCTTGGGCATGTCATTTTACCACTTCAAGTTTCAGTTTTCTTATCTGCAAAGCAACAATGCGGGTGGGTTCCTTCCCACCACAGAACTGTATCTAATCATCTTTTCCAGGAAGATAGGGACAAAAGGACCACCCAGGCAGGACAGGGAAAGGAATCTCCCCTTCTATCTGGCCTCATAACCCTACCTTCTGTCAGTGACTCTGCTGCAGATAAAGGGTAGGGGAGGCAATTCCCAGCCACGTACCACCCCAGGGCTGCTCTGCCCTTCATAGCAGCTCCCCACAGAGAAGCTGGATGATGAGCTGACCAAGTGTCCTGACTGGACTGCTGTTTATGACATTGTGCTTTCATTTGTGTGCCCAAGAGGCTACTAGCAATAAGTTAATTTGGTGCTCCTACAAAGGAAAGTCTTTTGCTTTTCTTTCTCAACTATATCTTAGGTTTTAATTAATTAATATGGGGCTTCAGAGCAGACGTGTTTTGGACCTTGGAGCCTGTTTACCCTCACCCAAGGGGCACTGTGGACCCAGGCTAGACCCTGCCAAAGAGCTTTCTGTATCTAGGAGACAAAGCACACCCTGTAGCCTTCAGAAGGGCTGCGTTATCCCAAGCCCACCCAAGAGCCTGCAAAGAGTGTACTAGCAGGACTGGGAACTTTCATCTCCTAGCTTTCTCTAAGAAGCGTGCACGCTCTCCTCTTCACACTGTGGCCTAGGTCTGATCAAAGGTGATAGAGAAGGCAGCTTTCCCTTCCACATCTGACCAACAAAAGCAGCCCAGGTAGGGGAAGAATGGAAGTCAGTATTGCAGTGGTTCCTCAGCTCACCTCACACCTTCCAGATAAGTCAGTGACACATGCCATAGGGCTCACTATATTTTGAGGCCCTCCCATAGCTCCAGAAGTCAGCCCATTCTACCAGACTGTACTCAGGACAAAGGAGGCAGCCCAGCCCAGGTACTTAAGTAGACACAGCATTTGGCCTCAAGGTCAAGAGTACAGGCAGTGGTCCTAAACTGCCTTTTTTTTGTAGCCCGGTTATGGTAACTTGAGTGAAATTGTTTAACCTCTCCTTATCTCAGTTTCTTCATCAGAGAAAGGGTGCTGCTGTGATAGTTGGTACATACGGAGTATACAAAACAGTGCCTGGTAGGGAATAAGTTCCGTAAAAGTTAATCATTTTATATACATCAAATAAGACCATTCTACCACCTTTGTCCCCCTAGCTGAAGCTCATAGAATGATTCACATTGATATTCATGCTTAAGCCCTAAGCATATTTTGTTCTTCTAAGACTTCCTTTGGTGGTGTACATTTTTATTATATCTGCTGGAATAACAATGCTGATGGGTGGTGGGGTTTGGAGGGAGAATAGAGAGGGAGGGAGAAATAACATTAACTGCCTAAGATATTTCTCTGAAAGAACACATGAATATTGAATGATGACTTGATTTTACTAATAAACACATAATTATTGCCTTGCATCAAGGGTGAGGTTGACTTAAATCATCAAGACTTGAGAATGAACTCATAATCAGAAAACGCAGGCTATTAAGTTTTGTATGCTTGCTTGTTTTTGCATATATCTAACCCAAATCTTGTGCTATTTCAAATGGTGCTATATTTGACTATGCTTGTAAATTGAATAACATCAATATGCAAAACTGATTCACTTTTTTTTTTCCTAGGGAGAATATAATCTCCCAAAGCCAGTCCATTGGTTATGTGACTTGATTTTTTTTCTTAATCAAGAAATTTGGATAAGCTTGGTGATTCTTAAGGATTGATTACTACAAATAACCCACTTACGCTTAACTAGGTCTTGAACCATGAATGCATGAACTTTAATTTGCAAGCCTCTTTCTCCACCACTAGCCATGGTTAGAGATGTTATGGAGGAAGGGTGAGTAAAACTCCAAGCTGTTAAGGAGGAAAAAGAGGCCACTTAGTTGATTAATCATTATAGAAGTCTCCATCACATTCAGCCTGGGAGATTTCCTTCATTCACACAAATGCCTGCCACTTTCTACACCCGAGAGTTGTATCATCCACCAGGCACACTAGAAATGTGGCTAGTGCTACCAAGCACCTGACATTTTAATCTGGTTTAATTTTAATTTAAATTCAAATAGCACATGTAGCTAATGGCTACTGTATTGCACAGTACAGGCAAAAGAACATTTCCACTCAAATCTTCATGATGATACAATGAGCGTTAAGAAATCCTTGATAATAAAAGACAAAAGCTGCAAATGTTATAGGTCAATAGTCTCTCCACAAATCTTTATTAATTTTTAAGTTTTAAAAGTATCACCCCAAATATGGTTCAGTGTGCCTTCAACCTCTTCAAGGTCCTAAGAAATATTGAGGAAAGAGATAAGCATAGGAGATAATTTTTCTTTTCTTTTCAATTCTCAGATGTTAGACCTACAATTCTCAGATGTTAGACTGACTTCCCATGACTGACTTTTAGATCAAAGTATCCAAAAATGAATATGCAAATACATTGTCAATGATTTCAATTCAGGAAGAAGCTGCTCCAAGATCTCATTATTCTGAATGACATGAAAGAATCATGTACACGTTGCCCATTTCCTATCTCATTCTTTTCTGGTGTAGAACTGCAAATCCCATTAGCAGATTTTCCTTCAGCCCCCTGAACAATCTGTGAGTGACTCACACTGTAGAATATCTTTGCTGCTGAATTACTTTGAAAGGCAGAAGTTGGAACAGTGGCAGGGATAGGCTGAAGATGAGAGGAAATACCTAACATGTGCCTCGTTTGCAAATTTTCATTTCAGTCATTTAAAAAGTAATTAAGGAAAGGAAAGAGGATCCTGATAAGATAGAATTCAATTCCCCCCTTTTAATGGATTCGGGGAATGAAGAAACATAAAGATAATCCATCATCGTATTCCTGCCATCACCAGAGTTGTCTGTTTCAAAGAGCCTTTATTTCCTTCACCAGGAGGACACAGATCTTTGTGCACTCATTTGAGTGTCAAAAAATGCAAAAATGATGAAACTACAGAATTGGAAACAGCAGCTCTCAGATCAGAGCTGAAAATGGCTGCTCTGTGTTCTGTGGGTCTTTGCTTCTTGTGAGTCGAGACACCTGTCACAAAACTATGTGGCTGTGGGTGGCCCTATTTGTAGTATTTCTAAGCCATCTGACCCTAGATAAACCTTGATGCTTTTTAAGAGTCAGCTTAGGTGCTGGACCAAATGGTGAAAAATTGCTTCCTGACTAATTGATGAGCCAGGGTGCTTTGATGTTACAAGTGTGGTTGCAGCTTAATGCGTCCGTACATGAGGAACACTGTATCATCAGCGGGATGTGGCAAACCACTCCTCAACTGCTTACCAAGAGGCAAACCATCAATAATGAGATGGTTTGGAAGCTGAGGTCATGAGTCATTCACGTAGATGCCAGGTAAAGGCTGGTCCTAGGCCCCCAGGGACACTGATATAAAAGTGTTTATAAGCATGTATTTTAGGACAGTTTTACAAAATAACAGAAATCATTCATTGAGCCCTTGGTGTGTTTTTAAACCAATTGTGAAACCCTGGTATGAGGGATGAAATGGCTTTGTGTTTGGTTTTTGGCTTTATCAATTTCCAATGACATTATCTTTAACCTCACCACAACCATTTTTGATGGGTTCAAGTATTTTTTTTCTCTTCCCCAGATGAAAGAACCAAGACTTGGAGAGGTTAAAATTCCCACCCAAGATCATGCATTTAAAAAGTGAGAAAACCAGTCTTCAAATTTAGATCTTTCTGACCCCAGAGCCTGTGATTTTTCTGTTTCACTAAGGCCAGTTGCAGAGAGATGCTTATCTCAGCTTTTTTCCAGCATGATGTATCTGAAGGACAAGAGGAAGAATTTCAAAAATATCTCCAATTTTCTTGCCTTAGAGCCCCTACCAAAAAAAAAAAAAAAAAAAAAGACAACCAAAAGTCGAAGAGCCCTGGAAGAATCTGCTATGAAGAATGGCCTTGTATTTACTCAGTTTGTAAAGGAAATGAACTGGAGTCCTCATTAGTTGGGTGTGTCCTGTGTAAACCAATTGTTAAACCCTGGTATGAGGGATGAAATGGCTTTGTGTTTGGTTTTTGGCTTTATCAGTTTCTGATGACTATTCACAAAATTACAAATATGTAAACATTTTTCTACAGCAATTCATCTTTTAGAAAAGTAACCTACAGATATACTTGTATATGTACTAAAGTATGAATGTACAAGGTTGTTCCTTGGAGCATTTTGTAGTAGTAAAAAATAGGAAACAACCCAAGTTTCTATCAATAGAGAACTGATTCAATAAATTATAGAACATCCATACAAGAGAATACTATACAACTCTAAAGAATGAAAAAGCCTCCTGTAAAACTATACAGAAAGAGCTCTAGGATGTATAGTTAATTGGACAAAGGAAGGTATTAAATGCTGTTTATTACATGGTAACTTTTGTGTAAAAGAAGGAAGAAGAAAAGAAGCTCATGCTTCCTGATACAACATAAAGAGACTATGGAAGAAACTAAGAATAGTGGTTACCATGGCGCTGGAAAGAAAGAGCATGGCAGATGAGGGACAAGGATGGTATGGAGTATTTTACCCTTTTTGGATTTTCAAAGATGCAAATGTAATAGTATTCAAAAAATAAATCAAAAGATGAAAATGGCAAGTCCTATGGTAAAAGATACATTCTCTGAGAACATATTCACAGCAGGGCTGTGCTTTCTTCTCTAATGAAGAACACCAGACTCTCAAGCCAATAGCCAGGGTCGAAATGCTTATTTTGCCACTTCCTAAAGGTGCTAAATTTTCTAAGCCTCAGTTTTCTCATTTTAATTAAAAAAGAGGAAATAACATCACTGTTTTGAGGGCTGACCAAAATAATGTGAAAAAATGTACAGTTAACCTTAAAATCTCTTCCAATACATGGTTGTGTCACTCCAAGGCAGTGAACTCAAGGCCTAGGGAGATAGGCCTTGCTAAACATGAGCCAGAGCTCCAGAGAACCCTCCTTCCTCCTCTTTTGGCCTTGAATTTTGCTAAGAAGCCTTGTCAGAATGGACTTGAGACCTTTACAAGTGCCTCTCGTGTATCTTCCATCGCAGTGATGCAGCCAGCCTTAGTGCCTAATATCCAGATGAACCCATCTTCCCTCCTGGCCATTGTCTTACTTTATCCTGTGAGTGATCCTGGTAGTAAAGAAAATCAATGTCTGATTTGGTCTCCCAGGAGACCAGATTTTTATCTGGACACAGGTATCTCAAAATTATCAGCCCTAAATGATAGCGGTGATGATTGCACAGCTTCCAGGAAACAAACCAGAGGTAGTCATTGACCAAATGGATGTTACACAACTGCAAACTGATGCATGGTGGCTTTGCTTTTCCATCAAGAGATGGGAGATGGAAGATAATATCTTCAAGACTGCATTTGGATTTCTGAAGATAAAATTCCTAGGCCTAGCTGCCTGTTTTGGCTGTCCCTTCTGGCATACACTGCCACCTACGGGCTTGCAGCTTAGCTCTTTTGTAGGGGCTTTGCTCCTGCAACATGGCCCCCTTAGGTTTGCTGATGGCCTTTCTCCTCAACAGTAACACATTCCCAGGGGGATACTTCCTGCCCTTCCAGCACAGATTAGCATTTTAGCAGTTAAATTTGTCTGAGTTTTCCCTCTGTCCACTCTCCTAAATCTAGATAATTCCCTTCTCTCCCCTGCTACACAGGAACAGTCTTCACTTTCTGGTAACTAAAGCTCCCATCCTCTCCCTCCTTTTTTTTTTCCATTGCCTTTTCTGTTTTTTCAATATTGAGAGAAGTTTCCTCTATCCTGATTTGAACAAAACAATGCCTAAGACTTGGTTACTTCAAGCAGCTAAAGTACCCCAGGGTACAAACCTCTTCCTGTCTCTCAAGAAATGAGGGAGAGCTGAACCATGGCTCCTCCCAGTGCCTGCTGCTTTGCCCCTTCTCCTGCTCTGTTCCACAGACTCTGAAACCTAGGACACCTGCAACCTTACCTGCTCATCAGCTATGGAGTCAGGCCTCACACTCCCCAGTTGTGCTGGACACTCTCTGTCCTTGTTCAGACTGTGCCCTGACAACTCTGAAATGGGCTTTCTTTAAGCATTTCCATTGAAAGAAAATTTTAAAGACAAGCTGATGTGGAAGCAGTTATTTATCAGCTCTGATGACTAATGTGCAAGTCACTCCATTCTAAACAATAAAGTCTCCAATTTGTACATCTGACTTAGACCAAAAAGTTTGATTGTTTTAATCCTTCATAATTGCTAACATAGTGCCAAGCACTATTTGAAGTACTGGTCTCAGGTCCAGTTCCCCAGCAGAGCTTGAGCCAGGGACTCTGTGCAAGGGAAGGAATAATTTTATGGAGGGGAAACCAGGAAAGGTATGAGAGAAGTAGGACAGGGAAAGAAGATAAACGAAGTATGGTTTCAGCAGTCTAGCCCCAGCCTGATCCTATGGGAGTTCTGACCAGTGGATTGTACTACAGTGTTTAGTCCTCCAGAAGCAGGGGTGCTGGCTCTTATCACCCTGAGCCAGTAGTTCATTAGCTATGGGCCACTTGCAGTAGTGGGTGCTGGGAGAGTGCATAACAAGCATCCCCCTCAAGACAACGTCTGTCAGCCAGGAGCAAGCCTCTTGAGAAGGGTGCAGGTATGAGGTTTTTTTTGGTTTTTGTTTTTTTGTTTGTTTGTTTTGTTTTTGACATGAAGTCTTGCTCTGTCATCCAGGCTGGAGTGCAGTGGTGCAATCTTGGCTCACTGCAACATCTACCTCCTGGGTTCAAGCAATTCTCCTGCCTCAGCCTCCTGAGTAGCTGGGACTGCAGGTGTGCACCACCATGACTGGCTAACTTTTTTTATTTTTAATAGAGACGGGGCTTCTCTATGTTGCCCAGGCTAGTCTCAAACTGTTGACCTCAAGCGATCCGCGCACCTCGGCCTCCCAAAGTGCTGGGATTGCAGGCATGAGCCACCATGCCTGGCCAGGTCTGAGTCTCTAGTGGCCCAAACCCTCAGCAGGTGGGGGATGGGTATCTGCATGGAGTAGCCACAGTGTCTGTTGCAGCACTCTGCCTACGTTAAATTATCTAGTGACCACACCGTTTCAGGTAGATTACTATTTTATAATCCTCATATTACAGAAGAGGAATCCGAGACAGTGGGACAGCAAGGATATTGATGAAGGTCACACAGAGCTGTGATTTAAACCAGTCTGACTCTAGCATCTGTGTGTATCCTGCATACGAACCTGCTCTTCACATTGGAAGATGTGAAGCAGCATAAATGGGCAAACTCTTTTCCTTACATACTCACCAGGTCACTTTGGTTAGTGGTCACATCTACTCAGGCAAAATGATTATTATATATCACGAGCAGATATTAAATATTTTTTATTACTGCAACATTGACCAAGATGAATACTTTTGAAAATAAAGATTTGATAGCAATATTATTACACCAAAAACATGCAATAATATGTATTACTCCCTCTCTAATTTTAAAGCACAGTTCATTCTCTGTATTTTATTAAATCTATATTTCTCATAAATGTCCATGAATACTATTTTAAAGGCTGAAACAAAAATGAAAGACAGTAGGAAATAAACTCTTCATATTCATGTTATAAAAAAGTTTTGATTTGGTTTGCCAGATTCGGTATGAATCCGGCAGCACATCAAAAGCTTATCCACTATTATCAAATCGGCTTCATCCCTGGGATGCAAGGCCAATTTAACATACACAAATCGATAAATGTAATCCATTACATAAACAGAACCACTGACAAAAATCACATGATTATCTCAATAGATGCAGAAGAGGCCTTTGATAAACCACTTTATGTTAAAAACTGTCAAACTAGTTATTGATGGAACGTATCTCAAAATGATAGGAGCTATTTATGACAAACCCACGGCCAATATCACACTGAATGGGCAAAAACTGGAAGCATTCCCTTTGAAAACCAGCACAAGACAAGGATGCCCTCTCTCACCACTCCTATTCAACATAGTATTGCAAGTTCTGGCCAGGGCAATCAGGCAAGAGAAAGAAATAAAGGGTATTCAAATAGGAAGAGAGGAAGTCAAATTGTCTCTGTTTGCAGATGATATGATTGTATATTTAGAAAACCTCATCGTCTCAGCCCCAAAACTCCTTAAGCTGATATGCAACTTCAGCAAAGTCTCAGGATACAAAATCAATGTGCAAAAATCACAAGCATTCCTATACACCAATAACACACAAACAGCCAAATAATGAGTGAACTCCCATTCACAATTGCTACAAAGAGAATAAAAGACCTAGGAATACAACTTAGAAGGGATGTGAAGAACATTTTTAAGAAGAACTACGAACCACTGCTCAAGGAAATAAGAGGACACAAATGGGAAAACATTCCATGCTCATGGATAGGAAGAATCAATATTGTGAAAATGGCCATACTGCCCAAAGTAATTTATAGATTCAATACTATCCCCAATAAGCTACCATTGACTTTCTTCACAGAATTAGAAAAAACTACTTTAAAATTCATATGGAACAAAAAAATAGCCCAAGTCTATCCTAAGCAAAAAGAACAAAGCTGGAGGCATCATGCTACCTGACTTCAAACTATACTACAAGGCTACAGTAACCAAAACAGCATGGTACTGGTACCAAAATAGATATATAGACCAATGGAACAGAACAGAAGCCTCAGAAATAACACCACACATCTACAAACATCTGATCTTTGACAAACCTGACAAAAACAAGAAATGGGGAAAGAATTCCCTATTTAATAAATGGTGTTGGGAAAACTGGCTGGCCATATGCAGAAAACTGAAACTGGATCCCTTCCTTACACCTTATACAAAAATTAATTCAAGATGGATTAAAGACTTAAACATAAAACCATAAAAATCCTAGAAGAAAACCTAGGCAATACCATTCAGGACATAGGCATGAGCAAAGACTTCATGACTAAAACACAAAAAGCAATGGCAACAAAAGTCAAACTTGACAAATGGGATCTAATGAAACTAAAGAGCTTCTGCACAGCAAAAGAAACTATCATCTGAGTGAATAGGCCACCTACAGAATGGGAGAAATTTTTTGTAATCTATCCATCTGACAAAGGGCTAATATCCAGAATCTACAAAGAACTTAAATTTACAAGAAAAATACAACCCCATCAAAAAGTAGGTGAAGGATATGAACAGACACTTCTCAAAAGAAGACATTTATGCGGCCAGGAAACATGAAAAAAAAGCTCATAATCACTGATCATTAGAGAAATGCAGATCAAAACCACAATGAGATACCATCTCACACCAGTTAGAATGGCAATCATTATAAAACCAAGAAACAACAGATGCTGGAGAAGATGTGAAGAAATAGGAATGCTTTTACACTGTTGGGAGTGTAAATTAGTTCAACCATTGTGAAAGACAGTGTGGTGATTCCTCAAGGATCTAGAACCAGAGATAGCATTTGACCCAGAAATCCCATTACTGGCTATATACCCAAAGGATTATAAATCATTCTATAAAGATACATGCGCATGTATGTTTATTGCAGCACTGTTCACAATAGCAAAGACTTGGAACCAACCCAACTGCCTACCAATGATAGCCTGGATAAAGAAAATGTGGCACATATACACCATGGAATACTATGCAGCCATAAAAGGATGAGTTCATGTCCTTTGCAGGGACATGGATGAAAATGGAAACCATCATTCTCAGCAAACTAACACAGGAACAGAAAACCAAACGCCGCATGTTCTCACTCATAGGAGAGTTGAACAATGAGAACACATGGAGACAGGGCAGGGAACATCACACACATGGACCTGTCACAGGAGTGGGGGGCTAGGGGAGGGGGATAGCATTAGCAGAAATACCTAATGTAGATGACAGGGTGGTGGGTACAGCAAATCATGGCACATGTACACCTATGTAACAAACCTACATGTTCTGCACATGTATCCCAGAACTTAAAGTATAATAAAAGGTTTTGAAACTATGCCTTAGAGCAGAAGTTTACGTCCCACTTGCCATCTTTATAATCGTGTTTGGTCATTTTCTTTCTCCTGATATCTTCAATTTAACATGAAAGATGAGACAGTTACAATTTTCAGTGCTGTGGTTGTGTAAATGTTATGGAACAGACCTTGATGTTTAAGAAAATGTTTTAAGAACAGATATTGAATATCTATGAAGGGTGCAGAACATGTTTCTGTCACTCAAACTAATGACATGCTTTTTAAAAAGCATTAGCATGTGGAGCAATGCCAAGGTGAGATGAATAATGCCGTAATACTACCTAAAAATAAGATGAAATCTAGGAAACACATTTCGTCTATTTCCTATGCTTAGTCACAAAGCTAATCCCTCCCAAACAAATTTTTAGAAAAAACAAAAAGTGGGCTCTTTAAAACCCCAAAGCCTTCTATTCCAGACAGTTTTGTACTTTGTCTGTTTAGCATTATTCTTTGAGAGATAGACAATCTCTCTGGGAACCCCAGACCATGTGTTTCCTGTGGTGTCTTGGCTGAGCTCAGCAAAGCCTAGGATTTCACTAGGTGTTAGGTAGTAGGATCTACTGTGACGGTGTGGACTTCCCCTTAAGGGACCTATTAGTAGGTCAGAATACCTAGCAAACTTTCCTAAAAGTGGTCCCAGAGGAGCTAGAGAAGGTTAACCAGAGTCAGTGTGGCTATGAGGGACCAGCTGAAATAAAGCAGCTGAAAGCTCTCATGAGGACCTTAGCTTAGATAAGCAAAAGCCAGGAGGGGAAGGAGAGAAAAAGTCTATTTTCTGACTCTCAGAAGGGAAGGAGGAAGTTGGCTAATTAAATTTGGGGACCCAGGTGAGGGAAAAGACTCCTTGATTTGGCTAACACAGGAAGGAAATAAATTTGCTGGAAAATTAGAATATTGAAACTCTAATTTAACTTTTGGACCTTTTTGAATGCTTGAAAGTGGAGAAGACTGGTCTTGGGGAAAAGGAGACACCTTTGTATTTGAGCTTCTTAGAGAAGTGTTAGTGCCACCATGCTGTTCGCTTTACTGAAAGGAGAGTCTTGCTTGGACCTTGTCCAAGTCCGTTTCATTGCGAGAACACCCAGAGGACCTCATACGGAAGTGGCCCTTCAGCCCCAGAGCTATCTGTCCCAGCCTCTCCAACCTTCCCAGACCCGCAGCCTCACTCATCTCCTCTCTCTCTTACTACCTCTTTAATCCTTCCCTTCCCACTGGCTCCTTCCCCTTGGCCTATACACATGCACATCTCCAGACTCTGAAAAAAACAACCAAATCCTCCCAAGACCTTGTCTCCCTCTCAAGTTACTGTCCCGTTTTCTTTCTGTCACCACTCACCACTTGCTTCCTCTACTTCCTCACCCCGGTTTACTTACTGATTCCCGGAAGCCTGGATCCTGCCCCACCATGGAAAGTGCACTCCTGAACGTCCCAAGCCACACATCCAATGGCTTCTCTTTCTTCCTTCTAAGTTTATGTCACAGTTAACTCTGCAAATCACTCCCTGCCAAAGTCGTCTTCTTTGTTCTTCTGGACACAGCATTCAGCTGCCTCCCCAGGACCTCCCAGACCATTCTTGCTGAGTTTTCTCTGCAGGCAACTTCCACCAACCACTTACATGTAGACACTCCCTAAGGTTCAGTTGCCTTCATCCTTCTCTCCTCACCCTGTGTGTTCTCCCTGATGAAGTCATCTACTCTCCTGGGTTCCACAATCACTTCAGCGTGACACACTCAGATAATGAAAAATATTTAATATCTGCACAGCCTCAGCCTCTCTACTGAACCTCGGTTTTGCAAAGCAAGCTACTAGATAACTTGTAGTCACCTCAAATTCAACAGGTACAAAACCAAGGTCACTATCTTCCTTGTTGAATCCTTTCTTTCCCTAAAATTACTTTCTCTTCTGCTGGCATCAGTACTCAGTCTCTGCTCCTTAGGGTAATCTTTGACTTGTTCCTCTCTCACCTACCATGTGTAATTTAATTTTAAAATTCTGATGATATGTCCTCCATTTTCTCTTCCTAAGGCCTTCTTACCACTCCCACTGGCCTGGGTTAGGCTTCCAGATGACCTCCTTATCACTTAAGAATTTAATAAGGCTGTGCACAAACTCATCTTCCCATTCCTCATCACTTCCTCCAATCCATCTCTCACTCAGACATGAAGCATTAGGTCATCGAACTGATGACATTCTTCTCATGTTCAAAAATATTTCATGATCCCTGTCAGTTACAAAATAAGCCTGACCTCCTCTGCCTCAGCACCCAGTTAGTGGACTCAAGGTCTTCTAGAAACCAATGCCCAGCATTGCTTCCTGTCACTCTTCCTTCCACACCTTATGCACCCTGCTATTCTGCTTGCTGAATATATTCTGCATTTCTGCGTTGTTTCCTGACTTTTTAGTATTTTGTTTATGTGAAGACACTTACAGTTGCTGCCTGCTGAAATCCTACCCAGACTTCTAGGCTTCGATTAAAAACTACAGTACTTCCTCCATGAAGTCACTCCAGATAGTATCCTCCCCACTACAAGAAATTACTCTTTCCCTCCTCTATAAACAACCCCATAACTTTGACTTCTATTATAACAATGCTACTCAAACAGCCATAAAATAGCAGAACAGCATCACTGGAGTTTGCTAGAAATGTAAGATAATAGGCATGATCCCTGATCCAGTATCAGTCGGGATGGAGTCTAGGACTTGCGCTTTAACAAGTTTGCCAAATGATTCTGAGAGAGGCTTGTTTAACTATGACTGCATTCAAGCCTTTGCCCTAGAGTCACCTAATGTGTTTGAACGTGTCTTCCCACCTAGACTGTGAACCTCTTGAGGGCAGGACTAAGCCATATTGTTTTTCATAGGAGCTTAATGCAAGCTTGTTGAGTAATCAAATGGTATCTTCATGTGGCCTTGGGTACTGCTTAAGTACTGTGGGTTCTGCAAAGAATTTGCTACACATTGGTAAAAGAATCAACCCTCCAGTTGCAGTTTATATATATTATTTGTATTTCTTTCTTTGTTAGATTCGATGTCGGTCAGGAAACTCTTCCTGGACATTTACATTAGATAAAATATTTTCCTCTCTTCCTACCACTGACATCGAATGTTTGACTTCATCTTGGCTCCCTACTGAGTGCAGAGGAAGAAAGTGAGTATATCAGACATTTATTGCCTACCAGACACTATGCTGTTTTTGTTTAACAAACCTCATAACAACTTATGATTACTTCCATTTTAAAGATGAGTAAACTGAGGCTCATAGAAGCTAGGAGCTTCCCTATGATTGTGCAGCCGGAAGTCTGAGACTATAGGTCCCACTTGGAACTATCACACTAAATCCCGTCTATGGTTTCCTGCCTATTAAGTAGGGCTGGACTTTTCATGGAAGACTGAGGAGTCTCTGTGGGTCTCCTGAGACCATGCAGTTTCCCAGCCCCGTGGTTAAACCAGGTTTTACTGTGTCTCTATGAGCCCTGGCTTTGCTTCTGGCCTTCTCAAGCACTAAAAACTCCCTGGCCACGATAGCATTTTCTTGCCAGTTTTCAGTAGACTCAAGGTCAAGGCAATTATCACCTGAGCAGAGCCTCCTGTCCTCAGACAGTAGTGAGAGGAGATGTTCCTAGAACCTATTAAAATCTGCCTGGGGCATTCTGAGTCATGGGCCCTGTGAGTCAAGATCTCCCTGAATTGGAGTAAGCAGCAGGGCTGTTGGTTTTTATGGCAATGTACTCAGAACTCCTGGGGTTATGTTAATTGGCCTTTTAAGCCCTGGCAATCTCCAGTTTTGGCATGGGGATGGTTATTCACAATTGTCCCCCACATAAAGAGTGATTGATTTTGGACAAAGCCTGTGGTCTGGAAGGCTCTCCTTGCTGGATCCCAAAGCACCAAGGGCACACCCCATCTAGAGCTCTGGCCCAGGTTTTATAGCCTTGGACTTGAGAGTTGAATAAAAAGAAAAGTAAGACTCACAGTTCTCCTACGGGCTTTTCTCAGGCACAAGTTTTCCAGGGCACCAGGGAATAGACACGTGTTTGGAATTGGGAGCTCAGAAAGCTGGCTTGATCCCCAAACCTACTCCCAAGTTACCTTTATATTGTCTGGGGGAAGAGGAGAAGGCACTGAAGATGAGGAGGGGACAAGCGGATTACTCTACTTTGGTAGTTACTCCCACCTATGATCTAGAAAGAAAAACTCCAGCTGATGAGTGCTTTTACCACCATGCTTAAAGAGAAAGTTAACAGAAAAATATCAACGGTCTTCATTCTTCATTCATTCACTCAGTAACCATCCTTTCAGCACCTACTGAGTATCAGGTATTGTTCTGGGGGCTAAGTTATAAGGAAGACACCATGACCCCTGCCCTCAAGGAAATCCCAGTGTAACAGGACACCTGTATTAGTGACTCCCTAGTCCTTTGGAGTCATCCCCTGTCTTCAACTCAGTGACTCATAATCCCCAGAAGAAGTAGGAAGGAAACATCTTTGCAGCCTCAGGCCCAAGGCTCCTGGCTCAACTCCCACACCTGTAGGATCAGGCACAGAATAACACCTGGCCTCCTCTGGCTCCTCTCACAGGAGGCCCTCTGATGTCCTCTCCAGGCAGACACAGCCTTACATGCCCAGGTACCTCAGCCCTTCCTGAAGCCACCCTCAGTCTTAGCCAAGAGAATTATTTGTTTCTCCCTGGCTCTGCTGAGCTCTTGCTCTAGCTCCATTAAAATCCCTCATTCTTTCTAGAAAGCCCAGCAGAAAAAATTACCTACTTGACAAATGTGGTTCCCCATACCAGATGACAGTCTTAACCACAAGCCTAAGAGACTAGAAAATTCAAAAAAGTGATTAGGATCAGTCACATCCTTATTCTGAAACTCTCCCCTACAGACTTTAAGGACCAGAGAAACAAAAGAATCCCATTCACCTCCCCCTTATGCTGTCATCTCCCATCTGCGGGAATATGAGAGTGAGAGAAGCAGAGAAAGAATGGTGGTAGGCAGCCAGATTGAGGGAAAACGGTGGACCCCAGGCAGAAGAAAGCTTCCTGGCAAGTCCTCTGAAAGGACGCTCCTCTCTCTGCTTCTGGGGACTCCCTGTGTGAAGGAGATAGGTCAGTAGGGTAAGCAGGAGCAGGCAGAGGACCTGTAAGGAGAGACAGATGAGGATAAAAGGAGAGTGTGAGGTGAGGCACCCCTACTGGCCTCCTCCAGTATTGCAGATACCTGCTGTCCCTCAGTACCAGGGACCAAGATGGAGTCCTCCTTTAGCCCTACCTCTCCGGAATGCACAACACCGGCAGGTGCTGTTCTTTTACTTCAAGATGGGCAATGGGGGCCAGGCATAGTGGCTGACACCTATAATCCCAACAATTTGGGAGGCCGAGGCAGGTGGATCATTTGAGGTCAAGAGTTCAAGACCAGGTTGGCCAATATGGTGAAATTCTGTATCTACTAAAATACAAAAATTAGCCGGGCATGGTGGCAGGTGCCTGTACTCCCAGCTACTCAGGAGGCTGAGGCAGGAGAATCGCTTGAACCTGGAAGGCAGAGATTGCAGTGAGCTGAGACCACACCACTGCACTCCAGCCTAGGAAATGGAGTGAGACTCCATCTCAAAAAAAAAAAAAAAAAAAAAAAAAAAAAAAAAAAAAAAAAAAAAGATAGGCAGTGGAGTTTCTGGCTAAGAAGGGGACGAATGGATCCTAATTTTATGGTCCATGGGGGTAATTAGCCACGCACAGTACCAAAGAGCTAAGGTGTAAGTTATATCCAGATAAGCAAGCTCTGCCTTTTATGTTGGGAAGGAGAACCCCTTAGACATCTGATATGACATGGGAGCTGGTAAGGAAAGAAGTCAGTGCCAACAGCTGTGGGACCTGGGGAGAAAATGAGATTCCAGTAGAAACAAGAATAATTGCCTCTCAAAAATGAGGGGCAGGAATAGGAAAGTGGGAGTCAAAACTCCTACAAGCTGGTTCTTTTCTTTTCTAGAACATAGCAGCTGATTACATAGAAATATTTTTGCTATCTATCCTTACTTTTAAGCTAGTTTGGTAAGTTTTTCACTTCAAGTAAAAAGTACAGCAGAGCCACTTTAAAATAACATCTACTAATTGCAGATATAGACAACATCCAATTACTTCCCCTGCTTCTAGCAGTATAACATCATCCATTATGTGCTGGTTTTTCTGTCTAATCTTCCCTCCCTGGATCCATTATCCACCTATCTCCACCCAACTCTGAGCTGGGGTTGGGGTATCTGATCCTTAAGTTTGTGTATCACTGGGCCCCATTCCTCTGGCTTCCAGTTGGTTTCCGTCAAAGGGAGGCACCAGCAGGAAAGTGGAGGGCAAATGGTTCTTACCTTAAGTTGTCTTAAAAATATCAGCTGAGACCGGGCACAGTGGTTCACGCCTGTAATCCCAGCACTTTGGTCGGGCAAAACAGGTGGATTACCTGGGGTTAGGAGTTCAAGACCAACCTGGCCAACATGGTGAAACCCTGTCTCTACTAAAAGTACAAAAATTACCCAGGTGTGGTGGCATGTACCCATAATCCCAGCTACTCAGGAAGCTGTGGCAGGAGAATCACTTGAACCCGGGAGGCAGAGGTTGCAGTGAGCCAAGATCACTCCACTGTACTCCAGCCTTGGATGACAGAGTGACACTCTTTCTCAAAAGAAAAAAAAAAAAAAAAAAACTCAGCTGAATGTGCCTCCTGGTCCCCCTGGTTCTTGCCAGGACCCTGTGTGATACACCACATTCTGTGCCGATGTCCTCCTGCCCAGCAACAATGCCATCCAACAATTCATCTAGTTGTTTGTGCCCCATAAACTGTTGGATGTCATTGGTAGGGGGTTTGAGAGCTTGCCTTTGTAAACAAGGAGAATCTGCTTGAATGTTAAGGATGGCATCTTTATTGGTTATTGAAAAAAGAGGTTGGAAAATATGTAGGTGGAGTGGGGGATGAAGAAGGTCTTCTGTGTAAAAGTAAGAATACTTTCCAATTTGTTTCTTTCATATTTTTCATGAAGGTCTCATGTGCTGGATACTGTACCAGGTCCTGGGAATGCCAAGATTAGTGGGGGAGGAAGAAGTACAAGGAAATAATTAGAGTATAGGAAGAGCTAGGTCAGAGATATGCATGAATCTGAGACAAATACAGAAGGGAGTAGCTAACTAGAGGACCAGGAAAGGCTGCCCAAAGGAGGTGATCTCCAATGTGAGCCTTAGTGGTGAGTGGGAATCAGTTAGGAGATGCCTGGAAGCGAAAATTCCAAACAAAGACATTCTAGGCAGAGACAAACAGGTTACCACGTACTTTCATACTCTGGGGTAACAACCTTTGGATTGAAAACCTATCTACACCAGTTGTTCTCACACAGCAACTGTGCATGGTGAAATCACATGGGGAACGTTTGCAACATACTGATGCCTGGGCATCCTTAGACTTACTCTCAAACAATAAAGTTAACCTTCAGGGTCACTCATTTGCACGAACTGTTTTCAAGGCTCTGGGATAGAAGGGACCACAGTGATGTGTTCATAAAGGCATACTTCTGTAAAAGTCGTAAAAGTAAGATATTTTGTTCTTCTTAACCAGGCCCTCAAACTGAATGCTCCTCAGGCCCCATAGACCTGGATCTGTCCCTGGACCTAGGTACTACACCAGCCCAAGTCAGAGTCTCTGGAGATGTGGCCTGGCCATCAGCATGTTTGGAAAGCTGCCTGGGTTTGAATTTAATGCGTGCCCAGAGTTGAAAACATTATACATTTTAAAAGCTGGAAGAGATCGCAGAGTCCTAGGAAAATTCTCTCACTTTAAAGCTGAAGTAACCATAACCCAGGGAGGAGAAATGATGGGCTGAAGGTCCCATAAGTCATTATTGAAGAACCAGGACCAAGTTTCCCCAGCTCCAGATACATGCCCCTCCTGCTTAAATAGCTGGCTATTTCAGGAACAAATGCCAGATACCAAAACACATATGCCAGGGCTTGCCCTAGCTTTGTTCAAAATCTGGGTCTTCCAGCCCTGAGCCCATTAGCAATTTGTGGGGCTTGCTGAATCAAGGAGGCCCAGACAGGACTGCAGTGGGGGCAGAGAAGGCAGGGGAGTGGAGGTGTGTGATGAGGGCCCTCAAAGGCTGGAATCAACAGGGAATGCCTTTGGCTAATCCAGCTGAAAGTCCCCAGGGTCAGAGAGAATAGGCACAAAATTATAGCTGTCCTAGCCAGAATCTCCCATGAGAGGCTTTTCCAGAGCTGGTTTTTACCACACTTGCCGTCTATGTAATTATCACCTGGGCAGAGCCTCCCCTTTTCAGACAACTCTGTATTGTGAGAAGCCCATGGAACCCACTGAAATATGCCCAAGGGCCCCACTGAGTCATGCAAAACGTTTTACCCTCGGCCTGTAAAGCTATTCATTTCATCATAGTGCACTTCCCAATATACTCGTAATTAGTCTTTAAAGACTTCAAAATGCCTTTTAAAGAAGTACTCCTGTATAAAAAATCGCTAGGGAAAATAGAAATCACAAAATGATTTAGGGAAACTAGAATAGCCCCATCTTGCCTAGGAACTAAAGTAGTCCCTGGGCATTTTCAGACAGGCCAGCTCGGGGCAGAGGGGACGACAGGAGGGATGGAACTCCAGGTCTCCAAGTCTGTGTGTGGAAGGAGGGGGCAACTGGGGCTTTCACCCTTGGAAGGAGGCTGTGTTTAAAAGCCTATAGGAGGCACAAAAGTGTTTGAGTTATGGTAAGAGAGGAGCGAGGAGGAGGAATGCCCACACTAAGACACGTGATGAAAAGCATCTCCCACCATCCTCCCGCATAATGATGGCTGGATGTGGGGCAATGTCTCTTGGATACTAATTTGCTCTTTAAAATATAGAATTGGTATTACTACTACGATGTTGATGAGATACGGATATTACTAGTTCTGCCTTTACATACCTGAAATTTCTGCTTCTTCCTACCCACCACAGCCATGCACCCCTGACTGCTCCTGACAGGCGTGTAGGTGATTTGGGCAGTGCCATGTTGCTGGGGGCCAGGCGTGGTTGGCCAGTTGTGGATCCAGCCCTGGATCTCTCAGCTCCCATAATGTTAGACTCATGTTCAGGAGGACAGATTCTTGCTCGTGTACATGGGGAAAGAGGATGAGAAACTGCTTCCCTCGAGAGACACTTTATAGGGATCTTCTATTCAACAGAGCATAAAAATTTGAAAGAGGATCTCAGCCGTCAGGTGTTACCTGGCCTCCTGCCACAGATCCCTGATTTAATAAGTATTGATAGAATGATGGAGCCAAATGTTGGAATCCAAACAGGATGGATTTGAGGAGAAATCTGGAGTGCCCTAGCTTCAGAAAATTTATGGTCATCCTTGCTTCCTTGCTGTGGGAATAAATCAGTCTCAGGGGCATCTAAATTACATGTTTGCATTGTTACATCCTAACTGACAAAATATAAGTATCTACTTCAGTTTAGGAGCTATCATAAGAAGATTAAGACACAGCTCCCATTCTTAAGAAACATGAGTCTAGACAGGGGAGAAAAAGAAACTCATGGGAAACAACCAGAGAGCGCCAGAAGCTGCGTGTACTTGGACAAACCTTCACAATACGGGTGAGCTCAGAGAAAAGGGGGATGCTTGAAATCGCAGCCCTGTCCTTACTTATGAGTGTCAAATGTGCTAATATGTATAAAGACCTTCGACAGTGCCTGGCCGTTAGTAAGTCTTCAATAAGTGGCAGCCACTGTTGTTGCTGTTGTTTCAAAGATTTGAGTCCAGGCCAAACATGCATTAAGGAAAGATTCCTCTCTTTCCCAGGGGTGCAGTGTTTACCCCCAGCTTCCCCTTTTCTACTCTCTGCTAATCTACAAGGAATAATTCAACTCCCCCTACCCCCACCAAAAAAAATCCCTTAGTTCAAATTTTCATTATCCTTCCCTCGGATTATTGCAATAGCTTCCAAAGTGGTGTTCCTGCCTCTTGGACTAGATTCTCTATTTCCAAACCATTCTCTGCTTTGCCCAGAGAATGATGTTTCCAAAATGTAGATATGGTCTCTGCTTGAAAGCCTTGAATAACTTTCATTCCCTGCAAAGAAACAGTTACGTAAAACATGAAAGCTAAGGAACATGGACACTGCTTCTCCCAGAAACAGTTATATAAAACTTGAAAGCTAAGGGACATGGACCCTGCTTCTCCCTAACTGTTCTGTTGTCCCAGACTTCAAAAATAACAACTTAGTTTCCTAAACTTGCCACACTGTATGCTGGTTTTATGGTTCCTTATATTTGAATGCTAATCTCTCTGCTTTCATTCTCCACCCTGAATTCCGAGAGCTTCTGGGTAAATTCGATTTATTCTTCAAATTCCTTGCTATGGACTGAATATGCATGTCCTCCCCAAATTCATAGGTTGAAGCCCTTATCCCTCAAGTGACAGTATTTGGAGATGGGGCCTTCGGAAGGTAATTAGGTTTAGATGCAATTATGAGACACTAGTGCCCTTACAGGAAGAGCCAAGATCTCTCTCTCTCTCTCTCTCTCTCTCTCTCTCTCTCTCTCTCTCTCTCTCTCTCTCTCTCTCTCTCTCTGCCATGTGAGGAAACAACAAGAAGGTAGCCATCTGCAACCCAGGACTAAGGCCTTTGCCAGACATCAAATCTGCCAGCACCTTGGTTTTAGACTCCCCAGCCTCCAGAACTGTGAGAAATACATATTTGTTGTTTAAGCCATCCAGTCTATGGTATTTTGTCATAGCAGCCAAGACTAAGACACTCCTAAGTAACATCGGTCTCCAATGCCCTTCTTCATCTTTTCATTCATATATATATATATATATATATATATCTCTTAACTGAGCATCAAGCATATAGCAGAGTTTTGCTGCGTTCTAGGGATATAAAAACTATCTCTGGCCGGGCACGGTGGCTCACGCCTGTAATCCCAACACTTTGGAAGGCCAAGGTGTATGGATCAAGAGGTCAGGAGATCCAGACCATCGTGGCTAACAGGCTGAAACCCCATCTCTACTGAAAATACAAAAAATTAGCCGGGTGTGGTGGCGGGCGCCTGTAGTCCCAGCTACTCAGGAGGCTGAGGCAGGAGAATGGCGTGAACCCTGGAGGCGGAGCTTGCAGTGAGCAGAGATCGCGCCACTGTGCTCTAGCCTGGGCGACAGAGCCAGGCTCTGTCTCAAAAAAAAAAAAAAAAAAAAAAAAAGAAAATCTATCTCTGCCCTCAAGATGTACTTAGTTTAGATAGAGAGACAGATAAAAAAGGCTACAATTACAATAGGTTGCCACCACAGAATAGATGAGGGACAGTTAAACCAGACCAAGGATTGAAGAAGGGCTTTCTACGGGGGTGGTGCTGGAATTCAGACTTCCGTTATCTCAGGTGCTTTCTAACCCCATCACATAAAGTTCATCACTCTTCTCACTACCAAGCTTCTCTGTGTATGTGCTCTTACTGTCACCTCCTCTCTAGTTGTACTGTAATTTAATTATACATATGTCTTCCTGCTAGAATGAACTTTTAAGGGCAAAACACTATCTTACTCATCTCTGTATTCCCGAACACTGTTACAGTATCTAAAACGTAGTGGATACTCGGTTAACGTTTGATGATTAAATGGATAGAGTTTCACTCTGCCTTTGGATGGATGGATGGATGCTTAATAAACATTTCCAGTGTTTCGTTATCTGAGCAAAATTGAAACTTGGAAAGAACCCTTTAAATCACTTAAAATCTACATGACAAAGAAAAAATTAACCTAAATTTTATGTTAAAATGACATTAAAATTATTAAAGTAGTTCTTTTATAATACAAATATAGATTATATATAATTAGGTACTATTTTTAGAAATTGAGGGTGAAAATTTTTCAAAAAAAAATTTATGATAGCATCAATGAGGACATTGTAATTTCAGGTTGGATTATTGTGCCATAAGTAAAAGGAATACTTTTGAAAAAATATTGACAGTTTCACAACTTTTCAGTAGGGCCTCTCTTCATATTTTTATATGTAATACATTACATTTAAGTGTGTATTTGGCCAATTTCCCTTCTTTAGTTGATAACTTACAAAATTCTCTGGTGTCTTTATTTGTCAATGGCTATGTGTGTTTTGAACAGCAGCTCAATATCACTTTCATCAATGTCTTAAAATTTTCAATCTTTTGCAAAATTTTATAGAGTATATAGTTTCACTTTGCCTTTTGTTTACTGAATTTTTATTTTATTTTAGGCGTTTTCAACAATCAGTAGTAAGTGGTCCAGCAATAATAATAACCCAATGGACATGAACAAATCCAGTGATTTTCTGGTAATTTTAAAAAAATTATCAGAAAGCCAAAAGCTCTGACTTATACTGTTGGCCAACTGCCATAGTGTAAATACTGCACTATGGCCAATGTCAAGCTTCCAGTGTGATGTCACTGAATTGGGAGTTCGGAAAAGATCTGTATGTTGACTCTGAAAGTCCCTCTAAGCCAGCTTGAGCACACCATTGGCCAGGTACTAGTGTTCAGCAGGAAGTGATGTTTGAGTGGTCACTAACTGTTAAATTGGTTCATTTTCTGGTGGATATGTCTACGCTATGACTTCTTTCTTTCTTTCTTTCTTTCGTTCTTTTTTTTTTTTTTTTTTTTTTTTTTTTTTTTTTTTTTTTTTTTTTTTGGTCTGGCTCTGTTGCCCAGGCTGGAGTGCAGTGGCACAATCTCAGCTCACTGCAACCTCTGCCTCCTGAGCTAAAGTGATCCTCCCACCTCAGGCTCCCAAGTAACTGGGACTACAGGCACACACTACCATACCTGCCTAATTTTTGTATTTTTTTTTTTTTTTTTGTAGAGATGGGGTTTCACCATGTTGTCCAGGCTGGTCTTGAACTCCTGAGCTCAAGCAATCCGCTGACCTTGACCTCCCAAATGCTAGGATTACAGGTGTGAGCCTCTGTGTCTGGCCTGACTTTTGTTTTTCGAGTAAGCCTTGAACCCAAAAGGATTCAAAAATTAGGAAACCCATGTACATCATTTAAAGCTTCCTAGTTGCCTTTAAAAAGGAAATAAAACCTTGGTAATATTCTGTAGTATCTCTAGAGGTAGACCCTGGTTCACTGATGTTTCCTGTGCCTTGGTGAATTATCTTGTTCCCAAACATAATACTCTTCCCAGACCGACCACCACTCCTATATTCAGGGTCTATAATAGCAAGATGCTCATGCCTTCTTAACAATATTCTTCCTAAAACCATCAGGAAACTGGAACTAAGCCTAAATTCTGTATTTCCCTTCCTCCTCTTGAAGCCTGGAACCCCCTTGCAAATTGTTATGGACTGCATTGTTTCCCCACAAAATTTATATGTTGAAACTCTAACCCCCAGTGTGACTGTATTTGAGATAGGGCCTTTTAAGAGACAACTAAGATTAAGTAAGGTCCTGTGGGTGGGGCACTAATCCAACAGGACTGGTGTCCTTAGAAGAGGAAGAGACACCCAGCAGGTGTGCACACAGAGAAAAGGCCACATGCAGCAAGAATTATTTTATAAAATAAAATTGCGGCCATCTACCAGCCAGGGAGAGAGGCCTTTGGAGAACCAACCCTGATGGCACCTTGATCATGGACTTCTAGAATGCAGAAATGAGAGAAAAACAATTTCTATTGTTTAAGCCACCATGTCTGTGGTATTTTGCTATGGCAGCCTGAGCAGACTAATATACAAATGAATCACTGGAATACCTTTGACCAGCTCCTAATTCTTTATAGTAAATGCACAAACTAACAATGACCCTGGTATATGTGTGAATATGCTTACATATAGATATTTTGTATTATTCCAACCCTGTAATTTGGCATATAGGTTCCTTATTTAAAGATTGTTGAGAAGATTGACACTGGACAGTCTGCAGATTATTATAACTTGATCTGCCAAGTTAAACTTGTCAGTCTCATTTTAAGATATTTATTCATTTTGGGAATTGACATAATATAAAATATTCTTGCACATACTATATTAAAGTCATATAATCAAAGATATGTAGGCTATTTAAAAAACAACCTTTCAGTTTGCTGAAATGAACCTGGAATTTAAGATAACGCTGTCTCTACTCACTCTTATCTGTATGTTTCTCAATAGGATAATGAGGGCAATTAATGAAATTGCCATTTTTTTCCCAAATGAAATGGGCCAAAGAATGAACATAATTTTATTTAAAATAGTTTTATTTGGCCCAAGCACTACACGAATTCGAGTCATCTCGGACCTCACCAATACAGTTCTATTTGCCAGAACACCCCAGTCACTTCTACAAGGTTGCCAGTAAATCCAGATCACTGGTATCACCCGCAAACACACACAGGAAGCCCATAGTCGGAAGAAACTTAGATTTGGTTCTTAGATTTTAATTCCATCTCCATTTGCTGCTAACAAAGAACTAGTTAGTTGATATTCTGGGTTAGGTAATAGGCTCTCTCTGGCTTTCAGAGCACCTTAGCTTATCTTCTCCATCCGACTTCACCCCTCCTCCTGTTCCACAGCCTCTCTGCACACAGAGCAGGAACAGGAATCTGAAGGGTTTGACTGGCCTCTGTGCCCTTGGTGCTCACTCTGATACTACTCCTTGAAACTTAATGAAAATATGACAAAGGTGATGAACAGTCAGTACCACCAAAGAGGAAATAGAAATGGCAGATAAAGAGGTGAAAGGTGAAAGTACATTATGTCTCATGGGTCTTTAAAAGAATGGCATATTTAAAAATATTTGCTACTTATAAAATTGACACATATTTAATAAAATGATAGCCATTAAGATAAATAACCTTGGGTTCAACATCTCTGTCATTTATTATCTGATGTTACTGAACAGCAATTTTGCTTTATGTATTAAAAACATTTAAAGTGTTCATTTGCCTTCTGCTTTTCAGCCAAGATGAAGTAAAAGGTATTGGATTGACTCTCCTGCCTGCCTGAAATTACAAAAAAGAAAAAGAAAAAACATGTTAAATAATGATTTTCAAGACACTAGACTGCAAGGAATGAAAGATGATTACCGTTAAAAGACAGGAAACAAGTGAGGTAAACCCTACAATTGCTTAACTTACTGCCTTGAGAGTTCCTAGACCACGATACAGGGAGGGGAAACTCAAGTGGAGTCCGGAGGCTTCCTAGAGTTTAGGATGTGGAGCTGAGAGTGTCAGAAACTCAAATTAGAGTTCTCTGAGCAAAGTACTGGAAAAGTAAGAGCTTCACAGAGATCCGCAGAAGGTCTTCCTTGAGTATTCAGCTGAGTATTGATCAGAAAATACATGTGAGGAAACCACCAAAGGCTGGAGAAAGAACCACCTAATAGGATTAGAGGTCAAAATTCCTGTCACACACTATTCACGATAGCAAAGACAGAGCCAACCTAATGCTTATCAACAGTGATTTGGATAAAGAAGATGTGGTACATATAAACCATGGAATACTATGCAGCCATAAAAATGAAATTATGTCTTTTGCAGCAACACAGATGCAGCTGGAGGCCATTATCCTAAGTGAACAGAAATGCGGAAACAGAAACCTGAACACCACAAGTTCTCACTTATACTTGGGAGCTCAACATTGGGTACACATGGACATAAAGATGGGAACAATAGACACTGAGGACTACTAGAGGGACGAGGGAGGAATGGGGGAAACAACTGAAAAACTACCTATTGGGTAGCATGCTCACTACCTAGGTGATGGGATCATTTATACCCCAAACCTCAGCATCACACAATATACCCATGTAACAAAGCTGCACATGCACCCCCTGAACCTAAAATAAATGTTGACAATTTTTTAAAAAACCAAACACTACACAGGGCTGAATATAGAGCATGTTCCCACAGACAGATTTTTAAAACTTCACAATTGATTAAATAGCTACACAGAAGGATCTTACCTCAGCAATGGAAAATAATAAGCCCTAGACTAAGCACTACTCACGTCTTATACAACAAATCTTAAAATTAAGACTACAAGGATCCAATTGTTTCCTACTAAGTTAACTGCATCACAGAACAAAGTCTATGAATATTGATAGGAATATAAAAAATGTATTGTATCCAGCAAGACAAAATTTAAAATGTCCAGAATATCATAAAAAAGTCATGCAAAGAAGCAAGAAAATGGGATCCACAATGAGAATGATCTATCAAAATTGACCCAGAATGGACACAGATGTTAGAATTATCAGACAAGGACATGAAAGCATTTATAACTATATTCCATACATTCAAGTAGGGACATAGAAGATTTCTTAAAGATCCAAATCACACTTCTAAATGTAAAATTTACAATATCTGATATTTAAAAATACAGTAGATGGTATTGTGACAGATTTGATACTGCAGAAGAAAAAAATTAGTGAATCTGAAGATATAGCAAGATAAAATAGTATAAGAAAATAGTTTTTTTAAAAAATTAAAGCATGAGAAAGCTGTGTGACAACTTCAAGTAACCTCATATATGTATAATCAGAGCCTCCAAAGTGGGAGTCAGGAGGGAGGGAAGTGACAAAAAGTGTTTATAGAAATAATGGCCAAAATTTTACTGAATCTAATGAATATTACAACCCCCAAATTTCAAGAAGCCCAACAAACACCAAGCACAAGAATCAAGCACAAATAATGAAAACAGTGGAAAAAAATCTTCAAATCAGCAGGAGAAAAAGGACACATTATATACAGAGCAACAAAAGTAAGGATGATATCAGATTTCTTATCAGAAAACAGAACAGTGGAGCAATGTCTTTAAGTACTAAAAGAAGTTGTCAACATGAATTCTATACCCAGGAAAAAAATTTTTAATTGCTTAGTTAAAATACTTTTTTAGACGTACAAAAGCCAAAATATTCATCACCATCAAACCCCAACTGTGAGAAATATTAAAGGATATCAATCAGATAGAAGAAAAATCAGATATCCCACAAACAAAATAAGAGAACCAAAACTACTTGGATAAATATATAAACTGTTTAATTATGAACTAAGCATCTTTGATAACTCATTGCTTAAACAAAAATAACAAAGTGTGGTGTTTATAATGTATGTACAAGTACATGGTATGACAACAATACCACAGTGGTTGAGGGAGAAGGAATGGAAGTATGCCATTGTTAGATTCTCATAGTGTATATGAAGTCATACGATATCATTTGACAGTAGAGTGTGATAAATTAAAGATGTATGCTATATGCCCTAAAGCTACCACTTAAATTTTTTTTAAAAATGTAACTACTAAGTCAACAGAGGATACAAAATAGAATCATTTATGATATTTAATACAAAAAATAAGATATAACAATGAGGAAAAAGGGAATGAAGAACAGATTGGAAAAAATGAAAAGCAATAGCATGATAAATTTAAACATAAAAACATAAGTAATCATTTTAAATGTAAGTGGTCTGAATATTCCAATTAAAAGGCAGAGTGTTAGATTAGAATAAAAGAGCAAGACCCAACTCTGTACTGCTTATAGGAAACACACTTCAAATATAAAAGCACAAAGAGGTTAAGAGTGAAAATATGGCGGAAAAAAAAAAAAAAAGACGTGTCTTGGTAACAGTAATCAAAAGAAAGCTGGAATGGGCTATATTATGAAGTAGATTTCAGAGCAAAGAATATCACCAAGGATCAAGAAAGTCATTGTATAATTATAAAGAGACCATTTCATGAGAAGAATCCCAAGAGTTCATGCACCTAATAACAGAGCTTTAAACTACATGAAGAAAAAACTGATAGAACTACAAGGAGAATTAAACAAGTCCACAATTATAGTCAGAGGTTTCAATATCCTCTTAATAATTGATGGGACAAGTGCATTTAAAATTCAGTAAAAATACAGAATATTTTAACAATATTATCAACCAACTTATTGACATTTATAGAACACTTCGACTTACAATGCTTTGCCTAGTTACACACAGAACATTTATCAAGATGGATAAGATATTCTAAGGCATAAAATAAGCCTCAATAAATTTAAAATGACTTAAGTTATACAAAATATGTACTCTGGCTACAATGGAATTAAATTGGATATCAATAGCAGAAACAGCTCTGAAAAATTCTGTATTTTAAATATGAAGTTGAGGTTCATAACAGATGTACAAGTAAGTTGTATGTTTTATATAATACAATTTGAAAGAAATTAGAAATAATTTTGAATTGAATGATAATTTTAAAAATGTAAAAATTTGTAGGATATTACTAAAGCAGAACTTGAGAGAAATGTATTGCACTAAGTGCCTTTACTTGAAAAGAAGAAAGTTAAGCTGCAGCGGCACATGCCTGTAGTTCCAGCTACTTGGGAGCTGAGATGGGAGGATACATTGAGCTCAGGTAGGCTACAAGACCAGCCTGAGCAACATAGGCCAGGCCCAAGAAGAAAGTTCATAGATCTTAGCTCTCACTATAAGAAGTTAGAAATAGAAGAGAAAATGAAACCCAAAATAACTAAAAGAATGGAAATAATAAAGATGACAGTAGAAATCAATAAAATAGAAAACAGGAAAAAAATAAAGTCAATAAAACAAAAAACTGGTTCTTTTGAGATTTATAAAATTGATAAATTTCTAGCCAGATGGAATAGGAAAAAAGGAGAGAAGACACACATATTACCGATATCAAGAACAAGAAAGGTGATATTACTACAGATTATATAAATATTAAAAGGATAATAAGGAAATATTGCAACTTTATGCCTACAAATCTGACAACTTGGATAAAATGTAAAAATTTATTGAAAGACACAAATGACCAAAACTCATTCAAGAAGAAATAGATAACCTGAATAGCCCTATATCCATTAAAGAAATTTAATTTGTACTTTAAAATTTTTCCCACAGAGAAAATTTCTATGCCCAGGTGGTTTCACTGGTACTAGAGCAAACATTTATGAAGAAATATCCACCCTGCATAAACTCCTCCAGAAAGCTGAAGAGAAAGGAACTCATTCTTTGAAACCAGCATTATCCTAATACGATCACACGAAGGTATGGCCAAAAAACTAAAGAACAGTATCTCTTGTGAACATAGATACAAAAAATTCTAAACAAAATTTTAGTAAATTATTCCAAGAATATATATAAGGGATAATACATCATGACCAAGTAAGATTTATCCAGGAATGCATGATAGGTTTAACATTCAAAAATCAATTAATTTGCCCTATATGGTAGTTGATTGTAAGTATTGACTTGATTGTGTTAAGGGATACTTATACTCAGAGAGCTGGTAAAGCATTATAGCTGGGTGTGTCTGAGAGGGTGTTTCCAGAAGAGACTGACATTAGAATCAGTGGACTGAGTGAGGAAAATCTACCCTCACACATTGTGAGCAGGCACCATCCAATAAGTTTAGGGCCCAGATAGGACAAAAAGTCAGAGGAAAAGCAAATTCATTCTTCTAAAGTTTCTTCTCCCTTGGACATCAGAACTCCAGGTACTCTGCCTTCGTACTCCAGGATTTGGAACTCTCCGTTTCTCAGGCATTTTGCCTCATTCTGAGAGTTATAGCATAGGCTCTCCTGTTTCTCAGGCCTTCAGACTTGGACTGAGCTACACCACTGACTTCCATGATTCTCCACCTTGCAGATGACCAATTGAGGGGCTTCTCAGCTTCCATAATTGCATAAACCGATTCCCATACTGAATCCCCTCACACTGATCTGTACATATATATCTGGTTCATTCTATTTCTCTGGAGAACCCTGACTAATTCATCATATTAACAAACTAAAAAATAAGAATAAATTTGATCATCTTAATAAAGAAATGAAAAGCATTTGACAAAATCCAACATCCATTCCTGATTTAAAAAAAAAACAAAAAAAACAAAAACAAAAAAAACAAAAAAAACACCAACCTCTTAGCAAAGTAAGAATCGATGGAAAGTTCCTCAACCTGGTAAGAGACATCTACAGAAACCCTACAACTAACTGTACAACTATATTTGATAGTGAAGATCCCCCTAAGATCAGAAATAAGACAGGGTTTTTGCCCTCATCACTTTAGGTAGACAATGTACTGGAGACCCTAGCCAGTGCAAGAAGTCAAGTAAAAAAAAAAAAAAAAAAAAAAAAAAAATGACATATGTATTGAAAAGGAAGCAATGTTGTCTTTATTCACAGAGGAGATAATTGTCTGCATAGAATATACAGTGGATCTGCCCAAGACCTACTTGAACTAACAAGTGCATTTAACAAGGTTAGAGATGATAAGAGCAACATACAAAAAAGCAGTTGTATTTCTTTATATTAAACACAAAAAATCAGACATCAAAATTTAAAAACTTTACCACTTAAAATAGCATAAAAAATATGAAATATTTGGAAATAAATCCAACAAAAGATGTGAATAACCTAAACACAAAAAACTACAAAATATTGCTAAGGTAAATTTTAAAGGATCTAAATAAATGAAAAGATATATCATTAAAAGTAATAGCAAAGGGAGCAGTTGCTTTTCCACCAACCCAATATTAGCATATCAGTGCTCCCCAAATTGGACTATAGATTCAACACAATTCAAATCAAAATCCCAGTACTATTTTTTATAAAAATTAACAAACTGACTCTCAAATTTGCATAGAAATACAAAGGACTTAACCTAAACAACTTTGAGAAAGAATGAAGTTGGAGAACAAACACTACCTGAATTCAAGGCTAATTACAAAGTTATACCAATCATGGCAATGTGGGATTCGCATCCAGATAGATAAACTATCAAGGGCATAGATACAGAGTTCAGAAATAGACACCCACAAAATGGGCAGCGATTTCTGACAAAGGTGCAAAGGCAATTCAGTGGAGAAAAAATTGTATTTTCAACAAATATGCTGAAATAATTGGACATATATTTGCAAAAACTTGAAACTCAAGCACATCCAAAAATTTACCCAAAATATTTAAGAATTCAAAATGCATCACAGCCAAAGCTAAATAAAGACAGTTACATTCTCAGTTAGTACTTTGCCTGAGGTTATTTGCTTTGGGACAGGTGGGATAGGAGAAGCTGTTCTTAAGCACCTGACCCCACAAAAAGACCGGAAGGCATAACCTACAAAGCCATGGGGCAGAATGGGAGGCATCACACTCCCTTCTAAGCAGGCTATATGGAAGGCTAAGGAGGCTCTAGTGTCTCTAGACACCAAGAATATTTTGCAGACTCAAGATCCCAGGAGACAGCCTACTGGGCAGGGAAGCAGGGCTCCTCTCACAGAGCACTCCTGCTCCCTGGAGGGATGACCACATGACTCCCTCAAGTCTCTGTGGCCAGGGCACATCCACAGTGCAGAACAGGAGAGGGTGAGTATGTGGGATCCCGGGCTACCTCAGATTCTCCCAGATGACTGCTGGAAAAGTTGAGGCAGCACTGGAGATCCCTCCCACACTCTTCAGCTGGCAGGAAAATGTGAGCAAAGACACTCATTTTTAAGAGACCTCATGTGATCCTATAAATGGGTGAGGCAGACGGACTTTGGGTTACAAGGGCACCATAGAAAAAACTCTGGAAGAAAATAAATCATTTTCAGTTGCTATCTTTAAATGGTGGAGTTCCAGGTCATTTTCATTTTCTTTATAATTTCCATTGTATGTGGATGTTTTACACTAAATATGTAATTACCTTGATAGTCATAAAAAGCAATACGGCCATTTTTAATTTATTAAAAATCTCTGAAGCAAAATCAGATCTTAAAAGTTTTATAGTATATGGCCCCATTATTATGAAATACAAATTCATTATAAATGTATAGAAAAGGATGAGAGTAAATATACCAAAATATTAATGGAATGAGGATTTGAATGGTAGAATTGAGTACTTTTTTTTCCATTTTGCTATTTTGGGTTCTATTTTCCTCATTTTGCTCCAGTGAACATTTGTCACTTTTATAGTCAGAAAGATTGTAAAGTTACTACAAAAGTGTTTTAAATCTTGTAAAGAGAAATGAAGGCTGCCTGGATATGTAACTATATACAAGTCTGACTCTCTGTGATCTTACTTCTACTTGCAAAATGAGAAGGTTGAACTAGATACATTTGAAAGGCCTTTTTACTATAAAATTTACTCACTTAAAATTTTCAGAGATTACATGTGAAAAACTCTGGTTCTCTTATGTTTAAGCTTAAAAATAAAAATGCTACTAGGAGAGGTTTTTAATTTCTCCCAAAGCTCTTCCTTCCTCATACTGTCTACTGAGCCAGGCATTGTGCCCTAGATTTTCTTCTTTCAAACTGAGTCCCTTATTGGTTCAGATGAGATTAATTCTGAAGTTCAAGATTGCTAGGCCTTCATGTTTATTTATAAGTTCCTTATTGAAGCACATAACTTGTACTTGCTCACACTGATGCAGCCTTGTTCATGCCATATTGCCCATAAATTATCTAAATACCAAGTTTCCAGATTGACTTTTATTCTCCTCTCCCCCATTAAGTCATTATATTAATCACTCCAACATTTTCCTTCATTGAGGGTATTGATGAATGGGAAGTAAATTATCTGCCAATTGCATATTCACCAAAATATGTAAGACTATTCCAGACTTCTTTAAAAAGTAGCCATCCAGAGCTGCTCACTAGAAATACCAGGAGTCTGATTTCTTTTGAGTTACAGCAACAGATGTGCTGGACTCTCCCTGGAAAGGCTAACGTTCAAGTAATCACATTGGTGCACATGAATTGGATTTTATTAGTTGCCATTATTATTTATGGTTTGCTGAGGAGCACTGATGCGTAGCTCTTTGCAGACTCATGTCTTAGCTCATTTGCCATGGCAATACTGAGCCTAGGGTATATTTTTCCTTTTAAATATCTCTTCCTTAAAGGCATCAATTCACAAGCTCAAAACCAAACAAGTCTGGAACAAATGTAGGATAAGATGTGATGTTTCCCTACCCCTGTTATGGTTGATGACCTCTTTTTGGAGGAGCCCTTTTTTTAATATCTTTCCCAGACAGGTATCCTAGAGGACAATGGGACTCACCACACATTAATGTGGGAGGTATTGTGGCATCATGGTTACAAATGTGAGCCTTAGAGTCACACGGATCCCGATTAAATTCTGGCTCTGCCACTTACTGGCTATCATCTTCAGAAAGTTCCTTAACCTTTCGGGGCTTCTCTTTGCTCAACTATAAAATGAAAATAACAACGATAGCTATCCCTTGGGTTTTTAATCAGGATTAAAAGACATAAGGTATTATCGTAGACCCCTTATGAGAGTGCTTAGAGCACAGATAATATCCAACAGGTTTTCACAAGTGTGATTAAGGAGATTAAAAAAACAGGGCTGCTGCACAGGTTCACAGTGAATTGCAATTTTCTTTTACCTATTCCAGAGAGGTTATCTGACTTCCCCAGGCAGCTATTACAATATTTTGTGTGCATGGGTTACTTTTTTTCTAGGCAGGTCATTTTCATTGCTCACTGTGTTTTCTGCTATTGCTTGGACAAAGATCTCATACGTTCCTTTGTTCTGTGTTCTCACTGCTGCTTAGTGTTCCCCTATGTTGACACGTCTCTGGACACAAATTGTGTTGATGAGCTAATGACTGAATGACCTAGCTTAACACAATAAGCTGTAAAAGCAGTTCTTTCACTTCCAAACATTTTAAAGCCCCTTTTCTGTAAAATGACAGTAAAAGAAAGAAAAGAGACTATATCACCTGTGTTAGTGGTAGGGAATAAAAGTCTGAGCATCCTCATGGCTGAAAAGAAAACCACAATAATAATACCTTGCATTTCCCTTTCCAGAGTGCTTCGCAAAAAATATTTTACTGTTTTTATAGAAAACCAGGGAGAGGAGCAGAGGTACACATACTTTAAATGTATTTTATCAGCTAAGAGATGAAAGCCAAAAGGAGGCTAAGGAGCATGTTTTCTTTTGCAGCTGGTCAGCTATTCAGAAACCAGTAGTTTCACTAATGGGGGGCAGAGCAAGATGGCCGAATAGGAACAGCTCCAGTCTCCAACTCCCAGCGCGAGCGACACAGAAGACCGGTGATTTCTGCATTTTCAACTGAGGTACTGGGTTCATCTCACTGGGGAGTGCCGGACGATCGGTGCTGGTCAGCTGCTGCAGACCGACCAGCGAGAGCTGAAGCAGGGCGAGGCATCGCCTCACCTGGGAAGCGCAAGGGGGAAGGGAATCCCTTTTCCTAGCCAGGGGAACTGAGACACACAACACCTGGAAAATCGGGTAACTCCCACCCCAATACTGCGCTTTAAGCAAACAGGCACACCAGGAGATCATATCCCACACCTGGCCGGGAGGGTCCCACACCCACGGAGCCTCCCTCATTGCTAGCACAGCAGTCTGTGATCTACCGGCAAGGCAGCAGCGAGGCTGGGGGAGGGGTGCCCGCCATTGCTGAGGCTTAAGTAGGTAAACAAAGCTGCTGGGAAGCTCGAACTGGGTGGAGCTCACAGCAGCTCAAGGAAACCTGCCTGTCTCTGTAGACTCCACCTCTGGGGACAGGACACAGTAAACAATAACAAACACAGCAGAAGCCTCTGCAGATGCAAACGACTCTCTGACAGCTTTGAAGACAGCAGTGGATCTCCCAACACGGAGGTTGAGATCTGAGAAGGGACAGACTCCCTGCTCAAGTGGGTCCCTGACCCCTGAGTAGCCTAACTGGGAGACATCTCCCACTAGGGGCAGTCTGACACCCCACACCTCACAGGGTGGAGTACACCCCTGAGAGGAAGCTTCCAAAGCAAGAATCAGACAGGTACACTCGCTGTTCAGAAATATTCTATCTTCTGCAGCCTCTGCTGCTGATACCCAGGCAAACAGGGTCTGGAGTGGACCTCAAGCAATCTCCAACAGACCTACAGCTGAGGGTCCTGACACTTAGAAGGAAAACTATCAAACAGGAAGGACACCTACACCAAAACCCCATCAGTACATCACCATCATCAAAGACCAGAGGCAGATAAAACCACAAAGATGGGGAAAAGGCAGGGCAGAAAAGCTGGAAATTCAAAAAATAAGAGTGCATCTCCCCCGGCAAAGGAGCGCAGCTCATCGCCAGCAACGGATCAAAGCTGGACGGAGAATGACTTTGATGAGATGAGAGAAGAAGGCTTCAGTCCATCAAATTTCTCAGAGCTAAAGGAGGAATTACATACCCAGCGTAAAGAAACTAAAAATCTTGAAAAAAAAGTGGAAGAATTGATGGCTAGAGTAATTAATGCAGAGAAGGTCATAAACAAAATGAAAGAGATGAAAACTATGACACGAGAAATACGTGACAAATGCACAAGCTTCAGTAACCGACTCGATCAACTGGAAGAAAGAGTATCAGCGATTGAGGATCAAATGAATGAAATGAAGCGAGAAGAGAAACCAAAAGAAAAAAGAAGAAAAAGAAACGAACAAAGCCTGCAAGAAGTATGGGATTATGTAAAAAGACCAAATCTACGTCTGACTGGGGTGCCTGAAAGTGAGGGGGAAAATGGAACCAAGTTGGAAAACACTCTTCAGGATATCATCCAGGAGAACTTCCCCAACCTAGTAGGGCAGGCCAACATTCAAATCCAGGAAATACAGAGAACGCCACAAAGATACTCCTCGAGAAGAGCAACTCCAAGACACATAATTGCCAGATTCACCAAAGTTGAAATGAAGGAAAAAATCTTAAGGGCAGCCAGAGAGAAAGGTCGGGTTACCCACAAAGGGAAGCCCATCAGACTAACAGCAGATCTCTCAGCAGAAACTCTACAAGCCAGAAGAGAGTGGGGGCCAATATTCAACATTCTTAAAGAAAAGAATTTTAAACCCAGAATTTCATATCCAGCCAAACTAAGTTTCATAAGTGAAGGAGAAATAAAATCCTTTACAGATAAGCAAATGCTTAGAGATTTTGTCACCACTAGGCCTGCCTTACAAGAGACCCTGAAGGAAGCACTAAACATGGAAAGGAACAACCAGTACCAGCCATTGCAAAAACATGCCAAAATGTAAAGACCATCGAGGCTAGGAAGAAACTGCATCAACTAACAAGCAAAATAACCAGTTAATATCATAATGGCAGGATCAAGTTCACACATAACAATCTTAACCTTAAATGTAAATGGACTAAATGCTCCAATTAAAAGACACAGACTGGCAAACTGGATAAAGAGTCAAGACCCATCAGTCTGCTGTATTCAGGAGACCCATCTCACACGCAGAGACATACATAGGCTCAAAATAAAGGGATGGAGGAAGATTTACCAAGCAAATGGAGAACAAAAAAAAGCAGGGGTTGCAATACCAGTCTCTGATAAAACAGACTTTAAACCATCAAAGATCAAAAGAGACAAAGAAGGCCATTACATAATGGTAAAGGGATCAATTCAACAGGAAGAGCTAACTATCCTAAATATATATGCACCCAATACAGGAGCACCCAGATTCATCAAGCAAGTCCTTAGAGACTTACAAAGAGACTTAGACTCCCATACAATAATAATGGGAGACTTCAACACTCCACTGTCAACATTAGACAGATCAACGAGACAGAAAGTTAACAAGGATATCCAGGAATTGAACTCATCTCTGCAGCAAGCAGACCTAATAGACATCTATAGAACTCTCCACTCCAAATCAACAGAATATACATTCTTCTCAGCACCACATCGTACTTACTCCAAAATCGACCACGTAATTGGAAGTAAAGCACTCCTCAGCAAATGTACAAGAACAGAAATTATAACAAACTGTCTCTCAGACCACAGTGCAATCAAACTGGAACTCAGGACTAAGAAACTCAATCAAAACCGCTCAACTACATGGAAACTGAACAACCTGCTCCTGAATGACTACTGGGTACATAACGAAATGAAGGCAGAAATAAAGATGTTCTTTGAAACCAATGAGAACAAAGATACAACATACCAGAATCTCTGGGACACATTTAAAGCAGTGTGTAGAGGGAAATTTATAGCACTAAATGCCCACAAGAGAAAGCTGGAAAGATCTAAAATTGACACTCTAACATCGCAATTAAAAGAACTAGAGAAGCAAGAGCAAACACATTCGAAAGCTAGCAGAAGGCAAGAAATAACTAAGATCAGAGCAGAACTGAAGGAGATAGAGACACAAAAAACCCTCCAAAAAATCAATGAATCCAGGAGTTGGTTTTTTGAAAAGATCAACAAAATTGACAGACCACTAGCAAGACTAATAAAGAAGAAAAGAGAGAAGAATCAAATCGATGCAATTAAAAATGATAAAGGGGATATCACCACCGACCCCACAGAAATACAAACTACCATCAGAGAATACTATAAACACCTCTACGCAAATAAACTGGAAAATCTAGAAGAAATGGATAATTTCCTGGACACTTACACTCTTCCAAGACTAAACCAGGAAGAAGTTGAATCCCTGAATAGACCAATAGCAGGCTCTGAAATTGAGGCAATAATTAATAGCCTACCAACCAAAAAAAGTCCAGGACCAGATGGATTCACAGCTGAATTCTACCAGAGGTACAAGGAGGAGTTGGTACCATTCCTTCTGAAACTATTCCAATCAATAGAAAAAGAGGGAATCCTCCCTAACTCATTTTATGAGGCCAACATCATCCTGATACCAAAGCCTGGCAGAGACACAACAAAAAAAGAGAATTTTAGACCAATATCCCTGATGAACATCGATGCAAAAATCCTCAATAAAATACTGGCAAACCGGATTCAGCAACACATCAAAAAGCTTATCCACCATGATCAAGTGGGCTTCATCCCTGGGATGCAAGGCTGGTTCAGCATTCGCAAATCAGTAAACATAATCCAGCATATAAACAGAACCAAAGACAAGAACCACATGATTATCTCAATAGATGCAGAAAAGGCTTTTGACAAAATTCAACAGCCCTTCATGCTAAAAACGCTCAACAAATTCGGTATTGATGGAACGTACCTCAAAATCATAAGAGCTATTTATGACAAACCCACAGCCAATATCATACTGAATGGGCAAAAACTGGAAAAATTCCCTTTGAAAACTGGCACAAGACAGGGATGCCCTCTCTCACCACTCCTATTCAACATAGTGTTGGAAGTTCTGGCTAGGGCAATCAGGCAAGAGAAAGAAATCAAGGGTATTCAGTTAGGAAAAGAAGAAGTCAAATTGTCCCTGTTTGCAGATGACATGATTGTATATTTAGAAAACCCCATTGTCTCAGCCCAAAATCTCCTTAAGCTGATAAGCAACTTCAGCAAAGTCTCAGGATACAAAATTAATGTGCAAAAATCACAAGCATTCTTATACACCAGTAACAGACAAACAGAGAGCCAAATCAGGAATGAACTTCCATTCACAATTGCTTCAAAGAGAATAAAATACCTAGGAATCCAACTTACAAGGGATGTAAAGGACCTCTTCAAGGAGAACTACAAACCACTGCTCAGTGAAATAAAAGAGGACACAAACAAATGGAAGAACATACCATGCTCATGGATAGGAAGAATCAATATCGTGAAAATGGCCATACTGCCCAAGGTAATTTATAGATTCAATGCCATCCCCATCAAGCTACCAATGAGTTTCTTCACAGAATTGGAAAAAACTGCTTTAAAGTTCATATGGAACCAAAAAAGAGCCCGCATCTCCAAGACAATCCTAAGTCAAAAGAACAAAGCTGGAGGCATCACGCTACCTGACTTCAAACTATACTACAAGGCTACAGTAACCAAAACATCATGGTACTGGTACCAAAACAGAGATATAGACCAATGGAACAGAACAGAGTCCTCAGAAATAATACCACACATCTACAGCCATCTGATCTTTGACAAACCTGAGAGAAACAAGAAATGGGGAAAGGATTCCCTATTTAATAAATGGTGCTGGGAAAATTGGCTAGCCATAAGTAGAAAGCTGAAACTGGATCCTTTCCTTACTCCTTATACAAAAATTAATTCAAGATGGATTAGAGACTTAAATGTTAGACCTAATACCATAAAAATCCTAGAGGAAAACCTAGGTAGTACCATTCAGGACATAGGCATGGGCAAAGACTTCATGTCTAAAACACCAAAAGCAACGGCAGCAAAAGCCAAAATTGACAAATGGGATCTCATTAAACTAAAGAGCTTCTGCACAGCAAAAGAAACTACCATCAGAGTGAACAGGCAACCTACAGAATGGGAGAAAATTTTTGCAATCTACTCATCTGACAAAGGGCTAATATCCAGAACCTACAAAGAACTCAAACAAATTTACAAGAAAAAAACAAACAACCCCATCAAAAAGTGGGCAAAGGATATGAACAGACATTTCTCAAAAGAAGACATTCATACAGCCAACAGACACATGAAAAAATGCTCATCATCACTGGCCATCAGAGAAATGCAAATCAAAACCACAATGAGATACCATCTCACACCAGTTAGAATGGCGATCATTAAAAAGTCAGGAGACAACAGGTGCTGGAGAGGATGTGGAGAAATAGGAACACTTTTACACTGTTGGTGGGATTGTAAACTCGTTCAACCATTATGGAAAACAGTATGGCGATTCCTCAAGGATCTAGAACTAGATGTACCATATGACCCAGCCATCCCATTACTGGGTATATACCCAAAGGATTATAAATTATGCTGCTATAAAGGCACATGCACACGTATGTTTATTGCAGCACTATTCACAATAGCAAAGACTTGGAATCAACCCAAATGTCCATCAGTGACAGATTGGATTAAGAAAATGTGGCACATATACACCATGGAATACTATGCAGCCATAAAAAAGGATGAGTTTGTGTCCTTTGTAGGGACATGGATGCAGCTGGAAACCATCATTCTTAGCAAACTATCACAAGAACAGAAAACCAAACACCGCATGTTCTCACTCATAGGTGGGAACTGAACAATGAGATCACTTGGACTCAGGAAGGGGAACATCACACACCGGGGCCTATCATGGGGAGGGGGGAGGGGGGAGGGATTGCATTGGGAGTTATACCTGATGTAAATGACGAGTTGATGGGTGCAGCACACCAACATGGCACAAGTATACATATGTAACAAACCTGCACGTTATGCACATGTACCCTACAACTTAAAGTATAATAATAATAAATAAATTAAAAAAAAAAAAAAAGAAACCAGTAGTTCACGGCACCATGAATCACCGTCTCATTTAACCTCCTCAACCAGAGGCTTCCATTCGCAGTTTACTGGAGCTGCTTCTGATCATCCTCATCGTCATAACAACAGCAGCAATAACAGTGACTAACATCACTGAATCCCTATATACCAGATGTTCTGAGTTTTTCACAGGTATTCACTCATTTCACTCATTGAATCCTTCCACAACCATAGGAGGTAGGTATGATTATTCCCATTATAATGAAGAAAATGTGGTACAGCAGATCCTCAAATGTCATTTTATTATAACATTGAGGGAAAAAAAAAAAAGGAAACAACGCTTCCCAGCTGGGGCCGCTGTCTGTGTGGGTTTCCTCCAGGTACTCCAGCTTCTTCCCACATTCTAAAGCTGTTGGCGTGCCTATGGATCCCAGTCTGAGTATGCGTGTGTGCTTATGTTGAGGGGAGAGGGGCTGGCTCCTACCCTGTGCTCTAAACTTCTGGGATAAGCTCAGAGCCACCCATATGACCCTGAACTGGAAAAATTGAATAAATAATGATCTTACCTGTTTGTATTCATCTTTCTTAAATGTATGTATGGCTCACATTTATTTCAATGTTTAGTGTTAGAAGTGTTTTTCATTTTGAAATTTGGTGATGTTTTTGTGAACATAAATATGCTGCAGTAACTTAACTCTTATTTATATCAATTCATCTATGGTAAAATTGGTTTCCTTATCTGTCATTTTGCTTAATGTCACAGTTTCCAAGAACCTATCTATGACATTAGGGGAGGACTTGCTGAACTTGTTAGGGGACACACAACTGGTGTGTAGTGTGGAAGCCAAGGGCATGGGACTGGCAAAGAGGACCCTGATGAGCAGCTCTCTGGACCCTCTGTCTCTTTCCATTCATCCACCTTCTCATCCACGGCTCCCTGCCACTGTGAACTAAGAGCATGACGCTGTTCCAAAGGCAACTACTTCTGGGTCCATGAGTTGACACAGCTTTAAATGAAATAAATTTTAAAGGAAAAAAAAGTATGGGCATAGACCCAAACCTCAACTTCTTTTATCAAACTTCTGCCATTTCTTATCCACAGTCATGAGTGATTAGAAGAAAGATGAAGGCGCATAAACAAAGTTGGATCAACTTGAATAATAAAAGAACAACAACTTGGGGACCAGCTGTTCAATCTAATGCAGACTGCATGTTGAATCTCTAACCAGACTTTCATCACACATTTAATATTAGAATTTTCTCTCTCTCCATTATCAAATGGATGTGTCAGCTATCATAGAGTTGCACAGAAATCATCATAAGTATTGCTGTTCCATCATTAGGAGGCAGTCAAGCCTTCAATAAATTCATGCTAAGGTGAGAGAGGGAAAGGAGAATGGCTCTATTTCATTGATAGTCACAGGTTGAAAGCTGATTAAAATCTAGAGTCATTACCAAACCCTAACACCTGACATACATTTGTGAAATAAGGCTACTCTGAGAAAAGCTTCTTTAGGCCTCTTGAGGCAGAAAAACATCATGTTCTTACTTGGAAAAAATCAGACTTCTAAGTAAAAGACTTGCCTTGAAAAAGGTCCCTGCCTAATGATTACCTGGTTAATGCTGAGAGCAGGGACAGAAAGAAACTGGGAGGCCTGTTTGTCTTTAGGCCAGCTGGGGGCTCATTAAAACCCCAAATCATTTTGAAGCAGGAGAAAAAATGAGGCTGATGGCAGAAGGCTCAAGCAGGTGAGAATGTCACTATTATGAAAGTAGCCATCCACCCAGATCCCCTGAGCCACAGAACCACAGAGATTCTCCACATTGCCTGCTGCCGTGTAAGCCTTGTGACACTTCCCTGGAGTGTAGGCTGCATGGGACATAAAGGATGTGGAAAAAATAAACTCATGCCAAGAGGCTGGCTTCAAAGTTTGCTGAGGATTTTGGTTTCTTTGGGAGGCAGTCATTCAAGCATGAGCTCCTGCTCTGCCCAACAGATGGGCTGTTATATTGCTCCTGTCCCATGAGGATTCCAAATTCGTATGAAGATAACAGGAAAAGAAGACAAATAAGTTTTTAAAAAAATCCTCAATACCTAAATAAAGGTATTGGGTAATAGGTGTCGCTCACCTTTACGGAAACAAAATATTTTGTTCAACAGGAGTCTTGGGCCAGGCACAGTGCCTCACACCTGAAATCCCAGCATGTTGGGAGGGTGAGACAGGAGGATTGCTTGAGCCCAGGGGTTTGAGACCAGCCTGTGCAACATAGGGAGACCCCATCTCTACAAAAACTTAAAAATTTTTTTAAAAAAAGAGTCTTGCACCCCAGCAGAGTCTGGAAGACCAACCACTCTGAGAGGTCATGAGGGGCTCATAGAAGTGGAAGGGCAGCTGAGATGAGGTAAAGATGTTACAGTCAGAACAATGGCCAGGCAGAGAAGACCAGAGGCTGGGCCTGGCATCGAAGGGTACTTAATGTTGCTTACACACACTGCATGCCTTATCTGCATCAGTTTTTACATTACTCATGCATTATTAGATATTTTCTGCGCTGCATACTCATGGATTATTTTCCTGGCATTTGCTTATTTAAAGCATTCCAAGAGCCTAACATATAAGTGTAAAAATCATGAAAGAGAAAATATGAGTTTAAAATTATAAAATGTCAAGTATCAGAAGTTCAAATTAAAACCACAGTAAACTAGCATTTTTCACTTCCAAAATTAGCAAAGAGTTTTATAATGTGATACCTGTCATTGGTAATAATGTATTAAAGGAATGTATTGCCCTTTCATCATAATGAAGAGGAGGAGCATAGTATCTGTTAGAGACCTGGAACCTATTCAGTGCTTAATAAAGAATTGAGTGAATGAATAAGTTCAAGAAATTTTGTCTTTCAGTTCACCTTGGACTTAGCCTGGCTCACTCATGCTGGTAATGGCTTTTCCTTGCAGGACAGCAAGGACACTGCAAAGCCTCCTAAAGGAGAGTATTGTAGGAGCCTCTGTCTGCCCTGGAAGAGTTTCTTTATCATTCCAACAAATGACTTCAGGGCAAATGACTGTCTTCATCCACGTCGAAAATTCTCCTTGCCCCTGGTGGAAAATATAATGAATTTTGCCATGGACTTGAAGTTTAAGGTGTGATTCATGTTCTCTGACAGTAATCTGTGCAGAGAACATTCAACAGTAGAAATTTCCCTTCTGGGAAGGTTTGGCTAGTGGTGTGATGGTTATAAACAGAAGCACTTGATTCTTTCTATCAATATATAAGTGAACCATAGAAATGGGAGTGGGTTATCATTTGTTCATCTTGGACAGGTCCTGCACTGGTGGTGGGTTGACACTTAAAAAGGAGTCCTCAGGACACATTTTGGGGTAGAAAGTGGTGAAGCGCTTATACAGGAAGCACAGGGTTCTGGAACTATTAGGACTAACTTTCACATATTGCAGATGAGAAACCCAAGGCCCAGAGAGGTTAAATAAATGCCCAAAGCTAAACAACCAGAACGGGAGCTGTGACAAGTTAATACCCAGTCATTGGCTTTTTCTACTTTGACCATGTAGACCATAGACTATTTCATGAAACACAACTTCTAAAAGATTTTCCAGAGAATGAGAGCAGAAGGAGGTTTTATGGTAAAAGAAATGTTGGAATCATATATGCACTATACTCTATTCACTCCCTCCCAGTTCCACTTCTACCTGGAGATTTACAATGAACCTCAGCATTTCAAAGGCTCTGAGAAGACATGCAGCAAGGAAAGCTTTTTAACATCGTTTAAATCAATGTTTCGAAGTTCATTTTACCACAGAATCTATTACATTTAATGATATTCTATAGTATTTGCATTCCTCAAAACCCACTTTCAGAGATGCTGTACTGTAACTTGCCCAAGTATTGCCTTGTCTGAAATCAACCTCACACAAATGCTAAAAATTATTGCAGGACTAAAGACGGGACTTACAAATAAATATATATTGCTCCTCCAGGAAATCTGGTGTGGAACATTGGAAGGGATCAACAGACTTTAACCTCTATTTATCCATAAGACCTCAATCCTTCAACGATATTGTAAACCCTGTCTATTTTTTGTCCCTCTGAAATCTCAACTTTGCCAGCATTTTAGTTATGCCATCTCCAATAATGATATAGACAAGAGGCAGGGAAATACTGGGTAGAAGAGGGCGGTTCCCCAGCAAAGGCCCCCACCCTCAAGCCTGGAACCCTTGACCCTAAATGGAAACAGGCATTCCTGTTTTCATGCTCCCCTATCCTGTACTCATATAAACCCCAAACCCCAGGCTCCACAAACAGAAGATCAGAAGAGCCACAGAGCGGCATGGCAGAGAAAAAGAGAAGAGAAAGAGCGTCTGAACGTCGAGAGGAGTTCGGCTGTGGGATGGCCAAACTCCGGGAGAAGATCATCTTCCCACTCCATCCTCTTTCCAGCTCCTTATCCATCCTGCTGAGAGCCACCTCCATCACTCAATAAAATCCCTGCATTCACCATCCTTCAAGTTTGAGTGACCCGATACTTCCTAGACACCAGACAAGGACCCGGGTACCAAGAGGGCAGGGTGTAAATAACTGTCACCCTGACTCTCCACTGAGCTGGTTTAACACTTAGCCATCTGTGGACAACAACTGCTAAAAGAGCATTAACTGTAACACATCCCTGGACACTACCATAGGGCTGGAGCCCAAAAACGCTCACCCCAGTTCCTACACCTGCCTGTCTGTGTGCTCCCCCCTCCCATAAGGGGTTTGAGCGCAGCTCAAACGAGCCACATCCCTGTCTCATGTCTTGCGAGGGGGTCAGGGAGCGCTCCCATTTCAATAATACCTGATGTGCTCCACTCCCTAGTCTGCCTGGTATGTCTTCTTCCATAATCTCTGCCCAGAAAGATGGCCCTTCTTAGTAAAATTACCACTTGGTTGTTTAAAAAAAAAAAATGCTTCCTCTTCAAATAATTAGAATAAATGTTTGCATTTCTCTCATTATAGAACTTTGCCTTAGCTTTAACTAAAATGTAAATAATTAAATAGCTTCCCAAGGTCACTTCATTGACATGATCTATCATGAGAAAGAAGTTGATACCCCCCAAAATGTTGTCGTCCAATATCAGAGAATCAAAGAACTTTCCCTAGGTGACCCATTTCAGAGTTCAGAATGCACTCATTAAAATATTGGCCTCTCCTACATATTATTTCTCAATTCTTTTTTCAGATTCCAGACATCCTTTTAGCTCTCTGTGGTTTGTGAAGAAACATTGGCTCAGGTGTGGCTCATTCATTCTTGTCAGCAGAATCACTTCCCACTTTGGAAGGTCCCCTAATGGCTCCTTGTCAGGCTAGCAGTAAGGCTGCGATAGCCCATTGCTGCCTCTCGCTCTCTTCTACCATCTTGAATTTCTCTGAAAGGTATATTACTCAGAACTGAGCAGGGCCACAGACGGAGTTTGAGGACCTCTTCCCCAGCTTAGAAAAACACACCCAGGACATGGCTTATACCACCCGTAAAGGGACGATGGGTAGTTAGGACAGGCATGGCTCGCACTCCGAAAGGACCTAGGAACTCCTCTCAGGGGAACTGAACCAGAAGCTTAGTTACGGGAGGCAGAAAGGAGGTGGGGTAAAGGGAAGGGGTAAATGGTACCCTCTCATAAAGATTTTAAGCTATTAATATGCAGTTAATGAGATGTGAACTTGCATGAAATGTGTGATTAAATCACCAGTGGGCAGCTCATGGGACAAACTGAAAAATGTGATGCGTTTGTCACGTGCCGTCTCCCTCAGTCACCACAGGGACATAATCCCCTCATACTCCAGCCCACTGCAGTCAAGTTCCCCAGATGTTAAAACCTAGCGAAGCTTCTGTGTGGAAAAGCCTGGAGGGTATTTTCTTTGCTGCTTGACCACTCCAATGGAAATGTTGTCCATTTTGAGTTAAGTGGGCACTTGAATGTGTTTAAAGTAGTAGCAGAAAATCCTGTGTTCCTGAAGCTTTCAGATTTATACCTAATTCAGACTAAACCATGTGAGACCCAGAGAGAATCTGGGGGCAGATCTGGACAATTGTGACTTCCACTCTGGGCACCTGAGAAACAAGAACGAGGCTGATAGGTTAGGGTGAAAAAGGAAGAGGCATAGAGTGATTTATGAGAAAGATTAAAGCAGTTAAAAGAGCTTGGGCAAGGCATAACTAAGATTAGAATGAAGGTTAAAAAGTCCATAAATATTTGCATCAGGAAAAATTTTCATACACACACACGCACATACACACACACGCACTCCAGCAGCCCAGAGAGAGGGTTAAATGTCTTTCTTTTAAGGGTTTTAAAATACACTGGTGGAAGATTTACTGCATACCTGAAAAGGTCTGTTGGCTTTTCTCAGGAGAACTGAACCACAGTATTGAAACCAGAAGTTTCGCTTGGGGAAGACAGAGGGGAGTCATCAGGGAGAAAGGAGTGATTTCTGTCCCCAGCGCATTCTCCAAAAGTATCATTGTCTTTTGTTGTCAGGGTACATGGTCATGCAAGGTGGGCAGCATTGAAATAATCTCTCATGACCGTGATTTGGTGCTTTGATTGTGATAAGACTTTGGTTGGGGAAAGTCAGAAGAAAGGTCCTAAGATAATGAATTATTGTCACTGCTGGGTTCCTTGAGATAAGGACGTATCGGCTGCCCTGCTTGCTCACCGTTGCTAGCCCAGTTGGATGTACGCTTCATTGCCCCATTTGAGATTTGCAGAACGGTACAAAAGGACTTCTGGTGACTTTGGTGTCTGCCCATTTTGGAATACAGTGACTAGCAGCCGCTCTTGCTTTCAGTTTTATATTCCTTGTAAAATCATGCAGCATTCCATGTCATTCTCTCAAGGTACAGGAACTCTTCTTACTCAGGGAATTTGATAAGATAAGGCCTGCAAGATTGCTCAAATCAGAAGGCAAGTTCTTCCTGGGAGTGTCCTAAGGATACTGGTAGAAACTGGCAGGATGAGATTAGAGATAATCCACATAGCCAGTAAATATGCTGTAGATCTCAGCCAGAGAAGAACTAAGCAAAGCACCACTGCTCCCGACTCTTTATTTTACTGCTCATCTTTCTGAGTCAGAGGCATTTGAACCAGAGCAACTCCATCTTGAGTAGGGGCTGGGTAAAATAAGGCTGAGACCTACTGGGCTACATTCACTGACAATTAGGCATTCCAAGTCACATGATGAGATAGGAGGTCAGCACAAAATACAGGTCATAAAGACCTTGCTGATAAAACAGCTTGCAGTAACGAAACTGGCTAAAACCCACCAAAACCGAGATGGTTCTGGTCACCCTCACTGCTACACTCCTACCAGCACGATGACAGTTTACAAATGCCATGGCAAAGTCAGGAAGTTACCCAATATGGTCTGAAAAGGGGAGGCATGAATAATTCACCTCTTGTTTTTAACATATTATCAAGAAATAATCATAAAAATGGGCTACCAGCAGCCCTCTAGGCTGCCCTGTCTATGGAGTAGTCATTTTTTTATTCCCTGCTTTCCAAATAAACTTGCTTTTACTTTATTCTATGGACTTGACCTGAATTCTTTCTTGCACAAGATCCAAGAACCCTCTGGGAGTCTGGATCAGGACCCCTTTTTGGTAACATGAGGAACCACATATTAAATAATAAGATTATTATTCCACAAGTGACATACATGCACAGTGGGGTAAATTAGAAAACACATTTAAGTTGTGTTAGATTACATGATAGTTTCCAAATTTCACCACTTCCTACCATGCCCTTTGCCATGTGGCTTTACAGACCCTTCCACTAGAAATAAAGTCTATTTTTCTCCCCCACTGATTTAGGACATGGGAGCAGAAAGGGCAACGTACTAACCTCAAATCAAACCTTAAGAGATAGCACAGGTTCCCACTTGCCCCTTTGCATATCTGTCATTGCCAAGAAAAGAACACACCCTGCTGAGCCTGTTGGTCCAAGGAAGATGTGATACAGAGAGCAGACCTGGACCCAAACTACAGTTGGAAGCCAATCTTAGCTGTGCTGAGCTCAACCTAAAACAGCTGACCCCATAGACATATGGTCGTGAATGAGAAAAAAATGGCTGTTGTTTTAAGGCACTGTGTTTTGGAGTGGTTTGTTACACATCAACCCTGTGGAAAAAGTTAACTGTTACAAGTATAAAGAGGAAAAGAAAAGATACTATCATCTCACCATTCAAAAATAACTACCATTTAGTGTGTGTTTGTCTCTAATATCTGTATGTGTGTGCTATACATGTGATAACTTTTATAAAGCAATATATATATACTGTTCATATTGCTCTGAAATATGGTGGGTGGTTTTTTTCTACTTAATGGGAAAATTTCCAAATCAAAAAGTGTATCTTACAGCATAACATATTAATGACCACATAGTGTTTTACAGTACTGATGTAGCATATATATTTTTTAATTTTAGTTGCTGAATTTGAGTAGTAGCTGAATGTATTTTCTTTGTAAACAATACAAAAGTATGTAGACTAAAATTCAAATCCTCCTTAATATATGCTCTCCCTAATATATCCCTCCCTTCTCAAAGATAATAACTGTTAAATGTTTGATTTGTCTTCTTCCAGACTTTTTTTGTGTATTAATATGTATATATAGATCACCTAAGGCCAGGAGTTTGAGACCAGCCTGGCCAACATGATGAAACCCCTGTTTCTACTAAAAATACAAAAATTAGCTAGGCATGGTGGGGGGTGCATATAATCACAGCTACTTGGGAGGTTGAGGCCGGAGAATCGCTTGAACCCAGGGGGCGGAAGTTGCAGTGAGCTCTAGCCTGGGTGAAAGAGTGAAACTCTGTCTTTAAAAAAAAAAAAAAAAAAAAAAAAAGTGTGTGTGTGTACACATGTATAGGATTTTAAAGACCTGTGACTTTTCTTTTTTTCTAAATAACCTCTTCTAGAGCTTGTTACATGTCAGTCATGTTATACTAAAGTATTAAGTAACCTACCACAATATGGACATGCCAGTACTTAGAATGTTTAAGTACTCTATCATTTGCAGACATGTAAGTCATATCCAAGTTTTTGGAGTGTTCAGTGAACATTCTTCTTCATGCCTTTTTGATTACATATGCAAATGTTTCTCCAGGGTCAATATTTTGATGTAAAATTAACAATTTTACTAAATGCTGTCTAAGTGCTCTCAAAAGCTTGTGTCCAATTTATCCTCTACCAACCGCATATGAGAGGACCCATCCTCACCAACACCAACCAAGGCCTCTGTATTTGTTTACAACTAACTTTGCCACTTGTCTCAAAACCTCAGCTTCGTAATCTGTAAAATAGCCATGATAATTCTTATGTCATCATGTTATTAAAGGAAAGAATTTACCATGATTCATAGCAGTAGCATGGCTGTCATTTTTCTTACTATTGTCTACCAGAATTTCTCCATGAGAACCTTCTATTTCATCCATCCAAGCCCATCCTTTTTCCCACCTCTGAGTTTGAATCACACATTTCCCTAGACCTTCTCCCCTTCCTATTTTTCAAAACCCAACTGTTATCTTTCAAGGTTAATTGTAGGTTCCTTGGCCACTCTTTTGAACTCCCACATGTCTTTTCTGCTGACCCATTTTTTGACTTTACCTAGAATCACCAGCCATCTAATAATAATGTTAAAATAGCTACTATTTGATTCATAACCCTGTATGAACCACTGTGCCAAATGCTTTTATAGACATCTCATTTGTCATCCAGACATTATTATTATTCTCATTGTACAAAAGAAAATTCACAAGCTCAAACAGTTTAGACAACCTGCTGAAGGCCACACATAAGTGGCAGAGCAGGGATTCAAAGCCACATCACCATGCTGTGAATCCTATGCTATCAGTCACCCTACAATATGGTTCTTACCCCGTCAGTGAGTGCTATGGTCTGAGTGTTTTTGTCCCCTTCAACCTTTTATGTTGAAACCTAATTCTCCACGCAATAAGAGTATTAAGAGGTGGAGCTTTTAGGAGGTGACAAGGTCATGAGACTGGAGCCTCATGAATGAGATTAGTGCCTTTGTATAAGAAGCTCAAGGGAGCTTGTTTGTCTCTTCTACCATGTGAAGAGATAGCAAGAAGATAGGAACAGGCCCTCACCAGACATTGAATCTGCTGATGCCTTGATCTTGGACTTCCCAGCCTCTAGAACTGTAAGCAACAAATGCCTGTTATTTACAAGCCACCCAGTTTATGATAGCAGCCCAGACTGAGACAATGAGACTGGAAATTCCTGAAGGCAGAGGCAGAATCCTGCCTTTCTTTGCATCCTCCTCATATCACAACTCAACGTCCTGCATACGGTGAATACTCAATTATTCTGTTATTTGGTTGAGTGGTTGAGTCTTTTTCTTCCCAGGTCCACGTTCTAGGCATGAATCATCCATCATTCCTGTGGGGCATATCCTGTCATCTACATCATTGGAAGAGATCTAAGATTTTGTTGAACCAATACTATGTACCCTCTCCCCACTACACTACAAGAGCTAGTTGGGCCACAAAAGAAATTACCTAGCCCTTTGGCTTAAGGAACTTCTTTTCCATATTTGAGGGATAAAATATAAACAACTGAAATAAATTAGGGTGAATCAAAATGCCCCAGAACACCTACCTAGAAAACAAAGGCCTGAACCGAATCTAGAGTCATATGGAATGCAAGTGGTTGGAAGAGAAAATCTCTGTAAAGTTGAGGAAGATGTTTGATTTGTCTTCTTCCAGACTTTTTTTGTGTGTATTAATATGTGTATACAAATATAACTGTACACATGTATAGGATTTTAAGATCTGTGACTTTTCTTCTAAATAGCCTCTTCTAGAGTCATTCTTCAAGTCCAATGAAGTGGACTTGAAGAATGGGTGACATCGTGGGGAATGGGAGGAGGACACGGCCAATGCGAGGAGCAGCCAGAGCAGGGGCATGGGTCCAGATTTCCAACTCCTCTTTCTTTCCCATGCTGAGGGCTTCCCTGCAGTTTCCTCTCCATAAAGTGGTGATAATAATATAGCACAGCACTCATACTTAACCAGCATAATAAAAATGACATAATTACGCTATGACTATAAAGCACTTTGAACTCCAAAACGGAACTGACTACAGAGTGGAAAGTTGTTATTAGCGTGAACGTGGGATAGCCCGTTTGAAAAAACATAGCAAATGTCCTCTCACAAGTAATTCTAGCCCTAGAAAGCAGTGGCCCTGCAGATTCCTACACAGAGAATGTTCTCCATGTTTCAGACAAAGGCATTGGACTGGAAATAAAAATTCTACCCTGAAAATAGAAAAGTCAAAGATGATCAGGTCCCACTGATATCAGAAGAGATAAAATATTCCATATATAGGAAACAAAACAAGGCAGGCGATAAAGGTGATTAAGAACTAGTGATTCAATTGTAAGCCTGAAACTTGGCCTTGGGCTGAAATGACCAAATCTCATACTTATGCCCACTAGAACATGTTTGCACAAAACTGTTAAGCAATGCTGATTGTTTTGGTCCAAAAAACAATCCACACAGAAAGTACTTTGTTTCTAGCATAATACTAAGACTAGTCTTCAAGGATTGGAGCACTTTCTCTCAGAAAACAGATTTTGGAAAGGAATAAATTGCCAACTACCGAAACTGTACTTAGGTGATACCTCCCTCTTGTGGGAGAGGGTGGGGTGGTACTCATGTAGACAAGAAGGCAGGATGAGTGTCCATTTGTAGATGTTGTTAGAGGGAAGCAGATTTCAAATTAGCTCAGAGAAAGAATTTGTAATAGAGCTAGCGGGGAGTCACTCTGACTTTGTCTCAAGGTCAGGAGTGCCCCAGCACTGGGGTCATTCAAATGCTAGTAGAGAATCTCCAGTGGAGGGATTACCGAAATGGGAAAAATAGACCCAGATGGCTCAGGGTGGCCTATTTATGTCTGTAATCAGTGTGTTTCTTCATAATCCACCGTGGTTCTGCTGAATAGAAAGTGAACCTGGACCCAGGAATGGGGTGGAAAATGTTGTCCAGTTGCAAATTATTCAGCATCAACTGTGAGCATTGAACACAGCCCTGTCTTCAGTGTTTCTTGAATGAGAATTAGCAGAGTTTGGGATCCGGGAATCCTTTTCCCTTTTTCAAAAAAAATAAAAAAGAAAGCAAGTATGCCATGATGTGATGGGAAAGAGAGTGTGCCCTGCTTCTTCTTCCAAGATCCTCTTAATCCCAGTGGTATCATAGCCCAAGGAGCTCAAGGTGTGTCCTCATCAAACACACTTAAGAAAGCCATCATAATAATAATGAGGGCAATAAGAATAAGAAGAACACAACGACCACAGAGAGTGCTTATTGGTCTTAATATTCTTCTAACTATATCAACTCGTTTAAACCCATTTCACAGATAAGTGGAAACAACAGTCAGAAGAAGTCTGGTTCCAAGTCCAGGCATTTAATCATTATGCTATACTCTTGACATTTTAAAATTCTTTTTCTATCTCAATGTTATCTGTTATATGTGCTGCATTTCCAGCCTTTTCTCCCTGATGCTTTCAGAGGATGTGCCCTTGGGGTCCATGGCGGTAGCCCTGCTGACAGGCAAATTGGATCCTCTCGTCTCTCATCTGTCACTTACCAGCTTATTCTCATCAAGCCTGCTTCCTCATCTAGAAAACAAGGGTAGTACTATCGACTTCTCACCTTTCTTGTGAGGATGAAGAGCGGTCATGTCTGTGCTGGCCTGGCATGATGGCTAGCCCAGAGGGATCCCTCAATGCACGGGGTGGCTCACCAGGGAGCACCCTGGAATTCCTCTGTCACGTGTTTCCAAATGTGGATTTTTTTTTGCGGGCATCATGTTGATTTCCAGGGTAGCCATTCTAATCTGTAAATGCAGGTCACTTGCCAATATCCAGGCCTTCGAAAAACCAGCCCTAAGACTGGGCAGGCAGAGCCCACCAGAAACCTGTACTTTGGATTCAGTACCTGAGACATGTCAGAGCAAAGGCCAGTCTCCTTGGTGTTTACTACAAAAGCTGCCAAACATGCTCAGTGAGCAGGAATGACTGCCTCCCTCTTTCCATGGTTGGATTCAGGAGCCCGTGGGAAGTCAGAATCAAATGAGATTCCATGAAATCCAGTCAAGATGCTTGCAAGGGGGTGGGGTGCTTCTCAAAGTTACACATTAATTTGGGTAAGTTCAGATTTATCTCACATCCCTTGTAACTTGATTGGAATCAGAATCACAGGACGCTTCAAAGAGGCCTGATAATCTTCAGGTGTTGGGATTTAGCAAAAGACAACAGAAGAAAAACAACAGTGCTATCAGCCAAGTCTTTTCTCAAATAACAGGGCCCTGTAATAAATCCACCGATCCAGGTTGGTGCTAGAATTTGTATGGATGTTAGCTATGCCCTGCACCACAGTGCAATGCAAAGGGAACGCAGATCAGAAGAGCAAAGGTATATGTTTGTTTCGCTAGAATTCAAATGGAATGAGATTGTTTATTTCCATGTAAGAACCATGTGGTTTTAAACTGTTGTGTAAAGAGAGGTTTTGTCTATTTCCCATAGACAAAGATTGTCATTTGAGAGCCTTTGTCTTTACCTAACACCCGGAAATGTACTGGGGTGACCAGCCATCCTGGTTTGCCTGGGACTGAGGGGTTTCAAAAAACACAGGATTTTCAGTTTTCAATTCAGAATAATCCCTGGCAAAGTGGAATGGGTTGGTCACTCTAAGAGCTTCCTTAACCCTTTAGACTGTGGGTTTCTTCCCTACTCTCCTATTCTCACTACCAATCTAAATCAATAGTTCTGAATTCTGGCTGCATGTTAGGACCATGTGGGGAGCTTTTGAAACTCTCAATGCCCAGGCTGCACCTTCAGATCCATTCCACAGCGAGCTCCTGAGTGGCGAGCAGGGACCCCAGCAGCTGGCAGGAGGCAGCAGGGTGTAGAAGTACTGCTCTGAGTAGGCACCAAGTTGACAATTGGTGGATAGGGCTGCTAATGCCTATGCCTATTAAAGGAAATACTTTTGTAAACCAAAATGGTTCATGATAACAATAATCTTATGCTAACAGGTTTGATAAATTGGTATTTTTCTCTCATTGTCTTCTGAAAGCAAAACCCAGCAGCAGATGCTTATGTCTAGGCACCCATCATCTGCAGCACTAAGCGTTTTGCAAAATAATTTACATCTATAGTTTTACAATCAAATAAGTTTGAACAGCAACTACCCAAACTAGACTCAGATGTGACCAAAGAGCTCTTGTCCTTGAGAATACCAGCAATCTTCATAGCTCTTAAAATATCTTTCTTCACTTGATTCATGATTTGTGCTTCAAGGAACGGAGGACAAAGTATGGGCACTGAAGGTGGACAGACCAGGGTTCAAATCATTCCTCTGACGTTTCCCATTTACTCTCCATAGGAAGTTCAAGTCATTTCACCACTCTGAACCTCAATGTGCTGACCTTCAAAATAGAGGAGTGATCATGAAGTCTTCTTTAGCCAAGCCACTACTGAGGCTAGTAAGAAAATTAATGTGTTGAGTTTTGTCCAGTGCCTGGGGGCAATTCACAAGTGGTAATGTCTTCACTCACCCAAGGGACAATGAAGCAGGTGGATACCTACCTGGTAAATGACAGTTGACACTATGGAAAAGTCAATATATGTGGGGGAAAAATGGCTTTGAAAATTGGGGCTCCCCTTCTGAGCCAACAGAATTCTTCTTCCAGAACAAGAGGCAACGGAAGTCCTCAGCTCATTTGCAATATAGTTCCTCCCAGCTCCCCAGAAGACACTGTATTAAAATTTGAGCCATGGGCTTTGGTCAGCACCTCCCTGAGCTGTTGCTTTAGAAGAGGGCTTAGAGCTCAGATCTTTGGTAACAAAGCTCTCATCAGCAGAAACAAGAAAGGAGAGGACCATGTGCTCTGGGCAAGGAATCCGCCTAGAGTTTAACTCCATCTGTTCCAGAGACAGGGAAGGGAAAGGGGAAGCACCTGGGTGCAACTTAAAGCTTCTTATAACCAAGTGAAGTGCCTGCACTTGGCATACAGGAGCCACATGAAGAGGGAAGGACTGTTACCATCTGCCCTAAAATGGAGACTACTGTCCAGCTATGTGCACGCTGAGACCTAACTCACTCTCCAATTCTGCATATTTGAGAGTTTCAGGGTGAGTCCTTCCTGCTCATTTCTGATTTTTACCAAATGGAGGGCCTTTGCCCCAAGGTTTCTCATCTATGTATTGGTTAACAAGCTCAGTTTCTATTGTCTTACAGCCTCCTATAAAAAGATAATGGCTCTTTCTCCGGTCCCCAGATGCTATCACCTTGCAGAACAGTGTATGCACACCACTAGCTCACTTCATTCCTTCCTTCCAGGAAAGATTAAAAAGGTCAGATGTTCTAATTTTCAAGTACTCACTGTCTACAGGATTAATCCCCAACAGTTTGTTGGGAATGCAGAGATTCCTATGTAGGCCAGTGGCTGCCTAGTCTGGATGATTATCAGAATCAACCAGGGTGCAGTCCAGAAATATCTTGGAAGCGTTCTCTCATTTTGAATAGATTCTGCATTGCCTCTTGTGGTAAACATTACTGACTGATTGACTCTCATATCCATTCTCTTCTGCCTTGCCACCATTTTCCCAGCCTCGCTGGTGGCCAAGAAAGTGATGGGATTTTATACTGGAGTGTGTGACATAAGCAGAAATCTGGTCATTTATGGAAAGTTTTGCTATGTTGCAAATAGGGATTGGTCCCTGCCTATCCCCTTCCCATTTCCTGTGCCTTGAAGACAGACTTGATAGCTAGAACTACAGCAGCCACTTTGTGACCATGAGACATGTCAGGAAAGCCAACAGAATCACAAAGACCTTAGCCAGGACCAAGCCACTGACAAAAGTTAGGAAATATCCAAACTTGTTATGCTTTGAGAAAAATGGACCCCTCTTTAAGCCACTATAAAGTGGGCTTTTAGTTACTCACAGTTGAATACATTTCTAATTGATATACCTTTTCTTTTTCCTTTTAACTTTTTTTATTCATCTTTCCAGTAGGGTTGGGTAGGATGGGAGCCAGGGATAAAAGGAGGAAGAGAAGGGACAGAGAAAACCTTATGAGCTGGCTGCTGGTGGAGGGCATGGCCACTGGAGCTGACCTATTTGGGGGCCTGCTGTGTGCTGCTCTCTTACTCTGGGCCGGGCATCTTTCCAGACCTGGCCCGGCACCTTCACACTGAGTTACTGCTTCAGATGTGTCCTTCCCAGTCCCTCCATGAGTCCTTTGTGTTCTAGTCCCTCTCCACATTTTCAACATTTTTTTCTAAATGGGAAGTTTCTTAAGGACTACTATGGCTTTAAATTTCAAAAAAAAAAAAAAAAAAAAAAAAGGCTTGGCGCAGTAGCTCACGCCTGTAATCCCAGCACTTTGGGAGGCCGAGGTGGGCGGATCACGAGGTTGGAGATCAAGAACAGCTTGGCCAACATGGTGAAACCCTGTCTCTACTAAAAATACAAAAAAAAAAAAAAAAAAAAAAAAGCCAGGCATGGTGGCATGCATCTGCAGTTCCAGCTACTCAGGAGGTTGAGGCAGGAGAATTGCTTGAACCTGGGAGGCGGAGGCTACAGTGAGCCAAGATCATGCCACTGCACTCCAGCCTGGGAGACAGAGCGGGACTCCGTCTCAAAAAAAAAAAAAAAAAAAAAAGAGTGCCACTGGGTAGCAGTAGACATATTAGTAATCCAACAATACCACTCCAGGGTGACTTTCTTCTTAAACTGTTTTGGAAGCCTGATTGTATGGTCTTAAATCCTCTGGGAGAATAGCCTCCCAAAATATATATCTCTTGGCTGGTTTTTCCTGTGAGATAACCATTTGACGAGTGTGGAGTTGAGGCAAACCCAACTCCACTATCCACAAACCCAACTGGGAATGTGGATAGTCCATGGGAAACAGGCACATCACACACTGGAGTGTTTGACCAGAGGTCAGAAACTGGTGGTCTCTGGTGAGTCTTTGAAGCTTTGATGGCACTTTTCATAGGCAATCTTGTGCCTGCTCAAATTGGGGTGGGCAATAGAAAGATGGGGAGACATGGGGAAGGGGTAATGCCCTCTACTCTCAGGCCTGAAGAGAAAGAAACCAGTCTACCAGCTTGGTTTGTTGCACTGTCTTGAAAGCCAGGGATAATCATATTCATTTATCTTTCTAAACAAGCTCTTTATGAGGTTCAGGCTGCCTGCAGTTCTCCCTAAGACTTATCTCAAGCCATTGGCAGACGCGCCTTTCTGCTTCTCCTTCTGACTCCTGCAAAACGAGCTTTTTGTAAAAGGCCAACCATTCTGTTTTAGGCTTCTCTGTGCTGAAATGTTTTCCCAAATAGGTGAAATCAATTGATTTCTTTCAGGATATACTTAATGGTTTCTTCTGAAATCAGCTTTTAAACTTCGTTTTCAGCTAAACATTGTATTTAGAACACTTAGGAGTCTACAAGGATCAGAAATGAATACTTTTCCAGCTCTCGGTGAATGTGCTTCACTTACTATGATTCTTGGTTGGTCAGATGGGACCCTTTTGTAATGATATTATGGTCTTAAAAGAGTAATTGACCTTCCCAACATCCTAAAATTTTCCCTAAATTCAAAGTCCTTCCACTGCCAGGAGATAGAAAATGTGAGCACCTTAAAATTACCTTTTCTGGATACACTTTTATAATAATATGTGTTTCAATGACAATACGGATAGATATGCATGACTGAATGTGAAGAGAATTCTTAGCTCCAAGAAAGACAGGTTGGCAGGGACACTCACGAAGTGGCATCACAATTCTAGACCTAGATTTAATACCTTCTAGTTTTTTATTTGCCTATTTTGGTTTTGCTGAATCTGTTACCTTTGAATAACACGGTTAGCTATAATAAGAGTTAATATTTTTGAGGTCTTCCTGTGTGTCTAGGCCTTCATATGAATTGCTAAGGCCTTCATATGTGTGCTGCCTTGCTGAATCACTACAGAAGTCTGTGGGGTTAGCAGTATTGCAACCCTTTCCTCCCCATTTTAGAGAGGAGAAAGTTAAGGCAAAGAAAGGCTACATGAGTTATCTAAGGCCCTATGTACCAAACCTGCTTCCAGAATCTGTGCCCTAAACCCCTGAGCACACTGCCAAATCCTCTTGCAGGCCCACTGACATATGTAGAGAAAAGGATACCCTCCACCCCCATCTCCACCTTACTTCCGTGGCTGGTGTCATCGTTGTTAACCTCCATAGGACCTGAGAGACGGCACAGGCACATAGATTCTTTTCTTAAGTCATTACCCAGTTATTCCTGAAGCTCAAAATTATCTTTTCATACCACACTGTTTCCAGTGCCAGCATATCTGAGCAAAACATCTGGGGCATGTCTCTTTCTGCCTGGTCCCACCACTCCTTAGTCTCCTGCATGTTGGAATCCAAGGATGGGACTCAAATCAGAAAAACTTCTCTAAATAGTATTACTCTAAAGTGACCATGTTTTTGTTTCAGGCTTCATTCTTATTGTAATAGTAATTCAGCAGAAGTAGTAGAAACAGCAGCAGCGGGTATCACTAATGAGCGTTGTATAGGTGCCGCGCACAGTGCTAATTGAATCACTTCCTGTCTCAGTCTGTTTTCTGTTGCTTATAACAGAATACTTGAAACTGGATAATTTATTTAAAAAGAAAAAGAAATTTATGTCTTAGAGTTATGGAGGTTGAGAAGTTCAAGGTTGAGTGACTTCATCTGGTGAGAGCCTTCTTGCTGTCGGGGGGCTCTCTGCAGAGTCCCGAGGAGGTGCAGGGCATCACGTGGCAAGGGGGCTGAGCATCTTTGCTCAGGTCTCTCTTCCTCTTCTTGCAAAGCCACAAGTCCCACTCTCATGATAACCCATTAACCCGTGAATAGATTGATCCATAAATGAGGGCAGAGCTCTCACAGCCCAGTCATCTCCTAAAGGCCGTACCTCTCACTACTGCCACATTGGGGATTAAGTTTCAACATGATTTTCGGAAGAGACAAAGAGCAAAACCATAGCACTGCCTAATTTAATCACTTCAAACACCTTACAAGGTTGTTGTTATCTCCATCTTAGAACTGAGAAAACAGGCTCGAGGAGACTCTACCCAATTTTATAGCTAAGTTGTTGAGCCAGAAATTAAATCAGGCATATGATTCCTAATTCATTCTTCTCAGCTATTGCCCTTGGAAACTAACAATGTGACCCACTCATTGTTACCCAATCACTGAGCTCTTTTCTCCACCAAGTGTTTAAAATACTTCTATTTATCAGGAAGTTTTCTGTTTACTCACTTATTGTCTATGTTCTAAAAGTGAACTGAGAAAATGTTCCAGTGGCATTCTGGAGTGACGTCTGAGGCTCCAGGATTGGATTGTGTTCTGCAAAGGCTCATAATAATATCTCATGGATACTGCTTGTTTCTCATCAACAGCATCTCCCCCTCTCCACCCACAGCTGATCTTTTTCCTCTCCTCTCTACCTTCACACTTAAAAGTATCTGTTTAAATGAAAAGTGCAAAGTGTTATTGCATCTACCCAGTACATCAAAAATTATCTCACTTTGTCCTTCAAACAAGGCAAGTTTTATTTGAAAATTGAGAAATGAATGCTGCAGGCATTGGAGTGATCTGCCCTGTGCTACAAGTGGTGGTACCTGGCCAAACTGGGACTCAGCAGAGCCCATTGATGTCAAACCCATCAGAAATGCAACCAAGCTACTCAGGGCTAATGGGGCTCCCTGCTGCCTGCCCAGGACACTTGCAGCCCCCCAGGGCCTTCTCTCTCCCTACTCAGGATAATTTGCACCATGTTAGTATCTTCTCTCTTCCATTGCTCACCGTTCAGACAACATCATGCAGTGGAAACAATGCAGGCTTCAGTGCCAGAAGGACTTTGGATCTGACTCTGGGCTCAGCTTCTCACTAGCGACTTTTGAGCATCAATGTCTTCATCTGCAAAAAGAAGGTAATAAAATAATAGGCTTCCACAGTATTTCTGAGGATCAAGTGAGACAATGGTGAGTGAGAAACATTGCACACTGCCTGAAACCTAGCGGGTGCTCCTCTAGTATGTATATCTCCTGAATTGTTTCCCTCTGTCTACAATTACAGGCCCGCCTCCCTGCAACTAAGCAAACAAATAAGAACCCACAGTTTTTCTCCCCTTTTGTGTCATTTATATCAGCATTTCTTGACTGTAATTTTACAGCACTTAAGTTGAAAGGTGAGTTGCCAGCAGTAAAATGGGAAAATGCTACAGAATAGCTCATAAGACGGAGGGTTCCGGAGTACAGCTGCTTCATATTTTTCCATCTAAGGCTTCACCACTGACCAGCTGGGTTAAGCAAATAAGCTCAGGCTCCATCTCTATAAAAAGGGAATAATAGTACCTACTTATGAGGTGTTGTAAAGACCAAATGAGATGCTCATGTCATAGCATTTCATAGACTGGAAAGTCTATGAATGTATGTATGTTGGAAAACATACAGTAAATGCTCAAATTCAGCTGTCATTATTATTACTTATGAGAACTGAAATTTATAGATCATTTAATTTTTAAAAATCAGTCCTCGTTCAGACTTACCCCTAGAGTAATGTCACTTTCTTTTTAGCATTCTGAAATGCTGCCCTGAGTGGAAGAGAAAGGAACAGAGCCATAGCTACAAGCCAAGAAATGCCCAGAATCCTAAGCATGCCCATGGGAATGTCGTGCGTATGGATGGTATGTGATGCCTGCCGTCCTAACCCAGATCATAGTGAGCACATAGACAGGGTTTATGAGGAGCCAGGCATTATTCTAAGCGCTTCACACATATTAACTAATTTCTTCCTCACTACCACTCCATGAAGTAAGTGCTATTATTAACACCATTGATATTAATACATGAGGAAAACGGCACAGAGATGCTGAATGACTTGCCCAAAACTACACAGTATCAGTCAGGATTTGAACCCAGGCAGTCTGGCTCTAAGGTCTACCTTCTATGCTATATTACCTAGAAAAAGAAAGTCCTTCATTAACTTCACTTCCAACAACTGACTGCCTAATGGAGCTTTAGGGCACAACTAGAGTGTAAAGCTGGGATCATTCACACTTTCTGTATTCCATGTGGAATTCCATTTCTGCATTTAAATTCATTTAAGCAGATGAATCCCAGATAAAGTAGAAGCCTTTGGATCCAGCCCTCCCTGGCAGCTGGGCGGCCTTCCCAACCACCTGTGGCAGGCAGCATCCTAGGATGGCCACAGCGAGTCACAGCCATCTAGCAGTCCCTCCCCTTCAGTGCAGGCAGAAACTGTAACTGGATTCTAGCCGACAGGGAGCATGAAGAAGGCAGTGGGATGTCACTCTCATGGTCATATTACAGAGGGAGAGATTCTCTCACTGGCCTTGAAGAAATGAGCAGCTATGTTGTGAGAAGGCCCAGGAATTGCGAGGAATCCAGATGCGGAGAGCATTCCCCAGCTAGCAGCCAGCAATAGAGCAGGGACCTCAGTCCTCCAGCTGAAAGGAACTGAAGTCAGCTGACAATCATGAAAGCTTGGAAGAGGATCCCAAACTCCAGAAAGAAACACAGGCCACTGGCACTCTGATGGCAGCCTTGTGAGATCCTGAGGACAGGATCCAGAAGTCATGTCTAGACTCCTGGCCTATGCAAACTGTGAGATAATAACTATGCTATTTTAAGCTGCTAAGTTTGTGATTGGTTATGTTGCAATAGAAAACAAGTATGTACTACTTTTGTCGTCCTGCAGGTGAAAAAAATTGGATTTGAAAAGCCTAGATAAGGCCAGGTGCAGTGGCTCATGCCTGTAGTCCCAGCACTTTAGAAGGCCGAGGTGGGCAGATTACGAGGTCAGGAGTTTGAGACCAGCCTGGCCAACATGGTGAAACCCTATCTCTATTAAAAACACAAAAAGTTAGCTGGGCATGGTGGTGGGTGCCTGTAATCCCAGCTACTCAAGAAGCTGAAGCAGGAGAATTGCTTGAACCCGGGAGGCAGAGGTTGCAGTGAGCCAAGATTGTGCCACGGCACTCCAGCCTGGGCAAGAGCACAAGACTCCGTTTCAAAAAACAAATTTAAAAAAAAAAAAAAAAAAGCCTAGATAATACTAGAGGGATTAAAAAGCAAAGGTTCTAACCAATCTCACTCCTTAATTTAACACAAAAGAGTGTCCATATAGGTACTCAATTAAAAATATAAAATAAAAAATGCAGGCAGATTCCCTATCTAGGAGCACAAATATATCAACAGAGAGGTGTTTCTTTCCTTTGAGTTAATTTTTTTCCCAAATGGACATTTTTTTTTTTCTTGCTTTTTCAAGTTTGCAGACTCAAAAAGCAGAGAGCACCTCCTAAGTCTATCTTGTTCATTTGCCAGGCTCCAGGAAGGGGCCCATCTAAATCAAATTTAATAAAGAGGTGTCTACTCTTGCTTAAAATTCTCCCTTGACATTCCAGCGACTTAAAACCTTCAACCTCAGAAAATTCTTTCTGTCCACTCGAAGTTCTTCTTCCTAAGCCTGCCTGCTTTTGGCTTATTCTCGGAGGAGATGGAAAGCAGGCTGTCTGCATCTTATGCACAGCAACACTTCATATATTTGAAGGCAGATAAATCCCTCTTAATGCTTGTCTTCCTGAAGCCAAAATCCCCTCACTCCCACCCCGTCTCTCCAGTTCCCTGATGGCTCTTGCAGCGGTTTCCTGCTACCTGTGTCTTTTTCTTCCTAGAGTGTGTGAAATCCAACCACATGAAGTAACAATTCCCTATCAGGATAGAGGAATCAGAGATCCCATTTTACCACAACATAGCTGGAAAGGGCCCCCATGGATTACAAAGGGTTAAAAAGATCAGGAACAAGAATCAGGGAAGTATTAAGGAACCAGGAGCTGGTGAAAATTCTTCTTAGGGAATTAAGAAGGTGCTGGCAGATGCAAGTAGAAATTATTTTGGAAAGAAAATTCATCATGGACACTGTAAGGGCAGATAGGAGTTGAAGAAGAAGGAAACAATCTAATTAATTTCCATAAGTGGTTCTTAAAGGGCCATATCAGGACCACCAATATCAGCATCTCCTGTACTCATGTCCTAGGGCTGCCCATAACAAATTACCACAAGCTGGTGGCTTAAAACAACAGAGGCATATTCTCTAACAGTTCTGGAGGCTAAAAGTCCAAAACGAAGATGTCAGCAGGGGCACTCTCTCTCTGAAGGCACCAAGGAAGGATCTGTGCCACGCCTTTCTCTTGGTTTGTGCCATTGCCAGAAATTATTGGCCTACTTGGTTTGTAGACACATCACTCCCCTCTCTGCTTCTGTTGTCACATGGCATTCTCTGTGTCCCTGTCTGAGGCTCTCTCCTTATTAGGATGCCAGGCAAATTCGATTAAGGGCCCACCCTACTCTAGTATGACCTCATCATAACTAATCACATCAGCAACAATTCTATTCCCAAATAAGTTTTTATTATGAGGTCCCGGGAAGGACATGAATTTAGGGTTTGCTATGGGCTGAATGTTTGCAATACCCCAAAACTTATATGTTGAAATCCTAACCCTCAAGGTGATGGTATTAGGATGTGGGGCCTTTGGGAGGTGATTAGGTCATGAGTATGGAGCCCTCAGGAATGCAATTAGTGCCCTTATAAAAGATTCCAAGAGACATCCCTTGGCCCTTCTGCCATGTGAGGTTATAGTAAGATGACAGAAGGTTTTGAGGAAGCAGGCCCTCGCCAGACATCAAATCTTTTAGCGCCTTGATTTTAGACTTCCCAGACTCTAGAACTGTGAAAAATCAACCTCTGTTGTTTATAAGCCACCCAGTCTACAGTATTTTTTTAATGGTGCCCAAAATGGATTAAGACAGAGGACACACTATCTGACCCAGCATATCCAGGAACTAGACATAAATGCAAACTTTGAGTCCCACCTAAGACCTACTGAATCAGAAGCTCTGGGGGAGGGGCCCAGTGAGCCATTTTTAACAAGCCCACAAGGTGATTCTGATGCTTTGGAGAACCATTGATTTTGATGCAACTGAGGTATTTCCCAAAATGCACCAAAGTGATCTTGACACAGTTCAGAAATGTATAGAAATAGAGGAGAGGCCGGGTGCAGTGGCTCATGCTTGTAATCCTAGCACTTTGGGAGGCTGAGGTGGGTGGATCACGAGGTCAGGAGTTCAAAACCATCCTGACCAACATGGTGAAACCCCGTCTCCACTAAAACTACAAAAATTAGCCGGGCATGGTGATGCACACCTGTAGCCCCAGCTACTCGGTAGGCTGAGACAGGAGAATCACTTAAATCCGGGAGGCAGAGGTTGCAGTGAGCCGAGATCCTGCCATTGCACTCCAGCCTGAGCGACAGAGTGAGACTCTGAAGAAATAGGGGAGACTCCTCAGCAACACGTGAGGTTACATGGAGTAAACTTCTAGGCCACTTCATCTGAAATCAGCTCTATGAGTATATTTTGGTGGTGAAACATACTGTTTTGCTATGAATACATTTAGAGGGTGCCTTGTATTTAGAGACCAAGGACTGATTGTGACTGTTTTCTGTCATCATGCACTCAGGGGCCGTTGAGAAAAGCTCTGAGTGGAAGAAGATTCTGATCATAGACCACAGTTCATAAAGGGCCTTCCACCCCTGCTGAGGGGACTCATCCCCAGGGCATCACAGTACTAAAGATCCAGGCAACCATAACCTCCAGAATGAAAACAGAGCCCCCGGAAACTGGTCTGACATTCAGAACTGGCCAAGTCAGGGATCAAGGCAGTCCAGAAGGAAAATACACCAACTCTTAGCCCATGGGAAGAAGAGAAGCCATCCTCGAAGGAAACATTTCCGGCTTCCTATTCGCTGAATAGACACACCTGCCTGGGATGCTAGATGAGGCTCCTGAATTTTAGTACCGTCAGCAGAACTTCCTGGCCGTCTGGGAAGCTTCATGCTGTATCCTCTAAACTTGCTGAGTTTTTATTGCAGAGTGTGGCCTGGAGATTTTGACTGTCTCTCGGGGTGCAGTAAATGAAGGGACATGAAAAGACAGTAAGATAGTGTTCAAAAACACCCCTTGCACAGTGTGTAATGGAAAATAATCACACCGAAAATAAATGGGAATGTGTCCTTCGGGGACCCTGCGCTGCTGCCTTGAGCCTGTGTTTCTATTCTTCTGGAAGGAATTACGCAGTGATGGCGGCTCCTGCGCAGGCTGCAGGCTCAGGTTTCCTAGACAATATCCTGACTGTGGACGCATGTGTCTTAGCAAGATATATGTTCACTGGCTTGGGAGAGTACAATGGCTGCTTGGTGGCTTATTAGAAGAGAGAATATATTAAGCAAGACAGCAGTTTTTATTTTTAAAATTCAAGCTCTTTCTGACACAAAGATGCCTGGTGGAATAATACCGATTGCTACCTTGATTTTTATGTGAACTTATTTCTCCTAAAAGCTTCTTAAGAGAGAAATTGGGCCATTTAGATAGTCAGATGTTGCTCAGATTCTGTGACTATTCTACAGTGTGCTTGAGATTTGGGGAATTCACAGCCATGTAGGTTCTGTGTCTAAATAGTATGGATGCTCCCAGTCAGCTGCCTCATTTGCAGGCATATTTTTCAGGGACTCAACTAGGACTCCCCCTCCCCGCCCCCCACCCCTTGCAGAGGTTAGGAGTAGATGAGACAAGACATTATGTAGATGAGACCTGTTGCCCTCTCTAAGGTCCACCCTGCTCACCTCCTTCCACAGAGGAAACCCTCACACATCCACCCCTTCCCAACCCCAGCCTACTAATCCTTCCTCCCTCCCCACTCCCTACCAATCCCCAACAACAGAGCAAGGGGGGAAGCTTTGTACTCTGCCTGCCCCATGACTGCTTCTCATGGGCAACAGCATTTGAAACTAAGACACAATTTCTATTTCCAGCAGGTGGGCACACAAGAGGAAGGAGAGGCTGTCTCCCCAGTCCACCCTTGACACCGTCTCCTCCCAGGAGGGAAAGTTACTTAGCAGTACTCCCAGAGCCAAAGAAGGAAACCAGGCCCAGTGGGAGAAATGTCTACTGGAAAGTAAATGAGCTCTTCTAATGAGATGCTTACGTGGCTGCACCTGATATTCCAAGTAGTTCCTCCTGTTCTAGCCCACTCTAGGGCAGAATCCTCAACCATTTGTATGTGAAAATACAGAGATGGTTATTCTATGGAAAAAATCTCTAACTCCATGAGTTCTAGAATGTTTATAAGATCTATTGAAGATTAGCCATCAATGACAAATGTCAATGCTGAGTAAAACAGAAAAAAGAAAGTTTCCTAAAACAGAGTTCAGTGCTTGCTGTTCACTTTAATTTCAGCAGACTATTCAATCCAACTGGGGCTGTGGGTGACAGGAAGTAGACAATTTAGAAATGTAGCTGTATTATGTTGTATCTGTTTTCTCTTTCTTTTTTAATAGAGATAGTAGACTCACTGTGTTGACCAGGCTGGCCTCAAGCCATCTTCTCGCCTCAGCCTCCCGAGTAGCAGGGCCTACAGGTGTGTGCCACCATGCGGACTTGTTATGTCTATTTTCTAATCTGCTTCATTAATGAGTAGATTTATTTTGGTGCCATTAAATTATGATAAATTATGAAGCTGCAAACAAAACGTGAGGCACCTGAACTCTTTCTGATAGTATTGTCAAATGCCTTCATAATACTGTCAACTGTACAAAATTGGGAATGCTCTTACAAGCTATACTGTTAAAGATAAGGGATTCCCATCCCAGCTATTATGCACAGGTTGATTAATCTTTTTAATTAGAAAATTTGAAATATAATGCATAATATCCCAAAGAAGTTCCTGCCTAAGGCAATATTGTGTAAATATTTTTTTTTAATGAACGTTTTTGAGTCTCATGCTGTTTTTGTTTCTTCTGCACATAATTATTTAACATCTCTCCTTTGTTCTAGTCCTTGTGCAAACTTTTTATTTTTTTATTTTTTTAGTGCTTTTTATGGGCTTGTCTCTCTTTCTCACATTTCCTGTCATGGAGTAGGAGGATACATTTTTATTTTGTAATAAAGTTGCTTAAATCGCTTCCTCAATCTCTCTCTGGAGAACAGGGTTTCAATAAAAACGTTTCATGGGCTCTTAGAATGTCTTTCCTTTGTTGCTCACTGCTTGGGAGATGGGGAGAAATGGAAACTGTTGTCATAGATCCGGGCCTGGCAATGAAAAAAACATACAGGGCTAGGGAGATTAAATACAAATTGGGAGGGGTGGGGGATGCTCAGCACTTCCAACAGCAGCCATCCCCCACCACCAGCCTCCCTCCCTGGGGCAAACAGGAAAGATAAGTGGCTGTCCCGTTGGGTTAGTCTTCCCACACTCCCTCGCTGGCTGCACTTCTCTGCTCCCAGGGGCCAGTCTGTACAGGGCGGTTAGTGTTAGAGTAACTGCTTTTATCTCTCTTGAAAATATTTATGGCTAAACACTGGAAATTGCTCTGGGAAGCAGCCCTATAAATTTCAAGACCCCCACCTTTCCCTATCTTGAAATTCAAGATGAATTAATCCTAGAGTGAGAAAAGGGAGGAAGAACTTTCAAGGGTGAAATCTGATAGCAGTTTCTTATCTTATTGGCAACTCTGAGTCTTACATGAGCTGCTTTGTTGGGCCCAGGTGACTGATCGCTGGCTGGGAAAACACAATTTCTGAGAGAGGTTCAAAGCCTCCCATCAGAAACTGGAGATAGCTCAAAGATGCTTCACTCTGTTTTGGAGATAGTGACACCTCATTCTGCGGGAAGAGGTGCCTGCAAGCCTCCAGGAAAAGAGGTCACCCGCTCCAAAACCGCGCCGTGGCAAGAAGAGAACATTTGGAATGCAGAAGCACCAGCCCCATCCAGGGCTTTGTTGAAATTCAGCTGCAAGGCCTCCTTTGCTTTGTATGTGAATTTTAGGAGACTCCCTTTCATCTGATTCAAGCTGGGTTCTAAATGTCACATGAAGAATCCAGTGTGGCATTCAGACAAGACTTACCATCAGAGTGGCTTCAAAAGCTCAGGTGCCCCTAAGGCTTCTCACCCAGCCTCGTGCAAGGTGAGTCCCAGGCTTTGAGTGTAGGGTCACACTGACCTGCATTTGCTTTTGGCTCTGCCTCTTATCCATGGTGTGAGGAGGGAAAGTTTCTTAAACTATCTGAGCTTCCTTTTCTTCATCTCTGGGAAATGAGTAAAATAGAAATAAGAATGTCTACTTCATATGGTAATGGTGAGAACTAAATAAGACAACACACCTAAATCTCTTGCACAGTATCAGGCACAGAGTAATCCCTAGGGAAAAGCTAGTTGTCGCTGTCATTGGTGGAATGGTGATATGATGGTTTCCTAGCCACCTCTGGGTTCTTGGTGATTTCGATCCTAGCAGTAACTGAGAGAGTCCATGCTGACTGCAGAGCCTGCTTCTGGCACCTGGCCCAGACCCAAGGATGGGTCAAATGTCTTGTTAGGAAATTTAGCCCACCTTGACATGTAAGGCACCAAAGCCTCCCCATCAATGCCCTCTAAAAAGAATTTACATTACAGACAAATCTCCCTGACATATAAGTAACACATGTTGAGCCCATGAATATCAGCGTTTTGGCTGGAATCAAGTATCACAGTCTTACGCTGTCAAGTACTATTCATGACCCTTTTCATGTATCCTTGTCATGAGACCTCAGTGGTAAGCAGCTCACATATATGACTGTAACTGGTCTGACTTACACACAATTAAACTCTAAGTTTCATTTTATTTTCTCATTTTTCTAGTTCTCCAGAACATAGAAACAGTATTTATGGAGACTATTTTCCTGATTCTGGAAAAATTTCAAGAGATGATGAAAGTTAGATAATGCTTTCAAAATTTCTGAGATGTATCACCACTTCCCACTGTCTCTAAGGCCAAGTGGACGAGGCTTCCCAGGCTCCATTACTATCTTCCCAGACAGTGTATTCATCTGTTCTTGCACTGCTATAAAGAAATACCTGACGACTGGGTGCGGTGGCTCACGCCTATAACCCCAGCACTTTGGGAGGCCGAGGCAGGCGGATCACGTGGTCAGGAGATCGAGACCATCCTGGCTAACATGGTGGGACCCCGTCTCTACTAAAAATATAAAAAATTAGCCAGGTGTGGTGGCGGGCACCTGTAGTCCCAGGTACTCAGGAGGCTGAGGCAGGAGAATGGCATGAACTGGGGAGGCAGAGCTTGTAGTGAGCCGAGATCATACCACTGCACTCCAGCCTGGGTGACACAGCGAGACTCTGTCTCAAAAAAAAAAAAAAAAAAAAAACCTGACACTGGGTAAAGAAGAAAAGAGGTTTAATTGGCTCTTGGTTCTGCAGGCTCTACAGGAAGCATGGCTGGGGAGGGCTCAGGAAACTTACAATTATGGCAGAAGATGAAGGGGAAGCAGGCACATCTTACATGGCTAGAGGAGGAGGAAGAGAGACAAGGGGGAGGTGCTACATACTTTTAAACAATCAGATCTAATGATAACTCACTCACTATCATGAGAACAGCACCAAAGGGGAATTCTGCCTCCATGATCCAATCACTCCTACCAGGTTCCACTTCCAATATTGGGGATTACAATTTGACATGAGATTTGGTGGGGAACACAGACCCAAACCATATCAGACAGCAAACTGAATTTCTTTTTACCTTGAAAGGCTTCCCTTGAAGTTCATTTCTATATGAACTGCCTGCAAAAACTCCCGTGTGTACTGCAGGAGGGAGCCTGCATCCCCCAAGAAGGCTTCTGCAGACAGTGTACTCTCTCTCTCCTCCATCCTTACCTCCAGGCTGTCCCACCTTACCACAAGGACCAGTGCCTCATGCCCCTGCGTGCATCTCAAGGGATCTAAAGCATTCCCCAATGCCAGGAGCCATGACCAGTGTTTGCCACTTGCTCCACAGACCATCCTTGACCTGCTCAGATCTCACTTCCTTCACCCACAGATCCACAACTGGTGACAATGTCTTCAGCCTCACTGGAGTCCTGGGAGGAGATTTCTAAAGGGTGAATAGATAGTAAAGCCAGTGAGTTTAGTAACCTGAAGTCAAACATTGGTGCTGCCTACCTCACAAGAAAGAAACATATCTTTGCCACTGTGGGGGGTCCTGTTGCAAAGGAAGAATGGAAACCAGCATTTCAAGAGGCTCAGCCCTTTCGTTCCTTGGCTTAAACCCTTAGCCTTCTCGGCTCTGATTGGTTGTAAATGAATTTAGGTCAACAAATTCCAGGATATTTTTTTCCCCTAATTTGCCATCCCCACTCATGACCAGAAATAAAATCTCTCTGGGAACTAGTCCCATTTTGAATGGCATGTGGTTGCTAACACTCTTTCAGTGGAACAACATTGAAAGGCTCTCCTTTATATTTTGAGGTCCCTGAGCCTATAATTAAATCACTTATGATCAAAGAACATTATTCATATTACCACTGAAATACACAATCCCTATATTCCTAGACAGAGCAATCATGAGTTACCACCAAAGCAATGCCCTTAGGCAATTGGTACAATCATTTCCATCTTAGAAATTGGCTTTGGTTTCCTTTAGCTCATATGAAGGCCCTACCCAGGGTACACTCTGAGCCTTCCTACTCATGGCTGCTATTGATTTCTGTATAAAGTTAAGGTTCTGTTAGGAAAGAATAGAAAGGATGGGATAAATATTGGGTAGGCAACCAATATCCTACTCATTATCCTTTTATGGAGCAAATAGAACACTGAGGTTATCCTCAATCCTCAGAGCATCCCCATTTATTGGAGAAAAATGTGGGTGGTTGCTAATTCCATATGGAAAAATACTACACAGAAATGGCCTACTATAAATTTCAAGGTAAGTTCATAACAAAGACCAGGATACTACCTTGTACTCCCCACTTCCTACTTCTCTTGGATAAGCCCTCTTCAGAGGTAAAACTTCACTGTCCACTGTCTTATATAGCCTTCCAGAATTTTTGCCTATACTCTTCTCTCTTACTTGAGAAGGAACTTGATACTAGTAAGAAGGCACACTTCACTGTGCTTCCTTGCCATGCAGTTGTTCCTTTAGAGGTGGTGAAGATGAAGTTGAAAGAGTTGCAGGAAAAAGAGGAAAGCAGGTTGTGTGGTGAAGACAGGCTTGTCCTTGTCACAGCATTATGTGGCTTGTTGGCTGAAGAGTTGGAGGACCTGGATATGAATGTCACCAGATGCTTCTGCTGTCTCTATCACTCATGTCCATTGCAAAGTTAAAATCCCCTTTTGTCTCTCTTCCCTCAAGAATGGCTGATATGTGATTGGGAATAAGAAAAAACCCAACTCAATGGTGCTTAAATGAAGAAGACTGATTGGCTCATCTAAGGAAAATGTAGGGAGACCAGTCACCAGGTGTGGTTTATCCACAGTCCTGACTCTACATTTTGTGACTCTCAAGGTTATGGAGAGACATGAAAACTCCATGGATAGGTTTCATTTTTAAGCTATTATTAATGCAGCTCCAAGAGTTCTGGACCTTATGTCTCTGCATAACAACTTCCATTCTAACATTCCAGGCAAGAGTCCTGAGATTCATCCTCCCTGGATTACTTTGGTCACATGGGTTTCTCCTCAATAGACTGTTCAGTGGCATAAAATGCCGATTGTCTTAATTGATAGAAATAATCCCTGAATCATGGAATATTATTAGGCCAAACCATATGAAACTACTACTAATAGTCAATGATTTTTGACCTGTGAAAACATTAATTTCTTATGGTTCAATCTAATATATGAGATGTGCATGCAAAATGATAAAAACCAAATAAAAACCCAGGTGACTAAGAGCAGGAAGGAAGTGAACATATCCAATGTGTGAGCATCGTGGGGTTGTGGGGAAAGGAATTCTTCCCTGGCTGGCTTCACTATGCACTAGCTGTGTGAACTTGGTTAAGTTTTTGTTTGGTTTTTTAAATCTCTCTCTGACTTAGATTCCAAATTTACAAAATGGAGATTACAACACCACCTACTTCACAGAATGGTTGTGAAGATTCAATGAGTTAGTTCACAAAAATTTTAGAATGGTGCCTGGCTCTTGGCAGATATAAGCCTCTGTTATTGTCATTGTTTTTATTGTTGTTTCTAGGCAAATGTGATGGCCTCCATTTGTCATCACCATGGTGCTTCATTCATTTTGGGGTGATATTTGATCTTGTAACTATCATCAATAGCTGCACTCCCAGAGCACTCATGTTCTGGGGGTTATTAAAAATTGGAGTCATCATTCAATTACATTTCATCACACTGAGAAAAGGTTGTTTTCATTTGTGTGTTACCCACAGAGGCTCTGCAATCACTATACTCTCAAAGCCAATTACAGTCAGCGAATTACCCAAAGACATAAAATTAATGAAATTTACTGGCATAATTGTTTTCTAGAAAGCACAAGGTAGCTAGAGAGGCATAGACTCAAATAAGATAACTCATTTCATGTGCTTCTCAATCCCAAGGGAAATGCCAAGCTTGCTCATTCTCCCCCATCCCTCTTAAAGTGGGTTCTCTCTCTCTCTCTCTCTCTCTTTCTTTCTTTCTCTCTTTCTTTCTCTCTTTCTTTCTCTCTGTTTCTCTCTCTCTTTCTCTCTCTCTTCCTCTCTCTCTCCCCCTCTGTCTCTGTGTGTGTGTGTAAAATCCTGGGCCTCAGTATTACCAGCAGCATCCTAGGAAAGTCATCTTGGTTCATCCCTACACCTCTAGGCAGAATTATATCAAAATCATCGCAGGCTAGAGGGACAGCCATACTACCCCCTGGGGAACAGCTCAGCTCCTGCAGGAAGCACACCTTCTACTAATTCCTGTGCTCTGCCTTCAGTGGGAACAGGAGCTGCATTGACTGAGCAGTGGCAGGAACAAGAGCAACAACACAAGCCCACCCCTCCCCAAGCTCCATTCCTCCTAGCAATCGCCCCTCTGAGTAACATGGATACAGGCAAGCAGGTTTCTTCTTCCATAAAATAAGCTCTTTAGACTGAATGACTTTTACAATAATGTTCAGCTTCAACCTTTTAGGGCTTGGATTTGGGGGCTCTGGTGATGTCCCTCCTACTAAATTCTAAATTCCCAGGGAAGCCATCTGTTAATGCATTTTACACAGCACTAGACTCCAAGAAAACAAAGCCACATGAGGCCATACCCTGCTTTGTACCTACCAGAGCATCTTCCTCGGGACCACCCTCACAACACAATTCAAGGGTACAACTTCGGCCGGATATTGTGATTTATATCTGTCTGCCTGGACAATAAGGCCATCATGTGGGAACTCTCTCTAATTCAGTCTTTTGTATGATGCCGAGTTGTCACAGCCACAAAGACATGAGCCAACACTTAATGTATGTGGACTCTGTGCCAGGAAACTCTACTAAGCTCTTTTGCCCACTTTATCTCATTGAACCCTGCAGAACCTTTGGGTTAAGATGTGCTAGCCCCATTCTATGTATGAAGACCACTGAAGTTCAAAGAAGTTAAGTACCATCCCCCATGTCATACATGTCAGTGATGGGACTGGCAGATGAAAGTAGGGGTCTGCTTCTCTACTGAATCCTCTTAATGTTTAAAGTGCCCACGTTGTAGGCTCCTTGGGGGCAAACACAGACAACGTGCATTTCTTTGGGCCTTTTCATAGCACGCAGCACAGGGCTGTGTACCTCCTAGAACATCATTTGCTGTTCTCCTACCAGCCCATCATTCTGGGCTAAGGCCTATGAAGTCAGCTGAACTCCACTTCTGCCTTCCAACAGCTGCCATGTCCATTTCTGGCTTTCACCCCATCTTATTATTCTTGTCATAATATCATCCATGACTACTGTGTACCAAACAAAAACAAAAACTATTAGTTTGGGAAGCTATCACAGGTATGAAATGAATTCAGAAAATTTGGCTCCCAGCCTGCTGAAACTTGAGGAATTGAGCAAGCACATGTTGTTGGTCAAGTTTAGGGATTTTTTTTAAAAGATGTGTGGCTCCCTTAGCTTTCGTTTCACATTCTTTGGGTGCTTGGCTGGATATTTGATGTGTAGCATTAAATTAACTTCCCAGCCCCGAAAACATCCCAGGGTTGTTAAATGCACCGAGGTACTTGGTAATTCATCTCACTTGAAATTTTCACAGCTCGGTAAGCATGCGTTCATTATCATAGAAATCACTTTAATGCTTAACAAACATATCTGGCATATTCTCAGCGTTCACATTTTCCACTTTCACCTAACCTGTCGTGAAACATGCTATGTGTATACAAATAAACAATTCACGCAGAGACGATTTTTCACTGTGTCTAAGGAAAGACAGTCAAGTTTCAGGTTCTTTTCAGAGAGAGGTTTCTCGTCCTCAAAAGTCTCTACATTTTGATTCTGAGTAGTAGTTTTCCTGTAACTTGGTGGGTCCTCCTTCCATTTAAGACCCGGTTTAAGATTCATCCCTTGCACGAAGGTTTCCCTGAGTAACAACACATCTTCTCATTCCCCCAGGTCGTAAGCATGCAGTTTGTGCATCACTTTCTTTCCTGTGTTTACAGGCTGTGGTTGCTGCTTCCCTCAGGTTGTGAGGTCATGTGAGTGTGCTCCCTTCCATGAGACCACAGGGATTGCTGCATTTTTTTCTAATCCCTTTTCGTTTCTCCTACACTCTTCTGTGTTTCTCACTGTGTTATGCCCTCTGTAATAAATGCGTATCAGCGTTGGGTACCATGACACTATATTTCCTTGAAAATCTCCTACAAAGACCCAACAGACATGAAAAATCTATGTATTCAACCACACAGAGGGCATCCAAAGGAAGTGAAAGATGTAGCCTGTTTCTTTCTTTCAGGTTGCCTACAATGGACTTGTAGAAGTAAGATTTCATAGATAAACTAATAACAACATACATTAGTATGATACATCCTTAGCGTTCTCCAGTGCACAATTTGAATGAGTTCTCATGAATCATGATTGAAGATATAAAATTACAACCAGCCAAATTGTCCAGGTATACATTTATAGATTATCTTATACATTGTCAACTCAGAGTATTTAAAAATTTAAAAATTGGTCGCCAATAAATTTATAAAGATAGGACATATTACCAATGTCCATATTTCTGTCTTCTCTTGAAAAATTCCTCGTGCAACCTGTGATGTCCACCTGAAAAGTGGATTTTGCTTCCCTTTGTCAGCTTCCATGCAGTAATGTTGGAGAAATTATAAAATTGCGTTTCTTTGTAAGAAGTGGTGCTAAAAAGACAGTGAACTAGCTTTATAAATAACTTAAGTCCTATATTTATACACATTAAGAGACTGAAGGAGCACTTAACTTTTTCTACAACACTTTATTGCATTGCATGAAGGATACTATTATGTTGTCATAATTTTTGCAATTTTGAGATTTGCTAAGGTTTTAGAATGTATCTCTGGTGAATTTCAGGGGTCTACTGAATATAATAAGCCACTAACTGTGTGGTAGAGATCAAAATGCTAACCTTAAGGAATCAGGGAAGGGATTCATGTGGGTTCGAATGATTAGGAAGACTTGTACCATTCACTACTGGAGCTAATGGACACACAGGCAAACTAATTTAAAGAGATAGATTAGTTTTTCAAGATCACAGCAACATCTCTCAATTACCTAGAATTAAGATGTCTTGTAAATTTCCCTATCTAGAAAACTTTGGGGAAACATCAAAAGGACACTACAGTATTCAAAATACATCTCACAACATCCATGTACTGAAATGTACCTATTTTATTCCTAAGAAAATCTCATTCAGAGACTCTTTACTCTCACCTTACTTAAAAGTCCACTGAGATTGGGTACTGGTCTCTTCATTCAAAGTTGTGTAGAAATGACTAATTTAAGGAGAAACCGTAGAAGTAGGCCTACTGATAGCAGCAAGAAGTTACACCAACAGAATGACAGCAATGAAAGACAGAATAAATATTCTAAAAATCAGAATCAAGAATTCCAAAGGCCTCACTACCCAGAGCCATCTAGTGACAGAATCTTGAAAACACTTTGGCCAAGCCTGGACCAGTATAATGATGATGGTTTAATGCTCACTCTGACTTATCAAAAAAAAGGCTAACTTGTGCTGAGGATTGTTGTTCAGGACGTCAGAGAACTATGTTACACATTTCCAAAAAGATTTTCATTTAAATGACTAAAATAAATACATATTTACTCAAACGGAATAAGTCTCAGTTATCTGGAATATTCTTATCCTGGAAGACTTAATTCCCCAATAATGCTGGAGAGGTGTCACTGTATTGTATCTCGTAAAGTTATGTGTATATGTTCAATTTGTAAAAACATAAGGAAACAATCAATGTTCAGGGAGATAACCATTCTTTTTAATTATAATCCATTTGAGTCAAACTGTAAATATTGCCATACTTGAACACAAAATGAAATAAACATGCTCAAGGATATTTACTGACCCACACTAACTCTGTAAGTCAATTTGATTTCAGAATGAATTGCCTCCAAAGCACTCTCAACCCCCTTCCTCTCACATGTAACAGAGGCAAGGCTGGACATTACAAGACAGAAAACAGAACAACCAAAATATAATGCTCATTAACCACAAGCATATGGAACACTCAAGCATGTTTTAATCAGTGTGGTCCAACTGAACCACAGTACTGAGGTACATCACTTCCAGTAAATGGACACTAAATATTTTCCATTAAAGAAGTATCAAGTAGCAGCCTCAAAATCAGGCCCTTCTAAATTACTCTTCTGTTCAATAACCCTGCCATCTATAAGGGTATGCATTATGTGGTGTTTGATACCCCAACGGAAGTAATACAGAGCTACTCTGCAGTCAGTTCTTCTCATGTCACTTTGATAGAGAGGGTGCTTTCTCCTCCAACTCAAATGGAAAAAGGGTTTGGCCTTTAGTGAGTGTCTTCTCTCAGGTGTTTGTGGTTAGGTCAGGCAGGACCATCTGCACCAGAAGTGGGATAGATAGCAAAGGAAAAACACTGCTCTGGAGGCTGGAGACAGTGTGGAAAAAAAGAGGAAATGAACATCTTGTTCGCATATATGAGTCCACACTTAGGTCCAATGTCTGCAGGAAAATTAAGGCTTTTGGAAAGCATCTGGAGAGCAAAGTTAAACACAAAGAAGAAATCGGCTGGGCATGGTGGCTCATGCTTGTAATCCCAGCACTTTGGGAGGCTGAGGCGGGTGGATCACGAGGTCAGGAGTTCAAGACCAGCCTGGCCAAGATGGTGAAACCCCATCTCTACTAAAAATACAAAAATTAGCTGGGTGTGGTGGTGCAAACCTGTAATCCCAGCTACTTGGGAGGCTGAGGCAGAAGAATTGCTTGAACCTGGGAGACGGAGGTTGCAGTGAGCCGAGACTGCACCACTGCACTCCAGCCTGGGCAACAGAGCAAGACTCCATCTAAATAAATAAATAAATAAATAAATAAATAAATAAATAAATAAGATTTCTGAAGTTGAAAACTGAAGCATCTTTTTTCACTATCAACTCTGACTCTCAAACTAAGAATTAGCATCATTACCATCATTTTCATCATCATCATTATTACATCACTTATTTTTTCAGTATTTTGTATAAATGAAGCCCTATGCCAAGCATTTTACATACACACATGCTCTTACTTAATCCTATGAGGTAGCTATGACTTTCCTATTTTTATTGTTAAGGAAACAAAAAAGTAGCTAAAGAGACTTGCTTAAGTGGTACTAAGTGGTAAAACTGGGATTTGAATCCAGACATCTGACTCCAAAACCCATTCACTAATCAACATTCTTACACCCATCGAAGTAACCACATCACCCCTACAACCTCTTCCACGGTGTCAGGCTCAAGGAAACCCTCTAAGTCCTGGTTGGAGGAAGTGGCCTAGTCCAAAAAGGGTTTCAGTTTAGAAGTAGAAGGGCTCCAACTCTCTGAGACTTGCATGGCCAAGCTCAGATTCCTGTCTTTGCTGCCCTCTGGCCCCCTATACCTCCCAATCAAAATGTCTAGTGTCTCATTATACCCTAAATTTGCTTTCACTGCCATGCCCAAGTAGTGTGACTACAACCCATCCATGTAATTATACCTTAGGGAAAGAATGATTGAACTCTAGGGAAAGGACTTTCCTCATTGTAGTTGTCTTTAAACATACAAAAGATCAATTGCCTAGTCCGAGAGCTGCCAGGTCTTAAATAAGTCCTAGGTAGGTTAAAACACCAATTAGTGGTTTCTTCTCATCCACCTGCCAATCATCTCAAATGTGCTTATCATAATCATTTTTATTTTTGCATAAAGTTGATTGGTTTCTTGCAATTAAAATCATTCAGCATCACCTTCCCTTGAGTTCTCATTCCCAAATCTTTAAAATTTCCATCTTCTTAATTAGTTGGCCCATGGAGATGAAGCCAAATTCTTTGGCTGGCCAGGAAGAAAAATGTGCCATAAGGGAAGAGGTGACAAAACAGTTGATCTACCCTTTTGCATCCCATCTGTTCCATCCCCAGTCACTACTTTTGCTTAGGGAAAGAGGAAGACTTAATACATTTTCCTTTTCAGTTGAACTGTGGGAATTAGCTTCTTCTTTCTTTCATCTCTCTCTTTAGGTACATAACCTGCTTATTTCTTTTGCCTGGTTGATAGTTTCCTCTGGGAACTGTGAAAGTTATCAAAATCAAAACGGAGTCACTAATGTGAGAAGGAAAAAAAAAAGCTGACAAATAGAGCTGGGGAAGGTCATGAAAAGAGAGTTCTCATGCTTTTATGCCTGATAACAAAAATTATCACAAAAAGACTGCACAAACCACAACCTTGGCCAACAGCCATCACAACCTTACACACACAAAAAAATACTTCTGCAAGGACATCTGCTCATCAACTACCCGTCCAACCTCAGACTCGTGTCACCCTTGTTATTGATCTTTGTAGCCAAAGATAATTATTTTAAAACAAATGTGTAACTCTCCTTATTTTTTTCCTTTAAAAACCTTTGTCTTCCTTTACCTTCCTGAATATGCATATCATTTGCTGTACCACACATATTCCCATGGCATTGCTCCATTCCCAAATAAATATCTTTTTCTATTAGAGAGCCTCTCCCTGTTATTTAGGTCGACAGAACTAAGCTGTTAAGTGATTTGCATACTTGGGTAGCCAACAACACTTAATCCCTATATTTTTTTCCCTCCCTCCCCATTTACTATCGGACCCTTTTATTACAGCTATCCTTCTCCTGAAATCATAAATAGCCATCAGCTTCTCATGGCCTTTGCCAGAGTTGCCCACTCTCTGAAGACTCCTCCCTACTTGTGGGAACCAAACAGAACTAGCTGCGTTTCCCACCTCCTCCAAACTTATCACCAAAACCTTCAAAGCCTGTTGTGTCCCTGCCCACACAGTTGGTTGGGGAAAAGGGAGGGAAGTCAGATCAGCTGGAGCCTAGCACAGAAGAGTGGCTGGTGTGGAAAACTGGGAACTGAGGGAACATCAAGGTCAGCTCCAGGCAGGGCTGGGCCCAGGCAGGGCTGAGCCTGGGAGCAGGAGCCAGAAGCCCTGGAGGGTTAAATTGAGAGCAAAAGTACATAGACCCAGAGTGAGGCGAGAGGTGGGAACCAGAGGAGGAGATGAGTCACACGGAGCAACAGAATACCGGGGGCCTATCCAAAGGAAGAGCTCCGTCCAAACAAGTCAGGACAGGAAACACACGAGTGTGAGGTGAATCCAAGGGCAGGAATCATGGAGTCCTGAAGGGAACAGGAGCTAAAGGGAAGCAGGGGTCATGTGCAAAGCAACAAGACGACAGAAGGGGTATGTGGTGTGCTCTCCAAGGACTGAGTCTATCATCTACCACTGAGACAGCATTCCCACCATCTTCCTCATCTGCTCATTCTAGAAGCATGTGACAATCCACACGCTGTAAAGCCACCATGAGTGGCTTCTGACAGTCTGTCATTCTTCTCTGATCTGGGGCATTGTTTTCCAATCAACAGTAAGGACAATTGAATCCAATTTTGCACTCTAAAGACTATTCCTTTGCTAGTTAGGGGTCAGACCTTGACTCGACTTCCAATTTTGCTAGGTACTATTGATTAACTTGATTGGTTTTGACCTACAAATGGCAATTTCACATGGTTCAACCTAATTTTACATGACCTTGGATAGGTTACATCACTTCTCCAAGCCTCAATTTTCTTTCCTTTAAAATGAAGAAAATAATATCTACCATTCACTGGTGATTAGATGAAGTCATATACTTTAAAGTGCTTGGTATAATGTCTTATAACTGGTAAATGCTCAATAAATATTAGGTATTATTATCCTGGATTTGCATGAATAATAAACATCTTAGAATTGAATTTGACAGTAAAACACTCTGAATTTCTCCCTTAGCAGGTAGCCTTTGACATATATAACACATTTGGTATTCTGTAGAACAAGGCCCATCATAGGTGTTTTATCTGCCTCTAAGTACAGTGGAGCATATGCTTAAAACTATGCATGGGCTTTGGAGTCTAGCAGTCATTGGTTGAATCCTAGCCTCACCACTGATTGACCTTCAGCAAATTACTCAACTTCTCTGAACCTCAGCCTGCTTATCTGTAAATTCAGGATACTAATAGTACCCGCAGAGACATATTGCCTGTGAAGTGCTAGCATAGTGCATGGTAGATCATGAGTGCTTGATGAATGGTGGTCCCTGCATGCTGGCCAGATCTCAATTCCAACCTAGATCTGTCCACTCATTCCAGCTCCAGTATGAAGCCACACCAACCCTTATGTAGGAAGGAGAACATTAAGCACGTGCTCCTACCCTCCATTCTGGTGGTCCTCGATTTACCCTGCCATTGGCTCGTTTTGTTGGGTGGCCAATTGTTTCATTTCAGGTAAATCTGGAAGGCAGTTTGGCTTGGTCTTAGAACAATTCTTTGCTTGTGGTTTCTGAGTTTTAGTTTGATAAAGAATTCTTGGCAGAAGGAGACTTTCTCATTCAAAATAAAACAGCTTGTTCTTAATTTAAAAAAAAAAAAGCTCATTAAGTTTCTGGGACATAAAATGGCTCTTCTAAAGGAGAATGTAAATTGGCTTCAGCAGAAGTGTCATACAGAAGCAGGGAGAGTACATTTCTTCTACATGCAGATGGTTTTCAGAACTTGGTGCAAAGAGCCAGCAAGGCACACATTGTGTGCAGTTGAGGCTGAAATGTCTGGAGGCGTCTGGCTGAGCCTGGTCTGCCTGCTGCTTTTCCCAGTGGGGAGCTGAGCGATACCAACAGCACTGCAGCCAGATGGCATGTCATTACTGGGAAACATGTTATATCATCTCATAGAAAAATCTGCACTAACATGCCAACTTTCTTCGGCTCAAATCAAAGGCCCACTCCTCTTTCATCTTTCTGGCTCTGTATCTTCCAGGCCCCCAAGTTGCCATGTGTGGCTCATTCTTTGCATTGAGATCATCAGAGTTTATCAGTTCAGCTAGAGTAGAGTAAGTCACACTGCAAAAACAAACCACAGTGGTAACATGGAAGCTGCGAAAGTAGCTAAGTAAACACCATCAGAACATGGGCATACTGCAGGGAAGTAACAAGGGCCATAGGGCAATTGCATTTTGGGCAAAGGGAATGAGATATTTGGACTCTATAACATAAGGGGATAATTCTGTTGGAATTACTGGCTTAAGAAAAGGTATTAGTGGTCAATTAATGAATCCATCAAGATGCTGATATCCTTTTATCTTTTGATATGAAATAATCTATGGATTCAGAGTGGTCTTTGTGGAATCTGTAGGAACAAGTTCAAGCACGGGAAGAAAATTAGAGCTGGACCCAGTTAGTCTCCAATATACCTGCAGAGATTCAGGGGATTTTTCTGCCTTATATAATAACATATCACACTGGGTTCAACAAATTGTAACTGAGAATTCGCTGTGTCAGAAGACAGAACCGATAGGAATTCCTATGATACCCAAATAGAGACAGCCAGAAGCCTCCACTCCTGGGAAGTGACTCCTTTGTCTCCGAGTCTAGTCTAGGGAATATAATTAATCTTGGCCCAGGGAAATGGATTGAAACTAAATTGGTCTTGTTGTGTCTTATACTAACAGCCAATGTCTCACCCCTCTTGATTACATGTACTACACTGGAACAATCAGATCATTTCTCCTAAAATTAGCATCTTGCTTGAGAGGTAGCTTTCATCAAAACAACAGCAAATGCCATTCCTTTTTGTTCTTTGGGTTTTGTGGTGACTCTAGCAGAAGTTTCTGAGTAGAAAAACAAAAACCATTATACTTCTGTATCACTCAAGTGGTGACAACTTGAGGATCTCTTCATTTCTCCTTCCCTTTACCATCCCTTCTGGAGGGGTGGAAAATTCACCATCAGCAGTTCCCAGGGGAAGTCATGAAGTTCATGGTGCTCTGGTGAAAAGAGACAGATGGTGAAAGGCCAGAGAACGAACCAGCTAATGATGATCTAAGAGCATGCAGCATCATTCTCCTATCTTTGACAATGATCAATTAGAAAAACCCTCTTTCCTTTTCTACTGTGGGAAAGTGGCTTATACCTGTTCTCTTATCTACTTCTGGATGATATTGTGAGAATGAACAAAGGGTCTGAAATCTACTTTTAATTTCTCAGATAAAAGAACTTCTATAAATAAAAGTTTTATCAAGGGAGTAGTGGGGATGGTGAATGCCTTTGTTCAAATGAAGTATCAGGAAGTCAGCTCCAAATAACAGCTATTGATATAGTGATGGAAGGGTCCTGAGGGCTTGCTATGCATTCTCTAAGAGCTTTACATGTACCTCAAAATAGCCTTACGAGGTGGTATCAGTCCGTCTGGGCTGCCATAATAAAGCACCATAACTGTGTGGCTTATAAACAACAGAAATTTGTTTTCTCACAGTTCTGGAGGCTGGAAATCTGAGATCAGGGTGCCACGCTGGTTGGGCCATGATGAGGGCTTTCTTTCTGATTGCAGACTGCCAACTTCTTGTTGTATCCTCACATGATATAGAGCACAGAGACAGAGCCTGCATCTCCTCCTTTTTCATAAGGGCATTAATCCTAGTCTGAGGGTCCCACTCTCATAACCTTATTTAACTTAATTTCCTCCCAAAGGCCCTACCTCCAAATACCATCACACTGGGTCTAGGGGTTAGGGTTTCAACATATGAGCGGGCGAGGGGGACACAAACCTTCAGTCCATAACTGAGGAAGATAATATTATTATCCCCAGCTAACAGATGAAAAATAGAGGCACAGAAAGACTAGGTTCCAACTTAAGGACTTACAGGTAGTAATAGTAGCACTGGGTGTCAAATCCAGGCAGTCAGGCTCTAGAACCTAGGCTCATAACCACTACTTTGTGTTGCCTTCTATATTCACTTTAGGTCTATTGAGGCCCCTGGCTCTATGGCATCCTATTTAAGCTATTTCTGTGAAGTAGAGAAAATGATGTGGACAAATTTTTCGGAGGCTAGGATTCTCTCTGGCAGATTCCAGTGGATGAACACCTACGTAATGAATTCTGGATGAGTTAAGCTTAAATCACTTTTGCCCCCTGTGCTCTCCCTGCACCACTCCCATGCTTAGTGGACACCTTCAGACTGCTCCTCCTGGAGGAGTACTTTGGAGCTTCAATACAAACCCTGTTGAACGTTTTGGAGGCAAAATGTCTACACTGGCAGCATAAACCCTAACCCTGTTCATGAGCAGGGCCAGCAATGAAGCTCTGCCCCCTGGAATTATGCCAAGCATTTCTAGATGCTAATTTGTAATGTGATGTTGCCCAGATGAGTCCATCAGCAAACTTGTCACTGGCAGTTGTTAGAATTACCCAGCCCGCTAAAGCCCTTTCTTGCTTTGCAGTCAGGGTTGGAGCCAAGGGTGGGATGGCTGTGCCCAGTGGGCTACACAAGGCTGGCAGCCAGTGCTCAGAGCCTCTGGCAATTAGCACAGTTCCTACAGTTCCTTAAACAATGCTGATGGACCCTTGTCTTTCATTAAGCTGCCGGAAAGTCAATCTCCTGATGGATCCCAGAGGAAAAATCAAAAAGGAAAGAGTTTATTTTCAGACAGTTTAATAGCAACCAACTTAAGTACCTAAAAAATGATAATTAAATATTTCTCCAAGGAGCAAATTAAGATAAATACCCTAAGAGTTATTTCACATAGATCTGTTTAGAAAATGTCCAATTAGGATAATATATACCACATTTAAGGACTGAAAGGACTGTTTTGCTTCACTCTTTTTTGCCATTGTTGATATTTTAGGTTTCTAAGGGAATTATTTTTTTTTACAAGTTCAGGAGTAGCATACCCTCTCAAGGGAAGTACTGGGATATGATTTGGCGGCACAGTATTTTATTCCACCCTTGACTTTGTGAGTCAATGCCTTCTTAACAAGAGTCCGAACTGAAGTGAATTTAAACCACTGAATTGGAGCCTCATTAAGACGACAAACCTCATTGTCAATCAAATATTGTGCCTTTTGATATGACTTCTAGGGTAGACTTGTGCTTTTCTCTCCCTTTAACAAAACGAGCATCTACTTTTTCTGAAAGGAAACTAAGGGTTCCTTTGTCTGGTCGATGTTGACTGGGCTTCCAGAAGGCCCTTGTCAATCTGGCTTCCAGATAAATATCCCCTGGAATAATTTCATTCCAAAGAATTTAAAGTATCTGGAGTTGATCCTTTGAGTTAAAATCCTTTACAAGTCTCACTTCATTAATCTTCAGTGAGAGGGTGAACTTTACGATGAGACCATTTTATGGATGGGGAAAACTGAAGCACAAGGGTTTTATGGCAACTGAGAAGGGCCTGAGGATGGCTCTCAATGATGGCTTCTTCCCACTCACAGCCTTCTGGCTCTATCGTGCCTCACAGCAAAGCAGAGTCAGCCTGTTCCCAAAACAGATGATCGATTTCCAAAGGAGGGTGGGTGGTTTAGCTTTCTGGTCTGAGTTTTTCAAACCTCCCACGTTTGGCAGGTCAAGGCAGGACCAATTTACTTCTAGACTCAATTTTTTGTTGGCTGCCTATAAGGCTAGTACGTCTCAAGCACATTGGGAAATTAAATAAAACAACCGTTAGTATTTCTGACACATGAAATGCATACCAGGGTCTTTTCTACCAGGGTCTTTTTCCTGCTCATTATCAAGGCTAATATGAAAATATTGCTATAGTGAACAGAAGAAAAGCAGTATCTGAATGACTTTTTGTCTCAATGCAGTGCAAATGCCTGCAGTTCAAATGCAGGAACTGCCTCATCTCCTTTTGCTTTTGGCCAGGAAGAGCTCATTTATTACCCATCACTAGGAAGAGCATGGCAGAGCCCTCATTATCTTGGATCCATGCTTTCCAAATCAATCAGCTCCCCGCTACACTGCTGGGCTTTCTAATTTAAATGTCAGCTAAAGTTAGAATATGTTCTTTAAAAATGTCAGAGCCTCATTAACTTTGGCTTTGTGTTGTCCTGTCTATCACAATTAGGTTGGCAATGTTAAGGAAATTATTTTTCTAAGAATGCTTGAACTAAGGCTCCTCTTTGAATTTCAATGATACTCTTCCTAAAAATCTTGCTCTGGTTAAAAATCAAGATGTTCCATATTACCGGCATCTACAAACAGCCACTTTTTAGAATGTATAAGGATTTCCAAATACCTTCTCACTTTTGAATTCACATTGTGAAAAATATTCTAAAAGCTGAAATTTGATCAGTGTTTCTCAGTGGGCTTTTGGGGTTTGGCAGCTGATCTTGCACAGGACTGTCCTACTCATCACAGGACCTTCAGCTTTCCCGCTTCTCCTGCTTACTTAATGCCAGTAATTCTTCCCAGTTATTGTGATACTGGAGTGCAGAACATGATACCTCAAAGTATGACACCTTGGTGTGTTGAGTACTTTAAACTGAATGAGACTGGAAGGGCCTCAAAAGCAAGATCTTCTGACCTTCCCACACCCTCCTGTCTCCTGTCCCTCTTTCTTCCCCAAGCAAGTCATACGAACCAGAATTCCTCTTTCCCAAAGGTGAGTCATAGAAACTCAAGTCCCTCTCCCCCATAAAACCTAGAAAGGTCACTGTCTTCCTTTTCTCTTCTCCTTTGAAGACCCTTATTCTAGAGAGGTCCTGTTCCATACCTGGGAAGAGGAAATGCTACACGGAGAGGGGACTGGGATTAGTGCCCTTACAAAAGAAGCCTCAGAGAGCTGCCTTGCCTCTTCCGCCGTGTAAGGACTCAGCTAGAAAGAGCCATCTATGAACCAGAAAAGGAGCCCTCACCAGACACTGAATTTGCCAGAGCCTTTAGCTTGGGCTTCTCAGCTTCCAGAACTATGAACAATAAATTCTGTCCTCTATAAGCTACCCCATCTATGGTATTTCCTTATAACAGCCAAAAGACTAAGACAGTGGAATGGTAAATCGTGTCTACAGCATGGTAGCAACTGGGCAATTGGGTACTTTTGGCCTCATACTAACATATGGAAGGACAAAATGGAAGGAAAATGGCAGTTTGTTTAAGTTATACCAAAGTGACTTCAAACAGAGTGTGTGTATACAAACAAGTATGGATGAAGGCACACACACAGAGAATACATACTAACGTCTGCCAAATATAAAATACTTCTTGAAATTTGATGATTTAGAGGGAAAGTGGATTTTCTTCTTGAATTAACTCCCTGTGCTGGCTCTATTTTTATTGGTTTCAAGCTTTCCATTGTTGCTCTTTTACTAAAGCATTTAACAGATGTCCCTTCAAAGGCATCGAACCACTGCTGTTGTTTTTTCTCCCACCCCAATTTCCTTTTCAGTTCACAAAGTACCCAGAATATGCTTTCTCCTGTATCTATACATGGTGGGGAGAAAGAAAAGGCAAACAGAATGATATTTAATAAGTCACTTTTCTTATTAATACCCAGAGATGTAAAAATCAGTCACAGTTGATTCAAATGGCAAATACTACTTTCTGTAGTCTCTCACTAAATGCTTTCTCCAATGAGATAAATGGACATAATCCTCAAATGACAAGAAACGTGGAATATACAACAGATTTAACAGTCATGTTTAAGGGTGAGTGAACTTTAGGTCACAGTTGTAGAGGACAATGTGGAAATGAAGATGCTGACTTAAGTTTTCTCCCCAGATAGTGATAAATTCACATTTATCCAATTTGTCCCTGTTTCCCTGTCTCTATGGCTCTTAATAGTACAACCCAAAGATGTCTGATTTCTGAGATGGAAGAGTGCTGCCTGTAGCCTTCACCTAGTTTAAAAAAAAAAAAAAAAAAAAAAAAAAAAACAAGCAAACAAAAAACTGCCCCATTTATAGACTGAAACCCTCACAGAACCAGGCTGTTTAATTAGTGGCATGTAGGGACTGGGAAAAAGTTATATCTGTGCATTTGTCTGACTCCTCAGAGGTTTAGGAGTTTGGCCAGACACATGCTTTAGTTAAGAGTGTGCTCTTGCACACACCACACACACACACACACACACACACACACACACACACACAAACACTTGACCTCCCAGGCCATGCAATTCCCCATTGCATTATTACTTTCTAACTCACCCTGCATGGTCTGTGGGTGGGAAGAGGCCAAATTTGGGCCACTAGGACACTGTCCACCAAGAGACAAAGTACCTCTGTGATGCTTTTTGATTCAGACAATCCCACCTCCACAGTTGCGAGACAAACAAAAAATGATCATGCTTCAAAAGCTACCAGTTCAAGCAAAACTGCTGCCAACCCAGCAGAAAAGCCTTTAGACATTTTTAAGCCATTAACTACTTCCTGCCAATCAGGAGGCTATATGGGGACACCACTCACTGGGGCCACTAAGCAGTATTCCAATGGAACCTAATCTGCTGAATTCAGACCTAAACCTAATGTTAATATTTTACTTAAGGGGAAATAGAAATACAGTGTTTTAAAGAGCAAAAGATTTCATTCAAACTGAAACAAATATTCTCCAAATTAAACTCAAACCAGATTGATGTTTCATTGACTTTCCAATCTTAAAGGCATTCCCATGACAATTTCTGCTTGGCAGTTGGGCAGCCAATGTCTCTCTTGGCTATCAATTCACTGATGACAATACTACCAGGGGGTTGGACAACTAATAGAGCTCCAGTCTGCAAACTTGGCCTTCCTGCCAGCTAGCTTAAAAACCATTTACACAGTCCAGTTTGATTTTGAGTGTTCAGACAGATGGGTCGTTTGAACCCACTGATCCAAGAACGTGTTTTTGTATATTCCTGTGCCTCTTATAAATCAGACCCAAAAAGAAAGAAAGGTTGGACTGCTTGGCCATTTCAAGCAATTATTCTGTCTGGCATGGGTGGAGGAGAAAATAGAGTAGTGTCAGCAGAGTTATCAGCAGTTAGTTTTACTGAAGAAAATGTCACATGTCCAGTGCCAAGCACGTCTGACTGCTTTGTCTTGGATTGTCTCTATTTTTCTTTCTCTCTCACGTACACACATACCCTCTTTAATTACTAACAGAAAATAGTGCATTCTGCACACTTCACATCTGTTCAAGCCTTAATTAATCCAACTCTCATAGTCTCCATAGCAACGATGCTTAACAGGCTCAGATTCCACATTAGAAAACCTTCCTCTAAGTGAGTGACTCAAAATATGGCCATTACAAAAATATGTTTACATTAATTCTGTGTCAGATATAATGAGAACTTTGCACGGAGGGAGTTTGCATGGAAAGATCGAGTTGTATGATCATATTCAGCATCATGATAGTAAAAACAACTGCCCCAAACTAGGAACAGAAGTTAACATTAATTTTCTAAGCTATTGCAAAAAAAAAAAAAAAAAAAGAAAAGAAAAAAAGTCCCATTACTACCTTGATGTTACTAGCAATTACTGTGCTACAGAAGATTAATGACTACAGTTGCCTCAATGGAGCACAGTTACTGTTTGTAGGGTAGCGAGAAGAAATGCAAGTGTTTTTTTTATTTAAAAAAAAAAAAAAAAAAAAAAAACCTCTTCAGGAGGTGTGTTTCCTGAGCTATGGCTCTACAGACGTTAATTAAAAGCCTATTGTCCTTTGCTGGCATGTGCCATACCCAAATCAGAGCTTGTCAGCAGCAGAGAGGTGGACCAAGGCTTTCCAAGGAGGCTGTGAAGCTGCCAAGGGAAATGTCAAGCCCATTTCTAAGAGCCTGTTTTAGCTCCGTGGCCGATGCAGATGCTGTCGTTCATGCTGGCTATGTTTGTGTTTATATTTGAAGCTGTTATGTTAGAGATTGTAAAAATAAGCACTGGCAACTATGCAGAAAACCTGCTCAGACATTATACAGGGTGTGGGGGGCTGGGGCAAGTAGTGGTAAAGAGAGCATGAAAAAATGAAGCCAGGAATTTACCCCCAAATGGCATTTCAGCCCATACCCACTTCCATCATTAAATGTTTAACTTGGGTTGCTAACAAGAAGTAAACCATTCATCAGAGTTCTAGCTGCTTTCTCCCTCACTGTTTCCTTCTATGAATAGGCAAACATCCCAAAACCGGCTCAGGAGAGAAAGAAAAGAACGTAGACACGCTCTTGAGTAAGTAGAAATACATGTTCGGAGACAAATCAGATCTCATTTATGAAATAAAATGGAGACACTCAAATGAGCTTCTGAACAAGAAGAGAACATTTTCAAACTTTCCCTAGGGACTGAAATTTTGTGCCCCAGGAGACAGTTTAACCCTGGATTGCCTGGAGACTGAGCCAAGTTAAATTTATTGCCAGACCTATGCATAAAAAAGGGGAAGGTAGAAATTGGGGCTCTTGCAGAAATAAGGAACAGTTCTCTAATGTAACTATAGAATCTAGTGAAATCAGCAGAGAAAATATAATCCTATGTTTGTACCAAGTTCATTATTTCTCCTTAGGCATTTGTTGTGAGACCCATAGCTGCTGGTAGTATCTAAAACCTTTGACTTTCTGCCTTTCAAAGAGTTTTATTAGTAGACAGACAACTAGGATTCAATTAATGGCATGTTGAAGTTTCTCAGCCATGCAGCTTCTACAGAACCACTGAACCATGCTCCCTTGTTACTTCACCCAAAACGATGTTCAATCATCAACTTGAGCTGACTGCTTTGAACTCACCAGCCAGAGGCAAAGAAATGTAATGGATCAGGGTTCTAGTTCTAGTTCTGTCAACTCTTTGATCTCTGATTTCCAAAGACTCTTGTTCATCCTCTCATCCAATAAGTAGTATGAAGCTCTTACTCTGAGCCCAGCATCCTAACAGACTTTGATCTTTGACATCTCTCAGCACAGGAAAATGAGCTGGACAAAACTGAAGTAGTGATGCCCCACTTACTTCGATTCTTGAGCATGCCCAAGCCTGCCGCCTTTCTACCCCTATCCCCAGCATATAACAACTGCTCTCATATTTAGAGTGCTGACTGTATGCCATTTACTGCACTGGGCTTCTTCAAGTAGTTCACAACAGCCCTGCAAGACATGGCTATTATTATTGTTTTTTATTTATTTATTTTTTGAGACAAAGTCTCGCTCTTGTCCCCCAGGCTGGAGTGCAGTGACACGATCTTGGCTCACTGCAACCTCTGCCTCCCAGGTTCAAGCAATTCACCTGCCTCAGCCTCCTGAGTAGCTGGGATTACAGGCGCCTGCCACCATGCCTGGCTAATTTTTGTAGTTTTAGTAGAGACAGGGTTTCACCATGTTGGCCAGGCTGGTCTCGAACTCCTGACTTCAGGTGACCCGGACATAGCTATTATTATTATCATCATTTCATAGGTAAGCAAACCTAGCTCAGAAGCAAGGTTGCAGGATTGTACAACTCCATAAGTTTCCACTCATGTTAGAATCTACAAGCATGTGTGCTCCAGAGCATGCGTAGTGCCCCCTGGTGGTGTGCAACCCTGTGGCCCTGGGGGAGATCCAGTAAGTAGGGCCCAAGTCTGTTTGGCTTTTCCATATTTTTCACTGCCTCTCTCACACTGGTAGAGGGACATCTGTGCATGAGAGGCAGTCAGGAAAGAAAAGAGCAAACTCTGCATGTCAATCAAGATAATTCTGGAATCTTCCATGTGTTCCCCTCCTTTTTTTCTTTTCCATTCTCCACACAGCCTTAGGTGGTAGATTAAAACAGGGAGCTATGAGTAGCATCAGGGTTGGGTAAAAAATAAAGCAGAAGAGGTACATCAGCCTGTCTTTTTTTCTCTACTTACAATCTTGCCTTGTGGGTTATCATACAAGTCATCAATCCGCCCCTTAGCAGTACACTTAGGCATCCTCCTGGTCCCCTTTGTTCCAATAAGCATCTTCAGGTGATCCCAGGACTCCTTTTACTCTTAGTTTCTTCTGACTTGGGATCAAATGGGAAGATATCCAATTCCCCATCTGACTAGAACCTACATTGCTCTATGGAAGAGGTGGATGTGGAAAGGTGAGGGGATGAAGGGGCATTTGATTACACTTTAAGTGCATAGCATCCCAGGAAGGAGTCTGCTATTGCTTCATAGCCTGGAACCTGATCAGTTACCAATGAGGTCAGGGGTGGACTTCCACATTCCCCCACTTCTCATATAGAGTACTTGAAAGAGGCAGAGATAGATGGACATTCTCATTGGACACCTTAATCTAGAGGGGAGGAACTCTTTTTAGGTATCTCCAAATATATGCCACAGTGTCTCTCTTGTCTTTTGTTTCAAACCTCCAGACTTTGGCCCAGGTTTCCCTCTGTCTTAGTCCATTTTCTGTTATAACTGAATATCTGAGACTGGGTAATTTATTTCAAAATGTTACAGTCTTACAGTTCTAGAGGCTGGGGAGTCCAAGAGCATGGTGAAGGCCTTCTTTGCTTTGTCATAACATGGAAGAATGCATCATATGGCAAGAGGGCAAGAGCATGCATGTCAGCTCAAGTCTCTCTTCCTCTTGTTAGAAGGTAACGAAGTACCATCATAGAGGCCTAACTCTGATGACTTTATCAATCCTAATTACCTTCCAAAGACCTCACCTCCAATCAATATAAAAATTTGGGGATTAAGTTTCCAACAAATGAAATTTGAGGACATATTCAAACCATAGCATTTTGCTTGCTTAGAATGTCTTTCCCTACTCCCGCTCTCTATCCTTCCAGCCTCAAGCATCTTCTTTAAAACAACTCCATTTCACATATTACTAGCCTCCAGTGTGCTCTTCCTATGAGCTCCTATGGCAACTTGTACTTCTCTATATAATTATTGGCACCTCTCTACTTTAGGATCATCTGTTCATGTGTTAGTCTTCTCCAATGGCTTGCATGCTTATTCATCTTTATTTTGTCCCGCACAGATTGCTTGGCCTTTAGCAGACCGTCAATAAATGTTTACTGAATACCTGAGTTAAGAGGAGATTTAGAAATGCAAATAAGTTGAAAGCTAACTTTCAACTTACCTAACTTTCCCCAGTCTTATGTCTAGCAATCTCCAGACGTTTGAATTTTCTATTCAGTTTTTCTGGCTATGCGGAAGCAATCTGCCTAAAGACTGGGACTAGGCTGAGCAATTATTAACAGATTTTTTAAACAGTATTATAATACTGGCTAGCATATATTTAGTGATTACTATATCCCAAGCTCTATTCTAAGCATATTGCATATATTAATCATTTAATTCTTGCAACGATTCCATAAGGTAGTCATCCCTGTTTTATAAATAAGGAAATGGAAACAGCACGAGGTGAAGTAACATGCCAAGGACACACAACGAGTTAGTGGCAGATGTGGATCCAGAATCCATACTTTCAATTTCTATGCTCTGCTGCCTCTCAATGAGAGAGATACAGAAGGTTGGACATTAACAATCTCAGGTTGGTTCTCAGTTTGAAAGTAACTCATGCATTCCTAGGTCACAGGAAGAAATACATATTCCTCTCCACTTCTTTGTCACCCCATGATGTAATTATACTCACATTCTTCACCTTACATAACTCTCACACACACAGCAAGTCCTCTGCACCAAGGGCTGTTACCCTTTTCTGAATGAATAGGGGCTTCAACTGTGAGTGGGCTGGGAAGTGTTGCACGATTCCAGGAATGATATAGTCCTGATGAAATGCAGAGTAGCTTGGACTCTAAATGAAATGATGAATAAATTCATGCAGCCTGGAAGGGACAGAGCAAAAAATATTGCTTTTCTTTCTAGGACAAATCTCTAAAGGAATGAATGTTTCCTTTAAGCTCTTAACTTGGTGAGAAAAGTAGGTCCTTTTGGGGAAACTCATTTATGATCCTGAAAAATAGAGTGGTCATCTCTTAAGATTAGTAAATTTGTGCTAGAGTCACTCTGTGACTCTGTCTTGAGACCTTAGTCTGTTTGGGCTACTATAACAAAAGAGACCATAAACTCGGTGTATTACACACAATAGAAACTGATTTCTCACAGTTTGGAGGCTGGGAAGTCCAAGGTCAAGGAACCATCAGATTCCATGTCTGGTGAGGGCCAACTTCCTGGTTCACAGAAAGTGTCCTCTTGCTGCATCCTCCACATGGCAAAGGGGCAAGAGAGCTCTCTAGTGCCGCTTTTATAAGGGCACTAATCCCATTCACAAGGGCCCCATCCTTATGATCTAGTCACCCCCTAAAGGCCCACCTCCTAATATCAATGCATTGGTGATTAGGTTTTCAACATATAAATCTGGGGGGACACAAACATTCAGACATTCAGACCATAGTAGGATTTGAGCTCATTACATAGTGAGGACATGGAGAAAAGGAAGAACTTACCAAGAAAGCTTTAAAATGTAGTTATATGCCATTGAAAAGTCATCATATTAAATAAGAGAATTGCCCAGAGGAACCTCTGAATGTAGGTACTTAAAAAAATGCTCCAGCTTTCCCAGAGGAACTGCATGCAGACCTGTTTTGCAGGTCTTGAAAATCCAGAGCTCGCACATTTTTAAAGAAAGAACGCCATGAGGATTTTGAACATCTTAACATATTTTCACTATTTCTATATATAATGTCATGAAGAAAGGAAAGGTATTTATAGTTATTGGAGAAAGGATTTAGAATGAAATATCTATATGCTTTTCATTCAAGAGATAGAGGATTCTGGACTAGACCTTATTGAAAAAGGAAAGACAGATATTTCTAGATGTCTTTAGGAATGGGAGATACATGTTGTAATTGAGGAATTCAGCTTGGAGGTGAAGTGATTGAATAGAATTTTAATAAGTTATATCCATTCTGTGAAAAGATCACTGAATTTTTAATGTAATTGTGACAAAAATAGCCAGAAGCAGCAAAAGCCAGAAAAAGCCCCCGAAAGGGGCTTTTTAAAAAATTAGGATTGGACTTGCCTAAGTAAAAATATAATGTAGATATCCAACTTAACAACTTTAAGTAGGGAGAAAAAACTATTGGAATCTGGGTGATTTTTTTTTTCTGTTCCTATCACATCTCACTCCTAGTAAGTGTTGCATTTTTGGATGAATCTAATAGTCTTCCTTTATTTTCACTTTTCATGAGGTGAGATTATATGTGTGTGTGAAATGAGTGTTTTACTATGGTCCTACACACAATGTTAAAATTACAAAGTAAAATAATGAGGTAAAAGATATTTATTGACCCCAAAATACATACAAGTACTTCCGAACAAGATAAAAATATCTCCTGGTTTCTCACACAGACCCATACTACTCAGAAGGCAGGATATGCCAGTTTTCCTTTGTGGAAACGTGTTTCCAGGCAGCAAGCTTCATGAGGAGTGGGCAGTTTTGTCCTTAAAAAAACTGCAGAGAAGGGTTCTTTCCAGGGAGTGGTAGTTGGTGCTCTAGGTGCTGGGAGGGACAGGCCAGCTGATAGAACTGAGGGCTCTAACAAAGTTCACTATTTACATCAAAATGACTTACTGGGAGCTCTAGGCCTCTGGGCCTCATTAAAAGATGATGCTGAACTGTGTCTTGAAACCCCACCAGCATTAGGCTTAGGTACTAAGCAAGTCCGGACTGTATCCCTAGCTCAGTGACTGACCAATCACAACAGGTGCCCAGTTGAATAGTGACTGTAACAGATCACCACTTTTAATGCTCCCAGAAGAAATAAGCACATAAAAACTAGCTGAGAAAAGCCCTTTCCCACATCCTCCTCTGCCTATGTGGGCACTGAGGCAACTGCCCTGGCTGTGAAAGTTCACCCCTTGTGAATACCACTCTTTAAATCCAAATTGCTTCATTGAGATCTTAAAAGGAATCTCGAAATCCAGTGATTGGATAGAAAATGTGACATGGAATTTTACTCTAGAGTCAAAACAACTTTTAAAATATTTCTGCTTGTTCAAGTTAGCTTCTCCTCCAGAAATCTGAAATTAGATGTGATAAGTTAAAGATTATACAAACAGGGCTGCTTTCAATAATTTAATTAGACTTATGCCAAAAAATGAGCTTGCAGGAAATATTAAATATTATTCTTAAAGCAATTTGGACACAGACAATCACACATACATAAGGAATGGAAAAAAAAAAAAAGTTTCTCCCAAAAGTGCCAGTGTTTTGTTTTGTTTGGAAAAATGACAACACAATTAGAGGTAAACAATATTTTCTTTGGCGCCATCTCCAGTTTCCCCATCTTGTCTGGTCATTGTCCTTGCCGGTAGATTTAGCTTTCCTTCTGTTATAAACGCCTGCAGTTGAGAGCGGTGTGAATTTGAGTCATGAGGGGTTGGGGACTCAGTGTGGGAGGTTTCCAAATCTGCAAGAAACAGACAGCACAGGTTACAGGAGTCTGCCTGAGATGTACAAGACAGATGTCTTGGCGTTCGAGCTAAGATTAGGAAATGCAGTGCCCATATAGTCAGCCACGGAATGGCCAGGCCCAAGGAGAAAGGAACATAATAGTGTCAAAATCATTCATCAGTATCATTAAGATGTGTTCGATTGTGTGCACAAATGTCTCCTGTGACTAAATATGGGTCACCGTTCATAGGCCCGTAAACCACTGCTATGGCTGAAAAAGGGATGCCCGTTTATTTTTAAAATGGGTGAAGGTCATGGAAATACAGTATATACTCCAGCTATGTGTAAATCAACTGTATTTGCATCTGCAGAGCACCTTCCCTCAGCATATCTGTAAGTCAAGAATTGACTTCAAGGCTCCAATAACATATTTGGCACTTTACTGATGTGGGCAAGGGGTGGGGGCAAAAAGTGAAAGAATGAAGGAGACCCTCCAGCCTCACCATTATGCTGTTAATAACAAATCTGTTAATACTACACAAAGTACTCAGCAAGAGCAGCCAGGTTCCTAGGGAAAATCGAGCCAGTTTCAGCTCTGACTGGGTTTGATGTTTTCTGGTTACCTAGCAACAGCAGGACACTGTGTATTCTCCCTTTTTCTGATAAAATCCTCTAATATTATCGTTTCAAGGAAAGACAAAAGGGAGGCTTGATTTTTGAAGAAAGACACTTGCTGCAAACCATTTTCCCTGCACTTGTTCCACTGACCACTCACCCTCAGGCTCAGCCATATGGCAAAATTACAAATAACCACCTTGTGTTGGAACAAAAACCTAAGTAGGAATGGAAGTCCAGGTGGGAAAGGAGGGCAAATAGCTCTCAGGCCCACCTGCTTTTTTTTTTTTTTTTTTCAGTCATTAAGAGGCCACATACACCTACTACAAACTTATACAAATTAAAATTTTTAAAAAATTAAAGAACATAAAGAAAAAAAAGAGGCCATTGTAACCCTCGCCACATTTTCTCAAAGCCTCTGTTATTTAGATGGATACACACACGTGCAGACATTCTAATGACACAAATGCTTGTGGCCTTTGCCCTCCTGACAAGGATCTTTGGTTGCTAGAGAAGGTAGTAAGCAAGGCTTGGCAGGAATGAAAGGAAAACTGTCCCCAGAAGGCTCCGTCTTTGGGGACACGATGGCCTTGCCACACCTCATTTCATCCCATCTTCCAATAGGAGGTGGGTCAATAGGGGAGGAGCAGCCAGGACCACAGGAGCAGATAAAGATCCCTGGAGGAGCTGCACCAAAGCTGGACTGTGCCTCTGAAGCAAAGGAGGACCCTCGAGGCAGGTGAGAGGAGGAAGAGAGGTAGGGAGGCACGGGGGTGAGGCTGCAACCACAGCTCTGCTCAAAGGCTTAGCCCATCCCTGACCCTTTAGATGCCAATAGGCACAAAGCTTGATTCTACTGCTCCTGATTCTAAATGCTGTACATCCAATTCCAGGAACTGACTAACAACTGAAAGTATACCTGCAGAAAGTGCCTCTAACTGCCACCATTTACAGACAGATTTCTCTGGGCACCGGAGTTGTCCCAGGTCTTTTACATTCATCATCTCTCTCTAAGACTCAAAATGCTAAAACCCACAATTTACAGGCTGGGAAACCAAGGCTCAGGCTAGTGAAATTCTGCCCCTCATCGTGCAGCTAGGAAGTGATCTGGATCTGAGCTCAGAGGACGGCGGCCATGTGATGAGGCCTTGCTCTGATGATCAAGACTCTCATGCTTCTCATTTCTTTTTGTGCGGAAAATGGCTTGGCCATCTTTTCTAAATTAAGAGACCCTCGATGTTTAACACTTTCCCTCCCTTCAATACTACATTTTGAAGAGTCACTTGCCAAAAAAAAGAAGAAAGCAAAGGCAAAAAAAAAAAAAAAAAAAAAAGACATATTAATGTTAAGCTTCTCAAAACTGACACAGCAATTGTTATAGAACTAGGAACCTCCCTTAATTGGGCAAACAAAAATATTCCCAGGCAATGATTTCCTTGTCAGGGCAACATTACAAATCAACCTGGAATGCTCTGAATCCTATTTTACCACATTGGGAGACAAAGCATGCCTGTGGTCACGACACGCAGTCACACTTCCAATTCCTTTTCCCAGCCTTCAACTGAAGCTATTTCACCTCTAAATACAAATATGCACAGCTAAATTGCTGATGTTTGATTTTATACAACTTCAAAAAAATGCCCCCAAATTTCCATCCAGCAGACACTGGCAGACTGAACAGGTCACCAGAGCCACAACAGTGCTGCCTCCTTGCCAACAGAAGGGCCAGCCAGGGCATAAAATGTACTACATTGAGGATGAAAAATCATCCAGTGAATGAGGCAGCTGGGAGGTGATTGCTGACACATCTGACAATGCCAGACATACTGGAAGCCCTTAATCTAGGTAGGTTTTCTTCATCTGGGGTGTGAAACATGGAGGAAAAAATTCAAAATACTGATATTTTGAGGTACATGGAAAGTCTCCTTAATGGCTTCAAGAGAAGACTTATTCAAAAACAGCCAAATTGAATGTATATTTAAAAAGAATTATTTCTAAGTTACACTGTATGCTCTAGTTCGGGAAGATAGAGAACCAAGAATGAATGGGGATGGGGGGTAGGGAGTAGAGTGTCTGTGTGTGTGTGTGTGTGTGTGTGTGTGTGTGTGTGTGTGTGTGTGTGTGTGTGGTGTAGTGTGGAAGTTTAATCAGAACTTTTTCAAATAAGAATAAAAATACAGGAGAAACACATTCCTAGGTGAGAGCTCATCGTGCCCTAAGTGAACGGCCCATGTTGTAATTCCAGATGTATTACTGGAGGTGGCTGTGGTTGTATGTCACCTGGACGGTAACTCAATTTCCTTCTCCATGTTCCTTCTTGGTTTCTACCTGAACTATGTAGGCAAGGTCAGACAGTCTGTCTTTGAAATTAGAAACCGTTTGGTGATTTCTGATTTTGTTACTCCATTTCAACTCTGAAAGAACCAGCACAGCAATTGTATATTTCTCAAGGCCAGCCACCTTTTTCCACACTTTTTACCCTAGAGAATATGATCATCATATAGAACCCTAAACTGAAAAAACATTTGTTAATATTAAACCTCACTGACTCAGAAAGCAGAATTCTTGCTATGTAAAACTAATCATCCAATTTCATTTGTGATTGAATTGCCTGTAAACCGATGGACATAAAAATGTAATAACTTATTTATAATAAGCCAGGAAACAGTAATACAATCACAATTTGGTCAACTAAAAACCAATACTATTATAATGACACAAAATCCAAACAACTACAAAAAAACCTTTCAGCCAAGTATCTCAACACAATTTTGCCTCTTGACATAAAAGAAATAATTTGATCCCTATCATTATCTCTGGAAACTAAACAGACTGAGTATTATTAACCTTTAGAGCAAATAAGCTAAAACACACAAAAGCCCCAAAGTCTGACTAAACCAAGTAGAAAAGTGGGATCTTGGTTGAGGGTTTTTTCTGCTACATTACTGAGCTTTTGTTCACAAACTAAAATTTCAGCCTCTGCAGGAAACTTCGATACTCACATCATGAGGACCACTGTAGGGGGTCTAAGTTAGTCTCCTAACATGGTTTCAAAAAATTACAGGTACCTACATTTTGGCTGGCACCATTCCTTTTCCTTCTGGGTATGTGGGGCATGAAATACTTAGACTGTCAGGAGACACACTTGCAGATAGCACTGATATCCAGAGAAAGTTTCCTAAATCTTCCAGTATTTAACCCTTAGGTGCAACCTGCTGGTTGGCACTTGCGTTTATTATTTTCACACTTTTCTCTGTTTACCCAATATTGACATTTCTAACAGTGAAGAGAAATCAGCCTTCCCTCCATTGGCTCACCACTATCATCATTCTTTTGAGCCAACTGACTAGTTGGCTATTTTCAAGACCAGACTATCATCACAGTGCATAAAATGCAACTATGTGTCATATTTAAAATGAACAAAGTGGCTGGGCAATGGTAGTTCACACCTGTAATCTCAGCACTTTGCCGGGCCAAGGCAGGAGGATCACTTAATAAAAATAAAAGTAAAAATAATAAAATGAACAAAGTGCCTCCTAAACTGGGAAGTGAATAAAATCTTTTAAATCACAAGGTAAAATGTAATCTTAGGCAAGTCATTGCCCCTCTCTGGGCTTCAGTTCGTGAAGGATTGAAGTGAAATCATCATTAAGGCCTCTTACACTTCTTATGTTACGTGTGAAATTTTACATTTGTATTTGGGCTCAGTGATTCACCAAATAATATTCTGGAGGTACAAAAAAAAAAGCATGCATTTTTTCAATTGCTTTATACTTGAGAAACACAACCAAATTTATTACCTGATGCAGGTATGAAGCATTGAAATGCAGTGTGAAGCATTTCAAAATCATGTTTTTAAGGCAATTGCCACACTTGTCCCATCACTATATTTTCAGTCTTCCTAAGAACATACATTTGAAGTGAGCCCACACACCATCCTCAAAAGATAGTATTTGCAAAGTTAACTAATGAGTAGAAGATACTGTCCATGATCAAACTCCACACTTGATCTTCCCTCTGATGAATAGCAAACTTGAGTAATTTGTCATAAAGAACAGGACTGTGACAAGTAAAAACGGGTTGTCTTACAGTTGAAAAATACTCAATGTAGCCTTTGCCTTTTTCTGAATTTCTTCCTGCTGAATAGAAAAGCATCATGATCGTGATCATTGTTAAATCAAAGTTTTATTTAAATCTAAATGCAGCAGTATCATTTTCATCATAAACATCCACTGTCAAGGTCTGAATTTAGCTCACCAGTGCACCCCATGGCCAGGCACCCAGAAGCCCAGGGCTGCACAAAGCGTGTTTAGTCTGCTGTTGAGAGCACTGATGACGCGGTGTTCAGTTCTCTCCCTGTCTTATCCCATTCCATCCTCCCCAACAAAGGTCACAAAACAGAACTTCGTGTCTTCTGAGCCTTGGCTCTATTCTTGCTTATTTTAATCATATGTCTGACTTGTACTTCTTATTACTATATCCCTTGTGCATGTTCCTAAATCCAAAATTCACACTTTCCTAGAACAACTCTACTTCAAAAAAAAGCGGGGGGGGGGGGGCTTATCATTAATGTTCCAACTCTGTAAAATAAGTTATATTCCCTATTTAGTGGTTGATTCATATTTACCCTCTGAAACATTTAAAAAATCATTTCCTGATGGCATTACTGGCAATCCCTAAGTTTTCTCAGGAGCATTAATGCACAACATTGTTTCTTCTGATGGAAAACATTTATCATACAGAGCTCGAGGTATCTTCAGAACAAATAAAAATTGGTCTCTGTCCCTAATTTTGTGCAACTCAATTTTCTGTAGTGAGCCATAAATAGGATGTGAGCCCCTGGCATGAAAACCAGTCTGGAGTTTATATCTGAAGCAAACACTCTAAATTAGTGTTATAATTCCCTTTTCTATTCTTCATATCAATACCGCACCTGATATAAAACAACTGAAGTGTGCTTTGGGGTGGGCATGTGTTTGTGTCTGCATGGGGCATGTATAATACATGTATAAATTTGTAAAGTAAGAGCAAATTGTGTTACAATTTTTTAAGTTGTGATTGTGAGAGTTGAACTTTAATCAGTACTTAACATATTTGGAATAGTCAATATGGGCTATATAAGTAATGCTGAGAAGAAACAGAAATGAAAGCAATCCATACAATGAAGATGGCATTATATTAACAGGAGATATGATATGGTACATCAGTCCTCTCTGCTGTCTGAACTTTGATTCGTTCTCATGCTCTTCCTTCCCTCAAGAAGAAGGCTACTGTTAGGGAGTCATGGCCTTCATGTCACAAGCCCCATGGGAGTATGGGGCAAACAATTCTACTTTTCCCTCTTCCTTGAGATGCATTTCAAAGTATGTTTCTCTAAACAGGATGCCAATAGATATTGATGATAAAAGAATGCAGTGGTCAAATAAATTGATGAAATTCTGGGTAAATCAAGTTTGTTAATCAACGGATCCCCCCGAACTTCAATAGGCTCATGTGTATTATGAATTTCTCAGAGCAGAAACCAGTATGTAGCATCCCCCAAACTCAGGGAGCCTTTTCTCACAGTTACCCTACAGCATTGTGTTCCCTGTAACATAGTTGGAGAATAGTGCATTCAAGAATTATAAGTCTATTAAAGATTAAGAGACAAAAATGGTCAAGATGCCAGAACAAATCAGGAGTGAGAAGGTGGAAATAGGTGAACTTTTCCAAATTCAGAAGCTTCTAAATTCTGTATGTAACATCTATATTAGACCCAGGCAATAATTATCAATGGCTATTAAAATCATTAGGAAAAAAGCTGATGTGAAACTTCATAACAGATCAAGCTGACAACATCTGAACCCAAGGATCAATTTTAATAACACAGAAAGAGAAACAGACATTGTGTGCCACGTGATGAGATGCAATTTACAACACCATCTATGTATTTTTTTTTCATGTCAAAAAATAAAGCCTGCATCTAATCAAATTTATATTCCCAGCTACTAATTTACAGGAAATATAGGAGCAGAAGAAGATTTCAAATGACACGATGGGAATGCAATCAGGAAAATCCAGAATGTGGGGAATATTTCAGGAAAAAAATTGAACTGGTCTTTTCCACAAATAACACAGTCCTTATGACTCAAGAGGCATTTAATAAAATAAAAAACAAACAAACCCAACCCAGTCTTCTTAACAATTGTAAAATTTTTAAAGGAGGCAACAGAACTTTAGATTAAAAGAGACTTAAGAGACATACCAACCAAATGCAATATATGAAATTATTTGGATTCCAACTCAGAGGGGAAAAAAAATTTATGAGACAATCCAGAGAAGTCCAAATACTGACAGCATGATTTTAAGTAACAACTGTCAATTTTTTTTTAGATGTGATGATCATATTGTGGTTATGTTACAGAAAAAAAAAAAGTGCTTATCTTTTAGAGAAAAGTATTTCTGGATGAAATGATAGGATGTCCTGGATTTGCTTTAAGAGAGCCCAATGCAAGAGAAGAGGGAAAAAGCACTGAATTAAGGTTGGCTGTGGGCAGATGGGGTTCACTAAACAATTCTCTCTACTTTTGAATAGGTTTGAAAATTTCTATAACATTTTAAAAGTCTATAGGCTTCCATATATTTGGACTACAATATTATAAAGGGTTCTGTTATTCCAACAGTCTAGCTTCTATATATCTGATATAAATGGAACACTGTGGTAATAAATTAGAAGCCTCCTCTGGATGCCAACTATGTTTAGATCAATTTTAATGCAACTGTATGACAAGTCATTGGCTAGGGCATGTATGGGTTTATATCTATCTAGAAAGATACACAAATTGTGTGAACCTACGCTATAAAATGGATAAGCTCATTTGAGCTTATAGCTACCCATTAAAAAGAAGACAGATTCAGGTATGGTCTTTGCTCTTGCCTAGAAAATCTAATAACATCTCCTATGTAAAACAGAATTCAGGAAATATTTCATTTTATAGCCTCGGTGTATCTGTCCTTAGAAATGAGTTAAGGTTTTCTTGGAATTTGGATTTCTATTCTCCAGTCTTTAAAATTTGTGTTCATTTGAAGCTTAAAAAGTAATATTTAAGAAATAGGAAATAAAAAGTAGTATAACTAGTCCAAAACTACCAAAGTAAATTTCAGGTTATAATAGTGGTAGGTTTCAACGTATATTGTCAGATGAATAAATGAATTAGTGAATACTTAATTTGAAAATTCTAATATAATTAGAGTCATGGGAAATCACTAATTTGGAATTCTTATGTTTAGAGAGGATATTAAAATTTAATTTAGCCTAATCCTTGTCGTCTTAGCAAAAACAAACTGAAAATGTAGTCAAGATAGGATTACATTGCAGGGCTCCTCCTGTTCAGCCACTAGCATTATTTGACCTTGGGTAATAACTTTATCTGGGACTTCCATTTCCTTATTTGTAAAGCACTTGAACTAGGTAGAAGTCAGCCCTCAACTTTTTCCCACAATGACACTCAGAATGACATTCACTCCCATAGATTTACCCAAATTATAGGCTGTGTCACAGATGAAACAGACTGTAAATTATTAGCAATTCCTAGGCTAACACAGTCACTTCAAGCATTTCACTCCACGAAAAAGTATGTCAGAATTAAGTGAGGGAGAGAACTGTTATTACGAGGAAAACTAGAATTTTCTCTAATTTATAATGATACATATCAAACTTTAGTAGTTTACAAACTTTAGTAGTCTCTCTACTATTTCTGACATAATACTTGGGCCACTTCTCAATACTGACAAAAATAGATGAAGGTACATATATGCTTGAACTGAAAGATTTCAAGTTTCTTATAACACTAACCTTTTACATTTTAACACCAAAAACTTCAACATTTACGTTTGTTTTTAAGGTATTTCAAGGTGATCTATAAATGTAAACAGCCAGGCTGTGGAAAACCTTTAAAATTACGAAAACAACATAACGTATGGAGTACTTACTAAATGCCAGGCATTGTTCTACATATTTTGTATACATCTCTTATTTGATTCAATCCCACGCCAATCCAAAATGGTAGGTAAACTATGAAATAGGAAAACAGGAGTCTAAAATAGAGACAAATCTAACTTGGAGAAAACAACACAACTCGGGAACACAGAAAGCTGAAGAAAACTTCCAAAAACCATAGTTACTGTCTTCAAAGAATTCTTTAAGAGACATTTTGAGCCACAAAACCAGATTCTTTTGAGCCACAAAACAAGATTCCATAAAATAGGAGCTGTAACAGGAAAAATACCTTGAAAATTTTCAGTATGCTAGCTAATATTTTTTAAACAATCAATGGAATAGCAGGAGTTAAAGAACAACAAAAAATCCCCCAGAAAATAGAACAAAAGTGCGAAGAAATGGAAATAGAAGGAAAATGAAACAGAAAAATCAGAGGATATAAAAGGTCCAATTTCCAAGCAGCAACAGTTACAGTAAGAAAAAACTGAAGAGAAGCAAGTATTTTTTTTTTAAATAGAATATCTCCCAGAACTGAGGGAAAAACATCTCTAAAGTGAAAGAACCTAATAAATAACCAGTAAAAATGACTTTAACAAAAGATCTCACTGAAGCACGTGATAAAATGCAGATGAGGGGACAAAAAAGACAATTCTAAAATGATGCAGAAACTAAGAACAGGTTACCAAAAGAGAACCCGGAAGCGGAAAGGCATCAGACTTCTCAACAGCAACCCTGGAAAGTGGAAATCAAACCCTTCAACAGGCTGGAGGAAAAGTTTTGTATTCTAGAATTCTAAGCCCAGACAAATTATTTAAAAGACAAGTGTCAGAGTCGCAAAAATAAAATGAGAAGGACACTTCAGCTAATCTGGAAAAAAATTTCCTTTTATCAGACTTTTTCTTAGGGAGGTCCTGGAGATACGTCCAACCAAATAAAGGAAAAGACTATAAAGGGGAAGCATGAGACTGAGGGCACAGAGGTTTCAACACAGGAGAGAGAAGGAATGGCCCTGGGTGAGCATGCAGAGCAGGCCTGGAGAGCAACAAGTCCGTATTGGAACAGAAGTACAGAGGACCCTAAAGGCAAAATTTCCAGGAAAGAAAATGAAGCAGATAGACGTTGACTATATTGTGTGTAAAATAATATTGATAAGCTATTGAGAGAGGCACAGGAACTTTGGAGGAAAACATAGCAAGGAGTAAGGAAAAAGGTATGCAAAGAAAACACAAGGCAGATGGTTAGTCTCAGCAGGATGGAACAGCGCAGCCAATAACATTTTGTGTAGTTTCTGCACTTGCAATTGAGTCTTCTCCACCTAGAAAAAGCTTAGTTCTCACGAATGTCCTTTCCAATTTTAAAGTGTTCACATGTCATTGTAAACATGATTTCTCTGAAAACTACTCAAAGTACAAAATATATTAAAGGTATTCCAAAAGAGTTGTCTATATAATTAAGAGTGAACACATTTGAAATTCCAAAATCTGCTGTGAGTCAGAAAATACTTTTATGAACAGGAAACTCACAGAAGGAGGCATCTAAACAGCCAAAAAAATGAAATGATACTAAATCTCACTGGTAATCAGAGAAGTATGAAAGAATGGGTTACCATTTCATGCCCAGCATGTGGGCAAATTTTAGAAGCCTAACAATGCTACAAGCTGGGGAAGGTCTGGAGGAACTGGAGTTCTCATATCTTGCTGATGATAGTTATATTGTACAACAACTTTGGAGAAAAATCAATCATTCCTGGCAATAGTGAAGACATCCTTCCCACTTCTAGGTGTTATACTTGAAATAAATTCTCACTCATGTGACTAAGGAGATGTGCATAAAAAGGTGTTTACTGATCTTCACTTCTAATAGGAAAAAACTGGTAAGCTCCCCTAAATGCTCCTTAGTAATATACTAAAATTTTTTCATTAGAGTGAAATAATATATAGCAGTTTAAAATGAGCAATTTGTGTCGCATGTAGGAATATGCATTTTGAGTGAAAAAACCAAGTTGAGGAAAGTACATATATATTTAAATGGCTATATGTGTTAAAAACAAAATTATGATATTTTGTTTTTAGATATAAATATGTAGCATTATAAAAATGTAGCAATAACATAGAAACATACTGTGGAAATCATATCCACCAATTTTAAGATATTTGCTGAGTAGGAAAAACAAGGGAAAAGATATGGGTAAGGGCCTTTAGCAATATCTGTAACATTTTATTTCTTTAAAAAAGCAAAAAGGCAAAGATCTGAAATAAATATGGCAAAATGGAAACATTTGTTAATTGCCTAATACATATTTTCTTTTTTTTTTTTTTTTTTTTTTTGAGACGGAGTCTCGCTCTGTCACCCAGTCTGGAGTGCAGTGGCCGGATCTCAGCTCACTGCAAGCTCCGCCTCCCGGGTTTACGCCATTCTCCTGCCTCAGCCTCCCGAGTAGCTGGGACTACAGGCGCCTGCCACCTCGCCCGGCTAAGTTTTTGTATTTTTAGTAGAGACGGGGTTTCACTGTGTTAGCCAGGATGGTCTCGATCTCCTGACCTCGTGATCCGCCCGTCTCGGCCTCCCAAAGTGCTGGGATTACAGGCTTGAGCCACCGCGCCCGGCCTATATTTTCTATACTTTAAAAATTTTCACAATTAAAACTTTCATATTAAAAATTTTATTAAACTACAACACACAATGTGTGGCCTTTATTTGAATCCTGAGTCAAAAATACACTGGAAAAAGCATACACACACATGACATTGTGAAATAACTGGCAATCTAAACATATGACTATATGTTGATATTATGGAAATATTTTTTCCTAGGTGTGATAAAGATTTTTAAAAGAGAGCCTTATCTTCTAGAGACAAATACTGAAATGCTTATGGATGAATAAATGCTTATAGATGCTGTTTAAGATCCGCTTCAAAATAATACAGTGTGTACTGGGCGTAGGAGTCTAGAAGAAACACAATGAGGCATAAGTTCCTGAATTTTTGAAGTTGACTGATCAGAACATGAGTGGTTATTATATTCTAATTTTGTATATGTTTAAAATTGTCCATAATATAATCAGGTAGACAAGAAATATGTCAAATTCAATTTGTAAATAATCAAAACAAATTCAGATACTCAATCTTGGAGTCCCTGTTAAGAAGTAGGAACTTTTCTCAGGCGGCTGAGGCAGGAGAATGGCGTGAACCCGGGAGGCGGAGCTTGCAGCGAGCCCAGATCGCACCGCTGCGCTCCAGCATGGGCGACAGAGTGAGACTCCATCTCTAAATAAATAAATAAATAAATAAATAAATACAAGTCGGAACTTTTTCTGAGTGCACTGAATTAAATGACGTACAGGTCATCAGCCTCAAGAATAGGGTAGTATTTTCATGACACTGAATTCCTCTTAAGGCTCTAGAGACCAGAGACTTCTAAGACTTCTAAGCCAACTTTCTGGGGAACTGCCTGCCTCACAATCCTACCCACACTAAAAGAGTTATGCCTCTCATTTTGCTGAGAGAAGAAAAATCAAATTCATTTCTCTGCCAGCTGAGTAAGGCAGGAAATCAACCTAGGAATTTCAATGCTGCAGTTACTTCTTACTGGTTCAGTAGAGGGAAAAACAGCTGTTAAAATTCTTAAGCATACAAGATGCAATGTTTTTCTTTGAGCCAGAGAAGAAGGCAAGCAATTAAACCTAACACACCCAAGCTAATTAGTTCTACCTGCTTCTTAATAATTATGTTATTACCAGACTTCTTAAAAACTGGCAACCCATTCTTTTTAATTTTTTTTTTTTTTTTTTTTTTTTTTTTTGAGAAAGAGTACGACTTTGTCACCCAGGCTGGAGTACAGTGGCGCGATCTCAGCTCACTGCAACCTCCACCTCCCAGGTTCAAGCCATTCTCCTGCCTCAGCCTCCCAAGTAGCTGGGATTAAAGACACCTGCCACCATGCCTGGCTAATTTTTGTACTTTTAGTAGAGACGGGGTTTCACCATGTTGGTCAGGCTCTCGAACTCCTGACCTCAAATGATCTGCTGGCCTCAGCCTCCCAAAGTGCTGAGGGTACTTCTAAGGTCTACAAATGATTGTTTCTTCCTCTTTGTCAGCTACAAAATTGAGATGTCAAAGAACTTACAGACCTATTCTGGTTTCAGAAATTGATACAGTAATCAAGACAACATAAAACTTTTTCCTTTTAAAAATGAGAAACATTATTTTTTAAATTCTTATTTGTTTGAAATGACATTTGCTAAGAAACCAAGCCCTGAAACATCTTTCCCAACCACAGCCACAGCCTTGCATTTGCATCACTCATAAATGATTATAATCTTAAAAGTACAATATAACATATAGACAGTGTTTTGTTTAGTGCAGATACTAATACCCTCAGGTGTTCTTTCCACATGTAAGTTTGCTATACGAATAAAGGTCCCTCTTCCATATTTCTAGAAATTAAACATTTTTAGGAATTATACAATTATAAAATTAGGCAGTTTGTAAAACAGAAGCAAAATTAGGACCTTAAGTACCAAAACAGCAATCAAAAGAGAACATAAAGCCATGTGTGGTGGCTCGTGCCTGTAGTCCCAGCTCTATTCCTTTACTCCTTGGAGCCATCTTTCCCTATGGGAGATGACTTTAAATTGTTTTGTGCATGCAAATGATACATAGCAATAATCTAGCTTTTGATATCTGTGCTTCCTGACAACATCTGACCTGTGACTAACACTGGATCCTAAAGCATTTTTTAAAAGCCAGTTTTGTTTTGTCACACAAACTGGAGTGCAGTGGTGCAAACACAGCTTACTTCAGCCTCCCAGGTTCATGTGATCCTCCTGCCTCAGCCCCCCAAGTAGCTAGGACTACAGGTGCACTCTGCCATGCCTGGCTAATTTTTTGATTTTTTTTTTTTTTTTTTTTTTTTTTTTTTTTGCGATGGGGCGGGGGTCTCACTATGTTGCCTAGGCTGGTCTTGAACTCCTGGGCTCAAGCAATCCTTCCACCTCAGCCTCCCAAAGTGTTGAGGTTATAGGCATGAGCCACTGCACCTGGCCAAGAAAGCGGCTTCCTTTCAATTGTCCACCAGGTGACATGAATTCCCAAGTTTGTACTAAAGCCTCCTCTTAAGAAGGAGCTGTGACATTACCATGTAATTAACTCCTCTTTAGTGGAATCAGCCATCAAGAGCAAGGATCATGAAGAGTAGCATCAGCTACTTAGTGGCCAGCAGACTCAGCTCCTACTAGACTTCTGAGGGCCACTACATATGTGTCCCTGAAGAAGCCTGTTACCTCACAGAGCAGAAAGACACAAGTAGAAGAAAGGCAGAATATCCTGCTAAGTGGCTAATGAACATTGTCCGCAGGTGGACACCATCTCAAAGACTCTCCAAAGAGAGCAATCTTCCAGACGTGCTGGCCAAAGCAGGCTTCAGAGAGGAGAAAGCGTATGAACTGAGCCTTGAAAGCCGCCCAGGGTGTCAACAGGAAGAGATGGTTTGGCCGCATGTGGGAGGCCTTCCGGGTGGAGTCTGCAGCCATTGCAAAAGGGAGAACATGCAAGATGTCACAAAGAAGGGAGAGTTGTCAAGTTTGAGTGAAACACGGATTTGTGCAGGTGAGCCAAAGGGTAGGGGGGATGAAAAAGGAGGTTTGGGAAGGTCTTGAATGGGAGTGTTGGGAGATTTAACTGCAGGAGCTGAGCTCAGCTACTACTGGTGATCAGGACCCTTCTATGGCCTGTGTCAACTTGCACACCTGATTATACCTGCACATGCTGCCACCCTGAAACGAGAGAGGCAAGTCCAAGAGCAGAGTAAGAAGGAAGCTGTGTCTTTCTTGTTTTTTCCTGCCTATAATCAGCCCACATTTAGCCAATAAAATTTCCATCTACTTAATGGACAAAGCATACATTTTTTGTCAGTTAGTAGTGGGGATGTCAGAATGAAAACTGATTTGAACTTCCTATCCATTCATTCTTCAATAAACACTGAGTGTCTAGCATGTGCCCTGCCCTCAACTGGACACCAGGAAAGTCAGGTTGAACAAAACCTGGTCTCAGCACCGTGGAGGTTTGTAGTCAGGACAATCACTATTTCACAGTGTAAAGCTGTTGCACAGTTTCTTGGAAGTTAAGCAGACATCCACCCTAGTAGCAATTCTCCTAAGTATTAATTCAAGAGAAATATAAACATAATTCACAAAAGCCTGTATAAGAATGTGTAGAACAGCTTTATTCAGACTGGCCAAAAATTAGAAATAAGCCAGATGTCCATCAACAAGGAAGGGATAAGTAAACTTTGGGATATTCATCAATGAAATGTAATACAAGGGAACCAATTATGGGCTCATGCAACAACATGGTTGCCTCTCAAAAATAATATGCTGAGTGAAAAAAGCAGACACCAAAAGGTAGAGTGTTCCATTCCATTCCATTCTAGAATCAGCGAAATTCACCCATGGTGATGGACTGCAGAGGAGTCGCTGCTTTGAAGGGGAGGCGTTGACTGAAAAGGGGCATATGGGAACTTTCTAGGGTGACAGAGTGCTCTGTCCCTTGATATTCTTCCCACAAAACTGACTGGACAGTAAACAGTATCTGAGCATTTCCCTCTCTATAAATTATGTCTCAATAAATAAACTGCATAAAGCAAACAACTGAGAAAATATTGTGGAAGCACCTGGCCCTGGAGCCAAGTCCTGAAAGATGAGTACGAGGTCTTCCGGTTGAGAATAAAAGGTAGAGGACAGAATATTCTCGATAGAGGAAACACATGTACAAAAGGTTGGGGATGTGGGGGGCGTAGCCTTCCACACAATGGACAGAACTTCCTATGGCTAGAACGCAGGATGAGAAAGAGAACAGCATGAGCTGAGGCTGAGATCGAGGTGCAAGCACATTGCCTACTGTGCCTCATAAAGGGTGAGGGACTTCCAGCACATGGAGGGTTTGAATAAGCCCTGGAATGCTGATGCAGAAACGCCCTAAGAGGTCTGGATACCAACCCTTATCCACAGGACCAAATACTGGCCCGGGGGCTAAACAAAGCTCTATCTGAAATTTGTTGTGTTAGATTTGGGTTTCAAAACACAACCCATGTGGCAAATTATGCTAGGATATGTCATTTGAATTTCAACTGTTCCAAAGGGAGGAAAAATGTATTTGAAGGGTGTGCCACATGCAGTGAGTTTATTTCAATATCCCCTGACATCAGCGTTTTTTCCAAAGCATGTTTCAAGGAATAAGTAGTCCTGCAAGATGCTGGTCTCCAAAGGAGGATGCTGTGGTTAGAAGGGTTTGAGTACTCGGGAAGCTGAGGCAGGAGAATGGCATAAACCCTGGAGGCGGAGCTTGCAGTGAGCTGAAATCCGGCCACTGTACTCCAGTCTGGGCGACAGAGCGAGACTCCATCTCAAAAAAAGAAAGGGTTTGAGGAGGGCCACTTCTGCAGATTCACAGTGCACAGGAGCACAACAGAAGTTTGGAAAAAGTTGTGCAGTCCCAAAAATCAGCATTTCTCAATATTATTTGATTATGGGAGATTCTTGTATAATACCTAATACTAACAGCCAGTCAAATTGTGGAACAAGTTTTGAGATGTGCTGATTCATGTGATACACAAATGAGGCATAACAAGTCTCTCTGGTCACCACAGCAACCACTTTAGAAGCAGCCCAGTGGCTGGAATGCAGCAGATGCACTTCCTAATAATGTACTCCTTTCTCACCACAAGATATAATAGTAACAGTGATAATGGTAGTGTTCATTAAGTGCTCACAAAGGTCTAAGAGTTGTACACACACTGTTTTATGTAATCGTCATACCACCTCCAAAGTAGATACTATCGGAAATCCAACTGTAGAGATGAGGAAACTGAGACACCAAGTAAGTTAAACATCTGCTTACAATTTCACAGATAATGACTGAGTTGGAATCTGAACCCAGGCATAATTCCCAAGCCTTCCATCTTAATCACTATGCCAGCCTGTCATCTCCATTTTTCAGTATAAATAAAGTACACTTGATATATTCATCTATTCTTGTCTTCACTCAAGTCCCTCACTTAATAGTGAAGTATCAGTAAATGCACATAAGGCTCACTACATTGGAAAAGTGTGTTTTTAGTCAACTTTTGCTGAAACTTGGCTGCAGGCAATGGGGGTTGGATTCATTATTTTTTCGTCTTTGAATGGCAGTTCCTCACAGCAACATGTCTGGTCTGATTCAGTTCTTGGTCATTCTGGTCAAAAATGCTATTGCTAAGCATTTCACTCTATGTAAATTATGTATCAATAAATAATATAAATTGGATAAAGCATTTTAGAGTCTATTGCTAAACAACATCATTTTTGACCAGAAGAAACTAGGGTTTGTTTCAACCCTAGTGTTTTTTTCTGGGTTAGTGTTAACTCAGTCATTTAATTATCCCTTCATGCAGCATATTTTCTGGAACTTTCCTGAACCATACATCCTCAAAGTTAGCCAATAGTCTCTCCAAAGAAACTGAAAATAGTCACCACCAGAAGTCCTGTAAGTTTGTTTGAAGAGATCAATGTTTTACCTTTAAGCCCACCTTGATTTATACAAAGAAGAATTTAATTGTGTGTCTATCCTATTGTAGAGGGGGTGAAGGGACTGGCTATCATAGTAGGCAAGAGATTGAACCTGACAAATATATTCATCTTATCTAAATCTGACAAATATATTAATCTTATCTTACATCTATATCTCTTACCTGACAAATACAAAGAGAAAATATTTTAATTTATTGTCAGCAGCATTTGAAAAATCCTCTGTAGTCTTGCCAAGACCAATGATAACTTCTACCAGTAGCATACTTTGATGTAATTTTTCCCAGTACTTTGTTTGCTTCCAGCCGACAGAGTTCAGATTTAGGCTTTTTTGCCCCATATTCATGAAGGTAACAGACTCATAGTCGGCTCATCAGAGAAAAGGAGCTCATAAAGACAAATTTAGTATTTGACTTTTTTTTACCATGCTTTATCTCAGACTGCTTGTTTAGCATAAACTAAAACATTTTAAAAACCAAATTATGTAGGTAGTCCAGTGGAGTACCTTAAAGAAGGCTAAGCACCCCCCTTGCAGTATTACCTTTCAAAGTGGATGTGGTTCTAGTCCACAGTCCCAGGGGAGATGTCAATGTACAACTGCACTTTCTCATACTGGAGCCCGAATGCAAAATATGGCCTCATTACCAGATGCTGACTAACAGACCATCACATTTTGGCCAAAATATTCATTGTGTTTTTTCCCTCCAATTTCCATGCCGATGAAAAGTACTTTGCATTTGCAAAACTTGGTATTTTTTAGGGCTTATGCTGAACAGAAGCATCAAGCATCTAAAAATACAGGATGTGCTCTACTTGTGTCTAACATGCCAATCTGGATACATTAACAAGTAATCAAAAATAGTACAACTTTTTGATAGGAATAAATCCATCATGAACTAGAAGTTTAAACTACTCACTGGAAGTAAAACAGTCTTGAAAACCTTTAGTTTCTTTAAAGAGGGTTCAGTTTTAGTCAGATGGAATATATATTAAACTTCCAGGTTCTTGTTATAAGAACATTCCAAAAACAAAACCATATGAAAATGAACAAAGACAACACAATATATACACATCCAAGGGTTTAGGCTTACATAATTTTAAGAATGTTTAATAGCTCTATATTTACTATGCTAAAATTAGAAAAAAAAAATCCATCATAATTAAACAGTTAACTGCAAGGGCACATCTGAAATGACAAGCCCACAAGCTTAAGATCCTGAACACGCAGATTCCAGAAGCTTTTGGCAAAGACGTGACGTCTTCTTGACTTCTGATGTCACACTATCCTATCTTCTGCCATCTGCCTCTAGCAAATGTCAGTGTATTCCCAGGATGGAAACATGCCTCCTTTCTGAATCATTTCTACAAAGACTCCCCAAACTACAGCCTCTCGCAGTTGAAAGTGACTGCCCTAAATTCAGAGGAAAACACAAAGTCATGGGCTTCTGTTGGTAATTCAGAATCAAGAATTCCCCATCTAAATGATCAGTGACTAAACTGAATGAGGTGAAAACTTATAAACTCCTATGTTGACAGCCCAGTAAAGGGCCAAACAGTATTTAAGAAATGGGAACTTCAAAACCCAGAATCCACAAGAAAGTCTTAAGGTTTCTGAGGACACTTTAGAAAACAACATAAAATCACCTTCTCATTTGGGGTTTTGCATGAAGAAGTCTTTAAGCATGCAATTCCTGTTTTTTGTTTCTGGTGGATTTATGAGACTCTTAGAGTGCAATGCCCTCATTGCAGTGTTACAACATTCTGTATGATGAATTGATTGCAAATCACTGCCAAGATCACTGGTAGGAAGCAGGTCATTAAATAAAATTAAAACTCTGCCAATGTTTTGCTTGTAAATGGTTCTTCCAAAGCCTTACAGCACCATTCCTTAAAAACAGTCTCAATTCATCAGAGAAGCAGAGTCTCCCAAATTTCTAGTGGATGATCCAAATATTCTGTATTTAATACAAGCATTCACTATGTTATGTTTTAGAAAAAGCCATAGTGTAATAAAACTTGTACAAAAAGAGCATGGAAAAGAGTCACCATGAAAAACAATTAAATTTTGAACAGGCTTACTATGAAATTGTTCAGCAAAAGGTTCAGAAACCTATCCTGCATAACTACACCCTTTGGAAGCCTACATTTTTCCTTAAGTATATCTTCAAACATTTCAAATTAAACTGAATTAATATCTTATCCAGAAAGAGAATGGATACTGTGGCCCCTTATCCAAAGAAACTCTACAGTGATTTATTGTGGCAAATTAACATCTCCACAGATCAAAACTAAGGCCCAGGCTTATTCATCATCTGGTCAAAGGTCTGAGCAGAACAACTCTTCCCCCTTAGCTGTGTCTGAAAGTGACCCACTAAGAATACAGTATGTTTCAGTCAGTCTGGGGTAAGCAAAGGGATCTATTTCTTAAGATTCAATCACACTCTTGCTACAATAAATATGTGATGTTTCAGGCAACATTTTAAGGCTGATAAGTAGAAGGCCATGCCAGGCAAATTGGTTCACATTCTAGGAGCATATTTAACTAAACAAATACTGATTGTTTTTGCCTGGGGAGATGCGCTGGACTGTTGAGTAGGATTTAGCAGAAGCAAAAAGAGTTTAAGAAAGTGTTTCATTGATGTTGAGCTGGGCACCCATGCTTGATGTCGTGGGAGTCACGCTACTTTCTGGTTAAAAAAGAAATACCCCAGGGAACAGATAAGCTGACTAATTGTTATTGATATAACAATTAAATGGTAAATGTGTTGTCTTCCTACAATGACAGCACTGGATTCATTTCTAAAGCTCGAGGTACCATAAAGCATTTTATGGGAAACACATTTTAACTTTTTAAGTTCTCATCTCCTATGCATGGCCATATGGGGGCTATATGTACAATGTTCTAATGGAAAAATAACTCATATCAAGAGATGCTCTCCATTAGGGTAAATACCTAATGCATGAGGGGCTTAAAACCTAGATGACAGGTTGATAGGTACAGCAAATTACCATGGCACATGTATACCTATGTAAAACAAACCTGCATGTTCTGCACATGTCTCCCAGAACTTAAAGTTAAATAAAAAAAGATGCTCTCTAGAATTGAACAAAAAGTACCTCTGCCAAACTGATACATATAGTACTATATACATTGATAAATTTACTCCAATACTAATGAGGTGGAAGAAAAGCTTGTGATTTTTTAAGTCTACTGCTAGGAATCCAGGAAGGTATTAAAGGCAAACAATCTTACAGTTACCCCAACATTTTAAGAATGCTGGCCGGGCGCGGTGGCTCAAGCCTGTTATCCCAGCACTTTGGGAGGCCGAGATGGGCAGATCACGAGGTCAGGAGATCGAGACCATCCTGGCTAACACGGTGAAACCCCGTCTCTACTAAAAAATACAAAAAACTAGCCGAGCGAGGTGGCGGGCGCCTGTAGTCCCAGCTACTCGGGAGGCTGAGGCAGGAGAATGGTGTAAACCTGGGAGGCGGAGCTTGCAGTGAGCTGAGATCCGGCCACTGCACTCCAGCCTGGGCGACAGAGCGAGACTCCGTCTCAAAAAAAAAAAAAAAAGAATGCTATCTAACATGTACCCATATTACAAAAAGTTTAAAACAAACACTTGATCCAGTTAGCCAGCCAGAGACACTCATCTGTCCTGCCTGTGTTAACCACCATCACACACCCATTTCTCTGATACCTCAACTTCTTTCAATGCCTTAGTAAAAGAGTCAACTGTGTGGTTTCAGCTCATGGTTGCTTTCATTTCTGCTAATGAGTGTGGACCTGGACTCCTCCATTCATTTCATAAATGTTTATCAAACCTTCATCATATATCAGACACTGCTTGGTGCTGGTGATAGAGCAATTAACAAGAAAGAAATATGCAATGCTCTACCCACATGAAGCTTCCTCTCTAGTGGGACAGACATTACATAAATTATTACACCACGTAATTCAAATTATAAGTGCTAACAAGAGATGCTTTCTGGTGATTCTGAACCATGATTTTTATCAGTTTATCCAGAACTAACAAGTTCGAATTGATTCAGGATAACCAAACTCAAAAAGAGATTAAGATGATAAACTAGAACAGAATTTTTAGACTTAAAATGACAAAGAGTTTACACTAGAATATTCCTGTAGGCTGCTTTTGACATTTTCTTTCTAGTAGGAGAGCCCACTCTGGAAACCAAAGTATAATTAGAAGTCTTCCTGGGGGTACATTTACATGATGTAACCAACAAGCGTTGGATGGTCTGTAGATAAGGAAGCTTTCCATCCCAAATGGAGGTGATGTTCAGTCATGTTGTCAGAGTATTTGACATTTGGGTGTTTATATCTGGTTCTAAAAATGTGGTTGACTTACATAACTTGTTCCAGTAGAGAGAGGAACAAAAGGAAGAAGCAAAATGCTGTGCTATCAGAGCTTCATCCCCAAAACAATTCTGGTGATCCACTGACAAACCCCTCCTCTGAGATCACTATGGAAAGATAGTTACCCTTTTTATTCTAATGTATTTCCAATCTGAGTAAAAAATTTCCCAATTTACAGCTAATTATTTTATATTTTAAGCTATTGGCTCTCTAATAACATTTAGGAAACACTTTCCTTTTGTTGGCAGGCGACCCCTGAATCACAATCAGAATAAATTATTTCCAGAATGTAGGAAGCTGATGCTCACTGGATCCCCGGGACATGTCAGGCCTTTTTTTTAAATAGTTATGTTAACACTTCCTTCCCGTTTGTATAGATAGGGAAACTAAGACCTAGGGATCACACAGCATTAGGAGCCAGAGTCAGGGTTTGAAGTGAAGTCCTCTTATATGAAGTCCAGTGTCCCAGGCCAGAAATCCGGGGACATGCATCAGGCTGGCTGCTTCAGAATCAACTAAGAAGAATGTTAGATACACAAGTTTGCAGGCTCCAGCCAAGCCCTGATTCAAATCACAATCTCTGAACAGAGGAATCTGTATTTTTTTTGTTTGCCACAGTAAACTCAGATGCATAGTCAGCTATGGAAAGCATGATTCTAGCAAAAAATTCCTATCTATGTATCTTACTTCTCATTAGCTGCATAGTCAGAGGGTGGCCCTCCCCAACACCATCACAGGATTTGGGGAGCTGGAGTTGGGAAGAAGGGTTTCTCCAAGTTTTGAGCCTCTGGCCTTAAACTCCATCCAGCATATTCAGCTATCTCTTTCTGAATTTGTGTTTTCAGAGACTGAACAAAAAGTGAAAGAGAAAAGTTGTCTCTTTACAGAGACAATAACCATCATTTCACAAAATCATTATAAAGAGCAAATGAGATCATGATTTCAAATCTGCTTTTGAATGGCATGAAGTGCCATATAATATTGCACTATTAATTCACCCAAAGGTGAACATTCCAAACAAGGAGGAGTGTAATTGTCACTCTTCAACTTAAGTGGAGGCAAAGAAAGTTTGGAAACCAGTCTCTGGGGTAGGCAAACTACAGCCACCTGTTTTTATAAAGTTCACTGCAACACAGCTAAACTCATTATTTACATATTGTCTATGGCTGCTTTGCAAGCTACAATGACAGAGTTGACTAGTTGTAACAAAGATCTGATGGCTTGCAAAAACTAAAATATTTACTATAGGACCCTTTAAGGAAAAGTTTGCCACCCCCTAAGATAGATGGTCATATTCTTCTTAGGCAAACATAAATCGATGGTACTCAGCTGAACATTCCACATTTTAAGCAAACCTTAAGAACAAAATCTGCATGGCTGGATGGAGAGAAGACAGTCCCCAGATTCTGATACATGGAGAGTGATGCTTCCTTTCCTTTGCTGAAGCTGGATTATTACCTCATCAGTCACTGTGACTGATGGCAGCAAGCCTCATCCTTCAGTTATGTTTGGTATATAAATTTCCCCTCCAAACCCAAGCCTTAGTCTCTTTGAGAGTAGTCACATCATACTAGAGGTCAAACATGTAGCCGATAGATCACGTGTGTATGTATATCTGTGCATGTATTATTTTTTCATTTTTAAAGCTAAGGATGGCCAGGGCCAGGCCTAACCTCTGAGGCTCTTTGGAGCATTCATACCATGTGGACTCCCACACTTCAGCAGCTTGTCCAAACTAAACTGGAACCTGGGGTGGAGATGAACAGGCAGCCGCATGGCTGGCTGGCTGCCTCTGAATCCACCCACCTGCTGGTTTGCTCTCCTGCTGTGTCTTAGGCTCTGTGTGCTGAGGCGGGATGGCCCTGGCCCAGTTGGCTCACATAGCCAACCTGCCCCCAGAGAAATATGCAATCAGGAAGTTGGCAGTAAGCACTCCTGGCTCACCAGGCTCTACAAGCGAATGTCATGTTTCCTTTTCCTGGTATAAAATCTGCAAAAGGCTAAAGTCAATCATCTCCACTTGTCGATGAGAAAGATGAAAATTAAGCCCTTGAGCCCAATACTTTATATTTTTGTCATGATATAGATTACCAAGAGCAAGCAATATTATAGTTTCCTTTAAAACATCACCTAATGTGATAATCGCGATTCTAGAAGAAAGAGTTGCCAGATGATTCCCTCAGTTTGATTTCCTCAAACTCCTATATATCTCTGGATAATAATTTGATGTTGTAATTAACGTCCTCAACCCTTCAGCTTTGTTTTCATTTAAGCAATCCAAAATAAAGGCACATAATGTCCCTCCCAATCAGAGAGTACTCACAATTCCCAAAGCCCCTTAGTTAAGGTCTAGGCTTGGAAATACAACTATAAGTAGGAAATGAACCTATAGACTCAATATTTTCTGCTCTAGTTTCACTAAGTAGGAAGTGGATTCAATATGTCCTGCCTTAATTTCTATGTGTTGAACTAGGCTTGATAACAAACATCAATATCTATCAATATACAGATATAAATATTCATCACAATTTTACTATCATGTAATTATTATTATTTTTTTTACAAAGTTCAATTCACTTCCCTTACCAAGTCAAAAAACTAACAATGTTATAGTTCAACTTTGGGGTGTGTGTGTGTGTGTGTGTGTGTGTGTATGTGTGTATATATATATATTTTTTTTAATTAAGGCTTTCATGATACCTAAAACTATGGTAAGGAGAAAAATCATCATTTTGTCCCCTGTTAAGAGCTGAACTGTGTCCCCCCAAAATTCACATGTTGAGGTCCTACCCCCCACCCCCCGGGTAGCTCAGAATGTATTTGGAGATAGAGCTTTAAAGAATAAAGTTAACTGAGGTCATTACAGTGGGCCCTAATCCAATATCACTGATATCCTTATAAAGAGAGATTGGAGCACAGACAGGCACAGGGGGAAGACCAGGTGAAGACACAGGAAGAAGATGGCCATCCATCTGCAAGCCAAGGACAGAGACCTCAGAAGAAACCAATATTGCCAACACCTTGATCTCTAATTCTAGCCTCCAGAAATGAAGAAATAAATTTCTGTTGTCTAAGCCCCCTAGCTTGTGGTACTTCGTTATGGCAACCATGGTCGACAAATACATTCCCCCTCTTCAAATACACTCACAACATAGAAGTTTATGGTGTCTAATACCAGTTTCAATTTCTGGGAAAATTGCCTTAAGTTCTTTGGGCAAAGCTTCTCTCCACATAGATTACACAAGTAAGACATCAATTTCTGAATTATGAAATATTTCAAAGCATGAGAAATTATCATCCTCTCACTTCTTAAGACTGTTATTTAAATACTAAGTATGGCATGGGTTTTCATTTGGAAATTTTCTATTTTCTTGCCTTACATAAAAAACTTGTCATTGAAAGTTTAACACAGCTGTCTTTACAAAAAAATTATCAAGATGAGGTATTCTAAATACAATGCTTTGAATTTTGAAAATAGTTTTCTTGGCAGCAAATTCTAATATGTAGTAAAAGGAAAGAGAACTCAAACTTAATAAAGTTACTTTTTTTCCCAGTATCTGTATCATTAACATAAAATTTGGCTTGACTTAAATTTTATCAAATGCATAACAAAATCATAATGATTTAACTGAATTGAAGAGAACTTCTGGGAAACCTGCAAATATTGAGGTATACAGAAAAATATAACTGAAAAGGGAGATTAAGATTTCAGATTTTTATACCATAAAATGTTTTCTCTGTTAATGAAAAAGGCAACACATATATAGTTCAATATATAGTTCTAAAATGCATTCAATATATAGTTCTAAAATGTTAACGCTAGGAGATAGAAAGTCACAAGAATAAAATGTTGGGGGTTTTTGTTGTTTTTGTTTTCTGTTTTTGCCTTTCAGAGTAATGCTGTTGAGCATCTCATAGGGCCGATTACATAGCAATTGTCCCACAGAGACTATTGTTTAAGGAAATTCAAATATTCTGTAGTCTTGGCTGGTGTCCCACAGAGGAGTACAGAAAAAGTTCTTAAACCAACCATCTCTTCCACTACAAATAAAATACCAATTTGGATTTAATGTTTGAACATCCAAGAATTTTGTTCATGAAATAACTTCCAAAACTAGAAAGTTCTTTAAAGTGCTATCTTAAAAAATATTTACAGATAACATGGGGTATTAGGCAACATTAGAGAAACAAAATATTTTTAAGAAAATGTCCCGTATGGGAAAAAAGTAAAGCTAAAGAGTATTTATGATACTGAAGACGTTCAGGCCCCATGCAAGAGTTGGCCACAGCAATCCAAAACATTTAGAAATATTTTCCAAATGCTGCTATTAAAGAGGGAAGGAGGGGAGGGAATAAAAACAATAAAAACAAAAACCTGGTCCTTAATCATGAACATCCCACTAGGCATTACAAAAGGATTAGGTTAGTTCTATATCTAAACCAACTTCCTTAAAAAGTACAACTCATAGCTGGGTGTGGTGGCTCAAGCCTGTAATCCCAGCACTTTGGGAGGCTGAAACAGTCTGATCGCTTGAGTCCTGGAGTTCAAGACCAGCCTGGGCAATATGGGGAAACCCCATCTCTATAAAAAAGCCAAAAATTAGCTGGGCATAGTGCAAGTCTGTAGTCCTAGCTACTCAGGAGGCTGAAGTGGGAGGAACCACTTGAGCCCACGAGGTGGAAGTTGCAGTGAGCCAAAATCACGCCACTATACTCCAACCTGGGCGACAGACTGAGACTCTCAATCTCAAAAAAAAAAAAAAAAAGTAAAACTCAAAACAGCTTTCTAGAAATTAGTAATTTAGGCCGGGCATGGTGGCTCAAGCCTGTAATTCCAGCACTTTGGGAGGCCAAGGCGGGTGGATTGCTTGACATCAGGAGTTCAAGACCAGCCTGGACAACCTGGCAAAACTCTATCTCTACTAAAAATACAAAAATTAGCCAGGTGTGATGGCGGGCACCTGTAATCCCAGCTACTCAGGAGGCTGAGGCAGGAGAATCACCTGAACTTGGGAGGTGGAGGTTGCAGTGAGCCAAGATGTTACCACTGCACTCCAGCCTGGGCGACAGAGAGAGACGCTCCTTCTCAAAAAAAAAAAAAAAAAAGTAATTAAGAACGTAGAGTGTAATGATTGACAGCATGGGCTGTAAAGTCAATCTTCCCAGGTTCAATTCCTGGCTCTGCCATTTACTAGGTGTGTGACCTGGACAAGTTACTTGGCCTTTCTGTATCCCAGCTGCCCCTCTCAAACGACAGAACCATCTCAGTGGGTTGTTGGGAGTATTAAATGAGTTTCTCCATGTAAAACCTTAGCACGGTGCCTGAAATTTGATGTGTCATATAAATACTCGTGGCAGGGGTGGGGGTAGAGCAATTCAGAAACCAATCACAATTAGAACACAAAAATGTCTGCTGAGGCTGTACTGAACAAACCAACAGAAATTCCTATCTAGGCGGTATCTAAACACATTGGAGAATTGTATTTATATACAATTTTTCCCATCAGCTTTACTATTCCAGAAATTCACATTTTCACTGATCTGAGCTGCTCCTCTACCCACAGTACCAGACTAGGCAAAAGAGCAAACCATTCTTTAAGGTGTTACCTAAAACAGCTGACCTTAAGGTCTAACAATGAAAGAGTGACTGAAGACTGAATGAAATCATGGTTAAGTGCACATTTAGCAAAAATACCAGCCCACAACATTATAGGCAAATTATGTTAGATTGTGGTGAACTATGGAGGTCCTCAGTAGTGGTCACTGATGGCCACTCACCCAGATTCAGTAGCAAAACACAGAAGAGGGGACAACAACACTGTGTGGTCCTTGGTTCTGCCACATCAACTGTCACCAACCAGCACACCCTGGAGCCTACTTCTTCCTGTCCAGCCCCCCGCAGTCACTGTCCCCCAAGGTCATGTGTGGCAAGCACCCATGAAGCCCAGCTAAGGCCATCACCAGCGGCTGATGTTGTGTTAGTGTCAATGATAAAAGCTGTGAAAGCTCTGCAGTGGTTTGAATAATTTTATCTAGCCTTGACCACTCTTTTAAGTATATATATCCAATTTTCATTCTACTTTATTATCACCTCCTATTCTCTGACTTTCTTTTCTCTCCTCTAGAAATTGCTTATCATGAAGTAAACAAACTTAAAGAAGGTTTTTTGACTAGTTGCAAAACTCCAGTGGTGAACAGTACACACAGCATTTCTGATGTAATCCCTACTTATATAAACCAGGACGTTCCTGAGAGATTTAAGCCAAAGTTGATTTTCCTCTCTCCTGTCAATGTCCTGAGTGTCCTTGGCCTACTCTGGACATACAATTTCTTAAGCATAAGTACATTTCTCAGCATTTCCTTTGGCTCTAATTCCTTACATGTGGATAGACTGGTTTTGTATATAATCACTGTTTATTTCCTTAGTACATTTTCTATCTACTGCAAGTATGCTGCCAAATGGTTTAAAAAGTTTTTACTTTGAAGCACAAGTCAATAGAAAAAGATGGGAGATACACAAAAAGTAAAAGAGACAAGCTTCTTTTAAACAAAAGCTGAATGTGGTTTAACTCAAACTGAGTTTTGGAATTATACCAAAGCCAGTATGTAAAACCATGCTGACAAAAACACAGGAAGCACTGTAAATAGCAGGTTAATGGATCAACACAGCAAAGCAATATGTGCTTAGAAAAAGCATTCTGCAATGTGCTCTCTATTGTAGTAAAGTTGCAAGATAATATATTAAAGAAGTTACATTTTCTAAATTTTGCTTGACCTTTTATTTAGTCTGAACTATTCCATCATATTTTTTCTTTATCTAAAGAATATTTGAAACAATACTTTAAAAAACTATTTCATTCTCTCCTATATGCTGACAAGAAATAAGAATGTTACCACAGTGACTTAAGTAATGTAAAGAATTAGTCACCAGTAAGAATCAACATCTTTTGGATCAGTAATAAATCAACTTATAAGCAGTGTCAGAATTATTACTCTTGAATTGGGGGAAGCCAAATACCTTCTTTTTTGTTGCTGAAAAATTATCCTCCAACTGACAATCTAAGAATATATATTAAGCATAGAAACAAATCTGTATCCAGTTCTGAAGACTTCTATACTACTGCTTGTTTTATGTTTCTGAAACATTTTGCTGTGGGTGATTTATTTCATATCCATGTGGCCAGCCATTTGTTTATTCTATTGCATACCATCTGTTTTTCAGTAGAGAGGTTTCAAGTTCTTCTCATTCCCTACCTCATGTCCCACAGAAAACAATTTATAATAGACATAGATTTAAATCATTCGGATTCATGTAGAGATGGTAACACGAGCTGCCTTTCATTTATACTTGGCAAATGCTTTAATGGGATTAGCAAATTGTGTTATTATGAGGTACTTATGGAGAGACAACACCTTTTTTTTTTTTTTTTTTTCTTTTTTTTTACAATGACAAATGATGTTAACAGTTTCATTTTGGGTGTTTAACAGCAGTACAGAAGATTTCACTAATGTTACAGGAAATTGCCCTGATAAAGTGCCACTACCAACCCTGTTGGTATCTTTTATTTCTGAGTGTCAACGTAGGTGTTTCAGGATGTAGTGGGGTCCACAATAGTGGGGAGTAAATACCAAGTTGCTTTACTTTTAAGAGGACATTATCATTTTAACCCACCCTGTCTGGTTCTTACATGTTGTGAGCATTCGCTAAGCCCTATGACCATAGTCTCACTTGTCTAGGTAACTTACAAGCAAAGGCCGTCCCCAGACTTCTCCAAAGAAAAGTGAATGCCGCAAACTCCAGCTCATCAGTACCAATTTATTCCCATGCTAGGGAGGACTTTGATGCACTCTACACAAGAGCCAACCGTTCAGAGGGACAACTTCTTGTTCAAACTATACAGATGACATTTAAAGTGTTAATTACCATTTTTACAAGGATCCTTGCTGCTTTCGTGGAAAGGAAGTATCTGATGGCTGGACCCAGCGGCGGCTGTCCACAGTTCGTGACTGACATTCGAAGGCTGAGAAGGGTCCATCTTGAGGTCTACTTGATTTTCACTAGTCCTTACCAAGTCAGAAGGAGATCGAGTTGTGGGGTAAGTGGCATCCTGATGTATAACTGATGGATTCGGTGTGTTGAAAGTGTTAAATGACATTTGTACTAAAGCTTCATTGATGAAGAATGAGTTTTCATGACACAAACTCTCAGATCGATTAAGTTCCATTACCTATGGAAAGAAACAGAGGAAAAGTACAATAATTTTTCTAACTTATACAAGTTTCATAAAGTATTTATTCCTGAGAGAATCTTAGGAATCAAGATTTCAGTAAAAGTAAGGTCAAGATTACCACTTCTTTTCTGCCCCCGCCCCATCCTCTTTTAATGAGCTAGTACCAAAAACTTCAATTTGCTATGCATGGCATGTCTTTAACAACAACAAAAAAAAAGAGTGGCGTTCTATGACATTAAAGTGTTTCCACTTTATTTTAATCAGAGAAAGCAGCATTTTTTACTTTTGCTAAATAAAAAAGTTGAAAACATATCCATATATACATGAGGAGTTAGCAATAAACATAATTTAGCCAACTTAAAAGGAAAAACAGATTGCAACAGAGATCTTGTAAGCTTATCAACTTCTACAACTTCATGCACTATCAATAAAAAAAATACATGCTCATAACACAGGAAAATAAACTCCTGGGACCAATGGAATTGTCAAGCATGGTTAGAAAAGATGCAAATAAATAACTCTTACTAGTGAAATGGATTTTGAATTTACTATATCAAATTTACAAAGAGAGAATAAGCTCGGCATAACAGAATAGTATTATACTTGCTAAATTCAGTGCCTATAGTATTTATTAATAGTTAGTTGATCTTCTAAAAGCTACTTCTACATAGAACTCTTAAGACAGATCATATAAAGACAGTCCTTCAAATACTGGGAAAGAGCAAGCTCACGGTGAGTGTGACTCCAGGACAAACCCACTTGGGCCTTTCTAGGACAACTAGATTCTATGTTTGTTCCTTAGGTAAGGGCATCTCAGGCAGAGTGCAGTGATCCCATAGGACCTGGGCCCTTACACTGTCCATTTTTTTTGAAACGGAGTTTCACTCTTGTCACCCAGGCTGGAGTGCAATGGCGCAATCTCGGCTCAATGCAACCTCCGCCTCATGGGTTCAAGCGATTCTTCTGCCTCGGCCTCCTGAGTAGCTGGGATTACAAGCGCCCCCCCACCAAGCCCAGCTAATTTTTGTATTTTTAGTAGACACCAGGTTTCACCATGTTGGCCAGGCTGGTTTCGAACTCCCAATCTCAGGTGATCTGCCCGCCTCGGCCTCCCAAAGTGCTGGGATTACAGGCGTGAGCCACCGCGCTTGGCCCACACCATCCATATTTTAAGTCAACATGGATATGTACTGTCTCTGAAAGCTTCCCGCTTCGGCTACCTACAAATTGAGAAATCCTCATGAGGTCTTACACAAAAACCAAAATGACAGATGTGTGGTTAGTGTCCTAGGAACCCCCAGGCCCAGCCCTGTCTTTGAGAGGCTGCCTCACAGCACCCTAGAAGGTCCATACCTCGGGGCCACCTGGAAGGAACACTGCGGGCAGGCTCCTCTGCCGGCCGTGCTTCCAGTGGCTCAGCAGGCTCTGCTGGGCCTGCATCCTCGCCCGCTCCCTCTCCACCAGGCGCTGGCCCTCCCTCAGCCGCTCCAGGCTGTGCTGATACTCCTGGAGCTGGAGGTCCAGCTCCCCACGGCTCCGCAGCAGCAGCTCCTCCTGCGACTGGCACTCCCGCTCCCGCTCCTGCAGCCAGCTCTCCTTGGCCGCCTGCGCCCGCTGCTGCTGGTCACACCTGCGGAGCCAGCGCCGCTGCTCCTGCTGGAGCTGGTGCTGGAGCTGATGCACGTTGGCCAGCTCCTCATGCTGCCTGTCCGCGTCGCGGGACTTCTGGTCCTGCAAAGGGCCGCCTCGGAGGACAGAGTGGCCGAGAGACAGGCCCTCCTGCTGCTGGAGAACCAGCCTGTGGATCTCAATGTGGCTGTCCTGAATGGTCAAGGCGGCCTGTCAGAGCAGACAGAGGAAAAATAATCAAACACAGGCTTCCATTGTTATTGTTTACGCTTTCCGCTGGAACTACCTCGAAACACAAAACGCAGGCCCGAACTCATTTCTCTTAATATTTCTGGTCTTTTCCTAAGTTACCTCCAAAGGCAAGATTTGTGGCATTCCACAGAGGCTTGTCTACATATGTCCTAGGGGTATGACCTATGAATTCATAGAGAAAAGAAACAAAGCCCTAAAGCAGTATCATCCTCTCCTATGGAAAGGTAATTTGGTGCTGGTTGTTGGGTGATAGTTAAGCGAGTCTCCCGAATACGAACTCGGCATGTAAATTCACAAGGCTGTGCATTCCTGTTCTACATCTCACTCTCTTGCTGAGGTCTCCCTAGTCAATCGTTCATGAGAACTTAAGAATCCACATAAACCTAGTAGTATCCTTTCTTTGAGTCCCAAACCAGAAATTACTTGAGCTACATTGCATTACAAAGACATAAAAATAAAAATCAACTATTTGGAGACTTTTGGTAAATAATGTTTTTATAACATAATGCCTGAGAATAGCAGTTAATACCATTTTTAGGAGATACATAAGTGGCTAAAGCTAGTCTCATTACTGTTACATCTTTGTATTATAGCAGGAAGGTCATGCACACAAAAACTAAGCTGAAATTTATTTGTTTAATAGATCGCTAACAGGAGGCTGAAATGATGAAGGGAAAATAGATACTCTAAAGCCCAGAGGACATTACCAACCAGATTAAAAAAACATTTTGAGTTACGGTATCTGCCTATGAAAAGTTTGGCAACATCACAGGAAATAATTACCAAGATTTGGAAGGATTCCACAAAACCAAAAAGATCTCTGTGAATGCCCTTGGAAGCTTTTAATTTTAAAAGTTCCCATTTAGAGTGCAAAGCAGTACAGAAGGGACAAATTGCAAATGGACACATACTGGGTATGTGTGTATGTTTTGACTCCATATGAGAAATCATTACTCTCCTAGGGATAAATTCACATTTTTCCTTCCTCAGAATTTTTTAAACTGTCCATATAACAGATGTTGGGAAGATGGGGATTTGACCATAAGTTCTTTGTCAGCTCAGCAGTTTCCTATACTTTTGAAAGTTAAAGAACTAAGGTATATTTTAAATTCATACTTGTCTTGGAATACGACTCAAAAATGTATTCACTGGGGCCTTTTGAAAGAAAATTCATATTTTTAAATTTGGAAATTAATCTTTAAAATTTCAGACACATGACTAGTTAGTGGCTTTTGGGAGTTGTTATAAATAAAACAATGATTATCATTCAGAATAGGTATTAATTACTATGATCTTTAAATATGAAATAATGAGCATGCAATAAACCACTTAGGACTCTGTTGATCTGGCTAAATAAAATTGTAGCCTTTACATCACCACTTAACTCTAATAAATCCTAAGGGACAGTATGGTAAGACAAACAAAAATCCAATACTTTCTAGGTCAAAACTACCACAACAACGCTCACGTAAGGGTTACAGTTATAGTAATTAAGTGCTGCTGTGAGGTACTCTTCATGTCTATCTAACATTTGGGATAAGGCCATTCTTTTCCCTTGTATAGAGGTGGAATCTGAAGATTGGATATTCATCTAAATTTAAATATTCATTTAAAGCTAAATGAATAATCTTCACACTTAAAGTTTACATTTATATTTAGGACAGAGAACAGCACTTGCTTTTCAAGTTTAGGGAAATTCCCAATTCACTCGCTTAACTTTACTTTGCTAGAATATCTGTGTCTTTTCCTTTTTGCCCTGTCTATGCCTCATTTATAACTCTATTTTCCTAATACAGGGATCAAATTTCATTCCACCTGATTCAAAATTGTTTATATAAAAACTTCAGTCACATATAAGACATTCAGCTTCAAAAAAGACGACTGTGCCATGAACAGAAATCTTTCAAAGCCCATGGCCTTGGACCAGCTCAGAAGCTCTGGTTAGGTTAGGAGAATTCACTGTAGACTTTGATATTTCCCATGTTGCTTTAACCTAATGTGTTGCAAAAATTAGGTCATTCAGGTGATCAAGCTTTTCTGGACCTTGAATCTACACAGAGCTGCACTCAGGGTTGAAAAGAAGACACATGACCTGTGAGTGTTTTCATCAGGCAACACCAGCCAGAATGCTCAATGTTTTCATCCCCCAAGTTAATGGCTGCTGCTCAAACTGTATCCCTTCTCAGCTGACATTTAAAATAAAGATTATTTGTCTTACATGATACATTGATTTCTAAGAACATCAACCCCAGAACCGCACCTCTAGCCCAAGACACTAAAAGCATTCTCACTAAATCTTGAGCAAGACAAAGAGCTTGCTATCACCACTATTATTTAACACATTTTTAAAAGTCCTAGCCTAAGCAGTAAGCCAAGAAAATGAAATTCATGTAATTATTGACAAATAGCCATAATATCATTATTTTCTAATTTTTATTTTCTACCTGGAATACTTCAAAAAATCAATGGAAAAACTATTAAAATGAAAAATAAAGTTCAATGAGTTGGCCAGTTACAATATAAGTACCCCAAATCAATACTTTTATTTATATTAGCAACAACCATTGGGGACACAAAATGAAAAAAAAAAATGTATTCATAATAGCAGTAAAGAGAACTATGAATAAACTTAGTGAAAAAAATGTATATATACACACACATCATACTATATGAAGACAATTACAAAGCTCTCCAGCAAATCATAAAATAAGAGATGACTGACCAATGTTCTTATATGAGTAAGTGATTAAGGTAAAGGTGTTGATTCTCTCCAATTTAATTCAAAAATGTAATGAAATTTTAATTTAATGGCATTGGTAAGAGATAAGAAACTTGTTTAAGAGCTCTTGTGGGGCTGGGCGCAGTGACTCAGATCTGTAATCCCAGAACTTTGGGAGGCCAAGGCAGGTAGATCACTTTGAGCCCAGGAGTTGGAGACCAGCCTGGGCAACATGGTGAAACCCTGTCTCTACTAAAAATAGAAAAACTCGCCAGGTTTGGCGGCACATGCCTATAGTCTCAGCTCCTTGGGAGGCTGAGGCGGGAGGATGGCTTCAGCCCGGGAGACGGAGGTTGCAGTGAGTTGAGATCGTGCCACTGCACTCCAGCCTGGGTAACAGAGCCAGACCCTGTCTCAAAAAACTAAATAAATAAAAAATAAGAGCTCTTGTGGAAGAATATATAAATATGCATAGAAAAATAAGATTAGCACTGTCATATACTCAAATGTAATCCAAGGCTTTAACAATTCAGATTTTGGTCCTAGAGCAAGAATAAAAGGTCATAAGAGAAAGAAGTCCTGATGGAGTCAAAATCTAAATAACTAAACACTGAATGCAGCATGCCTTTATATTTTCTGCTGAGAACTTAGGCTTCATTTTATTTTCTTTTAAATTCAACAAGATATGAAGCATGAATGAATAATAAACCAGTGAGGGAAAAATGTTTTGTCTCAGTAGTAGTCAAAGAAGTACAAATAAAATAATCAGATACCCTAATCCATCTTCAAATGGAAGAGAAAAAGAGAGAATGTTGGTTGATTTGATTATTTTGGCAAAGTCTATTGAAAACCTAAACAAAATGATTCTTCTTATTTATCCTAAGGAAACGGTCAGATGTATTCAAAGAGATGAGTACACAAGGATGTCCTCTACAGTGTTGTTAATAATACAAAAGTGTAAACAATAAGGGATTGAATAAACCCCACAGACTTGAATTTAATATATACTCATTAAAAAGTATGCTACAGAACAATAATTGATGACAGAGAAAGTTACATGTTACAGAAGAGTGCATAGGAAACAATTCTAAAATCGAGCTTTATATACCAACATGATAATTTTAATTCTCTTTGTAGAATCAGAAATAATTTTCTTTCATTTACTTGTATTCTCAAATTTTTCTACAAATTTCTCAACAATCCAAACATTGCATGCATGTATATCCTTTTGAGATATATTTTAATGAGTAAATTAAGCCATCGGACACACTGAGCCTCTTTCTTGTGCATGGTCTAAGCTAGTGGTCTCCAACCTTTCTGGCAGCAGGGACCTGTTTTGTGGAAGACAGTTTTTTTTTTTAATGGATGGGGTGCGGTGTGGTGAGAATGGTTTCAGGATGAAACTGTACCACCTCAGATCATCAGGCATTAGATTCTCATAAAGAGTGGGCAACCTACATCCCTAAATTGCATGCGCAGTTCACAATAGGGTTCACGCTCCTAGGAGAGTCTAATGCCACCACTGATCTCACAGCAGGCGGAGCTCAGGTGGTACGGCTCACTTGCCCCTGGCGCACCTCCTGCTGTGCATCCTAGACGGGTACCACTCTGCACCTAGGGGTTTGGAGACCCCAGCCTAAGGGATCATCCCACCATTTAATCCTAAATGCAAGCATGATTTTTTTTTAAATGTCTCCTTTTCCTTGAAAGACAGTAAGCCATTTGAGAGCAGGCTGTGTGGCTCATTTGCCTTTGTGTGCTCAGCCCTCAGCATACTCAGCACAGAGACGGGCACCGCGTGTTCATCCCCTCAACATTAATAAATTTATAAATGTTGAGTGGATGAACAAACAAAAGAGTAAAGCAACATATGAATTACTTAACTACTCTAAAGGCTGATGGCCACATGGAGAAGTCAAAGTTGTTTAGGTGTGAATTTAGGTTTTCATCAGAAAATGTGAAGTCATGCTATACTCACCTAAGAGTTTCATTGTAAATGTCAAGCCAGATCATATTCATCAATATTTTTTAAAGATATGAACTGTTTTATTATTTCAGAGAAGAATGGTATAAAATGTAGTCATGGTGTTGCCTCTGATTACAAAACCATGTGAGTCCAACACATTATACTTAGAAGGTTGCCATTCTTTTAAGATCATTCCCTACCTCTCACTTTTTCTCATTTTTAAAGTCTGGGAATCATCAAAGAGAATTGCATTAAGAGAAACATTCACAAGGTCAAAGATTAGAGGAGGGTAGTTACCTGAAGGCTATATAAGAGACGGGTTAAATTCTGTATGGCTTGTATAATCTGAAAAACAAAATCATAAGTGTCAAATTCTTGAAAAAACTTTCGTTCTTCACAAATAAAGGCTGGTGATACATTTAAGGTATGTGCAGCTCACCTCTGACTGTGAAGAACCTGGAAAATTTCTACATTCCACCTAAAATACATAAAAAAAACAAGAAAATGAATAACCATTCTACTTTTGAAAAGCTGCCCTGTAGTGTCCCAAAATGTATGACTTGGGTAAATCACTTTGCTGTCTCTCAACTTGATTACCTCATCTATACCGACTCAGTTTCCTCCCAGAAATAAAAGCCTATAGAATTAAACAAACACTTGACAAGAGCGTCCTTCACGCAAAGTTGATGTTTGAGATACATGGCAATTTTCACCCAATCACCCCTTAAAACAACAAGGGATGACAGTAAGAACACCCTGAAAACTCAAGTGGCAACATTTACCTTGTGCAAACCACAATGTGAATTGAGTTCTCTGTGCTCGGATTGCGGTTGTCTTTTGGGTCAGGCTGACCTTTTATATTCTAGAGGCCAGATTGGAAGTTATATCATGTCTGGCCTCAACTCCTTTCCTCAGTATTTGAGATTCATGATATCAAAATATACAGCAGTTGGGAAAAAAAAAAAAAAAAAAAAAAAACAGACTCAGACCCTGGCCATAGGGGCATGCTTAGCTGGGCTGCTCTAGATCCCACCACAGTCAGAGATCACCAGACCAGTGACTGCCTTAGTAGAAGTACTAGCAGCAGAGGCCACGAACCAGACACAGGAGACCATCTGTTCTTTAGGGACAGGGTCTATGCCTCATTCATTGTCTCTTCGACAGCACACATTAAGGGCACATGTGGATAGTGATGGTTTGCAGTCTCCAGAATTGAACACTTGTTTATTCATTTATTGTCTGCCTTCTTTCCCTAGGATGCAAATCAGTGAGTAGCGAGACTTTATCCGTGTGCTCCATATTATAAGAATGATGCCTGATGTAGCATGGACACTCAACGAGTGAATGATTCTAAGTTGAACTCGACGGCATGCCATTCAATCAATAAATATCGATCACCCACTATAAACTTCACACCTTATGCTATGGGAGACCATCGGATACCCTGTCCTCAAGGGCCTACAGTCTCCTGTATGCTGCTTGCTTTCATCTGGGCACATCTAATTTTAAGCCATAAAAAGCAGCCAGCCATGGTCATGTCCTCAGGTAATTTTGAACTTGTTAAATTCAATTAGTTTAGGCTGATGATGCCAGGATGAGTTAGCCAGACCTCTGCTTCCCCTGGACTGCCAATTAAAGATTTCACTCGTAAGCAGCACCACTGATAGGGAAAGGACAGAGGCTGAAAAAGGAGATGAAGCTTAAAGACATTAGATCTGTGCCCAACCCTGTGGGAGAGAACAGGCTCTAAGAACCCCCGCCCTAGAGGAATTGTTGGCGTTCTCGCAGCTCTTCTGGCTCTGTCTTGGCCCATCCACACTCTACTGCTTCTGTAGTAAGACCATATGGCACAGAGTTTTTATAGTCTATAAAAATTAGAACCATAGAAATGAGCTGGACTGTGCTACCTGTGGTTATGCCCAAAAGCCACTAGGTTTGACACAAGACAGGAAATTTCGCGTTTTTAATGGAGTTGTTCCGCCACCTTGTGGTGAATATTTAAAACTGCAGTTGGTGATTTATCCATTATTTCTGCATTTGAGTTAGATTTCATTTTTAAAAATTATTTCAGAAATTTGTTCTAACCTTACCTTGTAGAGGAAGCTAATGACAAAATATCAATTATACACCTTTTAAAAGTTTGGTTTCAAGTGATCCTTCCCTTTACCTGGGTTTATTAATTTATTAATTTTTCAAAATGCCTTATTAAGAGAAAAATTTTGCAGATAGCTTAATCCAAAGAAGAACCTGGACACTTAACCTCAGTTGTCTACCTGTAGCTGAACTGGAGTGAGAGAGGGAGACTTCAGGGGTAGCAGCCACCCAACTTTGAATTCAAAATTAAACTATTACTAATTCACTCTCTCTTTTCTATTAACACAGCTGGACACCACAAATTTCACACTTAAAAGTGAAGTCTTCACCGAAAAGGATGAAAAGCAGGAACATTTTAAGAAGCAATACATTAGAAAGCTTACAATCAGAAGGAGTAGAGTAAAATATTACATTCCTATGCTCATTTTGGCCTGTGAAGTTTAAAAAAGAACACTCAGTCACAGCTGTCTTTTCTCTGGATTTTAAAAGTTCTGGACTTGATTTCTCAGTCCTATGTAATATACACAAAAAGTATATAATATGTAAAATATGTTGTATATATAAGAGCAGATCTGACATTTGCCATTTTTTCACATTGACACATATTGGCACCTAGTAATGTACCTAATTCAATTTTAGAGAAAGCTAAACTCTGGAGCCCCGACAAGTCGGAAGAGGCCAACTTGCCACCTCCCAGAATCATATTTTATTCCTTCCCTATTTCTGACATCTCACTTTTAGTGGACATTAGTAGGAAGTTTTATGTATTTAATTCTTAAAGAGAGAGTTAACACCTATGTATATAGCAGTAAGTCAAAAAAAGAAGCATTTAGAATCGCTGTGCCCCAAGGAAAAATTGGTCAAATTAATTAAAAATTGACCACAAAAAAAGTAGGTGAAATGTGGGTGGTGACAGGAAATCAACTGTGCAAGGAGAGGAGGGTCAAGGAAGGTGAAAGAAGCAAGAATATTCCAAAGGAAAAGGTGTTTCAATTACTTTGGCGCCATCTGGTTGCAAAAGGGCCCCCGGGTGCCAGAGCTGCCAGACAGAGTGCGTGAGAAGCAAAGGTTTGCAGGGCAGAAAGACCAGGAGTCAGAGAGCACAGACACACATACACACAGGAGAGTTTTTAATCTTTTTAATAACTTTTCAATCGTCGCTTTGTTTACGCCTACATGACACAGGAAGTGCAAGGACATTTGAAGAAGAAATGAGTTAGAAAGTTTAAATATGAATATTTAAATCAATCGAGAACAATTCAGAAAAGCACCTTGGTCCCACTCACTGCCGTGACAGACCAGAACCTGAGGCTATTTTATTACACACAGTAACCGCCGCCGTTTACTAACAAATCAGTTCACAATACCTTCTCCCCTGCATCAGAGACGGCCAAGTCGGTTACCACACCCTGGATCCCGGGATCCACATCCGAACAGCCTCTTTCTTCTCTCCCTCCTGTGACTAATGCTGGAAGCACGCCATCGAGACAGAAACAAAAAGGACAGCGTCAAACATCAGCCAGCCGATCGGGTTCTCCTGTACACGGCCGACACATATTTCAAAATAAGAAACATCACAAAATACTACGTATTGAGTATTCTTAGACGAGGTGCTTGGATGAGCGCAGAGCAATGCACGTGGTCCCTGCCCGCATGGGGCTTACAGGCTAACAGACAGCAACTGACGAACAGCACAATGTATCACCATCTTTGCGCTTTTCTTTCTTGTGCTGAAGTGTTCGTGTGTTGTTTGTGGTACAGAGGTTAGACTCTACATCTCACTCTCACTTAATAGGAAAAAGCCTCCTGGGAAGGGTGAAATTTAAAACAGGTGCTGTAGAACAAAGCAAGGTCTCTTGGCAGACCCAAGTCTGTAAAAAGTCTCCCTTGTGGCCAGTGCAAGAGCAGCAGACGATTAACAAGGGTTAGGAGGAAGGAGGAGTCCCAAGGAGGAGGGAAGCGTCTTTCTAGGAAGGCGGAGACGGCTCATACTTCACAGTCTCATAGTCATACAAACCAAGAACCTGTCCCTATCTCTGAATAACTTATTTTTGAACAATTTTTAAATGTGTTGTTTTTCTCACATTTCTTATTTATGCTTTAAATTTACAAATACTATGTATTTAACCTATGAAAACACAGAAACTAGTCCCGAAATATTTTTAAATACCAAATACAGATTTCACTTCATCCATTAAATCTCGGTTGGCAGGATTTTATTTATTTCTTTACCCATGTGAACTCAGTTAAAACTTAAACTGTGCCCACCTTGCACTGATTAAAACTAGAATTTTCAAAGCCCAAAACACAGTGTTTTATTAGAACCATGTCCAATCTTGACCCTGACAAAATCGATATTCACTTTGTGACACTGTTTGTGTAATTTTTTATTGTGTCATCTGGGAACTTTATTTCCAATACAGGAAATGTTTTTCTTTAAATTAATAAAAATACTTATGTCTTTGGAAAATGAGAGTCCTCTAGGATTTCAAAGGCCTCTTCTAATACAAAGACATTTTTGTCTAAATAGAAATGGCTTCAGATGAGATCAGCTGAAAACAAGTCCATTTTGTTCAAGCTGATCAGCACTTACTCACTTAGTGAGGGGACATTTCATAGGTTTCTCTGTCATTTGAAAAATGGTTCTACTATTGGGTGCTATTCCTAACTCTTAAAGAGTGGCCAAAGGCATCACTAAAGAATTCACCATTCTGTTTCTCATTCCCTCATAGAAATTAGGAAAATCAAATGGGAAAGAAGCTGATGACAAGGCAGAAGAATAAAACACAGATCAGGTCCCTGTCCCTGTATCCAGTTTCAGGGGGGCTAGAAGGTCTCCAGTGGACAGAACTTTCCTAGAAGTAGAAGATATTCATCATGTATACCGAAGACTGAAAATAGAGCGGTCTGCTTGGCTTATAACCTCAGGCTGACATAAGCCTGATGCAGAAGAGCCCAGTCCTCCAAGTCACTTGCAGAACCGACCCATTCGGTCACAGTTGTAGACCTTCATTTAGGAATAGCCTTGCGCCTTGAACAACTTTATAAAGAGAATCAAACTCTCATAGCACCATGTTCCAGTCTGACCCGGAACTGAAGAGGCCTTGGGGTACAGGACCCCACTAGCCTGCTTCGGTACTTCCTCTGCCTGAATCCCGATATCAGACCCCTCTAAAGAGCCTCTCAGTGGTTCTGGCAAATGCCACGTGTGTCCCTTTTGAAACTCTCCCCGGTCAGGAGAGATGTGGATACAGACAAGGAGACCTTCACTGCCTGGCCTGACGGGAGGGAAGGCTCGGCGCGGGCTCGGGCAGCTGCGGAGCGGAGCCTCTCCAGCTGTCCCTGGGGCGAGGCTGAGAGCAGCAGATCCCTGCATGTATTTTTAGACAGAGCCTCCTCAATGGTATAATGAGGTTCTTCTTTTAAAAGGAAATCACCCAGGGCAGTACAACTCCCCTGATGAATCTGGGCTGTGTCAAAATGAAAAACATATGTGCGCATTCTGAAAATAGAAACCCAGGATTAGATAAAGCAGAACTTGACAGAGGAAGATAATTAGTGGTGCTGGTATTTAAAAAAGGAAAAAAGAAGTATAGAATTAAAAAGCTATACTGCATCTATATATCTTAATCAAGGGATGTTGTTAAAGAAGTTCTGAGTTCAATTTAACCTTCCAATCTCTAACTATTGAAGACATTTTATCCATTTTATCTTACGCACATAAGACCTTGTGGAAGTAAGGTCGTTACCACCTGCACAGGATGAAAAGTATACTCTTTATGCTTTTATCTTAGAAACCTTTCTGGAACTAAGTAGCCTACAACTATACATGTAACAGGATAGCTAGGTTCTGGGAAATCACCTAAACCAACTCTCTACGTTCTATTTTTTTATATTTAAAATGTATTGAAACAGTGTTTTAATAAATGAATTCTGACATGAACTAAAGTGTAGGATGGCACAGAACAAGAATTTTCTGGCACTTCCGCTTTAACCATACCACTAAACTTGGTGTGTGAGAGACAGAGAGAGAGAGAGAGAAAGGAGGGAGGCGGAGGGAGCCGTGTGTATATTTCTGGTTTTCTGAGTTATTTTCTCAGTTGATGCACATGAGATTAGGTTTAAGTGCTTGTTCTGTAATCAACTGCAGGGACTCCCTTTTTAAAAAACCAGAAAAGTTAAAAAGTGCTTTCAAAACTGTATTCAATAAGTCTTATCAAAAATGAGGCAGAGTAGGTGTTGGGGAAGGTCCAACATTTGGCTGGCAAACAGAGCAGTATAACCCACCAACTCCTCTTCAGATCCTCATACTTGAAACGCCAGTGTCATTATTATATGCATATGATATTCATTTAGGCTAGCATATTTATTCTCAGTGTTTTTCTAATTTAAAAAAATATATCAAGTCCCCTTCAACCAGAGACAGTCATTGCCTTTACTTTATGTGACCACTGTAAGCTCCAGGGGCTGCGCTCGGGCTCATTGCCAAGGCCTGCATTTTCACTTACAGGCAGTCGGCGATCCTGGTACATCATGAGAACTGAGTGTGTCCACCAAGACAGAGTCTCCACGGCTGTCCTCACGTGATTGACTCACGTCGCCCATCTGTGAGGCCTTCACTGCAACTTGTAGGCTCTCAGCTAAGATAGAGAAAAACAAAAATAAATCTAAAAAAACAAAGATAGGCATATATTTAATCTAGACCAGGAGTTGGCAAATTGCATTTGGCCTGTCCCTGTTTTTATATGACCCAGGGGCTAAGAATGATTTTTACATTTTTAAAGGTTGTCAAAACACGGGCATGTGCCTGCGCGCGCACTCACACACACACATGCACACACACCACTGCATCCCAGAGACTGTGACTTACAAAACCCAAAATACTTCATATCTGGCCCTTTATAGGAAAAGTTTGCAGACCTTTAATCTAGACCAATACTTTTAGCATCATTTTACAACAGAGAATTAACTCAATAAAAAACTATAAACCCATTATATAAAAATATCTCAAATGCAACTTTCAGTAAATTGGTAGGCCTAAAAACTTCCTGTCATTCAGTTAGTATCAACATACCAGGCATTAAAATTTTAAAACCTGTTACTCAGAAATATTAGCTATTCCTCAAAAGAGTATTTTCCCTACACTTGTCTTTAGAAATACAGATTCCCAGTCTTTGACTCTAGACTTACTGGATTTGATTCTCTGGAGGAGAAAACAGGATTTGTATTTTAAACAAGCACCTGTTCTAGGGGCTATTGGGCATTTGACAACTAAGAGGGTAGTTTACAGATTGGAGGAGGAAAGAGACATACATGACTCACTAGGCTATGCAGAAGCAAGTGTTCAGCACTCATCTCCATCAGCTTTATTAGAGCATCATAAATGCTACTGCAGCATGGAGGAGGAAGAGCATTCTATTAGCTAGCAGGATTCGGAATATGTTTTTACAGGAGGTGAAAACTGAGCAGGACTTGGAAGGATGGATGGGTTTCAAGAGGCAGAGACAGAAGAAAAGAAAAGAAGGAGGAAAAGCTGTCCAGCAGAGTGAAGTCTCAAGGAGACCATTCAAGGTGCACTACGGAACTGGTTTTTTGTCAGAAGATAACTCCCTCACTCTGATAAGAACTCCTGCTCAATCTTTTGGCTGCAGCTGGTGCTGGATGCTCAGTGACCGAGGGTGGATTATCCAACTGCAGCTAAGGCAGCACCTCCATTGCTCTGGGTTCTAAGCAGCTGGGTCTGCCGCTGCCCTGGCACCTCTGTCACAGTGTGCCAGAGGAATGGAAGCAGATGGGCGTACAACCCAGCATTAGTGAAAGTTTTGGTGGGGGAGAAAGTTAAAGCCACTGGCTGATACTGAGAGTGGGCGATCTATTTGATCAAGGCTTTATCAAAGATAATGAGGGAGGTCACTGCTTCTTGTCAACCCACTTGGAAGTTTCTTTCTGGCTTTATTTCTAAAATATATCTTGACTCGGCCTCTTCTCTCTGCTCCCATTGTCAATGGCACTGGTCTAGACCAAGGCTCATCTCAACTTCTGTTATCACTTCCTAATAGGTCTCCAGGCAGATTTGTCTCCTTCTAGTCTCTTGTCCATTCAGCAGCCAGTGAGTTAAGACATAAACAAGATCACGCCACACCCATGATTCAAAGCTTCCAATGCTTTCCATCATGTTTGGAATAACATCCTCTTTTAAAATTATTTAAACATGGCCTACAATGATCCGATCCCAGCCTGCCTGGCCCACATCACCTCATTTAATGGTGATCCATGCTGACATCTGCCACCCTGGCGTCCTTTCTTTCCTTAAACACGTGAAGCTCACTGCCGCCTCAGGGGCTTTGCACTTCCTTCTCTCTGCCCAAAATGATCCTCCCCAAGCTCTTGAGACAGCTGGCTTCTCATTTCTCAATCCCCATCTCAAAAAGAGGTCTTTAGGCTAATCTCTCTGAAGCAACACCTTCACCTTATCACAATCCCATTATGTTTGGGATAGATAACTATCCGAAGTTCTCTTTTTTCCTTAAGTATTGTCTGTCTTTCATCACTAAAAGTTTTACAAAAGCATCACTGCCTCCCAAGCACCAGCAACAGTACAAGGTAGATGCTCAATGGATATCTGAGAAACAGATGGATGAGGGGTTCTATCAGTGAACCCTACTTCAGACCTCTATGCCCTTCTCAAGACCTCAGTTTCCTCAACTGGGAAATAAAGATGGCTGATTCTAAGATTTCTAAATTCTCTTCCAGAGCTAATATTCTGAGATTCTAAACCAGAGGCTGGCAAACATTTTCTGCAAAGAGCCAGTTAATAGTTTAGGTTTTGTGGACTAAACAGTCTGTCAAAACTGCTCATCTCTGCCACTGTAGGAAAAAGTAGCCACAAGCGACACATAAACAAGCAGATGTGGCTGAGTTCTGGTAAAACTAAACTTACAAAAGCAGGTGGTGGGACGTGTGTAGTCCGTGGTCTGTAATTTACCAGCCCTTCTTCTGTACAACAGCATTTCCTGCCAGCCTCTCAGGAGGTAGCTGGTTTATCTCCGAAGCCCTTTGTCCCACTGTCACTTCCAGACCATTATCTCCACCTCTTCTTCAACTCCTTTCTGCTTTGAAGCTCCTGCCCTCCGGTCATACTGCTCACTACCTTTCCTTGTTGATTTTCCTCTATAGACCTTCAGCCACTCGCCTGCCTTCTCTGAATGAGTCAGCACACGGCACAAGTTCTCCGCATCCCACCAATGCTAATCCTGTCAAAATTCTCAATATTTTCAATTCTATAAACTTAGTCCTTCCATCACCCTGGCCTCTCATCCTCTGGACTTTCTCATCTCCAGTGATCGTGCCCTTCACCCGACCTCGACCACCATCTCCCATTGTTATTACCAACATCTGCACTTCGCCCCCTTAAGTCTATTCGCCACACAGCAGTCAGGAGGTACCTTTCAAACCACAGGTCAAGTCCCTGCTCCACTCAAAATTCTCTAATGCTTCCCATCCCACTCAGGATGAAACTCCAAGTCCTTCTCTCCTGCCATGCAACCTGAGACCTAGTGAACCCTGGGCTCATAGAACCCTGGACTCATCCCCTGCACTGCTCACCCCACCCTCCCTTCCCTCTGCCTGTGCTGTCCCCCTGCCTGCTCCTCAGGCGAGCCTGGCACTTCCCTGCACCAGGACCTTTGTGCCGGCCATTCCCTATACCTGGAAGACTCTCCCTCAAGATATCACTCGGCTTTCTTCCTTCATATCCACTTACACATCATTATATCAAAGAGGCCTTCCCTGACCCCCCATCTAAAACAGAGCCATCCCAACTCCATCACCCTCTCTCCCCCTTATACTGCTTATTTTTCTTCATAGCACTTGATACAATCTGACATATTTATTTCTTTATATTTGGTGTTTCTAGAAATACAAGTTCTAGCTGAGTAAGGACCTTGTCTTGTTCTGCTGTATCCTCAGCACCAAGACCACAGTGCAAGGCACATAGTAGGTGTTCAATAAACATTTTCTGAACGTGTCAACCCAAACCCTTCTCAAAGAGACTTACCTTCTTTCAGTGCTGCTGCCAGTAATGAGGCTGCCTGGGGAGGCTCGCCTGGGTCAGGTTTAATAAGGAGGTGGGGCTCTAGATGGACGTCCTCAAATCCACTCAGTTCTCCAAGTTCAGCATAGATATGCAGCTTCTCCTCCAAATACGCACAAATTTGTTGGTCTTGGTTAGTGAGCATTTCTATGAAATAGTATTTACCAGAGAAGATTATCACTAACATGAATACTACCACTAATGTGAAAGTCCACGAAAAAGATGTAGCTAATTAGCAAGCAGTATGACCTCCAAGAGAAAGCCCAGGCTGATGAGTAGGGTAGATGCAGGTATCAGTCCTGACCATGCTGCTTAGTGACTCTGGCCTCCAGCAAGTGACTTAACAACTTTCTCAGCTTCCATTGTCTTTTCTGTAAATAAGGTTCCTCTCTCAGTCCCTTAATTCCAGAAAATTTGCAAAGCTATTCTTTGTTTATTCAGGCTGGTTTCTATTAAGACTAAACATTAAGCTTGGGAATGAAAATTGAGGTAGTCCCGTTCATGATGAGTGAACAATACAAATGCCTGGAACGGCACAGGCTTCAGCCAGTTTTGGTCAAAACCAAACATACTGGTTTAAGTTTTTGTTTCTAAACATCCAATTTCTTTGCCCATCTTTGCATGCATCATTGTCCTCAGATTTCAACATATTGCAGAATTCTTAAAGCTCAAAGGGACCTTAACCAGCATTGAATCCAGGAATTCTCAGTCTCCTCTGTGCTTCAAAGTCACCTTGGGAGAGCTGAAAACCCCAAAGTCTACATCCCACCGGCCACAGATTCGGATTCAATTGGTGGAGGGTGAGGCCCAGGTATTCGTATTTTTAAAGACCTCTCAACTGATTCCAATGTCAAACCAGAGTTGAAAATCACTGAGCTAGTCTAATCTCCTTCTTTCACAAACTTGGAAACTGGGGACAAGATCTGTTGGGTTCCTTGTCCAAAATCATTGACATGACAGTGTTGAGACCTAAAATTAAACCATGAGACAAGTAACTCCAACATTCCTCTGTACCACACTGCCCACAGCTATTGTTTCATGTGCATTTTTTACATCCATTTTAATCACTAAGGTGGAAGTGAAGAGAATGTCATCTTATTTGAGCATTTCTAGTGTAAGTTTTTGGTTTTCAGTGTTTCTTGGGAGGGTGGTCCAGATGGGCCTCAGGTGCACAGGATGAATCATGTAGTTATAACCTCCTGTTCATGACACTCAGGCTTTCCCAACACCCAGGAGAACACCACGATCAGGGAGCCAGAAGTGCCTGCACTGTACCTTGACATTGCTGAATTTTGGCCACTCTGGCTTCAGCTTTCCTCTTGTCTTCGTCAGATTCACTTGTCCTTCCCCCTTTTTCTTCAGGACAACTTTAAAAGACAATAGTCAGGAGACACAACTGAAACCAAACGCAAGTATCTGTAGATTCATTGGAAAAACTTGGGAACTTGGCAATGGATTTATTCATAAAGGGAGAAAATTTCAGCATAAAGGGAATGCATCATGCCCCCTGGCCAGAGACTTGTTTTCTTGAGAATACAAAAAATCTTGCATAACATTACATGACTCTCAAAATCAGCGGTGTGGGATGACTCAAATATTCCAGTGAACACAAACACACTCACCACACACATCCATAATGGGAATAAAGTATAAGAATTTTAGGGAATAGAAGTGGGGTGCCAGATCAGATGAGGTGCAGTGGAGGTACAGAAATTGTATATAACTTCAGGATCTAACTAATTAAATTACTGTTGAGAATGATCTCCTCCACCCTTGTGCTCCCAATTATAAAAACTGTCCTTGCACAAGTAATGAGGAATAAATTGACTTAGAATACTTAGATCCACCAATTCAGAAACATTTATTGAATGATTTCTCAGCACTAGGCACACAGAGAAACATAAGACATTGACCCCTGCCCTCGAGGAGCTTCCAATCTAATTAAAGAAACACACACATATGTACATAAAAAAGATAATAGCTACAAGGCAGTATATAAGAAGCATTGAGTAAATGCTTTAGTGAGCAGGTGTTAAAGAATTTCAGGCAAGAAAGAGATCACCAGGACTGAAGAGGTCCTCATGGAGGAGGGGAGGCCCGAGCTGCATCAACGCCTGGCAGGGCACACACAGGCAGAGGGAGGTGCGGGCATTACATGCAGGGAGGCGTGGAGGAGAAAGCTGCAGATGGGGGGCTATCGCAGGCAGGTGCAGGGGGCAGGGAGCAGACCATTCTGGCAGAGGCAAAGTTTTCATGCAGGAAGACATGGTTAGAATATTTTCCCCAGTTGAACAACTCTGTTCCATAGATTATGGACAGAAGGAAATGTTACCTTTCTACAGCCTGCTGGATCCGTCTCATCCAGTTATTGCGTTCCTCCTTGGAATTGGTATGAATTTCATACATCTCAGGACCAGCAGACGAAGCACTGATCAGAAACATTCCTCTCTCCTCATTAGCAACTTCTCTAGCAATAAGCTTTTGAAGGGAAATAACCGATGGCTTCTGATCCTACATAAAATAGGAAGGTGCGCAGATGAAACAGCATCCTAGCTAAAGTAAGGCTCTCGTAAAACATGAGCTAAAGGAAGCAACGGTAGTAGGTAAACCTTTCTCCACTTCCAATCTTTTCAAAAGAGCTGTAGACGTTGATACAATCTCCCATGGAGACGGTATGGAAAAGAGAGGATGGAAAAAGAGGAATTACGGGAATGCTCATCCTTAAGACCTGGTGATTTAGGCTGGGCACAGCTCCCTCCTATAATACCAGCACTTTGGGAGGCTGAGGCAGGTGAATCACCTGAGGTCAGCAGTTCAAGACCAGCCTGACCAATGTGGTGAAACCCCATCTATACTAAAAATACAAAAATTAGCTGGATGTGGTGGTGTGCGCCGGTAGTCCCAGCTGCTTGGGAGGCTGAGGCACGAGAATTGCTTGAACCTTGGAGGTGCAGGTTGCAGTGAGTGCACTCCAGCCTGGGCAATAGAGCAAGACTCTGTCTCAAAAAAAAAAAAAAAAAAAGGAATTGGTTGTTTAAAAATTGAACTGTTTAAAATACAGAACAATCAGAGAAGAAAAATATCAAAATGCCATAGTCAAGGCAGGAGTTTTTCTAAGACAGCGTGAGATAGGAAACTCATGTGTCAAATGTCACAGAGATTGAGAAGGATGGAGGCCCTAAAAAGTCCATTTGACTTGCAATATTGTTTCAATGAGGTAACTGAAAAGAAGCCCAGAAACTCAGAAGCCCAGCCCGTGGACTATAAAAGATACTAATAGGTGGTAAGACCTTCGACTCCCCAGGCATAACCAATCCTTTTTGCTACTGTCATGTGGGCCACAGCAACAAAATGCCTACAAGTTCTTGCCTCTTCTCACCTAGCAGATGAGCCCTTGGTGGGCAGGAATGGGTCTCATTCATCTTCATGCACCTAGCACATAGCCTTGCATAGAGTAGGCACTCAATAAATGTTGGTAGGACTAGTTTCACATAAGTCCACCAGAGGGTAATAGGAAGAAAGTCTAAAATTTGGCATGTACGCCATGATTAAACCACCTCTTCTATCAGCATCTACTGTGATCCTCCAATGTTCCTTTCTAAACACTGGGGATTGAAAGAGGAACAGCACACTGATGATGCCTGGTAGGTAGATGTAGTTGAAAGAATGGTGAAAAGAATGACATCAGGATGAACAGTTTGGGGGATAACATGAAGAATTCTTCTTTGGTCTGTGGCTTCCACCACTGTTTACAGAGCTGGTTACAGTGTGTGGTTTTGCTTCACCATCATGGACTAAGCGACACCTTTATCCAGAACAAGCCACAGTCCCCTCACTGCTGACTCCTTAGTGCTGGCTTGTCAGCTTTCCCAGCATCATACAACTTGGCCACATCTGATGCGGTGTGCCATGGTGACCCAGAGTACCTCCTCACCCCATGCTTCTCAGAGTAGCATGAGAGAAAAAAATATGATGAGACAAGACCACTGGTCTATGAGGCCCTGTGCTCAGCCTCTGAAAATGGAAGCAAAAGCAGCCCCGTGGCAGAGTTGTTGGAATACTGCCCTCTCTAATTAGGGAGATCCTTGGAGCATTGGTAATCTGGCTTATTCTATTATGGACCTACTCCCAAGACCTTATCTGTTTCCCTGATTCCATGTGCAGTTTTAGCTTCCTCAGCTGACAAAGTAAACAGCCTCTGTATATAAAAAGGCAGAGTAGGTTTACTTGCTTAAGACATGAGCAAGAGTGAAATTATTTGAACTAGTTGGTTAGTGTTGCAGGGGAGGGGAGGTGGCAGGGTAAGATCTTTTCAAAGTGAAGAACAGGTAAGTGCAAGGAAAGTAACATTCATTCGATCACCATCAGACCAGGGGGCATAGGAACCTGTCCATCGGTATTCATACTAACCACGCACAAACACTGGAGATGAGCAAAAATTCAATTAACTCTCCAGGAATGGAAGTAGCATGTCTGCCTTGGAGGTAGATGTCAAACACTAGTGATGCAAAGGCCTAACCCAGCTTGCAGAGATGTTTTATTTGTGCCACGGCATTTAACAAACAAAGTTTAAAAATAAGTTCTCGGTATTTAAATACTAGGGGATATCACTTTTTAAAACCTTTAGATTTCTGGGTTCTTGGGGAAAGCAGAAGATTAGCAATCCTGGGCCCATATTCCCATTTTAAAACACTGGCTATAGCCCAATAATCCCTGCCATCTTTGAGACAGGGCACAGACTCACTTTTCACTACAGTCCCTACAACTTTCTATTGTCTCCTCGCTTCTGACCCTGTCATGTTCACTCAATCACACTTCTGCCCAATCCCTACAGGCATTAGGAGTTGAAGACCTCTAATGTAGGAGAAGAGGAAAGGAACTGCTACGCTTAGCTGTATTGTTACACCGTATCCATTCTGTGCTGATTCTACTATTCAGGGATTCCATTGCGATAAAGACATTTTATTTATTTTATTTTATTTTTATCTTTTGAGATGGAGTCTCACTCTGTCGCCCAGGCTGGAGTGCAGTGGCGCGATCTCGGCTCACTGCAAGCTCCGCCTCCTGGGTTCACGCCATTCTCCTGCCTCAGCCTCCCGAGTAGCTGGGACTACAGGCGCCTGCCACCAAGCCTGGCTAATTTTTTGTATTTTTAGTAGAACGGGGTTTCACTGTGTTAGCCAGGATGGTCTCGATCTCCTGACCTTGTGATCCACCCACCTCGGCCTCCCAAAGTGCTGGGATTACAGGTGTGAGCCACCGCACCCGGCCATGATACAGAGATTTTGAGACTGCTTCCTATTTGGAACTTCAGCTTGCAAGTCCACATGTTCACTATGTCTTGGTTGTTTGCTCCTTTTGAATTTGCCTTCTTTGATGTTCAAGAGATTCCTCCTAGACTCAGTATTCTAAGACTTAGTGAACACATCTACTTTTTCTTACACATTTTGTAGGTTTGGGCTTTGCCCCAATTTCCAGCTGAGTCCTTTATAAAAACAAAAACAAAGCAAAACTTTCTTGTAGGGACCCACTATTCCATCCTCTTGTTACTTTCAGCTGTTAATCTTCTGGCTATTTCCAAATTAATCACGTCTTCTGTAACATACAGCAAGACAAGCACCTGAGGAAGAAGTTTTTTCTAAAGGGCACAAGGAGTGGAGAATCTCACCTGTACTAGCATGAGGGAAACTTTCTAAAATTCTAGGATGAGAACTAGGAAATCCAGATATCTGTATACCGCTAGCCAAATGCTTCAATTCCCTACAATTTAAACTATAAGATATTGTGACACATGGGCTGTTGTCAGATAGATGTAACTCAGGAGTGTATGAACAGTAGGGTGCACCTGACTCTTCAAGGATAAAATGATGCTTTCTCTTTTGCCCTCTGATACCACCAAGGGCTTAGCTGTCATTTATGAATGCAGCTACCTGTCAGGTTAACATCTTTAAAAAACAGTATCAGTAACATTTTACTGTTGTCCATAGCCAAACACATTCCACCAAGAAGAGCTAGGTTGTAACTGTCTTCATTCTCCCATTTGGTGGATTGCATTCCTAATACCCCACTTAATGGTAAATGTGGTCTAAGGGTAGCACAGATAATGCCTCAGGAGGTCATATGAGACAAGAGGGAAAGAATCACATTGCAAGTCACGCTCTAAGTTGAGCATTACAGGATCTGAATCCATATGCTACCTTGTCCTAAAAAACAATGTAGTTGTCTTTATGTTATCTACTTCATGATCAATCAGCAGGACATCTGTCCGGTAATACCATCCAAGAAGCAGAATTTGCTTTTCTTTTAGGTCTTTGGTTTTAAAGAAGCATTGGTTTCTATAAAGATGTGAATCTGTTTCCTCTTCCTACATGGCCCTCACCATCCCACAGGTTAAACAAAATGGTACCCTCCTTCCCACTTATTTTCTCATGTTCTTTCAGAGAATCTCTGAGCATCTCAGATAACAGCCTAGAGAAGCCACTGGACAAACCAATAGGTTTTCATGAAATTTGTAATACAGTTCAAATCGATTGGGAACGTAGAGACTTCTTTAAGCCTTCTTATTATCCTCTAGTGTAGCTCTGTGAAAATGTCTTTGACCTTTATACAACTCAACATCATTGTGTTGATGAAAGGGAATGTGCCAAACAGGATGAAGAAGCCTCTCAAGTCAGCCTGCCTAGTACACAGCGGCAGATGAGGCACGGCTCCCGCCTCTTTCCCAGAATCTCATCCCTGGATAGACATGCTTCTTTGTTTTCTCTGAACGAGGTAACAGAAGCCACATTAAGCTTTGCATTTGCCAAAATTGATTGGAATTAATGGTATCTGCTAATGGTACCCAAATGTCCTAACATTCAGTGGATGATAAGCACTAGCGTTTTAGGGAGCCACCATTACACTGCCCATATTGCTATTATGTGTCTTGGATTCTTTCCTCCAACGGGGTCTGATGCTCCATGATGCTAACAAGGAATTAACTGGCAATATCGTCCTTCTCTAAGTCATTTGGACCAATCAGATGCCATGTAGTAAATGTCATAAAATACTGGTTTTATTGCTAGTGTAACTCGACTATACAAAATGTCTTAAATTCTCATTTTATGGCTAGTCTAAGTCTATGTGCTAGAAATTAGATTACTCTAACACACTACAAAAATAGTTTCATACACTGTCTTTAGAAGCTACTATAGTAAAAAGAAGAAAGAATCTTCTCTAAACATTTAAGCATCAGGATGGTATCCCTTGTCTGGCGGAAGGCACATGATGGCAGTCACAGGGTTAGTAAGTGGGAAAGCAGGGCCAATGGGCATGGAGAAAGCCCAGTGCTGGAAGAGATCAGCTGTGCCCAGCATTCACATTTTAGTTGCTGGATCTAAGGGAAGGGGTTTTGGGGCCGAAGGGGCAGGGAAGAGAGGAGTCTGGAGGAAAGACCAAGATAACTAGATGGTATGGGGACATTTGGGAGGCTCAGAGCAGTGCCTGTTCACTAACCACTACTGAAGGACTGCAATATTCTCACAGTTGGTTACGCTGCCGAAACAGCTAAGTACCAGCCCTGGTTGTCATGAAGCAACACTTACCATGCTAATTTAACCTAATGAGATGCTTGTCTCTAAACACTGCAATCACAAATAATAATGGAAACGTAACATAAGCATATACTTCCCTGTGACTATTTTATTTCACTAAGAATTTTAGGCATTTTTCAAGAAAATGTGCGATTAAACCTATTTTTTAAATGCATCACATGGTCATATACTTACAACGGCTGCAAAGATGTATTTCTGGTCTTTTTCTTGTAAAAAGAGCAGCACATCAGTTAGAAGTAGAGCTAGGATATCTTCAAAGAAAAAACATTACTAGTATTAATGAAGCAAACCACAGTTCAAATAAACTTAATAAAAATAAAAAGACTAACATTTAGTCTAAGTATTAAACTTTTATAAAAAAACACCTGTGTTATGATAGCCAAAGATATATGCTATTAACAATTTAATAGAAAGCTGTCTTTAAGTGTGCATGTTTGTGTGTAGCTGTAGGTATAGGTAAATCTCCAGCAAAGTTTAATGTAGTCACTTTCAAAACAGAAGAAAAATACCCATAAAAAAGGAAGTTTTAATAAAATGGAGCAAACTCTTACCTTTGGCAGGAAAAGTGCTGAATTAAAAATGTAAAAGGGCAGCTTCTACCTCAAATTATATATGCCTGCTATTTTGTTTCATCTAGATCTAAGCAAGATTTAGGATTCCGTACTTCCCTTACAAATTGTTCACAAGAAGTCATCTTCATTGCATCCACTGAATAGTCTAACACAAAGTTACCAAACTGATTCTACTAAACAGATAAAGAGCAAATGACTTCGAGCAATAGAATCTACAGGTTGTGGTTAATATTTTTTTCAATACAACATTGCTAGTTGTTGATCAACAAATCCCATTTCAGATATTAGTTGCAACCTCCATCAAAACTTGATCATCCTCCGATGGGTAATAATTTTTGACTAGCTAGAATTTAACAACCTCTTCTTCTCACTGCCTACCTATGGATGTTATTAAGACGAACTGTTAGAAACAGTGGTTCTTAGGCCTGGCTGCATAGTAGACTCACTTGGGGAGCCTTTAAACATCCCATGGGTTTTGGTTTCATCCTCACAGCGATAAAATCAGAATCTCTGGGAGGAGACATGAGCATTCGTAATGTTTTTAAGCTCCAGAGGTGATTCTAGTGTGTGGCCACGGTGAGAAAGCCTGGGTTAGGCAGTGTGACAGCTAATAATGAGTCCTTAAGAAATGGAATTATCCGCTTTAGACTCCTGAACAGAGTCAAGTTCGTGCCAGTTAGCAAACAGTAGCACTGAGGAAGAGCTTAAACCAGTGTCAGCAGGTGTGTGGATGTATTCTATTAGTCAGTAACAAAGATGACATTCAGAGTTCTTTTTATTTCTCCCCTCCATGGTCTGACAGCCCTAGGCTGTGTTGACACACAACAGACCCTAGGTGTGTAGGTGTACTGCCTTGCTTTCAACACACCACAGTTACCAGAATAATTTTTCTGTGCCAACAATTAGCAGAACTCTCAGTTCCTTTGATTTCAGACATCACAAACTTGCAAATTCATAAAATACGTATAAAGGTTTTAGCTTGGGCAACAAACTCCCACCAAAGATTTGTATCATTGGCCAGATTTGCCTACTGAAATTCACAAATCAATCTTTCAACTGACCTGGGGTTTGTGCATGTGTACCTGCAATTCTGAACTGTTTTTCTTTTGAAAATCTGTCCTCTGTTAAATGAATAATGTATATGAAGGGAGAAATTGGTATGGTCGAGCCACAGTACCTTTGAAACGACCTGTAGCAGTTTTCCAGTAAACAAGGCCATCATATAACAGAGTCCTTTCTTCACTCATCAGTGCCTGCTTCCTAAACACATGTCCATTTTTGAGCTTCGTGTATGTTTTGTTTTCAATCTTATTTAGGATCTCAAGCCATTTTTGGTTTTTCTCATATTCATTGACTTTTAAATCCACTGTTGCGATCATGTCTTTAATTAAGCAAAGAGCTTTGCATAAGTCCTTATGTTCTTCGGTTCTTTCTGTGTGGGGAAAAAGAAACAAAAAAATATTATATAAATAAACCAGAGTACTAAGGAAGACAATTTTTTCTTTAGTTTAAAAATATAGTTAAATACATTATCTAAACAATAAAAACCCCATAAGAAAAATGTTGGATGAAACTTAAATCCCTAGCCTGAGCAACATGGCAAAACCCTGTCTCTACCAAAAAAGATACAAAAATTAGCCGGGCATGGTGGTGTGAGCCTTTTGTCCAGCTACTCAAGAGGCTGAGGTGGGAGGATAGTTTGAGCCTGGGAGGTAGAGGTTGCAGGGAGCCAAGATTGTACCACTGCATTCCAGCCTACGAGACAGAGCAAGACTCTGTCTCAAAAATAATAATAATAATAATAATAATTAAATCCTATAATATCACTCTGTACCTTCCCCCCACCAAAAAGATGTTAAAATATTTTATTATGAAAGGTTTGCATTATTGAATGTGCTTCAGCTGACAGTAAGATGTCTGAATTCTAGGGATGAGTCTGAGCTTCCCCCTAGGGCAGGAAATGTGTTATATAATAACTTAGGCCTTCCTTCTACCTTCTTAGACGTGGGTAATCAATAATCCTCATGCCAAGTTTCTTAAAACTTAAGCCAGCTGTGGGGCCAAGCCAGTAATACTCTCAGAGTCACACGGTGATATGAACAGCCTCAGAATCACTTATATTCCTTGATCCCTTCCTCCATAAAATAATATTCAAAATCATACTTTATAACTGCATTAGCATAAATCTGAATATATTACTACTATAATTAAACCATTTTCTTTGACCATTTTCTTTAAAATTAAATATTTTAATTTCTTTTACCATCAGAAGAAAAAAATGAATTTTTTTCTTCTGATGGGTACCATGAAAATATTTTCTTTTACCAAGTGCTGTGCTAATAGATAAATCAGCCATGCTCATACCAAGAGCAAATAATTATTGATTTCAGTTGTTATTCTTTAAAATACTGGCTACCTGCTCTTGTCTCTAGATTATCTTATGAAAATACTCTGAAGGAGTCTCTGAAGCAGCCTCCTGAGACTCCATATAAAAGTATATTTGGTGATAAAGACCACCTAGTTGATGTTTATTGAGGCAACTGGAACTGAAATGTAATGTTTCATGTCATTTTGTAGTGGAGATAACTGAGGCTCAGTTAATAATTTGCCCAGTGAATGAGTGGCAGAGCTGAGTATATACAATGCAACGCGAGTGTACAATATTCCAAACCCAAGCCCTTTTTAACATAACACGCTACCACCCTAATAATAATCTTTACTCAAGATCAATATGTTAGCTTGAGGATTAGACCATTTTATTTATTCATTCATGGCATTGATGTTTTCATTTATTGATCATCTAGTCTGTACCAGCCATTGCACTAGACATTAAAGACCCAGCTGTAAACCAGACAGACACAGGTCTTGTAGATCCCACAAGGAGCTTACAGACCAGCCATGTGCATTCATAGCTTCTTAAAAGATGCCCATATGTTACTCCCTGGAACTTGATGAATTGACAGGGTCAAAAATAGATCCTTCTTATAATCCCTCTCAACTTAGTAACTGATTGCTTGGGAGAGTTGACATTTCATGATAGGATCAATAGCATGTTTCATCAGACTGTTGTGAAGGTAATAGGAAAATAAGGAAGAGGAGGTAGTAAGAAAGCCCAGTGGTGGGGAAAATAAAGAGGGGAAACGCAGGTTCAAAGTAAGAAGAAGCCAGCTTGGTTTGAGCTACCTGTAGAAATTCAGACTATTATCCATGCTGCAATATAAAAGATAATTTCTAAAAATGAATCCAAATTCTAAGGCTTTAACAGTTTCTCCATCATGAAACTCTTTATGAATCAGAGACCACAAACATTTATGCCTGTTTAGAACACCTCAGCTATGTTTAAAACTAATAAGAGGGGCAAATGTTTATCCCACAAATCACAACTTACCCTTTGTGTACTGCAATATCCTTTCCACCAAGACAGGGTATTTTGTAATACGCTGAGTGACCAACAGAATGCATTCTGGAATTCCTCGGCGTCGAGCCAAAAGATTACTATTTCGGAGCTTAAAAAATATATACATTTTATATACACAAATTCTACCTGTCTTTACTTTTCAGGTGTGAATTTAACAATACAAAGAATCTGCAAGAGTACAATTTTATGCAGACAACATTCATTGTTATCAAAATGATGCATTATCACTAATTTAAATTGTATACTTTGTCATAAATTTTAATACCCCAACTCTCCAAGATTTTAAGAAGTTTCAAGTTACTCTGATGTATTTGTAGTTAATTCCAAAAGAAGTTCCAATACTTCTAAGTGTTTTGATTTATAAATAGCGAAATTTTTGAAAAATAATCAGAAATCAAAGTCAGACTTTGAACATCAGTTTGCAGTTTACCATTTGTTTTCCCAACAGGTCTTCCTTCACATTTGCTGTTATTCATTACAGCCCTTAGAGTTCCCTTGAATCAGGACAACTTTTTTTCTAAAAATATCAAAGTATTCCTCATAGCATTCAAGTCCTCAACACATATTTATGTGGGAAAAAAGGGAGAAAATCTGGTAGCATTCTTAACATGGCAGATAAAAATTTAGAATCCAGGAAACTTTATAAGACAAATTTCTTCAACAAATAAATCAGCAGAAGAAAAAAAGGGTGGGATAACATTCAAATTAAAAGAGATTTAAGAGATATAACCACCTCATACAATGTATGAACCTTGGTCAGATCCTGATTTAAGTAATCCAATTTTATGAGATAATCAGTGAAATTTTAAGATATCAAAAATTATGGTTAGTTTATTTGTATAATAATGTCATAATTTTTAAGTTTTTCATCTGGACAAAAATATTACAGATGAAATTATATGATGTCATGAATCTACTTCAAGCTAATTCAGAAGTGGAGTAGATTCTGTGTTTATTTTCACTTTGATTTTTCTGATATATAACTTGTCAGGGCATAAAACAGCTTCCTAGTATGTTACAAATATTCTCAGATGGTTGGAAGACATGACCTCACAAATATACAAAAGGAAATGATTTGGGGGCAATATCATTTGAGTCTTCAGAAAAAGAGACTTTACATCTTTGCCACAAACCTTCCACCTCCCTTCTTCCCCTGAAAAGCATCATCTAGCTACGAAATTTGTTTAAATCATTAAAAAACAAGCATAAACTATTTCTCCATGCTGATTTATCACTTTGTAATAAACTTTTAAAATACTTGCCTTAATAAAATTCTGAAACTTTTTATTCTGCTGGAGTTCTTTAAAGAGGTTAACAGCTTCTTTATGATGGCTACAGAATTCTCCATATATTTTCTTCATTTTACTTGCATTTTCTTCTGAAAACTGGGAAGAATAGCATTTCAATAATGGTTTGTAAATTTAGTAAGTTCTAAACACACAAAAAATATGCAATTTTCATCTATTTCAAAAGAGTATTTGCAAATAAAAAAATAAACATCATAGAGTTTCTGAACACAATCACTTATCTTCTCAGACATTTTTAAAATTAAAATGAAAGTTGAGTGGTAAGGGTCAACATAATGTGATATTATATTGAACTAATATAATTATCAAATAGCCAAATAAAAAACATTTGATATATTTTATTCTCTTCTTAGTTTTTAATACAAATTTATCATTTCAATTTATAGTTTTAATACTTTTATAGATTGAAAGAAAAGTATATGGCAACATTTGGGGGCCTTCAGGAAGGTCTGACACCCTCTCCCAAAAAAAATCACTCATTTGGCATTTACATTGGCTAATGACCATGTCCACAGACTCAGTCCTTAGTAAGGAATTTTGCTTTTTTGTTCACACATTACAAGTAGATCAAGAGCAGGCTATCATCAGCCAAGATGAAAGAGACCAGTGAATAATAAGACTGCCTGTTTATTGGCTAATGAAGAGAAGTGGAGATGTGAGCTGGATGTTTCAATAAGCCTTACCTGTAGAAAAACACCTATAGAAAATCCACATAGGAATCAACTTAGAATCATAAAGTGGTGTGAAGAGAACTAGCTGAATGACTTGAAAGCCATTTTTTTGGACTGTGATGGCCTTACATGCACATGTACACACTGAAGAGCATTGTAATGGAAACCAGAACACATCCATCCTCTTAAAAGTACTTAAAATTTACATCACAACCTCTTATCTTTTCATCTTTGCTTATATGAATGTGTGGGGCCAATAAGCCTCAAATGATAATTCTTAAACTACTTACAATCATTCAAAAAATTACTTGAGTACAAATCTAACAAAACACATATATGACTCATATAGTAAAAACTATACAATGCCAGTGAAAGATGACAAAAACCTAAATAAATGAAGTGCTATACGATGTACATGGATTAGAAGACTCAAAATAGTAAAGATGTCAATTTTCTCCAAACTGATAGACAGTTTTAATACAATTCTTAACAAAATCCCAGTATGCTTTTTAAAACTATAAATAAGACTATTCTAGAATATATATGAAAAGGCAAAAGAACTAGAATAGCTAAAACAATTTTGGAAAAAATAAAACAGTGGAAGGACTCAGTCTTCTAAGATTATATAGCTACAGTTATTAACACTATGGAAAGATAGACCCATAGATCAGTGAAACAAAATAGGAACCCGGATACCCACATGATTTTGACAAAAGTGGAAAAGCAATTAGACAGAGGAAGAACAGCCTTTTCAATGAATGGCCCTGGAGCAACTGGACATCCATAGACAAAAAGAAAAAAAAAAAAAAAAACCCTCAACCTAACCTAAGTCTTATAACCTGCACCAAAAAAAACTCAAAATGCAACACACACTTAAATGTAAAACATCAAACTGTAAAACTTTTTTTTTTTTTTTGAGACAGGGTGCCACTTCTGATGCCCAGGCTGGAGTGCAGTGGTAAGATCTTGGCACACTGCAATCTCAACCTCCCAGGCTCAAGAGATCTGCCTACCTCAGCCCACAAATAGCTGGGACTACAGGTGCATATTACCACGCTCAGCTAATTTTTATATTTTTTGTAGAGACGGGGATTCATCCTGTTGCCCAGGCTGGTCTCAAACTCTTAAGCTCAAGTGATCCATCCACCTCAGCCCCCCAAAGTGCCGGGCTTTACAGGCGTGCGCCAACATGCCCAGCCAAAACTGTAAATCCTTTTTTAAAATAGGAGAAAATGTTTGAGACCTAGGGCTAGACAAAGAATCCTTAAACTTGAAACAACAGCACAATTATTAAGAGGAAAAACTAATAAACTAGATTTCATCAAAATTAGCAAATGAGAAGACAAGTTACAGATTTGGAGAAAGTTTGTCAATCACATATCTGACAAGAACTAATGTCTAGAATATGTAAACAAACCTTAATATTCATCAATAAGAAAACAAACAATCCAATTAGAACATGAGCAAAAGACATAAACAGAAATTCCACTGAAAGGGATATACAGATGGCAAATAAGCACGTGAAAAGATATTTAATATCATTAGCCATGAGGGAAGTGCAACTTGAACCATAATGAGGTGACTTTATACCTCTAAAAATAGCCAAAATTAAAAACAGTGGCAATATCAGATGCTGGTAAGGATGTAGAGAAACTGGATTACTTGCACAGTGTTGATGAGAGTGTAAAATGGTACAACCACTCTGGAAAACAGTTAGCAGTTTCTTACAAAACTGAACATACAACTCCCATACAACCCAGAAATTGCATTCCTGGGCATTTATCCCAGAAAAAATGAAAGCTTAGGTTTGCACCAAAAATCTGCACATGAGTGTTCATAGCAGCTTTAGTTATAACTAAATAAAAACTGGAAAGCTAAAAACTGGAAAGAAGAAGATATCCTTCAATAAGTGAATGAGTAAACGGTGACACATCAATAGCATGGAATACTACTCAGCATAACTCCCCCATTTTCTGCATACAGACCAACAGCTGAATTCCATTGCTGTAAATGACAGGACGAAACAGCTTCAAAAAACAGTACCTTTGGAGAAGATGGCATTCTAGCATCTACCTAGGGAAAGCCATGCTAAAGCAACTGCAGATGGAGCTCCCTGCCTTTCCAAGTGTTGCAGACCACTGTAAAACATGACATTCAGGTGAATTCCTGATTTTTTTCCCCTAAGTGGCCCACTCATTCAATAAATATTTATAGTGTCATGCACTGTTCCAGGTGCTGAAATATAGCAGTAATCAAATAGCCAAGAATCCCTGCCTTACTGGGACTTACGAGCTAATGATGGTCAATACATCCTCAGAATGTCACTATGAATGTTTCAAAATAACATTTTTTTACTCTTGTTGATGAAAGGGCAGATTTTGATTCAAATCCCACTTACATCCTAAAGGTCAAGGACTTTAAGCTTTTCTTACCTGCTGTACCAGAATATCTCCAATTCGGTCGATCACAAAATTCCTGTCACTGCCGGCACAGGATTCCTGCCTTCGTTCCTTCATACTGTAGAAGAAAAGCCTGTGGATTTCAAGCAACTCATCTAAACAGGGGAAAATTTTATCCACGGTGCTGTGGTCCAGCTGAAGCTCCTCTTTCATGCCTTTCCTGAAGATCTCAGACATGATGAACAGGGTCTGGATGTGATGCATCTCTGTTTGCATTAGCTCTGAAATGTGTGAGCACACATAAGCCTTAAGCTTTAAAAAGCAAGTATCACTATTAAACTAAATTAGTAACTCAACACTATATGTTACACAAATAAAAAATAAATGTTTGAGAATATCAATAATATTCCAATATAAAAGTCAGCCTTAAACATTTCATTCACCCTAAAATATTAAACCATTTTCTTTTATCCAGATATTAAAGAGGATATATATGTCAGGTCCAATATACAAGAATCTAATGTATCTGAAACTCAATAATATAACTAGCTAGGATCTTTAGATACCTTCAGCTAGGAACTAGGTCTTATTCCAACCTGAATGCCCTTTAAAATACAACTTAGTTTGTTGGCTTCCTTTCTTCCTTTCTTTGTTTGTTTGGTTTTTGCATTGAGCAAGAGCACAATTAATTTGGTGAAATGAATGGAACTAAATAAAGGTCTTCAATGCAGAAAACCATAAGTCCTTTCTATTGCAGAATCTGTCTCCAAAATTCCACTTTCTCCAGGGGAAAGCAATGCATCACAACCAATCGAAGGACACCATCAAGAAAGTGGAAAGACAACCCACAGAATGGGAGAAAATATTTGTAAATAATTTATCTGATAAGGAACTTGTATCCAGAATATATATTTTTAAAAATCTTGTAACTCAACAATATAAATAAATAAATAATCAATTCAAAAATAGTCAAAGGATTTGAACAGATGTTTCTCCAAAAGGATATACAAATGGCCAATAAGAACATGAAAAGATGCTCAACGCCATTAGCTATTGGGGACATGCAAATCAAAACCAAAATGAGACATCACTTCACACACATTAGGATAATTATAATAAAAAAGCAATAAACAACTGTTGGTGAGGAGGCAGAGAAACCGGAACCCTCATACATTGCTGGTGGGAATGCAAAATGGTATAGCTGCTTTGGAAAACAGTCTGGCAGTTTCTCAAGTGATTAAACATAAAGCCACGGTAAGACCCCAAAAGTGGAAAAACCCAAAATGTCCATCAACTGATGATTAGATAAACAAAATAGAATATTCGTCATCTATTAAAAGGAATGGTGTACCCGTACGTATTGCGACTAGGATGAACCTTAAAAACAGTATGCTAAGTGACAAAAGTCAGCCACAAAAGACCGCATATTGTACCATTCATGTAGAATGTCTAGAATAGGCAAATCCGTAGAGACAGAAAGTAGATTAGTGTTTGCCGGAGGCTGGCAGAAGGGGTAAATGGGGGGAGTGACTGGTAACATGTACAGGATTTTTGAAGTGATGAAGATGCTCTGAAATTGTGATGGCTACCCAACTTTGTGAATATACTAAAAACTACTAGATTGTGTACTTGTAAAGGAGTGAATTTTGAGCAGGTGAATTATACCTCAATTTTTAAAACGCATCAGGAGAGAAAATAACAACTCACAATTTACAGGTACACCAAAAGTACTAGTTGCACATTAATGAGTATTTCCAAACTTACTGCAAGTTTTGGGAAAGAACCTTAAATATCAGCCATGGAGAGACAGCAAGTCTAAACATAGCTTTAATATTTTATCAAAAATAAAAATTTCTTTAATTAGAAATTCACTAACTTTGAATTATTTCCTATCATGTTTTTAGTGCCTACTCTATGCTAAGCACTTACCTATATCATTTCATTTAATCTTTTAACCCATTAATACATTATGACCCAGAAAATAGGAATGATTTTCCTCATCTTGAAAAGAGAAACAGTGAGGAAGAGAGGGTAAAGAATTCGCCCAGGAACACAAGCCTTTCTGACACAAAAGGCCATGTAATAATTCATTCCAATGGGTTAGATTATTTTTAATAATATGAAATTGAGAGGTAAATGAAGAAAATTGACAGAATATAAATTGCCTAAGAAATACTAAAAGGGACAGCATCTTCCTTTCCAAAGTAACTCACACCTACACAGCTCTTGACAGATTTCTAAGCACACTCGTACACCATCTCACCTCATGTCCATAACCACCACCTGAGGCAGGTGACAAGGTATCCTAACTGCCTATGGACTTTGGGGCCCATATTTGCATACACAGGATTAGTGAAAAGACCCAGTGTTATCTTTAAAGTAGGGCATCTTCTTGGAACCACATTTTGGCATCTACTTTGTACTTGAAATTTTTCAAAGTTTCATTTTTTTCCTAGTCTACAATTTAACTTTCCCCAATCCAGAATGCCTTCATCCCAAATAGCATGACAAAATACAGTCTCACCACAGCTGAATTCTGTACTCAGGATGGCAGCACACAGTCAAACCCTGCCCTAACCCAGGTGCAGCTACTCGGACTGCCCCTGGTCTCTGTGAATGGCTGGTGTATGCAGCCAAACTGGAAAGCCATATGCAATAGCCCTACATTAAAATATGTGAAGGTGTACTGCAGTTCTTATATAGAAGAGGTAAGAGTATAGGCCAAACCGAAGTAAACTTGAAAGGAATATGGGAAATAACATTTGCTCTGTGCCAAATACATATTATACCTCATTGCAATCTCAAAACGGTATTTAAAACCTGAGTATTATTAGGTTATTGCAAAACTGATTGCGGTTTTTGCTATTAATATTATCCTCTTTTTACAGATGGAGAAACTAAGGTCGAGGTGATTTAAATAATTTGTCTGTGATCAGGTAAACAGCAAATGATAGAACTGGGATTTTACCCAACTCTGTACAGTTGCAAATTCCATGTTCTGTTCTCTGCACCATACTGCTTCAACCCAAAAAGCATATTTGAAATGCTTACCAAAAATGACATCCTGTCTTTTGATGACATCCTTCTCCTGCCTATTACAAAATGAGGGATCCACCACAAGACTCCAAGATTCTGCTTCAAACTCCTGGGCATCACTGCTGAGGTCACTCCACAGAGAAGAATCCACAACATCTAACGTGTGTTTAGAAAAGAAAAGCCAGAAGTATAATAACGCAGCACAAATACACCTTCATAAGTCTACGGATTCCTCACCCTAAATAAATCTGCTATGAACATGGAAACTATTAAACCAAAATATATTAACATGGAGTGAAACACTTTTTTTTTTTTTTTTTTTTTTTTTGAGACAGAGTCTCTCTCTGTCGCGCAGGCTGGAGTGCAATGGTGCGATAGCTCACTGCAACCTCCGCCTCCCAGGTTCAAGCAATTCGCCTGCCTCAGCCTCCTGAGTAGCAAGGATTACAGGCATGTGCCACCACACCTGGCTTAGTTTTTATATTTTTGGTAGAGATGGGCTTTCACCATGTTGGCCAGGATGGTCTTGAACTCCTGACCTCAAGTGATCCGCCCGCCTCAGCCTCCCAAAGTGCTAGGATTACAGGCCTGAGCCACTGTGCCCAGCCAGAGTAAAAACTTCTTAAAACTGGACTGATGAAATGGTCCAAATTAAGACAGCTTTCATGAACGCAAAGAAAAATCAGATATTTAAAAAGAGTGATTGTTTATATGAAGGAAAAAAGACATTTGAAGATTATTTTGCTTGTTTTGGCCTGCTCTATTTTAGTTTTATTTTTGGTAACCTACAGAGTCCATAATGTGTGTACACAATCTTGAACACATGAACTTCTTCTGCTCTGGGTTATTTTGCACCGTTTACTAAAATCTGAATTGTGTACTCATCCATTTGGTTTGCTCTTGACTTGCTAAGACACAAAGCAGTAAGTACTTGAGTCACAAATGAGTGCAGGTTTTTCTGATAAAATTACAAACAAACCACACATACATACATGCAACCCTCGCCCACCACTCCCCCCATACACACTCCTCAGGAAAACTAAACCCTATTTACCCAATGGCACTCATTAGAGAAGTTCCAGCTCAGAGCAGTACAAATGAGATGACAATGAATTTAAAGACTTAAGATTAAAATAAAACAGATTCCTGGGGCAGAGTCCACTCCTCTCTCTTGTCACTACTCTCTTTCCATTTGTTTTTCCTTCTTACTGGTGCAGCTTGGATACAAAAACCAATTTCCTAGATTAAGTACTGCCCTATAAAATACGCTTTAAAAAAATGCTTTAATGGCTGGGCACAGTGGCTCATGCCTGTAATCCTAGCACTTTGAGAGGCCGAGGCAGTTGGATCACCTGAGGTCAGGAGTTCAAGACCAGCCTGGCCAATGTGGTGAAACCCCATCTCTACAAACAATACAAAAATTAGCTGGGGGGGAGGGGGGATGTGCACCTGTAGTCCCAGCTGCTCGGGAGGCTGTGGCAGGAGAATCGCTTGAACCTGGGAGCTGGAGGTTGCAGTGAGCCGAGATCATACCACTGCACTCCAGCATGGGCAAGAGTGAGACCATCTCAAAACAAAATGTTTTTATTCCCCTAGGAGGCAACAGATGGGGTAAGTATCTCAGAGATCCAAAGAAGACCAGTCTCAACTAATTAAAGTATGTTTTGATATAGGATCCTATTCCAATTCATCAATGGCTAGAAAACATTTTTAATAAGAAGCACATAATATATTTCATTCTCCTCATTATGCTTGTGACATTCTTTTAGTAATATGTCTATTTAAAATTTACATCCTATTTCCTTGGTCACTATCTGGTTGTCTCCTCTGGGGCTAAATTTTCATTCTTTTAAAAAGTAGAACCTGTACCAAAGAGATACCCTGAAACAGACTTCATTGAAAAAGAAAAAAAAAAAAATGCTTCAATCTTATTTCCTTCAGAAAATATCCTTTTGGCAAATGCTAACAAAAACACAAATAAATGGAAGTGTGTCTTCTCCTCACCTTCCATTATGAAAGACTCTGTAGAGGGAGAAGAGCCCATGGACTGTAGCAGCTCATCAGAATGAGACCTGCTTCTGCAGCTGTTACTGTCACTCTCAGACTCCAAGGATGTGGCTGACCTCCTGAAGTTAGGAGAGAGGGAGGGGAGCAAAGTTAGCCCCAGCAGCCTCTCTGAGCCATTAACACGTAAAAACACACTCAGCCTTACCTTTCCAAGGTGGTGCCTGGAACACTTCTGGACAATGGATGAGCGTGTCCCGCAGTCTCCCTCTTTCCAGTCGGCAATCCAACAGGCATGGAGGAAGAAGGGTGCAAGGAGAGACCAGGCTGTGGGATGTCTCTAAATGAAGAATCTGGAAATCGGAACAGATGCTTCATGTGGTTTCCAGGTCAGTAATTACAAGCAAAAGTAGTCACTTAAAAGCCAGAAAGCTAAACCCTGCAATGACCACTTGTAATCTGTCGCATGCTCTGCCTTAAAACCAGTCTCCCTGCTACATCCTGACCCTTGCTCCTAGTGTCCCTTTCATTTGACACCCTCCTGACACCCATGCAGCAGGCCTACTTCCGCATCTCCACTTGGAGACTGTGGGTGTTTTGGATTGCACAAACAAACAAGACAATGGAATGGAGAAATACTGCGCCAGCTTTCCATAAATCACTGCTTGTACTCCTTGGAGCCAGCTTTAAATAGTTGCAAGGTGTTATTAGTACTGTTACTGAATGCATATTGTGTGTATAAACAAGCATCCACACACGGAGAACACATCAATGGAATGGAATGATGCTGGAGAGCCTATTCTTCACGGTATAAGGATCTCAGGCAAATGAAACCTGCAAGCCAAGCTGGGCTATTCTCTCTCACACATGGAAAACTAAATAGGGCTTCTGTATTTTTCTGGTCAGTTCTAAAATATTCTGGGCAGAGATGCATTTACATTTGATGTGTACTATAAATGACTCAGAAGACATTTCAGTCCCATATTACAGCTGTGTAGCATATACATTCTCAAGCAAAAGGGGAAAAATACTAACATAGATCCCAGATATTACAAACCATTTTACACATGCATAAGTTAGTTTTATTCTTACAACTCCCATGTGACGAGGAGTAATACATGGTATTTCATCAATTCTAATATACTATTTTCACATTTAACCCTACGAAAATGAGAAGCCCCTTATAACTAACATCATCAAAGAGACTTTTGGGGTCAAGGCAAAAGAGTGATGTGACAGCTGTTACTACCTACACCAACTTAACCTAATATAACGTTACACCCAATAGCATGTTACCACAAATTTGCATGCCTAATTGTCCCCTGATTAAAGTGGTTTTAAAATATCAGTCACACTTTGTTACATGGAAATGAAAAGTTACTATGCACTTAAAATTCCTGCCACATGTCAAGCAACACAACTTTACGCAGAAGACATCACAAAATCTCTCACAATAAAGCAAGAGATTTTCCAGTTTAGGAGACATTGGTGTGATTGGTTCTTGTATGCAATGTAAAGAACTGTCAAAGGGCACCAATTATTTTCAAGAGAAACTGCTTAAATTTCAGCAATATACACTTCAGGAAAAACACAGCCACCGAATTTTAAAATATGCAAACAAAACTCCAGCATGCCTTGAAATTTCACGGTCATTCTAAAGGTGCTAATGAGATCATAGCCTCAAGCACAGCTAATGAAACACCAGGTAACTATAATAATGAACACCAGAAACTGATAAGAATCTATAGACTCCAAATTTGAAGATTTTTTCCATCAAACATTGCAATTCTTAAGAAGAATGTGGTGTGTATTTGTATAGACAAATATATTACTGCAATATTACTATACTATGCTACTGCTAGGAAAACAAAGTAATGTACATTTCATGTAGTATTTCTCTTTTCCTCGAAGGATTATTAATACATCAGCAGAGCATATTCCACTAGACAGCATCTTAGAATTGAAGCAACATGGTAATACCTTCTCCTTATAGCCTTCCCTAATATAAAAGATCATATGTACATACAACACAAAAGTTCTTAGGCTGGGCTAGAAGTTGATAGCCTTCTTGACCACTTTATAAAACTAAAAATTATGCCAAGCATATGTTATGAAAGAAGAAATAACTGGATAAATGAGAAAACAAAAGGAGATATTTTTATAATGGAAAAATGTGTAGTATGTATTAAATTTTTTAAAGTTCTTGTCGTTTTCCACATCACTTACTTCCAAGGATGGTCTGTGGTTTGTTCTTGTTATGTTTCTCTTGGAATTTCTGGTAAAGAATATTAGAAACACATAAAGTAAGATCAAAGTATCACTGGACTGCAAGAATATCCACATAGTTACACAGAACAGGATTCTTATCTACATCATTTTTGTTATTTTATTTCTAAGAGGAATTCAAAGCGAAATACATTAAATGCAATGAAGAGTAAAATGTGATAAAACGCGCAAGTTGTAATGAAGGGGGCCCCAAGAACACGTGCCTTGCCTCCTGAACACTCCTGGCTTCATTAAAAGCCTCGGGGAACCAGAAGTCTCCAGCTCACGTGTACAGACCCAGGCTGAAAGTTCCTAACAATGCTGCCTTTCTCCTTCTTGTTTCTTTGTACCTCCTGCTATCCTTCCTAACTATAGGAGACAACCACCTGGAGCATTGAAATGTCACCTTCAAAACAGCCCTCAACTCTGTAATCTGACACAATATGTGTTCCTATCGACACAGAGGTTTGCAACTGCAAGTTTCCCCCTGAAGGATCATCATGCTCACTCACGTGCATCTGTGACATGACTACTGAGTGGGAAAGAAAGGAACAGAATCACAGACACCTTCACCTACTCAAGCCCATTCCCAACTACAAAGGACATTCTTCTAGTCCAGTGGTTCTCAAACTGAGGTCTCAGAACCAGCAGCAGCATCATTACCTGCAAACTTGTTAGAAATGCACATTCTCAGGCCCCACCTCAGATCTATGGAATCAGAAATTCTGGAAGTGGGGCCCAGAAATCTGTGTTGTCACAGGTCTTCCAGTGATTGTGAGGCTTTCAGACATTTGTGACTTCCTACTCTGCTCTTCATTTGCATGTACCCAGGGCTTGCACTGGTAAACCAAGCAGGTCTCTACAGAAAGCCTAACCTAGCTACAGCATATAACACAAATATCTGGACTTGAGCTTTCCTTCCATTTCTAACAGTGTACAGTTAAGCAAATAACTATACACTTTGAGCACATGTTATATTATTGCTATCATGATCGTTTTAGAAATAAATCTATAGACGGCAATAAAAGAGTAAAAGCTCAAATAGATACTATGAAGCAACCATGCTAGATACAATATTCACAGATTACTGAGCAATTACCTTGGTGCATGGAGGCGCAGCATCTTTACAACCCTTGTGCACATTTGCATTACAGTCTGAAATAAAGGGAAAAGATACAAAAGCATCCATCTTACTTAATTAGTCTGAAATTAATAAGACTGCATCATGCTTTTACTGGTCATTATAAAAATAACACATAAACATTACAGATATCTGGAAAACTGAAGAAGGAAAGACAAATATTTAAATCACAGGTATCCTCACACCTCAAGCACAAGCAGACTGCTATTATTTTAATCTCTTTGGCGATATTTCTCCCCATATGCACAGGATCTTATCAATTACTAAATCTGGAGTTAGGAATGACATATACTTCTGCGAAGCTTCTGTGTCTCCCTGAGAACTCACTTCCTATTACATGTTTTACATTGCATGGGATTTCTGACACCTGGCTGGTAGTAACTCCCCACTCCCACATTGGGTAAAATGCCTATCACAACCAGAAGAAAGAAACTCTTAATGCTGGAAAAAAAATGTATTGTGAGGTTTTGGCAAGAATTCCTACTAACTAGAAGTTTTAAGTAGTCTAATTAAATGAGAAATGTTAGCCCTGAGCCCATTGTTTTATATCATAAAAGATCCCATGTTTTATATCATAAAACAATGGACACACGTCATAAAACAATGTCATCTCACTGGAAGAATGTAAGGGAATGTAAGAATGTAAGGGAATACTTTCCCTGCCCCTTTCTGCCCACGAACACAGACACTGAGGCTGTCCTCATGGAAAGCTCCACTGTATGGGCACTGGTTGCTGCCAGGGTGCTGTCTTTGGGTCCTTTCCCCTCCCACCTCCACATCACCACCCCCCACATACTGTAGCATAGACGGAGGAGCCTGGGTGCACTGGAAATGTATGCAGAAGGAATCCTTCTGTGGGAGTGGAAGATCCCATGTTGGTCCATCAAAGCCACACTGCATAAGTGCCACTGACCCACTGAGAACTGGGCAGGAAGCTGAGCCCTACAACTGTCCTCAGGCTGCCGGTCTGAAGAGGCATTTCAGTCAACACGCCAGTGGCCAGCAAGCAGGGCCCAAGGCTAATCTATGCACTGGCCCGGCTGATAAGTATCAGATTCAGACAGCCCTCTCCTCATGGCAGAGTGAGTAAATAATAGAGAAAATGTAGACGCCGTAAGATACCACAGAACAAAGTTACACCAACAACTCACCAGAAGAAGCAGCCACTGAATACTAGATCCAGAAATAGGAAAGAAACTTTAGATACCTGAAAAATTGTTCTTGATAAGAGGCAGAAGACGGGGGCCTCAGTAAAATAGAATGAAAGGGCATGAAGGGAGAACAGGATGTGAGACTTGGCCTGCAGGAGGAGAGGAAAACAGAGCTTCGTGAGACAGGCAAGGACTGCAAGGAAGGGAAAGAGACAAGAGCGCAATCTGAACTGAATTGAGAAGAATCTGTGTGGTGCAGACATCAAAACCAAGCTATGAAATTACACTGGAAAGCCTCCCTCCAGAATGTGGAGAAGAGGAAGGGTATAATTATCAAATAGACGTCATACAAACAACATAGACAGCAGAGTTCACACTTACCCAAGGAAGAGATCAGAAAAATTAGATCAGAAGCAGTGACAAAGCCACCATAGACAAGAATTCTATAAAGCTGAAAAAGCACCCAAAACGACACATCAAAAGTTCTCACTGTTTCCTAAGAAAAATAATTAAATGACACCTATACTATAGACACATCTTGACAATATCCATATGATTAAAAAATGAAAAGTCCTCAAGCATAAGGCAGAAAATGAGGGTTATCAACAAAGGAACAGGGTCAGGTTGGCCCTAGACTTTTCCACTATGATAATAAATGCCCAAATCTATTGCAGCAATGTTGGCAAAGCAACGAAGGGAAAAGACTTTGGTCTAAGAATTTATTTAACTAGGTAAGTTGTTTTTCTTGTGTGGAAAAAAAAAAGAAAAAAGAAGATATGTCCCTTGGTACACAAAGTTTCAGATCGACAGATCACTCCTATTTTAGCCTCTTGAGGACAGAATCAAAATTAGGAGTTCAAGAAGGATTCACTGTAGTTTTTCTGTTTTTTAAAGAAAAAAAGTGAGCAGTAAAACAAGTTAAACTAAAAATCCCATCTAAAAAGTTGTAGGTAGAGACAGTTGAATAAAAATGTCAACTTTTTTTGAAACAGAAAATTATACTTGAAAGATTAAACATAATAATCTTATAAAGAGAATACTTTAATAATTAATTCAGTGTATTAACAGAGGCTGGGTGGGGGAGAATAAACATAAGGGAAATAAAAAAGTATTAAATTAGTAGCCTTCCACAGCCTTAAAGCTACCATTAGTTGATATTAAAAGAGCATATCTTGCCAAATCCCTGGAGAAGACAAAAGCAAACACCACATGGTCTAAATAGCTAAACTAGACATCAAGGAAAACAGCAAAGACCCATAAAAGATATGTTGGTAGCAGTAAAATTAAATGTAAAATTTTAAAAACCCTGTTATAAAACAAGGTCCTTCAGCTACATTGTAGATTATGCCTAGCTAAATTAAAGACATGCACCTCAAATCGAAAACACTGAAATAGTTGAGAGAAATACAAACAAATGGAAAGCAGGAGGAATATTAAGTTCAGACAAAGTAAAATTAAATGCAAAAGGCATCTAATGACATTAAAAGGATAACTTTATGTTAAGGTTAAATCTACAATGAAGGTATGATATATAAATTTCTGTGTAACAGATAATGTAACATCAAAATAATAGCCAAGAAACTTATTTATAAGCAAGGGGAATTTTATAGAAATAGAATTGTGTGGAAAATTAGCAACTCAGGCTTTAACAGAGGAAAATTACACAAGAATTTTGAATACTTATGCAATACTATGTGTTGTTTTATATCATATCTTGCTTTAAGATTAGGAATATTAACCTTCACAATTAAAAACAAAAATGCACCCATGGAAAAAGATTATTTAACCAAAACAGCAGAGGCTGTACGTGTCATATTTGTAGTGCTCAATGGAAAAACCTTAATGTGAATAAGCAAAGTTTAAACCACCCTCTCCCCCGCCAAAAAGAAATGCTGTAAATTTTGAAATTACTTCTAAAAAAATTGTGGGTAAAAGAGGAAATCAAATATACACTTTGACCTACTCATCTGATTCTATAATTTAATCTTAGGCAATTGCCAAATATGTGGACAATCATATGTGTGAAAGAATGCTCATTGCCAAATTATTTATGTTGTTTAAAAAATTAGGAAAAAATTAAATGTTCAAAAACAAATAATTAAAAACATTTGATGTCAGCATCAAATGAAACAGCATTAAAAGCTCACATATAGCTGGGCATTGTGGCATGTGCCTGTAGTCCCAGCTACTCAGGAGGCAGAGGCAGGAGAATCGCTTGAGCCCGGGAGGCAGTGGTTGCAGTAAGCCGAGATTGCACCACTGGACTCCAGCCTGGGCAACAGAGCAAGGCTCTCATAATTTTTTATGGTTATAAGGAACTCCCTTAAAATATTAATAGTCTTTAAGTGGTAATATTATAAATAAAAAGTTTCTGCTTAAACCTTGTAACCTCTATGAATACTATTCCTTTATTAAGAAATGACTGTTTTTAAAGCTAAATGTATCCTAGGTACTTAATTTCCATCACATTCACTCAACTCAATGAACTACAAAAGTTTCCCTTTCAGTGAGCCCTGGCTCCCTAGGCTTTACTGGTCGCCAGCTCTGCATGAGTGATTCGGGACCAGCTTTGTGAGAGCTGCTGTAGGGGCTACACGGGAGTCACCATGTGATTAGGGCCCTAAAATAACTTTGTTTCTTTTAATAGTCAAAACCCAGGGAGACTGTACATAATCCAATTTTAAATGGATATGAAAGTGACAGGCAGGAGTTTGGGCCACAGTGGTCAGGGAAGACCTCCAATGAGGACGTAAAATACCAGGATCTATGCAGAGGAGTGGGAGAAACTGAGAGGAAGGAGATGATCACAGGCAAAACGGCAACGGCAGGAAATCACCTGCAGTGGGAGGAAAGGGCAACGGAACTGGCAGGGCCTGACTGTAAACTGAGGCTGAAGGGGGCCTAGGGGTCTAATGAGCAGGTCACAGACGAGGGAACCAAATGCCCATGGGAAGAGCTCGGACTTAGCCCAGTAGACAACAGAGGTCCTTAAGTTTACGTGGGCTGATGAAAGTGGTATTTTATAAAGATTACTGTGGGAAAAGTATGGATCATAAATTGTAGATGAACATATCTGGAAAGGAAGAAACTAGCACAGCTCCCTCCCAGCATTCTAGAAGACGGTGATGAGAATCTCCCAGAGTGGCAACAGTGAGAAGGGAAAGAAAAGAGTGACTGTGCGACATTGACAGGAGGGACAAGAGGGCAGTGGAATCAAAGCAGCCAGGGTTGAAGCTTGTGATGCCAGGAGCACGAGCCCAAGGATGGCCTGTTGGGCGTGGACTTTGAGGTCAGTTTTAGACACGGTGGGTTTCGGAGACGATGAAATCTCTGAGTGATGATTCCCACACATGGTCTTTCTACGAGCTCCTGTGCCTGCCACAGTCTTAGTTTATACCTGTAGTTTTTACCATAATTCTCAAAAGGGGCCATAAATTACACAGGTACTCAGCCTCTGGGCAACTGAACATGGAAATACAAAGTGAGGAAAGAAGATATTAATATAGGAGTAATAGGTCTAAATATGATATTTTAGAATATAAGATTGGATGACTATACTTAGGAACAATCAAGGAAAAACGAACAAGTGCCCAAGAACTAAGTTCTGAGCGTACCCAGTATTAGGGAAAAGGAGACAACCCAGGTGGTAAAAGAGAAGAGTAGTGTGCCACGGAAAAGAAGAAACATCCCTGAAAGGAGAGATGTCACCCTGGAAACAAGAGACCAGTGAGTCTGAACAATGAGGAAAGACTCAGACTTGACTAGAGAGTGACTCTCACTTTCCATCAAAAGCAGAACTTCTGCTAAGCAATATGCACAGAGGTCAAAATGCAGATGGTTAATGAAGAAATGGCAGGGACAGGCTTAAAAGCAGTGGGTGGAGATTATCCAACTTGAGGAGTCTGTCTTTAAACAGGGAAGGGAAAGGTCTTGGGTATGGCCAGGGATGCATCGAAGGGCTCAAGTCCACAAGTCCACCCACAAGGATGGAACCACAACCTAAGAAACACATGCTCATCACACGAATGAACCGACCGCTGAAGTGTGGGCAGCCCAGAAACAACCCATAAATGCTACTTGGAGCAAATCTCTAAAAATGTAGGAAATTAAACCACATCTGAGCAGCCTGATGCTACTTCAGATCCAGGAAAAGAAAGAAATCAAGTGTTCAAGGAAAGCAAAATTCAAACATGCAATAAAGACAGCATAATCAAAGACAGGGTCAACTGTGAGAAGAAAATTCGATCTGCCTCTAATGCCATATGCGGATTGTATTTTCATCAGATGTCCAGCTGTAGATAAATTTTTAGTTCAATCATTTTCAACAAATTTAATGAGGAACTTCAGATGTAAACTTCCCCTGCTCCTCTCTTCCCTTTGTGCTCCCATCCCACCTCCCAAATATTCCCACAATTCTGGCAATCAACAAATACCCTGAAATCTATTCTGCCTGCCTGCACCTCACTACTTTTTCTCTGAATTATTCTTTCATTCATCAGTTATTTACTAAGCCCCTAGTATGTTCTAGCCACTCTGCATATAGCAGAGAACAAATTCAACAGACAAAAATCTAGCCCCCATATGCAAACTGTATAGTAAGTTAGATAGTGGTAAATATTCTAATGGGGAAAAGTGCCAGGAGGAGGCAAGGACGAGCCAGGTACTGGGTGATCAGGAAAGGCTGCCTGAGAAGCTGTCGTCTGAGTGATCCACGTGGGTATCTGAGGAAAGAGGGTTGCAGTCAGAAGGAACAGCCAGAGAAGGCCCTAAGGCAGGAGCATGACTGCCATGTTTGAAAAACAGCAAAGATGCCAGTGTGACTGGAGCAGAGGGAGTAAGGGAGGGAGAGGATAGATCGCATGGGAACTTGTTGTCATTGCAAGGACTTAAGGACTTCAGTCTATACTTGGGGTATAGGAAGCCATTGGGAGATTTTTTGAATGCAGTGATATATGCCTTAGCAAGCTCACTCGCTAATGCTTTGAGAACAGACTTTAGGGGTAAAAGCACAAGGAAGCCAGTTGGAATGCTGTAGAAATGGTAGCTTTAGAGCGGAATATCAGTGGTAGTAGTGACAAGTGCCTGGGTTTTATATGTTTTCTGAAAATAGAGCCAAGAGGCTTGTTGATGGATTGGATGTAGGATGTAAGAAAATGGGAGGTATAAAGATGTACTCCAAAAGTTTTGGCATGAACATGTGGTTGGAATGATCAAGTTGCCATTAAAAGCTGAGAGCATCAGCTTTTAGGTGAGCACAGAAGGAGGAGATTGTAACATCTGAAACACTCTTTAGACATCCAGGTGGAGACATAAAGCAGACAGTGAGGCATACAAATCTGGGGTTAAGACAAGTTATCAGTTATGGACAAAACATACTGACTCTAACCAGTATCAGTCATTGCTTGGTAAATGGTTCAGTCATATGTGTCGCACTGAAAAGGTTTATGTAAATGTATTGAGCAATAAGCCTCTTCTCAAGGTTACTGTCAGGAGATGAAATGCAAAGACAGCGCACATAGACCTGAGAACTTACTGGAACACTGCAGTGACTCTTTCCCCAGGAATGTTTTATCACAAACCAAGCACTGCAGAACCCCAGAGAAAGTTCCTGGGGCAAACTGATGTCGATTTAGCTTCTCTTTATCTTTGGCATCCTTGCTTTTTGTCTTCAGATGCAGCAGCAGCAGTAGCAGGAAAGTGGGGGAAAATGAGAAAAGGAAAACGCTGTGAGCCAACCTTCTTACAGACATCATCAAGCAAAGTCTCTACATTTTCCATCAGAATATAAGGATTGCACACAGAGGGACACCATAACACCTAAATGTGATATTCTGGGCTTTAGCAATATTCCATAAGAAATATATGTAAACAAAATCTAAAGTAAGTGATTTTAAAGGGAAAGTAGAAACTATACTAACTGCTGAGAAACTAAAACATCTATATTTTATAGAAAATACGTGAATAAGTTTAATTACCTTTGATTTATTCCGAGGGCTAGTCATCCTATTCATGAGGAAACTGAAAGTTCGACTCACTTTATATTTTTCAGACTCTGATTTGGCAGGTATGATGTATTTATCCCATTCTTCTTCCTGAATTCTACAAAAACAGAATCTGTTATAATGGCTTTTAGGACATAAAGAGGAAGAACAGCATATATGTGTGTGTGTGTGTGTACACATATATGTATGTGTATATATTTTTTTCGGTTTTAGTGGTTGTTCTAAAGAGAAAATTTATTTAAAATACACTTATAGCATAAGTGAACAGACATGTGATTAGAGCAACAATCTCACAATGTCAACAATTACAGAACACAGGTGGTGGAAGTGGGTATACAGTATATAATTCTCTCAACTTTTCTGTGTACTTGAAAATTTTCATAATATAATATTAAGGAAATAAACCTTAGACTTATAATTTTACCCTGAAAACACTCATCTTCCTGTTTACTATGCTAGTAAGAACTCCCTAGAGCACAGACAAGCCAAATACCCAACAATATGCAACTGGATTTTATTTATTTTTGGAACACAGAGATAATAGTCAGTAGACACAGGTTTCCTTTGTTGATACAGCCTGAGAAACAGACTGCCTGCCACTCTGTGAAGCCTCTCCCACTCAGCACGATCTGAGACTCTCCAGGTTGTGGAGGAGAGAGGCTGTGGATACTCCATAAAATAAGCAGCAAGATAGAGGTAACTGTACCCACCCATGAATGCCCTGAACACCACTTATTTTCTTCTAATCCACAATACAATTATTCTCTAGAAAAAAAACATATCCAGACTATGAAAGTTACAATTCTCCCTAGAGCTTCCTCTGATAATCTTATATTTCTATTATCATTACTGAGGAAAGAATAAATTAAAAATCAACCTAAATATCATGTCAAACCAGGTAACACTTCTGTAGATGATTTCCATAGGGATTATTTCCTAACTAAAGTCTCTCCTACCCCCTAAAATTCTCACCTTTCCGTACTGATAACTAACATATTTATCTCTGGGAAGTATTTAAAAGCAATCAAATTACTGATACACACCAAAATATATATTATTATATTTTGTGAAAATATTGCTTTCAATGACAACTTTCTAGGACTTTGATTTTTCTTATCTAATTAATGACAGGCTTAGACTAAATTATTTCCAAGACCCATTCCACACTTTAATATGGTACATATTATAATAAAACTTTAAGTTATTTAAGCTCTACATTAGGTTTTAGAGTTCAAACCTGTTAATGCATTTAGAAAAAAAAATAATAATAACACATGGCTTAAGAGCTGCCTCTTGACCACATAGATCTAAAGGTATAGTCAGAACAGTGTTATGTCCTGTTACTCAAAGCCTACACAGTAAATGAAATTAGATTTGCTGCGTAGAGAAAACATTTTGAAAGGCAGAAGAAAAAGGAAGTGAATAGAATTAAATATACTCTATGCCAAAAGAGTAGTGAAAGAATCTCGGACCCTCTTAATTTCCTTTCTACTTCCATGCTACCTCTAGTCATTTTTACCTAGGATAACTGACTGGTTAATAGAATCCAAAATTTTCCATAACCTCTGGTGTCTTACACATCCTAATTTGAAAAATTTGTGCCATAATATTCAATAGGCTCACTTTCAGAACTGGGGGAAAAATACATTTGAGAGTTTGAAAAGAGTCCTCTCTTGGAAGGCCTTTTGTGACCCCACAAAATGCTATCCAATGTCTAAGAGAAGAGAAGAGTGATGAGGAGACCTAATGTCAGAATTAAAAAATGATTAGGTCATTACGGATTTTGAGGTCAAGAAACCCCTTTTCTATTTCCCAGCAAGAACACAACTAAACTATTGCAAATAAAAGAAAATTAATTCTTGGTTACCCAACTCTACTTTCAACTCCCCTGCTATAGAAGACTATATCAAAAACGACAGTTTCCAAATTGGTTAAAAACTTATAAATGCACAATTTACCATATCCTTTATACTTCTACAACATGATACTTTTTTTTTTTTTTTTTTTTTTTTTGAGACGGAGTTTTGCTCTTGTTGCCTAGGCTGGAGTGCAATGGCGTGATCTTGGCTCACTGCAACCTCAGGCTCCCAGGTTCAAGCGATTCACCTGCCTCAGCCTCCTGAGTAGCTGGAATTACAGGCACCCACCACCACGCCCGGCTAATTTTTGTATTTTTAATAGAGATGGGATTTCGCCATGTTGGCCAGGCTGGTCTGGAACTCCTGACCTCAGGTGATCCGCCCACCCTGGCCTCCCAAAATGCTGGGATTACAAACGTGAGCCACCGAGTCCGGCCAACACTTCAACTTTTTAAGCTGAGGTTGATAAGACCTGAGAGATAACAATGTAAACATAAAAATGCTGAAACATTAAATATAAAAACTTAAACCATCACCCAGCCTGGCAGAAATGTGAATATCATAGTCATAATCCACTATCAGATTATGAAGATGGGTAATACAGTATAACCTCTGGGCAAATGTAGAAGGTTGGTTGCTTCATGTCAGATCTAATTTAACTATGTGATATTTACCTATATTAAAATTAGGCACTTTAGAAAATAACTGAGAAGAGAAAACCCTCAAATAATTTCATAATAGAATTTAAATAGCTTTTACATTTGTAAGAATCTGGAAAGATTAAGTTCTTTTTAACATCCCAGAACGAGAATGTCTAATCTCTATTATGAGTTTGTTGACCGATAGCATCACTCACAATAAAGTTTTACAAACCCTTCTTTAGGGCCTCTAATGGTATTGCCTTTTCCATAGGTAAATAGACATTTAAAATATATTAAGAATACAGATTCTTAATATTTTAACCCTTAATCTATTTAAAGAATTGGCATCTGAAGTGTTTTTTTCTTGTTGTTTTTGGGGTTTGGTTTTTTTTTTTTTTTTTTTTGAGATGGCTGTGTCACCCAGGCTAGGGTGCCATGGCGCGATCTTGGCTCATTGCAACCTCCGCCCTCCAGGTTCAAGCTATTCTCTTGCCTCAGCCTCCTGAGTAGCTGGGATTACAAGTGCCCACCACCACATCTGGCTAATTTTTGTATTTTTTAGTAGAGACAGGGTTTCCTCATATTGACCAGGCTGGTCTCAAAGTCCTGACCTTAGATGATCCGCCCGCCTCGGCCTCCCAAAGTGCTGGGATTATAGGCATGAGCCACCGCACCTGGCCTAAAGGGATGAAAGAAGTTCCTGCTGTGCAGATTGAAAACTGACACAGTGGAACTTTTGTTAACACTCAGATCCTCAGATTTGAAGAAAGAGGAGGAGAAGGAGGAAATATATATAATAGATTTAAGACAGACGGTGGTAGTAAAATAATCAAGTCATGCCATATAATCCTTAAGAAATTAGAATAGAGTGCTGGAATGAGCCTGCAAGGTATAGAGTAAGCTCATTTTTTACATGGATGTCTCCTTTTCTAGAAACTAAGTGATTCGTACAAATAAAAGAATATCAAAGAAGGCACCATCTCAGGTAAATACCTACAACATGACCAAAGCAAAGCATTAGGTGTGGCTTGGGATCTTATTGGCATATCCAACAAGATAAGATAGCAGGAATAGAGTGGGTGAGATGAAAGATCTACTTTACTAGATACACCAAGGAATATGACTGAGAGAGTAAGATGCTTTCAGGATGTAAACCAAGAAAGATTAAAGAATAGAAAGAAATAGAAAACAAAAACAGGAGTGACAAAGAACGAATACTCAGATAAAAAGAAACTTCATACGCGTGCCATCGAAGTTAAAATATTTTATAGACTACTATTTAGCCAAGTATAACATTGGCTCCTTTGGTCTTAAATCTCTCTCTTAATGAAAAATAAATATTTTTTATATTTTTAATTTAAAAATATCTTGATAACAATCCATTACTTCTCCAGTTGTTAAAAAGATAACAGGGAGAAGACTGCTAATCAAAATGATGACCAAGATGAAGATCAAATTCCAGAATGAGGAAGTAAATTGCTTAAATGAGGTAATAAATGTAAGCTGCTTAAAACAGTACAAGGCACATACAAATGTTCAATAACTGTCAGTAATTACTGCTTTTGCTATCATCATCCTCACTGCCATTGTCATGAAGTCATCTTCATCATCATCCTATCTTTCAAGGGCATTCGTAACCTTCCTCTGTTTGTATCATTTGAAAGTTTCTATTCTGGTTTCAGAAAAAAGAGAAATGAACCAAAGGAGGCATTTTCTTATTAATACTTTGATTCTGAGATTTAAAACAAAACACCCCATCTTGATCCGTATACTAAAACGTTTCAAAGTTTTAGCATTAATCTCAAACAAAATTAAACCATTTCACTCTTTTCAGATGGTCTCTTAAAGTCAAACATGTGTGCCATTCTGGCACTTGTTTTGCATATAACCCTGGGGCTATTTCACAGTGTGACTCATGGGCAGTCAGTTATTCAACACCAACAAAAACCAACCATCATGCTTGCACACTAGTCTGCTTCCCAAGCTATACTACAACAACAGTTTCACCTTCTAGGAGAAAGAGAAGCTTAGGTTAAATCTGCCTCTCAACCAGGAAACTGATCATGCTTAAAAGTCTTCTGCATTGCTTATTCTTTGTTTCCAGCTGAAGGGCTACTAGGCAAAAATCCATAGAGAGACAGTAGGGATATTTAGGCACTTTCTATAATTGACCACCCAGGGTTCTATTACTAAAGGAAGTCCTCTAGTCACGGTGGAACAGAGCTAGAGAAGACATGTTGCTTTTCTAAAACAGGTGGTCCTCACACTGCTCCCCTTGAAGGTGTTTGGCTTTGAAGATACCCAAACAGAACATGCTGTCCCCAGTCCTGAGGCCTGCACAGCCAAGGACTGAATGGAGAGGGCTGGCAGATCTATCCTGATGCAGATCCCAGAGGGAGCAAAGGGTCTTAGGCAGGCTTGTTACATGGAAACCTCTCAAGAACTAGTGAACAGATAGCAAAAATGATGTGCGGACATTTCCAAAGGAGGATCATGCAGTTCTTCAGGAAAACTGGAACAGTTAAAGTACCTTTTTCCTCTTGGTGGCTCCGGTAGGCTGTAAGCTCTTTGCTCTACAAAACACAACAATAAAATGAAAACTAAGGCAGACAAACTGGCAGTCATATGTTAGTCTGAAATGCATACTCAACCATATTGTATCATTATACACAATACCAGCTAGAAAATAATGAGAAAATGAGTAATCTTATATAAGTAAGGCATTGCTCTGGCTTTTTTTTTTTATCACTTCCTGTAATTTAAAGAGGGTAGGGAGAAATATGCCAACATTTAATGACTTTATGAACTAAGTTAGCATCAGCAAGGGACAGCAAACATTTTCAGAAGTGCAGAAAATTAGTTCTATCTTTTTGGATACTTTTCACTAGAGTCATCCGTATTCTTCATAACACTAATCCCCTAACATACGGAACCAATAAATAACCACTTTTAAACAAAGCTCAAATGAAGTCTTGAAGGACAGCATAAGAAGAGTTAATTTTCATATAGCTGCAATGTCCTTATAAAATCCTAGCAGCAGCAACTTCAGAGATGTCCTCTGTGGCTCATGGGAAAGGGAGGACCGCTTTTTTCATTGGACTTGTAGAGGGAGGCAGAAGGGGAGGCTCATGCAAGCAGCTTGGAGCCATCTTGTTTCCAGAGTCGAAGTACTTACTACAGGGGTGGAGGAGAGACACTGATTTAGGCAGTGAGAGAGCCTGAAGGAGGAGGCAGCCACTGTGGAGCACACCATCTACACAGCAGGGACAAATCCTTCACTCTTGCAATCCACAACAGTGAAGAGGCAAAACTAGGTTGCAAGGGGAAATGACACATAAGGAGGAAAACAAATACATATCCCCTGAAATGGGTAATATCAAATGTTGCACCTAAAACTATCTTGTATGTAATAGGAAATCTACTTTGAAGAATTTGAAGGCTTTATTTTATGAGCCATTATCAAGTGTTTCTCAAATTAAGTCATAGGCAGAAATCACTATTCTTATGGTAAATAGGCCGAGGTACCAAGAGAATAAGCCACCAACTGTTCAAAATCCAATCAAATTCCATCCATCAGCTCACAACGTTTTCAAAAGTACGTTTATGTCATTCCTCAAATTCTTAAATGCAGAACACCTTTGTCCCCCTTGGTGAGACTGTAGTTATCATTTTAATATTGGCGATGTTCCTATCTACATAAATCTACAATAGACCAAAGGGAATTATAAAACTAGATTCTGTTTTACAAACATCAAAAATAAAGTTGCCATCATCGTACTCTTGGCTCAAAAAAAAAAAAAAGACACATGAGAAATTACAGTAAGTAACTCTTTGGAAGTGACAAGGAAGACAGAATATCACAAATAATAATAAAAAGGACAGAAAGCATCCTAGATTTGTATATCTGCATTACAGCTCTTATATGGGAGCTTCCCGCTGGGACGTAAGGAGACTTGGACTCTGTTCGAATAGACCTGAAATTTTTTAGGACTATTCAAAACTCATCAAGAAAGGATTTGCAGCAACACAAACGTCAATTTACTTTTCATAGTCCTATGGTATTGACTGACCTAAATGGTATCAATCCAAATGTTTGCAGCCATATAAGTCTATATATTGGAATCTTCATATATTTAGTGAGTAGCCTCAACCTAAATTGCCTGGTTCTGTTACCTTCTGGATAGTATCAAACTTCATTCAAGTGGCCTTGTCTTTAAATATACTGTCTAAAGATAAGGTTTTGTTTACTGAAAACCAAAGCAGTTGATATCAGCTTTTTATTCTTTCTAACTCAAATGCAAAGGTTTCAGGCTTGCATGTAAGGTAAAGATATCCTTCCTTGATCATTAAAGAATAAGTAAATTAGGGCTATTTTCCCTGGTGAACAATCAGTTTCCTCTTAATTGTGTGGTCAATAATTTCAAACTCTAGAGATATCTGACTTCATAGATCAAGGACCACAGATCTAAAGGCAACGCCATAATCTGAAGCACAGAAAACTTAAACATGTTTTCCAAATAATAACAATGTGAAGTTAATTCACCAGCTGGGACTATCAGTGAAAAGGTGTCAAGCTGCTATTAAAAATATACCAACCTAAACTAAGGCTGGGGAGACCCAGAGACCTAGAAAGAATGCATAAAACAAAAAACAAAAATCCAGAACAAATTCAATCCATCTTTATCCTGTCCTCTCAAGGGAGTTGTATCCTTTCTTTCTCTTGTAACTTTTCCTCTTCTCCCATTCCAAAAATAAAAACTGACATGTATTATCAGTCTTGATCTCTTCTCTTCTACCATTACATCCCAGAAAAAGGAAAACAAAAATCATGGTAGCATTTCTTTTGTATTTTATCTATCTTTTTTCTCATATTCACTCAACAAATATTTATTGAACATCTAGCATATATGTCATTATTCTAGGACAGTATTTCAAGCACCAAGATTATGTCTTTAGTATTGTTCTGCATGGCATAAAAATGCAAAATAACAATTTAATAAGCAAGAATAAGAAAAAAGAGAGGGAATAAAATAAATCCTATCTTATATATTTTATCTTGAGAAAATATTTGAGTAGTACTTAAGAGTACTTAAATTCATCTCTTGCTTTCTGAATCTTTTAAGTCCCTTTGAGGATAATAGACTAATTGACAATAAAGATATTCTCTAAGACACTGACAAAAATTTCATTATAATGCTATGTATTATGCATTGGCATACTTTCAAATATGCTTTTTAATATAATTATTACATATTAATTACAGAAAGTATGAAATAATTACATTTCAAAATGGGGGCAGGTGAAAATGGGAGGAGTGACTTAGAGAGGATACAAGGGGAGCTCCAAGTTGTACATAATTTTTCCATTTATAGATCTGAATTCACTTGAAAATTCAAGATGCATGTTTATGATTTGCACTCCTTTTTGTATGTATCCTATATTTCAATTAAAAGTTTATCGCCTAAAAGTTATATTTCTAATTGCTTACATTGCCAACAAAAAAATGTTGATATATTTACTCATGTTACAAATATGTTATTTCAACTCTCCAAAGTCCCTTTCTAAAAAAAGAAAGAAGAAAATCCATTCTGCAACACTCCGGCTCTGAGGAGTTGGATTATGTTAGCAACGTATATGTGAGACAAAAGTAATTTTTATAATTTACTCAAATAAAATCCTCTAAAGCCCTCATAATAATATAACTGGAATCAATTCTAATTTACACTATCCTTGAGGAAAACATTTTACTCAAAGAATAAAGCAGCAGAGAGGTGTGTATGCATTTGTAATTTCAACAAAATCAAATCTGATCAAAATCAAATTTGGCTGTTATCCAATGAGAAAAGAATTTTGTCAGGCTTAGAAAAACCAGTTACGAAAACAGAACTAAAAATTCTTGTCTGCTGTTCTTGAATATTTTATGTACTTATACTAACTGAAAAATCTGTTCTGGAATAAAGTGTTTTCAAAGCCAAATGTCAAATGATGCTTACCTTCACTTGAATTGCACACTGTTAATTCACGCACCAAACGAGTTTTTCCTAAAGAAATTTTGGGTGATGAGCAAGAGTAAGAACGTGAGCGAACTCCAGAAAGCAATGATTCCTAAAAGAGATTATAATAAAGTTTTTAAAAATTTATACATGAGATCTGAAAATATGTTTACCACCTCAAATGTTACTAAATTAGCACCTTTGAAAAGAAATTCAACCTGAACATTTCTCATATGATCTCATTATGTGTTTCTGTTTTCCTCTCACAATTTTTAAAACGTTATTGTCATTTTAATACTTTAGCAACCTTCAGTTTGGGGAATAGTTCCTGTATATACTATAGAATGCAACTATGATATCCTAGCCAACTTGACTAAAAATGAAAACTTAAGACAAATGACTTTTTCTTTGTATATTCAACGAGTTTGACTTATTATTTTTACCTGAGGTGTCAGTTATTTTGTTATTTTACTGTAGCCCTCCAACAAAATTCTATATTAACTGAGATTTCTACATTTAAGGATTACTAGAGGATAGTGGAATAGCCACTTACAATTATAAGAGTTTTTTAGACTTCCAAACCGTGATTTAAATTTATAACGTTAGCTGCAATATTTAGGGAAAAATATATCCAGTTAATATACAAATTCTTCCAATCTGTACTCAATTTGATGGACCTTCCATCTAGCACTTTCTGAGATGGATGTTTGAATATCACTAATTTATACATCCTTAATATTACTGCTTTTAAATGACCTGCCAGTTTTGTTCCTGTTGTCCCAATTACTTATTATTCCTATCATTATATTGGCAACATACATGAAAATGCAAGATGGCAAGATCATTAAGACATAGTTTTCTTATATGTTCCAGAAAATTTAAGTGAATATGCAATAGAACTCCATTGAAGCCATTTATAGCACCCAACTTCTATCCCATAAAGGCCTTAGGATTGATCCTGCCCATGCATTTTTAAGATATCGCTTAAGGTTAAAGCTAAAAGAAAATAATGCAAAACTCTTTACTAAAATTAAACCATCAGAAACTGACCTTCACGAGCACTGGTCCCTTTTGTTCCCTCTAAGGAAAAACACATGGTTACCCTAAGTTCATTAGTTCAGTTAAGGAGCCTGGAGGAAAGCTGAAAAATAGAAGCCTGACCTTGCTTCAAAGGGCCTTGGGCTGTGGCTGCTATCTTATTGGGGAGCACCTACCGGGCCTGGATGTCAAGAAGGCCAACCCAAGTTGTCCTATAACCGTAAACAGTGAGCTGGCCACTAAGAGCCCTCCTCAAAGTCATGTATATGTGGTAACCATTTGTCATGACAATGGAACTTTGAAAATTGTCCAAAACTTTGGCAAAAAGTTATACTGGGTAATAACAGAGGCAAGGCAGGTATACTTATGGGACAGATTCTTCCTAAAAATGAGCAACATGAAACTGTTTCAAAGGACTGGATTATTTTTCATCTAAGTAATGATGAACTTTTCACAATTCCACTCAACATGCAAAACTTAGAATTATCTACATAACAACCATACAAATTTCTCATTATCCAGAAATACCACATGACCTTCAGATGCAAAAGATGATGGCAGCTCTACAGGTCTTAGAATAGAGGGTAGAGGATGCAGGATCTGTGCTTAAAAGACCCAGAATTGAGTTCTGATTCTATCACCAAGCTGGTGATACAAAGCTGGATAAAACTCTAACCTTTCCAGAATCTCATCTACTCAAAAAATAAAATTAAATAAAAGCACTACTTATGTAATAGGTGAGTTATGAGGCAATTATATATTGTGTACATACATAAAACATATTTTGTATATTATAGGGCATGCTACAAAAATAAGGTATTATCATAACAACCATACGTTAGAAAAAGAAGTTTTGCCATAGCACACATTGTTTTACAGTAATAAGTAAACTCAAGAAGAAAACAAGTAGAAAATAGCAAATCAAATAGGAAAAAAATAATATGTTCAAACACAAAGGGCTTTCTTACATTCAGAGGAATGTATTTAGTTTTTAATAAATAAATAAGTAAATAAATAACAAAAAAACAAGCACACCTAAATGAAACTCCAATGTGAAATGGCCAACAAGAGAAAACCTGGCTCCTATGGAAAAGTTGACAAAATTTGTGATGTTCCGGATTAGTTCAAGCACCCAGAAATGCTCAATAAACATCACTTCTACCTTTTTAACATCATTTACCTCATCACCAGGGCCACGCAATAATTTACATGAGCAAAACAAGATTGATCACTAAACTCATTTAATACTATCAGTTTTTCTCCCTTTGCTTAAGAGATGATGGGAGAAATCATTGTATGAAATGATAAAATTTTCCAAGTATGTGAAAGAAAGATCGTATGTACTCATGGTGAATTAATGAAAACGTAAATCAGCCATTTTGAGTAAAAATCATAAAAATTAAAACACAGTGGAAAGATTTAAAAGACAGACTCAATCAGATATCACATGGGTCCCAAAAAGTAGTTCATATGTATGAATAAAATATAATATGTCTTTCAGACACAGATGGGTAAATGTAGACAACATATTCTCCACACTTGCAATATACCAAATTTATACCAATAAGAATACCTTCGACTGTAGATTACTTGAAAGAGGAAGTGATTCAGCCCTGGAGATATTAAAATCTGGTTCAGTGTTAGTCTCAAAAGAGTCCAATTCATCCCCACTAGGAATCCCAGTTCTTGAGGAGCTCTGAGACCCTGGAGTGTAACAGATGTGCGACAGCTCAGAATGCCCTTCCCCTTCACTGTCGGCGTCCAAGGCATCAAGGCTGGAACTAAAGCACAAAGCCAGCAAGTAAGTAAAGAAGCAAGGAAGGACACAGAGCATCATTGGTTTCTAATTCTCTGAATCCAGATTCATCGGGGTGGGGTGCAATAGGTATTCATTTAATTTCCAACTAGTATTTAATTAGCCTTTTTCTCCTCCCTCCAAATCTCTTTTTAAATAAAATTTTATCTTACCCCAAATGAACATTCCTACCTTGCAAAAGCCATTTCTTTCTTTCATTTTCTTTCTTTCTTTCTTTCTTTTTGTTTTTTTGTTTTTTTGAGACACTAGTGTTCTGTCGCCCAGGCTGGAGTGCAGTGACACAATCTTGGTTCACTACAACCTCCACTTCCCAGGCTCAAAGGATCCTCCCACCTCAGCCTTCAGAGTAGCTGGGACTACAGGTGTGCGCCACCACGCCTGGCTAATTTTTGTGATTTTTGTGTTTTTTGCCATGTTGCCCAGGCTGGTCTCAAACTCCTGGGCTCAATGGATCCACCCACCTCAGTCTCCCAAAGTGCTGGGATTGCTGGAGTGAGCCACCACACCTGGGGCAAAAGACAGTTCAAATACCTGAAGAAACAAAAGCTGGTTTGAGTTAGTACTAACCTCACCACTTCTGTTTTGTAAATATAATTATTGATATCGCAAGTCCCAAGTGGTAACCCATCAAATATTTCAAATGCTGGTGGAAACAAAGCCACTGGGCTGTTTGCAGGGAAGCCTCTGGGGGGGATCTGCATGTGACTAAGCTGCAGGAGTGTCATTCTCTCCCCTGTCCCTCAGCTGGGAAGCTCAGGAGGGCAGAGGCACACCAAGGAGAGATGTGTGAAGGTCCCACCCATCCGCCCCAGGGCCATGTCAAGACACAGTTCTGAAGTGAGTCGTGCAATGTCCCAAACATGTCATACTAAATGATCATTTTTAGAGGTTAAAAAAAGATGATTCCGAGGCTGGGCATGGTGGCTCACACCTGCAATCCCAGCACTTTGGGAGGCTGAGGTGGGCGGATCATGAGGTCAGGAGATTGAGACCATCCTGGCTAACACAGTGAAAACCCGTTTCTACTAAAAATAAAAAAAATTAACTGGCTGTTGTGGCGGGTGCCTGTAATCCCAGCTACTTGGGAAGCTGAGGCAGGAGAATGGTGTGAACCCAGGAGGCAGAGCTTGCAGTGAGCTGAGATCGCGCCACTGCACGCCAGTCTGGGCGACAGAGCGAGACTCCGTCTCAAAAAAAAAAAAAGATTCCTTTGAAAACTCTACCTTAGAACCAGGTAGTAATTCTGTTTGACAACAACTTTTTCCTCATTTAACTTTAATAAACCATGAAATTAAAAGGAAAGAATTTGACCTTCCACATCCCAGGTCTATTCCATAATATTACATTTTAAACTATTCAAACTTGGAGGCCAGTAACTTTCCTGGGTGCATGTTAATGCACGAAGCATTTCAAATGTATGTTTTGTGGGTTTTTTTTTTCGGTTGTTACAGTTCTGGAGTTATAATTTTAATTAAAAAACAATGAAACTGTCTTGATTTTGAAATATGAGAACCAGAAAATGAAACTTTGAATTAACCTGTTTAGGTTATTTAAAAAAAAAAAAAAAAACAAACCATAGGCTATTTAATGGACACAGTAAGTCAACTGAACACATGGTGTGAGTCCTGGTCTTACTCTACCATGCCTCTAACGCAAACACAGAGCAGTTTCTAACCCTTGAACACCTTCCCAGGCACTACTGGGTACCAGAAAACCCAGCAGTGAGAAGAAGCCTTGGCTGGCACCACCAAGGATTTCCAAAGTGGGGTTTTCTCCTTTGGGAACTCATTGAGGGCCAAAGTGAAGACCTTGGCATTGAGAAGAAGAACACATTAGAAGTGGACTTCACACTTTACCTCAATCAAACACCCAAATATCATGGAGTCTATTCGAGTATTTTTCATAAAACACTGAAACTTCATGTTAAGAATATCTTCCTGGTAAACATTGGTGATTTAAATGCTCCGGTAAATGTATTATGTCGGTGCAAAAGTAATTGTGGTTTTGGACTAATCTAATAATTACAGGTATTTCAAGTTGCTACGTGGCTTCCTAGTACAACAACAATCTGAGACGGAAGGAGACTTCAAGGCGGGTTGAAGCTTGCCGATGTCTTGTACCTCAGCACTTGTCTTTCCACTTGTGATCTCTGTACTAGTGGAAAATAGTTCTTCAAATGATTGGCAGCCCGCAATAATATCCGATTTTAACACAAGCCTTTCCAGTTACAGACAGCATTTCATCATCACTACGAATACATCCTAGAAGTATCAGTATTTTATTTTGCATACTATAAAACATTGTTTCTATTCATTCAAATGGGGCTACTACTTTTCTTTGTTAAGCTATTGACATAAGATATTGGTGGCACAGGCAATGTTCTTCAGGATAACCTCTAGGTTCTTGTTTTATGGTATTATTTTTCTAATTCCCAGTAGTGGGATAAGAAATCAATTCATTAGGTTGTAACTAGAGTTTTTTTAAAAAAATACAGAATAGAAAATATCAGAATATGTTGCACATGTCATTTTATAAGACTTCACTTAAATTTTAAGGGAGATAGGGGACGTTCATGGCGGCATGTATTTCTTACTGTGGATTGTAGTTTTTTAAAAAGGTTTGAAAAATACAAGCTTTAGAAGCTTTAGAATGAAACAAACACTTGTCTACTGCTTAATTTTTTGTTGCATAGTATTTTTAAATTAATGTTTTATTACTTCCCTTTGTGGTTTCTCAAAACAGTTATTACATTTAAATAATATAACATATGGCTATATAGTATGCATGTTTTAGTTTCACCAAAATATTCTTTTAAACGCTAGAAAACTTAGGACTCAGGTCCCAGTCAGCCATGTCTTTATATTAACTCCAGTTTTTACTGTGTGCCCCCAAATTTCTCCTTCATTAGAAGTTTCCAGCCTCTAGGGCTATTATCCACTTATTAACAAATTAAGTACATCTCACTTTGAGTTTGTTATCAACTTGCTTCCTACCATGACATCTACTGAAGGGAAGGACCCACAGCCACCCTAGGGCTTTCCAGGGATTGCGACTTCTCTCCCTTCATTCCTACAGTTTTCAGAGGAGAGGGAGGGCAAAGGAGATGAAGTCAGCTCGTGGAACCAGCCGGAAGGCTTTTCTGTAGAATGGCTTCTCCGTCCTCTCCTGGCCTCCTCCCTTTCCCCCAAGCAGTGACATCTTCACAGAGGCTTCTAATTACCTTTACTCAGAACAGATATTTTTTCTAAATTATATTCTACGAGGAAAAATTATATCTGTAGCAGTGAAATGTTTAAACTTTCCAAGGCAAGACCATGATCAGAAAGCATAATTTAGATACTCTGCAAGTATCTGCATAAGTATTAATAAAACAGAGACCATTTGTGTCTTTTCCATGCTATATTCCTAGAGGGCTTCTTCTAAAGAACTTATTTATGTCTTGAGATGTGGGGGCTCACACACTTGACAGATTTTTTTTTTTTTTTCTTTAAGACAGAGTCTCACTCTGTCCCCCAGGCTGGAGTGCAGTGGTGTGATCTCTGCTCACTGAAATCTCTGCCTCCCGGGTTCAGGCAATTTGCCTGCCTCAGCCCCTCCCCTGAGTAGATGGGATTACAGATGCTTCTCACCACGCCCAGCTAATTTTTGTATTTTCAGTAGAGAGGGAGTTTCACCATGTTGGCCGCCTAGGCTGGTCTCGAACTCCTGACCTCAGGTGATCTACCTGCCTCAGCCTCCCAAAGTGCTGGGATTGCAGGCATGAGCCACCATACCTGGCCACTTGACAGATCTTAAAGATCCACTAGAATGGATTTATCACATATAGCTCAATTTACTTTTGCAAAACTGTACAGAAGCTTGTCTGGACTGGCAGTCTCTTGTCCCAAGCAGACGTGTGGACAGTTCAAATTAGCCTTCACTTCAAATTACAGTAGTGACTACCCAGCATCTATAAAACCATAATTCACAAAGCATAAATGTAAAGCAAGTCTTTTATTATTTACACATCACACATAACCCTTGGTACCAATATGTGCTAATGTTTTACAACCTCAAATTGCATATTGTGCTGTATCTCAGTGTCGGGCACCTACTGATTGCTGGTTCCTCTCCCTTTCTCTCCCCTCTATATTAACTCTCTGCTGAATACTCATTCACCTATGTGCATGTTCATTCATAGAGAAATATTTATATACATAGTCACATATGTGTATTTTACGTTCACTTTGATTCATTTTATATGTGAAAATGAACATATAATCACATGGGTAGGATACGGGGGAAAAAATAAGCTACTCCCTAAGGAAAGTGTGATCAACAGGATAAAATGAAATTAGTGGAAATTGGCCTGTTCCCTAAAGAAAATAGACAATCAGATAGACAGATACAGATATACAGATACAGACACACACATGTGTGCACACACACTAATATGTGCAATCATATCAGATGCAATGAAATATCATTTTAATGACTTTTATATACACAAGAAAATATAAGGTAACTGAAAGTAAAATAAAGATAAATTTTATGTTAAAATATAAAATATATATTATGTAAAATAAAACAAACATTCATGAGCCTACCCAACTTGAAACTTGGATACTGGCCATCAACCATGGAAACTCTGTAATGATTCATTCCATTTCCATTTCCCTATTCCCCTCCCTAGATATAACAACCATTTTGAATTCAGGAATTTTTTTCGCCTTCATTATTTTGTTTTTCTTTTTTTCCTTTTTTTTCTTCTTTTTGAGACAGGTCTCACTCTGTCACCCAGGTTGGGGGTTCAGTGGTGCCATCTTGGCTCACTGCAACTTCTGCCTCCCAAGTTCAAGCGATCTTCCCACCCCAACCTGCCAAGTATCAGGGCCACATGTGTGTGCCGCCATGCCTCGCTAATTTTTGTATTTTTGGTAGAGATGGGGTTTTACCATGTTGCCCAGGCTGGTCTTGAGCTCCTAAGCTCAAGCGTTCTGCCTGCCTTGGCCTCCCAAAGTGCTGGGATTACAGGCGTGAGCCACCACACCCAGTCTCTTGTTTTTCTTTATAGCTTATGCACATATGTAGGCCCTATAATAATATATTGTTTAATTTGCATTTTATAAAAATGAAATCTAACAAGTATTTTGGGGCTTTTTTTTGTTCCTTCATGCTTCTAAGGTCTATGTTATTATTCACACAGATGTATTTGTAGTTAATTCACTTTCATTACTGTACAGTATTCCCTTGTGTAACTATATATAATTTATTTATTCCACTTTTGGGTTATTTCCTGCTGGTATAAATACTCACATATAGGTCTCCTAGTACACAAGAGGAAAATGCGTATTTGACTTTACATGATAATGTCAAATTATTTTCCCAAGTTATACAATTTTCTCTCCTATCATCTTTACGCAGGAATTTCCATGTTACCCATTCTCACCAAAACATGGGATTGCTAGATTTTTAAATTTTTGCCAGTCATGTGAGTATAAACTGGTATCTCATCGTGGTTTTCCTTTATCATATTTTAATCAGTTTTCTTAAGTGTCTTACTTTCAAATCAATGAATATAGGAATCTAAAAGGGGACAACATTTTGATGGACAGATAAAAGTGGTAGAGACAATAAAAAGTTTAAAACTAGAATTTTTGAAGTTTACCTATAAGGTTCTTTGATTTTCTACAGTTTTCTTCTACAATATAGAATCTTACCTTCTTTTCTTTAGATGACTTTGTTGCTTTTCAAATCCATGCCAACCAAAAGAAAGATTCAAGTTGGAAGCACACGAACTCGATGGTGACATGAAGGACCTCTGGGCTTCAGTATGTACTGTCCCTTCGTCATTTTCACTTAGTGGGTACACACTGGGGCTGGTTTCTGTAGGAAGGGTGTGTTTGCTGCTCTGAGGCCCCAGAGTGCAACCTCTGGATTCAGGGCTGGTAGTTGCAGTGATTCCCTCTATATTAATATAGCTGATATCCAAATCGCCAACCTGGAAGTTGAAAGAAAAACATTTCCTGAGTAAAAGCAGGTAAGATTGGCCTAGCTAAGAATTAATAAAATTTTCCCAATTTAAAAAACTTCTGGCCAAGCGTGGTGGGAGGCTGAGGCTGGCAGATCACTTGAGGTCAGGAGTTCAAGACTAGCCTGGCCAACATGGTGAAACCCTGCCTCTACTAAAAATACAAAAATTAGCCAGGGTGTGGTGGTGGGCGCCTGTAATCCCAGCTACTCAGAGATTGAAGCAGGAGAATGGCCTGAATGGGAGGCAGAGGTTGCAATGAGCAGATACTGCACTAGTGCACTCTAGCCTGGGTTACAGAGTGAGATTCCATCTCTAAAAAAAAAAAAAAAAAAAAAAAAAAGACCTTCTACCTTATTTCCTTATTTATATTTTTTGTTTATTCTTGTTGTATGTAAACAGAATTACTGTATATGTTTTTGTCCACATGGCAGCTATCCTATAATTCACAAAAAGGAAGACCAACTGAGTATTTTATAAAGTTGTTCCTTTATTACAAAACCAGAAGCTGATTATGCCTCTAACATTTTATGAACCACTGACTCAAAATGAGGGGGAAATGTTTTAAATACTTGAGGAAAAAAACTAAAGACTATACAGCTTTATTCAAAAAGTAGCTCATAGGAATCTGGGTACCAAGGTAATAGTGGTCACATAAAGCTGAGTCTCACAAAAAGCAACACCAAACAAAAAGAACAAATAAAGTTACATAAAGCGCACGTACGTAGCATCATTAGAAGAAAGAAAATGCCCAAATTTCAAATTACCTGTAAATAATAAAATCAACAGCAAATCCAGCAGGCAAGCCCTCGTGCTCCTGCTGTAAGACTCAGTGGAGGGTAAGGGGAGTCGGGAAAATCTGAACGGCAGAGAAAGGACGGAACTTCTGGAGGTCGTAAGACTTACTTAAAAATCCTCCCCAGAAAGAGAAAGCCCAACCCACATGCATGAAAGAGTCCTAGCTGATCAAAGCACTTGCTCTAAGAAAGGCATACTTTTAAGTACTCATGATTTGAGGTGGCGGTCATCAAAAGACATCATGTCTGGGGTGAGGACAGTAAAAAGGAAGAGAGTAACACCATTTGGAGATAGAGCAGTGAAAGGAAAAAAGAAGCAAAAGGGGAAATGCTAGAATCCTAAATCATCGGGCATCATAATTTATTAAAGCAAAAACCGTTAATGAATGCTTAATTAATGGGTGAAAGTCTAATGAGCAACAGGGTATTTACAAGGGCTTAAAATATCTCCTGACATGATACTTAGTAATTTTTTAAAAAACAGTAATTTTACTAAAAAAGGAACTTGGCAGATGAAAGATACTAATAAAATCACCAGTAATGGGACAGATTGATGTCCTATGCCTCCTGATACAATGCACTGAGAAGCACCCATCATCACTTCCATAGTATTCCTGCTACACATGCCTAACCTGAATCCTATTATGAGGAAATAACAGATAAACCAAAACTGAAAGACATTCTAGCAAAACACAAGAACAAAAACACCAGTCTGTATTCTTTTAAAATATCAGCATCATAAAACACAAAGACTGAGGAACTGTCCCAGATTAAAGGAGACTACAGAGACACAACAACTATATGTAACACATGTAATGGAATTTTCTTCTGCAACAGAGAGCATTATTGGGACAACTCGCTAAAATTGAATAAGGTCTGGAGATAGCTAATAGTATTGTATCAATGATAACTTTATGATTTTGGTAACTGTACTGTGCTTATGTAAGAAACTATCCATGTTTTTAGGAAAATACACCATGAAAGATTAAGGGGTAAAGGGGCACCATATTTTTCATTTATTCTCAAATGGTTAAGAAATATTTATAGAGATAATTTAACTATTTGCATGCACACATAACCACCCACTCAGGGAATGACAAAGTAGAATGCAGTAAAATATTACCACTTGAGGAATTTGAGTAAAGTGTATATAGGGATTCTCTGTACTGAAATTATGAAACAAATGTTTTTTTCAAAGTAGTTTATATGACAGAAATTTTCAAAGTAACTTTCATCATGTGAATTTTCTCAACAGGAAGGTGATAACCTTGAAAATTAATAGGAAACATTAATATAAGCTAGTAATGTTTTTAGGTTTCCTTGCCAGGTTGAGGAAGATAAAGAAAATTAGATAAGATTATTTTCAGATATTGCTGGAAAGCATTTTAAATATGCAGAATTTGAACTCCTTACATTGTCCTTGCTATTCAAATAGATACAGGGGCAATAAAAAAAAGTACTATGCTAATATAATGGACTTTGTGATTTTGTTGCAGATTTAGTTTTATTTCTCAATTTTCAATTCACAACTTGGCAATCTGCTGTTTCCATTTGTTGAATTAACTTGTTTGCGTTCTCTCTAAATGCATACTTTACTTTTTCTTTTTGGCTTCACATCATTAAAGCAATACTTCTTTCACCCAGAATATTCCAAAATAAAAATTATATCTTGGCCGGGTGTACTGGCTCATGCCTGTAATCCCAGTACTTGGGAGGCCAAGGTGGGCAGATCATTTGAGGCCAAGATTTCAAGACCAGCCTGGCCAACATGGCAAAACTCTCTCTTCTAAAAATACCCAAATTAGCCAGGTGTTGTGGCACACACCTGTAACCCCAGCTACTCTGGAGGCTAAGGCACAAGAATTGCTTGAGCCTGGGGGGTGGAGGTTGCAGTGAGCCAAGATGGCACCACTGCACTCCTGCCTGAATGACAGAGCAAGACTCTGTCTCAAAACACAAAACGGAAGGAAGGCAGGAAGGCAGGAAGGCAGGAAGGAAGGAAGGAAGGAAGGAAGGAAGGAAGGAAATTATATCCTAACCTTTTATTTACCAAATCTTTGGTTTGATAAATTTTGCATTTTTAATGTATCTAAGAACATATAAAAGCATAATATATATATAGTTTTTCCCACATAATATCGAGTAATTTACAATTTTAGTTACTTGAAGTAAATGGAAATACTATAGTTATAGTACTCACTAAGGCTCAGAACAAAAAAAAGATAAGGTCTCAAGAAGTATTTTATTTAAACAGCTGAGAAAATATAGCAACAGAATAAATCTGTTAAAATCAAAACATGACAAAAAATATATGCGCTGAAAACTATAAAACACCAATGAAAGAAATTGAAGCAACACAAATAAATGGAAACAAACTAGAAGAATGTTCACAAACTAGAAGAATTCATATGAAAGATATCCTATATTCATGGATTGGAAGAATTCATGTTGTCAAAATATCTATACTACCCAAAGTGAACTACAGATTCTATGTAATCTCTATCAAAATTACAATGGTAATTTTTCACAGAAATAGAAAAAAATTCCTAAAATTTGTATGGAATCCCAAAAGACCCAGAATAGCTCAAGCAATCTTTAGCAGGAAGAACAAAGTCAGAAGCATCACATTGCCTAGCTTAAAATTATATTACAAAGATATGGTAATCCAAACATTATGGTACTGACATAAAAACAGACACATGAGCACATGAAACAGAATAGAAAGTCCAGAAATAAACCCACACATAAATACAGTCAATTAGTCTTCAACAAATGTGCTAAAAATACACAATGGAGAAAGGATAGATCCTTCAATAAATGATACCAGGAAAACTGGATAGCTACATGCAAAAAAATTAAACTGGATCCCTATCTTACAACATACACAAATATCAACTCAAAATGCAATAAAGGCTTTAACATAAAACATGAGGCCTTAAAACTCCTAGGAGAAAGCATAGAGGAAAAACTCCTTGACATTGGTCTTGGCAATCATTTTTTGGATGTGACACTAAAAGCACAAGCAAGAAAAGCAAAATAAATGTGACTACATCAAACCAAAAAATCTCTGCACAGCAAAGGAAACAACAAAATAAAACAGCAACTTATGGAATTGGAGAAGATATTTACAAATCATGCACCTGATATGGAGTTAATACCCAAAATATGTAAGGAACTCACACAACTCAATAGCAAAAAAACAAAACAAACAAAAAAAAAAACCCCCCACAAATAACCAGATTTAAAAATAGATAAAGTACCTGAATAGACATTTTTCCAAAAAATAACACACACAAATGGCCAATAGGTATATGCAAAAGTGCTCAACATCACTAATCATCAGGAAAATGAACAAAACTACAATGAGATATCACCTCACACCTGTTAGAATGGCTAGTACCAAAAGGACAAAAAGAAAAAAAAAAAAAAAGAAAAAAGCTGGCAAGGATGTGGAGAAAGGGGAATTCTTATACACTGTTGGGAATGTAAATCAGCACAGTCACAGTGGAAAACAGTATGAAAGTTCCTAAAAAAAATTAGAATACAACTACCATATGATCCAGCAATTCCACCTCTGGGTATATATCCAAAGGAAACAGAATCACTATCCCAAAGAGATGTCTGCACTCCCATGTTCACTGCAGCACTATTCACAGTAGCCAAGAGATGGAATCAACCTAAGTGTCCATCAACAGATAAATAAAGAAAATGTGGCACATGTGTGATTTTCTGAAAATATAGGGATAAAAACAGTGTTTTTTCTATTCTCTCACTCAACAGTCAACACAGAACTCTTCTGTGACTAAATGTATGGGGTTTTCCCCTGACATGTAGCAAGGAAGCAATCCGCCACTGAATTTCCTCTAATTCAGTTCAATTCAATTCTGGCACTATCAACCTGCAGATGGAGTCAGGTCCCACAGGGCTCAGTCCCACAAGACTCCCCCACCACTTCCAATGACAAACCACTAGCCCCAGATTGTTTTATCAACCAGCTATAAAATGGGGTTCCCACAGCCCCTCCTCAGGTTCAATCAATTTGCTAGAGCAACTCACAGAACTCAGGGAAACACTTACATTTCCTGGTTTATTATAGTGAATACTACAAAAGATACAGAGAACAGCCAGATGGAAGAGTTGCTTAGGGCAAGGAACTCCAGAAGGGGCACAGAGCTTCCAGGCCCTCTGCAAGTGCACCACCCTCCAGGAACCCCCATGTATTCAGCTATCCAGAATCTCTTGAACCCAGTTCTTTTGGGTTTTTATGAAAGCTTAATTATGCAGGCATGATTGGTTAAATTATTAGTCATTAGTGATCAATTTAACCTTCAGCCCCTCCTCCCTCTATGGATGCCAGTGGGTGGAGCTAAAAATCCCAATCCTGTAATCCTGCCTTGGCCTCTCCTGTGACCAGCCCACATCCTGAAGTTACCTAGGGGCTGCCAGCCACCAGTCATCTCATTAGCATACAAAAGATATCACTTTGGAAATGTGAAGGATAAATACAGTAATTCCTCACTTAAGTATGGAGCTATGTTCTGAGAAACGCATCCTTAGGTTATCTTGTTATTGTGCGACCATCATAGAGTGTACTAACATAAACCTGGTAGTATAGCCTTCTACACACCTAGGCTATATGGTAATAACCTATTTCTCCTAAGCTACAAATCTATACAGCATGTTACTGTACTGAATACTGTAGACAACTGGGACGCAATGGTAAGTACTTGTATATCTAAATATAGAAAAGTAATACAGTAAAAATATGGTATTATAATCTTATGGGATCACTTTTGCATATGCACTCTGCCATTGTGACAGATTCCATACACATGCACACACAAACACACGTGCACACACACACTCACACAGAGGAATATTATTCAACCCTAGAAAAGAAAAAAAAATCCGGCCATTTGTGACAACATGGATGAATCTGGAAGACATTATGCTAAGTAAAATAAGCCAAACACAGAAAAACAAATACTGCATGATCTGACTTATATGTGGAATGTAAAGAAGTCAAACTCATAAAAACAGTGAGTAGAAGGGTAGTTACTGGGCGTTGGAGGGTGGGGAAAATGGTGAAGTACTGGTAAAATGGGTACAAACTTTCAGTTACACAATGAATAAGTTCTTGAGACCTAATGTACAACATGGTGACTATAGTTAATAATGCACTTTGTACTTGAAATTTGCTGTAGATCTTAAGTATTCTCACTACAAAAATAAATAAGTATATGAGATGATATATGTGCTTAATTAGCTTGATTGTGGTCATTATTTCAAAATATGTACATGTATCAAAACATTACATTGTACAGTTTAAATATATATAATTTCTATTTGTTCATTATACCTTAATAAAGCTGGAAAAGAATAAATAAATACCAGAACATGGCTAGATCACAACAAGTCCAACTACCCTGTGGTATGGTTTGGCTCTGTATCCCCATCCAAATCTCACTTTGAATTATAATAATTCCCATGTGTCAAGGGCGGGACCAGGTGGAGATAACTGAATCACGGGGGTGGTTTTTCCCCATGCTGTTCTCATGACAGTGAGGGAGTTCTCACGAGATTTGATGGTTTTATCAGGGGCTTCCCTCTTCACTCAGCACTCATTTTCTCTCCTGCTGCCCTGTGAAGAGATGCCTTCTGCCATTATGGTAAGTTTCCTGAGGCCTCCTCAGTCATGCAGAAGTATGAGTCAATTAAACCTCTTTTCTTTATAAATCATCCGGTCTCAGGTATTTCATCATAGCAGTGTGGGAAGGGACTAACACACCCTGTATCTTGAAAATGTCCTCAGAACTCCCACTGTGTCCTACACTCCATGCCCCATTCTAGATTTCTATAACTACGACTGACATTCAGTTAGTTTATACCAAAAAAAAACCCAGTTATTTACAGCTGAAGTCCATTCTGATTAATTGGTTTCTCTGTCATTATGACAACCATCCCAATCTGTGGTGCATTTGATGTAACAGTGCTTTGTAACACAAAAGGAAAATGCAGAGATGTGCTACTAAAGGGCTGAAAATGAGCTCTAGATGGAAAAAACAGTTTAGATCACAGAATGTATCTATAAATAGGGTAAAATATATGCATATTAACAACATAAAAGGGTTAAATGTCTTACTGCTCAGTGAGTAGACAGGGTGCATCTTATATGGGGATTAGGTTTTAAAGTCAGTTTATAAGGCAGAAATTGTGTTGTCAAAACTACCCTTGAAAAACCCTTAAATCCTCCATATATTAGTGTGTAGAAATATTCAGATATATATTTTAATTTTTATAAATACTAAAATTTGAAGATCACTGAGCCAGAGAAAAGAACAAAAGACAAGAAGATGCCAGCACATTCAAACCATCTGCTTCTATGAGATTTAGCTCAAAAGTCTCTATCAGGGAATGAGTGGAAAGTTCAAAAGGATTCCAGCTTTCTTATAATATGATACCATTCTGTATTAGTATGATACCATCCTGTATTAGTATGATACCATTCTGTATTGATATGAAAGCTCTACAATCTTACTACATGTTAACAGATGTGTTGTAACGATTAACCAAGTAATTTATGTGACAGTTTCCTATGGTGCTGGGACCAAGCACCTGCTCATTCCATTTGCTGGATTTGAATACAAATATTGCATAATCAAGTCATACACATACTGTTTTTTGAAAAGCTGTAGAGGAGACATTGGTTGCACAGTTGTCATTTCCTACTTGGGCCCCGAAGAAGAGTTCTCACACTCTTCCCATTTGGCAGTATCTCAAGACCCCTCCCTGACAGTGCCTCTCAGTTGAGTAAGGTGTATTGTGTTCTGAAGTAAGCACCTAAGTTAAATGCTTAAATGCTCATACAATGAGACTCCGCAACAGCAGCCTCTTTGCTGCTCTTAGGCTAAAACTGTCAAAGGAACACAACAACATTGAATCTATTTCTTACAAATCCAGGTTTTGGAGAGAGGTAGAAACCCTCCTGTAATGTCAGTTGGGCCTTACCTGATCGATCACCATACAGTTAGCATAGACTTCATCACCTCCGTTCAGCATGTCCGAAAGCCGGCCTGCAGCAAGCAAAGTAGAGGGTGGCTTGGATTTTTTTAGGACATCGAAGGAGCGATCTAGAGTACAAAAATGAAAACAGGGCAAACAAAGGAGAAGGGGTTTATTTTACAGTCAAGCTTTACCTTCTTAGACCATAAGAAAAAAAGTCAAGTGCATTTTTTTAAGGTGGCTTTTTGCTAGATTTTAAGATCTACGTGCAAGTAATTTTTCATGTATATCCAAACCTCAGCTATCTAGAATTTTCATATAGGATGAAAAGTTCTAGATAGATAAATATTTGCCCACCTCAAGCGTTATTTTCCCCATCATTAGAGGGGGAAAAATCAATTAAATCTTTGTAAAAATCAATTAAATCTTTGCTTTCAATTTCTACTATATTTTAAAACTAAACTTCATTTCCCTTTATTAGCAACTAAATTTCAGGCTGGGCACAGTGTCTCATGCCTGTAATCCCAGCACTTTGGGAAGCCTAGACGGGCAGATCACCTGAGGTTGGGAGTTTGAGACCAGTCTGACCAACATGGGGAAACCCCATCTCTCCTAAAAATGCAAAATTAGCTGGGTGTGGTGGCGCATGCCTGTAATCCCAGCTACTCAGGAGGCTGATGCAGGAGAAGCACTTGAACCTGGGAGGCGGAGGTTGTGGTGAGCTGAGACTGCACCATTGCACTCCAGCCTAGGCAACAAGAGCGAAACTCCATCTCAAAACAAACAAAAACTAAACTACATTTCCCTTTATTGATAACTAAACTTAATTTTCTTTTATTAATAATTTAGAAGTATTAGTGACTGTACTGTGATCCTCAGTTTCCACTGATGTGCTCAGATTCAACGACCCTCTACTCAAGAACCCAAGAGAGTACACAGCCTAGCAGTTCTGGCTCAGTACTGCTTGCTAACATGCAGAATCTCACACGTGGAGAATTTGCCTTCTATTTTGGTTACAGAAATGTTTATGCTTGCTTTCATGTCTCAGCTTTGTTCCAAATAGATGAGGTTGCCTAAAAATTGAGTCCCAGAGAGTTAAGCTGTTACTGTGTTTGTAGAGAATGAAGAGTCAAAGGCAATAAAACACATTCGAGCTAGAATGCCTTGTTTCTTGTGACCTTGGCTAGTTTACTCCCCCTCCAGACATCTTCACAAAGTTTCCTCATCCATAAAAGCAGATTACTATTATGCATTCCTCATAGTGTGGTTATGAGGATTAAGTGCGTTCAGACATGTAAAAACTTGACACATGCCTGGCACAAAGTGCTCAACAAATGTTATTTGTCAGAATTACTATTATAATTATTACAGATAGCAATTTTTAACCATATTCAGTGTGAAGCGCAAGGTTATTAATACTAATCATAGTGTGTTATGGTAATAACAGATTTTCAGTATGTGTAAATGACTTTCAGAGGGCAGAGTCAATGTTATACCTATAGTAAATGTCATCCTCACTTACATCCCAGTAAGTTTTCTTGAATGGGTACATAGTGATAGTACTGCTGTTATTCCATTAGAAATGTCACCTGTCCCACTGCCTGTCTTATCTATGTCATAACATAAAACCTCGTAAGCCCATGGGAGCAAATCAGGAAATAAAAAAAGATTAATAACTGTTGGGCTGATGTACCATGAGCAAAAAAATATCCATTCTTTCTTGGAAAGTAATGAGGACATCACAAAAGTTCCAAAGTTGTATGAATTGTAGTTTAATAAGTCAAATGGCCCTGGCTTCAGATTTTGCTTCTAAATCTATCTCTTCTCCACACAGAACACTGAAGTGTGAGATTCATTAAGCTTCTGAAGGAAACATACAATGTTAAAGAAAAACAGTTTCTTTTTTTTTTTTTTTTTTTGAGATGGAGTTTCCCTCTGTCACCAGGCTGGAGTGCAGTGGCGCCATCTAGGCTCACTGAACCTCCAACTCCCTGGTTCAAGCAATTCTCCTGCTTCAGCCTCCCAAGTAGCCTGTATTACAGGCACGCACCACCATACCCAGCTAATTTTTGTTTTTTTAGTAGAGACGGGGTTTCACCATGTTGGCCAGGATGGTCGTGACCTCCTGATCTCATGATCCACCCACCTCAGCCTCCCAAAGTGCTGGGATTGCAGGCATGAGCCACCACGCTCGGTCATATTTTCTTCTTACATACACAATGTATTCTTTATAGCAATGTCTTTTTTTTTTTTTTTTTTTTTTTTTTTTTTGAGAAGGAGTCTGACTCTGTTGCCCAGGCTGGAATGCAGTGCAGTGGCGTGATCTTGGCTCACTGCAATCTCCACCTCCTGGGTTCACGCCATTCTCCTGCCTCAGCCTCCTGAGTAGCTTGGACTACAGGCGCCTGCCACCACACCCGGCTAATTTTTTGTATTTTTTAGTAGAGACAGGGTTTCACCATGTTAGCAAGGATGGTTTTGATCTCCTGACCTTATGATCCACCCGCCTCGGCCTCCCAAAGTGCTGGCATTACAGGTGTGAGCCACCGCGCCCAGCCAGTCCACATTGTCTTAACTGCAATTCTGAAATCCAGAAAGCTCTAAAAATCAGAATTTTCCCCATAAGTTTGGTTCAAAAACATATTGTGTAGTACAATCTGACCTGAGCCCACATTGGACCATATATATTCTTTATTTGCTCTACTTGGTGTCAATGATGACACATTTTGCTGCAGAAATATTAATAGACTTGATGATAGCATTCCCCCATTTCTCCTGTGGGAGTCATATCATACCAGTATGAACACCAGGCCAAAAAGATCTGAAAATTCTGAATTCCAAAACAAATCTGGTCCCAAGAATTTCAAAGAAGAGATTGTGGGTCTCTACAAAATCAGCCATCTGAGATATCAGAACACTTCCCAAGCTTTTATCATTCTTCTACCAAACTCACAAATTTGCCATATTTATATATCACCTATACTATTTCCTGGATATATTCACCTATATTCTTTTGTACTCATCTTTAAATGGACTCACCTTTTTTCTTTAAATGAAATTAATTTAAGAAATACCTTTAATATTAAGAAAAATCTTATCCCCACTGTACATAGAAAGCCAGTATTATTCCTGTCAAAAGCAGAAGGGAGGACCGGGTATGGTGGCTCACGCCTATAATCCCAGCACTTTGGGAGGCTGAGGCAGGCAGATCAGGAGAATGGCTTGAACCCAGAGATGGAGGTTGCAGAGAGCCGAGATGGCACCACTGCACTCCAGCCTTGGCGAAAGAGTGAGATTCCATCTCAAAAAAAAAAAAAAAAGAAAAAAAAAAGTAGAAGGGAATTAAATGTACTGAAATAATGCAAACAAAACAATGAAATTAGAGTCTGACTAAATATTTGCCTATCAAAACTGAAAGTCTGAGAGGCCTGCTCTCTCTTTGTTGTAAAGGGAGATTCTGAAGGATTCAAGAAATGTTAAAGATGCAAGAGTACCACACTGAGACTTTCTCCTTCAATCAACAGAATTATCAAAAGAAAATATCTGCATGACTATTCCTAGAGGAATTCACCCTACACTTTCAAAAAGTGGCCTACGCCGGGTGCGGTGGTTCACACACCTATAATTCCCAGCACTTTGTGAGACTGAGGCAGGTGAATCACTTGAGCCCAGGAGTTCAAGACCAGCCTGGGCAACATGACCAAACCCTGTCTCCACTAACAATACAAAAATCAGGTGGGTGTGGTGGCACACACCTGTAGTCCCAGCTACTTGGGAAGCTGAAATGAGAGGATTGCTTGAGCCTGGGAGGCGGAGGCTGCAGTGAGCTGTGATAGCGCCACTACACTCCAGCCTGGATGACAGAATAAGTAAGACCCTGTTCTCAAAGGAGAAAAAGAACGGAAGGAAAGGAAGGAAGGAGAGAAAGAGAGAGAGAAAGAGAAAGAGAGAGGGAAGGAAGGAAGGAAAGGGAGGGAAGGAAAGAAGGGAAGGAAGGAAGGAGAGAAAGAAAGAAAGAAAGAAAGAAAGAAAGAAAGAAAGAAAGAAAGAAAGAAAGAAAGAAAGAAAGAAAGAAAGAAAGAAAGAAAGAAAGAAAGAAAGAGAAAGAGAAGGTGGCTTAGCCCATGTCATCATCCTGTCACTCGAGTAATGGCTCCACTGAGACAGTAAGTCTTGTGAAGGACATGGGTGTGCAAGAGTATAATCCAGCATAATCTCCTCTCTACTTCTGCCACCTAGAACCTGACATGTAAATTTAGTCACTTGCTGCAATCATTAATAACACTAGCATAAACATCCTTTTGAGTATTTTTCTGAGGCATACATAGCCTCTACCTGTCAAAAGATGTCTCAAGACAATAGGATCTAGAAGAGAACACAGACTCACAAACCAGAAAATGACGCAGACTAACAGGACCACCAATCCTTTAACTTCAACACTAAACACTGCAAATAACGGGCTTAAAACCAGCAGAAGACTGATCATGAAAGGAAAATAAGCCTTAAAGAACACTTTCAAGTAAGCATCAGCTACTTATATTAAAATGGCTAATTGCTCCACCATGTGTCAGCCTATTCAAAGGAAAAGCTATAATAGTTTCATTTTTTTTTAAGTGTTACAGCTCTTTTCAAATTTGTCTAGCACGCTTTTTGGGTTAGGCCAGAAAGTCCCCAAAAATAGTTTCTTTTTCTTAAAGGTATCTTTTCAATATTTTCAAGAAATATGATTTTATCACTTCCATATGTAACTACTCCAGTAACAAATTAAGTGAAAAAGTTATTGATCCCCAAAAATGGACTTTTTCAATGAGCATGTAGAAATAATTTGCAGTAAGAACCAGCTACTTGTTTTAAATTAATGCTGTTTTATAGGAAGTTTTTCTTAGCTAAAAATTAACTTTATAATTTTGTTGATAACATTAATTTTTAATATTTAGTAAGCATATATTTCAAAGACAATACAAAAGTAGCCAAAGCTCAACTCCCATTTTTAAATGGCTGCAGATTTTAAATTAGTGAAAAGCACTAGTGTGTTGCAGTGGTTAAAAGCATGAGCACTGGACTGCCTGGGTTCAAGTCTCTACTCCATTATCTATTAGCTGTGTGACCTGGGGCAAGTTACCTAAGCTCTCTGTGCTTCCATTTCCTGATCTGTAAAATAAGGCAATAATATATCCATCTCATAGAATTATTGCGAAAATTAAATGAGTTAATATTTTCAGTGATTAGAGCAGACTCTGACATAGTAAGCACCCTATAAATGCTTTATTAGTTATGCTTCCTAAATATTTAAAAAGTAAATGAGGTGGCATAAGTTTAGTTCTGATTCTTTTTAAAAATAATTTCAACCTCTGCTATAACGTTACACATTCAAAAACAACCCAAGGCCACTGGCATGCACAAAACATTCCATTTGCTTCACGAAGAGCATTTAAAATGTTGTAACTTTTATTTCAGACTTAGTTGGTGTTAAGAAATTTTGAAAAATCTATCCTGGACATGGTTAACTGAAAAACATAAATTGTGAAGAGAAAGAAAAGCTGTCAAACTGCCCACAGGATTTACCTCCAAGGACTGAAGGATGAGCTCTCATGAAATGGGAGGGATTATAACTGTAGGATAAAGTCAGACAATCAGAGACAGCATTTCTCAAGAACAAAGGCAGGATTTCAGAAACTAAGATGTCCTAACATGATGAAGTGGACTTGGGCCAGTTTCTCACTGCAAAGTGCCTGGAGGATAAACAGCAACTCCAAGGGGATCCCCAGCTCTCCACTCTCCTATTCTCACTGCTTTGTAATGTGATCTAGGTGACTCCATAAGGGCTCTGTGAAGTCAAAATTTTCATAAGCCTGTCCTTGCTGTACTGAATCCTCTAATCAGGTGACACGGGTGACAATAGAAAGTAAATAGATTCCACTCATAGAAAGAAGAGGAATTGGAACTAGTAAGGGGGAGAGGAAGAGGCAGCTGCAGATGCCCCCCTTCACTCTGACATTTACAACTACTTCCAATCTAGCAGGAAACAGTTAATGGCACGGCCCAGCCTAGGGTCTCTTCAAACCTGATTTCCAACAAAATCCACCTCTCCCTTAAGAAGCTAAGAGCCTCGTAGCTAAAGCAAAATGTGGCCTACTTGACTGGTTATGTAAATGACCCACGCCCAGACATAAACAAACCCAGCTAAGGCAGTTTTCCGCAAACCTGCTGCCGACCTGATTTGGCCCACTCTGGATGCCAGAGTGCAAAAGTCAGGTGAGGGCCTCTCAGTCCAGATATCTCTTAACTGTGGCTGAGTAGATTGGTTTCATTTATTCATTGTATTTTACTTTAACTCTAGACCTTTATGAACAGCAGAAACATTCACTGAGAATAACCACCATAAAATGGGGGAGACTTACTTTAGAGTTCAATTCCCAACACTCTCCTGAAACAGTGCCCATTATGGTCACCAAAGACCTTCAAATGACAGACCCTATAGTCAGTTCTCAGTCCTTCTGTGACTTACAGTAGTATTTAATACAGTTGATCACTTCCTGTCCTTATCCTCCAGGACACCAGGCTCTCCAGGTCCTCCCACCTTGCTGGCCTTTTCTTCTCAGGCCCCATGGCAGGTTCCTCCTCATCTTCTGGATGTTGGCAGGTTGTACTACTTTAGGGTCAGTCCTCAAACTCCACTCTCTCCACCCTTCCCTTGGTTATCTGACAGCGTGGCATCACACACCATCATATGATGATGACTCTCACATTTTCAACTCCAGTCCAGATGTCCAGAGCACTCCCCTGAGTCACAACTATCCCCTCAATACTCCTCCTAGTTGTCCAGCAGTCATGCCGAGCACAACAGGTCCAAAGCTGAATTCTTGATTCCCACCCCCACACCCAACTTCTCCCAAAAAATGGCAACTCTGTCTTTCCTTGGAGTCACCCTTGACTGTTTCCTTTCACAACTGGATTCAGAATCTGACCTTTCTCATCACCTCCACTGCAACACCAGGCAAGCCACCACTGTCTTCTTCCTAAACTGTTACATCAGTAGTCTCTCTGCTCCCACTCTTGGCCCTCCATAGCCTTTTCTCCACAGGACAGACAAAGGAAATCGAGTCATGTCATGCCTCTGCAAAATTCTCCAACGGCTTCCCATCTCATTCTGAGTGAAGGCCAGAAGGATGACCTAGAGTGCCTCCCGTTGCCTGCCCCTCCTCCACTCTCTCCCAGCCTCTCTGAAGCCCTGCCCACTACTCTACTCCAGCCCCACAAGCCTCCTTGCTGTTTTTGCCTCAGACCATTTGCACTTGCTGCTCCACCTTCCAGCATGGCTCTGCCCCTGGATATGCAGATGCCTTGCTTTCTCCCTTTCTTCTCATCTCTGCCCCAGTGTCATCTTACCAAAGAGACTCTCCCTGATCATCTTATATGAAATGGCAACCGCCAAGCCTTGCTTTATTTTCACTCATGCCCCTTACCATCACCTAGCATATTAGAGATTTATTTGCTCGTTGTATGTCATCTGTTTCCTTCCACTAAAACATAAGCTCCATGAGAACAGCAACTTCAAAGACAGTTTTGTTCACCATCTCCCCAGTACATACAACCATATAGGCAGGCAGTGGATAATGAATATTCACTGAAGAGATAAATCATTTCTCATCAAGAACAGAAAATTCTCTTCAGGTCTGGTAATGTTTTCTCAGATTCTGAGGTTTTCTTGTGATAGGCTCTCCTTGCTACATGTTGTGATGGGAGTGTCACTGTCTACTTTCATTCACTTATTCACCTATTCATTCATTCATTCTTTTTTCCCATACTTACTGAGTGTCTACTGATCACCAGGTACTGTGCAACCTGCTGGGCCCAGAACGGAACCCTCAGCCTCTATCAGCGACTCTTAAAAAAACATCTTCAGGCCGGGCACTGTGGCTCACACCTGTAATCCCAGCACTTTGGGAGGCCAAGGTAGGCAGATCACCTGAGTACAGGAGTTCGAGACCACCCTGGACAACATGGCAAAACCCCGTCTCTACTAAAAATACAAAAATTAGCCAGGCATGGTGGCGCATGCCTGTAATCCCAGCTACTCGGGCAGCTGAGGCAGGAGAATCGCTTGAACCTGGGAGGCAGAGGTTGCAGTGAGCCAAGATCGTGCCACTGCACTCCAACCCCTGGGCAACAGACTGAGACTCCATCTCAAAAAAAAAAAAAAAAAAAGTCTTCAGAGCCCAGTGAGTATTGTCTATTCCCCAGGAGGTCCCCTGACCCAACCAGGAGGCTTTCCTTCTCTGAGCTCTTCCTATTATCTCTGTATTTTGTCCTATGTCATCTATCACACTCTGATGATGAGAGTTTTCTTTTGCTCTTCCTGGTAGGATAAGCAACCTCCCAACTAGGGTCTCAGCTACAGATTGTCTAAAACACCACAATATCATGCACCTCTTATGCCTTCTGGTAGCAGTAGCCCAAGAGTATTACTGTTTAATCCCTTTATTTAAAATATCAGATAGGCTACCTCTTTGCTAACAAAATAATGGGATAATCAGGCAGATATGCAAAGTAAAGGTACTGGGAAGAAGATATCAGGAAGAGAAACATTAAAAAGGAAGAAATAGACATAAAATATGAACTACTATAAGAGTCAGCATCTCTGGAACACCTGCTACACACTGGGTAATTGTATCAAACACTACTACTATTGTAGCTAACATAACTATGGTGCTTACTCTGAACCAGGCACTGTATGATTAATATTTATTAACACATTTCATCCCCAAAACAATTCCATTTGACAGATGAGGAAACTGCAGTGCTATTTAAGTAACTTCCCAAGGGCACACAGCTAATCAATGGTGGCTCTCTGCAGACACTCTGCTATGTAGTTCAAAGTCCTTTATGTAATAATTAGGGTTACCAAGTATCCTATTTTGAACCAAAGAAAATGGTATTTGAAAAATGTCTGGTATTTTTCCATTAAGAAGTTTCATTAATGTGTTACAGTGTGACTTGTACCTAGGTATGTTCACCCGCTTCCCGGCGCTGTCCTATTCACCCCTGGCAGTTTGCTGAGTCTTGCTGAGAAAACATTCATAGAACAGTAGATACATTATCTCATTTTGTTTAAGAGCACAACACTCAAGATACTCAAGACTCAAAGACCTAAAAGATAAACTAAGGTGTCAACTGCTATTTCTAGGTGATAGAATACAAGCAGTTTTTATTTTCAACTCTTTACTATCTGTAATTTCTAGATTTTTAACAATAACCATCTTTATATCTAAAGTAAGAGTCTGGAAAAGTCATATTTTTAAAATGTGCCTCTTATGTAAAGAAAAGCTGTGTGATTTTATGCAAAATGGTAGGTTATCAGTAAGTCGACCATATCAGATAATATATGTATAAATGTATTAACTGGAAACGTTTTACCCAAGCATATACAGAATTGTTTTTTAACCATCTGCCAAACTTACTCTCCATAATTGCATGAGTCATTATCATATTTGTTTTGTAGACAAGAAAGCTAAGGCCCAGGGAAAGTGATTAACCTGCCCGGGTTATTATATTAAGTGGTTGAACCAGAACGCAAACAGTCCTGACAGAGAGCAAAGCCCACCCGCTGCAGTATACAATCTCCCAAATTCCCTCATTCAAAGGGACCTTCACCAAGTTCTGAGGTTTATAGAAAGTCCTTTTCACCTATGGTCTTAGTGTGACCCAGAAGAAAGAAAAAACCTACCCTCGCAATGAAAGTGAACATTTATGAGCTGGGTGCAGTGGCTCATGCCTATAATCCCAGCACTTTGGGAGGCCAAGGTGGGAGGAATGCTTGAGCCCAGGAGTTCGAGACCAGCCTGGACAATACAGCGAGACCTTGTTTCTATAAAAAAATGAAACAAATTAGCTGGATGTGGTGGTGCATGTCTGTACATGCAAGCTACTCAGGAGGCTGAGGCAGGAGGATCACTTGAACCCAGCAGTTAGAAGCTGCAGTGAGCTATGTTCTTGTCACTGCACTCCAGCCTGGGTGAGACCCAGTCTCTAAAAATTGGGGTGGACAGGACATTTCCAAAGGCAAACTAGCATTCATCTCCTCGCCCATTCCTCTTCTAAGGTTCTCTCAGGATTTTTCCTGATATTAGTCTTGGCCGTACTCTTCTGAGCTGGATCTAAGGTTACAGAGAGGATCCATCCAAATTCCAAAATTATCCTCAGCCCAGGAATTTCCTGTGGGTCACATGTAAGCTAAAGTAACTCTGTAGATTTTAATACATAGCAAGAGTATCTGAGAGAACCCAGGGAACCTCCGTTCACCAAACTAGAGTCTCAATCCAAATACCCAATTCACCCTCAGAACTTACCTCACCTTCCTGGTGATCCTTTAACAAGAAAAGTGGTCCCTGGAAGGAGGTCAGGCCTCTCAGGGCAGTCCTGTTAGACACAGTAACAGCTAGGGACAAAGCCAGTGGATTCCAGAGGTGCTGGGAGTGAGAGCTGTTTCTCCAGCTCCTCCCTGCCCCCTGGAAAAGCACAGTTTAAACTCCCTCCTAAATAACAGGTACACTTAGGGTCTCTAAAACGAGATCCTTAAAAAAAAGTCCTATTCTGCTGTTTTGAAAGAACTAATCAAAATTATTGAAGAAGAAAATAAGCCTTTTCCCTTGTAATAGAGGAGAGACATAGAAGGGAGTCAGGAGAAGCAGGGTGAAATGCAGGCCTCTGAAAACAAAAACCAATCTTTCCAAGTCCTCACTCCTCATTGTAGTAGCACCAAGTAGCCTTCAAGAGTCCCTATGTTTATGTTTGGAAAAAGGACTCTTGAATGTATAAATAACTTTTTCTTTCCTTGCTTCCCTCACACAATCAAGCAGATATTCAGTCATGTGTGGTGTGTGGACTTTGGCATGATTAGATTTAATCAGCAAGCCCCTTCCTTCTGATGCAGTTCTCTAAGGCCTAAAGCAAATTAGTCCACATCAAGGAAAAACTGGCAAACTGAGGGGAGGAAAACCTGATATATAAAAACACCATGATAAAACCGAAAGACCTCAAATGAAGTGGCGGACTCTGATAAGACCACTTCAAGTGACTCTAAAAATACAAACTAATGAGGAAGATGCCCCATATGTCATCATCACAAAGAACTCTACAAATAAGTTAAATCCCCTATAATCTTATGGAAAGACACTGGCACACAAAAATATTTTGTTTCTTTATAATTCATGAGGAGCTCCATTCTCCAGTGCCCATCCCTACAGCCACATGTGTTTCAGGCCCCCTAAATATCCTCAAAAGTAATTGAGTTCTATAGACAAAAAACTATGCTAGCAAAATAGAGAATTCTCCATGGAAATGTATGTTTTTTCACTTATTTTTTATGTGTTCTCAATGGAAACATTTTGAATGAATGAATAAATGGACAAATGGATGAATGAATGATGAAAGCCAAGTACTACCTGGCGTTCCTCCAAATTGTTCTGTTTCTTCTGGTTGAGAAGCCCTACTTAATTCCTGAATCCTGTTTCATTATCCTGCGCAAGTCGGAAACACCACCGGGTAGGTAGGGATGAATGAGAGCTGGATGTGAGAGTTGTCAACATTCTTAACCAGGACGCTCCATTGTCAGGAACGTCACAGACCAGACAGATGAGACAAGTGATTTCCCTGCCTCTGCGGAACAGTGTGAAATAAGCTGGGGGCTACTCTGAGGGCCGGTGGGTTTTTCCTGCTTCCGTCTGGGGCTCTGCAGTAGATCCCTTTGCAGGCTACCCCACACTATCATGAGGACGACCGTTACCCAAGCACACTTGCAGGAAGAGCAAGGTCAAGCAGCGGGGCCAGGCTCAGCTTTCCTGGGCCACTCTCAGGTGCCTACATGGTGAGAATGGGATCCCATAAATCCCGAAGGCCTCGGAGAAGAACAGGAAGTGGCCTGAATTGAGCGCTTGTGGCCTGTCGTGAGGCCCACCACGGTGCAAAGGAAGAGACCAGATGGCAGACGTTTCTGGGGGAAGCATCTGGGTCAGCAGCCAGGGGAAGAGAGTCCAAGGTTTCTGTAGCGGAAGAGCCAGGGTGGGGCCAAGTCAGGGTGAAGCCAGAAGGAGAATCACCAGGTCCTGACTAGCACCACAATCCCAGCTGCTGACCTTTATCACAGATGCCAGAACACCCAGTAATAAAGCACTCATGCCTTAGGGAAGAGCCTAGACCAGTCAAGCCACAGCAGAACCCAGGAGGACCCAGGAGGTGCAGTGTAGATTGAAGGATTGGGACTTTCCATCCCTCCACCTCCACCCCCCGCCATTAACCTCCACTATCGCCAGGAAATCACATTCAACAGCAGCTTGACAAGGAAGAGTAGGAGAGGGAAAAAACTTGAGACACTGAATATTTTACGTAAAGACACTGATCAGTCACCAAAAATGACTATTTAGATTATTGTATCAGACCAAGTTTTCTATATTAGACTAAAATATATCCTTTCCCCTCCCCTGCCCCACTGCCTATAGAGTGGGACCCCATGAAGATGATCAGATCAATTGTAGATAAAGACTATCTGGGTGTAGCGTGGGTAAATTTGTGCCACGAGACACTTTCAATATTTACTGACTACTTTCTGGGATCCAAGTGCTGCCAGAGATGTGATAACAGGCTCGCTGCCTTCAAAGAATTCAGTGTCTTAGGATATAGAGGTTTAATAACAGCTGTAATACAGTAATGAGACGGCCTTTCCTAAACATATACACAAGGCAGAGTGGCACTGGAGTTACAATGCTGAACTCCAAGGGAATTCAGAGAATGCCTCTTGGAAAAAAGGACACTCAAGCTGCATCTTAAACAGCAAATTGGAGATTAATAGTTAAAAGTGGGATAAATATTCACTTGTATTTGCTAAAACAAACATAAAAGAGTGAGGGAGGAGATTTATGGAAGGCATGTGAGGGTGGCTCACAAACCTAAAAGAATTAAGCATCCAAGTCTTGAGAGGTAGGAACCTGGGCAGCAACAAGGGCCTGGAACCCAGGTAGGACCCTCTCACTCATCTACTTCTCATGTTTGCAGTATTTCCTCCTACTACAGGCTGGTTTCTTCCAGCTAAAGGTTTTCACTCCAATCTATCCAGCATTGCCACCCAAAAAAGAAGACATTGCCCACCAACCTCCAGTTTGAATAATCCCAGGGAAGGATTCTGATTGGCTATGATTAAACCATGTGCCCAACCCGGGCCAATCATTGTGAACCAGGCAGGAGGAGTGCTGTGATTGGCCTAGTCTGGGTGGGATGCCCATCCCGCTGCACTCAGCAAGGCAAAGTTACGTGAGAAGTCGGTAGCAACATTTGGACGTATGGCCAGAGTAACGGAGGGGCCACTTCCTAAAGAGCAAAGGGAAGAAACATACTAAGCACGCAAAACTAACCATCCAGGCCAGCACAACATTTGGCACCTCTCTACATTTCTGTATCGCCATGAATCAACAGGCCACAAGGCTAGGCTATTTTCTATCACTTTGATACATTCTGTGTATATCTGACTCTGTCCTTTGCTTAGAAGGAACATCCTGCCATTAAAACCCCACCAAGCTCACCACAGCCTTACAGGCTATTGAAATGACATTCTTTTCATGATACCCCCAACTTGAACTGGTCTCTTTGCCTTGAACTTTGACGGTAATTTTTCCTGATCTCTCCTATGGGACTTAATCACTTTCTACCTTACTTAATTAATGTATCTGAATAAATAATCATTTGTCCTTCCCTAAAACCAGGAGTGATGGAGAGGAGTCCCCTGAACAAGAATACAGTTAATGATAATACTGTCTCCCTTCCACCTGCAGAGATTAACGGAGAACGATACCTTGTCCAAGAATTTGAGCAGCCAAAAATAAACAAAAATTTACTTTCAAAAATTTGGCAAAGCATTTGTTTAACTAAAGGGAGCTTTGAGGGTATTCAGCTATGTTGTTTGGCGAAGGGTTTGCAACGGGTCTCCTCTACTCCGCTGACAATGGTAGACCTCTAGGCAGAGTCTGGAATTGAAACGGCTCTGTATGAGGTTAAACACTCTCTTCATTGAGAGCCAAAGAAATCTTAGCAGGTTATGTCACCTTTAGGAAAATGTTTCTCTTCCTTAATAAGGATTTCTCTAGTGACTTACTCATCCTGTGGTATTCAGCTATCATTTGGGGAGTTTTTAGACTGAATACACACACGCATGTGTACATCTGATGTATCATCCACATGCATGTGTACATCTGATGAAACTTGACAAAATGGAGGAAGGGAAAGAAAAAAAGACAAATAAGTCCATGAGAAAAAAGTATCTCACCTTTAAAAATCATTAACATTTCTAAAATGCCATCATACCTCCACCTACTTACTGTGTCAAGGATTATTTTTTCAGATTAGGTGCCTGCCCTCTAAACATGAAATGAGCTCATGAAATAGGCCAAAACAATGGTCTCAGGGTCTTAGGTCTCCATTCCAAGCATGCTAAATCTCTCTAACTGTATCTTTTTGTCTGGGATAAACCTGTAAACCTTCCAGGCCACAGTGGAAAGCACTCCCAGCCCCTTTTTTTTTCCCAATTCATCCTGTCTCTTCCTCTCCTAAGCCAACCATCCTGTGCTCCAGGCATCTGTGCATCTGTTCCCAATCCCAATCCAATGATGTATTTAAGTACTGTATCTGTGTATAGGAGGAAGGTATCAAGATGCAGAAACAACCCTACCATCTTGCTCCTCCAGAGTCTCCCCCTGTCAATTCTCCTCCTAGTAAAGATACACAAAGGAGAGGGAGGAGCTAAGATGGGGAGGCACGATGGCACCTTTTGAACCCAAGGTAGCTACCTATTGAAGTTTACCATCCCTTACCTCTACTAAGAGGTGGTGAAACATACCAGGAAGAACAAAGCCTTTTGAGTGTCCCGGTTCTTGGCCTGGCTCTGCTATTTATTAGCTCTAATTTGTGGCAACTCATTTCTCCTCTCTGAGCCTTGGAGTCCCCAACTAATAAATGAAGATGACAAACACATCTAATATACAGGTCTTTTACAAGACAACATGTGCAAAAAACACATTATTCATATGTCATTTTTCACTTCTTCTCCTTCTTGATTCTACCTTGGTTACTGTTCCCTATTGTCCTGGTATGACTTTGGGAATAACTGTAAAACTCAGCCTCAGTTTCTTCACCTATGAAACAGAGACAATATCTGTATTACAGAGTTATTTTGGGACTCATATATCATAGATATAAAGCATATACGATAGCTTAGTAAAGAGTAGTTATGATTAATAGGGTACCATATAAATATTAGTTATTTTTATTATTATTAGAGAAAATACAGTGCTATCTAAGCTCTCCAAGGTTGTCAAGCTTTCTGGTATGCATCGCCCTCTTTGGCAACTGTAGCCTGGTTTTGCACCAGCAAAAAGAAAAAAGAGAGAAAAAAAATGTTCACACTATGTGTCATTGGAGAGGTAGCATATGATATAAACTGGGGAAGGAGAGAACAAGAGAAGTTGCACAAGTGGATAAAAGGCATAAAAGAATGATTTCAACATTTCCTGGGGCCTAATGATTTATACTAAAGTATGCATTTTAAAGACTGAATGACAATTATGAGAACCTTGGGTAAAGCCTAATTCCTACATTTTTCAACCCTTGATTAATAAGCAATAAATTTGTTGACTGAATCTCCTACTTAAAAAAAAAAAAAAAAGAAAAGAAAAGAAAATCAGGCATTCCTGGAGCCCTTCAAGTGGAACAGTAATGGATTCTGGCCCACTCCAATCATTAACTGCTGGGCTGCTAGTACAGCCTTTCCTGGCGCTACCTATGAAAGGAACAAGCCAACTTTTGGGAACCCTAGGAGTACATTTTGGGCAGCCTGGTTTTAACTGCTTTCATCGTGCTCCGTGCTGGACATGGGTCTTTTCCAAAGGCCCTGCTTCCAAGTCACATCCTCTTATCTTCCCTCTGAAGGGGTGAGGATAAGAAAGTACTAGATATACTTTTTAATTGAAATATGGTATTAGTGAGTTTCTGCTAATGTTATTTTCCTCTTGTTACCAATCCTTGCTCTAAATTTTGACATCACTCCCTCCACAAGCCAGTAATATATATGTGTCTGGGTTTCTATCAAAAAAATAGTGAAAACTAGGACAGGAGGAGATATTAAACAAAGGAAATACTTGACAATGGCGGTCAGGACAAGGAAAGAACAAGAGAGAACATCAGACACTATTTCTGATCAAATTCAAGAGAGGTTTGCCAATAAGCCAGTAATTCCAAGCCCTCAAAGCCACCTTCATGATTTCTCGGGTGACTTGAACCTACATCTGAGAATGATGTTGGTGGTGATTAGAAGGAAGGGAAGAATGATTAAGAAATTCAAGCCACCTCAGTTCTGAAGACTGACAAAAATTCTTATGATATCCTTTAAGCAACAAGAGACCACAGTTCCCAAATGGCCATCAGGCTAAAAAACCAAGTCCCTTGGCATTTCTTCCACTATATGGAGGGGGCATGTCTGAGTCCTGGGAGATGGGTCCCCACATTAAGATCCCTGTAAGCAGAGACAGCATCTGTCAGGGTCATTACTTCACCATACCCTCAAGAACAGTGCCTGCCACCCCCTACCCCAGATGTTTGTTGAACATATGAATAATGCCCCCTTACATCACTGTTGCCCTCATCTGTCAAATGAGGGAATTGGACCAGATTGTCTCTAAGGCCCTTTAGGCTCTAAGGATCTGTGATTCTGGGACTCCGTCCAGCTAGCATTACAGCATGACCAAACCCACTCTTCATAACTAAATCACCATGATTTCATAAAGAACATAAGTGTGGAACATGGTCTAACAATCCCCACCTCTCTGCTACCAACCTAATTTTCACTCATCTTTTATCAGTGGCAAATAGTTAATCATTTCCATATCCCAGGTACCTGCTTTCACTTGAATCATGTTTAATTTATACATAGCTATGCTATGACTTTCTGTTGCAGCTCATACTAGCCATGCTTCAACTTTGGATTTAAAAGGAGAGCATGATGAATGCATTCCCTACAACTCCAACAGACTCTCAAAGCTCTCCACTGGCCTCCTCATCATTAATCCCATGTCCCTCTAGTGTTAGGCCACCCAGGTCCCAACAACGTTGGGCCACATAAATACAAAACTAAATAAAGCAGATTACACCCCAAATTTAACTGGGTTAGAATTGACACAGAGATTTGGTAGACTCTACAGAACGGTACCTACCCTCTAGAAGCTTTCAATGTACCAGAACTAATAATATTCACTCCAAAGTAATAATAACTTTGTGTATCTCCTCTCTCAAAAACAATTTACATGGTTTTTTATTTACTATTTGGGAATAATTTTGAACTTACAGAAAAGCTAAAGGATATCCACTAATTTTTTTTAAGCTGAAAGAGTAACAGCAGCACAAAAAAAATAGCAATATATACTATTTACCCAGATTTACATATTGTTAACATTTTACTCCATTTTCTATTTGTGTACAAGCTTGTTTTATAAGCACATGCTTGTACTGTTTTTTATATATATATACACACACACACACACATATGATTCACCCCCTGAATCATTTAATAGTAAGTTACATATATCATGGCCTTTTAATATACGACTGTATCCACCAAAGATATACAGTCTTTTGTATTGAAATTTTTTTCAATCTGTTCCTTATAACATCTATAAAATCAATAAAATAGAAAAATCAATTTTCTTAGATAAAAAAATAAATTTTTAAAACATTAATTTTAATGTCTTAAAATAGTATATTGAATATAAGCTATTCAAGTCTTCAATGATAGAATTTGAAGGATGGCAGCTGAGCAACATGAAAAATGTGTTCAGGCTGAGTCTTTCTACTAGCCCTAGATGGTAAGCACATCTTATTCCTGGGGTTGGCCTTGGTCTAAGCTAAAGAGCAAACAAGCCAAATAAACACTTCTATTTTATTTCAGAAGGAAGAAAGAAGATGCTCGAAGCTAGGCTGGTATGCTGCCAACTGCTCGTGTCCATCCTCCTCTGGGAGAAGCACAGGGTGACAGGGTAAGCCATCCTGCTCCCTAGGACAGGTATGCTCCCGAAGGACAGTGCTGCAGAGGCAACCCGCTTAGAAACACCTTTCCTGCTTGTAAGTTTATGAAAATGTTCCTTTTCTCCTTGAATTAAAAACATAACCACACGCGTCCCTGCACAAGACAAGAAAGGGGAAGGATTACACACTATCTTATTTTTTTAAACCTCAGAAGGCAATAATCACCGCCAGCTAAGCCCAGCCGAGGATGGGACAACAGTTTCTCAGGGTACCGCTTCTGCACCCTAACACCAGCTTGCCCCTTGTTTCCATGGCCCACACTACAACAAGAATGAGCTTTAAGTAAGAGAGAATAAGCAATGCAAACCCATTATATTATCAATCATGCTCAGATAAATGGCTCTTCTTCCTTCAGCAGTAAAGGATTTTACTTACTTGATAATTATTTTTGGTAAACTATTTAATATGTGACTATATTCTCTGAAGATATACAGGCTTTTGTGTTGAAAGTATTTTTTTCAAATCCTTTCCTTATAACATCTATAAAATCAATAAAATAGTATAAAATAGAAAAATTTTCTTAATTACAAAAAAATTTTTTTAATTACTATACACTTGAAAACTAAAACAAAAGATGCAGAAACTGGGTATGAAACACATGCGTATTCTCTGCAAATCTCACAAAGACTGAACATGTTTAAATCAACAGGACTCTTTATTGTCAAGGTAACTCCAAGGTAATTCTGATTTAAGTGAATCCAAAACATTTACCTTATACTAAACTCCCTTCTTTCTTTTTTTTTAAAAAGAGAATTGCACATACATAATAACACCAAGGTAGGTAGATTCGAAGTGAAAGGAACATAAGAATTAGTAGGTTTGCCTCAGAAACCTGTATGTATCGGTACAGCGAGAGTTTTATAAAGGCACGTATAAACACGCGCTACATTGGAAAAACAGTCTGGCAAAGAAACAAGGAAAAGAAAGGTAAGAATAGAATGTCTCGTTTTGCCCATGAAAGAAAGAAAAGATACTGCAATCTACCTTGTTTGGGCGTCCTTCTTCGAATCTTCATTTTGGGAAAGGAAGGCCACGAGTAGTTAAAAGGTGAGTCCGAGTCAGAATCCATCTTTTTGTTTTGGTGAAATCAACAGATGAAACAGTAGAGACTCGGGAAGAACTCGGGGCGTCCCCAGTCAGGAGGCAAGCCTCCCGTGTGATGTAAAGGGAAGGAATGAGACTGGATGAAATAGCTCCTGCACACCAGGGAGGGAAAGGCAATAAATGTTTTGCTTCCTTCGGGCATTCAAGCGTGTAGACCGACAAGGAGGCTGTAAATATTAAAGCCAAACTAGGGAAGTAAAGGAGGGAGAAGGCGGGGAGCTAAGAGTGGCTCAAACACTGCAGTCCACTTATTCAAAAGGTCATTGGGAGCAAATGAATCATTAACTCCCCTCTTCTCGTTGCTGGAAATGGAAATGAAGGAGGACGGTAACTGGGAATTAAAAGAGAGCTGCCTGTGATTGAAGAAAAGCCCCCGAATGCAGGCTTGTTTTGAGTGAGAGTATCGCTTCTCGGAAGAGCCACCCAGTGCTGTGTTAGATAAAGGTTGAGGTTTATGTGTGTGGACAGCCAGAAAGCTTGATCCCCAGGCAAATGAAGGGCAGCAGACTCCAGGAAGAGCTCTTTCCAGAGCAGACTGTTCTTTCATACCATTGGCAGCTTGGGCAGCTTTTCGGATCTAAGAACCAAAACAGCTCTGATCATTCATTTAAGAATCCAGTCTCACCACCCTTTTAATCCTAATGTGGTTGGAAGTTTTAACTTTTATATAGATTGTACTCGTTTCATTAGATTCATACAAAGTTATCTGCCACTGTTTAGCACAATTGGGGTATTTCCATATTGGTCCTGTCACCAAGTTTGGCCGTCAATCATCAGGATTTTGGCGCCTTTATAGCTCTGATCTAAACTTTCAGTCCATCTCAATAGAGTTGGTGACTAATTTACCACAAACCAACAGTTCTTGCAGTCTCCCTGAACAATTCTCCAGTAATTAGCATTCAGGAGAAGCTCATTACTGCCTCCCCATAAATCGTGGCACTGCTCAGGCTCACTTCTCCGCTTCCTATAGGCACATAGATATGCATGCCCCAAAGAAGCTCAAGCACAACAGCCGAGATCTGCAGTGGGAAAAAAAAGATATCCCAAATGTTATCAGGGAGTCTCTTTTAAGCATTTCTTTTAGTAGAAACGATAGCAAGAAATGTTTGTTTTGTTTTGTGAGGTCACCTGATGTCCAAATAAACTAAAGGACATTGGAAATAATATGAGGATCCATTAAGTCTGCAGATTTAGAAGCTGACAGTATGTGTCTTAATTAACATTCATTTCTTTGCTTCAATTATTTCCTAAATTGTCAGTACTACTGTGCCACGCTGTGCAAGAAAATAGCTGCATAGCCTGCTCCATGGAAGCTAATCCTGTCTGATTGGATAGGGGTTGAGTGCGGGCTACAGGGAGAAGAGGAGAAAGGGGAGAGACTACTTAATTTCAAATTTAAATCAAAATCAGAATTACATAAATCACTGCTGTGTTTTTATATAGTTTGTCACATAAACATACAACTAAAACAAAATACAACTATAGTTACAAACATTGCAACTAAGTGGAAAGAAATATTGATACATTTTCTATTTTGTGGCTTTTTTTTTTTTTTTTTTTTTTTTTTTTTTTGAGACAGGCTCACTCTGTCACCCAGGCTGGAGTGCAGTGGCAGGATCTTGGCTCACTTCAACCTCTGCCTCCTGGGTTCAAGCAATTCTCCTGCCTCAGCCTCCTGAATAGTCGCATCTACAGGCATGCGCCACCACACCCGGCTACTTTTTGTATTTTTAGTAGAGATGTGTTATTGCTATGTCAGCCAGGCTGGTCTCGAACTCCTGACCTCAGGTGATCCACCCACCTTGGCCTCCCAAAGTGCTGAGATTACAGGCAGAGCCACCGTGCCAAGCCTCTGGCTTTTAATTTGATGAATAAGTACATATTATTCTCAACCAGCTGGGTATAATTATAAGAATATGTAACTTTCAGCCCTTATATCCAGTAAAAGAGTTTTAGTCCATATGGATCTTTAATTAGAAAATATACCAAATCTTGTGGAAGAGTATTTACATTCACTCTCAATTTTAGAGCACAAAATGGTGCCCAGGATGCTGTAGGCAGTTGCTGAAGGAATTAATGATTTACAATAGTCAGTCTCCCATATAAATGACCTTTACCCTGTGGATGAAGAACCTGTACATGACAACTGATTAAAAACACATATTTTGACAAAAACATCTACAAGAACTATTATAAAGTATTTAGAATATATATTTGTGTTTTGTTTAGCACAACAGTTGTCAAAAGAATAGTACTTCTGGGTAGAGAAAATCCATTGTTCTGAGGCTGCAGGCAATGATGAGAGTGTGCATAAGTCTATGGCCCTTTGGCTGCTTCTAAGTTGTCTGTAGACCAAGGAAAGGGGACCTTCACTAGTGTGGACAATCACCAAACCAAAATACTGTTGGATCAGGAGATGTTATTACTTTTCTTCAGCTCTACTTGTTACCATTAAAGAATCCTTTGAAATGCAACATTTCCGAGGTGGTTAGAAATACTAAAGTCCTCATCCTGAATTGGTGGGAGTGGGTTTTGTAGCTCCTAGCTACACAGCCCATGTTAAACCTCTACTACACTATCCCCTTAACTAAAGGTACAGGAACACTTTACTTCTTACAGTTGACTGATGCTATGGGAAAGAGGGAGACATGTTTCTTATTAAATTACAAACAGAACGAAAGTAATACAATCTATAGGGGCTCCCTAACTTGTTTTATTAAGTTGGTCAGAAATGCGACAAAGTGTTCAGAAGGCTACAAATGTAGAGAAAGCAGAATCGGGGGCAGAATTTCTCAGAGGCATCAGAATGGAGGTAGGGGCCTAAGGGAAAACTGTTCATTGTAAATGCAGATTATGAGATTCCCATCCCAGGTGTGTTGAATCAGTCTCTCTGAGGGTGGCCCAGGAACCTGCAATAATTTACAACAGGCACCATCCCTATCCCAAGCAATTCTTATGCCTATAGAAGTTTTAGAGTCACTCAACTAGGAGGTAGATAAACCCCACATCAGCAAGTTACTGGAATAGGCTGTTCCTCCTATGACTACTAGTGACAGGTCAGAAGAACTTCAGGGCAATACAGACAAAGAGAGAGACGAAAAAACTCCATAAAAAGTATTTCTATTAGTTGAGATTCCAGACAGATTCATCCTGATCTAATTCTCCCAAATGCAGTCCTTGTTGACCAATTACATATCAAGTGATTCTTGATGTCAAAATTATTCTGAAATAGTATTGAACAACTTAACTAATACATGTGAGACACCCAACTGATATATGTGAAAATACCTCAGATATCAAAAGAAGAGACTTTCCAATGTCCTCATTTGCTTCACTATTTTTCAGTGTTTTCTAAATAATAAAATGATTTCTACTGACCAGCCATGTTTGCACAGCCCCTTTTATTTTTAGGCCAGCTTACTTCCTTGCTCACCAACACATTTCTTCTGAAGATGTGGGTCATTTATTCTCCTTGTTTTCTATAGTAATTGAGGTGGGTATTTTTTTTTCCATTTTATCAATATAATTGCATTCAAATTAATTCAAGATGTTATTTACATCTCATTCATATTCAACAGGTGACTGTTACTGGCTGATTGCAATTGCAGACAGCAGAATTCAATGACATATCCCCCAGGCCACCCTTTCACCATATATCATACAACCATTACCATGTAAGAGTATGAATGCTTTCACAGAAGATACCTTCACCTGAATATGCCTCCTTTAATTAGAAAATTCTTCACCTAGAAAAGAACTTCCATGAGGTTATAATTATTTAGGGAAGATGCTGCCGCCTTGAAGTTTCAGCTTTCTAAAAGACCCACATAAAAAAACTTTCCTTGATCTTCATTTAGACATTAACCTGCCTTTCAACCTTGATGAAATTAAATCTCAAAGAAGTATTTACAGTTTGGTCTGAATTACAGTATTTGTACAGTTTTCTCATCTTCCAGGGGGACCCAAAATTCTTAGTGGGCAAGAACTGTGTCACATTTTTAATGCACCACAAGCTAAAAAGAAAAATCATGGGTTTGGGAAACACAGATATCTGGACTCAGATAATGGCTCCATCACTTAGTGGCCCTAAACAAGTCATTCACATTTTCTGAGATTTAGTTGTCTCATAGCGAATGGAATCATAACACCTGTACTTTAAAGGGTTATTGTGAGGATCCAATGAGATTATAACAGTGAAGAACTTAACATAAGTAAATTTTCAACAACTTTAAATGTTGAATGTAAATAAAATTTCCCTTTCATATATTACTCTTCTATGTTATAGACACTGAAATAGTCTGTCTCAAAAAAAAAAAAAAACAAAAAAACCACACACACACACACAGTCTTGCTCTATCACCCAGGTTGGAGTGCAATCACGTGATCTCGGCTCACTGCTACTTCCGCCATCCAGGCTCAAGCGATTCTCCTGTCTCCTCAGCTTCCCAAGTAACTGGGATTACAAAAAATGTGCCATGGCCAGGCTGGTCTTGAATTCATGACCTCAAGTGATCTGCCTGCCACGGCCCGCCAAAGTGCTGGGATTACAGGCATGAGCCATGGTTCCTGGCCACTGAAATAGTCTCAATTTGACCCTCAGAAGTAATCATTTGGTTTTCAAAACTGAGACATGGCAATGTGCAAGGAAGTTCCAAGAAAATCATACCAAGACAGAAACAGCAGGAGGAGAAGAAGGAAGAAGAAGAAGAAGAAGGGAAGGAGCTCGAAGAGGAAGATTTGCTTTGCTTCTCTACTCCATTGTTAAGCCACCAAGACACCACAGTTTTTACTACTACTAGACATTGTTCCTGGAACAAATCCAGATAAAAGGAGGCAAGGCCTCTGAGGCTAGGATAAGCCTTTCCTGGATAACTTGAACCACTGCAGTGACAACTTAAACATATGCTTCATCATATGCAGCCTTAACTTCTAGAATAAGGTGAAAATCAGGGATAGATAAAGCCTTCCTCAAAATCCCTTAGAAGCCACGATGTCATCTCTCAGCAAGCTCAACACAAACAGTCCTCCTGTGGATCTAACAATGCCAGGCACCCGGTGAAATGGGTGGCTTTCACGGGGAAGCTATTATGTTGTACAGAAAATGAAGATCTTTACGAGCATGGTTCCTACCTTTGTGCCAAGACGCCGTCACTCTGAGAAGCATGGTAGGAACAGCACGTTGACATCTGCAGTGTCACACTCATTCATGGACTTTATCCTCTCAAAATGAAATGATAGGTGCAGACACCATGAGGTGTGAATTCTGATTTTCCTCCCGAGTTCCCCCCGCCCCCAGTGCTTTTTATTTTTTACAGAGCCCATAAAATTGAAATCACAAAAAATAGACATGAATTGGGAGCATGGTACAACCACTGTTGTCAAAAATTGGAATCACATGATGCCACTGTCCATAATACCATCTTGCTTAAAACGAAATGTTTTAATTTATTGTCTACCATTATTACCCTTATTTATTTGAACAAAAGAATTTATGTGCACCTGCGGAGGTTCTGATATGGTCTTTACATCCCCTATTCTCTAAGAGGAAAAAAATGAATACCACCTAGAAGCCCAGCTAGAAGAAGTTACTGATATTATGATATGTGTCTACATATAATACATATAATAAGAAAATAAGAAAATACTCAAAACACCTCAGGGTAGGAAAATAGTAATAATTATCTATTATTAATAAAGATAAATATTAATAAAATATTAATGATAGATTTCCTGATCGAAGCAACATGTTAAAGAATTATATTGTCAAGCCAGGCATGGTAGCTCATGCCTGCAATCCCAGAACTTTGGAAGGGTCAGGTGGATGGATTGCCTGAGGTCAGGAGTTCGAGACCAGCCTGGCCAAATAGTGAAACCCCATCTCTACTAAAAACACAAAAAAATTAGCTGGGCGTGGTGGCAGGTGCCTGTAATCCCAGCTACTAGGGAGGCTGAGGCAGGAGAATCTCTTGAACCCAGGAGGTGGAGGTTGCAGTGATCTGAGATCATACCATTGCATTCCAGCCTGGGCAATAAGAGGGAAACTCTGTCTCAAAAGAAAAAAAAAAAAAAAATTACGTTGTCAACGCTTCCACCACTTGGTTAATATTGCTACAGATATAAAGTTCTACCTAGATGATTATCTTAAGAAAAATAACAGACAAACAACAGGAAACTTTGGTGAAGCTCTTTTTGTTTCAAACGCTGAAGTTTCTGAGCATAACTTGAAAGGAAAGAATAAGGACGAATTTGCTCAGTTGTTCTGAATAATAAATCATATGGAATTTTGAATTTATCTTGCTTAGGCAGCACAGATAGTGGATGTGAGTGAGGGGTTCTGGAGGTGGGAGAAACAAGAGCCCCAAGTCTGGACAGAGGAGGGGTGCAGGGGTAGGGAAGTGCCTGGTATAGCCTAAGGAGAAAGAAATCCCCCCTATTAGGAAGAACCCACGGACTTCAGGAGAGCAGCATCTGATAATGTTCCTTTCCAATTTTACCAAACCCCCAACAAAACCTCTTACATGCCATAGACTTGTTCACAGACTTATTTTATCAATTTTAAAATGCAAAGTTTAACTGACTATAGATTTTATATTGTTATCCATGTGTAAATAAGTTAACTATGAGGTATCAAATGAGCAAAGAGTTTAATAATAAGCTATAAATTCCATAGATCCGAAGCTAAAATTCACATAAAATATGATAAATAAAACTCACTTAAAAAGAAAAAATGGGCAGGCTCATCTTATATATGCTTCTTAGGTGTGGTTCCATCTAGGACTCTTAACTGACAGATCAAGAAAATATATAAGTGTATCCTAACCTGAGTATACACACATATCTACAAATATTTCTGTATGCAACCATGTGTATCTGTATTAACTGAACATGAGTGCCTGCTGATATCTACAACTCTAGTCTGTTACCACATGGATTACTCTAGCCTCTTTCCCCTACTTATCTGTAAGCACCCACTCCAACAGGGAGAAACGTGGCAGCTGCTAGCCACAATCCATTTACTTATTTGTGCAATACATATAGAGTGGTATCAAAATTCTTAATCTTTTTACCTGCGAGAAAAACTGTATCAACTAGAGGACGGTGCTTATTGTACAGTTTATGTTGCCTTTATTTTTATAGACTCCACTCATTTGCAAAGTTAATAGCTCTGCACCTGCCTCCACCACACCCAAAATTCCCTTTGGTAAGGTTATTTCTTACATTTTTAATACAGCTAGATTGTTTTGTCACATTCTGCATTCCATCCTAGGATACCCCAACCTCAAGGTCTTCTTAAATTTGCATACATTAAGGTTTACTCGGTGCACTCTAATGTTCTGTGGGTTTTGATATATACATAGTGTCATGTATCTACAATTCAAGAATCAAAGAACGCTTTCACCACCCTAAAAGATACATACAATGCTGATGATATGTGAAAAGGATACAAGAGCCAACTAAAAGAGTTCCCAGCTACCAAAAATGGAACACTTTGACAACAAATAAAGTAGTATTTGATTATTACCCAGAGTGCAAAATAAATATCCATGACTCTATACAGACATAAATAAATGATTGAATAAGTAATGGGGGAAACAAAATTCCCATGTAGAAGAATTCCAGATAATTTATGTAGACACCACACCCACAAGTATACAGATTAACTCCCTACTTTTTCCTTATGTGTGGACTACACATAGTATGGAAAAGGAGGTGAGGAAGAGTAACTTTACAGTGGAGAAACCAGACCAACACTACCTCAGCCAGGTGATCAAGGTCAACATCAACAGTGACAATGAACATTGATAGTATGTACCTTTTATATGGTGTGATGAAAACAGCACTTTACCTTTGGGTCTTCTTCCCAAAACCCGTAATTCTCAGTGTAATGATGAAAACAAGCAGAAAAACCCCAATAAAGGGACATTCTACAAAATTCCTGACTAGAATTTATTAATGGCAGCTTGATTGTAATGGGATCCCGGAAGAGAAAATGGAAATCAGGTGAAAAATAAGGAATCGAAATAAAGTATGTAAACCTATAACTCTTCTTAAAAAACTTTATTTAAAAAATTTTAAAGAATGGGAGCAACAAGTATAGAATCTATATTCACTAAATGTTTGTGGAACTGATGCTAAAAGAATGTTTGCATCCATATTCAGATATGTAGAATTCAAGTCCTGCATTAAGCTCCATTGATTTTGCTTAAGTTCTTACTATGTGAAGTTGCCATGTAACTCTAAGGAAACTAATTAAAGTATGCTGAAAGTAATTCTGATTCACAGGAAAAAAACAGTGTCTCCATGGGGTTAATGAGATCTCAAGAGTGAACTCCCTGAGAGGTTTCCATTTGGCATCTGTGTGGCAGATGAATCTATCTCAGTTAGATGGGCTGCAATTTCATTGGCAGACAAATCTCAATAACCTGGATGAACCTACCTAGCTCAATTCAAGTTTCCCCAAGCTGCGGACACCATCAACTTGACTTTTTTTTTTTTTTTTTTTTTTTTTAAACAGGGTCTCACTCTGTCATCCAGGCTGGAGTGCAGAGGTGCAATCACTGCTCACTACAGCCTTGAACTCCTGGGCTCAAGCCATCCTCCCACCTCAGCCTCCTGAATAGCTAGGACCACAGGCATGTACCATGCCCGGCTAATTTTTTAAAATTTTTGTAGAGACAGGGTCTCGCTATGTTGCCCAGGTTGGTCTTGAACTTGTGAGCTCAGGTGATCCTCCCACCTTGGCCTCCCAAAGTGCTGAGATTACAGGCATGAGGCACTGCACCCAGCCCAACTTAACTCTTTATTCTGATTTTCTGTTATTTTAAATATTATGAAGAATCAACAGACTGCTTCCTAGTGGGTCTCCTATTTGACCTCTGATTGTACCACTTCTCCCTATACTTGAGCAGCACATCTTCAGTGAAGCCTCATAATGTAAAGAATAGATTCTGACAGCAGTGGCAGAGGTGGTGGCTCAGGCACACAGAGTCACCATGATTCTTCAGAGGATTTTCAGGTTCTCCTCTGTCATTCAGTCAGTAGTCTCACTCCATTTGCAGAGGCACATTGGTGTTACACAGTGGCATTTAACAAGGAACTTGATCCCATCCAGAAACTCTTCATGGACAAGATTAGGGAATACAAATCTAAGCAACAGGCATCTGGAGGACCTGCTGATACTGGCCCAGAGCACCACCAAGAGCTGGAGAGTGAGCTTCTAAAGCTTAAAGCAGACAGGAATATGTTATCTAATTTCAAATTTGAAGACCTTAAATTTGAAACCATCGAAAAACCCCAGTCCTGAAGAAATAAAGTAAAAATTAATCTGGTAATTTTTCGTGAATTTGTTGCACAACTAATCAGAAGTATCAGAGTAAGTACCCATTTCATAACTGTCAAATGTTCTTTTAATTCTGATTGCAAATCAATTATTTGGTGATGTTGCAGGGGAAAAGGAATAAATTCTGTTGGCTTTCTTGCCCATGCTTCAAGTAAGGGGCCATGTTTCATAAAAATGTCATTTAAATTAGCCACTCTAAAACGTAAAGCAAATTGTACCAATAAATGGTTAGAACTTATGCTGCCTGGCATGAAAGCTAACCAGAATCTTAATTGCCCTAAAGTCCCTTCCATGGAATTAGCCACTGGATAATCAGTGTAAAACAAGCCTACACACACATACACAGACACATACACACTCACACACACTCACTCTTACACTGCAATCAAGCCTGCTGGCCAATGATCCCTTTGTAAATATATTTTTTTTTTTTTGTAAATGCCTGTATATATGGGTATTCTGAAGTGTTTCAACACAAGAAAAGGGGAAGAAATCCCTCAGTGGTATTATTTTAACTTTTTATAAAACAAACTTTATAGATATCATTTCCAGAATATATTTCATATTTTTCATTTGTTTCATGTTTTGTAGATTTGTTGTTGTTTTCTTAAGAGTTTCTACTTGTTTGAAGTTTATAATCTAATCATTTGATTGAAATATCAAACTAAAGGAGTCTTTAGGAATAGAATACATGAAATTTGCTTAGTCACTAAGCTGGTTTATTTGGGGTCAAGAATCTCATTTTGGAGAAGGAAAATTTAGAGTTCAGAGAAAGTACTGCCATTTTTCCCTCCCTTACTACACTTCAAAAAGTTGGCTTGTAAAATGAAAGAAAAAGGTAATTTAGAATGTACTAACAGTAGGTTAGTACTAATGCCAAGCATCAGGTATCCTCATAATGCCCTTAAGACATTAGTGTAAACATCAACCCACTCTCTTCATCCCATTCTGTACACTTCAAAGTCCAACAAATGACCCTGTGACAGCAAATTACAGTCACGTGATTTTTCTTAATGTTCAAAAATAATTAACTTTTAAAGGTTTAATCATCTTATAAGTTGAAGTGATTAGGAAATTTTTTCACCACTTTCTTCCCCCAAAGTTTTCCCATTTCCCACACATCTGTGATCTCACTGGTGATAATCATTGAAAATCTGTGAACTAATACACATGGACTTTCATTAATACTTTCTGTAATCAGTTGAGATAAAAGTAGAACTCCATTTCTCTAATTCCCAAAAATACTGAAAACCCACTATGTTAGGGGTGATTTCAGAACTGCAGAGCTCCCTCAGGGATCTCTGACCATGATTCTCAACCTTGGTTTTGAAACCTCAACAACCATAATGAGAAAATTTCCTTGAAGTGAACAAAAAGAATAAAATTTGAGTTGGAATTTATACAAATAACTATGCCTTCGCAGTGGTCTTCTTGGGATATTTCACTGTCTCCCAGCCCCTTTACTTCAAAATGATTCACTGGGAAGCTTTAGTTTGTGGTAAAGAGATAACTCCCCAATTCCCCAAAAAAAGAGAAAAGAAAAAAAGAAAGGTCTCCACAGAAACTCTGTAGCCTGGTACATAGAGAGAGATCTGCCAAAAATTAGGATTGAAAACATATTTTTCAGAAGAGTTCTGCTAAGGTCCTCCTGCTCCCATGTTTCAGGAAACATTCTTAAGGTTTCAGTCTAGATATACGTGTGTTATTAAATAACAGCCAAGAGGGTCAGCTTCCACTCACAGGGGTCACAGATCCTAAGATGCCATGCTTAAGAGCCTCTTTAAAAACATCTCAAAACATTATTTTCCACAGGCAACTTACAAGTGCTATTTTATAATAGCACTTTTAGTTAATATAAGAACTTTTGGTTAATATAAGAAGAGAAACTAACCTAATTAGTTCTATTATCTGGTTGTCTGCCAAACCAGCACTAGTGACTACAGCATCTCCCACCAGCTCACCACTAGCACATATACGACTGGACTCTCCCAGATATGCCCACAAATGGAGAACCTGAAAACCTGTATTATACACCACCTAACATTCTGTTTAGAAGGACTGTTCTTTGGTTCTTCCAATCATTTCCTACCAGTTTCCTTTTCCTGATGTTTTTCCTTTCGGGGGACTTTCAGGGTGGGGAGGCTTTGTTTCTCTCTCAGTCTTGTCTACAGTCATGAAAGGTCTGTGTTTTTTTTGTAAAGAAACCTGAACCTCATATCCTATTGTTTGTTTCTGTCTGTTTCTGCTTCCTTCTCTTCCCAACTGGCCTCTAGATGGTTTTTTCTTTCTTTTTTGTTTTGTTTTCTGGTATGAAGTCAGGTTTCCTTCCATACCCAGCTTTGGTTCATCTGTCCCCAATGCCCACCCTCCCAGTCCCAATACCCACCAAAAGGTTTTCTTTTCCTCATCTTACATATTAGTAACAAGCAATAATAGCAATGAAGTAGCCCAAAGTATTAAAGAATAGCTGTGATTTGAGCCCGTGGATGTACATTGATCAGGTCACTCTATAAAATCAACAATATGTATTATAAAAAGGGGGTTTGGAGGGAAATAAGTACTTGTGCAGAGGATCTACAACATTTTCCCTTTCTTCTTATTAACGTAATCCACATGCTTTATAAAAACATAAACAAACAAAAACAAATGTACGGCATCATTTTGTTACTTTCTAAAATGGAGCTTACTTATGGAATATGTCAAATGAGTAACACAGGACATGAATTATCTTGTTTTCACGATCACAGCTACGTAAAAAAGAAACGCATGCATAAGAAAAAATGCTTGTAGGAAATATACCCAAATTTAATAGTAACTGCCTTTGGATGAGGAAATTATAGGGATTTCTTTTTCTACTCTTTCTAAAATTCCCAATTTTTCTATTGTGAACATTTATTATTTCTATAATTATAGAAGACTAAGATAATTTTTTCCAAGAGGCTTACTTTGCAAGATATTATGCTCTTCTCTGGCACTTGCACCAAGCCCTCTCTACCAGCCAGACCTGGAACAGTAGATGAGGCAGTGCTTCATGCCTAGAGCTTCAAAGTACTGAGACTCTCCAAGCAGAAAGGAGGATGCCAACCAATGCTATCCTCTTGTCTCCTATCACCTATAGGGAGTGTCTCTATCTCCCTATCACCTTCCCTCATAGGGAAAGTCAGAACATGCTCACATAGTTCTTGTTTTGACATGTCAGTTTCACCAACCCTTCATTTTTTCCATCCAAATAGTCAGAAGATACTCAGCTTTGGCCAAATAGATTTCATGTCCTCTTTAATCTAATGCAGACCATGAGTGATAAATAATTGCAGGAAAATCAGCTTCAGTATGAGTGTCACCACATCTGGTCTGTCACCCACAACGTCACTCACACTTTGACATATTATTTGATGAAAGAACAGGAGCATCATGTTCCAGGAGCTTCTGTAATTCCCCTGAGACACTGGCACTATGGTTTCACAGTCCTCAAGGAGGAACTTAACTTTTAACTGAATATCTTAATTTCTAACCAAAGCCATGCAGCTTTATTTTTTCAGATTCAACCTCTTAAAAGTAGAGTTTGCAAGACAGTGTCTAATCAAGCCATTCGCAGCTTTGCTGATTCAGTGATCGTTTATGCATCTTTGTTTGCAATTGGGATTCCAGTTTTACAGCTGAGACTCCCCATCTACTCCATTTCCCACAGGCTGTCCGCTTGTTCCTGCAAGATGTTCACTCCCCTTCTCCTTTTGGCACAACACTTGCTGCTGCCCAAAGGGTCCATTTGGCTCAAGTAAATGGCATTAAATATGATTAAGAAATAGGATCAAAACTTTAAGCAGTTCTTATTTCTTTTTGAGATGGAATTGCTCTGTCGCCCAGGCTGGAGTACAATGAATGGTACGATCTCGGCTCACTGCAACCTCTGCCTCCCGGGTTCAAGTCATTCTCCTGCCTCGGCCTCCCAAGTAGCTGGACTGCAGGCATGCACCACCACACCTGGCTAATTTTGGTATTTTTAGTAGAAACAGGGTTTCACCATGTTGGCCAGCCTGGTCTCGAACTCCTGACCTCAAGTGATCCTCCCACCTTGACCTCCCAAACTGCTGGGATTCCAGGCATGAGCCACCACGCCCAGCCATATCCTATTTCTTAATCACATTTAGTGCCATTTACTTGAGCCAAGTGGATCCTCTGTTTCTTATTTTTGGTATTGACCCATTTCATTTCATCTACCTTCTATTCTTCTGTTTCCTTCAAATGCTTTGCCACCTTTCCCCATCTGACCTGCCTAGAATATGAAGGAGTCCCACTCTGCACTGTGACAGCAACAGAAGCAGATCTTAGCCCTTCAACTGATGATTCTCCCCTTTGACAAAATGCCAACCCCATACAGCATCTGCAGAGAATGGGGCCATAATTCCCGCATTTGACATAAATGTCAGCTCTTTGCGGAGGTAGTTCTGGGGCACTGGCTTGGATGAGCTTGCCAGTTGTTACACACCCAAGACATTTCGCCAACCACGATTTTCAGTGTGTAAACTAATGGTAAGTGTGATTCTGGATGTCCTGAAAGGTCAATAAAACATTACAAAGGATGGGTACAAAAAAAAAAAAAATAGAAAGAATGAATAAGACCTACTATTTGATAGCACAATAGGGTAACTATACTAAAAAATAATTTAATCCATACATTTTAAAGAGTGTAATTGGATTGTTTGTAAACTCAAAAGATACATGCTTGAGGGGATGGATACTCCTTTCCCCATGATGTGCTTATTTCATATTGCACACCTGTACCAAAACATCTCACATACCCTACAAATATATACACCTCCTATGTACCACGAAAACTTAAAAAAATAGAAAACAATAAACACATAAAACACTTCCAGAAGGAGAAAGAAAACACCACCACAAAGGGAACTTACTCTGTTCTGCCCTGTCCAATACAACAAAATTAGATAATTAAAAATCCGATTCCTCAGTCACAAGTCACATGCTCAACAGACGTAGGTGGCCACAGGCTACTACACTGGATAGAACAGTGAGAGAATGTGTCCATCAGCACAGAGGGCGTCACTGGAGCCGTGCTTGTGTCACTGATGAAGCCCCACCCACACCACACAATTCTGAATAATACAAGTCAGCAAAGACTTACACATCTATTTATCAGGATTTATCATGTGTTTATCCCACGCTATTTATCAACATTTCCTGAGACTGGGCAGAATAAAGCACTTATAAAATATCAAAAGAGGCCAGGTGGGGTGGCTCATGACTGTAATCCCAGCACTTTGGGAGGCCAAGGCGGGCAGATCACTTGAGGTCAGGAGTTTGAAGGTGAAACCCCAACTCCACTAACAATACAAAAATTACCTGCACATGGTGATGGGCGCCTGTAATCCCAACTACTCGGGAGGCTGAGGCAGGGGAATTGCTTGAACCCAGGAGGCAGAAGTTGCAGTGAGCCAAGATGGTGCCACTGCATGCCAGCCTGGCTAACAGAGCAAAACTCCATCTCAAAAAATAAAAAATAACACATAAGAAATAACAAAAAAAGAGTGTTGAAGTAGCCTCCAGGGCGAGCCGTTTCCTATTCCAGACCGTGTCTGACCATCTGACTATTGCTCACAGCTTGCTGTCCCCTTCTCTGTCTCAGGTTCTTTGAAAATCTGTTATAATTTCCTTTGCAAAAACTCAGGGGACTTTATTAATTCAAAAAGTTTAAATGAACCAAAAAGAAAATGCCAGCACAACAAACACTCATCACGGTCCTTTTCATAAATCACTGCGTTAAAGTTGTGCTCATTTGTCTTTCTCAAGTCCTTCACAGACTTCATGATGTTACTGACAAAACACTCAGACGAGGCCAAACTACTACAATTTCCACAGCACGTGTCTTCTTGCTCACAAATATACAAGTTTGAAACTAGAGTGAGTTTTTAAAACCTGAAATTAAGATCATCTCAATGTTTCATACTTTTAGTAGCCTACCTCCCTCCCCCAGCAATTCGTCTTAGTAAACATTCTTCAAAGCTAACATTCCCAGGAGCATGATGCAATCTGTAGCTGAGACATCCTGTGTGTGTGAGTAACAGCTATGGCCCTGACATCAGTGACCCACGACAGCCACCTATACAGAGATGTTTGCTTTCTTTTTGCCTTCCTCTTACCCTCTTCTGTAAGTAAATCATTACTCTTACCTTAAATAGCAAAAATATGGAGGACGTGTATATCGCTTAGTGTGGGTCTAAATTTCTCTTCCAATTTCAGTAGAGCCGTGTGCAGCAAGATCCTGGAAACCACCTCTGGCACGTGGCCAAGCTACTAGCAACACCGTCAGCCAACACTGTGGGTGCTTCCTCCTTGCTCTGCTCTACACAGCATGATTTCTGAATGCTTGTAACTGCTCTGCCGTGTGTCGGCGCAGCATACCAACCACACTCCCCTGGCCTCCAGGGAGCCAGCCCCAGGCACGTGTAGGCTCACGGTGACCCTGTGGGTCATCCACCTTCTTCATTAATCTCACTCTGAGCATTGATTTCGTTTTTCCTGATTTCACATCAGCTTGAGCCCTCAGTCACCACCATCAGCAACACCTCACCCCTTGCAACTTCTAAGGCTGTCCTGCCCGTGTGCGCCTTTCCAGGTGTGTGAGCTGCCTCAGGTTTACAGAACCAGAGGAAACCAACTGGGATGGTTCGTGCTCATCTGCCTCTCACTTGTCAGCCCCAGAGGTCTTCACAGACCATCCAGGTGCCCAAACTCAGCCTGTGCTGATTGCTCAGGCTATGTCTTCAAACACCCCATCAGCTTCATGATGCTCTATTCACCTCTAAGTAACTCAAGAGATAGGGCTGGGGCCCAAATTAGCCTTGAAGAAATAGAGAGTGCCTGGTAGAAGATTTAGGAAGGAGTCCTCAGGGAGTTGTGAAACAGAATATTGTAAGCAGATGAGAATTCCCAGGTCGAAGGGAGGAAATACGTCCACCTTGCCAAGGGTGGAGGAACACCTGGTTCCTCTGAAAGGACACTCACATCAGACTCAAATCCCAGAACAAGCATCTGGTCTTTTCTTGAGCTCAGCAGGGTAGATCACACAGGCTGAGCTCCAAGGGAACCCCACTGGGCATCAAAATGGGATATTGGTAAACTTGGAGATTCTAGGGCCAGGTGGAATGACGTTATGAGTCTCGGTTCCACCGTCTACTCTCCACCAGTGGTTGAATGGCTTCACCTGAACCTGAGGCTGGTAGTGCCTACTTCCTAGGAATAACAAGGGAACATATGACAAGTCCAAAGCCAGCTTCTGGCTCAGAGTAAAACTGTTCATGAAAAGCTTTAATTGCCTTGTTTTTTAGATTGTAAACGGAGTCTCAACCTCTAGAGTCATGGTATTCCAAATGATCCTACAAATAAAATTTATCTGGATGGGTTTCAGGAAACAGATAAGGTTCCCAGGAAGGAATATTTTAAGTTAAAATGTACTTGCTTCTTGTCCACTCTAAACCTGGATCTGGGATATCATTATGAGTATAGGTAAAAGCGTTATTTCAGAACATACCCAAATCTAGGCTGTGCTGGTCTTCATGTTCATTCTGTTGAACCGCCAGGCTTTTGACACACTGAAAAAGATAAAGTCAGGTGGGTTTTTAAAAAATTACATATATGCTACACTAATATTTATTTTTGTGAACTAGAAAAACAACCTTGGAAAGCATCAATGAAAACATGTTACATGTATCATCACATGTAAACAGAAAACTAGTCTTACACTTATTATTTAACAGCTAAAAATGAGTGATGAATCTATCCCAAGCTGAAACACATCTGAAAGCTGTACACAGGTTATTTCATTCTTAGAGGACATCTCCCAGATTTACTCTTATAATCACATTGTTGTCAAATATCTATAAACATCAAACTTCAAGTAGAAATTTGTTTTGCAGAATGTATTCAACCATCTTGCATATACAACTACAACTCAGAAAGATAGCTAGGTTTGGTTATAAAGAATAGGGATTAAGAATTGGATAAAGAAAATGGGGCTGGGTACAGTGGCTCATGCCTGTAATCCCAGCACTTTGGGAGACAGAGGCAGGCAGATCACCTGAGGTCATGAGCTCGAGACCAGCTTGGCCAACATGGTGAAACCCCATCTCTACTAAAAACACAAAAATTAGCCAGGCATAGTGGTGGGTGCCTATAATCCCAGCTACTCAGGAGACTGAGGCAGGAGAATCGCTTGAACCTGGGAGGCAGAAGTTTCAGTGAGCCAAGACTGTGGCACTGTACTCCAGTCTGGGTGACAGAGTGAGGCTCCATCTCAAAAAAAAAAAAAAAAAAAGAAACAGAAAAAAGAAAAAAAGAAAATGAAATTTCACATTGTTCTGAAAGTGACTTGGGGTACATCCTTTTTTTAGTGTTTTTTAAACATTTTTATTACCACTAAATCTTCATTTCTACTTTATGGAAAGACACGCAAAGAAGAAAGAAGCAAATAGAGCAGGGAGTCATTTATTACCTTTACATCTTTCTTTTCGGCTGCTGAGCTGCTGGACACTGAATTCTTAACCTCTGCAAAAGAAATAATTCCCATCAGGATCTGCTGCATGGAGCTTTTGTTAAGAAGAATAACAACTACTACTCGCTGACAAGTGTAAATGAGTTGCCTGGGAGCCTTCTGCATAGAGGTAGGTTTTTAGATTAGGCCTCTTAAAAATCAGCTGTCCACAGAGCAGAGTGTCTAATAACCTGACTGTCCATACTCTGGTATTATCTGTCTAGACCAAGATGTAAACAAGCCTGGGAGCTCTCACAGGAAATCCTGAGGGGGAAAAAATATCATTAAATAAATAAATGCCCTTGATTCCAAAGGAAGGCTGCTCACTACCGAAGGTTCTTCAAAACAGCAGATTGCAAGGACGTGACTCGTACCCACCTGAGGAAATCCCACTTGTCTATTTCCTCAAATACCACAGATTTCAATATGTTTCAAAAGAGCATAATTCATTACACAGGAGGTCTGGCTTTTCCTTCCACATCACTGAAAGTCAAGAACACCAGCATAGCCCTCAGCTCCAACCTCAGCCCCAGGCATACCGGGTGTCCTCTTTCTGAATAAAGGGTTTCCTGGAAACAGTAGTGGTCAGGATGTACTGGGATGGAAAAAAAAAAAAAAAAAGGTTCACCCAAGGCAGCATTTTGCTCTGTGGTTTGATTTATTGGTTGTGTTTGCAAATACTCAGTTGCCCGTAAACAAGAGCCACTATTGTCGAAATAACCACCAATAACAGGTTTGGGCCTGGGGAAAATTAAAGCACTTGACATCCCTAGCAAGGACAGATGACTGAAAGTCTAAGTTTCTACCCCAGATCTGCGCTAACATATAACATTGTGGGGTCTCACTTCTTTTCTGGAAGTTCCACATCCCTTCCCCCACAGCCCTGCTTTAAACAGGAAACCCCTGAAGGTTTCCAGCAGGTTCATTACCTAGACCTTGTCACTCATATTAATTTACCCAATGCCTCAAACCTGCAGGTTGATTTAAAGCTCTTCTCACTTCTGGGCAACAATGCTAGGAGTTATCATCCATGTTTATGCTTAGAAAATGTATAAAGTATTCATTTATATGGCTCTACATGACAAATCATAATAAAGATGACAAATTACAAGGCTGGAGCTATAAGTAGTAAGACCAGGATGGAGCAGAGAAACCAACAATCCTTGTCTTGTGTTTCTAAAAATCTGGACAACAATAACTTTGAAGTTGCTTTGCAGAAAGCAGGTAATACCATATTTGCATGCCACAATAGTATATTGCTCTTGAATTTATAATGCATATTAGCTTCTATGATTAAACCAACAAGGTAATAACCAGAAAACAAGGTAATAACCCTAATTTTGTGTGGTCATGTCAACTGATCTCAGCAGGGAATGAGGACAAGATCATAGCGGACACCCAGCCCAGGCAGCACGTGTACACAGCATCTCTGCCTGCCTTTAAATGCACATCCCACAGAAGGCCTCCAGGTGGCAGCAGAGTAACATCGGCATGAACGGCATTGCCAGAGGTAGGAATGTCAAAATGGGCTAGCTTCACCCTTCACGGACCTGCTTTCAAGTGCCAAAGTCCAAAACACATGGTTAAAATTAACATTTTTGTCCCACTACATAGATGCAGAAAATTGATGTGAAGCACCTACCATGGTATTTGGCACATTATAAGTGTACAGTAGAGATTTGGTTTGGTTTTGAAACTCACATACTCAAACCCTAAAAATTGGGATAAGTAGGAAAGAGATTACAAAGGCGTTAAAAAAAAAAAAGAAGAAGAAGAAGAAGAAGAAGAAGGAGGAGGAGGGAAGGATAACCAGGACCAGAGTTTCAATAGATACATCTGCACAGACATCAAGAGTCACACCCTTCTATTTTGCCTGTTTTAGGACATTCATTCCTTTCAAGTTATCTCAGCCATAAACTCTTAAATGATCATTATGCTGCATTTCTAAAGAATTCTGTACATATAGCATTTATTCAGAAGAAAAGTATAGATTTTATCCAGATTGCTAATCGAAAAGGCAATCTTGTCTGTTAACGAAGTTTGCAGTAACAGAGGATGTGTTCACACCTGGTAGTGCATTTAGGTTCCAGCTTCCTTTCTCTTCTCAAAAGGCCAGTGAACTAGCCTTTATAGATTGTCATGCCTACGTTTTTCTATGTAGTCCAGTGCAATTTTTTTCACTTCAAAACAAATACCACAAACTATATTAAAATATACAAGTCTTCATTAAAAATTGTACCTCATCATTTAAAAAATAACTTCCAAATATAGAAAGTCTTTATCCAAAAATCATTTCAAAATATTTGTGATATTGTGCTGATTCAAGATAATAATGTATCTTTAATTAACCTAGAACTAAACAGAACTATATCTTAGAGCTTTCAAAGAATTTGGCATTCATTCTACCAGAGTTTAATTAAATTGCTCTAGGAGAGTTTCTGTTAAATTAGTAGGATCCTTTTACACTAACCCACCGTACCACCAATTACACAGTGCAATCAAACCACTCATTGCTATAGCAACCTGTAGCAGATAATGGTATCAGTAACTCTACCTATTCTGTTTTAAAGGCCTATTAATCTTGCCCTCAAGCCCACCCAGAAGGAAGGATTACTCCTCTAAATCAGACTTCCCAAACTTGATAAACACATTGTTGTTGTTTTTTTATTGCCAAGCTATAATGGAACAAGAGATAATCTCTAAGACTTACGTTTACTAGTGACACTGCACCAGCCAACAGGGTTAAGTCACTGTAAGATTCATGCCAGTGTCTCATTAAGAGGCAGATTCGCCTAAAAAATCTCAACTCCATGCACAAGTCTTACTGTCTTACTTTGCAAATGAGACCACAGAACCTAGACTTAAGCAAATAAAAAACTTACACCCAAAACACAGGATGCTCGGTATTCTGATTTTACCATTTGGCTGTGGCAGAAGACTCATGGTCAGAGGCAGCCAGACCACCAGTGTTGTCTTGTTGCCAACCAAGTCCACCACTGGCTTACATCTACAGAGTCGTGTCAAAAGCACAGGTGGAAAACCAGGATCATGCTCTCAGTTGCTCTGCCTGCCCCCACAAATGTCAGAAAAACAGCCTGATGGTAGTGTTCATAGCAGCCTCTGTGCCTCTCTGGCATACATGGCGGGTAGCTCATACTCTTTGAATGAATCTTTTTCTCTCAATAGGCTGTAAATTCTGGGATAGCTGGGACCAGATCGATTTCGGCTCAACCCTTGTATCCTCAGCACCAAGCTGGGTGCTTTTCACTTAACAGGTGCTAAATAAATGCTTCTCGTCTCCACCTGCAACTGGTGGCCCAAAATATACATAGCTGACAAGATGTGGTGGATCGTTAGACAAGCTGTGGATCAGGACAAAGAAGGAAAAGTTGTTTACTTTTTGGAATTAACTAACTGAAACACTTCCAATATCAAAGCTATTTTGTCACAACTTCTGAACGGCCAGATTCATAGATAGATTAATGCTTTTCTCCTTACTTCCTCCCACCCTTCTGGCTCTGTAAGTCCAAAAGCCAACCCTTTTCCTCTCCACTTAGTAAGTATTGCTGTTTGACTACGAACTACTGCACCTGCATGTGTTGCTACAATGTTTTATCCTAGTGAGCAAATGCAATTCACAACGGCCACAGAATTAAAATGGCAAAGGCACTGGAGAGACTACTTGCCACTCTTAATTCAGAGGCTCTTGTAACACTTTGAAATTTTGTTTCAATGTCCCAGTTATTCCTTTCTCTTTTTTTTTCTAAAAGCAGGACAACTAGTAAGAACTTTCGTTTTGCCTGTTCGGTATAAATATGGACTGGGAGCAACAATGAGGCACTCATTTACAGAATATCAAAATGAGACTTAGTGAGCGAGAGCCCAACATTCCACTCAATTCAACAAGTTCCACTGGTCCCTACTGAGCAGCAGCTGGGGAGAAGAAACCAAGATGGAAGAAGAAATCCTTGGAATCAAGTAACTCCAAAATGTGCTCCTTGGCATATCATTTTTATATTTATATTCTACATTGTTTCAGAAAGAATTTAAGACATCTTCTTTAAAATACAGGATTTTTTTCATTTAAATTGCTTGTGATTTTTTTAAAGACAAAAGTAATTATTTAAGACAGTGGAGAATTCCCTCCTCTTATACAGTTTTTTTGTCTGGAGGTTAACATATGATCCAATTCTGGCCAGAGTCTTAATAGAAACTTTCCTGACACCTCTCTAAAAAAGGCTTCTATCACTAATAAAATAATAATAAAAAAAATGTTGTAGGGCAAAAGGATCTTTTTCCATTGCTCTTTTTGTCTGAATAGAGTTCATTGAAGAAATGATTTTTGAGCCACAGTAGACCTCTTGCAACACCAGACTGCTGCAGGCCATTCTCCACAGTGGGCCTACTCTTATTGTGAAAACGTTTATACCGGATTATCTTTTGAAAGGTGGTTTTGTGGCCAACAGTCTTGAAACCAAGAAATAGTGTTTCTTTTGGGAATGAAGGCAGATTTGTCTTCAGACCAGGGTAGTAAAGATAATAGCCCCTTCCAGTGCAAGGGTTGGGCAAGCTTGCTAGCAGTCTCCTTATAAGATTTGGGATTTTTTAGTCAGGGTTCCTCAGCTGTGACACAAACTGTGTGTGTGTGCAGCATCTATCTGAGCTGCTCACAAGGCCCCTGGGGGACTTGCTGGACAAGGAGAACCAATGTGAACATGAAGCCCATGCTGCCTATGCCATGAGCAATAAAGTCTTTTGTATCCAAAAAAAACAATAAAAACTTGGGGAAAAAAATTTAAAAAATCAATATAACTACCATTAAATGTTGGTATATACTCCCCCATATAGGTTTTTATGATAGCTTTATTAAGGTATAATTCATATACCAAACAATTCACCCACTTAGAGTATACAATTCAATGGGTTTTAGTATATTGAGTTCTGCAACCATCACCATAATCAATTTTAGGACATTTTCATCACTCCAATGAGAAAACCCCACATCCATTAGCAATCGCTCCACATTTCTCCCCAACCACCTCACCATCCTCCCTCCACACCCCAGCCCTAGGCAACCACTGATCTATTTTCTGTCTCAACAGAATTGCCTATTCTGGATATTTCATATAAATTGAACTGCACAATATGTAGTCTTTTGAAACTGGATTCTTTCATGCAGCATAACGTTTTCAAGATTCATCCATGCTGTAGCATGTATTAGTACTTCATTCCTTTTTACTGCCAAGTAGTATTCCATTAGATAGATAGATACATAGATAGATAGATAGATAGATAGATAGATAGACAGACAGACAAATAGATAGATAGATAGAAGGTAGCTATTTTGTTTTGTTTATTCCTCAGCTGATGGATATTTGAGTTGTTTCCACTTTTTGTCTATTATTAATAATGCCACAATAAACATTCAAGTAAAATTTTTTGTGTAGATACATGTTTTCATTTCTCTTAAGTATATACCTAGGAATGCAATTGTTGAATCTTGTAACTCCATGGTCGATAAATTTTTATGATACAGATTTTTACATCTCCTGAACCCCACCCCTGCCCACCACAGAAATCTCTAAAGCAAAGAATTCAATTATGGAGAAAAAGTATCCTCCGCCCCAAAATTTGGTTGCAATTATCAATTACACAGAAGCTCTAAATCAATATACAGTTGATCCTTAAACAACACAGGTTTGAACTGCATGAGTCCACTTTTATATGGATTGTTTCCAATAAATATGTTGGTAATTTTTTCGGAAGTTTTTTGACAATTTGATAAAACTCACAGACAAACCACCCTTTCCTAATCCTCCTGCTCCTCAGCCTACTCAGTGTGAAGACAACAAGGATGAAGACCTTTGGGGTGGTCCAGTCCCACTTAATAAATGGTAAATGTATTTTATCTTCCTTATGATTTTGTTAAGAACATGTTTTTCTCTAGTTTACTTTATTATACAAATATAGTATATAATACATGTAACATACAAAATATGTGTTGACCAATGGTTTATGTTACTGGCAAGGCTTCTGGTCAACAGTGGGCTATGAGAAGTTAAGCTTCGGTAGAATTAACTTTGACTCACATGAATTCTTGACTGCAGGGGATTGGTGCCCCTAATCCAAGTTGTTCAAGGGTTAATTGCATTTTTAAATTGAAGTCAGGGCATAATTTTCCTAAGTTAATCAATGGCTTGAATAAAATTAAGCAAGTCATCTTTCAAAGACATAAACAAAATTCCATTTTTATCAAACTTAGATTCTACTTCAACTCAAGAAACTAACTTTTAGCTATATTTTCAAGATCATTGCAATTCCATTAGAATACTTAGTTGAGTTTAATACTTGTTGTTTCTCTCTAGCCTGCTTATCTGACTAAGCTAGAATAAAGTATCTATATTAGATATGAATCAAATGTGCTGCATCTAGGTGAGCTCCGGGGAACCTCCGAGTCGTAAGCTCAAACATACAGTGGGTTCAACCTGATGATTTCTAAAGTTCTTTCCAGGTCAAACCATGATTCTTTAATCCTTTGATAAACCAAGTGGTGAGGAGAATTTTTATTTATGTGTGAGAAAATACAGATATTTTTATAATATACAAAATGAGTATCATATCATCATGATATCCTATCTGTATCCTTGTCCCTTTAATGATGAAGATTGCTCTTTTCTGTGACAAGGAGAAGAAAGAGGACTGGCAAAGTCAGTCACTAAGGGAAATACAGAAAAGGCTGAATTGCTCTGTAAAATGCAGCCATAAAAAAGAGAATAAGTTCATGTCCTTTGCAGGGACATGGATGAAGCTGGAAACCATCATTCTCAGCAAACTAGCACAGGAACAGAAAACCAAACACCGCATGTTCTCACTCATAAGTGGGAGTTGAACAAAGTAGACACAGGGAGGGGAACATCACACACCAGGGCCTGTCAGGGGGGTGGGGGGCTAGGGGAGGGATAGCATTGGGAGAAATATCTAATGTAGATGACAGGTTGATGGGTGCAGCAAGCAACTATGGCATGTGTATACCTATGTAATAAACCTGCACGTTCTCCACATGCATCCCAGAACTTAATAATAATAATAATAAATGAAAGCAACAATTACAAATCATTTCCTGGGGCTGTGTATGATTTTCTTGTTGAAAATGCCAAAAATACCCTGCTTCTAGGAAAAAAATATTTATCAAGTCCTTGACCAGATATTCCACATGAGAGTCAAGGTAGAGCTGTGTATGCAAGTAAATGATCAGCTCTGCAGAACGGCCTGCCTAGTACTGCTGTCTTAAGTCCCCAACACCCAAGTCCCAGCTGTCCTGGCTTAAAGGACCTATATCTTGATATTTGGACTATCTGCAACAGTTCTCCTAAAATGCCCTTGTGTTAGAGTGTCTCAAACGAAAAATCTTGGAAACAATACTTTGTGTGGATAAAAGCCCTATTGTTTTCCCAGTCATATCTCACAGGCGATATTCAAATAAGGCGAATCCACCACACAACTCTCTCTACGTTTCACAAACCAAAGCACAGAGGGAAGTGCTGCACCCCAGCCTACAGAATGCTCAAGCAAAATATCTGCTGACTTCTAGTCACCATGACATGAATGGCTAGGTCCTGGTATCTCAAAACACATATCTTTACCATTGAATCCACCATAGGCATGTGTTATATAACTTGCACTCATGATTAGACATCATTCAGTAAACATTCACTATGTTCAATACTGGGCAAGGAGCTTTATCCGTACTTCCTCACTGAAGTAAGTATTAAATGACACCCCACCTCCACCCCTACCCCATCATTTTTCACAAAAGCAAACAGCCTAATCACTTGCATTATGCTCAAAAAGCCAGCTCACCACAGAGCTGAGGTTTTTAGCAAAGTCAGCTTATTACTGACATGTGTCATTGAGACATGTCTGTGCACGCGGGTCATAAGGACATGAGAGAGATGAACCATTTGGAATAGGGCATTTCAAGGTAATGTTTCCAATGTTTGTGCTTTTTCTATCCCCCAAATGCTGGAGAGAACTCTAGACCAGCAGTCCAGACAAAAAATAGATCAGTCCTCTACTCTATAGGGGTAGTGGTAGTCTGTAGTGTGGTCGGTAAGGGAGTGGACTCTTCACCTGAGTTCTGATGGCCTGGGCCAGTATCACCTCAGGTAAGTTACATAACCTTTCTGTGCTTCCGCTTCCACATGCATAAAGTGGGGAGGGTTGATTCCTGACTCCCAGAAATGCCCCTCCCCATGACCGCAGGTATGAGTGCTCCATGAGTGTATAGACTTAACTCAGGTTGTGCCTAATGCCTAGAACAATACCCAGCATATAGCAGGTGCTAACAAATGCTTGAATGAAATTAAATGCAAGCAAACTCCTTGAGGGCAAAGGTTTTTTCTCCTTGCCATTTTGTTTTTTTGGTTACTGCCAAGAACAGTAGCTGGTAAAAAGTGATGGGCAGTCAACACATATTTACTGAATGGATGGATAAGGAAATGGGCCTAAGGACACATGTCCAGGTGTCCTGCCTGAATCTTGCATTTGGACCAACGGCCTCTTCTGCCTCCCACACAGTATCACGATGGGGAAGCCCCTTTGAGCCTGGTGAGAGTGGCTGCCTCCACCCTGAAGGAAATAATTTTGCCCTCTCTCTCCTTGGTGATTGTAACACATGTTCCAATCCCAACTCCCTATTTCCTTGTCAATGAAAATGTGGAAGATGATTTATTGGGAGAAGCCAACAAAGTAACAAATGAGTGACACCAAGTTAAGACAGTTAGCAAATGTAGAGAGTTTTGAATGACGAAATAATTTTTTAAGCGGATTCATACAGTGGCAAACGGTATTGTAGTCATTCTCAGGTTGTGTTATAGTCCAGTAGACACCAGGCAGGCAATAGCCTCCCATGTGATATCAAGAATTGAAGTGGGATGTCGGAGGAGGTGTGGATGATCTGGAATATTCAAGATGACTGTGAACAGTTTGAAAAATTCTTCCTTGCACCTCTCTAGTGTGCGTATTACTGGACTAACAGATGGTGGGAACCAGGTAATAGTGAAAATGGAGGACATAAGATCTAGAGAGGGAGGTGCCACAGAGCTGAGGAAGAACAACATTTTCAAAGTACCTTCCACAGACCATTTCTATGAGAGGTTGAGAACTGCAAAAAAAAGGACTCTTGTGTGATCAGTTAATTTAGAGAACTGCTAAGTTAAACAAGATTATATAGGTTTCTTGACTTACTAAAGCCCACAAAACATTAAATGCATTATAAATCTCAAACGTGGGAGTTTCATATACAGTAGCCCCCGCCATCAGGGATTTCATGTTCTACGGCTTTGATTACCTGCAGTTGACTTCAGTCCAAAAATACTAAATAGAAAATTCCAGAAATAATTCCTACGTTTTTTAAATTGCAGACCATTCTTGAGTAGTATGATGAAATCTCATGATATCTCATTCCTTCCCACCAGGAAAGTGAATTATTTCATTGTCCAGTGTCCTTATGCTGCCTACGCTACCTGCCCATTAGTCTTTTAGTAGCTCTTAGTTATCAGATCAACTGTTTCAATATGGCAGTGCTTATGTCCAAGTAACCTTATTTTACTTACCAATGACCCCAAAGCACAAGAGTAGTGATACTTGCATATTGTTATAATTGTTCTACTTTATTAGTAGTTATCATTGTTAATCTTTACTATGCCTAATTTATAAATTAAACTTTGTAATAGGTGTGTATGTATAGAAAAAAAGCATAGTATATATAAAGTTCAGTATTATCCAGGGTTGCAGGTATCCACTAGAAATCTTGGAACTTATCCCCCAAAGATAAAAAGGAACTACTGCACAGCATTTTCTACTTATTTGGCCAAAGAATCCTTATTTTTCAAAATATCTTCCAAGATCAGTGTTCTGTACAATGTTCTTTGGAAAGCCTAGGACAGAGAGATCAAATAAGGATAAGAAGGCAAGGGGAAAATATGGAGCCAGGTTTTTGATTAATACTAATAATTAGCTTATTAATATGAGCATATTAAAATAAGATGACTTTTTGGCCATTCGATTCATTTGAAATAATGTCCCATTATTCTGAGAGTACAACTAGAATCGTGAAACTATAGAAGCATAACTGGATCATAGGCAATAATAAAACCATTTATCACACTCACAGAGACAGCAAAGTTAATGTCCAGGCTAGAATTACTATAGTCTTTTAATTAATAACAGCTACAGATATAAGCTTAGAGTTTCCCCCCTACTACGCATTGTCCCAGAGGGAACAGAAAATATAATCTACTAAGAATCTTCTAATAGATTTCAAAGTGGAGGTTTGCTTTAGGGTTTTTTTTTTTTTTAAGAGGGAGCTCTTAGGCTCAAAATGTTTTGTTTTTTCAGTTGAGTCTCCTCCAGACTCATGAATGGACACAAACTGATTGAATGTTTCCACTTCAGTTGAATATTGCCCTCTGCTGGAATATGCATACAATTTCTAGTATTCTTTCAAGGGTAGACAAATACAAAAGCATTGTCTAGATTCAAGGGCTATAAAGTATACCTACTAACTATTTGGAGTCAGAGGGCTTGGATTTCTGTCCAAATTCTTGTGCTTATTGGTTGAGTAATTTCAGTCAAATTGGCAGCCACGTATATTACCTTGACTGCCCCAAACACCTGTCAAATTCAACTTGTCTAAAATTGAACATATATTGTCACAATTCTGCTTCCTGGAAGGCCCATCCCACCCAGCGCCACACCCCAGGAATGGAGGCACCATCCTTCTCCTTTACCACTGACAGCCAATCAGATCCTACACTTTCAGGACCACACTTGCGTGTCCCCACCTCTCCCATCTTGTCACACGGCTGTAGGGCAGATCCTCTTCTGCGTCGCTTTCAGCAGCCCCCTGGCTGGTCCCTGTCTTCCACTAGGCCTCTCCCATCCATTCCCCATACTCCCACCAAAGTGAACTTTAAAACACTTCCCAGAGCTGTCAGGGTAGAATTCTAACAACTTGCCTCATGTAGAGCCGTGCCAATCTGCCTACTTCTTAAGCCTATGTTCTTGGCATCACTGCCACCACCATACAGAAGCACACACACACAACACACACACACACACCCCCTATATTCCACGGCTTCAAAATGAGCTGCATTTTCCCCAGTGCATCATTTGGCTCAGGACTTTGTATTGCATGTAGAATTCCCTTCCCTCCATTAGATCACGGCTCCAGGGCCACTTCTTCCCGGAAGCTTTCCCTGACCACTCCACTGTCACAGTCTACAGCATGCTAATAAACAGAGCTACTTGCAAATATCTCCTGTAACAATTATCATACCATGCCATGAGAGCTTGTTTTTCTGCCCCAACCTCAAACTGTAAGCCCCTTAAGAACAACCTGGAATTAAAGTACTCCTTTAGACCTCAGTGTTCTAAATTAATTTGAAGGTAGAATACAAGAAGAAAAGTTTGCAAGAGGATTTTTTAAAATCAGAAGTTGATTTTAAAAAAGAAAAAGGGTAGAGGCTTAAATAAGCAACAAGGTAACATAAAAATGCAGTCAGCATTGCCACAGGCACTTGTAATCAAGTGCCCAGAAACTTAGCTCCAAGTTTATCAGAAAGCTAGAAGTAAGAAACCTGATCAGCCACAGGTACAGCAGTAAAAGCGAGCTGAGCCGGGCACTCAGGCGAAGCTGCGTTCCCAATACAAAAGAAGAAAGAGCTTTCTCCTGCAGGTCTTCAAGGAGAAAGCACAAAGTAACCCACCACCTTGTTGGGCAGCAGGGTCAACAGTGGCTCCCTCAACACAGCCAGTAGCAAGTGTCACCCACAGGGGAGAATAGTAAAGGCAATTCCCTGGGGTTCCAAGCAGGTGCAGTCTGAGGAGGAGGCTCAGCTGCTCAGGCTTAACCCAGGAACATATGCAGTCAGGATGGGCCACACAGAGTCAGCAACTCACCAGAAATATGCCTTCTCTAAGATTACTTTTTTTTTTTTTTTTTTTGAGATGGAGTCTCGCTGTGTCACCCAGGCTGGAATGCAGCGGCGCGATCTCAGCTCACTGCAACCTCGCCTCCCAGGTTCAAGCAATTCTCTTGTCTCAGCCTCCCAAGTAGCTGGGATTACAGGTGCACACCACCACGCCTTGCTAATTTTTGTATTTTTAGTAAAGACGGGGTTTTGCCATGTTGGTCAGGCTGGTCTTGAACCCCCGACCTCAGGTGATCCACCTGCCTCGGCCTCCCAAAGTGCTGGGATTACAGGCATGAGCCACCGTGCCCAGCCAAGACTACTTTTTAACAAACATGCAGGTAAAGAGTTTAAGATCATAGTACCTGACAAAATACCTAGAATCCAACTCTTTTGTGAGGCCAGTTAAAAGCAGAATCAAAAGGATTGACCAGCTATTAACATTGGTGGCTTAGGAACAAGGGCCTTGTTGGATTTTTCCTCCTAGCCCCAGCATGAAGCTTGGTGGTTCTCAACCCTATCAGACCTATGCCTTTTACATTAACAGGTATTTTGTGTTGCTCCCTTCACTATCTTGAAATTAAGTTAGTAGATCACATAACTCTACCCCCTAGATACATACAACCTTATCTTTATGTATAATTAAAAATAAAAATCAATACAATATCCTAACTAAAATATGAAGCAAATGGAGAGGAACTGATAAGAAGATAATATGTATTTCAATACATAAAACTTTTGCCCTAACTACCCTAGGAGACGCACTAATGTGGTTAGATTTTTGCAACCACTGGGTTTCGAAAACACACAATCAGGATTTATTCCAGACAAGAAATACTGGAATATGCAAAAATATGCTTCCTAGAATAAAAACTTCTGTTTATTACTACAACTTACTAAAAGACCAAAATTATTTGCACATGCAAAAGCAGAAGTCACCTGAAATGAAGTAAGAATTGCATGCCTAGATAAACTGTCAAGTTGGGGAAAATGAGGAATGATGATGTTCTGCAAATGAGCTAGGTACTATGCACAAGTGGGGTGTCCGAATGATTCCATGTGGCACGTTGTGGAATAGAGTAGGAACAATGTAGCATAAAAAATATATCTTCTTTTATGAACTTCCACCACGAGTAGAATCGCACATGCCGTCTCTGAATCACCATCAGAACTGTAAACAGCTGTACAGGACAACTCTTAGTTGCATAGGACTGTACATTGATGAACATCCAGCAGCCCTGGTGCCTCAGTTCTAAATGCCAGTGGTGCCCCCCAACCCTCATGATGACAAAAACTCCATGACTTCCAGAGTATCCTTGCTAAGCAAACAGTAGGAGATCCACAAAGGTGGAAGGAACTAAAGAACAAATGGTTGAACGAAGGACTCAATGAATGTACAAACTGAATGAGGAAAACAATCAGAATGTCAAGAGAGCATCCTGAAGATCAGGAATGAGAGAGGACCTGGCCCCGGTCCCAGCAAACAGCACTCAGGACATCCCAGTTACATAGAGAGTGGAAACAAACAGTATACTTCATTTCATGCTATCCGAGGACCCAGGGGCTTTGCTGTATCCCACACCCCTAACCTTGGCTCTGAGCCCCTTGGTTCCTGGCCAGCTTCACCACACACTTCAATGGACTGGTTAGCTTGTTGGTCCGGAGCACTTTCTGGCTGCCCTAAGTGGGAAAGGAGCATGCGTACCTTCTTCAGTTTCTGCACCGCTGGAGGGCATAGCTGTTCTTTCCTCTGGCCTGGTTTCTTGCTCAAAGGCCTAGGAAACAATGGGGGAAAAACAAGAAAGCACAGAAAACCATTTGAGGTTTCAGATATACAACAAAGAGGCAAAAGTCACTATCAACGATCTCAGAGCTAGGAGGTTGGGAAATAGTGGGTGGGTGAATATATGGGAGAACATATAGCCAGCACCCCAGGAGGAGGGTGAGCAAAATCAGGAGAAACTCCAAGGCAGGGGCCAAAATTGTCCCTGCCACTAATCTTTTATTGCTTCTGCAGGTCACACCAAGCAGAAGGTTCTCAGGAATATCATGCAGAATATCACCAGAAACAGAACCAAAAATCTTGACGCCAGAGAGAAGGGCTTCTGGTCTGTGCATCTGCCACCTGGAGCAGACCAAATCCACATCCTAAGACATAGGAATATCAGAGGACCAGGTGAGGGGCTAGGACCATGATCACAAGGAATATCCAGGATGACCATGGGTCCTGCGCCACAGGTTGGCACACACTGGTGCAGGCTGGCCCTGGGTGAAACTAAGTTGATGAGCCTTCCAAAAGGCTTTAGCAAAAAGTTGCCCTCTTGGGACCATCCGAATTTTCTTTTGACAGATTCCCCACAGCCAGTGAAAATGTGAAGAAACACAGAATTATGTATTGATGTGCCGAATAGTAAACCAGCCCAAGATGGCCCCAGCACAGGTTCTGAAATCAATCATCAGTATACTTGGGCAGGTAATCACATGACTGACATAGGTCTCTTATCCCCTTGGGTGTATCATTAAGACCCGTGGTGCTTCATTCTTTGACTATTTAGGAACAATGCCCTGCAGCCAGAGTAAAAGGAATGTAAAAAATATATACAATTTAGCAAACCCAGAAACAGGCAGGGAGCAACAAGTGCCTGGTCACCCACCCTCCATGGGCTGTTAAGTCACCCCAGTCCCACCTCCAGGACACCATGTTCTCTCCTAAGGCCCACCATGGAATGAGTGGCTGGACCAGAGCAGGTCCATATTAAGGGGTAGTGAGGAGATGGCTGCATGAGCACCCATGGATGGAAGAGGGGTCACCACACAGGCTCAAGGCCCCATGTGTCTACCTGGGCTGAACCTTAGCCCCGATCCCCCTGTCTTTCAATGAAGAGAGTTGCCAAGCCTGTGTGAGAAAAGAACATCAGGCAATGCTGGTTTCTGATTACACAACAAAACTTGAAATAAGGAAATGCTATTTTCTCTTGAAAATAGAATATATTCAAACTTAATTTTTATCCTTATAAGTAATTTTGAATATACCTTTAAAAACTTAAATTTCCTAGTTGCTTATTAATTTTAGCCAAGCTCTAGAGTAGAATTATCAGCATTCGGATTGTTATGATGAAATAACTAAAAAGTGATTAAAAGGCATGGCTACAGTTTGCTTATTATTTAATTTCCTAATATTCTGTCTTTACGGTTTGGATATTTAGCACCACCTTCCATTTTAACATTTAATGTTTATTAGAAACTGTCAGGCCATCACTGTCAACTGAAATACAGTATGAAAGCACCAACCCTTTACAACTCTGAACAAGTATGACTTCTGACTGGGTTCACCTGGAGAGCTCTTATATATCGTAAAGCAAACTCAGGTTTCCACAGCAAGGTTTTACTGTCATTGTTCTACAGGACTACAAATAACTAAGCAACGCCCAAATCCAGAGACTAAACATATCTCCTTGGAGAAGACTGAATATGGGCTGTAGTTCAGTGAGAACAGATCAGTCACTCAAATCAAAGTCACCATCTATAGCTGTCATATCAAAACGGACTTTTAGATAAGATTCAATAAAGCATGAATCTTTTATACAAAATCTATATGTAATCTCATAATATTTATTATCCAAAGTTGTAAAGCTTTAGTGTGGACAACCTATAAAGTAACTATCACCTGCTTACATTTAAAATAATATCTAACCAAGTAATATGCACCACAAAAAAATTTAGATTAGAATACAATAGAATCACTTTGTCAGGCAAGTAACAACATCTTTGGATGTCATAAAGAATCTCTCAGCCCTTCCTTCTTGGTTTCTCTGCTCACTAACAGCCATATACCTCAAGAAAGGAAGGAAAAAGAGGGATGTGGAAACTTGAAACATAAGGCCATTCCACTTCACTGATTCTTGTATCAGGTGTTTTTCATAAGATGGAAATCTCATAGAAACCGGAGAACCATCTCCATTTGGCCTTTGTGATTATGAAGTCCACTACAATAAATTATTGAGGTATCTAGATTTACTCATCATAAATCTTCCCCAAGGTCATCAGTATTATCTCAAACGTATATGAGAAATCACAAATGTAGCCTAAGACTTTAGAGGATTTTATAATGAAGCAAACATTCAATAGAGTTTGTTCTGTTCTTTTCAGGATAGTCACCAAGTGCCACGCCGCTGTCTGAGCATGTCTTCCGAGGAAAGGCATTTGGCTGAGCTCTGTCCCCCCGGAACTGATGCATGGCAAAACCAAGTGTCTGCCCAGCCGGAATAACCACCACTTGGTGCTTTGGTGAGAAACCACAATGATGGCTGAGCGCATGCCACTGTGCCCAGCTAATTTTTGTATTTTTAGTAGAGACGAGGTTTCACCATGTTGGCCAGATTGGTCTCGATTTCCTGGCCTCATGATCCACCCACCTCGGCCTCCCAAAGTGCCGGGATTACAGGCATGAGCCACCGTGCCCAGCTGGCTTGAGTAGTTTTAAATGACAAGCATCCTTAAAAGACGACCCTTATTCTGTATATACTGTATGTGATGCTGTATGTCAGAAAATTACAAACCAAATTCCCTAAAACCTAGCAAAGAGAGAAAGATCATACTCTGAAGACCATGTTTTATTTTAACTGTTTAAATAAAACTCTATATGGAGTAAGCCAATAATAATCTTTGTTTGATACATAACATTTTTGGCTTATTTCAATTATATGAATTATATGAATAATTATTTCAATTACATGAAGCAAATATTCTACAAAAGCTGAACCTGTGGTCAATGATAATATTGGTTTTCTAAGTTGACTTTTTACTCTGTAAAGCCTAAATAGTCATGAGACCTGTGCCTTGTGAAGCAATGTGCTTGAGAACACAGGAGGCCACAGGATCTGGTGAGTGTGTCCATTAGACCCCGGAGCACTGCCAACTAGATTGACTCAAGCCCCATTACTCAAAATAACACTTTGATTAATCATAATTAAAAGATGGAAATATTCTTAGTATTCTTTCAAAATCTACCAAAAAAAAAAAAAAAGAGAGATAAAGTTGAAATGTTTTAAACCCTGAGATGGGCATGCTATGATAGCACTCAAAGGTGGGGTTTGGACCATGATGGGAAGGGGAAAACCTCTTTGGAAAAGAACTAGGTTTTTACCTGTTTCCATTCAAGTAGAATCTGTACTGGCTTCTGTACTGGATTCTGCACTGGAACAAATGCTTAGCTACATTTGAGCAATACGAAAATCCGGGAGTAGATATTATACATGTAAGATAGCCCTAAATGTAACTGCTTTAGATAATAATTATAATACAATCAATACATTAAGAGAAAATATCCAATATTAAAGTATTAAAAGCCAACTATGGAAAGGCTCAGAAAAGAAAATGAAAATATTATACAAACTACTACAAAATATATAATAATCTTCATTCTACTGATCTAATGCAGTTTCCAATTTCATGTCCCCCAAGGTTTCATTAAAAAAAAGTCCTACCCCCAAAAAACACTGTTCTCATAATAAGAAATTGATGCCTGCATTCTCTGAAGCATGCATTATTGTATGCCAGGATCACTGTGTACAAACCTTGACAAGAAAGGCTCTATCCCAAAAGTATTTCCGGAAGAGTTTAATATCTGCCTCCAACAAATGCTCAGCTGTGTGGTTAAGGGTCAGGGTCAGCGTTTCCGATGAGTGAATGTAATGCAAGGAGGCTTCTTCACTGAGCTGCACTCGGGAGAAGCTCGGCGACCATCTGCCCTGAAAACTGAAACAACACAAATCAAAACCCACACAGAGCTTCAAAGACACCAGCCCCAGGATCCCAGCACTTAGGATCACTGCCCCGATCTTACAAATCCAACTGGCAAAATGATCCTTGAAAGTCACCTACATGCAATAAAATACATAAGATCATGAAAACAGATACTAACATAGCCACCTTTCTTTTTCCACCTAGAGAAGAAGTCTATTGAAAACCACTGACATATACTACATACTTTAAAGGTTTACATAAAGAATGAAACGGTACTGAATTTTAAACACAGTACTTTACCTCAACATTTCATTCGCCTTTTAATCTGAAAAGATGCCTCTCACTTTACCGGGGCTACCTGTAGTAGAACAAATTAGCTGGCAGCCAATGGTTTATTAGGTGATTACTGTGGAAACAGATATGCTCTCCAGGGAACATGGTGAGGTTTGGATGTTATAAACAAGTGAGATATTCATAACACATGGTACCATTGTTGTAAATCCTTTCTTATGCAAATTAAAACATGCACAAATTTGATCATGTTGTATTTCTGAATACACTCATACATAAAGGAACGACATTTCCACCTAAATTCTTGACTATATACTTATTTTCTGTTGTATCTTGGCTGAGAACATTTGTACATTTGTAAATTACATGTAGGCTTCATGGTTAGTATTGCAATATTTTGGATGGCTTATAACATCCTGTAAGAGTAACAGTAAAGAAACCTCAAAGGGAAATATTAATGTTCTTGGATTACAGCACACCTCAACATGTCATTTCCCACCAGATTGTTTCCAGATTCCTCAATTCACAGAACTAGCTCTATGCCCCTTTCCTCTTTTAACATGACCTTATTTTGTTAATGAATGCTTGCTTTACAAAAATATGGTATATTTCCAATGAAGTATATGTTATCTCCATCAGATGGAGTGACAAAAAGAGATCCATAAAGAACAGGTGTACTCTAAGTCTTGGGGGACCTCTCCAAACTCTTGACACTCATTACTGGCAAGGACTCCAGAAGTTTCCAGAAAACAACTCCCCATGCCAGTAACAAGTCACTGAGATGAATGGTCTCTGAACCTGAGCAATAAGGTCATTGCTGTTAATTTAGAATATGGAAGCTCTATTATCATATCACCAGAATTTAGCTTACAGTCTACTTCTAATCCCATCCATGAATGGATTTATTAGACCTAGAAACTTTTTAAACATGTATCGTCTTGTCTTGGACACAGTAAAAAGATATAAAGCTACCAACAGATGAATGTGCCTCTAGGACCTCAGTGGAACACAGAACTGTTCACAATGAATGAGTCAAAGGAAGTGTTCTTGCCTTGCCCTTTTTAGCCAAGGAAGTGGGGTCATGTTAAAACAAGGAAAAGGACAATTCCCTCCAGATAGGCTTGCCCCTTGGTTGATGGTCATTTGATCAAATTAGAAAAAAAAATAAACAAAAAGCTCTGATTTAATGTCCACTTATGTACTACATAACCATAAATTAATTACACGGAGTTCCATGAGCCAAACAAGAAAAGCCAGTCCATCTGAACATGCCACGTAATAATACTGTAATAATATTTAATATTTATGTAGCATTTACTCTAACAATGGTTAATATTTATGTAGCATGTTATAATTTTCAATGTACTTTCCCATTTATACTTTGGTTTTTTACCACATTAAGTAAAAAAAAATCACTATATATGAATCCATCTTTCATAAGCTAAGAATAATGACTGACCTGAACCATTCTAAGTAACCAACAACACACTCATTATTCAATGGAAGTGTTGATACCCTCTTTAACATAGATAACATTATAGTTTACAAATTATTTTCTTTACACTATTTCATCAGACCATACTGACCATCACATTGGTTAAATCATACCATAGCATTTGTCTGTTATTCATTGATACAAAAAAAATTTATATCATTTCAACAAATATTATATGCTGGACATTGTACTAGAGTATTGCAGTGGGTAAAACAGAAATAGTCCCAGACCTCAAATGATTAAGAGATATATATGAAACACATGATCACATAATTATAAATTAATATTATGAATTAGTCATAATGTTACTCATACTTAACATTGTGAATTAATCATAATCATCAAAGAGAATAACACAGAAGGGGGTGACATTTAAGCTGAAATCTAAATGCTAGCATTTCCCCAATTTTTTTCATTATCACTCGTTTCAGAGCCTTTTGAGACCTTTTTTCCTGTCTCACCCTCATGAAACATTAATACCAATTACATCAATATATCTGTTTATATGGTCTACGTATGTGCATGAGAGCTAACAGTAAAACATAAACCAACATTAGCTTGTGATTTGGTTATTTCCATTTTTCTATAATGCTTGGCCAACTTTACAGAAATAGATTAAGAGAGAGACTATCAAGTAGCTAAACTCACTTTGTGACATCTTCCACCAGCTTGGAGTGTCCGCCACGTAAAGCTAAGTCTAATGGTGTGGCACCGTCTTCGTTAGGTAAAGCTAAGGCCTGGACTCCCCCCGGGAGACACAAGAAGAACTGGGAAAGCTTAGCCAGGCCCCATCTCATAGCCAGGTGTAGAAGAGATTCTCTGTGAGAAGATACTGAAGAGGAAAAAACACATACCATATTAATTCCTCCATTTACAAAGTTTGTTTTACACATTTTATCAAAGGGACAATGTATTTAGACATAATAAGAATGTCAGAGTTGGAAGAAATTAACAATGGCACCTAATTGCTATATCTCATTTTACAAATTTGGAGAGTTCAAGAGGTTTGTGAATGGCCAGGTAGGCAGTAGGTGCTGGGGCCAGGTCCGCTCAGCACAGGTAGAGCGTTCTTTCCACCTACTGCATTACACATTCACGTCCTCTTTCACTAGACATGCAGTGCAGTCATCTAGGGAAGCAGGTTCTAGGAAAAGACCATTCTTTGAAAACAGACACTTGTTGATATGCAGAGAGTTCCTTGAGGAGATCCTGCTGCTCAGGCAGGGAGGCTCTCAGAGGCCAAGGCTGTAGAGGGACCTCCGTGTCCACCCTTTGTCCTCAACGCTGCTCCTCCCCTGATGAGAAGCAGTAACAGAAATGGCTTCATATGGGTCGTTCTCAAACTTCACAGCAGTGCTTTTACCCATCTACTAAATCCCTGAGATTATGTCAATATTGTCAAAGCCACCCCAATGCGCTGCTCAGGAAGCTCGGCCTGTAAGGCCCCTGCACAGAGGGCCCTTGGTCGGTCCGTGTGCGTCAGCTCCACTGTGGTGTTGGCCACTCTCCGTTATCATCTTCCAGGAAGAGGGGTCCTTGAGGTATTTTATGCCCAATATCTAGCATAGTGTCTGGCAAACGAAAGCTATTGAGCATTTGTGGCATTGCATGGCAATTGGCTGTTAAAATCTCTACAGTTTGTGTATGTTTAAATTACTTAGTTTGAATAGTCTATACATTGAATTGTTCACTTTAAAATGGACACTGAGAACAAAATGACCTACTTCTCCACAGTTTCCTGTCCATATTAACACTATTTTACTATTCCATTATCTTCATTAGCACGATTTTACTATTCCAGGAGCCACTTGCCCAGGCAAATGAATGATTGCTCATTATAGGAACCTTCCGCAAGACTAACCAACTGTTCAGTAGAAACCAACAAAATGCAGTTTAAACCCTAAAAGCAATCCTAACTACGTTATGATCCTTCCCAAGTCCTGATCAAGCTTCTTCCCTGTCCAACATGCCCCGCCCACCACCATCCCCAACATTAAAAGACCCTTATAAGGCCGGGCATGGTGGTTCATGCCTGTAATCCCAGCACTTTGGGAGGCCAATGTGGGAGAATCACTTGAGCCCAGGAGCTCAAGACAAGCCTGGTGAATGTGGTAAAACCCACTCTCTGCAAAAAATACAAAAATTAAACTGGCATGGTGGCACTCGCCTGTGGTTCCAGCTAATCAGCAGGCTGAGGTGGGAGGATCGCTTGAGCCCAGGAGGCAGAGGTTGCAGTGAGTGGAGATTACACCACTGCACTCCAACCTGGGCCACAAAGTGAGGCCCTGTCTCAAAAAAAAAGACCCTCATTAAGCCAAACTTCAAGTTCTCAGTAAATTCTCACCTCACTGCTCCCCCTTCAAGACACCTCTAAGGCCCTGTGGAGGTTGTGTTCTCCCATACCATAGTAGCCAATAAACTCAACTTTGTCTTACCAGCAGGCTGTGATAATGATGATATTTGGGAAGCCAGGTTTCTACAAAGCTCTAATTTGAAACAATTAGAAGGAAACACTCCACCATAAATGAATGCAAAAAAAAAAGGCTTAGTTTAAATTTTTAATTGTTTATATATCTATATCTATAGAGATATAGGTATCTAGATCAATGAATGCAAGGCATTATACTTACAATATGTAAATGAACTCATCACAGTGAAACGCCACCAACTTACCAGTATATTTGCTCTATCAGTCATCTGTGTGACACAGAACATATTCCCCCAGTAAAACAACATTCAAAATACCAAAATATCTAAAAACAGACAAGGCAATACATTCCTGCCAGACATTTGTTTAATATACTTGATATCTTCAGCTTTATGAAAATTGAAAGAACTATGTTAGCTATTACAGAACTTATCTTTGACTATTTTATCCTTTAACTTTTGACCATTATACTCCTTTGATTAAAAAGTAAGGTTTTTGTTTTTAGATTCCCAGCAGGGTATCTAAAATGTTGGATAATATTTGCATTTTTCTTCCTTTTTAAGTAATAACCAGGAAGAGACTTGTTAGGATCAGGTAACAAATATACATATGCATACATATGTGCATGTGTACTCTCCAACACAGGAAAACCTGTCAGCATGAGATATTAACCAGGCATACTAGGATGGAATTTCTTTCTTTTTTTCTTTTTTTTTTTTTTTTTTTTTGAGATGGAGTCGTACTCTGTTGCCCAGGCTGGAATGCAGTGGTGCAATTTTGGCTCACTGCAACCTCTGCCTCCCAGTTTCAAGCGACTCTCCTGCTTCAGCCTCCTGAGTAGCTAGGATTACAGGCACATGCCATTGCCCTCAGCTAATTTTTGTATTTTTAGTAGAGATGGGTTTTTACCATGTTGGCCAGTCTCATCTTGAACTCCTGACCTCAGGTTATCCACCTGCCTTGGCCTCCCAAAGTGCTGGGATTATAGGCATGAGCCACCGTACCTGGCCAGAATGGAATTTCTAAGACATATTTCCTAACCTGGATATAGTGAGAAATATTCCATGGTTGTATGGATTGTAATTTTCTTTCCCCTCCCAAAAAAATGATCAAAAGGGAACATCTAAACCTTTTGTGTCCCCTTTTCAAATTATACCATTGGTAAAGGGAAGCATGGTATCAATTTAAGTAACACTTTCTGCCATGTCTGGTGCAATGCCCTAAATACCATTAAACCTGGAGTGTATTTCACTGTATTCAACCTGACCAACAGTGTGAGTGTGAGCAGATCTGTTTCCTCCAACAGGAGAGCTCTCCAAGCTTGTTCTGCTAATCCAGCTCCCTCTTCTCTCCTTCTGGCTCCATCCTCACATCTTGTTCAATGAGAGAGAACAGTAAACATACAGGCCTGAATGGCTCACTGTTGACTCTCTTTCTGAGAATCTACCCACTTCCCAGGGAGGAGGGAAGGCAGTGGAAGAGAGAATCTTCTGATGTTTAAAGAAAACAAATAGAAACTGACCAAAATGTTGTAAGAGAGAGCTTTCTCATTCAGTATGAAAGTTCAGAGTGCAGAGTAAGGCAAACAGCTTGAAATAGGAAGCATCATGACATATATAAATAATTCTGCTTGTTATAGAGTTTCAGATTTCTTAACATCAGCCAGGAAAACAAATTGTGGAAAGAGGTTATACAATTTGGCAGAGGTGGGAGTGTTTAAAATAATTTCTTTAACTAACTAAATGTCTCTTCCTGTTTGGTTGGTGCCAGGAGTTATTTGAACTAATGTAACCAAAGCAGAATTACTAATAATTGCTCTAATGGCAAACATTAAAAGGTATGACCTATAACATCATGACAGCACGAACACTGAGACACAAAAAGGAACTGAACAGGCTGTGCCATTCAATAAGCCATTCCTTACTGCATAACAGGAGTCCATCTGACCCAGATAGGAAGGGAGTGCAGACTTTGTGCTTCTCATTCTGCCAGGCATCAGTTTCTTTGCCCATCAAATGAGTCTGTCACAATAAAGATCCAAGGTTCCTAAGAGTGTTCAATCCTGTTCTAACTCTATGGTTATGATCTGCAAAAACAGCACAGGTCAAGAGAGCTTCCAGGCATCTGAAGCACAAGGTTAAGGAATGTCAGACAGTTTGAGTGTTACTAAAGGAAAGTGGTTTTGTTACTGGTCAATTTGGAACCATTATCATATCTACACAAGATCTGGTCATACCTTTCAATTAGCCAAAGGCTTAGCTTGGGAGATTGAAGAATAAATTAACCTTTCAAATGTAGGCTAATCGATCATAGCCAAATGTGCCACTCTGTGGGGCGTATTGATAATAGGGGAGGCTGTACATGTGTAGGGGCAGAGAATATATGGGAAAATATCTGTACCTTCCACTCAATTTTGCTATGAACCTAAAACTGTTCTTAAAAAGTCTATTACAAATAATAAAATAAGTTAAATAATTAATCAAGGTCTCCAGAACTCACAATCACTGCTAGAGGAAATGTAAACTGTTACAACCCCTTTGGAAAACACAGCAACATAACCTAATAAAGTCAGAGAAACTAACGCAAATCCAGTCCACAACAATTCCATTCCTACCTATAAACCCTAGCAAGAAACCATGTAATAAATTATAAATGGTCAAAATTCAAAGTAATCTTAATGTTCATCAAAGGAATAAATTGCAGTGCAATCATACAACAATATTCTAACAATCAAAATGAATTACAGATTAACACAGAAGGAAGTAATGAATATAATGTCAAGGGGGGAAAATCAAGTCACAAAATACACAGGATATGTTTCAATTAATATGAAGTTCAAGAAGAGTAAAAGTTAAAATTATTACTTAGGCATATATACATAGGTTATAACACTATAAAGAAAAGCAAGGAAATGGCTACTATAAAAGTCAGCATAATACCTGTTAGGAAAAAGAGAAGAATGTGATTAGGAAAGGAAAAGGGGTATTTGTACCCCCGGGGTCCATTGCTATGAGTGTATCTCTCTGTTTTTCTGTCTCTGTCTCCCTCTGCCTCTCTCTCACACACACATATATATACACATACAGACACGGGATAAATTATTTTTTCTGATATTTGCATGTGTATTAGTCCATTTTCACGCTGCTGATAAAGACATACCTGAGACTGGGCAATCTACAAAAGAAAGAGGTTTAATGGACTTACAGTTCCACGTGGCTAGGGAGGCCTCACACTCATGGTGGAAGGCAAAAGGCACTTCTTACATGGCAGCGGCAAGAGAGAGCTCGTGCAGGGAAGCTCCCATCTTGAAAACCATCCGATCTCATGAGACTCATTCACCATCATGAGAACAGTGCGGAAAAGACCCATCCTCATAATTCAATCACCTCTCACCAGGTTCCTCCCATGATACATGGGAATTGTGGGAGTTATAATTCAAGATGAGATTTGTGTGAGGACACAGCCAAATCATATCATTCTGCCCCAGCCGCTCCCAAATTACATTTTAAAACCAATCATGCCTTCCCAGCAGTCCCCCAAAGGCTTAACTCATTTCAGCATTAACTCAGAAGTCCACAGTCCAAAGTCTCATCTGAGACAAGGCAAGCCTCTTCCGCCTATGAGCCTGTAAAATCAAAAGCAAGCTAGTTACTTCCTAGATACAATGGGGGTACAGGCATTGGGTAAATACACTCATTCCAAATGGGAGAAATTGGCCAAAACAAAGAGGCTACCGGCCCTATGTAATTCTGAAATTCAGCGGAGCAGTCAAATCTTAAAGCTCCAAAAACGATCTCCTTTGACTCCATGTCTCACATCCAGGTCACACTGATGCAAGAGGTGGATTCCCACGGTCTTGGGCAGTTCTGCTGCTGTGGCTTCGCAGGGTAGAGCCTCCCTCCCAGCTGCTTTCATGAGCTGATGTTGAGTGTCTGTGGCTTTTCCAGGTGCACAGTGCAAGCTGTCAGTGGATCTACCATTCTGGGGTCTGGAAGATGGTGGCCCTCTTCTCACAGCTCCACTAGGCAGTGTCCCAGTAGGAACTCTGTGTCGGGGCCCCACCTCATATTTCCCTTCCACACTACCCTAGCAGAGGTTCTCCATGAGAGCCCCACCCCTGCAGCAAACTTCTGTCATGGACATCCAGGCATTTCTATACATCCTTTGAAATCTAGGTGGAGGTTCCCAAACCTCAATTCTTGACTTCTGTGCACTCACAGGCTCAACACCATTGTGGAAGCTGCCAAGGCTTGAGGTTTGCACCCTTGGAAGCCATGGCCCAAGTTCTGCATTGGCTCCTTTCAGCTACAGCTGGAGCAGCTGGGATGCCAGGCACCAAGTCCCTAGACTGCACAATATGGGAACCCTGGGCCCAGCCCATGAAACGATTTTCTCCTAGGCCTCTGGGACTGTGATGGGAGGGTCTCCCATGAAGACCTCTGACATGCCCTGGAGACATTTTCCCCATTGTCTTGGGGATTAATATTCAGTTCTTCATTACTTATGCAAATTTCTGCAGCCAGCTTGAATTTCTCCTCGGAAAATGGGATTTTCTTTTCTATCGCACTGTCAGGCTGCAAATTTTCCAATCTTTTACGCTCTGCTTCCATTATAAAACTGAATGCCTTTAACAACACCCAAGTCACTTCTTGAAGGCTTTGCTGCTTAGAAATTTCTTCCACCAGATGCCCTAAATCATGACTCTCAAGTTCAAAATTCCATGAATCTCTAGAACAGGAGCAAAATGCTGTCAGTCTCTTTGCTAAAATGTAACCTTTGCTCCAGTTCTCAACAAGTTTCTCATTTCCATCTGAGACTATCTCAGCCTGGACTTTATTGTCCATATTGCTATCATCGTTTTGGGCAAAGCCATTCAATAAGTCTCTAGGAAGTTCCAAACTTTTGCACATTTTCCTGTCCTCTTCTAAGCCCTCCAAACTGTTCCAACCCCTGCCTGTTACCCAGTTCCAAAGTTGCTTCCACATTTTCAGGTATCCGCTCAGCAGCACCCCACTCTACTGGTACCAATTTACCGTATTAATCCATTTTCATACTACTGATAAAAACATACCTGAGACTGGGCAATTTACAAAAGAGGTTTAATGGACTTACAATTCCATGTGGCTCAGGAGACCTAGCAATCATGGCAGAAGGCAAAAGGCACTTCTTACATGGTGGCGGCAAGAGAGAGAGAGTGTGCAGGGAAACTCCCATTTTAAAAACCATCAGATCTCATGAGACTCATTCACTATCATAAGTACAGTATGGGAAAGACCCACCCCCATAATTCAATCACCTCCCACCAGTTTCTCTCATGACATGTAGGAATTGTGGGAGTTACAATTCAAGATGAGATTTGGGTGGGGACACAGCCAAACCATATCAGCATGTTTTCTTGCTAGGGTTTATAGGTAGCAATGGAATTGCTGTGGAACGGATTTGCTATGAGATACTAGTTTCTCTAAATGTATTAGATAATGCTGCTGTGTTTTCCAGAATGGTTGTAATAACTTACATTTCCTCTAGCAGCGATTGTGAGTTCTCGAGACCTTGGTTAATTATTTAACTTATTTTATTATTTTTTAATAAGACTGATGTTCAAGGTCCTCTCCAGAAAAATTAAATCAGAACTTCTGGGGCAGAGCCAAGGCATCACACTTTTCCAAAGATTCTAAGTGATTCCAATGCAAAGCCAGAGTTGGGATCTGCTAATTTAAATAAATAAGTGGTTAGCAATATGCAAACCTATATCTTCCTTTTATAACACAGCCTACCCAGTCAGCTCTTAATTAAGATCTATTACATATAAGATTTTACCAAAGAACAACAAAAAGAGTTTTCTGTGAGTCTTAAAAGTGATTTTTAATCTACATTACTTACTGCTAAACCAGGAAAGCACTTAAACATTTAGCAAAATATTAAAGCTAAAATGTGATGGATACAATAATCTAGAAGCAAATAATATTTTTCAATACAAGTCAATTCAGAAGTACTTATATTTTTTAGGGCTAAGTAATGTTTCACAACACCTGAGTGGAGCCATTGAAATGTATTCAACACAATACATTTTTAGAAGACTAATTTTTTAAAATTCACATTAAATTCAACTTATTAAAATAAGTTCCATTCTGATTTCCAAAGCCACATATGTATTCATACAGGTCTCAATTTGTTCATCTAAGTCATTCAGTAGACAAACATTGATGAGACCATTATTATCTGTCAGGCCCTGTGGATACAAAGATGGGTGTGGTGGTCCCTGCCCTTGCGAAGCATACAGCTAGCTTACTTTTGTTCAGAATAAAATACAGATACTCTTTGACTCATGATGGAATTATATCTCAATAAACCAGTCATAAGTAGAAAATAGTGTAAGTTGAAAATAGGTGTTTTGTAAATATGATGGGATGGCCAAACACAAAACATAATATCCAAAAACCACTGGCCACGCAATGCACTGTGGAGTATTGACTGATTACTCTTGTGATTGTGTGGCTGGTTGACTGGGAGCCGTGGCTCGCCATTACTGTCTAGCATCACAAGAGCATCATACTGCATATGGCTAGCCCAGGAAAAGGTCAAAATTCAAAATTTGAAGTACGCTTTCTACTGAATGTATATTGCTTTCACACCATCAGCTTTTACACAATGATAAAATCAAAATCATAAATCAAACCATCATAAATCAGGTACTGTCTATAAATATCTGGCCCATGAAATCACTATGTGATGAACTACAGCTCTAGGCTTAGTTCATTATTTGTAGCTCTAGACACAAAGAGTGTGAATAGAAGTAAGGAAACTGTCTGGACTACAAGAAAACTAATCTGCATGTTAAATTAATTCAACCTACATCATGTATCATGATATGAAAATTTACAGATATTTATAAAATGCCAAAAATGATGAACAAAAAGTACAATGAAAAAAAAATTATCAAAAATTTACATGGAAAGCAGAAGAGAGAATTTGGCATGGGTATCATACACAATCTTTAAGATGTTTTCAGGATTCTCAATGAGAATGAGAAAGGGGTTGTGCCTTAGAGCATCTTCCATTTACACAGCCTACTCAGAGCTCTGGCATGATAAACAAATCAGCCTTTTATACAGGAGATCAGAGGTTGGTGAGTCCAAGATAGCAATTGCAAATACAAATACACTCATAAGAAAGACATGAAATCAGGACGTTCTACAGAGCATGAGACCAACATGGTGGGCATGGCTGGATCATAAGCCCAAAAGGTAGAGGAGGAGGACTGAAACAAGCATAATGGCAGATTTTTGCTCCCTAAAACTTCTTTTCTGCTTCAGCACAGTCGAGACACTCATATTACAACCACCCCCGGCTGAAGATCACCTGAAAATAATCTGGGAAAACACCCATCACACACACTTTCATTCCAGAAAATTCACATAGTGATGTATAACACTGGAAGGTACTTCCTGGATTTTGCATCTCATATTGGCAAGATATACTTTATTTTAGCTTGTGGAATGAGTACTAAATCAGTTGCAACTTTAAAAAGTCTTTATCAGAATTTCAAGATGGCAACTCAATTTTTGACCTTCACATTCTGGGGATATTTCCAAACTAAATTATGCATGTAGCCACCAGTATAAGACACTAAGAATCCAGATACAACACTGTATGGTGCAAAGGTGGGGATACCAAGGATTCCAAGCTCTGGATTTGAACACATACCAAGCCTTCAGCTAACAGCTAGAATGAAATGGAAAGCCATTTAATTCTCAAGTTTCAAGTTGCTTGATCTGTAAAACGGACATGATATCTGCCCAGCCTACTACCTGGGATTGCGAGGGGGCTGTAATGAAAATAACAAATTGGGACAGGGCTCTCAAGAACTATAAATGCCAGTATTGGGGGGACTAAGCAGTTTTACACATTTCTCTGATCTTTTTAATACAAAAAACTACAATAAACAGTCACTAAATAGATATGTGGTATGTTTGAAAACAATTTTCCTCTGGTTACAATTTAAGGGCATAATTGCAAGGAGCTAGCTCCCTGCTTACCGGCACTGTAATTGCATCAGTGTAGCATACCAGATGTGCTATTAAGACAAATGTGCTATAATCCCATGCTTTGGGCAGCAGGCGGTCATTAGGTGTTGTAAGTAGCAATTATGGCATACCTCCTCCTTTTCAGCCTGTATCGATTTTTCTTCCATTTGTTAATGTTGCTTCAAGGCTATGATTCAACTCCACCATTCATTCACCCAACAGATATTTGCTGATAGCCAACTGTGTGCAGGCACTCTTCTGCAAGAACTCCCCTTCCACCCCAGACGAGCTAGAATTCTCAGACGCCCTCCCACTTGACTCTCCAGGGACCCTGTTTTGTTTGGGAGACAAATGAAAATACATTGCAGTCTAATTTTATTATGGACAAGCAGAAAAAGTGTGGACTCATCATGCCTCGCAGATGGCGCTTTGAAGTCTGCATTGGTAGTCTGCCTTCAAACACAACCAGGAAACTGGCCATTCGCCTACAGCCAGGCAGGGTCCACTCAGTGCCCTTGCACTGGAAGCCAGTGTCTTGTGTCCAAAGTCCCAGATTTAGAAATATTATACTCTTTGGGTATGAGCTGCAGCTTCAATGGATAATTTCATCCTTTCCTTCACCAGTAAGGCACAATCCACAAGGGATATTCTGGTGAGACTAGAAGAGGAAGGTAAATGGGATAAACCAAACAGGAAATCGGTATAAAAGGTGCTGCCATATCTTGAGGGAGGAAGGGGAGGTTGGAAAAAAGTCAACCAGGAATACAGATGGGCAACGATTATCCATGAATGAAAAAAAGAAATGAACCTCCACACCACATTTCTTTCATTCTTACTCAGTGTCAGTGACTATAAGGATGTTACCTTTCTTGTTTCTATAAAGAGCTAACCTTTATTCAGCACTTTATATGCATTATCTCATTTAATCCTGACAGTCATTCTATGATGTATATACTATTATTATCCTTATTTTATAGGGGCAGAAACTAACCCTTGACATAATTATGCAATTGCTCAGGCTCACTTAAGTAGTATATGGAACATGAAGGATTTGAACCTAGATTTTTCTACCTCCAAAACTCAAGTTCTTAACTATTATGCCTCCTATTATACAAAGGATGGCCTGAATTGGCCTCAACTGCAGTGATATATCTCATGTACTTGTCAAGGAAAAATACATTAAAATCAACAACAAAAAAATCAAGACTATAAAAATTAAAAGTTTTGACAAGAAACATAGGAGAGTCATATACTATAAGAACTGGGGACTACTTTTTAAAAATCAAGGATTGACTCATATAATACCATATATACTTGTATCTCCTACTATAAACTGCAGATGGGAAGATGGGAGTAGTGAAGAAAAATTTATACAAGAATAAAAAGCTCAAAATAGATTTTGTTGTTGTTGTTGTTGTTGTTGTTGTTGTTTGAGAGGGAGTCTTGCTTTGTCACCCAGGTTGGAGTGCAGTGGTGCGATCTTGGCTCACCGCAACCTCCATCTCCTGGGTTCATGCAATTCTCCTGCCTCAGCCTCCCAAGTAGCTGGGACTACAGGCATGTGCCACCACGCCTGGCTAATTTTTGTATTTTTAGTAAAGACACGGTTTCACCATATTGGTCAGGCTGGTCTTGAACTCCTGACCTCAAGTGATCCACCCACCTGAGCCTCCCAAACTGCTGGGATTACAGGTGTGAGCCACCACGCCCAGCCTCAAAATAGATTTTTTTTAAAGAGGGCAAGAAAAGAGAACCAGCCAGGTGTGGTGGCTCGTGCCTGTAGTCCCAGCTACTCAGAGGCTGAGGTAGGAGGATCATTTGAGCCCAAAAAGATTACCTAGTTGTGGTGGCACACACCTATAGTCCCAGTTACTTGGGAGGATAAGGAAAGAGAATCACTTGAGCCCAGAAGTCTGAGACCAGCCTGGGCAATACAGTGAGACTCCATCTTAAAAAAAGAAAAAAAAGAAAAAAAAAGGTCAACAAATTGAGAGTGAGGGGAAAATAAGCAGAAGGAACCCGAGCTGAGCGAATTCTAAGGACCCAGGCTAACGCCCGTCACTCTTGCTTCTTCTCTCCTCCAGATATTGACCTGATGTGTCGCTACTCACAGCACACATACATTCTCATGTCAAACTTGCAAAGTAAAGCAACTGCAGTTATAGGTGTGGAAGAGGACAGTAGGTATGTGGGGACCTAGGGTAGGATTACAGAATATTTTTTGAGGTTTCTATCTATACAGCTTCATCCCCACACCAAGGCTTATATCTGAGAGAGTCAAGACAAGGCCTCTTAAACAACACTGGGCCAAGTAAAGAGGACTTTGCAACAGGATGCACAATTAGTCACTTCCCTAAGAATGTACCATCTTTTCTGACTCCCTGCCTCACTGTGCTCCCCAGATCTCTCCTACCCAACTTTTTCAATCGTGGGGATTTTAACCTCCAAACATCGCTAGTTTTAAAACCAGTGTTTTCTCTACAAACCAATGTTTCATTTGGTTTGTAGATAAAATAGTACAAGGACAACTGCCAGCATTCAAATCCTATTAAGAAATCTATGAGAATAGCAAAATTTTAAGTTTTTCCTTCAAGGTTATGAAGATATTCCTTGGTTACTGTCATTTTTTAAATTCAGTTTTAATCCCCTGCGTGCAAGCAAAAACTGCTATATGCATCCTGCTACGTTTTAAGAGGAGAAAAGCCCCAGAGGAGGTAAGCCAAGAACGGGACTTCAAAACCTTCTACAGTCCCGAATGCTTTGGGAAGCACATTAGGATAGGCTGTTGGCTTCCCTTTACATTTTTTGTTCTTGAAAATTATAATTGAGGGAGAGAAAGTGACCTGAATCCAACTCTACGTTCTATTTCCCAGAAGTGAGAGTAAGTGCGTAATTCTCTATTCCAGTATGAGGGCCATTGTGGCCAGACAAAAGTAGGAAGCTTATTTTTTAAGGAAGAGTTGAAGCTGCTGTTTCTTATTGAACATGTAGTACCTTAAACAGAGAATGTGTTCAATAAGAGTTTACCTACTTAAACTGAAAAATGAATTCAAATGATTGCGGGGAGAGGAGTCCTTTTCCTTAGAAGTTTAATTCTATATTAAATTCTTTACTGCCAGAAAACACATTCCTCAAAAATTAAAAACTACAAAAGGAAGGTAAGACAAAGAGGATATTTTAAAATTAAGGATTTAAAACTTCACAAATAATGTACATATACATATATATAGTGCTGAGGATTGTAAAACAATTTTATCAATTTACCATCGTAACAAGTGCCATAGGATCTAAAGAACATTCTCTCCACCCCTAGTATTCATCCAGTGAGTTGCCTTAGCAACAGAAAGAGTATACTACCAGCTTGAAATGTCAGAAAAGATGTAGAGATGTTTGTCTAATTAGATACTATCAGAAGTGACAGAAGGCCAGACAGCAATACTGAGTATGTACACAATCCCTTGAAAAATGTCAAGATTTCCAAGAGAAACAAACAAAACCCCAGAATCAGTTGTTATCCATAATGTATTGATTTCAAAATTAAAAAACAAAAACCCAGAAACTTGTATTTCCTGTATTTTGTAATAAACCTGTCCTTTATGGGTTTCCTACCCACTGGTGTTTCAGCTAATGTTATTTCAAACTTGTCGTCCAGTACACAGCTTTACAGCAGAGTAACAAAGCTGACATTTCACCTCGTCTGTGGGCCAGCAAGTAAGTCTTATAAATCAGTTTACCCTTCTCTGGTTAGTAAGACCCGGACACAGTGCAGTCATCAGGCCAACCCACAGTGCCAGGCTCTGGGGCCTTGCTCTATTTTCTTTCTATATCTACGGCCAGCAGACAGTATTCAAAGATAAAAACACAAGCCACGCTCCATTTCAATCATTAAACAAATCTTGCTTCCTACTGGCTACAGATCTCTTTTCTCTATTCAAAGAAAGAGAAACAGATCTTTTTCTCTGTCAAATATTGCTAGGCCACACATTCCCTTCTCTTGTTGCCTAGAAAGTTCAGGGTATGTGACTTGAAGCAAGATGTGGCTGTCACATAAAATGAGTAGTTTCCATCCACTCTTTTGTAATGAACTGTTAATTCCTATGTAATGGCTTTTCCTGCAGATAAGAAGCAATATTAAAACTGCTTTTTAAACTTCTTAAGTGAACACCAAACAATCAAGACACATTTTAAGAACTGCTGGACCAAACATCTACTGTTTCCCAAAAAGCTGCTGAAATTAAAAAAATAATAAATTTAGGGGAAAAAAAAGAACTGCTAGATAACCCTAACTCTTATAAACTTTCTTCTAAAGTCTTTCGGGCCTCTGCAATTCTTTTCCTTTTCTTTCCATTATGTGTAAAGCATAGAAAAACAAACATTCTCCTTCAAAAGGAACTAATTTATGAAGACCCTATTAAGGCAAGAGCAGAGCATTACACTAACGACCCTTCTCCATAGTAAAGCATCACATTACTTTACCTATACATTACACGTGTGGGCCGTGACAAGGTTTTCTATATTTCCTTTAACTTACTACTCATTATGCTGTGACTTGTACTTGGATTTGTCCTTGCAACTAATGAATCATTTCTCTAATTTCTGGATTCAAGTTTAAATCTGTTGTGGTTGTTATAACTCTATTGGTGCTATTGCAAGTTAAGGAGTGTACTCTTAATCTGATTTTTGGAATAAATAATTAAAATATTAAATTCTCTAAGCCACCCTCAATGGGTTCTACTAGTTCCACTAGTTGGTTTTCTTTGGGGACAGCTCTCCAACCAACCATAGACCCACAGAATGAGAATGAGAAGCTGATCCTCTAAATACATCAGCTGTGTTTAAGTCCAAAACATTCCTGTAGAAGAGTTCCAAAAGTTCAATTGGCTTACTTTAAAATTTTCTTTCACTCATAGAACCAATTACAAAGGCAGGAGAAAAGCTTAACTCTTAAACTTGACAAAGCAATCTACCAGGCAATGCTTTGTTTTGTTAAATATTTTAATATTTTTTCCCTGCAGATTCAATTCATGGTAGCACCTTTACAAAACCAGGTTTGGCACTTTGTGAGGCCGAGGCAGGTGGATAACTTGAGGCCAGGAGTTCGAGACCAGCCTGGCCAACATGGTGAAACCCCATCTCTACTAAAAATACAAAAATTGGCCAGGCACGGTGGCACACACCTGTAGTCCCAGCTACTCAGGAGGCTGAGGCAGGAGAACCATTGGAACCCAGGAGGCAGAGGTCACAGTGAGCCAAGATCATGCCACTGTACTCCAGCCTGGGCAACAGAGTGAGGCTTCGTCTCAAAATAAATAAATAAATAAACAAACAGGTTTGGTTATTTTTTATGATTGATATAACAAAGAATCCACCTGTTCCATAATGAGCAGAAGAACTTCTGCTTGTTAGGAGACCTTTGATCCTATGAACTACTTTTACCTAGACAACTGGAAGAGTCCAAGTTCATTTTTCAAAATAATAGTAATTTACTCTGGCAAAAAAATATCTTGAGTCTTCCAAACTGTTATATATTTGTTTGTAAGTGTAAACATATATGAGAAATATTCTTTATATGACCTCTTTGTTTTTTTAAGGATCTAGGCTTTATTTTTCTCTTAAATTAGAAAACCTAACCAGGACAAGCTCGACCTACTCCATAGGTTAGGAGAGAAGCTACTGTGTTCACAGGAATGATGCCATCTGTCTTTGCAGATGCCACTTGTGGTCCCCTTGGGTTCTTTACCCACATGGCATCCCCTCACTGGTGCTGGCAAGCTTGGTGCTTGCCAGACATGTCAAGCTACTGGGAACACAAGTAAAGGAAGGTAGTTTGATGGAGCAGGAAGGTCGGGGAGGCTTTCAACTCCAAAGTCATCTGAGCATCAACACATAAAACATCAGAATGTGTTATCCCAGTTAACCTAATTGTCAAAATTATACAAATCTCTGAGAAAAGATTTCTGCCCAAAAAACAAACAAGCAAAAACCTCAAAACAAAAAAAAAATTAAATTAAATTGTGAGATTCTGTTGAATAATTACATTACTATTCAATGCTTTACTCCAAATTTGAGCTTCTGAGACCCTGAACAAGGCACTATTATGAATGCTATTTCATAAAAGGAATGGTCATAATTTTATGAACTAGAAATCCAATTTTATTTATGGTCTAAAATTAAATAAAATCTGGGATATTTCCTTTCCTCGAACACATAATGAAGTTGCATTGTGACTAATGACGGGTAAGACACAGGGCTGAAAGAAGGCTCTGCTTTTTGTTACAAGATCCATGCTCCACTCAGACTCTGGCCTTTTTCCAGGTTCCCAGTCCTTCCTCATAACTCTCAATGATTGACAAGGTAAAAAAAAATAAGAAGTTTATTACAAAATGCAAAGAATACAGTAATGTGTCGCAGAAGGGTTTTGATCACTCTTCCAAGACAAAGTCATTATAGAAATCAATGAATACTCATTCGGTAAGATCTATTTATATTTGAATAAATCATAAATAAATAAACACCAAAAATTTTTAATAAGAGTGAACACTGAGTATTAAAATAATTTTTGGACAAGTACTGGAAGAAATAATTGCTAGGAAAGAAATTGTTTTCCACCTGTGATGCCACTGCCACTAATACATTATAACTTCCAGTGGGTCCAATGTCACAGTTTATTTCTCACATCATTATTACAATTTATCTACCTCAAGACAAGCAATACAAATAAAATATGTATACTAAAAAAGATGTATAAGCACATGAGTTTTTAAACTGCTTAGATTAAAACTCTATTAAATTAAAAGCACAACAAAAAACAAACCCAAACAGCTCAAGATTAGTAGAAGCCCACCAAATGGTTATGAATAGGCAATGAGTCAAAATACATCCATAGAGTATACGTGTGCATTGTAAAAATCTAATATAATCCAGTTAATCTAGGCATCAATGTTAGTCCTTCACCAAATACTTTGTTTATTCCCAACTATAAAATGATTAATTTATGTCCAACTACTTAGTTTAGTAAATACAATAAAAACTCCACGTTTTCCTTCTACCTAGTATCTAATACAATTTCTGAAGTACAAAATTAAAACACAGAAGAATTTATATTTCAATCTACTCATCTAACTGCCCAATTTGTTTTTTAATGTGGAATAATTTTGACATAAATGTACTGATAAATACATCTGTTAAGGCCTACCAATCTAAACTTAGCCATTATCCATATATGAGCCCCTACATACATACATGACAGAACTGAGGTGTGAAAAGGCAGACACAGAGATTTAAACACATGGCGGGCTGAATGAAATCTCATAAGATGGTCATAACTTTCAGATTAAAATTCAGCTTCAAACATGAGCATTAACCCTGTCGCTTGACACTGATGTTGTAAAAAAGCTACACTACAAGTCTAGGCTGCAGACAATGTTACCTCAAATACTATAAACTGCCTTTAGAGAAAGTCTAGAAACATTCCTAGAAATTTGCAAAGAATTGCTTAAATGCCAGGATTTTATACTTTGCCTTTAGCTTCATTTGTCCAAACCAATTGTATCTGCTTTCTACCTATGCACATATAAGTACATACAATACACTCTATATATGAAAATTTATTCACATGCACATACCAACATCACCTCTTACTGAAAACTTAATATGTTCAGATACTCTTCTAGAGGTCTTACCATACATTATCTAATTAAATCATCACAACCAGCTAACGAAGCAGGTACTACTATGCCTCATTGTAGAAATTTAAAATGTGCAGCACCAGAACTAAAATATCTTGCCCAGGTCTCACAGCCAGGAAGTAACAAGGTCAGGATTTGAACCTGGCTCCACAGCACACATTCTTAACAACTAGGACACTAGAATAGAAAAGTGTTTTACCATGAAAAGAAACTGCTCCAATTTTTCTCTCATGAAAATACATATATTACGTATAAATACTGACAGCGGGGACAGAAAGGACCTCCTCGTGACATAAATCTGTCTGTTATAAAAATATAGATAAATCAAAGTCCATGACAGCTAAAAGCTTGGCAAACAAGAATGTATACCCAAATAGTAATGAAAATGGCAATAGGATGACCCTTGACAACTTGGGGTTTAGCTCAGTGTTCTCCAAACTTACTTTTTCATGTATCTCCACCAGCAAAAATAACTTTGAGCAGGCATGCCCAGCATGGAAAATTGTATGCTTGTATTATGGCAATCCACAGATTAAATACTAGAGAGTATTAACGTATTTCTAAATATCGGCATGAAAAATAAATAAAATGTGGGTAACATGAATTCCATTGTGGAGACCCTTAGTTTAAGCTATTCATGTGCAGTTATGAGGTTCCATGACCTTCAACAATTTGTAATTTTTCAGAGGCACAAATTAAACTGCTGTAGACACCAAGCTGCTGTGCTGAGACTTGCTGGCCTGAGGAGGAGCTGTGGGACTGACCTGCTTCTGCCCCTGCATGAGGCTGTGATGCTCTTCCTTTACTTAAGGGAAATCATGAAACCTTTGTGTCTTTGTCAAAATGGATCCTCGCCCCCCCTGCCCAGAAAAAGCCACCCTCCAATATTATAGTTAGAAATATTTTTAGAAATCCAAGAGACTTAAGAAAATGAAGTTTCTTAGCCAGAAAACATTATATGTATATAATATTTAGATATAGATAATATATATCATAGATATATAAATTTATATATACTATATATATATTAATATAGATCATACATGTCATCTATCACTTACATATGTGAGATAGAAAGGGTGTATCTCCAGACGATCAAGTATTACTATTGCAATTCCCCTGTATAAAAGGGCTTAGCACATAGCAAGAGTTTAAGAAACATTTGTTGAGCCAGGTGCCTATAATCCCAGCTACTGGGGAGGCTGAGGTGGGAGGCTCACTTGAGGCCAGGTGTTTGAGACAAGCCTGAGAAATACAACAAGACTCTGTCTCTAAAAAAAAAGAAAAGAAAAATTTAATTAGCCAAGCATGTGACACACACCTGTAATCTTCGATACCTGGGAAGCTGAGGCAGGAGGATCACATAAGCCCAAGAATTTGAGGTTGCAGTGAGTTATGATTGTGCCACCATCCTCCAGCCTGGGCAACAGAGCAAGAGGACCCTGTCTCTAAACCAGCTAATGAAGCAGGTACTACTGTGACTCATTGTAGAAATTAAAAATGTACAGCACATTTATTAAATAATTTATTTAAAATATTTTATTAATACTGTATTTTAAAAAGTATTTGTTGAATGAATGAATGAATGAATGTTGTATCCAAAGACCTTTCAAGTATCATCACTGCAACTCCCCCTTATATTTCATATCTCTTTGCTGAGTCCTTGGGGATAATAGCGAGCAGAACAAACACCACCCACACCCTCAGGGAGCCTACGCCATACGTATCAATCAGCCACCACACAGGAGAGTGCAGCACACAGGATTCAAGCATGGCTCGGTGCTGGACTAGACTTGTGACTTCCCTTATCCAAGGTCTTAAAAACAAGAGACGTCTTTAAGTGCCCAGGAGAGTTTTAGTGTGACCCTGATTAAAGGAAAGAAACAGAGATCCTCTTGGTTTGTGACTTACGGCCTTATAATTCTGTTTATAAAACTCACACCCCTTTACCCAGAGTAGTGCATTTAATCTCATCCATGATCGAATTTAAGCCAACCTGAAACTTACAACTAGAATTTATCAGGAAGCAGAAACTCTCAAAAACAGCATCATCTGACTACAAAGCTAAGGACACAGGAACGATACAAAAAAAAAACCAATATGTGTTGTATTCAATAAATTACAAAACAACATTTGTGTATTTCCAATAAAATTATATATAACTTGTAATCACCAATAAAAAGCAGCTATTGGCTGGACACGTTGGCACATGCCTATAATCCCAGCACTTTGGTAGCCTGAGGCAGAAGGATCACTGAAGTCAGAAGTTCAAGTTCAGCCTGAGCAACACAGTGAGACCCCAGCTCTCAAAAGAAGATTTTATTTTTTCATTTTTAAAAAGCATCTATTGATCAGTTTAGCCTCATGTCTAGTATGGGCCTATATATAACATCTATAGCCTTGTTCCTATGCAGATTCCAAATACTTGGTATTCAGAGTCCATTTGGTCTTTAGTACTCCAAAACCTAGTACAAATGTACCACAAATGCTCTCGGTGACACTGACATTTTCAAAGATGTCAATTCATTGGTTATGTTTCCCATGTTGTCACATGTCTTCTAAGTGTTTCACAAAGTTGGCGACGTGAGCTTTCTTGTCCAGTGACCCTACCTATTTGGAAATGGGGCAGCAATGTCTCTTCCCATAGCAAGAAAACTTTCCAAGGGAAGTGGAGCCACAGCCCAGAGCAGCTGACTCAAGAGCATACCATAAAGAAACAGTCTTTTCCCCACTTGAGACAAGGCCTGTCCATTTATTGCACACCTCCTGGCACAAGTCACATAAACCAGCCCAGAGATGAGTGGCTCAGGACCTCAGGGAACCCCTTCACATCACAGCAAGGTTCAGGTAAAATGTGGGCAGGAAAACCTGCCCAGGGGAACAGACAGTATAGCATAAGGAACATTCTGAACTTGACACACACAGGGGATATCTGAATTTTCTGGTGATGACCCACCTTCAAGTGAAGAACTTCCCAACACAGTCCACTCTAGAGGCAATTCCAGATGGGTCAGAGCCAGCACGAGCTCCTCATCCAAGGCAGGCAGTGCTCCCGCCGTCAAGGCAAATGGGGTCAGCAGGGTCTGGTGGCTACAGGCTGTGAGGCGATTGGCCTGCGTCACCAGCAGACGAGCCAGCCTGCAAGCCATGTTGTCCACGTAGGTCACTGAGCCGGAGCCCATGGTCACTGGAGAGTAACCTTCTGAGCAGAGGCACACAGATACCGTCACCGTCTCCTGAAGCCCATGGCCTGGACAACAAGACAGTGAACAGTTCACCCCAAGTCTGTAGGAGATGCTCTCACAGGGGTCCAATGTGCTAGCTCTACCTCACAGCTTAAGCAGACAACACGCCCCGGGAGAACAAGGTGGAAAGGAAAGCCAGCCCATTACCCTTACACACTGCCAAGCACGTGGGCCAAACTAATGCTGACTCCATCTTCTTTCAGTAACTCCTGATTTTAAAACTTACCTTTATGAGCTCTGAGCATTTGAGCGTCTGTTCTTCTATCATTACCAAACACTGCTATTCAGCATTCCTTTAACCTTTTACTCCTACCCTGACCCCTGAATTTGTGTTTGTCTTCAAGTCCTCTGCTCTTTTCCACTCACATATTCCAAAAATATGTGACTCCTGAGTCACATATTTTTACATATTTATTTAAGCGATAAGTTTATAAGATAGCACCATACAATTACACAAGTTTGCCCTAATTTCATAGAGCTCCTTTGAATGTGAGTAAAGGTGGGTGAAGACTACCCAAGAGAAAACAAAAGGGAAAATATATATACATATCTATGTGTGTGTGTTGTTGTTCACTGCCCCCTCTTCTGATAAGTGTCTTGTCTTGTAGGTGTTCTCAATATTTCTCCTGAGAGTGTCACCAAATCCTGCTGTTTGTCCCTCCCTCCATTCTTCCTCTTCTTTGTCCCACTCTCTTATATTGCCAGAGTTGGGAAGCTCTTACCCAGGTACATTTTTATGCTGCCCTTGGCAGAATTTTCAGGAATTGATGGCACCATATCACTATGATCATGATAATCATGACTGGACAGAGAAGAGTTATTCAGCTACCACTGGTCCATAGCACCCTGTTGCCCCCAATCAAATGGCTAACAGGTACAAGTCATTCCTCCTCTGCCTTATTCTCCAAAGACTTTCCCCAGAGGCTGTGCAGCTAGGGCTTCAAGGAACAAGAGCATCCTAAGTTCACTGAAAGAGAACTAGTGTCACTTTGTCATTGACTCTTAAAAGTGGTCTCATGGTACAGGCACAGAATGCACCCACCTCCCACCAGACTACACATACCCAGTAAATATTAAATAAATCTCTCTTACACATTTTTGAAAGGTTGTCCTGGTAAAGCTGTCACCAGGAAAATTCAAGGTTCAGAAATAGAAACTGTGACCTGCCTCTAGATTCTGTTAAAATGAAGGCAAGAAACCTCACTTTTAAGTAGACCACAATATAAACAAAAGATTACATTCTCTTTCTCCTAAGGAAGGAGGAGGAGAGTCACCACCACATGCCAGTAAAGGAAAAGATTAAAAGTTTTGAAAATAAGAGTGGCACTTTAGTTATTATTTTTTCTCCTTTCTCTATAAGGGCTTGATAAAAGAGAAAACCAAGAAAAGAGGGTGAAACTAAAGGTAGGGAAAACATTAGCCAGAGCAAAAGGGCAGAGGGAAAGCAACCAACAGCCGAAGTAACTATGTGCCATGAATTAGGTTTGTTTTTGTTTTTGTTTTGAGATGGAGTCTCGCTCTGTCTCACAGGCTGGAGTGCAGTGACACGATTTCAGCTCACTGCAACCTCCGCTTCCCAGGTTCAAGCAATTCTCCTGCCTTAGTCTCCCAAGTAGCTGGGACTAAAGGCACCGGCCACCATGCCCAGCTAATCTTATATTTTTAATAGAGATGGGGTTTCCCCACGTTGGCCAGGCTGGTCTCAAACTCCTGACCTCAGGTGATCCTCCCACCTCGGCCTCCTGTAGTGCTGGGATTACAGGCGTGAGTCACCATGACTGGCCCATTAATTTGGTTTGACTGTTTCTTTGTTTGTTTTTGTTTTTTTTTTTTTTTTAATGATGAAGATTACTGGGCTAAAGAGAGAAGTGCTTAAAATTACCGATGGTCTCAGAAATTGGACAACAGATTAATTCACTGACCAAGACCAGGGAGAGCTAAGAGGTATCTGCACTTCTCTACAATTCTCACTGTGTCTGTGTTGTTTGCATATTCACTGGCTACCTTCTTTCCACGTGTAGCAGATATGTTACAGAAGCACATAGGAACATATTGCTTTAAAAATGATCTCAATCTTAACTCTAAGAAAAATTAAAGAGTCTCTTTATGATCCAAAATAAAAGGACCTGAAAGACCCACAGTTAAGAAAAACCAAATCAATAAAAAAGAATTCTAAAATGCCCTCCCTGTCCTGTAGGTAATGACATTTTAATTCTACCATTAAAGCCTGATGACCCTTAAATGCACAACCCACATACCAATAAAAATATAAAACAACTATATCAAGAAGGGCTATTAGCTCATCACAATATATGAACAGGATGCATTAATTTATCATCTATCAAGAAGACAACTAGGGAAATTACAGGTTTCAAAATGTAAGCATTTTGATAATGGGGAGAGAAAGTTCTGGAGCTGGAGATACCCCAAGGAAGATTCTGGATGGACAGGGCATCAAGGAAAGAACCCCAATGACCAAAGGGAGCAAGCAGAGGAGAGGCAGACCTGTAACTGCCAGGCTGCCCACAGAAGAATGAGGAAGAGAGAAGACAAACTTTGTCAATGTCAGTTCTGCCTGAGCCAACCCTGGCAATGGGTCTGAGGTTATAGGCGGTGATTAGGAGGTGATACTCAATAGACAGTGTTTCCTCCATTTGATTGCATCCAAAGCACACCCAACCATAAAAGTTGGGTGCAGTCAATAGGATGAGTCTGCGTGGTCTAAGTTAAGACTCCTAATTAAGCAGCAGATACAGCTGGAAGAATCTCAGATGTGAGTGTTCTTCCTAATGTACACACACACACACACACACACACACACACACACACAGAGGCACACACATTCCTGACGTTGCAGCACTGTTTTCTTTTTCTTCCTGGCTCTCTTCCTGGCCTACATCCCTAGAGGCAAGTTATTTGCAGACCAGTTTCCCAGTCACACAACAAAGAGGACACCTCACCTGGAATGCTGGACTGGAGAACGTTATCCTCGATGCGCTCTGCAATCATGACATGTCGCTGATGAGATCCGTCATAAGTAAAGTAAAACTCAGCATCTTCAGGAAGATACACATTTTTGTCAAACTTCGCATAGACCGTCATCTGCCCCTGAAAAAGGAATAAGTCGGGGCATTGTCACACTTCCTTGTCCTGGCTCTAAGAAAGCACAATACAAAGGGCCTGGGTCCATAACAGTGTCATTTGTTATATTCACTTCACGTGGTTGAGTTCAAATAGCATGAGTGCTTCCTTCCAACAACAACACATTTGACATTAGGGAAGATGCTTCCTGATGTATTAGGTATGGGTATCAGAGCTGGTTTGTTCTGTTTTTAAAGTTAAAGAAGTTCAGGGCATAGGAAAGAATTTTTCTTTCTCTAAAATGTACTAGATGTAGGAGTGTGGTACTTCATTGCCTTTTGCTTTTCAAAAATTATTTTTAGAGACAGGGTCTCACTATGTTGCCCAGGCTGGTCTCAAACTCCTCTGCACAAGCCATCCTCTCACTTCAGCCTCCCTGGTAGCTGGGACTACAAGGATGTGCCACCACACCCAGCAGTCTTTTACTCTGAATTTCTACCAGCTGAACATCATGGCTTGAGTTAATTTTTATCCTGTACCTAAAATGCCATTATTAGTACAAAAGTTCATGATAATTATTCTTATCTCTGGCCTTACCCTGTACTAGACCATAGTCAGTTGTAAGAATCTTAAATATTTACAAACATTGCCAAATAAATAGGACTACTCCCTCTCCCTTGCTATGCTATTTCCATTTGCTATTTCTCTTCTCTGAGGGGTTTCCAAGTGCTGTTTCCTCACACTTTCTCTTAAGAGCTTCTGGTTGGCACAAAGCCCTGCAAAATGCCTTGGTCTCAAGGACAGGAGCTGCCACCTCAGGTCACTGAGGCATCCTCTGAGGACTAATGGCAAAGGAAGTGGGGCAGCAGGCTGGGGCTCTTAGGTATGTTGTCATCCTGAGGCTTTACGGAGGGGCTATAGCAGCCGTGTTGCACCCAGGGGAACAGCAGCTATGGTAGGGACTGCCAGGTCATCTCCAGACCCCAGAGGCTTTGAAGGATTTGTGCTACTCCCTACCCAAAACACAAAAAGCAATACAAAGTGGGGCCTCCAGAGAGAGAGCGCATTCTGCCCAGCCTGTGGGAGTGGCGGGGAAATGGAAACCTGGAGGCGGAAAGGGTCGCCCACTTTGGAGGGCCTCCAGAGCTTGGCCCGGCGTGGAGAAGCATCTGGGCTTTTGTGTGCTTGCCCAACAAAAACAAACCTGTTCGCCAAGATATCTTTACCCTGTGATAGAGGAGAAGGTGAACAGAGAAAAGCCTACACAGACTCCTTAACATCAATTTGCCTCTGACAAATATCAGCAAGACATTTCATAGGACACTAAGAGTTAAGCCAATCAGGATCAAAAACAAAATCAGTGCAGGGTTTTCTAGTAGCCACATGGTTATTTAATCTCAATTTTTTACAATAAACAAAAAGCTATGCATTTCTAGTGGTTTGCAACCTATCACACACACAGTTATCTGAAATTATGAAATGGTATAAATACAAAGTACGGAGTTCTGAAAAGTCACTGGTTGGCAGTTTTAATTGCCCTTTTTCTGCATATGAGCATGCATGTGTATGTGCACACATAAACGTAATCAATAGAAAAGCAACATGCCAAGAAAAATCTACCATACAATAGCTTCCAAAAAAGTTCAGGAAGGAGATCTGAAAAGCAAAAAACAACAAATGTCTAACATGACTGAGAGAGGAAACTCAGACGAAATTCCATTTCCTAAAAAAGGAAGAACAGCTTGCTTTAGTCATGTTCCTGGTTGCTAAAAAGACTGTTAACTATCCACAGGCAGATCTAACCTGACCTGTTCGTGATTTTTTTAAAATAAAAAACAAATTATATAAACAGATCAAAAATTTTCACAGATCACAAGGATATCTAATCTGCATCTATTCAAAACAATGATCATATTACTATTATATTTGGTTGGGTGTTCAAGGACTACAACTTATGAGAGTTTAATTGCAACCCTGTCTAATGCAATACAGCCCTGAACATTACAGTCTTGTAATTCATCACGCCTGCCTTTCAAGAACCATGCCATGCTTTACGCTAGTAAAAGGAAAACCAAAAGTTATGTGAGTAATAAGACATGCCCATTAAGGAGATTAAAGAGAGATGCCCAGAAGTCCTAACACTCAGAAGAGATTCAGCAATAAAAAGAGTCTCTTATATGGTAACCAGAAAAACATCAGAAAGACCTGGATAAACATGCTATGGGAAAAGAGGGGGTGATACAGAAACCAACAGAGAGACCCTATTAGACAGAAATGGATGGGCAGGAGAGGAAGACAAGGAACGAAAATATGAAGATGAAATAACAAGAACATTTTCATTCAGAAAACGCAGATAAAGCTCAAAGGAGATGGATTTAGATAAAGCACTTAAGAGATCAGCAGGAAGAGCGGTCTTCTGAAAGAATATGCAAGTTGAAAGAATATGCAAGTACAGCTTAAATAGCCAACCACAGGTGGCAATTTTTTGGGTAACAGTGGGATCTTTCTAATCACTGAGGCCACTGAAAATCTGCTACTCTTCTTAAAAGGCCACCAATTTCATATATGACAAAGACAAAATTCCAATGTACAGAATTCCAGAGTACCTCTTTCAGTTCCTCATCTGGATCCAATTGCATTCTTTGTTCAGGCAATTGAAAACTAGAAACTTTCCTGAATAAATTTGTTGGCATAAATATCAGAATCACTCTGCTCCTACACAGAAGCAATAGAGATGTGTTCTCACGTTTCTATAAACTATTTCCAAAATATAAAACACTCAAATATGCCAATGAAATTTCTGGAAACAATAAGAAGCATGCTAGGCAAAATTATATCCCCAAATTAATCAACAAGTTTAGTGTACTCTAGTCAAAACCCATTTTTCAAATGAAACTCAACAAGCTTATTCTAAAGTTCATCTGGAGGAATAAATACACTAGAATTGAATTGATACTGTTGAGAGAGAATGTTTGGACTGTCAAAGCTTGCTCTACCACAAAGCAAAACATACAATAAAACCAGGGTCATTTAAACAGAGTAATAGTAGCATAGAGACAGACAAGTGCAAAGTCCGAGGCAGACACATGTACCCATGGAAATTATGCAATAATAGATAGCATTTCAAATCAGCAGAGAAAGAATGGACAATTCAATAAACGGTTTTAGAACAATAGCTATCCATTAGGAGCAAAAACATGCATTCTACCAAATGATTAAATTTCTAATTAATTCAATATCTAACAAAAAATCCATAAAAGCATAAAATTAGAAGACTGTTTAAAAGTTTTCATTATTTAATAAATAACAGCAGTTAAAGGTATTTAGATTTCATCTGCATTGATATGATCCTAAACTATCAACCTTTTTTCATTTTTCCTATTATCTTCCAGTCTTTATTCATATGCACAGGTAATTATTACACAGTTATACTCATGGCATAATACATTAATACATACTGGTGTGCTTTCTTCTCTTCTATCAAAAATATTTTTCCACGTTGTTACAATCTTTGGCACCCCTTTTAATTGTATTCCACCAAGCATTTGATGTTCTATAATTCCATGATTACTTAAATATTCATCTATTGTTCGTTAAGAGTACTTCTGACTTTTTAACATTTTAAACAACTCCTGATAAACATTTTAAGTATTTTTTATCCTTTGAGATGCTATTTTAGAATACAATTCTAGAAATGCTTCCAAAAATATGAACACGTTGTCATAAATTGCCAAACTTCTTTCCAAAAATTTTGTATCAACTTTTATCACCATATGTGCTGGTTAAGAGGATCATTTTCACCCCGACCTTGCCAAAACTATCTTTGGAATTATTTCCTGTGTTAACAGATCATAAACAGTTCCTCACTGATTTAATTCACTTTTTTCCATTGCCACTGAAATTTGTTGCCCACTTTTATAAAAGTCTATTGCAAGATAATGCAAACATTGTTAGTGGCCAAACCAAATTTCAATTTGAATAAATTTAGTCTTCCCTCTTCTGTTTCACATACGAATTCACCTATAAACTTTGCCTTTGGCAAATCAAAATTTTTAGTTTCCCAAGTGAACCAGTTGGAATCAGTGTCGGAATCATTTCCTTTCCCCGTCAAATAGTGAAGGTGTATCACCTCTTTCCCAATCATGCCCAAATAAAAAATACTCATCAGTACTCCCATAAAACCTTGGAAGGCCAAGTCACATGGAAAACAGGAATCACAAATGTAGAGCAGAAGAGCTGAATTGACTATAATCATAATAAACACAGTTCAATGTAAATGCACACAAAGAATCAGGTAAATTAAACTAACATTTTTTACCATCAAGCATCCTCTAGAGAAATTCTACTTGTAAAACTCAATAATTTTCAAAGACCAAGCCTTCTGCTGACGTGCTGTGACATCTGTGGATTTCTTCCCAGAGAACCAAAAAGGTAGCAAATGTTTTTGCCACCTTAAACTATCTCATCCAACTTTCCTATTCCTTTCCAGATGGTATTTAAAGTGGAAATGGCTGTCAACACTAGTTTGCATGTTCTAAACATTTTTTCATTAATCAATGTCTCTAATAACCTGGGTAATTGAGTGGCTGTATTAGCCTAATCACTGGGTATTCTTGTACTCATGTTTTCTCTCTCTTCCTCCCTTTCTTCCCTCTCACTATAAACAATGCATCTGTATATAATTACACTTTGTTAATAACAATGCTATTTGCTGAACAACACCTTAACTCTCTGGTTTCTTAAATATACGGCATGAGTGGGCAATGAACAAATACTGCATTTTCAAATTATGACAATGAGAAAAAAGGATACATCTTTTTACAGTGGGGTTTCTTAACCAAGGGAAGAATCTGAATACGGATTTCAGACAGTTTGAGAACCTCTGAAAATTATTAGCAAAACTGGTTTTGTGTGTGCATATATGTCCATTTTCTGAGGAAAGGTTTATGGCTTTCATCATAGTCTCAAAGGCATCTAAAGATTCAAAAAAAGTTTATGAACTCTAGCTTTTATAGTAACAGGCAAAAATGGGAAGTTAATAAATACTTTTCAATAGTAATTGTCACCTTTTTATTTGACAGGAAGACATAAACTATCTTCCAATGGATTCTAGTATTATACACAGCCTTTATATGGGATGATTAGGCAAAGAAGCATAATAAAGATAAAAATAAGTTGATAATCAATGTTTACTAATACATGCCATGAAAACCATTATCCTAAAATATAGTGCTATGTGAACTATCAAATTTGATTTGTAGTCAACATTTGAAACTTGTCTTCTTTACAATAATAAAAAAATCTATACAGAGCCTTTCCTATAGAACACAGTGCATTGAACTTTCTAAGATCCTTGAAAAGTTAAAAGAAAAGAAAAGGATGCATTGTTATTATTCCATTTTATAGGTAAGTAAATACAAATATAGGTACTACTGCTAACTAGCTCAGGATCTCAGAGCCAGATGTGTAATATTAGGTTTCTTGATTTCTGCCCCAACCTCCAAGTTAGGTTATCCTCTTTACAGTTTCTCAAGTACAATAGCATACGTGGTACCAAAGGAAGCACTGTGGGCACAAAGTATTTTATTCAAATTACTGTGTGGAGCTGAAGTACTTCTTTAAAAGAAAGTGTGGAAATGCAAATATTATTTCTTATATGTGTGTGCACATATCTACAAATACAGACATCGATATATCTATATACTTATACATATTATCTATGTGTACAGTACATCACAATTTATACAGTGCTTTCTTGTGTGTTTTCTTGTCTTATTCCCACAATAATACCTGGGAGGTATTATTATGAACCTTGTTTATTAAAGAGAACACTGAAAATACTAGATCTAGTGAGGAGCAGAGCCAGAAATCAAATCTACATCTTTCTGTGCCAGGCTCAGTACATTTTCTCCCCACCATGTTAGTGAACAAACAGCAAATGCGCAAATATTTAGTGACTTATCTACAGCTTTTCATTTAACTCAGTCTTTGCTTCATGTTCTTAATGTAGGAGTTCCCATCCTGAAATCTGCGGACAGATACGGTGAGGGGGAAATGTTCCTTAATCCTCTGGAAAATGTATGCAGCAGTTTTGGGCATTTATCTGAGGAGTCTGTCTATCAGTCACAGATTCTGAGAAGGGTACGCAAAGAACATGTGAATCAAAAAACTGAAGAACCACTGATTTGAAGCATGTTTAAAAGCATCTGACTTTTATATAATTTAAAATATCAAGATTATTCAGATGTATCGTCCCAGTCATGTAAATACAAATTGGTTAAATCCAGGGGGAAGTATCACAATGCCATTTTTTTAAAGGAAGGTTAACTAAAATAACTTAAAAGACTTATAAGACATTTTTTCAGAAATAGCCTTTAGAGTAGGCATCCATCTCCAGATAGGATAAAATAGACCACACAGGCCAACAGTCCTGCTGAAAACAACTAGGAATAACAAGGGCTGACAAATAAAAAGTCATGGAAACAATGAGGACAAAAATGTAACAAAATACCAGACAGGAGAACCACTCAGAGAAGTAATGGAAGCCAAAAGACAATTGTGTAATATTTGTAAAAGGGTGAAAGAAAATCCCATGTCTAACAAAAATATCTTTAAAAACGAAACTGAAATTAAAATGTTTAAGACAAATACTGAGAGAATTCAGTGCCAACAGACCAGCACTGAAAGAAATACTGAAGACGTTATTCAAGAAGAAATGAAATGATCTCAAACAGAAACATGGAAATGCAGGAAAGAATGAGGAATAGTGAGTAGGTAAATATGTGAATAAATATATCAAATATATAAACAATTTTACAAAATTATAAAAGCACGTATTTTGTGTAACATATAAGAAAATGTTTTACAAAATATTATAATGTCATGGAGTTTAAAATATTTGTAGAACTACAACGTGTGACAACAATAATGTAAAAGGTAGATGAAATTAAAGTATGTAGCCATATTAGGAAATTGCTGAAAAAGTACTTTTATTATATTTATAATATATCATATATATTTTGACTTGAGAGTAGCCACCAAAAGAATGCATAACTAATGAGTTATAGAGGGGAAACTTAAATAATAAGAATAGTTGATTCATCAAAAAGAAAACAAGACAGGAGAAACAAAAAACATAAAAATAAAACATGTGTGCCAAGCAGAGAGCAAATAGCTATATGTAGATATAAAGCCAACTATTTCAGCAATTATATTAAATGTAGATAGACTACTCCAAATAGTACACCAAGTCTGCCAGTATGGATTTTTTTAATCCAAAAACAGTAACAATATCTGTACACTGCCAACAAGAGATATACCTTAAAAATAACACAGCTTAAAAGTAAAATGACATCCATGCAAAACTAACCAAGGAAAAGCTAGCACAGGCAAAATAATATCAGACAAAGTAGACTTTAAAGCAACATATATTACTAGGGAAAAAGAAATTTTTCATCATAAAAAGAGTCAGTTGAATAAGATAATATTATAATATTACATCTGTATGCCCCTAATAACACATCTTTAAAAGATATAAACCAAAAGTTAACAAATCCGATAGAGTAGACAAATCCACAATCACAGTGGATAACTTTAGCCTGCCTGTTTCAACAGCTAATAGAACAAGTAAGTAAAAAATTGACAAGGATATCAAAGATCTAAATTACACAATTAAAATAACTTACCCAAAGAAATAATTAGCATAAATTAAATGCATATATTAATAATTGTAAAAGATACCCATTATTCAAACCTCTGCATTAAACACAATAATTCAAAAAATATAAACACACAGGCTGGGTGCAGTGGCTCATGCCTGTAATCCCAGCATTTTGGGAGGCCGAGGCAGGTGGATCACTTGAGGTCAGGCGTTTGAGACCAGCCTGGCCAACATGGTGAAACCCCATCTCTACTAAAAATACAAAAAAATTAGCCAGGCGTGGTGGCGCCCATCTATAATCCCAGCTACTCAGGAGGCTGAGAAAAGAGAACCGCTTGAACCCAGGAGGCAGAGGTTGCAGTGAGCCGAGATCATGCCATTGCACTCCAGCCTGGGTGACAGAGTGAGAACTCGTCTCAAAAAATAAAAAATTATATATACATACACACACACACACACACACATATATATACACACATACACACACAGACACATATATATAAATTTAAAATCTAGATGACTTTCATCCTTGATGGAATGATTCACCACTATCAAATTGAAATTGCCTTTGTTTCTGTAACACAGCAGAACTGAGTAAAAGACAATTCATAACAGAGGTCAGCAAATGACTCCAGATTCCTCACAAGACCAGAAGTAGGCTTTATAAAGCCCCTTAGCTTGTTTCCCTTTCAAACCCCTAACTTAACAGATTCCATGGAAACAGAGAACTCCTAGAAAGTGAAAACAAATATCTGGCACTTTAAGCAGCAGATCATAGCGGTAAATATACTGGCTTGGGTATAAGAAAACTTGTAATCACTCTTGCATTATTCTGATAATCCTTTAGGAATAAAGGCCCTATACTGGCCCCCAAATCATCAACTACATAAACCAAGAAGGAAGCAGTTTAACAGTTAGACACAAGTTGGGATTTTAATCAATAATCCACTAGCGTCACTGAGGGAGCAACCTGCCCTACCCTATATTGATGAAAATTTAGTAACTCCATTAAGAGTGAGTATGGTCAAGCTCTGCTTTATACCTGTCAGACACACCTGGGCCATGGAATACTTTAATACAAATATAGACAAAGCTGACAACACGTTCAGAGGAAAAGGACAAGGATGCCAAAGGGATGCAAAAAGCATGCTGTCATATGAGGAACAATTGAAGGAACTGGGACTGTTTTGCTAAAGAAGAGACGAGTCATGGGCAAACAGTCACCACTGCAAATATCTGAGGGTCTATCATGCAGACATGGGATTAGACATGTTCTGCAGGCCCCAAGGGAAGAGCACAAAACAATACAGGGAAGGACAGGGGACAGAGTTCAGCTCCACAGTGAGAGCCCTCTAAGGAACAGAGATGTCCAAAGATGACAAGGATTGCTTCAGCTTAGGAGGAACAAGCACTACTAGGAGATGGTGTGTTTTGTTTGTTTTTCTGTTTTGCTTATTTCGTCTGAGAAAGAATGAGGCTAAAGAACTTAAAGAACTATCTAATCTTCAGTGTCTAGAATCTATAATATCTGGTATATAATTCTAGATTAATTGCTTCAATATATTTTAAAATTGGGGGGGCTACATAAGCAGATTTGGATTTTGTGGGGTTTCTATTTGCTCGTTTTTTGCTTCTCCTTCTTTTTTTTTTTTTTTTTTTTTTTTTTGAGATAGGTTCTCACTGTATCACCCAGGCTGGAGTACAGTGGCATGATCATAGCTCACTGCAGCCTCAAGCAGCCTCAAATTCCCAGGCTCAAGGGATCATCCCACCTCAGTCTCCTGAGTAGCTAGGACTGCAGGCACCACCACCACACCACATCTAGTTAATTTTTTTATTATTATTTGTTTTTTTGTTTTTTTGTTTTGTTTTGTTTTTGTTTTTGTTTTTGGAGGGGAGAAACAAAGTCTCACTATGTTTCCCAGGCTGGTATTGAACTCCTGGGCCTCAAATGACCCTCCTACCTCAACCTCCCAAAGCGCTGGAATTACACACATGAGCCACCACATCCAGCCCCAGGTTTGTTTTTTATTTTTTATTTCTTTATTTCTTATTTCTTATTATTATTATTAGAGACAGGACCTTGTTCACTACCTCAAACTGGAGTGCAGTGGCATGATCTCAGCTCACCACAACCATGGCCTCCTGGGCACAAGTGATCCTCCACTTCAGTCTCCTGAGGAGCTGGAACTACAGGCACACACCACCACACCCAGCTAATTTTTTGGTAGAGACAGGGTTTTGCCTGTTGCACAGGCTGGTCCAGAACTCCTGGGCTCAAGCAATCCGCCCGCCTCAGCCTCCTGAAGTGCTAGGATTATAGGTGTGAGTCACTGTGTCCAGCCCCAGCTTTGTTTTTTAATTTCTCCCTTATATTTTTGCTTTGGTTTGTTTTTCTAGTTCCTTGGATTTATGTGTAGTTTATTTTTATTCTCTGTATTAACGGTTTTCAAACAGATCGGGGGAACCCTAAGTTGTAATGGGAGGATGTTGGGAGTTCGTAAACATTCCATTTAAATTTCATTTGGGAAATACGTTTCCAATTGATATTAAATCTAAAAGGATTGTCATCCACTTAAATTTATTATTTACCAAATTTTAAGACACTGGAGAGGACCTGAAGTGCCAGGTTGTCATTTTTCCACTGAATTGACAAATGCAATAAACTTAAAGAACACATTTATAATAATAAAGTTTTATCAAGCTTACATATTGTTCCTCATAATACTTGTTTGGATAAAAAAAAAAAAAAAAGGTTTCCTTTTATCTAATAAGAAAAGATCTCTAAAGCCCCTCTAAGGACTATAGGATACCCTCTGTTGTCTTATGGGAAGACAACTAAGTTCTGTTAGTGACCAAAGTCACTAATGATCTAAGAAAATATTCCTCTAAGCCCTTTTTATGGTTCATGTCCCAAACAAGCTTTACATTTGCATCACAGTAAAGACTACAATTTATCAACTTCAAATTCAGCTTGAACCCATGCAGACGGTAACATCACATGGTTATTATTTAGCACTTGAGGTCTACAGATTTATAATCAAGTGCTGTCTAAAGGTTATTGTGGGCCAACTAACAGCACTGAACATCCCAAACGAAAATGAAGACTATCAGGAATACAAACAACCCAAGTCTCCATGGATTGATTACCCCTGGGCATAACCTGATCATAACTATCCATTCTTATTTCATGATAGACCACCAAGTCTTTGTGTTCCACAGGAAGTCCTCTCCTTTGTACAAAGGGATAAAAGCTGGGGACAGTTCCCCTTGTCCCTCTCATCTGGCCAGCACCTGTGCGAGAACATTCCTCCCACCCTCTATCCTCAGTGCAGTACACACGCATGTGCACACATAACAGCAGGCCACTCTTAAATAAGAGTGCTAAACATATACACCATGGAATACTATGCAGCCATAAAAAAGGATGAGTTCGTGTCCTTCATAGGGACATGGATGAAGCTGGAAACCATCATTCTCAGCAAACTATCTCAAGAACAAAAAACCAAATACTACATGTTCTCACTCATAGATGGGAATTGAACAATGGGAACACTTGGACACAGGAAGGGGAACATCACACACTGGGGCCTGTTGTAGGGTGGGGGGAGTGGGGAGGGATAGCATTAGGGGAAATACCTAATGTAAATGATGAGTTAATGGGTGCAGCACACCAACATGGAACATGTATACATATGTAACAAATCTGCACGTTGTAACACATGTACCCTAGAACTTAAAGTATAATAAAAAATAAAAATAAATAAACTTGTAGTTCTGTCAGAAAAAAAAAAAAAAAAAAAAAAAAAAGAGTGCTAAATACTCTGCCAAGTAATGCTCATTGCAAGATACTGGGAATCCTCAGTAAGAAAAGCAGAGATTCAGAAATTACAAAAAACTAGCCGGGCGAGATGGCAGGCGCCTGTAGTCCCAGCTACTCGGGAGGCTGAGGCAGGAGAATGGCGTAAACCCCGGAGGCGGAGCTTGCAGTGAGCTGAGATCCGGCCACTGCACTCCAGGGCGACAGAGCGAGACTCCGTCTCAAAAAAAAAAAAAAAAAATGTACAATTTAGAGATCTGAAAGAAACCTTAGAGCTCATCGGGACCAAACCCCTTACATTACAGGAAACTGAAGACCCATAACCTTGATCTAGGTTCTATCACACAGCTAACCTTGGACCAGAAATCCCTGGTGGTCACCTTCCATCCAATACCTTTCCCACTCCCCCAAGCTACTAGTGGGGAAGAGCAACAGTCTGACCCCCAAATGAATCCTATTCCTCCCCCAGGGACTGGGAAGAGCCTTTATGGAAAGAAGTCAGGATTAGAATCAATGAACTCTCCCTGAAGTTCCTCAGCGCCCACTTCACAGCATCCCCAGCCTCCCTTGTCGTGTCTCTTCTCTTCTGGGCTCCCGTCACCTTTGTTAAACTATAGAGCACTTTCAGGTCCTGTTGCTCTTCTCCTCAAATCGAAGCAAAAGCAGGAAAAAAGCCAGCCCAGTCACAGCATGGAAAACTTGAAGCCCCAGTGGAAACTAGAGAAGCAGGGCACATGGAAGGAGCAGCTAGCAGTCAGTCAGCCCCGGCTCCAAGAGCCTACAGAAGAGGGGAAAGAAGGACACAAGGGGCTGGGCACGGTGGCTCATGCCTGTAATCCCAACATTTTGGGAGATCGACACAGGCAGATCACCTGAGGTCAGCAGTTCAAGACCAGCCTGGCCAACATGGTGACTCCCCTTCTCTACTAAAAAATACAAAAAAAAAATAGCTGGACGTGGTGGCGGGCACCTGTAATCCCAACTACTTGGGAGGCTGAGGCAGAAAAATCACTTGAACCTGGGAGGCAGAGGTTTCAGTGAGCCGAGATCGCACCATTGCACTCCAGGCTGGGCAACAAGAGCAAAACTCCATCTCAAAAAAGCAAAGCAAAGCAAGGAAAAAAGGAAAAAAAGGAAAAAAGGAAAGGAAGGGAAAGGAAAAGGAAGAGGGCTCGGTGGGGAGAGAAACAAAAACAATGGCAGTGGGCTGCGGAGTGAGACGGGGCAAGCAGAGAAAGCTGGGAAAACAAAGCAACATGGAGCTTAGTCGAAATAGGAAAAGCATGAGAAAGATGGAAAATAAATAGACAAATAAAAATGAGCAGGAGAGAGAAAGCTTCATCCCACCAGGAATGGCAATCTGAAAACACGTTTGTAAAAAGGAGGGGAGAGGGAGGCAGAAAAGGATCTAAACTTTGGTGCTGACAAGGAACACTGCATCTAATCCAGATCAAGAGCTGAGGGCCAAAAAGCACCTTGGATGTGTCTCTTTGAAACACATCATAAAGTGGGGGTGGGAGGTTTCACACTACTCACATCCTGCTAATGGCACATCCCCATTCTGGGGAACCCATCTTTCCATACAACCCTGCAGGGAGAAAGGAGAGCATACTTGGGGACTCCTTTCTCATTCCCATCCACTTTAGGCAGAAGCAGCCATGGCTTTAAAAGGAAGGAGCTCATTTTTCCGGCCTTATCCTTTCTTTCCCCTCACTGTTTCTTTCTCCCTCTTCTACCTCCCTCCCTCCCTCCCCTCACCAACTTTCAATGGTCCCATACAATTCGACATTGTTTACAAACCTTACCATGGCAGACATTTTACTGTCATCAAACTCCTACCATACAGATGTTACTGAAGCTATCTCAGGTATAAAGGGACATCAGGCACTGTATTAACTCACGTTAAATATTAAATTTCTCATTTTCTAAGAGAAAGCGTTAATGAAAAAACAGTAGTATTTACCAGTTTATTAATGTGGTTGCTTGGGAACACATAAGGATAAAAATGGCCATGATAGGACCCTTTGTGTTTTAATTAACAGTACTGTGCGTTTGAATGTACCAAGCACCATTCTAAGTGAATTATCTCATTAATTGCTTACAATTGGCCTATGAGGTAGAAACCATCATCCTCATTTTATAGATGAGGAAACAGAGGCTTTGAGAGGTAAATGCCCTGATTATACAGTGATCTGGAGGGTCAGGAAGAACCAGGAGTCGAGCCCATGCTTCCCTCTTAACTCCCGTCAAGCCCTGCCGCTGTGGTCAGTGCTGCATCCCCCACAGCAAAGCCTCTGCAGAAAACAAGAGACAGCCCAGTGCATTGATTGATTCCGTGACCATCTGCTCACACCTAACTCTACAGTGAAGTCTTAAGAAGTTACACATGAGTATCCATTGAGTGCTTTGAAGAAATGGCCACGTTCAAGGACTGTGAATATTATGACCTCTTTTAGATTATTTTCTCTTCTTCCTTCATTCAACAAATACCTGATGTGTGCCAGGCACTGCGTTAGGTACAGATGGTATGAAGATGATGAGACCTATCCTTTCTTTCCTTCATGGAGTTCACAGCCTAGTAGGAAGAGAAGAGGTTAAACAAACACAAGTGAGCACAAGGATCTCTGTATGAATGGGAGAAGGAGTAACAGTTCAGGAAAGGCATCTCTGAACATGGAGAGGACCCTGTGAATGGAAGGGAATTCCAAATAAAGGCACGAAGACCAGTGAGAGAATGGCTCATTTGGAGAATGACAGTTAATTATCGCCAGGCTGTGATTCCTGAAGTAGAAGGTAGGACAGAAGGGGAAGCTGGACATGAAGGCAGAGGCCAGCGCATGGAGGGCTTGGAACACAAAGAGTTCCTGGAAGAGTTTTAAGCAGGGGAGTAACACCATCAGATTTGCATTTTACAAAGACCAGTCTAGGAGACAGAGGCAGTTATGCCAGGAAGGCTGCTATCGAGATCGGCTTTCCTTGAGGTACAGTCTCTTTCTCAGTACCCTGCTGCTCTGGAATTTTTAAGAGTACCAAAAATAACCTAGAGATTAGAAAAACATGGGTCTGGCTCAACGACTGAACATGCAGACCAGAGATACTGGTCTGGATCTCCACTCACCTCCTGAAGCTCTAGTGAAAAGTGTAAGGCCTCTAAGATTCAATTAGACCTGGACTCCAATCCTGGCTGCCTCTGCTACCAAACTGTAAAACGGGAATAAAAACAGTGCTTGCCTATCTCAGAGAATTCTTAACATTGCTAAATGAAATAAAATATATCGACGCTTGCACAGCACTTCTGACACTTAATAAGTGCTTAATAAATTAATAAATTAGCCAGCTACTCGGAGATTACTAAAATCAATATCACTCTTATTATTCAGTATTGTTCACTGAAGAAACATCTATTGAATATCTAATGAGTGCCAGGCAGTTTCCTCAACTTTCTCAAAACAGCACAGTGAGGTCGGCAGCACAGCATGAGTACTCTCATTTTGCAGAAGAGGATATTTTGTTCAGAAGGCTACATTATTTGACCAAAGTTACAATGACCCTCCTCAAGTTCTCCCAGCTGGCAACAGGATTCAGAGAAATAAAACAGAAGGTGTAGTAAGCACTCATTTGAAAGAGTTCATTTTATAAATAAAAGCCTTCTCTACTTCAAAATAGTCTTCCCTCTACACTGCAAAAATACAACTTAAAAAAAAGAAAAAGATAAAACAGAGGTATTTTTATCCTGAAGACAGTTCACTCTAATTTGGCAAAGTAATATCAGTTCTTGCATTCTTCTGGAACTGGATGCTACCTACCATCTGTTTAGAAGATCAACAGAGCACTCATTTTCCAGGATCTTAATCTACCTCAGTTGTGTATCTGATTTTTTTCTGGGATATAAAGTGGTACAAGCACTAGCTTATGAGTGCACAGAGAAATATTACCTGTGCTATATGCTAACTCGTCACTTTGTCTATCCTTTACGTGGCCTTCCAAGGACACAGGATCATCTTCCTTCCTCTTTAATGCACAAATTCTATCAGCACATTTGCCTAGAAGTATGTCCTGCTCCTCTGTCTTCCCAAAGACCCTGAAGTGAAATCCCCAGGATTTCATACCTTTCATTACCAGTGAGCATGCTGCTCTGGCCCTTCTGCTCATCCCAATCTCAGCTATCCTGAAAGGCCCCACTCTTCTGGGCATGCCCATGATGTCCCTCTGAATTTCAGGCCATCTCATCCCAACCTATCTCATAGTATTTAACTGTCCCTCCCTATTCTTCTCTTTTCTCTCTGCCAACACTATGGGCCTTCATTTTACCAATTTATGTTCCTTCCATCTTTTTTTTAACCCTCTTACAGCGCTTAGATCCATGTCCCTACCCAAATCTCATGTTCAATTATAATCTCCAGGGTTGGAAGTGGGCCCTGGTGGGAGGTGATTGGATCACGGAGGTAGATCCTTCACCAATGGTTTAGTGCCATCCCTTTGGTGCTGTTCTTGTGATAGCAAGTTCTTGCAAAATCTTGTTGTTTAAAAGTGTGTAGCGGGTCCCCCTTTGCTCTATTGTTCCTGCTCTGGCCATATGACTCTGTGCTCCCCCTTGGGCTTCTGCCATGATTGTAAGTTTTCTGAGGCCTCCCCAGAAGCCAAGCAAATGCCAGCACCATGCTTCCTATACAGCTTACAGAACTGTGAGCCAATTATACCTCTTTTCTTTATAAATTAGCCACTCTCAGGTATTTCTTTTTCATGCTTCATCTCATTTCTTATTTTCAAGAAAAATCTGATTTTTCTTGCCTTAATGAATTATTGCTGTAATAGTTGTCAAATGATGATTTTCTAGTTCCATCATTCCTTTTAAATTATTTTTTCTTTCAATAGTTTTCAGGGTACAGGTGGGTTTTAGTTACATGGATAAGTTCTTTAGTGGTGATTTCTGAGATTTTAGTGTAATCGGTCTTAGATATTTCTTGATAGCAATGCAAGAATGTACTAATAGACCCTCCCACATAATGAAGGCCAGAGAGCATCATGGTTAAGTGAGGTAGCCCTGGAACTGGAGTCAGATGGCCTGGATCCCAAGCCTGACTCTACCACTTATCACTGTTTAGCTTTAAACAACTGGCTTAATTTCTGTACCTTAATTTCCTTTCCTCATCTGAAAATGGAATTAAATATAATCCTTTAGATTTTAGTGACAGTCAAATGTAATAATGAATGCCTCTGCCTGGCATGGAGTAAGACCCCACTATGTGTTCAGTCTTTTTATTTTTCATTGTTAAACTACCCCAATTTCTTTTAGGAATAATGCAGGATATACAAAGGCATAAAAATGACACAATGGACTTTGGGGACTCTGGGGAAAGGGTGAGAGGGGGTGAGAGATAAAAGAATACACATTGGGTACAGTGTACACTTCTTGGGTGATGGGTGCACAAAATCTCAGAAATCACCACTAAATAACTTATTCATGTAACTAAACACCACCTATTCCCCCAAAACCTATTGAAGTAAAAAATTTTTTAAAAAATAAAAATGAATAAAGCAGGATATAAAGTAATTATTTCCTCTCAAATTTCCCTCAAATATTCTTACGCACAAAAAGGACTCAAAGTTAATTAACTAGAATGGAAGAACATATTTGTAAACCAAAAGAATCTTTTCCTACTGTTTGTGTGTTTCCACTATACTTTCATATACCACTTTTTTCTTAATAAAAGTGAAATATAGCTTTATACATTAATTCATCAAACATATATTAAGCCCTTACTAAACTATATTCAAAACACTGTTCAAGTAACAAGGGATGCAACAATAAACTGAGCAAATCCCTGTTCTCATGATCTAAAGCCTTCTGTTGGAAAGATTGAGTAAATAAGAAAATATCAGATAAGTACTATACAGAGAATTAAAAATAGGAGAATAACACTCAATATTTACCAAAAGGAACTAAAAATTTAATCCACACAAAAGCCTACACATGGATATTTACAGCAGCTCTATTCAAAATTGCCAAAACTTGGAAACAACCAAGATGTCTTTCAGTAGGCAAATGATAAATAAATTGTGGTACATCCAGTTGATGGTATTAGCATTAGCATTTAGCATTAAAAAGAAATTAGCTATCAAGTCATGAAAAGACATGAAGGAACCTTAAATGCGTGTCACTGAGTGAAAAAAAAAAAGCTGATCTGAACAAGTTACATACTACATGATGCCAACTCTATGACATTCTGGAAAGGGCAAAACAATGGAGATGGTTAAAAGCCTAGTGGTTGCCAAGGGTTGGCAGGCAGGGGAGGGATGAATAGGCAGAGCACAGAGGATTCTCAGGGCAGTGAAAACACCCTGTGTAATACTATAAAGGTGGATACACATCATTATACATTTGTGCAAACCCACAGAATATGCAACATCAGGAGCGAACCCTAATGTAAACTACGGATTTTGGGTAATGATGATGTGTCAATGTTGGTTCATCAATTGTTTAAAAAAAAAATAAAAAAAATTCACTACATTGTGATATTCCTGGTGGGGGATGTGGATAATGGGGGAAGCTATGCTGGCCACACACATACAGCCCTCTCCCTCTCAATCTCAACAATTTTACCGCAAATGTAGTGCTAGATGTACTGCTACAAGTGTCCCTTAATTCAGAAATGAGAGGAGCTAGGAGAAAATAGTTTCATCGATAAATAACTGTTTACATAATAAAGAAAAACTGTATCATTTTAAATGCCATTTCTAATAATTTAGGATATTTCTGACACTGTAGATTATATTAATAATATGCTGTCTACTCTGGGCCCCTTGAAATCACCCAAAATCCCAGCACACATAAAGAATACAAAAAGTTTTCCAGAGACACATGACTTTATAATTTACCTATCAGAAAGGAAAGCAATTCTCATTCCATGACCACCCTATCCCTTCAAAACCAACAATTAAAAGAGAAGTTTGCTGGCCACACAGGAATTATGGGGCTTCCCTGGAAGTACATTATCACACAGTAACTTGTCAAATATCCTGATGACTATGCCACAGTATCCCAATTTTTTCCCTAAAACCAAATGGCCACTATGTATTACACAAGACCCCTTCTCTCAGAACAAATTCTTTAATAGCCAAGCAAACGCATGCTTCCAAAACTTATGATGATTTGAGCTTTTAAAGATATTTGCCTAAGGCCAGACGCGGTGGCTCATGCCTGTAATCCAAGCACTTTGGGAGGCCGAGGCACGCAGATCACGAGGTCAGGAGATCGAGACCATCCTGGCAAACACAGTGAAACCCCGTCTCTACTAAAAATACAAAAAAAATTAGCCGGGTGTAGTGGCGGGCTCCTGTAGTCCCAGCTACTCACTACTGGAGAGGCTAAGGCAGGAGAATGGTGTGAACCCGGGAGGCGGAGCTTGCAGTGAGCCAAGATCGCACTACTGCACTCTAGCCTGGGTGACAGAGCAAGACTCCGTCTCAAAAAAAAAAAGAAAAGAAATCCTTAAGTTATAGTAACCCCTTAAGTTATCTCATTCCTAACAAGATAGACACAGACCTACATTTGTTTTTTTAACTGGTTATACCCTCCTTCCAAACTATACAACTCCAAACCTTTTGACCACATAAGGAAAGCACACGTAACTCCCAAGTCAATAAAAACATCTTCCCAACAATCACAGAAATTAAAGCATTCCCATTGAAGTCCAATATGCTAAATTAGGTTGCGCACAGTTACTAAAAATGGATTATTCTTGTCACAGAGAACATCAAGAGCTTTCTACTTTTCTACATAAGAGATTACAGGGTTTTTTTAGCCTAAAGGCAGAGAAGAGGAAAAAATTACAGAATTTCATCTGATCATTGCAAAAAAAAAATCTAGCTCAGTACATACTGTCCTAAAGACATCTAAGATGTTAATTTTCAACTGTTTGAATAAAGACTCAACACAGAGCAAGTAAAAAACCAAAAGATTCTAAATTCTAAATTTAATTCTAAACAGCTACTTAATTTTTAGAATAAATTCAAGAATAAATTTTTCACTTTCAAATCTAAAATTTCCAACCATTAAAAATATCAACCTTCAAAACAATTCCAACCTGTCCAACATGGCAAAACCCTGTCTCTACAAAAATATACAAAAATTAGTCAGCCATGGTGGCACACACCTCCTGTAGTTCCAACTACTCAGGGACCTGAGGTACAAGGATCACTGGAGCCCAGGAAGGCCGAGGCTGCAGGAGCTGTGATCTTGAGCTCTACTGCACTTAATCCTGGGCAACAGACGAAACCCTGACCAAAAAAAAAAAAATTCCTCCTCCTGGTGGATAGTTTGAACCTATATTGATTCTAGGTTGCATACATGATCAAGTCAGCAGTCTACTGAAATATATTTTCCTTTGTTTTGCTTTAAAGGTACCTACTGAGGCAAAGTAACACTGGAATCCAACAAGATAAGTAGGACATCCCTACCTATCTAACCACCTACACGGCAATTGTCAGTCATTCTCCTAGCCTTGCTAGCACCTCTTCACAGGGGAAGAAGCATTTTTACCCCCAACTACTGCTCTGTGGGTCACAGACATACACAACATATCTGACTGGGAGAGTTTACTATTTAAAAAACTCTACATTTGAGGATAAGTTGAGTAGACTTCATTAAATTCATTTTATAAACTTATAAACAGAACTATAAGCTATAAACTTAACCATAAACTATAAGTAATATGCTTGTTAATGCTTTACATTTAAACTGAACCTTAGAAAAAACTATTTTTAGATCAGAATTAGATGGCGATATATGCATTGAATAACTCTGGAAACCACTATTTGGCAATACATTTAAATCTCACAACACTGCAAGCTAGGTTTTGTTATTCCCACCTTATAAATGGGAAAGTGAGATAGTACAAATTGGAAGGTCACAGCTGGGACACAAATTCAGGTCTATCTACTATCTACTCCTTGCTCTTATTTCAAGATTAAAACAATAGTGTGTAACTGGTTCACAGGTATTTAAAGGCACCAAAAAGACAAACTCCTAACTTGTGAAGTTCTACTCTCTAACACTAACAAAAATAGTCTATACAATTTGAGTAAAATTAGCTACTTACTACACATCTTGAGGAAAGAAAAGTATCTGCCTCCATAATATCGAAAGAAGCTGCCCACTTGAAATGTGATCAGTGACTAAATAAACTTGAGAAATCTAACACATTCTGTGTATTGAAATAAAGGGTGATGTTGTGATGAAGAAGACAAACAAAAGGATGGCCGTCTAAATGACTTTTAGAAATAGAAAATCTAGAGAATGAGAATTGTTCAATATTTATTTAGCATTGTCCTTGGGACAAGATCCAGCCAGCAAACATGAATGTTTCACACTATTTGACAGGAGATAGAGTAGATACTGCAGCTCCCCCTAAAGCAGCATTCCTTTAGCCCAGAGGATATGTTCTTAAAAATAAAATCAGCACTAGACATGGTCATCCTCATGATAAGAGCAACACATATCATCATTTAACCAATCTGTCAATCTCAGTTCTAACAGCTTTCAGTTAATCAGTTTAATCCCACAACAGTCCTTTGAGGTAGGTGTCTATTATAATCCTCATTTGACAAATGAGGAAACTGAGGCAGGGAGCACTTAAATAACTTGCCTAAGATCACACAGCTTGTCAGGAGGCTGAGCCAGGCAGTCTCTTAAACTCTCATAGCCAAGTCCTCATAGAGATGCAGCTACCCACACTGGCAATCCTTACAGGTTCTTTAAATCCCTTGAAGTCAAGAATTGCCTCTAGCTATACACAACTGTGGTCAGTCCCTTCAGACTGCAGTGATATTTATGAGGCCTTTTATCATATCCAGGGTTTTCTGCCATTTTCTGCTTTTCTTTATTATTTATTTTCTTGATTGTCTCTTGAACTGCTGTAAAGCTCACATTTTAATGCCAGGCACCATACTCTTGTTTCTTGGGGCAAGTTCACACACCTATGGTCAACTATCCTGAATCAAAACTGCTCCTTTGGAATACAAGATAAATGTTGGAAAGAGCAGCCACAGAAAGCAACATGATTTGCAGAACCCTCTCAACCCAGAGTCGTTTGGCAGCACTCTCATTGGCTGATCTCATCAGGGTTCTCCAATGAGAAACTTTTTCTCTTTGGCCAGAACATTCAGTACCGTGTGTTTAGTACAGGGTGCCACAACAGCTCTCTGTGGCTGACAACATTCTTTAGCTTTCTGGACGAGAAGGAAAAACATTAACCTTTCAACTTGTCTTAACTATAGGTGATAAGTTAAAAGAGGGCTTTGTTATATTACTTGCTGTACTGTTCTCTATGATTCCAATATTTCATAATTTAAACTCTTTTTACAAAGCAATTTCCAACACTAGATTTAGATAGCATCTGACTTGAAAGAAAACTTGTTTTCAGACTTGCAAGGCTAAGGATTTGAGTGGAGGTCTGTAGGGGCACAACAAAGGGAAGCCACCAGTTGTGACCCATTTAATCAGCCATTAGCCTGACCATTTCTTTACTACATTGGGATGAAACAAATAAATTATCATTTTAAGAATAAGAAGGCTTTCCACAAAGCAAGCAATGCTCTATTTTGTTCTACATGTTTACTTATGGTTTCAATGACAGCATAGGTATCATTATCAAATTTACCAGTGGTAGAAGCAAAGTTGGAAGGGTCAGTCAGGATGAATCAAGTCTCAAAAAGATCTCAACAGGACCAACACTAACAAGATGAACTTCACCAACTAACAGTGAAAATGCTGTACTTAAGAAAACTCAGCGGCACAACAGAGGATGCAAGAGGACCAGATAAACAGATAAATAGCATCGACGTGGAAAGGACCTAGAAATTTCAGACTGCAGTAAGCTCAGGATGGGTCAACAGTTTGATACAGTCACCCAAAATGAACTCAGACTACCTGAGACTGAAGGACTGTAGGCAGAACAGGGAAGGTGATGACCCCATAATCTTCTGCATTGGCCAGAGCCTGCTGAGGGATTCTGTTCAATTAGAGGCACTGCATTTTAACTGGATGTTGAGGGCCACGTTATGAGAAGAAAGGCTTTTGAAATCAGGGATTTATTCTGGCAAAGAGGACACTTAATGAGAGGATATGACAGCTGTTCTCAAAGTCTTGAAGGATTATATCCAAGAAAAAACAGAGTTACTACACAATGTCTCAGAACCAAGAACAAGAACCAAGAACAAGTGGAGAGAATTACCAGAGGCAGATTTTAGACCACAGTTAAAAATTATGTTGTAGCAAGTAGAGCTGTCCAAATATGGACTCTCTTCCTTATCCAGGAAAGTGGGTTCTCATCACCATTAGAAGAGCTTACGGAGAGTAGATGGCCATCTATTCCTGTCATCAGAGGGAATTGCTACACGTAAGTTTCCATGATAAAAATCATTCAGACTTACACTGGATATGTACATGCAGAGAATTACAAAAGCACAAAGTGAAAGTGGTCACAAAATGTTATTTCACGGACCCCCTCAGGTCTAAGCAAGGAGGCAAACTGCCCAAGAAGATCACTTTTTAAATGTTTCTTTATATGTTTCCGAGAAGAAACCTGCCCATCTTCTCAGTATTCCCACAGTTCTGGCTTTTCAGAAAGTTCTTCCTGATGCCTAATCTGAATTTCACCTGCTCCAATTATACCAATTCACATGGATAGCAAATTGGGCTCTGTAATGATCAGGACAGGAAGAAAACTGACATGAGGACAGGTAATAAAGAAAAATATTTGCAGAGGAAAAATATTAAGCAATGAATTTTAAAAGCTTCCAATCTCTAAATGCCAATGTCATTCAGAGCAGTTATAAAAACCATTAGAAGTCTAGTTTACATACTTTCTTTTCTGAGTACAAACACTGACCTCCTTGTATAAAAGCTCTGCTTTGATTTTCAGACCCAGCTTTCTATCTTTGCAGAAAGAACAAGACAAAAACTTAATGTGTTTAGATTAAAACCACTCAACACTGAAGGGAAACTACAGTTGGGCAGCAGGAACAAAAGATAGCTTTAAAAGGCTGGTGACCACGTTAAGTGCTTAAAAATGCCTAGTTCACATAAAAGGTACCAAAATACAAATTAAATAAAACATGTTCTCTCATTTCTTTAGTAACTGTCTAGCATATGTTGCCAAAATACAAAGGCACCCTGAAACGCTATTTAGCATAGATTCTGGATGGCCTTTTTCCTAAAAACTTACACTGTGCTTAGTAAATTCATCATACACTGTATTGATACACTCTTGCACCGAACTAATTTACCTACTAGTGGACCAATCAATTTTCCGTTAAAACTCCCTTTATCTTAGTTAGGTGGATAGCATATTTTAGATTCTCTTTAAATGCCTCCCTAGCAAAAATAAAACCAAAGCTAAGCTCTAAATCAACTCTTTGAAAATAAATTATTTTTTTGTAACTGCTACAGCTTGGTTTTAGATAAAACATGTCAGTAAACAAGACAGCAAACTGGTATCTATAAAACTTGAATTTTGTTTACAGTTTGGCTAGTCACACCTGGCAGACAGGGAGTGCGGTGCCCAGAAGTTCCAAAGGACTTCCTTGTCATTCTCAAGACTGAACCCCACTCTGTTCTAAGCTGGCAGTGAGCTTTTCACTGAGAGGTATTTGTGCACACACAGGCACATACATGCACATACACTTTCTCCCCCGGTTTAACCTTTTAGGGATATGGTCTTTGCAGCCAAACTCAGGCTAATAGGGAAAACTTAGATTAAAACCACTCAACACAGGGGGAAACTGCACAAGTTACATACTGCCCAAGGCAGTCACCTTGATTGCTAGTTTAACAATTGACCCTGACAGGCATTTTATTGTGAATGCACTCTTAATTCAGAAATGTCTTGCAGTTGAGCCCTGAAAGGATAAACGGTTGATACTTAGGTAAAGAAAAAGTTTCCAGACATCCAAAATAGTAGCCAAGTCTTTAAACTCTTCTCAGACCCTTTTTCCACTCTTCCTCATTGTCCAGCCAAATGCCGTGAGCATATTCCTCAGAAAATCAGGAAGATAGACCCGGCTTTACAAATCAGGCATGTGAATGAATTACACCACACCCCAAGCATATCCCTAGCTTTCTCAAATACCAACGAAAACAGCCAACTTACTGATTCTCTCAAAACAGAGACCTCACTTGAACCGCTAATGCAGGTAGCATTAAAAAAAAAAGAAACGAAAGAAGATCTTTAGTGATGAGCTGGTTATTTAACCTGATAGTCCCTAAACTTAATTTCACTTAAGAAGATTAGTATAAATTATTTTATGAAAGTAAAGGATAATAATACTCTTACAGTCACCATTTAAATAACAGTTAAGAGGTATTGAGTTTATCCAAGGGAAAAATAATGTCCAGTGGACCAACATTCTATTCATACCTATAAGCCTCAAACCTAAAGGGCATATCTATACAAGGCAATTTGCCATATTAGTTTTTACTGTTCCTAAATGAATTCATATAATAGATGACTATGTAAATATGAGAAGGGTGTTCAAATAACCACAAAGATTCTAAGTTCCTCTGTACAAAAATATCTCCTCTATCAGTCTGCCATGGTTTATGTTACTCCTATCATTAAATGTACTTCTTGGATATTATGAGAAGTTATTTAATATTTAATGATACAGAAAATATTTGTGAAACAAAAAATAGGACACCAAACAATTGGTAAATAGATTATGCACGTACCCAGAAGAAAATGAAATACATATGGAATTAAGGGTTTTTTTAACCTTCTTGGTACTTTTCTATATTTTTTAAGTTTTCTACAACAAACATGCATCACTTTTATAATTAGAAGAAAAATAAAATCTGAAATACATTTAACAATCTCCCTTTGATAAGTATAAACTTACCATATGACCTAGAAATTCTACTCCTAGGTATTTGTTTAGATGTTGTATAAACTTACATTCACACGAAACCTGTGTATGGATGGTTATAGCAGCTCTATTTGTAATCACCAAAAACTGGAATCATCTCAAATATCCTTCAGTGAATAAGCTGTATTACCTCCACACAATGTAATACTACTAAGAAATACAAAGGAACAAAGTATGAAAACATGAAACTAACGGATGAATCTCAAATGACTTAAGCTGAATGGTAAAAGTCAGACTCGAATGGCACATAACATAGGATTCCAATTATATGACATTTTGGAAATGTCATCTTTTACAGTTATAGGGAAAAGAACATCAGTTGACAGGGATTGAGGTTAAAGGAAGCACTGGCTACAACAAAGGGGCAGCACAGGGAATTTTGGGTGATGTTAATGTTCCATATTTGGTTGCAGTACTGTGTGTATTTGTCAACAGAACTGTATACTAAAAAGGGTGAATTTTACTATATGCATAGTCACACTGCATATAGTATCTGCCTTTTTAAAAAGAATCATGCATTTAGAACTGAAATTCTATTCATGTCCAGATTATATTTAGATTCTGGGCAATTCTTTCTCAAAAATGTATCTATATTTCCTAAGGGAAAAAAGAGGTTGATTTTTAAGATTACACAATTATTACCTAGTAGGCACAGAATTTTAATTTTTAATAGAGAATTTTAAATCGAGGTTTGAGAATTTTGCTTGAACATCCATGACAAACCAGACATTGTGCTAGCTGTTTCATCAACCTTTGGTCTAATTCCCGTGACAGTTTAATAGAGGAATGAGAATTTTTAACAGAGGTGCATGGATGAAATAAGGTTCAGGATGTTCAGGCCTGCCTGGAATGCCCCCCTAGATCCTGGAACAGGTACCTCTGTGGACCACTGGACAACCACCCAGGGATTCCAAGGAGCTTGAGAGAAAAGGGAACAGAGACAGAGGATGACATTTTCTAGCCTGATACTTTTGGGAACTGCCTCCAAAAGCAAACCCCAGAATCTACTCCACAGAGTGGATTTAGGTGTAGTTGAATACTTCTAATTTTCTTCATGCTCATGCTAGAACCATTCCTAGATCCATTAATGCATGGCTAAATAGTCACAAGGCCAATTTATTTTGCTCAATTTAGGGCTTGGAATGCCCTCCACGCCTTTGTGATGTTAGAAAAATATGTCTGAGAGGTGACAGAGGAGATCTCAAATGGCTTATCCTCTTAAATGGATTTGAGAACAAGAAGCTTCCTCTTGAGCTTAATGGGGGAACTGGTTTTTTGTTTTGTTCTTTTCTTCCCCCTTCGTTTAGAAAAGCATACAAATAAACCTTAACTGATCTTTGTTGAAAATTAAAACAACATAATTAAACCAAAGATGTGAAACTGATTTTCATAAAGCAAGAAATTGTTTTTCTTAAAAAACATTGTTGCGGCTGGGCATGGTGGCTCACGCCTGTAATCCCAGCACTTTGGGAGGCCAAGGAGGGTGGATCATGAGGTCAAGAGATTGAGACCAGCCTGGCCAACATGGTGAAACCCTGTCTCTACTAAAAGTACAAAAATTAGCTGGGCGTGGTGGCACGTGCCTGTAGTCCCAGCTACTCAGGAGGCTGAGGCAGGAGAATTGCTTGAACCTGAGAGGCAGAGGTTGCAGTGAGCCAAGATTGTGTCACTGCACTCCAGCCTGGCGACAGAGCGAGATTCCATCACAAAGGCAAAAAAAAAAAAAAAAAAAAATGCCTCCAAATGGAAAACAGTGATACCCATTTTCTATGGAGAAGATAAGAGAGGTGACGAACCTAGAACAGGGACAGGAATAATTACTGAACCACAATTATATTAATCTCTTTCAGAGATACTTTGAAAATAATGTAAAACTTTACTAAATTAGAATATGGACTAAAATATATCTTCATACTACATAAGAAAGGATGACTAGCAAGCTAATGTCCTTGAAAGGGAATGCTTTGGCTAATTAATAAATTATTTTTAAGGCCTCAATATGACTGTCTAAATTAAAAAATAAAAAGCTACAGTACTATACTAATCTGTTCATTAAAACAGATCACCAAAAAAATGGCTACTTTAAAACATGGTTAGCCTTATTGGTTAATATATATGGATAGAGAGATGTATATGCATTTGTCTTTTTCATCTTCATTGCCTCTGAAATTCTGAATGAATAAGGATTTATCATAAAATAGATATCTATCTGCCTGTTTCTCATCAGGGATTTTCTGGAGATTAAACTCGCATAGGAGTCATACTTTGAAGTTTAAATCAGGAACCAAATGTTCAACAATAAATAGGAATAAGAATATCCACACCCATTATTTTCATGTCCCATTCAAAGAACAGTGGGTCTTCCTAAAAGATAAACAAAGCATTTTATGTTTTGAAACACATGGTGAGATGAGAGACAAATGGTAATGTGAAAGCTTGCCCGGGCTGCAGGCCATTTCGTTCATTCCATTCATCCATAGCACAAACATTTATTGAGTCCTTACACTCTGGTAGTCCCAGGACATCTGGTAAATAGCTGTGCAGCTTTGGACACAGCATTTATAATTTCTCTGAGTTTTACAGAGGGGAAATCATACTTAGCACACTGGGTAAGTAATGGGAATTAAATAAAAGGTTGATGAAACAGCTAGCACAGTGTCTGCTGTGTCATAGATGTTCAAGAATATTAATTATCTTTCCCTCTCTCCCTTCCTTCTGAAAAGCTATTGTTACATATTCACAATGAAGCTTTTTGCTTAGTCTATTAAATAGTTCAGCATAGCAGCAAGCTTTTCTATCGCTAAGTCACACGTGTCAGATATATCTGTGTGCTACTGCTTAATTATTTTTCAATTACCACTGAATAGCAGCAAAAGATCATAACTGACAGGCTCCCAGATATACTCATTAGATATTGTGTGCCTAAACCTGTAGAGAAATTTCCAGGTTAGGGTGGGGCCAACACTGAGCTCATGACAAAACTGCTGCTAAGCCCTTTATACCAAGAGCATCTCTAACAAAGGGAATACCAACAGATGGGAACAAGATTCCTAAATAGTTCCCATGCAAAGGGCACAGGACTGACAACTATTAGTTATATGGACAAAATCAAGGATACCATTAATTTTAAAAATAAATAAAACCACTAGGGCAATTCTAAATCAAAAACAGCTAGTCTGGGGCTGGGCATGGTGGCTCATACCTGTAATTCCAGCTACTTGGGAGGTCAAGTGGGAGGATCCCTTGAGCCCAGGAGGTCCAGGCTGCAGTGAGCTATGATCACACCACTGCACTCCAGCCTGAGGGACAGACTGAGACCCTGTCTCTGAAAAAACAAATGCAGCCAGCCTAATAAGCCAATTTCAGGTTCATTTTAAACAGAGGTTTCAACAGTGATCACAGCAGAGGCAGCTTCTGGGGGGAAAATATACCTGAAGTCGCTGACCAGTAGCCCAAACCCAGGCAGTATAGAGGTTTCAGATTTTTCCCTATTTGCACATTCAACAGGATCTAAGTACATATGCTTTTACTTTACTTCTCAAGGGTTTCACTAGAGGGTTCATGTAGGCAGTGACTCAAGAAGATGGTAAAAGTGAGAAGGTTGAAGAAGGAAGCTAACAGGTGCCCCCAAAGTCCTGAAGTAGAAGTTCATACTACAGAGTCCCCACAGACACCAGGGCAGGACAATGCAACCCAGCCTATTCCCAGGCCCCCATCCTTCCTCACACATGGTGGTGAGCAGCCTCTGTGGCTTCCCCTGCTCTTCCAGGCCAAAGAGAAAAGAAAAAGAGAGAAAGAAGGAAAGAGATGTCCAGATTCGATAATTTCCTGTTCTTCCCCCAGATTCTCAAAACAAAGACTTTAGTGAGAAGTAAAATAATGAAATTCTCTAACCTCTATTTTAAAACTAATGATGAATGGAATGAGCTTGAACCTCTCTTGCTATGAAGAAATTTGAGAAGCAATATGTTTTCTATAAAAGCTGTTATTCTGAGCAGGCATGGATCTTTCAGATTCTCCCAGAAGTTCTTCAGATCCTAAGGTGGTCAGCAAAATGACTAAGTATATGTTTCTTTGATTTTTGTCAGAGTTGGCACTTTAGGTTTTTGTGGGGTTGTTTGGATGTCAACTTTGAGATAAGCATGTTTATGTGCCATTTGTAAGGAGCAATCGGTCAGCAGGAAGAACAATAAACAAGGCTAGAAGACCTGGATGCATATCTCTGGTCCGTCCAGACCATGACTCTCCTTCACGCCTTTCTTCAAGGCTCAGAGGAGGACATTTCTCCCACCTTGTGAACCTCCTCCCAACTTGTCAAATTTTATCATCCCACCCATCATTCCCCTTCCTCCTCTTGCATTTTCCCTATTTCCCTTCTAACCAACCACACTCTGGCTGACATCTCACCTCTGAAATCCCTGGATCAAAGCCTCCACTGAGGTCACAGAGGCTGAGTCCAATCTCTCCTGACCTCTCTCTGCCTGCTATTTTTGATGACTACTCCCTTGTCAAAAGTCTACACTTCCCCGCCTTCAAACTACCATTTTCCCTTCCTTTTTCTTCTTTTTCAACTGTCCCTTAGTTTTCCAAGGTTCTGTCTTTCATTCATTTAAAGAGAAAGACTATGCTTCCTCCAGGGAGCACCTGTCATATCTATTCATGGGGTCATTTGACCCTTCTCCTCTGTAAAATACAAGGATTATTCATCTCTACAATCTAAAATGGCACAACTGGAAATACATATCTATGTTATTTTAAATATTTATAACTAATACTCCTTAGGAAAATTGCCATATTCAAAGCACCTTAATGTACATTAACTCATTTGTATTTCATAGGAACTCATTTTTTAATTTTTACTATTTGCCTCTGAGACAATGAGCAGGATTAATATTGGGATCTGTGCCTGCTCATTCTTCAGCCTATAGTTTTTCTTCATTGCGTGGTATTCGGTAGCTTTCCTTTAATGACACCTGGCAACTAGTCATATCCAGTAATTAGTTAGAGATACAATCCCCAGTGTAAGAATGTAATCTGCCTTGCCTCCATTACACTGGTTATCGATTATAGTGGCACAACCGAGGGCTTGCCTCTAGGAACAGACACTTGCTGTGGAATGGCAAGCATTCACCTTGGACGTATGTGTATACTACAGTGCTATGCACATATTTTCAAAATTGTACAGAAGGGATCATTTATGAATCACTGACATCTACTATAACAAATTCGAAAAATCATGATGTGCATCTTTTTTTCTTTCTCATTTTGTGTATGGGAGCTTTTCTTTGTCAGCCTGAAACGTCCACCTGCCTTGGGGCTCTTAGGGCTGGAAGTGAGGAGAGGAAACATTTTAGCACTGCTGCAGCAGAAAGGAAAAGAGAAATGTCAGTTTCTGAGATCCTAAGTATGATTTAACAACAAGACAATGGGCTGGAAATACAGGCCTTATCAAGAACAGAGTTTGAAAAATTCAGATCATGATGTCTTTTTTTGTTTTCTTTCCTGAGATGGAGCCTCGCTCTGTTGCCCAGGCTGGAGTACAGTAGCGCGATCTCGGCTCACTGTAAGCTCCGCCTCCCAGGTTCACACCATTCTCCTGCCTCAGCCTCCCCAGTAGCTGGGACTATAGGTGCCCGCCACCAAGCCCAGCTAATTTTTTGTATTTTTAGTAATTTTTGTATTTTTGCATTTTTAGTTGGTCTCCTTTATAGAAGACAAAGCTTCTTACTAATGCTAGGGATGAAGATGGCTGCCTTAGGATAGGAGAAGAAAAGAAGGTTTGAAAGCCCAACATTCACTGGCTTCTGGGACCAGGGAATTACAAGGAAAGGCAGGAGGCGAAACAGCTGAGTCTTGATCTTTTCTGGGTTTTGGCCCCAGAGAAGGAAATGGTTGTCAGATGAGTTATGACACACTTCTGAGTGAGTGGCATCTGACTCTGATTTGGGGAGGCTGTTCTTGCATCAGCCCAGGAGACAAGCAGAGCACAGTAAACACATCAATGCCGAGAGGCTGGGTGAGGGAAGGATAGTGTTTAGCTTTCCCTAGCCAGCTTCAGTTCTAGTGCGGTGTGGATGGGACCAGAAGTTCCTGTGCACCCCTGGGGAGGATGAAGACAGTAGTGAGTTGAGTGGCAACAGGCTCAGCCTGGTGAGAAGAAGAAAGAAAAATCACTCCTTAGGAGTGATTACAAGGGTGACATCCTAGGCCATGGGCTATATGTGTACTGCTAACTAGTATACATACTGAAAACAAATTCTGGCCCAGTGTGGTGGCTCACGCCTGTAATCTCAGCACTTTGGGAGGCTGAGGTGGGTGGATCCCTTGAGGTCAGGAATTCGAGACCAGCCAATATAGCGAAACCCCATCTCTACTAAAAATACAGAATTAGCTGGGCATGCTGGTGTGTGCCTATAATCCAGCTACTTGGGAGGCTGAGGCAGGAGAATCATTTGAACTTGGGAGGCAGAGATTGCAGTGAGCCAAGATGATCATGCCAGTGCACTCCAGCCTGGTGACAGAATGAAACTCTGTCACAAAAAAAAAAGACAAATTCCATATCGATAAATACTATTTTCAATGTAATAGCATCATTTCCAGGGCCAACAGCAACCGTTCATTATTGAACGGCGTGGCTATACTGCCTGACACTTAAGTTATTGTAATCATTACAGTTTTCCCAAATATCATACTGATATTATATAAAGGGATTTCCCAGAAAGGACTAGATGGTGGCAGCTACAGGGAAGAGAATGGGGAGATTGGCCACAATGTGAAGAAGACAAGGTTAAAGACAAGCAAAGCCAGCATACCAAATAATTTGTTTTGTTAGAGTAGCAACAGGCCTGCATTTACAAAGTTGACCATAGCTGCAAACCATCACTGTGGAATTATGGGGTCGCATTCTGTTAATTAACCTGAGCTACCTAAGGATTTGCTTGGGTGGATTTTTCAGGATTCTAAAAAATTCATTCTGAATCCTCTGTCTCAAGAAATTGTCTAAGGTCACCAACTACAATGATTCAAACAAAGAATACACTTCAAGGATATTCACAAGTCACATCTAAAAGCAGCAGTATCCTTTTTATACTGGGAAACCAGTAGAAATTCCAAGCACAGGAGGCATAGAGCATCTCTTAGTAACAGGACTTAAGTGCTAAACATGAACTTTATAATAGTCACAAATCTTTAGAATTCACATTTTCTTTTCTAGTATTTAGTTTAACTAAATATTTTTAAATAAAATTCATTTAGCTGAAACAGACATTTTCTCCAGGCCATCAAATAATCCTTCAAATTACCTTCATCATTGAGCACTGATATTACTACAGTCAATGCTGAAAAACAAGCACTCTGAAAAAGTCTAAAGAAGGTAACTAAGAGCCTGTAGTAGCTGGGGCTGGCTAGGTATGACATAAGTGGTGTATCCATAACAAAGCAAACTGAAACAAACAGTGGCCTGAGCTCAGGTGCTCAGACTCTCCCCACAATGAGGACACTCCCAGGGCCACAGAGTCGTCCTGCAAACACTAGTTGGATGGGACACCACTGCCCTGAATAGGATAACTGGCTATACTAGCAATAAGCCGTATCTTCCTCTGAATTGACTCAAGTGAAAACAAACATAAGCAAAATCCAGGCCGTAACAGGCTATGTAACAGGTGAACCTACTATTAATACAAACAAATATCCTGAATAAAAAGAATAGAATGTCTCCAAACAGGCCCTCAACATTCCAAACCCTTCATGCTGGCATGGACATTACACAGAATTTTGATCTGATTCTCAAGATTTGCCATCAAAACACAAAAAGCAATAATTCTCAACTAACAGAATCATGACAGGTTAGGTGACAACATTAATTCAGGAAATAAAGGTGCCTGGTACATTACAGCTTGTCATAAAAAAAGAAAAAAAGAAAAAAAATAGTCTTCCCTGGATAGTTTTTAACTTCTTAAGGACAAGTAAATTCAATTTACATTGGTCTTCATTCTAAAACAAACCTGTAGTTTTAATCAAAAGAGATTATCCTCCCTTCCTTTTGTAACAAATTAAACTGATAACCCCTCATCTCTGAGCACCTGCTGAACTGAACAACAGCAGCTGATACCCATATAAGTGCATGAAGATGGAATTCCGATTAGCACATATCACCTCTCAGTTGCAGGGAAGCCTTCTTTGCAAAGCCAGATGCACAGAAATTACATCGAAATAGTTTTGTTTGAAAATTCAAGGCACTACTCCTCAGAGATGACTGTTAGGAGTTCCATGAATGGTTAAATATGCAAGTGAACAGCGTATCAAGATAGTAACACTTTGTTCTGCAGGTACCTGGCATCTTCTATCCAACACATAATTATACTTTGAATGTGCTATGAGCTATAGGTAAAATCTATTTTGGCAGTAAATAATGTGCTTTAAAATAACATCAAAATAGCAATAATTAAATAACATTAATAAAAGAAACTTTATGGTATTGTAGACATTTGCCTTTTGGGTTTTTTTTTTTTTTTTTTTTTTTTTTTTTTTTTTTTTTTGTCTGAACAGCATCCAAACCTCCTTTCTATTTTTAGAGAATTACCCATTGTGTGAGTTTCAGTGGCAGAAGAGACCCTACCTTATGATACGGAAGTGGACATTTCCTCACTTGGTCCTTAGCAGTCATATGACCTAGCTCCTGCTAGGCTTTGAATTTACAGTGAGTGACACAAAGGCCCAGGGTCCTTAGAGCTTATTCATGGTAGTGGCAGGGGCAACCACAATTGAGTCGGCAGCACAATTCAACAGCAGCAAGAGCACCAGAGCCAGACTCCACCTGGGACAGGACAAGGCTTTGACTGTGGGTCGGTGACCTTCTTTGTTCCTATCTCTTTTCTGAGCTTGGTTTCCAGCCATCTCCCAATTACTTTATTTTTTGCCTAAATCAGAGTTTTGTTGCTTGCAATTAAGAGCTCTGATTCACACAAGGGGAGACATGTTTTCACATGGGTGGTAAGAAATGAATAAACCTCATGAATTAGCATTCACTTTGTATTAAGGAGTGATAATAGATTTGTTGATAAAGATCATATCGTCAAAGATCTCACCTTTTTTTCCCTAAGTTAAATATGTTCGTGCCTTGCTGAAGTTTTACTTTCTCAACACTCACATCCTAGGGAGAAAACCATTCTATTCACACCTTTCTCTGCATGAAGCTAATCTCTGATGATGCAAGTCTAAATGGTGTTTATCTTTGGAGAGGGTAATGACCAGAAGTGGGCACAAGGGAGAGTTGGGGTGCTAGAAATGTATGTCTTACTCTGGGTGATGATGACATGGGTGTACCTATTTGTAAATATTTATCATGTGTACTCTTAAGATTTGTGCATATGACTGCATAGAAGTTTATCTAAATAAATAAATATACATACATACACACAGAGTCATACCCCCAGAGATATAGAGACATATGGCCCAAAAATTGTGTTGATGTAGATACCATAGTATTGATGGTAAAGCAAACACAACAGATGTCCTCAGAATAATCTTCATTTGTGCTTGCTGTCTCCTTTGACCTTGGACTTTCCTGGGCATTCTATTCTGAGGATAGAAGAATTATCACTGGATGCATTTCAACACCCAGTGATATTCTTTAGTGCCTCCCGGGGATGGACACGTGATCAGTTCCAGTTTTATTTTTCTTCACACCTTCAACCTTTTAATCAAAAACTCGAAAATTTCTAACAGAAAGAGCTCAGTAGCATTCCCCACCTCACTGCATCTTAATCTCCAAAGCTAGAAACTGATTCCTTTGTTCTTTAAATCCTGCCCTCATACTTCCTGTCAGTTTCAAGTGACCTTGATCTTCTCCTTATCTGGTCCCAGAGATGATAATAATGATAATAACTATTTGTCAGTCACTGATGCAGGCACTTTACATGGCCAAGAGCTACACATTATCATCACTCTGCGCTGAAGAAAACCAAGACACGGGGGGTTAAAGTCCCCAGTATAAGTGCTAATACAGCAGACCTAGCTTGACCTGTACCTCTCAGCTCATTCCTCTTATTTAGGTCTAAAATCCAAGATATGCTCAGCTTCTTTCTTTCCTTCATTTTCCCTGGTGATAAACTAATGATTTCTGTTTAAAGACATCTATTTGCCATTTTTAATTTTGCACATATTTTTTTTCTCTCTCTCTGAAAAACATCAATAATGCCGAATAAGAAAAGAGAGGATACTTCAGCCCAGAAGCTGTATATATTGTTAGTCCATATGTCTTCCTTTAAGATGAGCACAAAAAATATTTCATTTGCCATGCAAAATTCTATAGTCATTCCTAAGTTTAAAAAGTCTACTTTATAAATAACATGTATTCAGAATAGCCTACCCTTTAGTGACCTTTCTTGCTTACCCTCCCCCCACAAAAAAAAAAAAAAAAAAAAAAAAAAAAAAAAAAAAAACATGTTTTGGTGTTTTTGGACTTCTGAGTGGTAACGATATTCACAAACATGTCAAGATTACATCTTAAATAGTTCTGCTAGAACTTCTATCTGTTCAGAATTGAAGTCAACAGGACTGAAAAGATGCTAGTAGTCCACCTTCCTCTTACTCACTCACTCTCCCCATCAAGTCCATCTCTCACCCATTCCAAGAGGTAAAGGTAAGTTGTGACTGCAAGAAAATTACATCATCTTGGATTTAACACTTAGCCCTGAATTCTCAATACCAGCTAATAGACAGAAAAGAGACAAAGACAGAGAAACATAATAAAAACAAAGAATGTTGAAAAACAAGTCTGAAGAAAACAAAATAGAAGTCCTGGGAGAATGGTTGCATGCATTTGAGGATATATGTCATTGGAGTTCACTTGGGCAATACGTTTCACCAGTCTGACCCCTGACAAATAGGTTTTCTACACTGACTTAAACCCTTTGTGGGAAAGTTAAAATTTTTTCACAATTAGAATAGTAACTGCCGTAAATACTGCATTTTCATATAAAGTTGGTCTTCATACAGTAATTATATTTCATTTCCTTAGGGTGGTTGAATTTACCCCATCTGCAAGAGAAAGGGAAGAAAATATAATTCTATTTGGGGAAACCACAATAAATGGTGAATAAAGAAACCCCCTCAACTAATGCTCATTGTATTTATATTTAAATAATTACATTTAATAGATTGATAAAGTAATTATCTCCAATCCCAGAACAAAGTTATATTATCATACAACTTACTTATTTCTTCCATTTTTCCTCCAAAAGAGATTAAAATAAGGGTAACTCATGAACTAGGTTATGAGCCTGGAATGCAAGTAATGGGAATATGCCTCTGTTCTATTAGTTTAATGAGGACTTTTCTATTGTTCTGCATATAATAGAAGCATGCTGATAATTTCGAGGGAAAAGTTCACTGAACTTTGTGCCAGTTCCAAATACTTATTTTTCATTTCTCCTCACTGGCTAACATGCATGCAAAATTCTATGCAAATTGGGTCTGAGTTTGCTGGAATTTTTAAACACTACCCTTTGTAGAAGGCTGGCACAGCTTTAGCAACAAGATATATGCCTGCACTGGTGCTAGCATTGTAGGTACCAAGCCACTTATGGAGGAGAAAAAAGCATCCACCACACCAAGAGGTAGAGAAAGATGAACAGAGATCAAGAGATCTACAATTTCACCTCAGTCAAAAAGGTAGACTATCTATAGTATCACAGTATTATTAACCATTTTATTCCCTCACAATTCACAAGCACATAGGGTCCCTGGTCTACTTATATGGAATTTATTTCTTCAAATAAAATAGAATTATACTAATACCAAAACCTGACAAACATTTTACAAGAGAACTACAGATCAGTAGTCCTCATGAACATAAATGTAAAACTTATCAACAAAATATTAGCAAATTAAATCCAATAATATATTAAAAAGATAATATATCACAATCAGTGGGGTTCATCAAAGAAATGTAAGGCTCGTTCAATATTCAAATATTAATCAATGTAATTCACCATCTTAACAGACTAAAGAAGAAAAACCATACCATCTAGTAGATGCAGAAAAAGCATTACACAATTCAACATTTGTTCATAATTTAAAAGTAAAACTCTCAGTAAACTAGAAGGCAAATTTCTTAACCTAATAAACAGGAAAAAAAAAAAAAAACCCAAACCTAGAACTAATATTTAATGGTGAGAGACTAAATGCTTTCCCACGAAGATCGAAAACAAGAAAAGTATGTCCTTTCTCACTAACTTCTATTCAATATGGAAAAAAATGGCACAAAGATAGCAATAAAGGAAATAAAACTGCCTCTATCTGTAGATGACATGATTATCATCTACAAAACAGATACAGAGATTATCATCTCTGTAAAAAAAATTCTCAAAGCACCAATAGAAAAGCTCTTACAACTAATAAGTGAGGTTGGCAAAATTACAGAATACAAAAGTTAACTGTATTCCCATATACTAGCAATGAACAGCTGGAATTTGAAATTTTAGAAACAAAAATCATAATAGCACCAAAAATTAAAATGTTTATATATAAATCTAACAAAATATGTGTGAAATCAGTATGCTAAAAACAATTAAACCCTGATGAAAGAAATAAGACCTAAATTAATGGAGAAATATACAATGTTCATAGATCACAAGCCTCAATATTTTTAAGATTTTAGTTTTTCCCAATTTGATCTATAGATATAACACAATTTTAAGCAAAATCTCAAGAAGCTTTATTCATATATATAGTCAAATTGATTATAAAATTTGTGTGAAAAGGAAAATAGGAAGAGTCAAAATAACTCTGAAAAAGAAGTAAGTTGGAGGACCAACGCTGCTGAATTTCAAAACAATAAAGCTACAATAATTAATACAGTATAATACCAGTAAAATGGCATATAATCTAGAAAACAAAACACGGTACAGAGCCTAAATACACACATTTATAAAATACGTTAAAATAATAAAATCAGTTGCCTTAGTCAACTGATTTTTGACAAAGTGACAAAGGCAATTTAATGGAGAAAGGACAGTATTTTCACCAGATTGTGCTGGAACAATTGAACAAACATATTTTTAAAAATGTTAAGGTTGGGAGTGGTGGCTCGTGCCTGTAATCCCAGCACTTTGGGAGGCCGAGGCAGGCAAATTACTTGAGGTCAAGAGTTCTAGATGAGCCTGGCCTACATGACAAAACCCTGTCTCTAATAAAAACTACAAAAAGTAGCCAGGCATGGGTGGTACACACCAATAGTCCTAGCTACTCAGGAAGCTGAGGTGGGAGAATCGCTTGAACCTGGGAGGCCAACACTTCATTGAGCCGAGATCATACCACTGCCCTCCAGCCTGGGCAACAGAGCAAGACTCTGTCTCAAAAAAAATTAATTCAGAGGTATCACAGATCTAAATGTAAAATGTAAGACCACATGATTTCTAAAACTTTTTTTTTAAATCTGCATGACCTTGAGTTTAGCAAAGCATTTTTAAATATGCCAAAGTATGATCTATAAAAAGAAAATTTGATAGACTACACTTAGTTTATCAAAATTTAAAACTTTTGCTGTGTGAAAACCATGATTAAAATACTGAAAATATAAGCCAGAGACTAGGAGAAAATATTTTAAATCACATATCTGAAAAGGAAGCTGTATCCAGAACTCTTATATCTCAACAATAAGAAAACAATCCAATAATAAAGGAGAGGGAGTAAAATTTCTGAGCAGACCTTTCACCAAAGAAAAGATAAATAGCAAATAAGCATATGAAAAGATACTCACTGTTCACTAGGGAAGTGCAAATTAAAATCACAATAAGATACTGCTACATACCTTTTAGAAGGGCTAAAATGAAACAACTGATAATACAACATGCTGGTGAATATGTGGGACAACTGGAGTAACACTCATATGTTTCTGGTGGAAATACAAAACAAGACAGCTACTTTGGAAAACAGTTTTGCAGTTTTTTATAAAATTAAACATAGCTTATAAGACCCAGGAATACTACTCTTAGTATTTTATCCAAGTGAATTGAAACATATGTTCACACAAAAACCTATTCACAAATAACTAGAGCAGCATCATTCATAAGCATGAAAAACCATGCCTTTGACACATGAATGGTTGAACAAACTGTGGTACATCTATACCATGGAATACTACTCAGCGATATAAAGGAACAAACTATTGTTTCACACAAAAGCAGGAACGAATCGGAAATGCATTTTGCTAAGTATAAGAAGCCATATACAAAAGGCTATGTATTGTTGGAGGCTGAAAGAATGAGGGTCATGACCAACTCAGTATACCACTGGAGGCTATACGAGCAAACAGCTCATGAATGCAGGTTGTTGGCAAACTGACAAACTACATCTGCTGCCCAGAAGGAATGCTGAGGGCAGTCATGCCCCAGGTGCAGTGTTTCTTGTGATTATCTATAAGGCACCTCCGAAGCCTGTTAGCAATGATGTGAACCTGTGATAAATCAAGCAGCTGACCAACCATTACCTCCCCCTCCCTGCTGTTTCTACCCAATAAATACAAAGTGCTTTAGAAGCTCAGGGCCCTTGCTCACTAGAGGCAAACTTTGTCTTCATTTCTGCGTTCATCCCCCTTTGTTCAGTCCCATAGTAACCATCACAAGGTATCATAGGATTCTATTTATATTACATACTAGAAAAGGCAAAACTATAGGAAGGAAAAACAGATTAATGGTTGCCAGGGATTAGAGATGGGAGTGGGGTTTGACTGTAAGAGAGCAGCATGAGAAAATTTGAGAGGTGGTGGAAGTGTTTTATATGGTTCTGTGGAGATGAATACAACACTGTACATTTGCCACACTCCACAGAACTCTACAACACAACAAGTAAATTTTGCTATATGTAAAATTTTTAAAATCAACCAGGACTATAGGAGAATCAAGTGGAACACAGACTGTAGCAATGAATCTAACTGTATTCCACATGTATGACAGAAGCATACCAAGGTGGATTGTAAAGAAAGGAGTTGACCTAAATAGCCTTGTTTTAGATCAACAAGCCAAATACAAATAACCCCATTCAAAAGTGGGCAAAAGACATTAACAGACACTTCTCAAAAGAAGACAGACAAGTGGCCAAAAAGCATGAAAAAAAGCTCAACATCACTAATCGTTAGAGAGATAATGAGATTCTATCTCACACAAGTCAGAATGGCTACTATTAAAAAGTCCAAAAATAATAGATGCTGGTAAGACTGCAGAGAAAAGGGAATGCTTATACGCTGTGGATAGGAATGTAAATTAGTTCAACCACTGTGGAAAGCAGTTGGGAAATTTCCTGAAGAAATTAAAACAGAACTACCATTTGACCCAGCAATCCTATTGCCAGATATATAATCAAAGGAAAATTAATTGCTCTACCAAAAAGATATACATGCATTTGTATGTTTATTGGAGCACTATTCACAAAGCAAATAAATGAAATCAACCTAGGTATCCATCAACAGTAGAGTGAATAAAGAAAATATAGTACATATACAACATGGAATACTACACAGCCATAAAAAAGAATGAAATCATGTCCATGGATGCAGCTGAGGGTCAATATCCTAAGCAAAGTAATGCAGGAACAGAAAATGAAATACTGCATGTCCCCAAGTATAAGTGGGAGCTAAATATTGGAACACACATGAACACAAAGATGGGAACAACAGACACTGGGGACTATTAAGCGGGGAGACAGGGAAGGAGGTAAGGGCTGAAAAACTACCTATTGGCTACTACACTCAGTGTCTGGGTAGCGAGATCAATCGTGTCCCAAACTTCAGCATCATGCAATATACCCATGTAACAAACCTGCATATATAACCCCTGAACCTGCTTGCAGTGAGCTGAGATCTGGCCACTGCACTCCAGCCTGGGTGACAGAGCGAGACTCCGTCTCAAAAAAAAAAAAAAAAAAAAAGTTGAAATAAAAAAAAAAAAAAAACTTTGACAGTAAGGCTAAGTGTTTTGACTGTAAGACAAAAAGAACCATACACAAACTCTATATCTAGTTGGTAAATCTATATTCTAAGAGAGGCACAGGTCTATATTCTCTCACAAAGTACAGGTTAGCAACATAAAACTACAAGTATACTAGGCTTGAAAATACAGTAAATATATTGTAGATCATGATAGCCGAGTTTCTCACTGTCAGAGAAAAAGTCATAAGCAAAGAGTCATAAGCAAATACTAGAATGAACTTTGTGGTGTTAGACTGGAATCAAAAATATCAGTAATACCAGCCAGGATAGGATTACTCATCAACTTCTATTTTCCAGAGATACACATACCTTTTCATACTAGAAAGTACAAAAAATTTTGCCATTAATACGTACTATGTTCATTTTGGGTTTTTTGTGTGTATTTAGCTTAATTAGAACAGAACTAATGAATTTCTTTGGTTAATGGAGAGAGATTCTTCCAAGACAATAAAAAATTCACATAAGTTAAAAATGACTTTACAAATAAAAAAATAGAAATCTATGAGCTTGCCTCTGCATACTAGTCAGGGACAGTTAAATTAAATTGACCATATGGCTATATTCAAGAATACATATGATAATAATTTACATCTGCATATCTGGACATTCCCCAATTTCTGCTCAGATTCATTACTAAAACACCATTTATAGGCCTGTTCTTTGGAAGTCCCCAGCCAGCCAACTCTATCAAGCCTTTCTCCTATGTGGGACTGAGATAGGAATGCCATTTCCTGGACAGAGGCAGATATGAATTCCAAAGCTTTGGATGGCCAAACCATAGTCATCCACTTACTGCCAGCTACTGTCTCCTTCCACACTTTACATACGGACACCATCACTATCACCACAAAACAAACGTGCCTTCCAAATACTCCAAACTTCTGAATTTGCCTCTCTGCTCTGGTCATAGGCAGCTTTGAGACCAGCAAGGAAGGGCCAGGACTTAGGGGACACTGATTCTAAAGTTCCACTCTAGCCAGCTGCTCGTGTAGGGTACATACAGCATGTGATGCTGTACTTCTGGGGGCAAGGTGGCAGTCACACAGTCCAAGGGGAGGACCTGGGGTCAGCGGGGAGGTCAGACTCAGATGGAACAGAAGACAGCAGATTACAAGTGACCAGGCCAGGATCCCAATTCTAGCACTCTCAGCTCTGCAGAACCTAAGCTGTACAGGGACAGTACTGCTAGTCTAGAAGAAGGTAGGGTACTCCTAGTCACTGAAAAGCCCTGCAAGTTAAGGACTCAAGTCATACATTACTCATACACATCCTCAGATAATCATATTTGCTGATGCTGTGGCCGTAGCAGGAAGGGAGGAAAGAAGAAAAGGGGAAGGAGAAGAGAGGGCACCTACCAAGGAAGTTGTTTGCTCCCCTGGCAGCATCTTGACTTCCCCTAAGTAATGACTTCTGGTCTTATTCAGGGCACACACTGGGGTGTTTTCTCCCAGTTTTCTTAGTTGACCTAGAGCTTCCTTAAAAGTTGAGATTTATAAATATAACACTAAGTATCATTTTGTTTTATGTAAGCTTCATTCATTCAGTCAGTCAATAAATACTTACTGAATGCCTACTCTGTGCCAGACACAGTATCCAAAAATCAACAGGAAAAACCAGAAGCAAAGTTTCTGCTCTCACAGAGCTCATATTCAAGTGAGAAAACAAACTAAATGTGATACATGAACTTCAATAGAGTTTTTTTTTTCAATGTTGTGTGTTTCTCCATGGGATATTTAACACAGAGAAATCAAAATCATCGTCAATGTAGTTTTGCTGCTTGGTTTGTTGTTGTTGTTGTTTTTGCTTTGAGACGGAGTCTCACTCTGTCACCCAGGCTGGAGTGCAGTGGCGTGATCTCGGCTCACTGCAACCTCTGCCTCCCGGGTTCAAGCGATTCTCCTCTGTCTCTTGGTTTATTTTTAATGGGCTTCATTTGAATGGTCTACCTTAGAGGCTAAGGACAACAAACTAGATTTCATCTGCTTCCTGTCCAGTCTATTTCGGTTCCTTTGGCCAAGAAGGCTGCCTGAAGGAGTGTGGCCCAAGGGTGTGAAAATGCAAGCCCCTCCCCTGGCTCAGCTCCACTCAGAGCTTTGATGGCTGCTGGAACTTCCTCCCTTCTGGGTAAACAGTTTATTCCACCAGAGTTCAGTTAAGTGTACCAGCATAATAAGGCAGTAGTTGCTGAACACCACCACATGCTCAGCACTTCTGAAACCTGGGTCTAAGCAGACCGTAAACAGGGAGTCACTGGTTTACACTCACCTGCCCACCAGTAAGCCACTTCATTCACTGTCAGGTTCATTTCTATCATCGGAGGTCAACATTTGAGATGATAACATGGTCTATAAAAATATATCCTTCAAACACCTAGGAGAGTCCAGGAAATCACAGTCTCTGAAAACTCTAGCCAGAGACTGGATTTCCCTTAGCCCATAGCAAGTACTCTAAAATGAGAACTCCTTCAGCAGGCTGCCCTTATCCCCCAGCTCCCCTTCCCATCCCATCAAATCAAAAACCAAATCCACATGGCCAGCTCTTCTTTCAGAGGCATGCACACAATGGCCACCAGGTGGTCTTAATTTATGGAAAAACCAAGAAGCACAGTGCTAATCACAGTAGGAATAGTCCAGTCAATAAGCATGTATTGAGTGCATATTATGTGCCAGGTGCTGCTTGATGCTTACATCAAATGTCACATAGTGAAAGCCGGAAAGAGAAAGACAGTAGGTGGAAGGTATAAAGTGGGCAGGCGTCAACAGAGAAGGTGAGAGCGATGGATGAGTAAAGAAGGTTGAAATCGAGCCAGAACAGAGGAGGAAGAGTGTAACTCAAAGAGGTGGCAGCCAAGTGTCTATCTTTAAAGTGTTTTTTAAGCCTGATTCAGTGGTTGCGTTGCTTCTCTGGGTTGCTTCTGTCCCCACGTGCCAATGACTTTCAATAGATAAGAGCACCTCCACTTCTGTTTTAAATGCTTTATGCAGACAAAGCAATTCATGAGGTAAATTGCCACCTATAGAAAAGAGATTACAGGACACAAGCAGAAATATCATAGGTCTAAAATGTCTAAATACCTCAGTTCTCAAAATGTTAAATCTTTCAACACACACATGAAAGTGTTCCATCTACCTCTCCAAGTTGTGTACATGAACCTCCTGTCCCTTTCCGGTCCTGCCTCTGTTAAAGATTGACAAATAGTAGTGCAGACATTACAACACACCAGGATAACATCCCAGTGAGCCAAAGTTACCTGGCTATTACGGGGCTTCTGCTCAGATGTGATGATACCGTGGTGGCCGTCACGGCCAACCACAAATCCCAACCAAAGAGGTTTAACAACTGTATGATGAGGCAAAATGTGGCCTTTCTGGGCACACATTTTATGTTTTCCTGCCTTTATTTAAAAATATAATAGTAATGGGCGGGCATGGTGGCTCATGCCTGTAATCCCAGCAGTTTGGGAGGCTGAGGCAGGCAGATCACTTGAGGTCAGCAGTTTGAGACCAGCCTGGCCAACATGACAAAACCCCATTTCTACTAAAAATACAAAAATTAGCCAGGTGTGGTGGCACACACCTGTAATGCCAGCTACTCAGGAGGCTGAGGCAGGAGAATCACTTCAATACAGGAGACAGAGGTTGCAGTGAGCCGAGATCGCTCCACTGCACTTCAGCCTGGGTAACAGAGTGAGACCCTGTCTCAAAAAATAAAATTAAATAAATAAATAATAAAAAATAATAGTAATAATAATCCTCCGTGGGTTCACAGACGGGCTTCCTGCCTCTGCACTGGTCATGTTTGCACTTAGAAGGCTATTTGGTATTTTCCATGTGGCAACCTCTGAAAATAAGAAGATTGAAGCAGTTACTTTCTAACAGGTAGATGATGTCCTTTAGTTATTTTGGAAAATTCACTGACCTACCCTGGGTGAATGAGTAAATTCCCCCAGGGCTGTTAACATCATGAGGCCAAGATAGTAATATTCACTAGTCTATCTGGGGAGAAGCACAGCTCTGCCAGCACCTTGTCTTAGTCAAAGCAGGAAATGCCCTAAATGACATTTCCCCATTCCCTCCCCATATTCCCACCCACATTAAGTGACTTGTATTTTTACAATTTTTTTTTCAGACGGAGTCTCGCTCTGTCGTCCAGGCTGAAGTGCAGCAGCGCAATCTCGGCTCACTGCAACCCTCGCCTCCTGGGTTCAAGAGGTTCTCCTGCCTCATCCTCCTGAATAGCTGGGACTACAGGTGCACATCACATTTTTGTATTTTTTAGTAGAGACGGGGTTTCACCATATTGGCCAGGCTGGTCTCAAAACTCCTGACCTTATGATCTGCCCACCTCAGCCTCCCAAAGTGCTAGATTACAGGCATCAGCCACTGCACCTAGCCACAAATTATCTTCTATACCAACCAAGATGACTGGTAAAAAAGAGTGGCGTTTATACTTCTATATAAAGATAAACAAAACTCATAACACACACACACACACACACACACACACACACAATGTTGGGAAAGGATAGGTAGAGATTTTTAAAGCCTTTCAAATAATTGAATTAAAGAGAGAGAGGAAAACAGGCAAAGTCTATAACCTTCCCTCCTGGCCTCCTTGAAGGTAGCAGGTGACCACAATAGACTTTTATTTTAGCTAAATATTCCTGTGGGCTACCTGACCTCCTCTTCCTCGGGACTCCTGAATCTGGCCAGGCCCAGGGCCTGAGATCTACCCGAGTGCTGTCCTGTTCCCACGGGAAACTCCCAAAAGGAGCCAGATTCTACCCTATTTTTTCATACCTACTAAGAGCTTGCCTTCTAGGAATCAAAGTAAAGAATCAATACAATGAGAATCACAGAACCCCAATCCCCTAAAAAAAAAATCTAGATTTGGATTTGCAAGGTATTATAGAAATTATTATTGTCTTCAGTACCATTCAGGCAATTTGACTAAGTGCTATCAATTTAACCATGGAACACAGAGTTGCACAAACTGACTGAGCTTTCCCTACCATATTGTCTGTTTGCCAACTGACATTAAAATAGAGACAACCTCCATTCTTTGAACTTCCACTCTCTGAACTCTGGTTTTCCAATTGGATTCAGGTAACTTTTTAGATTAATCTATTATTACCTGATCTATCACTTTTCCTACCCAAACAGATTCAGATATTCTTTGCTATCTAAATTCGCCATATAAACTCTTGCTATCTCAACTCAGGATCCAAACACATTCAGATGTCAGGGAATGCCTAAAATTTTAGTGATGCATAAATCAACGTTAATCTCACCCTGACGGGGGATGAAGATTGGTTGCAACTTGAAAGGTTGGAAGGACCCTAATCAGAAATCCCTACTCCCAAGGGGACTACATAATCATTTCAAATATCTTTATCAAAATCTATACCATACCACTTCATACTCATCAGGATGGCTATTATTTAAAAGAATAGAAAATAAAAAGTGTTGGCAAAAATGGGGAGAAAATAGAACACTTGGGCACTGTTGGTGAAAATGTAAAATGGTGCAGCCACTGTGGGAAAGTTTGGCAGTTCCCCAAAAAGCTAACACCATATGATCCAGCAATTCTACTTCTAGGTATATGCCTAAAAAATTGAAAGCAGGGACTCAAACGGATACTTGTACATCAATGTTCCTAGAGTAATAAAATTCACAGAGGCAGAGTAGAATGACATTTGCGGGGGGCTTTGGCAAAAGGAAGGATGAGGAGTTATCGCCCAGAGGATACAGAGTTTCAGTTGGAGAAGATGTAAAAGTTCTACAGATGCATAGTCATTAACAGCTGCACAACAATGTGAATGTATTCAATGCCACCAAAATTATACACTTAAAAATTGATTAAATAAATTATATGTTACAGTATTTTACCAGAATTTCTAAAAAGAAAAATGATCTATACCAGAGACCATAATGAGATATCACTATACACCTATCAGAATAACTAGAATAAAAAATAGTGGCAATGCCAAATACTCACAAGGATGCAAAGAAATTGGCTCTCTCATATGATGCTGGTGAGAATGTAAAAATGATACAACCATTCTGGAAAATTGTTTGTCAGTTCCTTTAAAAACTAAACATACACTTACTATACGACCCAGCAATCACACTCCTGGACGTTTATCCCAAGAACATCCACGTTTGAAACATTATGAAAATTATGTCCACACAAAAACCTATACACAATTGTCCATAGCAGTTTTATTCATAATAGCCAAAACCTGGAAACAACCTGGAATGGTTAAACAAAGTGGAATGGATAAACGAACTGGAAAAACATGGAATGGTTAAACAAACTGGACACCCACATCATGGAATACAACTCATCAACAAAATAGAAAGAGCCCTCGATACATGCAACAACTGGCTGCTTCTTAAGGGCATTACGCCGAGTGATTAAAAAGGCAGTCCCAAAAGATCGTAAGCTGTATTACTTCACATATATATAAATTATTGAAATGACAAAATTATAGAGATCAAGAACAGATTAATGGTTGTCAGGGGTTAGGAATGGTGGGGGGAGGGGAGAGTGGGCCTATGTATGCACCATAGTTTATCTACTCATCGATGAAAGCTGAAGATACTGGCAATTCTGAACCATCAAAAATGCTTCAAAAATTATCCTGCATCCACATTTTTAACTAACGACCACATGCAATTTAATGGCTAATAGCCCCTTCCCATCATCCCAGCTTCCACTGAGAGCACAATGGCGGTCACCAATAGAAATCTCACTGACAACTTGTCAGGTATCATCTTATATGGCTTATTTTTTTCCCCTGTTTTGCCTGGGGGAAAACTCCCTTTTGAGTTCAGTCAAAGGTTTTAATACAATATCATCTATTTTCACATTTAATCCTTTGCCATCTGTGCATAAATACCTTTTTAAAATTCAAAAACACAATGACAGGTGTTCCCACTTCAAAACAAACCTAGTATTTAAAAATCTGATTTCAAACATACAATTTAGTGTATTTATCAAAAGTATTCTCTACTGGGTTTTATTAAAGAGGACACTTTACTGCTAAAACAGGATTTTATATATAGGTAACTTTTCTAAAATACCTTCATTAATAAATTCCTAATGAGGAATTCAGTAAAGATATAAAGAACAATAAAAGTCACAATTCAAAATAAAAACAGAACTGCATTATTATGAAAGCTAATCTTGGACTTCCCACTGAAAAAGTTATTTAACTCATTTTGTTCCACTAGCCCTTGGGATATTCTTGTATCAACTCACGGGAGGTGTTTTCAATTTCTTACCAAAATATGCGCTATTCCTTTCACACAACATTTTATGGTGACTTTATTTTTTTAATTTTTTTCAGACCTCTCAGGGATGAATTTAATTTTTAATCAATACATTGTAATTATACATATTTATAGGGGACACTTTGATATTTTGATATGTACATTTTGTACAATGATCCAATCAAGGTACTTGTTGTATTCAATCACCTCTTGCACTTATCATATCTTTGTGGTAAGAATATTCAAAAGCTTCTCCTCCAGCTCTTTCGTAACATACGATACTTTACTGTTAACCATAGTCACCCTACGGTGCAACAGAACACCTGTGCAATAGAACACCCGAACTTATTCCTCCTCTACAATTGCAACTTTGTACCCACTGACCAACCTATCCCCATCTTCTCCTCTCTCCTTGACCTTAAATGGAAAAAATCTGTGATTCCTGCTAGACTCACAAATTTTTTTAATTTTTTTCTTCTTTATTTAAAAACTGATTATACAATTTGGGCTCATAGTAAAAAATTCAAACAGTAGAAGAGTGTGTATGTAGAAGGCATTCCCCACCCCACTCCAGGAGTTCGGGTATCATTCTAGAAGTGTTCTGTCAATACATAAGTGTCTTTGATTTAAAAACACACACACATGGGTTCCCATATTCTCCTATAACTTGTGTTTTTAAAAAACCACCACATTTCCTAGATATCTTTCCACTTCAGCACATTCAGACTTCCATCATTCTTTTCAAAGATCAGATAATTGATTTAACCGTCTAAAGATGGACATTGTGATTGATCGCAGTATTGTATATGTAACTTTCTTTACATATTGGAACACTGAATGGGAGTGGGTGAGTCCTAGGAAACATTCTCTCCTAAAAGCTTACATTTTTCATTGGCTAGAAGTGATCAAAATAGATTCTGCTGATGAGAATAGACTTTTGAAAGCAGTATGGTCAGGTTGGCAGGTGAGGCTCACAAATTTTTTAAATCTAATTTATGAGTGGTCAAGTACATTTAAATAGATATATGCTTTAATGATGCAACTTTATTAGATAATCTGCTGAAAATGAATACTTCAATAATCACTTTATTTTTTCTGTAGTTTCATGGTTGTCTGTTCTCAAAGGGATACAAGAAGCTATGTTTCCTCTTCCTACACAGTCACTTTCAATAACCACAACCATATTCTAAATGATAGTTATATCAGATGCTTTAATGTATTGTTTCAGTAACCTAGATTTTCAAATTCCCTCCCATTAGCACACCTGCTGCTCAGCACGTTCCACACCCAGATTGCCCATAAAGAGAGTCCTCCTGTATATGTTACTCCACAGCCTGTTCATTTCTAATTCCAAGGTGGCACAAAAGTCTTTGGCAACTTTATAAAAGGCAACCGTAAGTCTTTGACATGGTGTATACCTGCAACTCTTCCTAAATTGTTTAGAGTTTTCCCCTGAATAAATCTCTCTCTCCTCTCTCTCCCCTCCCCCCCTTCCTTTCTCTCTCTCTCTCTCTCTCTCTCTCTCTCTCTCTCGATTCCCCTTATTATTGATCTGCACAAAAGAAGGAAGGGCTGAAGACAAGTCCCTGGGGAAACATGGAACCTTGCTAGCCATGCACTTCAAAAGATTCCCACATCAGGGCCACGTTTCATGACCATAACTTCATGGTTATTCAGAAATTGCACTCCCCACCCCGCCACACACACACACACACACACACAGAGCTCTAGGGGAGAAACTAGGGCAGCCTCTTCTGCCCCCCAATAATTCCACCATCTGTAAGCAAAGCTTGATGTTCTTCTCTACACTCAGAAGAAAAGGGTTTGCAAAATTAAGTATAAGTACATGGAGAACACAAGGACCATCATATAATGTGGTGATGCAGGTAGAGGCTGAAGACGTGGGTTCCAATGCAAGCATTGCCCTCACCAGAGGTGTGATGGCTCCAGCCTCCTCTCCCAGGCTCACAGCAACCCTCCCCTCCAGTCAGCTGCTGCCAACCAGTGCAGGCGCCCTCTCTCAGACCATGACCTCTCCTTGGACCACCCTTCACCTGCCTGTGACCCGGCTAATTCCAGTCTCTATTGTGAACCCAGCTCCTACACAGGCTCTGCAGTCCATTCGCCTCTCCTGTGGCTTCAGGCGGATTCTCAGCATGTTTTTATCCAACCATTTATCACAATTATCACACATAATCACTTTCTGTAATGATGCCATTGCCTCCCCAGTAGTGAATTCTCAAGTCAGGGCAGCCAGTTTCCTCCATCTTTGGAAAAAAACCCAGAAACCAGAGGCCGATTTTCCATACCACACTAATGAAGCTTCAAGGCTCCCAAAGACCTCTTTCAACATTTAGGGAAGACCTTAGCAACATGGTCATACAGCCATTTCCTTCTAATCTGCAAAGCAAGAGACATTTCAAAATGGATCGAATTTGACTTGTACAAATCAGGGGTGGTCACCAGATTTCCATCAGAGGAAAACAACAATAACAACATAGAATATCACAAGATTTGCTTGTAATCTGGTGTTTATCCAAAGTGTTCTTGGTGGATGATGTTACAGAAAAATTAAAAGTATTCTATGCAGAATAGAAGCAACTACAATTTGTTAAGTTGGCTTTCTCTTTCCATTCAATTTCCCCTCAGACACACTCCCCTTCCTGTTGGGTGGCACTGGAATGTCTGAGGGCATTTTCAGGATCTGGACAAGACGAATCTTAATTGGAAATGTGACGTTTGTGGAATTTGCCAGCTTTTTAAAATTTGTAACTTATTGTTGTAAATGAATATTCCCTTTAAATCTAATGTTGTTTTTATAATTGTATTCCTTTTCTGAAAGGGAATCTTTCCAATGGCATCATCTTCAGGCCTCACAAAACCTGCATCTGCCCTTGCCTGTATTTCACTTCGTATTTGAAACTTAAAATCTAAAATCTGCCATGTGAATTAATGCATGCACAAACGCACGTGGGGCAAGTCACTTAACATCACCAAGTTCATCTCCACTGCCAAATGATGTGTGGTTCTAATGAAAGAGCTAATGTGTGAAACCATTTTGTCGGGCACCATGAGATGTTCTGATCAAGTAAGGTAGTAACTTCGTGGTTGCTATGGTTTGAAAGTCCCCTCCAGAAACTCACGTTGACATTTAATCCCCAATGTGGTTGTATTGAGAGATAGGGCCTTTAAGAGGTGACTGGATCATGAGGGCAGAGACCTCATGAATGGGTCAATCTATTCATGGATTAATGGATTATCATGGGAGGGGGACTGGTGGCTCTATAAGAAGAGGGAGAGAGACCTGAGCTATCGTGTGGGCACACTCAGCCCCTCAGATGCGATGCCCTCTGCCATCTCGGGACTCTTCAGAGAGTCCCTACCAGTCTCATACACATGCCCCCTCAACTTTGGACTTACCAGCTTCTAGTTCTCTAAGATATAAATTTTGTTTCTTATAAATTAGCCAGTTCCAGGTATTCTGTTACAAGTAATGGAAAACAGACTAACATAATGGTTGTTCAAAGATGCAGATTATAGTAACTATAAGTGCTGGGAGATACTAATAAAGAATGCTAAAGAAGGGGGTAAAAAAAGAGTTCACGTGACATCGTTCACAGATAATCTTTTCTGAGTTAGGAGATTCTTCAGGAACTTCCTGTCTGATAAAGTAAGCTTTTCATTCCCTACAGTTTTAACACAACTTCCTGTTAAGTTCTAGTTCTCAGCCGCCAGGAATTGTCTACCTGGAAAAGACTTCCTTAATTTTTTTATTGCACAATGTTTACATATGCCATATAGTACCTTAAAAATGTTAAGTTTCGAACTCTGAGACATGTTCCCCAAACATCCACATTTACTGAAGATTATGACGACAGCCCCCTCCTGCTGGACCATCTCTCTATCTCTTCGTGCAGCTGGAATACAAAAACTCAAATGACAGTCCCATTCCCAAAATAGTGATGGTCACATACCTGCTGGGAAAACCCACAGTACAGAAATAAGCAAACAACAGAATTAAAGAGTGCTCCAGGAGGAGCCTCAACCACCGTTTACTGAATGGCACTAAATTAGAACTGTGTATTAATTCAACAAATATTTATTATGTAATACATGCCAAGCATTAAACTAGTGTTGGAAAATCAGTGGACGAAAACAATAGTCCACTAGAAGATTATGCCATTGGAAGGATTCCCTTTCAGAAAAGGAATAAAATTATAAAAACAAAATTAGATTGAAAATGAATATTCATTTATAAAAATAAATTACAAATTTTAATTGAATGTTTGAGTCTCTGCTGTATTGATGCTTACAATAGAAAGGACGCTAAACAAAACAATAACAACAATACTCTCTCAAAATAGAAAATGTCCAGAGGACTACATTAAGGATGTGACATTTGAGCTGAAATCTGCAAAGTGAGTAAGAATTTAATTATACAAAGGGGAAGGAAGCAAGAGTAGGCCAGGTGAAGACAACAGCACATACAAAGGTCCTGGCCAGGAAGAAGCATGGCATTCACGAAGAAATGAGAGCAGAAGGGTATGGCTGGAGCTTATGGTGTAAAAGGTTTCTGCAATCCTACATGTGACCCCAAATCATCTTTAATTATCAACCATTTGGTCGATGGGACCCTCCCCCTAATGACCACAGCCATTGCCTGGAATGCTCCTAGAAAGGGTCAGAGAGCAAGCTTGCCTCCCCTCAATGATTCTCTAGAAACTCAATCCACAAACGTTCACTGAAAGCCTATAGTGCACTGGGCACTGCACTAGGTATTGCAGTGCAATGAAGGGTAACAATCTACATTCAGGAGATGATGCACAGCCAGATGCATAGCTGTCCAAGGTCATAACCAACATACAATATTGCATCCCATTCCTACCTTAGGGGCATTACTGGATATGGAACGAAAACAGCTTGGGCGATGTCCTAGAAATAAGAGAATGAGGAAAGTCCACTAGGGTAAAGAGAGGACTTGTCAGATCAGAACAGATAAATGATATGGTTGCGAGTTGAGACATGAATGCAGAGAAATAATACTAGAAAGGCATGATAAAGTCTTCACCAATTCCGAGAAAATGGCAACTCTGAAGAGGCCGGGGCAATTATCCAAAGGTGAATTAGAACAATGGCTGAGGAGAGAGAGGGGACAGCCATGGCCATCAGCAGGTCTTGATGACTGATCAAGACAGAGGACAAAGGATGGAGGAATTACAAAAACTCAGCTTAAAGCAGGACACCTGGGAGAGTGGTGGGATGGTAACAGAAATCAGGAAGTTGGAAAGAGGAGCTGCTTAGAGGAAAACTTGGAAAACTTTTTAAAAATAGAACAGTCTGAACTTAAAGTCAAATTCTGGCTAATTGAGTGATAATAGCAAACAGGCCAGCTGGAAATGGAAGATGAGACCTGGGCAGAGGTCAAGACGAAAGGGCCTGCATGTGGGAGTCTTCCAGGAGGAGTGATGGTCTAAATAACAAGAATAGATGAGCTTGCAAGAAAAAGAGGGGAAAGAAGAGGGCCCTGGGGAACACCCACACAACAGAGGAGAAGAAAGCGCAATAGACAAAGAGATAACTTGAAAAAGAACCAGCAGAGTTCACGAACACCAAAAGTACACTTTTTAAACATAAATCATGCAACTGCCCCCCAGCCTATGGTAATGACCTGGCCCCTCCCACCCCCTTGACCTGTCTCCTCTCCTCTCCCCTCCCTCACAAATACAAGGGCCATGTTGGCCTTTTGTTGGCCTTCAAATACAAAAAGTTCATTTCCACTCTAGGGCTTTTGTGCTATCTGATCCCTCTACTAGACTGCTCTCCAGGAGAGCCCAGAGAGACTAATGACACACACACACCATTCTCTGCCATGTCATAGCCTTGTACTGTCCTAACCCATATCGCCATCTGAAATTCTTATTTATTTGTTTACCTACTTATTTTCTGTCTCCCACTCCCAAGTGTGTTCTGGGAGAGCAGGGATGTGGGACCTTGTTTCTCACTCTCTGCTCTTACAGTGCATGGCACTAAATGGGGACTCGAGAAAATAAACACCTTAGATTAAGCAAGAGCAAACTTAGTGACCTGCATAAGATCCGTTTCGATAAAAGTAACAGCATCAAGATACGGAGAGGTAAAGTAGGCAAGGGCTAGAGACACTTATTTAAAACATACACACCCTCCTCAGGCGTAAGCAGGAGGAACTGTTGAGAAGGTAGTATAGCTAAATCACATCTTCTATAAGAGCTGCCTTTCTAGAATACGGAAATAAAACATTTTACCTGGATCACATGTTATGTCTTTTACTGAGGCTTCTCGCAGAGAAAACTCTGACCCATTTCCATTATGCCTAAAATCCTTGCTTAGATGGTAAAACATTTTAAAAACTCAAATAGAACAAAAATATCGGCTACTTCAAGTTCTTTATTAAAAATACAGGCTGCACATCACCCAAATTGTGGGAGCTGTCACTGAAATACAGGAAGTGAGGCAGCATCAGACTTTAAGAACACTTGGCACTTATTTACCCGCGGACCTGAAACCCACACCCACCAAGAAATTTCTTCAAAGCTGGGTGCTAGACTGACTCTTCCTGTGGTCTTCTGTAGTTGTATATTCGCCTTTGGGCCTTTCCCCAGAAGCTCATCATCTCAGTTGTGACAGTAGGAGGGGGCACCATAAAGTGGCACTGTATTGAGAGAAGAGGGAACTGTTTCTTTCAAAACGTGAAATGGGATGAAGCTAATGGAGGATTTGTAAAATGTTTCTAAGTCAAAGGTTTTACTAAAGTCTGAGAAGTGGCTTTTCCCCTCTCTGCTCCTGCCAGAACTACCAAGCAATCTCCTGCAGCAGCTAAGGAGCTTCAGACTTCCCAGGAATTGACATCTCGTGGCTGCTGGCCAGGCTGGGTAAAACAGTTACCACGGTCCTCTTTGCTCTATGGCTAGAACATGCTGCTTTGGAATTTGTTTGCCGCCTCAGAAGGAAAACAGGAGAAATGGCAGAGATAAAAGCAGGACCATTCAGAGAGGGTAGGAAAAGGTCAAGTTAAGTTGGTAGAAACAAAAACCACCAAAGAGAACCAACTTCAGGAAGCATAGATTAACCGACGATGGCAGAAACACCCCAGCAGGTGGCAATTCTCTGAGATGCACATGCTCCTGTGTTTTAAGTCAAGACACAAGTAAAGTTAATATAATTTGCTGTAAAAAATGTGTAAAAAGTAAATGCGTGATCTAGAAGTTGAATTCAGGCAAAAGCCCCGCCTGATTCCATTGGCTAAGCCAGACTTAGCTGTATTAACCTACTTTAAAAGACACCCTTACCTACCACCCTCTGACACCTGAGCTAATGACAATTTCTATTATTTTGAGCTGGGAGGAACTGAATGGAGCAAATGACCATCAATTAATAGGTCTGGCTTCTTGTGAGCAAATGAGCTTTAGAAGGTCAGGGCTTGCCTAGACATAGTTATCAGCAACATCCTCTCGTGAGATCAAAGACAGACCCTTTAATTTAAGGTCCAGGAAGGAGCACCATTCTTCATGTCAGAAAGCTCGAAGGCAGCTGCAGGGCAGGAAAGGATAAAATGGTGCCCTTGAGTACTTGGTCAATGAGGAAATGGAGATGTGGCAGAGCAGTGGGGGAGGTTGTTACCAGTGAAGGTGGGAAAACCCCAGACTTATTGTGGGATCTGCCACTAACAAACTTTCTGAGCAAAAAAATTATTCTTATGACTTCTAATAGAGCATTTTAAAATCCAGAGAGTCAAACCAGCTGAGTTAACTTAGTCGAGCCAGTCAATTTCCCTCTTGGAGACTAATCTCCTCATCAGCAAAGTGAGGGTGCCCAGGCAACGGTCCCCAAGATGCCCTCACAGACCAATATTTTGAGTTGATGGGCATAAGGCCAGTCATAGGTAGCCCACTGGGGGATGCAGAGCCACCAAGAGAGAAGGGCAGTGTCGAGAGGACAGGATTTCCCTCCACAGGAACCAAAAGCCACAGGGAATCTGCAGGGTTCTGGAAGAAGGCCCCTGCTGGGTGACCCCATAACAAAGCCACCAAGTCACTTACCACCTCAATAGGAAGCTGCTTCCCTGGGCTGGGGAAGAGTCCATCCAGACAACTTGGACCCTGTGCTCCGGCCCTCCCTCCAGAAGGCTGGGACCAAGGGGAGTATGCTCCACCAAGTATTCAAGGAAGCTATACCAACATCTAGAAATTAGAAAAGGCTGAATAGGAGAGAGTTTCACCCCACTACCTCTAGACATCAGATTACACCTTCAACACACACGATGAGCCCAGCAGCAACCAACATTCTTGGGACCAAACACAGCAGGAGACAGTGACCCAGAATAAAAGAATAATATAAACATAAAATGCTAAGGGAATAGCGAAGCATCTTAGATCCAGCTGGAAACAAGCTACTGAAGCAAAAACTCCACTGCCCAAATGGTTATACAATTTGCAGCCTCTGGAGAAAAAAGTGATCACACTCTTCTCAGTCAGTTGCTATGATTAACGCGTCTGCACAGCACGTCAGAAGGGTGGAAGAGAGCAAGAACCCACACACACAGTCTCACACATGCACCCTCTGCAGATGTTAAAAAATCTCCATGGATTAGAGGCTCATATTAGTCAGAATTTGAGAAATGGGAGAAATGAAGGGACCATGGCAAAAAAGGGAGGATTAAAGCAAGCAAGGAGATTTCTTCCTTCTAACCCTTCACCAACTTAATCAACATACAAAATTTAACATCCCTCCTTTCTTTGCACAATGAAAATGAGAACATAATCCCCAGTTACATAATTATCAGTTATTAAAGACATTAAATATTTCTGAAAGTTGCTTAATAAAATGTCAACTATTAGATCTCATTTGCAAAGTAATCCACTAAAATTTAAAATATGTATGTCCTTCATCCAGCAATTCTACTCTTAGGAATCTATCCCACAGAGATGAAAGTATCAGCGTATAAGGACATATGCACAGGATGTCTGGTGAATAATTGTTCCTGACTGCCAAAAACTGAAACAAAGTGAATGGCCATCAATAGGGAATGAGCTTGGCCCATTCCTATTCATTAATTACAGTAAGTTTGAGCTACGTTTGATGGCTTATAGGAGTTTCTACGAAGTATCACTGAGTTGGAAAAGATACAGAGGTCCACCTAATATGATCGTTCTACTAAAGCTTGTATATGTATATATGAAAACAGAAAAACATGAAAATGTTTGCACTGAGTCCATGGTTCTCAAACTTCAGCACACAGCAGAATCACTTGAAGGTTTTATTGAAACACAGATTGCTGGGCCCCATCCACAGAGTGTCTGATTCAGGAGGTCCAGCGTGAGGTCTGAGAATTTGCATTTCTGGCAAGTTCCTAGGGATGCTGATGCCGCTGAGAACCACTGCAGGCAGTGACTCTAAGAGTTAGCTCAGAGTACAGGAAGGGGAAGTATAAAACGGGGGTGAGGGGAAATGGGGTCCTGTCCATTATAAGAAAAACAGCATTTCCATATAATTCCTTATGAAATACTGTGTGTGTGCGCATGTGTGTGTGTGTGTATATACATTTGCCAAACAAATTTTACTGTATACCAAAATACTAATAAAGTTCTCTCAAAAGAAGAATTTCGCCAGGCGCAGTGGCTCATGCCTGTAATTCCAGCACTTTAGGAGTACAAGGTGGGTGGATTGCTTGAGCCCAGAAGTTTGAGACCAGCCTAGGCAACATGGCAAGACCTCATCTCTACAAAAAATACAAAAATTAGCCAGGTGTGGTGGCACATGCCTCTAGTCCCAGCTACTCTGGGGGCTGAGGCAGGAGGATTGCTTGAACCTGGGAGGTGGAGGCTGCAGTGAGCCAAGATCCCACTACACTCCCCAGCCTGGGTGACACAGCGAGAACTTGTCCCCCAAAAAAAAGGTAGAACTTCAAATGATCTTCACTTTCTTTTTAATAATTTTACTTACTATTATAGTCTTTATAATAAGTAAGTGTTATTTAATCATTTTAAATAAAGCCATTTTAATTGAGGAAAAATGGAAAAATCTTTGGAACCAACAGTTTCTCAAGCAAGACTTTTCTGTTTTATTCACAGCACTAAACTGATATTTCGGAAAGACTAGCATTAATTATACTTTACAAACAGGTTTTGTTTTTGTTGAGATAGGGTATTGCTCTGTCACCCAGGCTGGAGTACAATGGTATGATTATAGCTCGGTGCTGCCTTGAACTCCTTGGCTTAAGTGATCCTCCCACCTCAGCCTCCCAAGTAGTTGGGACTATAGGCTTGAGCCACCACACCTGGGTAATTTTTTTTTTTTTTTTTGTAAAGACAGAGACAGCCTGTTACCAGGCTGATCTTGGGAGGACTAAGCAGCCTCTCAAAGTGCTGAAATTACAGGTGTATGCCACCACACCCAGCCAATTATACTTTATACAAAAATAAAATATAATTAATATTTTAAAAAAGGAGCTCTTGGATAAATAAGTAGAATGCGTATTTGTTTTATAACTCTCCTTGATTTACAAATTTAGAGAAAACTCAATATAAAAAGTAATCAAAAGCACTCATTAGCAAAAATACAAATTGGCTTGTAAATGCAAAATCTCTTCCTCTCTCAGAATTTAATTAAATGCCCAGTAAGCAAAATCTCTCCTGGTAAGCTGTCCTTGCATTGTTTCCTATCTCTTTTTACATGTAAGCTGGGAAAAAGAAGACTAAGAGCAATAATCTAAAAGTAAAATTATCTACTTTCTCATGGCAATGTGAAATTTAAAAATAAAAACAAAATAGAAATATCTTTATAATTTCCAGTACAGAACTTTTAAGCTCCCAAGTGGTGTCAACTGAAGAATTTTAAGCCGGAAAAATAAACACCTTAGGTTGATTCCATTGATTCTAATTTACAGTTTTCCAGGTTTTTGCACTTCTCATTAGCTTCACCACCACAACTCTTTTTCTAGCTTAAAATATACCTCCTAATACTATTGTACCATTCAGTCTAAAAACTAAGCATAGACTTCAAACCAGACTGCCGGCCTCTGTATTTTAGTTGTTTTGTTTGTTTGTTTGTTTTGGTTCATTTTGCTTTCTTTTTTTTTCTCCTTGGAATAAACAGGCTAGCCTTCCAGTGCTGCTCCTTCAGTTGCCTTTCAAGCACAAATGCAGGAAGCTGCTTAGAGACTAAAAATTGGATTTGCAATGCTCATATATATCCCTAAGTTCCACGAAGTGATATTATAAAGCTCTTGGCTGCCAGTCTTGCCAACTCCTGCTTCTTCTCTGATCTTAGTACAGTGTTTCTCTTTTTCTGCAACTGCAACTCAGGGAACTGCCACGGATTCTTTTAAAAATTAGACTAAAGCTGGCCATGGTGGCATATGCCTGTAGTCCCAGCTACTGGGGAGGCTAAGGCAGGAGGCTTGCCAGGGCCCAGGTGGTCGAGGGTGCAGTGAGCTAAGATCGTGCCAGTGCACTCCAGCCTGCACAACAGTGAGGCCCCATCTCAAAATAAATTTTAAAAAATAAATAAATAAAATAAAATTTTCACTGAATCTGTGGCTGAGTTCAGGAATATTACTATATCTCCCAGAAGAAGAGAATCTCCTTCCTAAAAACGAGCAAACAGAAATGAGCCAAAAAAAATTCTACAGCACAAGAGGCAGAGCCAAAGACTGCACCTGCTTCTGAAACAGATTCCTGAAAGGTATAGAAAAAGAATAATAATTTTTGCGTGTGCTCATAATAAAATGTAAAAGATTATCTCTATAAAACTATGTGCGCATAAAATGGCCAAGATTTGACAATGCTACATAAAAACTAAAAGTGCTGGAATCAAAAATTGTGCTGGCAAGCACAAAAAAACAACTTGATGCTACTGAAAACTTAAGTGGAAAACAAAGATAAAAACATTCTTGGCTGGGCGCGGTGGCTCATGCCTGTAATCCCAGCAGTTTGGGAGGCCGACATGGGTGGATCACAAGGTCAAGAGATTGAGGTCATCCTGGCTAACATGGTGAAACCCTGTCTCTACTAAAAATACAAAAAAATTAGCCAGGAGTGGTGGTGGGCCCCTGTAGTCCCAGCTACTCAGGAGGCTGAGGCAGGAGAATCACCTGAACCTGAGAGGCTGAGGTTGCAGTGAGCCAAGATCGTGCCACTGCACTCCAGCCTGGAGACAGAGCAAGACTCAGTCTCAAAAAAAATTATTCCAGAATGCAACCCTCCTTTCTCCCCAAAAAGAAAAAAAAAATCCAATCTTTGGATATTAGTTGTTCTATCTAGAAGGGGAAAACAATAGTGGAAGAAACAATCTTTAAAAAGAAAAATCGAAAGTGTTCTTCATCAATCCAAGCAAAATGCAGGGGGAATTTAAGAAAATATTTACATCTGTAGATTTTCTATAGGTATAAAGTTGTCTATCATCTTCAGGAAAGATTCTCTATAGTGACCCGACAAATAGAGACAAAGAAGCATTTTAGCCATAAAAATGTTATAAGAATTCCATCAAAACAGATTATAAGCAAAGAAATAAAAAATCACCTATAAGACCCATCTGAATGAGGTGCCCTTTTTCGAGAGGTGGGTAGAAATTGGGGAATAATTTCAATCAATTCTTTTCCTTCCTGATTATTGTTCCACTTATGTAATCTAATTGTCCTCCAGGTAAATCTTATTAATTTATATATTTTTTAAAGTCTGTTGTAATTAGATTTTTCTAGGGCATTAACATACAATTATGCATAGTGTTATTCTATAATTTTAATACAGCCTCCCAATATGTAATGGACTCTTCACAATTTCCAATGGAGAGGGTATCTTTATTATACACTTGCCAGAGTTATTTTAATTTGTTTTTCCAAAAGAAATAGTCAAAATAACTAAGTAGGATTACTAGAAGTACATACATTAAAGTCTCCAAAATTAAGAGATGCAATAAATCACAATCAAATGAGAAAACACAGTATCAACTAAATAAATGTCAAAAGAACCCTTGCCAAAATTCAACACAGATACAGATAAAACTCTGGAAAAATCTGTATCAAAATGTCAACAGAGCTTATCATTCATCATGGGATTAAACATGAGGTTTTAATTTTTTCTTTTTGCTGTGTCTCTTTCTAACGTCTTACAATAAATATATATAAATAAGAAAAAATATTAAGGGTTTATGAACCAAAATATAGTAAACTAAGAGAAACTAGAAGTGAATATTTATCAAACCTCTGAAGACAGAAGGGCAGAGAGCAGTTTCTTCCCCAAAATACAGAAACAAATTGTAGGAGAGTTTTGAGTCTGCTGTGTCTGCACAACATTACTCATCTGGTAGATTTTGGTTTAAGACTTGTTTTCATTATAGCATGTCTCTACTGACCTCTTACTGGATGAGGCCAGGTGGCTAGATTGGCTTAAGTCAGTTTGCAATAATATTGACCAAAAATGTTAAATTAAATTAAAAAAAGGTATACACTCTACCATATGTAGTAAGAGTTATGTTAAATATATTTCATATATTTTATCTAAGATATCATTATTTATAACATACATTTAATATTCTACTAGAAAAGAAAAATTGCCAATTAGGATATAATTTTTAATTACCTAGAATCTTATATTTATCAAAAGATCTTTTCTAAATTAATCTATACATAGATTTTTATCATGTAACATGCTGTTATTTCCATGTCTTGGCCGGGCGTGGTGGCTCACCCCTGTAATCCCAGCACTTTGGGAGGCTGAGGCGGGTGGATCACGAGGTCAAGAAATCGAGACCATCCTGGCCAACATGCTGAAACCCCATCTCTACTGAAAATACAAAAATTAGCCAGGCATGATGGCACGCACCTGTAGTCCCAGCTATTCAGGAGGCTGAGGCAGGAGAATTGCTTGAATCTGGGAGGCAGACGTTGCAGTGAACTGAGATCGCGCCACTGCACTCCAGCCTGCCAATAGAGACTCCATCCCAAAAAAAAGAAAAAAAAGGCCGGGCGCGGTGGCTCAAGCCTGTAATCCCAGCACTTTGGGAGGCCGAGACGGGTGGATCATGAGGTCAGGAGATCGAGACCATCCTGGCTAACACGGTGAAACCCCGTCTCTACTAAAAATACAAAAAAAAACTAGCCGGGCGAGGTGGCGGGCGCCTGTAGTCCCAGCTACTCGGGAGGCTGAGGCAGGAGAATGGCGTGAACCCAGGAGGCGGAGCTTGCAGTGAGCTGAGATCCGGCCACTGCACTTCAGCCTGGGCGACAGAGCGAGACTCCGTCTCAAAAAAAAAAAAGAAAAAAAAAAAATTCCATGTCTTTCTAGTTACAAAGTAACTTTGCCTTATAAAAGAAAAAAAAAATTCCATGTCTTTCTAGTTACATAGTAACTTTGCCTTATAATGCTAGATCATGGTGAAGTCATTTTGAAAGCAATTAACTTATGTAGTACCAGCAAGGTATATAAACTGAAATGACAATAATATGAAACTCTGTGACCAAGGTAACACACATGTAGGCAATGACATCTGCCAGGAAGCACAGCGAATGTAAGAGCATCTCAATTTTAGAGATGTTAAAATGAGAAAAAAAAATTACACCTTAAAATTGATAAAATATATCAGTATTTCAATATAATAACATTATCCATAGGGGGTGCAATTATGACATTTTCTTAACACTTTCCTATCCTTTTCATTTTACTCTAATCAGCATTTTTTTAAATAACTAGAAAAACTTGTTTTTGTTTTTATTTGATTCATTTAAATCTCTTCTCTTCTTGGGCAATGTGTATTAGTTTTTCCCCAAATCTGGTCACAATCTAGTAACTCTGTTCAAAACAGCTACATGAGGAGGTTGGTCAGCTACAAGGCTTCTATCATGATTAGGCTTGTGGATTTGTCTGTTTTGAGGTAGGGAAGGAGGGTGGAATGAGTAAGGAATAGGAAGGCACACACAGAAAAAACAACAGTAAGATTTGGGAGTACTCTACAATTTAGCCTCAGACCAGCCTTTTTTTTTTTTTTTTTTAAACCTTTAATCATGGCTGGGCCAAACCCTACTGTCTACAGGCACATTTTATGGCCTGAAAATCACAACCTAGAGAGAGTACTAGAGATCACTGGGCAACCCAAGGGGCAACTTTTCTACTATTCTGGAATCAATTTGTTCATGACTCTGTCTTCCTCCAGAGAAGTATGTGTGGTGTGTTGAAGGGAGTGAGGGTGAGTGAGTAGGAACTTGGCTGGGTAATGAAGTGTAGGAAGTGGATGAATCTATTCTCATCAATTGAGGATTCTGATTAAATTTGTTCCAATTCTGGCCAGGTATGGTGGCTCACACCTGTAATCCCAACACTTTGGGAGGCTGAGTCATTTGGATCACGAGGTCAGGAGATCAAGACCATCTTGGCCAACATGGTGAAATCCTATCTCTACTAAAATACAAAAAAATTAGCCAGGTGTGGTGGTGCATGCCTGTAGTCCCAGCTACTTGGGAGGCTGAGGCAGGGGAATCGCTTGAACCTGGGAGGCAGAGGTTGCAGTGAGCCGAGATCCCACCATTGCACTCCAGCCTGGCAACAGAGCAAGACTCTGTCTCAAAACAAAACAAAACAAAACAAAACTGTTTCAATTCCCTGAAATTTTGTTCTAAACCCTGGTTTCCTCACACATTCAGGCTCACCTGCCCAGGTCCGCCCAACACCAACACAGTTCCCTTCCAACAAAGGAAGTTTTGTTTGAAATCAGAAGGAAGAAGGCGAGATGAGCCCATCTGCCATTTTCTGTGTGAGGAAACAATCTGTTCACTTCCCTGTTAACCCGAGGAGTTGTTCTCAGAATGGCATCCTCCTGGGCCTAGACAGCACATCTAACTACAAATCTCATTGGGCATTCCTGTCCCCCAGTGCCAACTCCCACTTCTGTTTATGTCCCAGCACTTTTTGTTTGAATTCTTATTTCGTACTTTTAGCTAACACAATTATCACGAAACCTTCCCCTCAAAAAGACACACAGAGAAGTTATTGACTATTATCAGGATATAATCATAAAATAATATGTTCACACACCACTTATATGAGTGAAGTGAGTGTTTCTGAGTCCAGAAATTACACAGTTAAAAAAAATACTGAGGGAAATATAAAAACCAGACTTTAAAATAGGAGCCAACCAGTTTTAAAAGGCTCCATGCAAATACTTGAACTAGACAGTAATGCTCAGTGTATTGTTTTTAAAAAGCCTTAACTCAATAGCAAGAAAAACATTTCTCCCCACTTCAGTCACATGGTTTGGAGTTAAGAAAGGGCCCCTTGGACCTGAAGCCCAGTGCTTAGCAACTTACGTAAAGAGGTGCTTCGCTGCAGCTCAACTCCATGGCTTTCGCATCTGCAATGAAAATAGTAAACAAGAGCAGTTATTGCAGGAGGCCCCATGGAACCCACCAGCTGAGCTCTCCCTGTCCTGCCTGCAGTCATCAACATTGTGGAGGGAGGAGCAAACTCATTAGATAGGAAAACTGCAGAGACAAAATATAAAAGAATGAAGGACTAACATGCTATCTAAATAACATATCCTCTCGAGAACACAATATGATGGCCTCTCAAAAAATTACACGTAGAATTACCATATGACTTAGCAATTCTACTTCCAGGTATATACCCAAATAATTGAAAGCAGGGACTCAAACAAATTTTTATACCTATGTTCATAGCAGCATTATTCACAATAGCCAAAAGATAGGAAAAAAAACAAATGTCCACTGACAGATGGATAATCAAAATGTGGTATACACATGCAATGGAATATTATTCAACCTTAAAAAGAAACAAAATTCTAGTACGTGTTATAACATGAATGAGCCTTAAAGACACTACGCTAAGTAAAATAAGCCAATCACAAAAGGACAAATACTGTATGAGTTGACTTAAATGAGGTATCTAGATAGTCAAACTCATAGAAAAAGAAAGTAGAATACAGATTACCAGAAGCTGGACATTGGGGAGAATGGAGAGTTATTTAATGTCTATAGAGTTTCAGTTTGGAAAGACAAAGAAGTTCTGGAGATGGCTGGTGGGGGTGATGGTTGCACAACAATGTGAATGTACCTAGTTCCACTGAGTTGTACCTGAAAAAATGGTTCAAATGGTAAGTCTTGCATATATTATCGAAATAAAAAATCATAGTAATTATAGTACATGTCGTGTCTACATGAAGCAAAATAATTTGAATTTGAAAAAATATATATCCCACCACCTTATTATTTTATATTAGTTTCCACACATATGGAAACCCTGTGACCCCAGACACTATCCCATAGACTGCTCCTAAAATAAAAATATTTCAGAAAGCCAAGAAAGGTCAACATAAGCATGTTGAAAGTTTCACCTGTGTTCATCGCTTGGCTCACAGGTAATTCCAAAGTCAGAGTCCACTTTTGGCCAGGTGAGGCAGAACAGCACAGTGACAAGATAGTTCTATTGCCTCCCTTACACAGAGGGCCAGAGAGTTCAGCTGCATGATTGCATAAGGCAGAACAGCACAGTGACAAGATAGTTCTATTGCCTCCCTTACACAGAGGGCCAGAGAATTCAGCTGCATGATTGCATGGGTAGGATGCAGCCCACTGTCAAGCTAACCAACCTGTCTGCCAGGCGTGCGCACCTGGATCTGCTTCTGGGTGTGCCTGCCCCTTTAAAATAGCACAGATGGATGGATAAACAAAATGTGGTGTGTACATACAGTGGAATGTTATTCAGCCTTAAGAAGGAATATAATTCCAACAAATGCTACAACTGGACAAGCCTTGACAACATTACCCTAAGTGAAATAACTCAGACAGAAAGGACAAATACTCTATGATGCCAGTTCTATGAGGTACCTAGAGTAATCAAACATGAGTTTGACATGAGAAGCAGAAAAAAAATGATTGGTAGTTGCCGGGGTGGGGTACACAGGAGTGTATCGTTTATTGGATATGGACTTTCAGTTTTGCATAGATGAAAGTGTTCTGGAGACGCACAATGGTTATGGTTTCACAGCAATGCAAATATACTTACCACTACTGGCCTGTGTTAAAAATGGTTAAGATGGTAATTTTTATGTTGTCTATTTTGCCACAATTAAAAATTTTAAAGTAAACAAATAGCACTTAGAAACTTGTTTCCTACTTAGAAAAAAACAAAAAAACCCAGCATCACTCACTGAACACCAACTGTGGGCCAGGTATTACACAAAGATAATAAAGACATGCCTTCTGGGTCTGCCAGAAAGTGGTCCAGCCTTCAAGGAGTTCCAAGCTGAACAAAAGAGAATGAAAGATTGGGAGACAGGGAGGAGCAGGTTGCATGAGAATTCTAAATGGGGCAGACAGGGAGACTCACTTGTCCCTGCACCCTTGCCTCCTTCCCACTGCACACCTGAGGCCTGGGTTCTGCTCCTTAGGCCAAGCCTGGCTCTGCAACCTCTGCCTCCCAGGTTCAGGCGATTCTTATGCCTTAGCCTCCCGAGTGGCTGGCATTACAAGTGTGCACCATCATGCCCAGCCTCAGCCCTGCTGCAGTAATTTAGGGGCTTCTCTTAAGAATGAATTGTGGGGCTAGGCACAGTGGCTCACGCCTGTAATCCCAGCACTTTGGGAGGCTGAGGTGGGTGGATCACCTGAGGTCAGGAGTTCAAGACCAGCCTGACCAACATGGTGAAACCCCATATCTACTAAAACACAAAAATTAGCTGGGCATGCTGGCAGGCACCAGTAATCTCAGCTACTCTGGAGGCTGAGGCAGAAGAATCACTTGAACCTAGGAGGCAGAGGTTGCAATGAGCTGAGATTGTGCCATTGTACTCCAGCCTGGGCAATAAGAGTGAAACTTCATCTCAAAAAAAAAAAAAAAAGAATGAATGAATTGTGACATTTAGTACAGTAATCCCCAAAGGATACACTTGGCAAGAAAGCGAATATGAAAAGTTCTATTTTTAGGTATTTCTTATAAAACAATTTAAGTTTTACTAATACTTCATATACACACTGGTGATAGCACCCTCCTAGGTCCCAAGACATGTTTCCTGAGATATCTTGAGAGATGACTGAGGGTCCTACAAGGCAGAGGGTTTGACAACAGGGCCCTTCTCAGCCCTCAATTTTATTTAAAATATCATGTCCTGTGGCAGTTTATGTGGACCCACTTAAATGGGTTTATAGATTATAATAATCCATTTATTATTGTTACTATTTGAAACAGTATCACTCTGCCATCCAGGCTGGAATGCAGCCGTACAATCACAGTTCACTGTAACCTTGATATCCTGGGCTCAAGCGCTCCTCCTGCTTCAGGCTCCCACATGGTTAAGATGATAGGTGTGCTAACTTGTTTTTTTTTTTTTTTTTTTTTTTTTTGTAGAGATAGGGTCTTGCTACATTGTTTAGGTGGTCTCAAACCCCTGGCCTCAAGTGATCCTCCTGCCTTGGCCTCCCACAGTGCTGGGATTACAGAAAATAATCAATTTTTTTTTTTTTTTTTTTTTTAAACAGAGTCTCGCTCTATTGCCCAGGCTAGAGTACAGTGGCATGATCTCGGCTCACTGCAAACTCTGCCTCCCGGGTTCAACCAATTATTGTGCCTTAGCCTAGCAAATAGCTGGCATCACAGGCATGCACCACCATGCCCAGCTAATTTTTGTATTTTTTAGGAGAGATGAGGTTTCACTATGTTGGCCAGGATTGTCTCCAACTCCTGACCTCAAGTGATCTGCCTGCCTCAGCTTCCCAAAGTTCTAGGGTTACAGGTGTGAGCCACCATGCCCAGCCTATATTCATCAATTTTTAATGAAACTAACTTTACAAACCAGAGTGTGAGAAACTTCAAATTAAAGATAATACTAACAAGAATATGAAAGAACTGAGACTCCTATTCCGAATATAAATTGTTCACCAGCCACCCATAAAATAAAAATAATGGCCAACCCAGGAACATCAATAAGCTGATCCCTCCAAAATTCTAAATTATCAAGAAGGCATTTAAAAAATTAATTTATATCCACTAGCACATACTATGATCCTCATCTTAAATGTCTGCTGCACTTCAATATATTAGCAATTTGTCATCTATGTTTATAGTCATGCCTCATACAATTCCAGTCTTTCACAAAATTTGCTTAACTTGACGATAAAATTAGAAGATCCTTGGCCGGGCGCAGTGGCTCATGCCTGTAATCCCAGCACTTTGGGAGGCTGAGGCGGGCGGATCACGGGGTCAGGAGATGGAGACCACCCTGGCTAACACGGTGAAACCCCATCTCTACTAAAAATACAAAAAACTAGCCGGGCGTGGTGGCGGGCGCCTGTAGTCCCAGCTACTGGGGAGGCTGAGGCAGGAGAATGGCATGAACCCGGGAGGCGGAGCTTGCAGATCTCACCACTGCACTCCAGCCTGGGCGACAAAGCGAGACTCCAACTCAAAAAAAAAAAAAAAAAAAAGATCCTTATGTATTTTTGTACATAATCCTAGTACTTTGAGATTTCCACTTAATAGCCCCCTCAAAAAAATGCATTAGTATAGGAAATGTGGTAGCTTAAAAAAAAATTTAAAAAAAAAAGCAGAAATAGCAAACACTTGGAACCAACCCAAATGTCCATCAATGATAGACTGGATTAAGAAAAGGTGGCACATATACACCATGAAATACTATATAGCCATAAAAAAGGATGAGTTCATGTCCTTTGTAGGGACATGGATGAAGCTGGAAACCATTCTGAGCAAACTATCACAAGGACAGAAAACCAAACACTGCATGTTCTCACTCATAGGTGGGAATTGAACAATGAGAACACCAGGACACAGGAAGGGGAACATCACATACCAGGGCTTATTGTGGGGTGGGGGGAGTGGGGAGGGATAGCATTAGGAGATATACCTAATGTAAATGAGGTGGAGCACAGCAACATGGCACATGTATACGTATGTAACAAACATGCACATAGTGCACATGTACCCTAGAACTTAAAGTATAATTAAAAAAAAAAAAAAGAGGGAAAAAATAGCTGAAATAATACAGAGAAATAAAGCAGCAAACTAAAATGTATTCCTTGGCCAGGCTCAGTGGTTCATGCCTATAATCCCAGCACTTTGGGAGGCTGAGGCAGGTGGATTGCTTGAGCCCAGGAGTTTGAGACCAGCCTGGGCAACATGACGACACTCCATCTCTAAAGACAAAAAAGATAAAATGCATTTCTTTATGAGTAAAACTATGGAAGACTGTTGAATATTTTAAAAAACAAGTCTATCAGAGCAAATTCAATTGTGCAAGTTTGCTGTACACTTAGAAAAAAGTACAGATGTTTTCCACAACTCGTGTGGCATTTGCTAGATTTTCTCTGATAATAAAATATACTCAAATTTTTTTTAATTTTTATTTTTATTTCAATAGGTTTTTGGAGAAACACGTGGTGTCCGGTTACATAGATAAGTTCCTTAGTGGTGATTTCTGAGATTTGGGTACACCCATCACCCGAGCAGTGTACACTGTACCCAATGTGTAGTCTTTTATCCCTCACTCCCCTCCCATCCAAAACCCATCATTTTAAGTGAGAATATGGAGACATATTCTGAAGAGTGAATTACTTTTTTTTTTGAGATGGCATCTCATTCTGTTGCACAGGCTGGAATACAGTGGCTCAATCTCGGCTCACTGCAAGCTCTGCCTCCCAGGTTCAAGTGATTCTCCTGCCTCAGCCTCCTGAGTAGCTGGGACTACAGATGCCCACCACAATGCCCAGCTAATTTTTGTATTATTAGTAGAGATGGGGTTTCACCATGTTGGCCAGGCTGGTCTTGAACTCCTGACCTAAGGTGATCCACCCATTTTGGCATCCCAAAGTGCTGGGATTACAGGTGTGAGCCACGGTGCCCAGCTGTGAATTGCTTTTTTAATAAAAAATAGTGTTCTATCAAAAACTGTTCAAGTACAACCACTGGTAAGGCAGCTGCTCTTGTAAGTAGTTTAAAAAACACCACACACGAGATTCATTCACTTTGTCATTCATGAGCAAGGTACTGCAACAAAGAACTTGAAGCCAAAAGCACAAAATGTTCTATGGGACATTAATCAATCAACATGGTTAATTTTGTGGAAATAAGAAATCCAATGTGGTCAAATCTTTGCAGTGTATGTAATGAGATAGGAAGTAACCATAAAAATCTATACTACATTGAGATGTGCTGGTTATATTGTGGCAAAGTACTTTAAAAAGGTGAAACCCCGTCTCTACTAAAAAATACAAAAAAAAAAACTAGCCGGGCGAGGTGGCGGGCGCCTGTAGTCCCGGCTACTCGGGAGGCTGAGGCAGGAGAATGGCGGGAACCCGGGAGGCGGAGCTTGCAGTGAGCTGAGATCCGGCCACAGCACTCCAGCCTGGGTGACAGAGCGAGACTCCGTCTCAAAAAAAAAAAAAAAAAAGTTGTCAAACTTAAACATGTACTACATAATTTTCTCTTACAAAAATGGAAGTGTTATAAACTTACTGGTTTTTCAAACAATTAGCCTGTTCCTTCAAGAAAAAAGTAATTTTCTTTTTCTTTTTATGACCTGCCATTTCAGGGAAAAAAAAAAAAGTGATATTTTAATAAGTGAAAGAGAAAATGTATTTCAAAAGAAACAGATTATAGATAGTACATGCCACAGTAAGAACTTTTTTTTTTTTTTTTTGTTTGAGACAGAGTCTCGCTCTGTGGCCCAGGCTGGAGTGCAGTGGCGCAATCTTGGCTCACTGCAACCTCTACCTCCTGGGTTCAAATGATTCTCCTGCCTCAGCCTCCCAAGTGGCTGAGATTACAGCTGTATGCCACCACACCCAGCTAATTTTTGTATTTTTAGTAGAGACAGGATTTCACCATGTCGGCCAGGCTAGTCTCGAACTCCTGACCTCAAGTGATCTGCCTGCCTTGGCCTCCCAAAGTGCCGGGATTACAGGCGTAAGCCACCATGCCCAGCCAGTAAGAACATTTTGAAAGAGTATCTGTCCATGTTTCCATTGATTTTGTTGCAAAAAAAACCAAAAAAACAAAAAAATCATTTAAAGTTTGTTACCCACAAAAGCCCTCATACGGCATTCTGTATGGAGAAATATATTTCTGGTTTTTTTTATCTTCCAAAGGGAACATGTCATGGAGTTTGAGATCAGCCTGGGCAACATAGCAAGACCCTGTCTCTACAAAAATAATTTTGAAATTAGCCAGGCATGGTGGTGCATGCCTGTAGTCCTAGCTACTCAGGAGGCTGAGGCAGGAGGATCTCTCAAACCCAGGAGTTGCAGGCTACAGTGAGGTATGATCATGCCATTGCACCACTGCCCTTCAGTCTGAGCAACAGAGCAAGACCCTGTCCCCAGTCAAAAAACAAATATATATATACATTGTTACAGTAATATGATTTATATGTTTTATAAATGATTTATAAATAAATACATTAAATAGAATACATGCTAATCCCCCCCCCTTTTTTTTAAACTTGATAAGGGTACATTTTGAAGATCTGCCCCCAAAAGTGAGCCTTTTTCCCTAGTTGTCAAGCTATAAGTATTTTTCCCAGCAGTTTTCCTTCAGGCTTTGTAGAATGAGGCATGGCCTGTGGCGTGTGACAAGCTCACGGGAGCCCATGTAGTTGTGTATTTACACAGTGAGAAGGCAGGCTACAGTGGACTACAGTGCAAAGTCCAGCATCACACAGTTTCACGAAGGACCCAGATGCCAACGCTTTGCACTTTTCAGTCAGGAAGAAACCAGCTGCATCAAAGGCCTCCCTCAAATTTGGATTATACTATGATCTCAGCAAGAGGTGAAATGTCAAGGGCTGGACAATGTTATTTACATTTCACTTTATATCCAATAACTTGTATTTCATTATTCATTACTCTACCATTTGCCATTTTTCAATACTGAAATTTAAAAACCATTTGAACAGCAATTAATTTTGTTTTTCAGAGCAAACACTTTTCACTCCTTGAAAAAAAATAAAGTCCCCGCAGTTCTCACCCTCAGTCCTAATCCTTCTAAAAGCCCTATAGAATTTCCCAGGTTAATTGTAGAAAAAAATATGCTAGAGCAAATATATACTCAATAAAACCATGAAACTTCAAACTGAAATATATTTTAAAATTTTATATTCTCATTTGGATTTTCTCCAAGTTAATTCCTCTTTCACAGTAGAGCACTGAGTTCTGTGCTCACTTGCAGAGTCACGTGGCTAAACCATGCTATGCCTCCTTTCACACCAAGTTTGATAATAAAACAAGTTTGTATTTGCTAGGCAAGTTACAACTGCTTAAGTCCTTGATGTGGTGTCACTTTTCACTATATAAATGCCACCCTCTATATTTCCTTTTATCTGTGAAAGTTTGAGTTCTTCATCTGCAATTACCAAGTTTCTCATAGTCAAGTACTTAAAAAAATTGTACCACATTTTCCAGAAATGTTTCTTGGGACATAAAAAAAACCAAAGTATTTCCAAACATTTGCTGGCAGACACCAGGGAATGACTTGGGGCCTTATTACACATCCAGAATTTTTAAGTTTGTTCCCCAAGCGGGGGAAGCTCTTATAAAAAGAACATCAAGATACAGTATTATAGACTTATGAGGAATACATAATATCCAAATATCTTTTCTTGCTTAACTCTAAAAAAAAGTATTAGACTATTTTAAACAGGCTAAAAATGTTTTTAATAAAAGAAGAAAGTAAATATAACATTTACACAGAAAAATATCAATTCTTGACTTTATGAAATTTTCTGAATTTCTCACATTTTTGCATCTAAATAAAATATTCTAAGGCAGAATGAATACAAAACCTATGACTTTAATTTTGTCTTTGAATATGTCAATAAACATTGGTTTGTGTGCCTTTTTACAAAACTAATTAACAGGTAATACTCAGGCACCTTGCTCAATATTCTACAAATATCATCTCAGATGATCCTTTTAGCAGCCTTGAAAGGAATATATAGGAAATCCGTGTTACTTAACTAGTCCTTTCCAAGTCCCTGTCATTACAAGGTTATATGAAGAAGCCAATGCTATCTACACATAAAAATACTCAAAAAGTGAACTGAACACTTATATTATAAAATAAAGCTTATGCAAGCAACTGCCTCCCTGTTCATTCTCTATTCCCCTCCCTCTACTCCACTGAATGCTGGCATCTATTCTCTAATCATTCCATACTTAGAGAGAACAGATTTTGTGTATATTGTTTGTTTGCATAGGTCTTGGTGTTGTTACTGAATGGTGTAAACAAAAGACAAATCAACTTACAATACATTTAGAACATTTTTTAAAGCATGACATTTTTAATAAAGAATAGTATCATGAGAACTGCTGAAATTACATATGAAGCTATTATTCAATGAGAATTTAACTTGATAAGCTTGCCACATGCCATTGGCCATGCCTAATTCTACAAACCCTGAAGGAAAACTATTGGGAAAAATACTTGCAGCTTGACAACTAGAGAAAAAGGCTCACTTTTTAGGTGCAGATTTTCAAAATGTACCCTTATCAAGTTAAATGAGCCCTTATCAAGTTAAATGAGAATGTGGCAGAGACCCATTTACAACTTAAAAAGAAAATCATGATAAGACAAAGGTTTCAAAGGTAACAGTGTCCATATTAAAGGAATAAGAGCACGTCCCCACTCCTTGAGAAAATGGAAGAAGTTTTTGGGTATTTCTAATAAAAATGACCCTCATAATCATACTTTGAAAATCAAATGTGAGGCCTGGTGTGGTGGCTCATGCCTGTAATCCCAGTACTTTGGGAGGCTAAGGTGGGTGGATCACCTGAGGTCAGGAATTCAAGACCAGCCTGGTCAACATGGCAAAACCCCATTGCTACTAAAATAATACAAAAAATTAGCTGGATGTGGTGGCAGGTGCCTGTAATCCCAGCTACTCGGAAGGCTGAGGCAGGAGAATCACTTGAACCCAGGAGGCAGAGGTTGCAGTGAGCCAAGATCGTGCCATTGCACTCCAACCTGGGCAACAAGAGCAAAACTCTGTATAAAAAAAAAAAAAAAGAAAAGAAAAGAAAACAATCAGCCCGGTGTGGTGGTGGGCACCTGTAATCCCAGTGACTTGGGAGGCTGAGGCAGGAGAATAACTTGAACCCAGGAGAATGAAACTGCAGTGAACCGAGATCACACCATTGCACTCTGGCCTGGGCGACAAGAGCAAAACTCTGTCTCAAAAAAAAGAAAAGGAAAGAAAAGAAAATCAAATGTGACAGTGTAGATTGTATGTATGGTGTAGTCAATCAGTTTGATCAGAAAATTTCATACCCCCCTCTTTAATTAATCACATACTACACACACACACACACACACACACACACACAGTTCATGTTCTGTTCATTCCTAGAATTACCACAAAATTGAAAAATATAATTTGCATAAGACTACGTAGTTAGAAAACGGCAGAGCTGGTGTTCAAATGCAGCCTGCTCCAGAGCCTGTACCGCTCACCATGATCTTATGTTCCTTTTTAGCCAAGGAATTAAAACACAAACTTTACAAATATGCTTATTTTCATACTTTATTTTCATTTTCAGAAAATGGAGGCTGGGCGCGGTGGCTCAAGCCTGTAATCCCAGCACTTTGAGAGGCCAAGACAGGCGGATCACGAGGTCAGGAGATCGAGACCATCCTGGCTAACACGGTGAAACCCCGTCTCTACTAAAAATACAAAAAATTAGCCAGGCGTGGTGGTGCGCGCCTGTAGTCACAGCTACTCAGGAGGCTGAGGCAGGAGAATGGCGTGAACCCGGGAGGCGGAGCTTGCAATGAGCTGAGATCAGGCCACTACACTCCAGCCTGGGCGACAGAGCAAGACTTCGTCTCAAAAAAAAAAAAAAAGAAAAAAAAAGAAAATGGAACTTTAGGCAAATCTTTTTTCCACCACTGCTTCCTATGAAATGTTGGTCCCCGTTTTAAGGAGATTCACATAAAGGGACTTTCCCTGTGACCCACTCAGTAGGAAAAAAAAAAAAACAGTTTCTTCTACTGTACTCTCACAACATGCTTCAGCAGGGGGATGGGGAATTTCCTGGCTTGTTGAAGCAAACAAGCAATTCTGCAGCAGACAGGAGCTGGGTGTCCTCCAGTTCCCACACTACCTGGAGATAGCATCAGATCCCACAGGCTGAGGGCTCGGTCCCACAAGACTGTCCCGCATTTCTGATGCCAATGCAAGTCCCAGGTGTTTCACCTGTGCTCTGACCAAATGGCTACAAATCAGGCATCTCACAACCCCCTCCCTAGGTTTCACTAATTTGCTGGTGTGGCTCACAGAACTTAGGGAAACACTTACATGCACTGGTTTATTATAAAGGATATTACAAAGAATACAGACGAAGAGATGCATACATAGGGTGAAGCATGTGGAAAAGGGCAAGGGGCTTCCCTGCCCTCCCCTGGGTGCACCACCCTCCAGGAACCTCCATGTGTTCAGCTATCCAGTAGTTCCAAGAACCCAGTCTTTTTGGGTTTCCAAGGAAGCTTCATTATGTAAGCATGAGTGATTACATCATCGGCCATTTGTGATCAGTTTAGCCTTCAGCCCCCTCTTCTCCCCAGAGGTGGGGGGGTGGAGCAGAATATCCCAATCCTCTAATCTTCCCTTAGTCTTTCCTGTGATCAGTGCCTATCCTGAAACTACCTAGGGGCTTCCAGCCACCAGTCACCTCATTAGCATACAAAAATACATCATTTGGGAGATTCTAAGGATTTTAGGCATTGTTGCCAGGAAACAGTAGAAAGAACGAAGTCAAAATACTGTGTACATTTCACAATATCATACCTGCTATCTTCAGATAAGGGGACCTCACATGTTCCTGTCCTCACTTTACATATGAGGAAAAGCTCAGCAAAGTTGTGGCACTTGACTGAGGTCCAGCAGCTAGAAATGGCTTAGTAGATGTAAAACTAGCCTGTCTGATCCCATCCCATGTTCTCTGTAGCCTCAGCATAAAGTCCTTTTGTAACATACAACTGGTCTGAAAGCCAGTGATTTGCCTGGCTAAAAGGCAGCAAAACTTCACAGTTAGGAATACAGGCTTGGGAACAAGCTGCATTGAATCTCAGCTATGGTAGTTTTGTTTTGGGTTTTGTTTTTATTTTTTATTTTTTTATTTTTTGGGGGGAGGGGGACGGAGTCTATCTAGCTCTGTCGCCCAGGCTGCAGTGCAGTGGGCAGATCTCAGCTCACTGCAAGCTCCGCCTCCGGGGTTCACGCCATTCTCCTGCCTCAGCCTCCCGAGTAGCTGGGACTACAGGCGCCCGCCACTGCGCCCGGCTAATTTTTTTTTTTTTTGTATTTTTAGTAGAGACGGGGTTTCACTGTGGTCTGGATCTCCTGACCTCGTGATCCGCCCGCCTCGGCCTCCCAAAGTGCTGGGATTACAGGCATGAACCACCGCGTCCGGCCTTGTTTTTATTTTGAAACAGGGTCTCACTCTGTCACCTAGGCTGGAGAGCAGTGGCACAATCAAGGCTCACTGTAGCCTTGACCTCCCCAGTTCAAGTGATCCTCCCCAACCTCAGCCCTCTGAGTAGCTGGAACTGCAGGAGCACACCACCACACCCCCTTTTTTTTTTTTTTTTTTTTTTTTTTTTTTTTTTTTAGAGATGGAATGTCACTATGTTGCCCAGGCTGGTCTTGAACTCCTGAGCTCAAGCAATCCTCCCACCTCAGCCTCCCAGTGTTGGGATTACAGACGTGAGCCACTGCCCTGGCCTACTTTAGGTTCACTATTTTACTTTCCTTGGCCAGTTCCTCATCTGTCAAGTAGAACTAATCATAATACCTCCCCCAAAGACTGTTGGGAGGATTAAGACATTTGACAGGGTAAAAAGAGAAAAAACTAGTGTCTACCAGAAACACTAAATGCTAGTTGCAACTATTAATTATTATTATTATTACTACATGTTAAGTATATAAAAGGATTTTTTAAGACTTTGAATATTTATTTCAAATAAAATCACTCAGAATCTCTAAATATTAAACTGACCAAAATGACTCAGCAGTAATTGGTAATTGGGGTCAGAAGGGTCTGAAATAGCCCTACCCAGCTCAGCCTAAACCTGATGGCCCAGAGGAACCTCCAGGGATCAAGAATTCCAAATACATTGTACCACACAAATGTAAGACATAAAGCTCCACAGAATTTTATTTGATTTTATGGAGCTGAATGGTCCCCCTACAGTTTGAAAATTCAAAGGGCAGAGCAACAACTATTGAGGCAATTCTATTTGCCATGTTAATTTGAAACTTTCTGCATTTGGAAGGAAATGCTGACTCACAGTTCCTTATACTAACCTAGGAATGTAGGCTTATAATTGCATTTCACAACTGTTATACTAACTGGAAAAGAACAGTAAACTACTGGGAGATAAGGCCAAGTCTAAGTAAAAACCTTCAATGCCAGCACAATGGAAATGGGTAGGGAGAGAGCATTTGAAATAAACCTATTATTGAGCACACAACGGTGTCTATAGACCTGTTTCAGACTAGAGTTATCTACCTGAGCTATGCAGGTCTAAGCAGCTTTAAGTGGAAGGGTTGAATTATTTGGTAAACTCAGTGGGGAGATGTCTGAAGATTAGAAAGGAAACAACACAGTAACTATTCACTAAGATCTCATTAATTCAAACTAATGGTGGTGATGGGGATAGGGAGGAAGGAGAGCCAGTCAGTCTGAAATTGTGCAGCCTAATGTTTATAAAGTACAAAGAGGAGCACGAGCTAGCTGCTAACAAAATGTTCCGCCAAACCTGTCACACTCACTTGTATTTCTCAGGATATATTTGCACACACACAAAGTGATTAAGCCCTTTAAAAGCTTTTTCTAAATCTATCAGACATCCCCTTTACAATCTTACTTACGCTATTAATCTGTTTAATGTATTGTTCATGTCAACGCAAAGCTCAATTATCACTCAAGCATCATGGGCAAGATACGACCTACCAAGGTATCAATTTCCTCATTAGCAATAAATTTCTAAAGTATGTCTTTCATGTCCAAATCCCAATGTACTGTCACTTACTATGTGCAAAGCACTATGCAGGCCATCTAGGGAAGGATATTAAAATATATAGAATGCTGACTGTATCACTGATGAGCTCAAAATCTAGTTGGGATGATAAGATCTACATTCATGAGAAGCTAGAGGATGCAAGCAGGAAGACCACTGGACTGGCAGAACATGGTAATGTCAGGCAAGAATGAACAGAGAAAGAAGTTCTCTAAATGGAAAGTCAGGGTTCAGTATGAAGACAGATATGGACACATGTTATCTTTAGGAAACACAAAGGAGTTTGAGGGGTTGAAGCAACAGGTTTATGAACCAGAGAGAGCAAACATCATCAGCCTCCTACGTTTATACACAATCCATCCCTAAAACACACATACTACATTTGTGACAAAAAATGAATAGACTCATAGGGGCCAGGAGTCCTTCTGCCAGAGATCTAGCAATAACACTGTTAATTACACATTTCCTTTTAGCCAGAATTTTCAACAACATACATTCTAGCTTTTCCTACATGTGCTTTACTTTTGCTCTCCCCTCACAATGAAATATATTATCAAGTTCTTTGGGAGGCCAAGGCGGGTGGATCACCTGAGGTCAGGAGTTCGAGACCAGCCTGACCAACATAGTGAAACCCCATCTCTACTAAAAATACAAAAATTAGCTGGGCGTGGTGGCAGGCACTTGTAATCCCAGCTACTCTGGAGGCTGAGGCAGGAGAATCACTTGAAACTGGGAGGTGGAAGTCGCAGTGAGCTGAGATCGTGCCACTGTACTCCAGCCTGGGTAACAGAGAGAGATTCCATCTCAAATAAATAAATAAAATATATATAATCAAGTTCAGTGAAAACCCAGCTGATACTGACAATTCTCTGCTTGGGCACACCTAAGTATCTCTGTATTGTTTCTCACAACTGCATGTAATCATATCAAATTTATCAGATCCATGCTTCTTCAATATCTCATTTCTATTTCTTTATTTTCTCCTCATTTTTATAAAGGTAGAGCAAGAAAAATAATAAATCACATAGACAAGAGTCATGCTGCTAAACTGAACTGGTAGGTACAAAAGCCCAAAAGTTCATTCATTTGCTGATGCCTAAAAGTCTGAGTTCAATATGAAAAGATTTCTTCTTTGTGGAGTAGCTCTTCAATCTACAAATGTTTAAAGTAGCAATCTCGGGTAGCAATCTGGCAATGCCTCCCAGAGAAGTAAAGGAATGTATCACTGTGAAAAGAACACTTGAGTCAGGTCCTAGATAAAGCCTGGCTAAGAAACTTGCTCTTATTTTGTAAGCTACAGGGTTTCCCACTTTTTACTTTGATGAGGGAGGGTAACTCTCCCTGGAGTCTCACGTGGGATTGCTGGAAATTGATGCAACACTAATTAAGCCATGAGTTCATAACATATGGTCCATCAACAAACTTTATAGAGGCCATGAATTCCATGAAATTAGATGCAAATTATTGTGTGCATGTACATTTTTCTGTCACTATTTTATAGTTTTCATCAGATTCTCAAGGGCCCAGTAGACCCGAAAAAAAAAAGGCTAAGAATGTTTCTTTTAAACCATGCCAGACATCAAAATTTCTGCTCTGTGAAAGCCCATGTAAGGAGGATGAAAAGACATGCTCCAGAGTGGGAGAAAATATTTGCAAACCACATATCCATCAAAAGGCTAGTAAGCAAAACATATAAAGAACTCTCAAACAATGCAATTAGAAAATGGACAAAAGACATGGACAGACATTTCACTAAAAAGGATATACAGATGGCAAATGAACATGTTCAACATCATTAGCCATTGGGGAAATGGAAATTAAAACCGCAATGAGATATCAATGCATACCATTCAAAATGGCTAACACACACACAAAAAAATAGTGCCATCACCAAATGCTATAGCAGATGTGGAAAAACTGGATCACTCATACATTGCTGGTAGAGACACAAAACAATGAAACCACTCTGGAAAGCAGTTTAGCAGTTTCTTAAAAACCGAACATGCAACTGCCACCAGCAACTGTGCAAAAGGGCATTTTCCCCTTGGAGAAATAAAATGTGTTCACACAAAAACCTGTACATGATTGCTCATAGCAGCCTTATTTGTAATAGCCAAAAATTAGAATCAGCCCAAATGTCTTTCAACAGGTTAAACTTCAGTATTATAGATAACAGAGACCAGAGCAATGTATACTACATATCAATAAAAGGGAGTAAATTATTGATACGTATGAGAACATGGATGAAACCTTAGGAAATTATGCTGAGCGATAAAAGTCAATCCCAAAGGTTACAATCTGTATAATTCCATATATATAATATTTTTAAATGAAAAATTTACAGATATGGAAGACAGATTAGCGGTTGCCAAAGGTTAGACACCACACTGGAGGAATAGAGGTGGCTCTGACTATAAAAGGGTAACAGGAGGGATCCTTGTGGTTTTGGAACTGTTCAGTATCTTGCCTGTGGTTGTAGACACATGAACTTACACAAATGATAAAATGGTATTGAAATTTTAAAACACACATACTAAAGTATAAGTAAAACTGGCCTAGTACCTTGGCTCATGCCTGTAATCCCAGCACTGTAGGAGGCCAAGGTGGGTGGATCACTTGAAGTCAGGAGTTCAAGACCAGCCTGGCCAACATGGCAAAACCCCATCTCTACTAAAACTACAAAAATTAGCTGGGTGTGGTGGTGCATGCCTGTAATCCCAGCTACTCTGGAGGCTGAGTCACCAGAATTGCTTGAATCTGGGAGGCAGAGGTTGCAGCTATCGGAAATTGTGCCACTGCACTCCAGCCTGGATGACAGAGTTAGATTCTGTCTCTAAATAATAAAGTAAAACTTAGTAAACGTGAATTAGATGGATAAAATGTGTCAATGTCTATACTGGTTGTTATATTAAGACTACAACAAGTCTGAATATAGCTTTATAAAATGTTTCCAATGTGGGAACTGGGCAGAGTATACAAAGTATCTCTATTGTTTCTTACAACTGATAACATGTGTCAATGTCTAGATTGGTTGTTATATTGAGACTACAACAAGTCTGAATATGGCTTTATAAAATGTTTCCATTGGGGGAACTTGGCAGAGTATATGAAGTATCTCTGCTGCTTCTTACAACTGCATGTGGGTCTACAATTATGTCAATAAAAATTTCAATTAAAAATTATGCTAGAATGTATACCTCCTATTAGTTTTTTCTCCTTTGTGGTGGCTACTATAGGTGGTGTTTTCTTTTTTAGTATTATTATTTACATTTTCCAATGAATTTGCCACTACTGAAAACATTTTTAGAATTTATTTCACAGCTAAAGTTTTATTTTCATGAGACTAACCCAAAGACTGCTGAATAGACTGAAGAGACAAAAAAAAGTAGAAGCAGAAAGAGTAGTTGTGGAGGCACAGGCACACAAAAAGTCTTCCTGCTACTCAGAAGGGTTTCCAAGTAAGAGTCCTTAGAAGTTAATAAATCTAACTACTCAGAGACAACACCACCTCTCTCTTTTGTCTGCATTTTCAGGCAGCCTATTCATAGGGCTATGACCACTTCCAGGACTATTGAGAAAAACGTATATGGGGGCCGGGCGGTGGCTCAAGCCTGTAATCCCAGCACTTTGGGAGGCCGAGACGGGCGGATCACGAGGTCAGGAGATCGAGACCATCCTGGCTAACACAATGAAACCCCGTCTCCACTAAAAATACAAAAAAATTAGCCGGGCGTGGTGGCGGCGCCTGTAGTCCCAGCTACTCGGGAGGCTGAGGCAGGAGAATGGCGGGAACCCGGGAGGCGGAGCTTGCAGTGAGCCGAGATCGCACCACTGCACTCCAGCCTGGGCGACAGAACGAGACTCCGCCTCAAAAAAAAAAAAAAAGAAAAGAAAAACGTATATGGGTGGTTACTGTGGTTCAAATGTGTTCCCCAAAAAGCATGGGTTGGAAACTTAGTCCCCGTGCAACAGTATTGACAAGTGGAACCTTTAAGAGGTCTCTGCCCTTGTGAATGGATTAATGTGGTTATTGGATGAGTGGTTTTGTTATCATGAGAGTGGGTTTGTTATAAAAGTGGTTTGCCCCCCTCTTGCTCTGCCATGCTCTCTTGCCCTTCCAGCTTCCACCATGGGATAGTGTGGCAAGAAGACCCTAAGCAGATGTGGTCCCCCAGTCTTGGACTTCCCAGCCTCCAGAACCATAAGCCAAATACATTTCTTTTCCTTATAAATTACCCAGTCTGCGTTATTCCACTACAGCAGCATGAAACAGACTAAGACAGGAAATTGGTACTGAGAAGGAGGACTGACCATAACAAACACCCAAAAATAAAGCAGCTTTGAAACTAGGTAATGGGTGGAGGCTGAAAGAATTTGGAGGGGCAAGCTAGAAAAAGCCTAGATTGCCATAAGTGGAGCACTCAAGGCAATGCTGGTGAGGGCTCAGAAGACAAGATCTGTATGGAGAGCATAAATCTTCTTAGAGATTCCTTAAGCACCATGATCAGAATTTGGTAGAAATATGAATGGTAAAGGACATTCTGATGAGGTTTCAGACAGAAATGAGGAACAAGATATTAAAAACTGGAATAAATGCCATCCTCATTATAAAGTTGCAAAGAACTTGTCAAATTTATGTCCATGTCTTAGGACTTTGTGGAAGGCAGAATCTAATAGAAATGAACTAGGATATCTGTCAAAAGAAATATCTAAGCAGCATAATATTCAAAGTGCTGCATAATATTCAAGCAGCATAATATTCCTTTGGCCACTTCTAATAAAATGAGAGAAGGCAAATTATTTTTAAATGAAATTTATGATTGAAAGGAACATACAACATAAAGGTTTGGGAAACTCTCAGCCCAGCCATGTAAAGAAGAGAAAAGCTGTCCAGGAAAGAATACCAAAGGTGTGGCCAATCAACTGTTTGCTGAGAGATTAATATGGATAGAAGCAAGCCAGAGTCTATTCATCAAGACGATGGGAGAATGGCCCTGATGGCACTTTGGAGATTACTGTTGTCACCCTCTTTCATCACAGGTCCAGAGTGCCAAGGCCGGGGAGAAGGAAATATGTCAAAAGAAAGGCCCAGGGCATCCTTGGGAACTTGGGGCTAGTTTCCCAGTGTTGTCCTCAAGTCTCTTCTCTCCATATTCTATGGCAACACTCCTTAGTTATGCCAGGAATGGCTCAAGGGCCTCAAGTGTGGCTCAGGCCACAACTTCAGGAAGTGTGTAAACTAAAAATAAAATTCTAAGTCCCCCAACTGACTGAACAGATCATCTCTTGGCAAAGGGGACCCCAGAGTAACCTTGAAAACTGAATTATTGGCCACAATAGGATGGAGGCTCAGACACATCTCTTGTTACAACCACTCCCTAGCTAACCACAATGAGGTTTTCTTTCCTCAAGGCTTTACAGCTCTTTCAAAAGACTCCACCACTGATATCAACCAACTACCTGATGCTGCCCCTCCTTTTTTGCCTAAGAGACCACCCACCACGGAGTGGTTCTGACCAGTCTACAGAGAATGCACAGTAAGGATTTCTGTGTCCTCTGCTTCAGCATTTGAGGTCAGAGGTCAGAGGACCAAAAACTCCACCCTTGGATTATGCTAAGGCTGCCAGTTTTTGAACATGGGACCCATGAAGGGACATGAAGCTCAACTGTGCATGCTCATGTTTCTCCTTTCCTAAATATTCATAGCTTCTCCTGTAGCTTACTGAATTTATATTCAGCCACCTTGCTCAGCAAACATTTTTGTTCTTTTTGTCCCTCTCTCAAAGTGTCTGTTTTGGGGCTTCTGGCAGGAGGCTACCCTTCCCAGTCTGTCAGAATGGCCACTCTGCTGGCTGCAACCCTTTACGAGAAATAAAGTTCTCCATTTCAAATTTATGAACCTCATCATTCTTCAGTTGACAAACTGAAGCAAATCTTAGCAGCATCCACATGGTGTTAATTCTGCAGGAGTGCAGAATGCAGAAGCTGTGGGGCCATGGCAGAATCCACCTACATGTCAAAGGACACTTGGGACAGGCTGGGAACCAACACAGAGACTTGTCATAGGAATGGAGCCACCACAGAGAGCCTCCACTAGGGTAATTCCGAGTAGAGTCATGACAGTGAGGCAACCCCTGAGACCCCAGAACTGTAGGGTCACCAGCTTGCAACTCCAGCCTGGGAAAGCTGCAGACACAAGCCTCCAACCTGTGAGAGCTGCTGGGTTGAGTGAGCCCAGCAATGCTATAGGGCAGGGCTTCCTAAGACCTTGGAGGTCCAACACCCATCCCCGTGCGCCAAAGGTGTGGGACATGGAATCAAAGATTATCCTCTAGCTTTAAGACGTAATGTTGCTTTTCCTAATGGGTTTTAGACTTACTCAGGAGCAGGCCCCCGTTTTGTCTTGCCTTTTTTCCCTCTTGGAAAGGGAATGTCTATCCTATACCTGTCCCATCATTATATTTTGGAAGTACATATTCTTTTGATTTCACAGGCTCGCAACTGGAGGGAATTTGCCTCAGGGTAAATCATGCCTTGAATCTTACCCATTTCTGATTTATATGACAGTTTGTACTTTGAACTTCTGAGTTGATGCTGGAATGAGTTAAGATTTTGAGACTATTGGGATAAAATGAATGTATTTTACATTGTGAGAAGAACAGGAATTTGGGGGGTCCAGAGGCAGAATGCTATGGTTTGAATATGTCCTCCAGAAAAGCACCTGTTGGAAACTTAATCCCCAATGCAACAGTATTGAGAGGTGGGCCTTTAAGAGGTGATTAGGTCATGAGGACTCTGCCCTCATGAATGGATTAATGTCATTATCATGGGTGTGGGTTTATTATCATGAGAGGGTTTGTTACAAAAGGACGTTTGGCCCCCTCTTCCTCTCTCATGCTCTCTTGCCCTTCTGCCATGAGATGATTCAGCCGCACCAGCTAGAACTTCTTAGCCTCCAGAACTATGAACCAAATAAATTTATTTTCTTTATAAATTACCCCATCTGTGTTATTCCATTAGAGCAGCACAAAACAGACTAAGACAGAAACAAATTAGCCAGGTGTGATAAGAGGTGCCTGTAGTCCCAACTACTTGGGAGACTGAGGTAGGATCTCTTGAGCCCAGGAGTTTGAGGCTGCAGTCAGCTGTGATTGCACCACTGCACTCCAGCCTGGAAGCAAGAGCAAGACCCTGTCTCTAAAAAAAATAAATAAATAGACTAAGGGAATGGTGGCAGGAGAGAAGGATGGGAACTTTTTCTGCACCTCAATGATACGTTTTACTAAGTATTGTGAACTTCAAGCCAATAAGTGGATTTTTAAGTGGGGAAGGGATGTGAGGCGAATTGTTTTTTAAGATCTTCTGGCAGAAGGTGAAGGATGGACTAGAAGGGGAGAAAGACCAAAGTCAAAGAAACTAAGTAAGAGACCACTGTGATCCTTTAGGCAAAGAACACTGAGAGGCTGAGTGAAAGCAATGTCAGAGGGAGAGGAAAGATAAATTCAAGAGATATTAGGAGACAAAATGGACAGGCCTTGGTGCTGAACTAGATGTAGTGGGAAACAAGAACTAGGGGGAATTAACATGACTCCTTGGTTCCTAGTATGGCAAACTAGGTGAATGGTGCCGTTGACCAAGGAGAAGCACATGAGAAGAAGAAAACAACGAAATGTGGTGACTTGTGTCTCGGAAGGGTTGAAAACACAGTTCTGAAGCTCCAGAAAGAGAAGTCTGGGTTGGAAAGAAAGATTTTTGATCTGACATAGTAGTTAAGGCCATTGGATATAAATGAGATAATCAAGGGAGTTGCTACTTGCAAGTCCAAAATGACTTATTTTCGAACAGAAACTTGGAGAACTCCAAGAGAAAACTAGAGGAAGAGGAGCTCACAAAAGACATCGAGAAAGAATAGTCTGAGAAACAACAATGAGAGCCGGTATTTCTTGAGCACTCTGTTATACGGGGCAATGTTCTGAGTGCTTCTTAGTTTATTTAATCTTTACAACCATAAGTAATACCTACTATTATTATCCCCATTTTACATATAAGGAAAGTGAGGCACAGGGAGGTTGAGCACCTTGCCCAAGGTCACACAACAACTAAGTGACAGAACCAGGATTCAAACCCAGACAAGGTTCAAATCCAGATCCCTCACTCCCAACCACCCAACTCCATTGTTAAGTTAGAAATGTAGAAGCGGCGTATGTGACAAAATCCAAGAAAGGAGACAGTTTCAATAAATAGCAAATGTCAGGGTAAATGAAGCAAACCAACATTAAGAACTGAAAAGAACCCACTGGTTCCACGATTTGACAGGTTGCTGGCCCCTTGGCCACAGCCGTGTTGGTGGAAAAAGTAGCGTGACCTAGGCAGGTGGAGCAGTAAGGAGGGAAATGTGGGGATGACCAAGTTAAACAATCAGTGTTGTGAGAGTTCAGGAAAAGACAGGGCTTTCTGGCTGAAGTCATCAGAAAAGCCTGCACTGGGAAAAGGACTCATAAGTCGTGTCTTAAGAAAGAAGAAACAATTTGAGAACTGAAGATCAGATGGTTTCACTGGTGAAAGGTGAGTCAAAAAATTGCTATTGTGATTGAAATCTACCTCCACCCTAGGGCTCCTGTGACTTGCATATGCTGAGAACAAGAACTACAAATTTCTCTCCCATACAAAACAGAAGCTTGTGAGAGTCAGCATTTAAAATCCAAAGTTAAACCAAAAAAGAACTTTCCTACAACACTCCGATAAGTTACAAAGAAATCTTCAACTAACAAATATTTATTTTTAAAAATCGTCCTGAATATTACGAAGGGCGTGAAGAAATACAAGGTCCTGCCCTTGAAAAGTTTACAGAGGGCCAAGTCCAAACACATGAACTGTTTGCCAACAATCGAAAGCTAAACAAATAGTTCGACAGTAATGCACAATGCTTGGAGCTTACAGAGGACTGTGGTGAGGCCAAGAAAGACAAGGACTCAAAATGGCCATAGTCTTCGTAAACCAGAAAGTTGCTAGTTACCATTTCAAGTGCAATGGAGATAAAATGAAGGGAGCTTTGGTTTTACTTTGGTCTTTAAGTTACTGGAGACCTGTGCCTGCTTGCAAGGACAGAGGAAAGAAACAAGGGCACGCCAGTCCTGGAGAGATCCAGCACTCGGTGCCTAGTGCCTACCGATGTTAAATGTCCTGTAACAGGAGCAGTCCTGCACACTGAAGAAGTGTCCCACATCCTTCTTTGAAAATTGGTCAGATTTTGGCTGGGCACAGTAGCTCACGCTTGTAATCCCAGCACTTTGGGAGGCTGAAGTGGGTGGATCACCTGAGGTCACGAGTTCGAGACCAGCCTGGCCAACATGGCGAAACCCTGTCTGTACAAAAATTACAAAAATTATCCAGGTGTGGTGGTGTGCATCTGTAATCCCAGCTACTTGGGAAGCTGAGGCAGGATAATTGCTTGAACCTGGGAGGCGGAGGTTGCAGTTAACCGAGATTACACTATTGCACTACAGCCTGGGCAGCAGATTGAGATCCGTCTCAAAATAATAATAATAATAATAATAATAATAATTTTTTAAAAAGAAATTTGGCCAGATTTTAATTTTGCTTTGATTACTTAGCTGGACCTTCTCCTTAAAGCAAAGAGAAAAGGTTAGCTCCCTCAAAAACTTCTCCAGAAAGAGTATTCTGCACAGGCAGGTTCCTACATTCTAGGAAAGTCATACCAATTAACTACATAATAATATCCTTGGTGTAATCCCCTAGGATAGTAGTATATAAATTTCTGTCTTAAAAGATATCTACCAGACAAAATCATGAATATTTTAGTTTACATTATAATTTAATTGAAACTCATACTTTATATTAAAATCCATGTTAAGATAGGAAGACATAATATTAGTTGTATTCTAATATTTCAAATATTTTGTGAAGAAAATTAAAAATGTATAATCTGCATAGATTCTATTGTAGTGTGTGGTTTTGTTTTGTGATATGTAAGTTCCTCATTGATATTTCACACCAACAGAAACCAAAGAATAAGGTTTTGTCTTTCCAGGCTATCTTCACTTGGACAAGTGGGTAACTCTTAATATTGGATGTACTCCAAAAATACCATGCCTGCTGTGAGGCAGAAAGAACTTGGGCTTTTTCCTTCTCCACAGTATTAACTTATCCTCAAGTCCTCAGAAAACTAAAAGTCCCCTTCTCAGATCATATTTCCTATGGCTCTCCCATATCAATGTGTTTCCTAAAGCAACACTAAGCTCAATATTTTGGCCAATGCACTATTATAAAGACACTAGAAACTAAATGCTAAGTTTTACAGAACCTAAGTCAGTAAATGCCAAATGAAAGCAGATCTTCACATGCCATGAACTGAACTACTCTCTACCTGTTCTGGAAAACAAATGTAATCCAAGAAACTAACATTAGCAGCAACAGGATACACAAGCTTGTGCATACCAAATACAGGCATGTCTTGTTTTATTTTGCTTCAGGTTATTGCATTTTGCTTTTTCTGTGTGCTGTGTGAATTGCGTTTCTTACAAATTGAAAGTTTGTGGCAATCCTGCATTGAGCAAGTCTATCCCCGCTATTTTTGCAATAACATGTGCTCGCTTTGTGTCTCTGTGCCACATTTTGAAAATTCTCACAATGTTTCAAACTTTTTCACTATTATTATATCTAATATGGTGATCTGCGACCAGTAATCTTTGATGTTACTATTGTCATTGTTTTGGGGTGCCACAAACTGTACCCATAAAAGACAGTGAATTGAATAAATGTTATGTGTGTTCTGACTGCTTCACCATCTGGCCATTCCCTCTTCCCTCCCACTCTCCTTGGGCCTTTCCTATTCCCTGAGACACAATTAATAACCCTACAATGGTTATTAATTGTAATAACCATTTTCACTTGAAAATAAAAGTGAAAGGAAGTGAAAGGAAGAGTTGCATGTCTCTCACTTCAAATCAAAAGCAAGAGATTATTGAGCTTAGTGAGAAAGGCATTTCAAAAGCCAAGATAAGCTGAAAGCTAGGCCTCTTGTGCCAAATGGTCAAAGTGTGAATGTGAAGGAAAAGTTCTAGAAAGAAATTAAAAGTACTTCTCCAGGAACACACGAATGATAAGAAAGTGAAACAGCCTTATTGCTGATATGGAGAAAGTTTGAGTGGTGTGGCTAGAAGATCAAACTAGATACAACATTCCCTTAAGCTAAAGCCTAATCCAGAGCAAAGCCCTAACTCTTCCATTCTATGAAGGCTAAGAGAGGTATGGAAGCTGCAGCAGAAAAGTTGGAAACTAGCAGACGTTGGTTCACAAGGTTTAAGAAGCCATCTCCAGAACATCAAAGTGCAAGGGAAGCAAGTTCTGATGTAGACCTTGCAGCAAGTTATCCAGACAATCTGACTAAGATCATTAATGAAAATGGCTACACTAAACAATAGATTTTCAATGTAGGCAAAACAACCTTTTATTGGAAAAAGATGTCATCTAGGACTTTCATAGGTAAGAAGGAGGTGTCAATGCCTAGCTTCAAAGCTACAAAGCACAGGCTGACTCTCTCATTAGGAGCTAATACAGCTGGTGACCTGAAGTTGAAGCTAATGTTTATTTACCATTTCAAAAGTCCTAGGACCCTTAGGAAGTATGCTAAATCTACTCTGCTTATGATCTATAAACAGAAAAACAAAGCCTAGATGACAGTACATCTCCCTACAGCATGGTTTACTGAATTTTTTAAGGCCATTATTGAGACCTACTGCTCAGAAAAAAAGATCTCTTTCAAAATATTACTGCTCACTGACAATGTACCTGGTAACCCAAGAGCTCTGATGGAGATGTACAGGGAGATTAAATGTTGTTTTTATGCCTGCCAACATAATATTAATTCTGCAGCCCATGGATCAATGAGTAATTTTTACTTTCAAGTCTTATTATTTAAGAAATACATTTTGTAAGGACAGTTGCCATAAATAATGATTAACATGATGGATCTGAGCAAAGTAAATTGAAAATCCTCTGGAAAGAATTCACCATTCTAGATGTCATTAAGGACATTTGTGATTCATGGGAGGTCAAGATAGCAACATTAACAGGAATTTGGAAGAAGTTGATTTTAACCCTTGTGGATGATGTGGATGAGGGTTCGAGAGGTCCAAGACTTCAGTGAAGAAAGTAACTACAGCTGTGATGGAAACAGCAAGAGAATTAGAATTGGAAGTGGAGCGTTAAGATGGGACTGAACTGCTGCAATCTCATGATCAAACTTGAGTGGATGAAGAGTTGCTTCTTATGCATGAGCAAAGAAAGTGGTTTCTTGATATGGAAACTACTCCTAGTAAAGATGCTGTGAACACTGTTGAAATGACAATAAAAAATTTAGAATATCACATAAACTTAGTTTATAAGGCATAGGCAAGGTTAAGAGGATTGACTCCAGATTTGAAAGAAGTATTACCATGAATAAAATGCTATTTCAAACAGCATCACATGCTACAGAGAAATCTTTCATGAAAGGAAGAGTCAATCAATGCACCAAACTTCATGAAGGTTTTAAGAAATTGTCACAGCCACCCCAACCTTCAGCAATCACCAAACTGATCAGTCAGCAGCCATCAACATCAAGGCAAGATTCTCCACCAGAAAAAAAAATTTTTTTTTGACTTACTAAAGGTTCAGATGATCCTTAGCATTTTTTAGCAATGAAGTATTTTTAATTACTTCAGGTATTTACATAAAAAATGTAAATACTTAGGTATTTACATTTTTTAGCCAAACCACTATTGTATACCTAGTGGACTACAATATAAATATAAATTTCATAAGCACTGGAAAACCAAAAAACTCATGCAACCCATTTTATTGCAATATTTCCTTTATTGTGGTGATGTGGAACCAAACTTGTAATATCTTCAAGATATGCCTGTATATGGTCATTACTTAATCAGTACTTCTCATCGCATTAATAGGACTAACTTTTAGTTCATCTCAAACCCACTACCAACATACACATGTACATACACACACAAACACATAAACTTTTACCTATCTTGTTCCCTAGTGCTTTAAGTTCATATTCTGTACTAGGTGATAGTTAATTAACTTGGTGATATAACTCAGGTTAATATGACAGTGAGTAGAAATGAGTTTAAAATCTTGATCTTTCCTACCAGCAGCCTGTACCTTGATTCAGAACACTGACTCAAAGATGGGAACACAGAAGGCAGTCAGTATACACAGTTTGGGGCAAGCAGGCCTATTAGCCAAGTTACAAGAAATATACAGTCCCCTGCCTGTGAGTGTGTGTGGGGTGTGTGTGTGTGTGTGTGTGTGTGTGTGTGTGTGTGTACCTGTATGCATCACAGACCTGTCTAGGTATGTGGTCTATAAATTTACATTACACATTTGTGAAGAAAATCTCATTTCAGATGAGAATGTACAGAGCACCTAATAAAATACAGATACTATGCAAAATTCCCCAGATGTGGAATGTGCCTAGCAAAACTCAATTATAATATAATGATTGATTGCTAGATAGTCTATAAGACCAATTCTAGACTAAATCCATTGTACAATTTTCTGTCATGAGCTCACACCAGGTTATGTTTTGCCAATTCAGTTTCACCTTTCTAACTGCAATATTTTTTTTTAAAGAACCACAATGGTTTTTTTTAAAGAACCACAGTGGCGCTTTCAGTTTTCCTCCATCCTTAAGATCCCACCTCATTCTGAACAGAAGATATTACTCTCTACTTTGAAATCAATATTTTTCATTTTTCGTTAACTGGTCATAGGTTAGGCCTTTGAAACTCTTCCTTTCTGGCTCTGCATCTCTTCCCTCCACCCATCTCTTCTCCATCCTCTTGTGGCCTGAATCCCATTCATTCCTAACAACTGCGGGATTTCGTGCCCACAATAGCCCCTTCTTCTCTGATGTGTTCTAATCCTCCCTTTTCAGTGTTCCCCTCCCCTTCTACCCTATGCTCGGCACTGGAAATTCTAAGGTGAATAAGACAGGTCTCTGCCATCAGGAATTCTTGCTCTATCAGAAGAAGCACAGGATGAAATAGCCAATGCCAGGTAATGAACATTAGAGTAAAGAGAAGAACTGGGGCGCTAGCAGAGAACACAGGAGAGGGACTAATCCTGCCAAGAGTGGGCAGGGTGAGCTTGCAGGAGGACTTGATAAAGATTTGTTAATTGAGTTTTTTTTAAAGGACTTTCTTCCTACCCAAATAATGCATTGAATAACATGAGAACCTTATTGCTTGAAGCATTAGATAGACTATGTTTCAGAGTTACTCAAATGCACGGTTGCGCTCTCCCAAGAAAACAAGGGAGCCCTCAAAAAGTCATAAAATAAAGACTCAGTGAAAAGCAGAGTGATGTCCTACCAAGAATCTTTGCCTGAAGAGTTTTAAAGGTCTCAGCAGCCCAGAAGATTGGATTTAATGGCCACTGAGGGCAGGGGACAACATCTTGCCCATGTGTGGTAAGGAGTTAGAACTAAATAAAGCAGTACCCCCAAAGGGCCACGCCTTTATTCAAATAATGATAATAGAAAAATACGACCACCATCCAAAGGAAAAAACAAGAAATGTTTTTGGTCTCAGCCTAAGTCTTTGATGAGTGAGGAAAGAAGGGTTCCCTGGAGCTCTTTAACTGAAAAATTAACATATAAAATGGTTCCATACTGGTAATGCATTTGGGATTAACTCACAATTACAGGACTCCCCCAGTTAAAGTTTCATTGGACTTAGGCTCACCATTCAATATTATGAAACACTTGACAAAACCATCCACCATAAAAAAGACAGTAGAAACAGCAGTTAGGCCCTTCAGAACTTCAAATAATAGGCTGTTCGAATATTTTGTAGAATAACTATGTTTAAATAAAGATGTTAAAAAATAACTCAAAGCATCAGAAAGTAGCAGGCCAACTTGACAAAGAACCAGACAGAACTCTTAAAAATGAAAGTATTGTGTATGAAATTTCACTGGACAAGTTAAAAAGCAAAGGAGAAAAGTGGAAAGGTCAGTAATATATCAGAATTTGGATCTTGGAAATTACCCAGAATATATATAGCACAGAGATAGAGAAAGTGAAAAATAGGAAAGATATGCTAAGAAATATGAAATATACAATTGAAGAGTCCAACATTCTTTTTTTTTTTAGACGGAGTCTTGCTCTATTGCCCAGTGCAGTGCAGTGGCATGATCTCTCGGCTCACTACGAACTCCACCTCCTGGGTTCACCCCATTCTCCTGCCTCAGCCTCCCAAGTAGCTGGGACTACAGGTGCCCGCCACCACACCTGGCTAATTATATATATATATATATATATTTTTTTTTTTTTTTTTTTTTTTTTTTTTTTTTTGGTAGAGACGAGGCTTCACCATGTTAGCCAGGATGGTCTCCATCTCCTGACCTCGTGATCCGCCCGCCTCGGCCTCCCAAAGTGCTAGGATTACAGGCATGAGCCACTGCGCCCATCCTCCAACATTTTTATAGGAACAGCAAGGGGCCCAGTATGTCTGCAGCAGAGTGAAGTGGAGAGTAATAGAAGATGAGGACACAGAGGAAAATGAAGGGTCTATTATGCAAGGCCTTGTAGGTCCTCCTAAGGACGTTGATTTTTCTTCTGAGTATGCAGAGGATCCATTTGAGGGTTCTGAGCTGAGTGACATAATCTGACAGACACACAAACAGGATCATTCTGACAATAGTCACAGGCAGACTAAGAGGGATCAAGGGTAGATGCAGGAGGATGTGCTTAGATGCAGTTGCCATAATCCAGGCAAGAGACGATGGTGTCTGAGAACTGAGGGTAGCAAAATGGTGGTGAGAAGTAACTGGCTATATTCTGAAGAGAGAACCAGTAGGATTTCCCGACAATTTGAGAAAGAGACAAAAATCTCCCAGGTTTGAAGTCTAAGAAAATAATGAAAATGCCAATGAAATAACGAAATTGAATTAGCAGAAATAGGGAATGACATAGATGGTACAGATTTGGGAAAGGAAACCAGGAACTCAGTAAGTCTGAGGTGTCCACATGTGGCGAGCTGCCTCCTGGATACCAAGATATACAGATCTGGGCCTTATTCTGCCCACCAAATCCTTTACTGAGGTACTCTCTTGCCAAAGCACTGGTGGGAAAAAGAAAAGAGGTAAAAAGGAGGAAGAGTAGAGACCATTCTCACCCTTAAGGATGTTGAAATCTGAGAAGGGAGGAAGGGAGGCTTTTCGGCACCTATTGCAGAGGCTGAGCTGGAGTAGCAGATGCTGCCTTGCTCGTCTGACACTTGGAAAGGTATCAGCAGCAAAACAAGATGGGGACATTCAAAAAATGGTTCTTAGAAACAAAAACATACTGCCATACTGACCATCTGGTTTCTGTCTACAGCAGACAAAATACGTGGTGACAACATAAGAAAATGAAACCATATCAACCATTTTGTGAGAAAACTGCCCCCAAACTCTTCCCTTTTACAGTTCAGTTCTCCGGGTAGAATTTGGCTTTCAGGGCTATTTTCCTTGGAAATCATGATTATTTTCCAAAGAAAAACATGTTCAGGTTTTCTAATGGTCAAGAAAGAGGGCTAGACTAAGAACTGGGCGGCCCAAATTACCCCTGGCTCCCTGTGGACCAGCCCAACCCTGCTGTGCCTCATGAATTAGTTTCTCGATGTGTAAATACTGCCACAGGGAAAAGAATATTTTCCACTGCCTACACCCAGTGCTTTGTTGAGGGTTAATGAATTAGTGTGCATAAAATACTATGAGCTACTCAAATAAAGGGAAAATGAAACTCTATTTGTAGAGTTAAGGACAGGGCAACTTTAACTCTCTTCTTACAAACCCCGCTCGAAATTAGACTAAGATATCATAAGTTATCTTGCATGGGCCTATGGAGATAAAGGAGATAATGTGTTAAAGGTCTCTGTGAAGTACAATTCCAATGTAAGGATATGTAGAAATAATTTCTCAAGATAAAACACAATATTACACAGGTAAAAAAATCATTAAAAACTACCAAGAAGCTGTCACTCTAGTAAGGCTCCACATAAATGTTAAACATGTTGACCTGTGAACCATAGTTAGGCCAAGCTCCTAGTTGTTGTGCAAGCTCAGAGCATGGCAAACCCAGGGAGAAAATATGGACTTTTGTTCAAGAGCCATAGAATTGAGCACATTGTAAAAGCTGTCCATGAAAAGAGCTTTGTTGAAGGCGTTATTCCTCATTTTCTAAATGCTGTCCAGCTCTACTAAATGGTGACAATTAACATTGAAGTGAATAGGCCACTGTACAGATTCTATTCATAATCCAAATAGACAGTTTTCCTTTCCCAATGTGATTTCACATTAGTATTCAAACAATCTTTCATTTTGTCTAATTCCTGGCTCAGAACATGCCAAAGACCAGATGAGTGCACCATCTGGAGGCAGAATTCCTCCCTGACAGAGCAAAGATGTGCTTGGATTACTGTGAACATCAGGTTTTCACATGCCTTGACTTTTCATTTCAGAAAAAAAGGAGTGGTGGCTAGAAAATTATCAGACACACAAGGGGTAGAAACAAGCAATGAGCTAAACATGACACCACGATGAATCTGAATCTGGACTAAAGATATGACTGAGTTCATTTCACTGGGTGGGCCAACATATTTATGCCACTGTGTTCACCTGAGGCAAGAAAAGTCTGATGACTTCCCCAAGGTCAATGAGTTATAATCCCCATCTGCTAATGACTCATGGTGAATTCCAGATTTCCAGTTCCGTGTTTACTGCACACGGACACTAATCTCCCAACTGGTCCCCCCACTTTCAGCCCCAACACTCTCCAGGCCATGAAGCCCATGACTAAAGATTCAGCTTCTGAAAATGCTGCTCTGGGTGCCTAGCCCACTCCCCTACTGCCAATCCCTCAGTGGCTCCTAGAGAGGAAAAGCCTCTCCCTGTACCTGCCATTTGAGGCTGCTGTTGAGAGCCCTCGAGTGCCTCAGGCCACGCTTCCTTCCTGGTTTCTCCAGAGCAGACATTTATGGGGTTCTGGTTGTCTGGTATCCTTCCCTTTTTTCTACTAACACCTGGATCTCCCTTCTGGGGAAATCCCCCATTGTGACTAGCACTGACAGGAAGTAGGATCCCATTGTCCTTACAGAAGCCAATGGGATTTCATTGTCCCTCTCCCTGCCCCAGGGCAGCCAGGGGCTGGTACGTGACTAGGATGCTTAAGCAGGGGTCCACTCTTAAGCAGATAATAGCAGGAGAGAAGTTAGGGTGATATTTAGACACCAAAAAAGTCTATATATGTTGTTTGCATCCAAAATCTATGGCTGAAGCATTCTACAACTGAGGCCCCTTTCTTTCACACATCTTTCCTGTGCAAACTCATTCTACCCAGAGTGGCCAATTCAGTATCTCTGCATACCACACATACACTTCCACCTCTGTGCCATCTTCCTGGAGAAAGCAGAGCAGAAGTGCACTGACGGGGGGTAAGCAGAGGGCAGGAATGCCAAACCTGGTCCAAGGGCTGGAAAGGAGCAGTAGGGGAAGCCCAGAGGAGACTGAATGTTGTGTTTAGTCTTGACGGGTGAACACAAGTTACCTAGGCTAAAGGGAAAGACAGATAGGGGCTATAGAGAGGAGGCACATTTCAGCACCTTGCAGCACATGCATGGAGCACAGAGAACATGTGAAACTCTGTGCAGGAGTTGATATTCCTTCCATGTAGCTATGTGCAAGACACAAGGAGGCAGAAGCTGAGACTAGAGACATAAGCAAGGGTCTGCTCACTAGGCACCTTGCATGCTATACTGAGAACAGGAATCTCCATCCTGAAGTTAAGAGAGCCTTAGAAGAAGTATAAGCATATATCCTCAAACTCGTAACAGAGATCAAACTTCTGCTTTTCCTAATTAGTTTCTTGAAATTACTAACATTCACTCAATATACTCGATATACAGACACCTCCATAAAATAGAATGTAATAGTCAGCCAGGACACTTGCTTTAAACTCATTCCAAAATAATTTAATTTTGTATATGTAACCCGAAAATCAACCCCTCACATTCCTGAGCAAAGCAAGAAGTAGAAGTAGCTGCAGTGTGTCGAAGCGTCAGGTGTGAAGAACCAAGGCAAGAAATGGTCGTGCACACTTGGAGAAGGGTCCCTTACTCTGCCTCTAACTGGATGTGTGACTTTGGGCAAGTTGTTTAACCTCCTTAAGTCTCAGTTTCCTTATCTGTAAAACAGAGCTATTGACCAACAGCTAGAAGACCATTAGGCTGATGATGCCAAATGTATGTAAAGTACTTGATACACATTAACTACATGCTAATGGCATCTTTTTCTTTCCAAGAAGTAGTTCCCTTAACAATGGAAGATGTGTCCCTTGTACCCTGAGGCATCACGGAAAAACCAATGGGCCAGGAATGAGGAGATCTGGGTTCCTTCATCTCTCTGTTTTCTAACTGTGTGATACTGAGAGGTCACTCAACCACTTGAAAGCTCAATTTCCCCATCTGTGAATTGGGGATAATAATCATTGGCCACTCCTGGACATAGAAGCATTAAGTAAGATCTGTGGAAGCTTTAAAGGAGTCCAGATGTGTAACATATTATTATTGCCAAATATCTGTGTACTTATAAACGACCTTTTTGGAGCATTATTTCTGACACCACCTTTGAATTTCCAGTTCAACCACTTTCCTCATGTCACTCACAAACCTACAAAGACTCTTTATTTCTTATTATGCCTCTCAACTGTTTGGCTTCCAGCCCTCCTGAATGTGGCCCCACCCTGCCTAGCCCCCAGTGCTATTTCCTCCTGCTCCCCCAAATGTGCACACTGTGCCTTCTCATGCCCCACACTCATTCCTACTCCTGCTCCTTTGCTCATGCTGGTGCTCCTGCCCAGAATCCCAAAGATCTTCTATCTCTATGAACAGGTAAATCCTAAAATCTGCCTCGCTTCACTTCCTCCATGAAACCCTCTCTGATGAGTCTATAGCAGTAAGAATTCTCTGCTAGTTCTGAACTCCTAACCAGACTTTTAGTTGCCATTATATGACTTGACTAACTTCTCTAGTTATTTACTTTCTGCTAGTGTGACCTTCTCAACTGGATAATAAGCTTCTTAAGGGAAACGATCATATTGTCTTTTATATCCACTATTCCCTAGCACTTAAAAATAGTCAATATAACATAGAGGAGGAGAACATGGACTGACAGTTCTCAAACCTCTTTGCAACCCCAAAACTTTTATCCTCAATTTATCTCCAAAAACCTTTAACAAGCACTTACTCTGCACTTGAGGCCTGAGGGAACCAAAATGAGGTAACTTCACAGGTCTCAGAAGCCTAAGAAACAAACAGGTCAATGACAAACAACAGAGCATGGTAGCTGGGCCCAGGATGGTTGTGGCATCAGATTCTGACTCAGACTTGCCATTGACAACCATAGTTAAAACAGAATTGCCTCTCCCCTTGCAAGAATTTAGCTATAAGTTCAGACAAAGATACACTTCACAAGTTATAAGAAAAATGTTGGAAATAGCCTAAAAGTCACACAATGAGAATAATACAGTAACAGATAATTGTATATATAGTCACTGAATGTGATCATTTTAGAAGGACACTTAATAATATAAAAAACATTAGTAACATAAAAAGTGAAAAATCAAAGACTTCAGTGTATACACTAGGCGATCTCAATTGTGCTCACATGAAATAACAACAAGCTGTCATTGACTGCAGGTTTTCTACACACCAGGCCCCATGCTAGCACTTCACAAAGTAAAAGCAATGAGAATAGCTTGGGTGAGATATTAACATTCCTCACAATCTCTACCAGCTTCCCCTAAATAATAAATCTAAGTAAAACAACATGTTTGGTTTCAAAACAAGATCTTCTTCTAATGCAATGATTTTCCCTCCATTATTGCTATCTGTAAAATCTGGAGTTGTTTCAACATAGCATACTTATTCTGCACAACAATTCATAAAATGTTACTATTCCCACTTTATGAATGAGAAAACAGACTGGGGTCCAATGTCACCAGCTAAAACACAGTCGAGCGGGGAACTAAGCCCAAGTCTATCTCACTCTAGAGCTCATGACCTGGACTACACCTCCAAGAGCATTTTCCATCCCCTTCTTCTTAGGCTCAACCAAACTCGGTGACTGTTAAAACCCCACCTATGTAAACAGGTCAGGGCTGAGTTCTCACAGAATCTTACCCAGTTCAAGCCCTCATTCTAATTTTCCTAAATGTCTAAGAACTAATTGTAGCATCTGTCTTTTGAAAGTACTTTGGTCTTTCAGAGTTTCTACTATTAATTCCTCCAAGCACTAGCTGTCGGGACATGTTTACAAAAAGCTTTTTCTTTGGATACATCAGAAGGTATGTATTAATAATTTTAGGAGGCCGAGGCGGGTGGATCACTTGAGGCCAGGAGTTCAAGACTGGCCTGGCAACATGACAAAATCCTGTCTCTACCAAAAATACAAAAAGTGAGCTGGGCATGGTGGCGCATGCGTGTGGTCCCAGCTACTCAGAAGGCTGAGGTGGGAGGATCGCTTGAACCCGGGAGCAGAGGCTGCAGTGAGCTGAGATTGCACCACTGTGCTCCAGCCTGGACAACAGCCTGGATGACAGGGTGAGACATCGTCCAAAAAAAAAAAAAAAAAAAAGAAGAAGAAGAAAGAAGAAGAAAAAGAAAGAAGAGGAGGAAGAAGAAACGAGAAAGAGGAGGAGGAGGAAGAAAAAGAAGAAGAAAGAAAGGAAAAAAGAAAGAAAGAAAAGAAAAGAAAGAAGGAAGGAAAGAAGGAAGGAAGGAAGGAAGGGAGGGAGGGAAGGAGAAAAAGAGGCGGCAGCGGCGGTGGCCAGGCGCGGTGGCTCAAGCCTGTAATCCAGCACTTTGCAAGGCCGAGACGGGCGGATCACGAGGTCAGGAGATCGAGACCATCCTGGCTAACACAGTGAAACCCCGTCTCTACTAAAAAATACAAAAAACTAGACGGCCGAGGTGGCGGGCGCCTGTAGTCCCAGCACTTTGCGAGGCCGAGACAGGCGGATCACGAGGTCAGGAGATCGAGACCATCCTGGCTAACACAGTGAAACCCTGTCTCTACTAAAAAATACAAAAAAACTAGCCGGGTGAGGTGGCAGGTGCCTGTAGTCCCAGCTACCCGGGAGGCTGAGGCAGGAGAATGGTGTAAACCCGGGAGGCGGAGCTTGCAGTGAGCTGAGATCTGGCTACTGCACTCCAGCCTGGGCGACAGAGCGAGACTCTGTCTCAAAAAAAGAAGAAGAAGAAGAAGAAAGAAGAAGAAGAAAGAAGAAGAAGAAGAAAAGGAAGGAGGGAGAAGAAGGAGGGAGAAGAAGGAGGGAGAAGAAGGAGGGAGAAGAAGAAGAAGGGAGAAGGAGGGAGAAGAAGAAGGAAGAAGAAGGGAGAAGGAGAGGGAGAAGAAGGGAGAAGGGAGAAGAGAGAAGAAGAAGAAGAAGAAGAGGAGAAGGAGGAGGAGGAGGAGGAAGAGGAAAAGGAAGAGGAAGAGGAAGAGGAAGAAAGAAGAAAGAAGCCTAGGTATACAGGTAATTTCCATCATTAGAAAACATCTCTTGGCCGGGCGCGGTGGCTCACACCTGTAATCCCATCGAGACCAGCCTGGCCAACATAGTGAAACCCCATCTCTACTAAAAATACAAAAATTAGCTGGGTGTGGTGGCATGCACCTGTAGTCCCAGCTACTCAGGAGGCTGAGGCAGGAGAATCACTGGAACCCAAGAGGCAGAAGTTGCAGTGAGCTGAGAACATGCCGTTGCACTGCAGCCTGGGTGACAGAGTGAGACTCTGTCAAAGGAAGGAAGGAAGGAAGGAAGGAAGGAAGGAAGGAAGGAAGGAAGGAAGGAAGGAAGGAAGGAAGGAAGGAAGGGAGGGAGGGAGGGAGGGAGGGAGGGAGGGAGGGAGGGAGGGAGGGAGGGAGGGAGGAAGGAAGACACGACACGACACGACACAAACCAAAAAAACATCTCTCAGGTGATGAATGGGCCAGATCCCAATGCCTATAAGTGGATTACTGGCAGCTCTAAAACAACCCTACACATTATGGCAGACCAGCTTACACGAGCCACTTAAACTCATATCCTGACCCATGAGTACTGTCCTAAACAGCATGTTTAGCCATGTTTCCCAGGAGAATCAGGGTTCCTGTTTAGAATTCCAAGAACATACTTTCTCCTGATACACGCTGGCAGTGGGATTGCACTTCTCCCTCCCCGCCACATACACGGAGCTATGGAAACCAGGACACCCAAATCAGGTGACAAAAAGGACTTGGGTACAGGTTGCCACAGTGTGGGGAGAGGGACTCTGAGGGCCTCCACTAAGTGGTCTGTGCCCACTTTATTGCAGAGGGACCAAGGGCTCGCCCACCAGCCTCCTTTCTTTGCCACCACCCACTGTGCCAGCCCGTCTTTTCTCTGGCTACTTGGGCAATGGAGAAACAGATTTCTGTCCCAGTTTCTCCATTACCCTGCTATTCCTCCTGAAGCAAGCACACACTCCCTTCTGATATTTTTTAGACTCTTTTCCCACTGGTAACAAGTAGCAACATACAACAGAAATAACAAATAAGGGTTGGTTACAAAAGTCTAAAAGGTCATACTAAAACAGAATAACTAAATAAAATTAATGTGGAACCAAAGAGCAGGTTCAAGTACAGAGAATTCACTTTACTCACTAGGAGCGTACCCATGGGCAAGTAATCTCATGTCTCTGAGCTCCCGTTTCCTGATTGATAGAACAACACAGTCGAACCACCTTATGGCTACAGCTTCTTCATCTTAAAATGGGCCACAATGAAAGTTTTTCCAATACTCAGAATACAAATGAGTCTGATATTTCTGACTCCTCCTTGCTCTTTGGGCATGCTTTTTCCCAAAAAGCCTCATCCAAACCCTCCTGTACTCTTTTGATTCCAGATCGGGTGCTCCTTCCTGGGCTCCTGTCCCCCTTCCATTCCCAACCTCTTTCCCACTCACCCTCTACCACAAATAAATATATCAAAAGCCACATGAGTGATATTTAGGAGGCAGGACCATTTAACATTTAAAAACCCAAGATTTAGATTCAGACACACATGTCAATCTGCTTAGCAACTCAGCTTATGACCCTAGGCAAGCTACTTATTCTGTCTTTATCTATATAATGGGGATCATACATGATAATGCCTATTCATACGATAGTTGTAAGGATAAATGAGTAACACACATAAAGACCTTAGCAAGAGCCTGGCACATGCACACATTATAACACCATTATCATGGTGATGGCGGTGACTGCTATAAATCTTATTTTCCTGAAAGATGGCACCGCCTGATTGAAGTGAGATTACTCCCCAGAGGTTTGCAGGGAGAATGAGAGACAGGATGAGTGGTGTGGGAAGCTGTTAATGAAGAGGAGGAGGAAGAGGTGCAGTCCTATTCATTTATCCTTCCTCTTAGCCCTCACCTCACTACTCTTCATTCTTGAGAGAGAAGGGCTGTGATGTCTCAGGGGCCAGCCCAGGAAAGGCATTTCTGCAGCCACCTGACTGCAATGACGCAAGGCCAAGCATGTGAAAGAGAGAAACAGCCTGTAACTTCTAGAATTTACCTTGTTTAGGGAACATTCAGCCCTCCATTTCATTTAATGAGAATCTGCATTCATGATTCATTTAATTCCAGGAATCATTGATAAGTTTTGTTGACTTGTTGACTTCTGGTAATACTGTTTCACATGTAAAATATTATCCTCTGCCTCTGTCTTCTGACATTAATAGACTTATAATAATAATTCCTAGAAATGGCATATTTCCCAAAGGACAGAACAGGAACTGACAGTATTAGGGTTCCACATAAACTACTCTATCTTGTTCTTTTATAGTAGAGAAATACCCTCCACAGAAGCAACATTCAATATTTCACGGAAAATATGGATTTCCCAGACACTGGACATATTGTTTCCTGAAACATTATTTGTGGAAACAGAGACCTACCATTATATTCCAATGTGAATGTCAACCAAAAGCATCTCTGAATGTAAGTTAATGGCAAGTTTATTAAATAGAATCAAAGTAAATCCATCCTCCCAAGAACAATATTAAACTTTTTTCTTTTTTATCTACTTGCCTTTATTCTTAAAATATTACAACTTTTGATGGATAAGAGTCAAAACATTTGCCTAACAAAAATAGTTGAGCAATTTTATAAAAGCTTCACTCCATTCATTCATTCATTCACTCAACTAAAATGTATCAATGTACTGAATAACAGGCAAAGATCTCAAGAAAAGATGATGCAATCTTTGCCCTTCAGATGCTCAATCTACACTGAAACAGATCATTACATGCACATGTCCTGGGCAACATCAAATAGTAAGATCAAATTGGGACAGGTAGGAGCAGACAGTAATTAAGAGAAGATACGACAGAGACTACTGGTTGACCCTCTATATCAATTCTCCCCTTCATTTTATGGTAGGCTCCCTCAACTTTAGCAGGGTGCATGGCTAACCAACTAAAGCTGTTCTGTCCAATATGGTAGCCACTTGCCACATGTGGCTACGGAGCTCTTGAAATGTGGCTAGTCTTACGTGTTGAAATAACAATATTTTAGATCTAGTAGGTTAAATAAACTGGATTAATTTCACCTACCACTTTTGACTTTGTAATATGGTTACTCAAAAATTTTAAATTATGTGGCTTACATTGTATTAATATTGGACAGTGCTAAGCCAAAGACTACATCACTCAGCCTTCCCTGAAGTTAGGCGTGAGTATGCGATGCTTTGGCTAATGAGACTAAATACAGATTGAGTATTCCCTACCCAAAATGCTTGGGGCAAGAAGTGGTTCAGATTTTGAATTTTTTCACATTTTTGGAATATTTTCATATACATAATGAGATATCTTGGGGATAGGACCTAAGTCTAAATATTAAATTTATATTTCATATATGTCTTATATGCATAGCCTAAAGGTAATTGTATTTAACATTTTTAATAATTTTATACATAAAATGAAATTTTGACTGCAACTCATCACTTGAGGTCAGGTGTGGAAATTTCCTCTTGTTGCATTATGTTAGCCCTCAACAAGTTTCAGATTATAGAGCATTTCAGATTTTGGATATTTAGATTAGTCATGCTTAACCTGTATATACAACGTCTGAGTTGGGCTCTTCAAAGGAAGGGATATGCCCACCACAATGTCCTTCTCTGTTCTTACTGGCAAGATGCAGATGAGTGGTGGTGAGCCAGTTGCCACCACACCAACAAGCATAATGTCCTAGTGATGATGGGGCAAGCAAATGGAAGGAATGTGGTCCCCAGGTAGCCTCACAGGTGGGCCACTCTCCTGTCCAGATGAGTAAGTGTACTGCTTACACTTACATAAGAGACACACTCGTGTCTTATTTAAGCCTCTGTTTAAATCTCTTTAAAATAACCTAAACTATACTCTAGGTAATCCAGGAGAGTAGAAAAGAAAGGCTCCTAAAGAGCAGATACTTTTAAGGAGATCTTAAAGAACAGATGTCAGTCAGGGGAAGGAGAGTGGTTATATTGATCCGAAGGGCCAGAAGCAAGATGAAGGGTGTTTGGGGCAGAGGAGACAACAGAGCAAAGGCAGAAAGCCAAGGACCCACAGGATATGTACAGTGAGCTCTCAGACAGGAGCATGAGCTTGGAGATGGGGAGCACAGAAAGGCAGAGAGAGAGAACACCAAGGAATAGGCTGCAAAAGCAGGTCAAATCCTAGAAAGTCTTGAATGGTGGCTGGAGAACCTTGAACTCTTTTGTGTGTAGGAATAAGGAGGTACTGAAGATCCTACCCAAGGAGGGAACAGCCAATTCTCTTTTCAGATGGATCATTCTGGCACCAGTGAAGACAACGGATTTTCAGGAGGCCAAACTGAAGTCAAGGAGAATAGCAGCAATCCAGACACAATATAATCAGGGTCTGATCTGCAGCAATGCAGTACGAAGAGGATGTGACAGAATTAAGCCCTGTGCAACAGGTAAAATCATCCCAGGAAATAAAGAAGAGGGAGACGTAAAAACAGACTTTTGGGTATCTGGCTTAGAGTGCCAACATCCAGGGCAGGGAAGGCAGGAGGAGGAGCCATTTCTGGTATGGCAGGGAAGTGGGGTGCAGTTTCAGACACTGGGTCTAAGATGTCAGCCTTTGTGCCAAATCATGTCATTAACGGCTTCCCCTCACCCAGTGCTTAAGTATGGTACCAGAATCATATCAAAGATGTAGATTTCAAGTGGGCATTTATGTAGTTACCCAGTGACCACAGATATGGACATCCAAACCAAGAGGAAGGGGAGGAGGGGGGAAGGAAAGGAGGGGAAATTAATCAAAATCACAAGAATTTAAAGACACTGCTGAAACTCTCCATGTTCTTCTCAGAAAAAAAAAAAAAAAAAAAAGTGGGAAAATAGAAACGCACAAGACCTCTAGGGGAAATGGAGAATAAAAGAGTTAAAGCTATTTATTACAAGAATTTAAAACTTTTGTTCAAAATGGTTATTAACATCTGCATTAATTTTGTTAGTAATAATAACACATCCCAAGTAGCTTAGAATACTTCATTTTCTCTAGTTCATTATCATGTATTCTGAGGAAGGTTCAGACATATCAAGATATAATCCCATTTAAGTTTTATTCAAAATTAAAATTAGCCAAGGGAGATGGAAATTCATAGTGAGTAATTTCTTATTACTCCGAACTATCAGAGTATGGTATCTTCTCAGGACTTGCATACTCATTTTGGCTATTTTTTAGGAAACAATCTGAGAAGAAATTCCATCACTTCTGAATTTTGAAAAATGCCAGTGATTAGAAACCCTAACAACCTAATTATGTAAATACTTTTTAAAAATACAACCCTGAGAAGTCAGACATAGTACCCACCTGCAGTCCCAGCTACTAGAGAGATGGAGGTAGAAGGATTGCTTGAGCTCAGGAGTGTGAGCTCAGCCTGGGCAAATAGTAAGACCCTATCTCTTAAAAAACAAACAAACAAAAAAAAAAACTTTGATTTTTGTTAATGACCCTAAGCAAGTTGCTTAAATTCTCTGAACTCCAATTTCCACATCTTTAAAACGACCAAATCTGATCTACCTTCCTAACCTCCCAGAATTGTTGAGGATTGAATGAAATGTTAATAGAAGCCCTCTGAAAACTATAAAAAGATATAAAAATTTTATTTCCTTACACAAAAGAAACTCCACAAGACTACTAAAATCCCTTTCTTGTATAGAGACGCAAACTAGTGGATAGAAGGAAAGCAATAGCAATAATTAACCATGATTTCCACAGAAAATCTTCCTCAGCAAAAAACAATCTTTATCAGTGGGGTTTAATACAGATTCCCAGCTCCCACCTGCCAGAGATTCTAATTCAACCGGTCTCAGTGTCCAGGGATTTGTAATTCGAAGACCTCTCCAAGTGGTTCTAATGACTAGCAACAGAAGCTAGCCAGGTTTGTGCAGGGAGGAGACAGTGAAGAGAAAAATAAATGGTAGGCAAAAGAAAAGTAAATGCAAAGGCAGAAAAGCAGGCAGCAATGTATGTTCAAGGAGCTCCTGGGACATCTGTCTGGCAGGAGGCAGGGCCAGAGAGGAATACAGGAGCCAGAGCCTGAAGGGTCATGAGGACTGAAGATTATCAGGGCTAGCGAGCGACTGAAAATGGAAAATGGACATGCTCAGGTTCGCGTTTTAGAAACTTTGCGCTGACAACAGAGTGGAGTATGGATGGTGCTGGGGGAGCAAGCAGGGATGCAAACAGGTACACGAGAGCATGGAAACGAAGACTATAGCCAGGAAATCATCACAGTAACCCAGAGAAACGGTAAAATCTGAAATATAGGTGAACATAGGTGAGGAAGAATTCCACAGAAATTAATTCAGGGTCTGCTACTTTAAATGCTTACCTATAACACAGACTCTCACTAACTGCAGATAATACATCATAGGAGACACAAGAGCTACATACTGAGTGGTCCTAGCAGTGGCACACCTAGCGCATCTGATGCCTAAATAGGTAGGTCATTTAATATTCCCCACCTCTAGATGACAAAGGTATTTCCAGTGATAATCTCAAAATAAAATGCATGGTAATAATGACCAGAAAAGGAATGCAGTGAAAAAAATTTTCTTTTGTTTTGTTTTGTTTTTGTTTTTGAAACAGGGTCTCACCATTTTGCCCAGGCTGGAGTGCAATGGCACAATCTCAGCTCACCACAGCCTTGGCCTCCTGGGCTCAAGCGATCCTCACATCTCAGCCTCCTGAGTAGCTGGGACTACAGGCACACACCACCACACTGAGTTGATTTTTGCATTTTTTGTAAAGATGGAGTTTTGCCATGTTGCCTAAGCTGGTCTCAAACTTCTGTGTTCAAGCGATCTGCCTGCCTACACCTCCCAGAGTGTTAGGATTACAGGCGTGAGCCACTATGCCCAGCTGAAATTTTTACCTTATTGAACTGCATACTGTATATAATTGTGCCAATAAAAAATAAAGCAAATATAAATAAAACTATTAAATGTCTTCCAAAAATATAATGAAGGTAACCACTAAATTGCACTAGTCATCTAATCTTTTCTTCACTTGTTTTTCAGTTTTAAAACTATTTTAAAAATTGAATTTCAGTTTAAAAGATACTCAAATTCAATAAATTATTTGAAGTATAAAATGTTCACTTATGAAACTAAAAATATAACTTACAGCTCTCACTCTGTTTCACTGCTTAACATTTTAAACACAAAAACTCCAAGTGGTCACACAGAATGACAGATTTAAAGTAACCTAAGCTTTGTTTTTGGTCTTTAACATCACTGTGTTACCATTGCTTATTTCAAACCTACCATTTAAATGTACTGCTAAATAATACTATAGAAATCAAACACTTGTTCATGATGTGAATTTTAACTATGCTAAACCTTTGTGAATTTACTCTCAGAACAAATACTTGTAGCATGTGTGGGACTCAACTATATAACTGGGAGCTATCATGAACATAAATTTCATGTCGAATACAACATGTATTAAAGGATAAGTCATTAAAATGTGCAAGTTTGAAGTTTACGTAGATATTAAGATGTAGCAGTGACTGCAACAATTGTTTAGAACTTAAACCAACAGATTTTTTTTCAGGGAGCAGCCACATGAACATGATGATAGTAAAAACCAGCTAACTAAAATCAGTCTTAAAGTGTTTTTAAATTCTTTACAGATAATACACCCCTCATTGTCTGTACCCTGGGAGTGGGAGCAGAGGAGTGTGCCCACTGTCCTTGGGATGCCACTGGAAAATGAAAAGAACCAAGAAGACAGAATCAAGGCCGATAAAGAACAAGTGCAGTGTGGTAGAGCGGAACAACAAAAAAAATCAGGGTAATCTTTGGGAGTGACTGAATGAGAAGAAGTCACCCTCAGTTCAAAATGCAATGCATTTAAAATGCAAACAGACTCCTGGAATGCATTAAACATGCTGGGAACAGAGCATAGGTATCGAGAGGTCAGAATTCTGGGTCAAGAGTATTGTGTCTAGTCTGAAGCTTTTCCTCTAAAAAACAACTATGAACTTGGAGAAGTCATAATTGAACAAGCAAATAGCCAATTAACTCTAGGGGGAAAGTTAAAAAAACAAAAACAAAACCCTGTTTTTCATCCTGGAAATATTTAGGATGACAAACTATGCAAATCAGATCTCCAAACACAGACCGGTATCTAACAGAGATGGTGGTAAGTATAAACAAGGCATTTAGTTTCACTATAAAAACAAATCTGCAAACGTAGAGGCAGGAAAAATTTTAGATCAGTTGAGTGGAATATAACCTCTTCTGGTCTTTTTCATGGTGGACAAGCAGGATTTCCCCTCCAAGCCTTCTATAGAGGCCGCATGGGAAAGTGATGAGAGCAAGGGCTTAGAGCCCCACAAACTAGGGATCAATAAACAGGCTACAAATCCTGCAGCAGGTTGCTTAACCTCTCAGCTCCTTAGTTCCCTTATCTGCAAGGCAGGAATAGTAACATTGTTGCAGGAATTCAAGATAGCAACATGAGGCTCCAAGCACAGTGCCTAACAAGGAAAAGCAATCGATAAATGGCCATCATCCTCTTCGTTATTCATATCAAACTCCAAACTCCAAATAATATAAAGTGATCTTTCTATAGCTGATGAAAATGTCACCAGATACTCCCTATAACACAGCCCTCAAATGCTGCAGGGACTGCTTAGATGGTTGACTAAACCTCGTAGGCTCCATTTATACAACTGTGCAAATACGTTCAGGGGTTTTGCTAATTATGAGAGATCCCTGTCTTCTGTGGTAGGAATACCATGCATCGCCAGCAGACAAGATCCAGATGGGATTTTTAAGAATATATTAAAAGCCATATCCTTCTCAAGGAGGCAACAAAAACTCAAGACTCCAAGACAGTCAGTGTACTTAGGCCCTAAACATTTCTGATATGGTGAAGCAACTAATTTTTTTAAGAGTGTTATTGTTATAAACAAGCATGACTCCAAATCCAGATGAAATGAGAAAAAAAAAAAAAAAGCCTTTCCCCTGCCATTATTTTTCCATTATGCCCTCTAATCCAAGAGAAGAGAGTCTTTTAGTCACCAGGTTTGAAGGATTAGAAAAGACTAGTGCTTGGGGGCACTGAAACTGTCTTTCCTCATGGAAGAGGAAGACAAGCATTTACAAACCATTTAAACGCATATATTTCCACCAATATATGACAGATGTACTTACACAAATCTCTTTGGTGGTAACTCATTTTTCCTGAAAGAGGGATTTGTGGTTAAACAATGCCTTTTCTCAAGTGGCCTAATGCTCTAGCTAAACAATGGAAGAATATAAGAACAGTGTCTTTGTGACCATGAGTACAGAACCAGGGATTCCTACCAGAAGATGGCCACTCATTAGTCCCTCCTTCTACACAACAGCCTCTTTGAGACTTTCTTCCCCTAATTTGAATTGGCTCCACATTTTTCTTACACATTACTAAATGCAGAAGTGCTAAATTAACAAAGAGACTTAGGAACTGGCACAGTACCAACTGATTACACTCCCTGCTTTTCCACACATATATTTACAGCAATAGTAAATCTATGTCATAAATAACTCTCTGCAAATGGAGCTACAGTTTTGGTTTTATATTTAAATATCATTTAAACTTTTGAAAGTGTTTCCAAAGTTAAGTTCTATAACTTCATTTCATCAGCAAACTACCCAGTTTTATCTAAAGGGCTGGTATTGTTCCCATTTCATAGATGAGGAAACTGGAAACGCAAAACACTCATCATCTAAATTAAACTAGATTGAAACTAGATTTAAACTCAAGTTTAATTTTGAGACTCTAAGTAAGAACAACTGTATTTTAGACAAAACTTGCTAATAAATCATCAGCTGGCTGACTCGTAGAGATAATAATTTCTTCTTTTTCATTTAATTTTTTTAAAAATTCTGTTAACATTAATAACACAGAAGAACGTTTGGCTTAAACAGGGTATATGATCATTTGCCCTCCACTAGCTGAAACTTCCTCTGGCACTATAAATATTATATCTCTGCCAAACTGGTAGCTAAGTGGCATTTTGATGTAAGAAGCATGAAAGAACAAGGCCGTTCAACTTTCTTAGAGGCTTTTCACATTGTACATGCAACTATTCATATATTGCTTATAGAATCACAGAAGGTGACAGATGAGGAAACTGAGGACTAGAGTACCAGTAGCATTTATGGGATTATGTCCAGGTACCTGTCTGATCCCTTCAAGAGGAAAGCAGAGAAGAATCAAAGGAAGAGAGCTAACAAAGAGCAGGAGCCCAGATAAGAAATGTCCACCCCAGGCCTAGCTTACCACCCTCTACTCTATTCTAGTGGTCATAACATTTTATGGTACTAATGTCCCATACCTGTCATTTTCAAGAATGCTAGCTATTTCCTGTATGTGCATCTAATTTTAACCATATTCTGGTTTAGACATTCATCTGTGTTAAGAATATAAAAAGCAACACTTACTACAGTATTGACCTTTATAAACCACTGATTGATTCGCGAATACGTATTCATTTTTATACAATTTGATATTTCTAAATAAGAAAATGAAAAAGCATAAATGTGAAAAAGCATACCACTAATTTGAACAGCAAGAATGCCTCTAATGGCATAAATGTCAACCCCCAACACATCTTCTTAAAATCTATTTATAGACTTCAGTTTTACATGGGATACAGTATAGTCATATGCCTTTAAATGTCTAGTGATGTAAGGCTCACTATGCTATGCAGTCCTACATTACAAGCAAAGGAAGACTTCTGGTAGAAGAAACCACTTATTTTTCACTATTAGAACTTATCTATGGTATACTTGTACTCAAACTGCAATAATTCTATATTCAATAAAGAGACTATGGCTGACAATTCACCGACAAAATCAATAAAATAAAAAATTTATAGAAATGGTAAAATGCATATAAACTTATAGTTATGGTGTGCATATATATGTATACATACACACATTTTTTTACTAGCCAAAAATACACTAACCCAAATATCCAAAAACAAACATACGAATGTTCTCAACAGCTGCACAAGTTACTGAGCTAATTACAAATGTCTCTTTGTATACATCTGTGTAATCTTTTAATTTAGAAAAAGATTTCTAATTTGTTTTACTTCAAGATAGCTCATGCTGATTGTTAAAAAAATTATGTGTGTGTGTATATATATTTAATAGAAAATAAAAATCCTCCCTAATCTCTCAAGAGATGATTGAATGAACAATACTTCATGTAAGTTTGGCCTTAGACATGGTACATTTGAAAACCTACTTGGTAAAATCCTACGTGCTAGGGCCATGAAGATCTGCTTACCAGAAAAAGGCATTAGGCTGGACATCAGTCTCCAAAACAGCTGCTCATTCTCTCTTCCCTGTAAGAAGCCTTAGATTTGCATACAAACACTAGCTACAAGCACTGGCTACTCTAAAGAAGGGAAAAAAGGAAAAAGAACTGTGAAAGTATATCAGTGGGGAAATCAACCACATATTTGGAATTCTATAGAAAAAAGTTAACAACAAGAAGAAAACAGGCACCTGGCAGGAAAAAATGTTAAGGAAATTATTGAGACGTGATACACTTCCTGTCAAAACAACACATGAGGTGGTGATTCATTCGATTAGTATTTTCTAAATACTGTGCAATGTTAAGTGCTCCATAAATTCAGTGATATTCAACTGTGGCAGCGAAGGATTTTATATTTTTAATTTTAGGTACTAATCAGTTCAAATCACCCTGCACCCCAAAATAAATAAAGACCAGTATGTACTCAGTGTATTCACAACAGTATTCTTTAACATCACAAAGGCAAAATAATCCACTATAATTTACTTTCCCTAGTTTAGTTTTGGCTTAAGCTGTGGTCTTCAATGTAACTCAAAGTTGTAGGATATGTGGCCCTGGACTAGAGGCCTCTCCTCAAACAATAGAAACATTAGAATCAATTTGCTGTTGACATCTCAAGAACAACATCAAGACCTTTATCAAACATTTCCAGGATTCTATAAAAATTGTTTCAATTCTCAGGTATCTGCACTTATAAAAATACATTCATACACATATAACTAAGTTTTTTTCCATACAAATTTAAGATGTAAAGTCATGGCAAGCATATTGCCACAATAAAACAAATTGGAATATAAAGGAATCGTCCTTTCTGTTTGATAATATTTGAGTTTCCCTCCCACCAAATAACTACAGTAAATATTTATTTATAAGCCCAACTTTGAAAGGGTTTAAAAAAATTATTAGCAGCAAGAAATTATGTGTGTTCAAAAAATAATAGTTTTAAAGCAAGTGCGACAGTCTGTGGTTGCATTCTAACATCTGAAAGATAATCACTCCAATTACACAAATTTTAATTAAAACATCAATTTCTTTTTTTTTTTTTTTTTTTTTTGAGAAGGAGTCTCGCTTTGTCGCCCAGGCTGGAGTGCAGTGGCCGGATCTCAGCTCACTGCAAGCTCCGCCTCCCGGGTTTACGCCATTCTCCTGCCTCAGCCTCCCGAGTAGCTGGGACTACAGGCGCCCACCACCTCGCCCGGCTAGTTTTTTGTATTTTTAGTAGAGACGGGGTTTCACCATATTAGCCAGGATGGTCTCGATCTCCTGACCTCGTGATCCGCCCGTCTCGGCCTCCCAAAGTGCTGGGATTACAGGCTTGAGCCACCACGCCCGGCCAAAACATCAATTTCTTAAATTCACTGGTTTTTATAACATCACTGGAGCAGATGCATATTTACAATATAGACTACAGTTAGAATACCATAACAGGAAAGAAGAAAAAAAAACTAAATAATACTTTGATCTCTATTACACCAGGTATGGCTCCCAGAAAATTGCCTTTGCTCAGGCTGCTGAGAGCACGCTGGCCCACTGCTTCTCCATATCACAGTGTATTTACTGGCTTTTATGGCAGCTAATTTGTCAGCATTGAGAGCTCCTCAAGAGCTACCTCTAAGCTTCTTATCTCTGAACCTCCAGCATGCAGCATATGTCTGCCTTATAGCAATTACTAGCTAAACCCAACTCAATAAAGGCTCAAAAAATCAAATAACACTCCCAAACTCCCTGGAGTGAAAAAGCTTTGGAAAGAACTCCTAGATGATAAGAGGGCTTAGAGCCCCTACACTCAGTAACTAAAATCTCAAATAGAATAAATCCATTGTCCAAATCTCCAATATAATAAAATATCTTTATCTTGAGGCTCTGTGAAAAGTGGAAGGATGTCATGCCTTAAAATACTACCTTTTGGCTGGGCGTGGTGGCTCACGCCTGTAATCCCAGCACTTTGGGAGGCCGAGGCAGACAGATCATGAGGTCGGGAGATCGAGACCATCCTAGCTAACACGGTGAAACCCCGTCTCTACTAAAAATACAAAAAATTAGCCGGGTGTGGTGGTGGGCGCCTGTAGTCCCAGCTACTCGGAAGGCAGAGGCAGGAGAATGGCATGAACCCGGGAGGCGGAGCTTGCAGTGAGCTCAGATGGCACCACTGCGTTCCAGCCTGGGCAACAGAGCGAGACTGTCTCAAAAACAAACAAACAAAACTACCTTTTTAGAAGCACAAGTGTGTTTTCTTTCATACTGCTAGTCAGGAACTACATAAAATACCAGAGGTTTTAGAGATTTGCTATCTCTTTTTGAGGAAAAAAGTGTGAGACTAAACAGAAGGAAAATCCGTAGGTTTCTTGAGAGAAAGAGGAGAGGTAGAGAAAGATGGGAGCAGGGATAGGGGTAGGGAGAGAGGGGATGGAACCATTATAAAAGTTCTTATTTTAGCTAAAAACTGATATTTATCAAAAATGCCACACATTTCAGAGCATATTCTCCACCCAGACTCAGTGGGGTTAGGTACATTAAGTTCAATATGTTAAAATGAAATTAATACCCATTTTCATTCATCCTAAAATTCTATTAAAGATAATTATTCGATTATTACTGGCTGATTCCACCTCACTGCTCATGAAGTATTCTGACAACAATAACATGAGCTGCCATGACAGGGCAATCTCAAAGTATCTGCAATCATTTCTCCCCATAAAGATGCAACGCTGAAGTACCATCTTCAAACTCAACTTCCTGAACAATCTAGATGTTGCCAGTCAAGTGTCTGAAAGCACTCTGGGAGCCAAGCATGATGCTCATAATGTGAGGGAGGCTTAAGACACCATCCTTACCTCCATAGAAACATAGAACTTGAGAGATGGAACACAGCATGGAGGTGGTCTGACCCTGGCCCCTTAGGTTTCAGATGAGGTCACCAGAGCCCAGAAAGGTGATATGACCCACCCGATATATCAGTGGCAATGCTAAGACTTCAACCCAAATCTACTTGTGGTCCAACCTTTGCTACATTCAGACTGACAATCTTCTTAAAACCTTCCTCTTGCACACACTCTACTATCCTACCATGATGAATGGTGTGAACCACTAGCGATCACTTTCAACTCACACTAAAGAGACTGTCTTTCAATTAACTGAACTCCAAACATCTCTCTACTTCTAATTTCTTCTGCTGCTGCCCACAAAGGTGCAACACAGCTCGCGAAGATAAACCTTCCTACCATAAATGCAAAAGAGGAAAAAACTTACCCTTTATTTTTAATACTAAAAAACCCTCGAGAAACCAATATGCAAATTACTGTTAGCATTCCTATCAAGATGTAGTTTCTTTAAACTGTTCGTGGTAAAGGTGAATTTTCTCTAGCTCAGCCCTATCATTGTGAGACAAGCATGCCAAGTGAGAAGTTAATTTGGGACTTTCTGTAGATATGAAGAAGATAACCTAGAGGGTTCATTTTTATTGTAACAACGTACGTTATCTATAGGTGAAATCTTAAGCACCTTTTTATTAACACTAAAACATTTTTACAAGAAGACTAAAAATCAAAGGACATAAGACCTTTGTCTCATAATAAACAAATTTCTATCCAAGTTGGAACCTTTCTAACTAAACATCAAGGAGTCATTGATACTGTTTTATTGTCAATGAGCAAGATATCAATATTTCTGGTGATCAAACGAGAGAAGAAACAATATACATGTATTTTACATAACAGCTACATGTGTCAGGAAACATAGAACTTAAGAGAAATACTTATATTTCACTCCCCCTTAAGAATCCATCGGTTAAAACCCTATTAAAGCATTGGCAATGGGTTTTGTGCATTGTTCTTTATCTCCGAGAATAGGAATGGCCAGCTGAATCCTGCTTTGTCTCTAGGGGCTGTGATAACTGCTATAAAAGCAACTTCCAGAAATCCATTCCTGAAAAGTTTTTGACAAGTTGCAAAGTTGACAACTCCATGAAAGACAACATTTATGTTAGATGAGCTGATTCTTATTCCTAAATGTGGGTTTCTGATAATAAACAAAAAAGGAGACAGGTTATTCCACAGAGTGATAAACCCGGACTTTAATTTCCCTACTACACTACCACATCCAAATTCCACCTCCATCAAGCTTTATAAATAGCAAATGAAATCACTACCTCAAGAAATCATCACAGTTCATAGAAACAACCAAAGTCCTTCTGTTTGGAAAAGATACTGATTCTTAGAGATATGAAGAGATTACTTTCAATGAGCTCAAGACTAAAGCCAGGTGTCCTGATTCCTAGGTGTGTGCTATTTTCCACTCATACATAAATGGTAAAAAGAATGGCTTGTTTGCTTTTTTTATTATTTTTTTTTATTTTTTATTTTTTATTTTTTTGAGATGGAGCTTCACTCTTGTTGCCCAGGCTGGAGTGCAATGGCGCGATCTCGGCTCACTCGCAACCTCTGCCCCCCAGGTTCAAGAGATTCTCCTGCCTCAGCCTCCCGAGTAGCTGGGACTACAGGCGTGTGCCACCAAACCCAGCTAATTTTGTATTTTTAGTAGAGACAGGGTTTCTCCATGTTGGTCAGACTGGTCTCAAACTCTCTACCTCAGGTGATCCGCCTGCTTCGACCTCCCAAAGTGCTGGGATTACAAGCGTGAGCCACTGCGCCTGGCCCATGAGTGGCTTTCTTTTTACCCTCCTCCCTGGCCCTTTGCAAGAACAAACATGAGGGAGTCATGCTCTTTAGAATTGTATCAGGCAGTCTAAAGGCCTAAATAACCTAAGGTTTTCTAAAAATCTAAGGATACTAAAATTTTTATTTCAACTTATTTTTAAAGCCAGAATGTCAAGAAAGGGATAGGTTGACTTGGGGCTGGTGATAGAGTGTAGAAGACTGATAAAGAAGTGAGAATTCCTCCATGTCTATTTGTATTTTGTCTCTTTTTAGAAGGTAATGATTTTTCAATTAAAGAGGAGAGAAAGAACATCTCTAACTGGGAAAGTCCATTGTAAGAGAGCATCAGGCTGGTCTGAATCAGTTCCAGGCTGCTGGACATGCCAGGATAGTAAAGAATCTGATGAGATTTCCTAACCATAATCCATCAGGAACTGTGGACAATGGCAGAGGGATTCGATACAGGAGACAAGCGCATGTCATTCTGACCTTCAAAACGGCAGATTCTACAAATTATAGACAGAAGGCATTTCATGTTGATCCTAGATTAAGATTCTAGAGCAGATTATTAAAACTGTGGTGTATGAGGACCTCGAAGAAAAAGTAGTGGCTTTTTGGAGCCAGTGTGTGCTCCCAAAGAATAAGTCACTTGAGAATAACCCCATTTTATTATGTGGTGATAATTTACTAGACTGGTAGACAAAGAGATATAATAGACACGATATATATCTTTATGAGGAGATGGGGGATTAAGAACCAGATGCTGGTACAAATAAGTAGTAATTAGTTGAACAAGTCTACTTGAAAATGATAAACATCAACCTGAACTGAAGTTTGCATAGACACATCAAATAGCTCTGCCCTAGATTTCAGCCTAAATAACAGTTTTATTATTTCCCTAGGCATTGAATAAATGTATATCAAACCTATGGATAACTTGAAACTAAAAGGGGTAGTGAATATGAAAAAAAATGTATAAACACTCTAAAAGACTAGGAAAAAATGGTCAAATACAGGAAAATAAATTCAAGAGAGATAAATATTAAGATTATTCCTAAGACTAAAAACCCAAATGCACAAGTCCATGAATGAGGAGATATGGCGCCATAGCAACATATGTAAAAAGAAACTAACTTTGAGATGACTATGAACATGGAAACTCAATAGTATGGTTAAGAAATACTTTTAGGCCAGGCACGGTGGCTCATGCCTGTAGATCATGCCAGGTAGATCACCTGAGGTCAGGAGTTCGAGACCAGCCTGGCCAACATGGTGAAACTCTGTCTCTACTAAAAATACAAAAATTAGCTGGGCATGGCGGCACGCACCCCTAATCCCAGCTATTTGGGAAGCTGAGACAGGAGAATCGCTTGAATCCAGGAGGCGGAGGTTGCAGTGAGCTGAGATCACACCACTGCACTCCAGCCTGGGTGATGGAATGAGACTCTGTCTCAAAAAAAAAAAAAAAAAAAAAAATTTAAAGCTATTGTTTATTGAGGAGTTATTCTATCTTAGGTTCAGTGCTAAACACTTTATATAAACTATCTTATTGAGTCCTTTTTACAATCTTATGAGAGAAATAGACAAAAACTGAGGCTAAAAGTTTAGGTGACTTGGCCAAGACAAGCTAGAAGCAGCATGCCATGAGTCTCCCCAAGTCTCTCTGACCTGCAGCTGCTAATCTTAACCATGAGCTATCACTCCTTCCCTAGAAGAAAGGGGGCCAGATCTGTGTTCTACACCAGAGGTCCCCAACTCCTGGGGCCACAGACCAGTACAGGTCCATGGCCTGTTAGGAACCAGGTCACACAGCAGGAGTTGAGCAGTAGGCAAGGGAGTGAAGCTTCATCTGTATTTACAGCCGCACCCTATCGTTCACATTACTGCCTGAGCTCCACCTCCTGTCAGAGCAGTGGCAGCATTAGATTCTCATAGGAACGCGAACACTATTGTGAACTGCGCATGCAAGGGATCTAGGTTGTGGGCTTCTTATGAGACTCTAATGCCTGATGATCTGTCACTGTCTCCCATCAACCCCAGATGGGACCATCTAGTTGCAGGAAAACAAGCTCGGGGCTCCCATTGATTCTACATTATGGTGAGTTGCATAATTATTTCATTATATAAAATGTACAATAAACATAATGCACTTGAATCATCCTGAAACCATCCCCCTCACCCAAGTCCATTGAAAAATTGTGTTCTACAACACCAATTCCTGGTGCCAAAAAGGTTGGGAACTGCTGCTCTACACTGTCAGATAGCATCTGGAAGAATTACATTTTAAAAAGAAAATAGCGAATTGGAATATGTCCAACATTCAGGTTTGTGAAAGGATTCAAAATCATGTCACTTAACAAGGGCTGAAGAAATAGATTTTTATTTTCCAACCTCAATAAAAGAAGACTTGAAGACAGGATATATAATTAATTTTTTATGGCCTGGCGCGGTGGCTCAAGCCTGTAATCCCAGCACTTTGGGAGGCCAAGATGGGCAGATCACGAGGTCAGGAGATCGAGACCATCCTGGCTAACACGGTGAAACCCCGTCTCTACTAAAAAATACAAAAATCTAGCCAGGCAAGGTGGCGGGCGCCTGTAGTCCCAGCTACTCAGGAGGCTGAGGTAGGAGAATGGTGTAAACCCGGGAGGTGGAGCTTGCAGTGAGCCGAGATCCAGCCACTGCACTCCAGCCTGGGTGACAGAGCCAGACTCTGTCTCAAAAAAAAAAAAAAAAAAAGGAATGGCCTCCACACAGCAGAAATATGACAAACTTAGGATGAGGGAGAATTGTTTTTAAAAGCCTAAGCTTTCCAAATAGATGGATTATCTTTATGGCCATGAGGTCCTCATCACTGAAGGTATTCAAGGACAGACTGGTCAACCATTTGGAGATAGGCCATGCAGGGGAACTGTGCACCTTCTGGAGACTAGAGAAAAACTTTTAGGCTTCTTTCAATCCAAAGACTCAGATTTTAATCAAGAATTTCATTCATTTCCCCATGCAGGTTGATACAATTTCCTGAGAGGTCCATGAGGTCTCCCATTTACATCTGTGAAGGACTGTCTACTTCCTGAGTAAACTTTGCCCTTCTCCCCCTGCATCCCAGTGTTTTCCAACACAATTCACATCAGATACCCAGTAGTCCTTGCAGTGGTGCTGTAAACAAGGACTTGGGATGACAGTTAGCAAAATAACTAAATAACCAACCAACATGTGTATATTCTGCTTTAAGCACCCTACAAAGTAGCCTAAATCAGGGTCCCTGTCATTAATGGGCTACAGTCATGATGTAAAGTTGAGACTTATATACAGGAACACACAAAGAACCCAGGGGCAGGAGGTAAGAAATGAGAGAGTGATAGGAGTTCAGAAGGGAAAGCAGCACAGTTGCTACTAAGTTAGTTGAAGGTTACAGAGAGAAAGTGGTTTAAGCTGGGCTTTGAGGAATGCAACACATGTTGGCGAGGGAGAAAAAGGGGCCCACCATGAAAAAGTCAAAGAAGTTAGAAACACACGTGTTCCATAGGCAGTTACTAGTACTGGCTAACAGAACTGGAGAGTTCACAAGGGGGAAACAGCAGGGGACAGTTGACACACCACCAATAGCAGAAAAGTAACACCATGAGAAATAGCAGGTGTTACCCTTTCCCTAGGCACTGTGCGATGTAGGAAGCCAGAAACACCTAAAGATTAGGAAAGTAGCTATCAAACCCAGCTGTACGTTAGAATCGCCTCTTTAGAAAATGATGCTAGGTCCACTTGAGAGATTCTGAACCCAGGTGGTTCCAGTGAACAACAGGGCTTGAAATCCTGGGTTAGAGGCTCAACGTAAAGAACCCATAGTCAGTCTCATTAATCACTGAACATCCCCTACCTTTCAGAACTCTAACACCTGATCATACAGCAAACCAGGAGGCTGGTGAAGCAAGAAAAGGAGAAGCACTGTTGACAAAGAACCAGTGACAATGTACAGACAATAAATCAGGGTCTTAGTGGGAAAAGACAAAAATATAAGCCCCCAAGGGACTTTGTCTGAACCATCCAACCCAATGAAAACCTCTTGCTTTTCACCATACTTAGAAGTCCTTCATGAGACTTCTTTGCCTGATAGAAATTATTTTTATCATAAAATTAAACCATCCACTTGTCTTTCCTCTTTCCAGAACTGTACCACCCCTCTTCTACATGAGGGGTTCTTCAGAAGAAGAGGACTAGGGCAGCCATATGGCCCACACAAAGGATCTGGACTTGCATGTCTGAAATCTCTTTGGACTAAATCCAGGAAGATAAGTCCAAGTCATTTCACCCTGATGACTGGTAATCAAGGAGAGATAAAGTAATAAGAGTGACAGCTCATCATCTATTCAAATGCCTGTTGCAGGCACAATGCTAACCTTGTAGACAGTACATTTCTAGTAGTGTTGACCAAGACAAGTAAAGCAAATTGACTAATACATCACATTCAAATTCTACTCATCACGACCGAGTAGAATGTTAAAAAATGGGTTGCTTTTAGAGACCATCCAGTCTAATCCTTTCCATTTTACTGAATGAGGAAACTGGGACCAGAAAGGGTTCCAGAAGGAATACTCACTCAAGGTCATAAAACTGAAAAGCCAGAGGACTCCATCCCTTCATCCAACTCCCAGCCTAGGGCAATTTCTCCTGGGGTCACACTGACATCTCACTGCCTTCTGAAAGCTGAAAAACCTGCTACTCCTTTCATTCTTTTTAAATGGTTATTTTCCATTTGCTATAACTACAATCATCACTTACTCTCTGTCAGGCACTACCAGGAGGGTTCTCTGTAAATTAAATCACGGAGTCCTCACAACAGTTGAAGCAGGTTACTATCATTATCCGCATTTTACAAATGGAAAAACCTGAGGTAGAGAGAGGTCACATAGCCAGGGCAAAGCTGGGGCTATTTAACCCAAACAGTCTGGCACCAAAGTCCACATTCTAAACCACTTCGTGAGAATTTATGAAATATAATTTCTTGAATTATAAAATGATAGAAGAAAAGGAGTAAGCCTTAAACACAAAGGGCATGGTCACTAGTGTTTGATAATGGATTGAAGAGTTAAACCATAAATGTCATTAATAGATGCAATATATACTTCATCTATTTATTAAAGGAATGCATATATATATATATTTGAAGCATATTAACATTTCAAGTGTATATTTTTTAAAGGCACAATGATCATGTGCACAGCCATCACACAAAGCTTGTAACTTGAAATAGGCAGAATGTTATTTCCCTGCTGGTTTTGGAAGGATCTCTTCTGAACAGGCTACTATGGAAAGCAAAGCCACCACTGCCGATTTCTGCCTGTTGGTCCTCATTCATAGATACGTTTTCATCTGCTCTTAAGAGAACATCACCTATATGTTAACTTTCTACAGAAATCAAACCTCGAGTTATTTATAATTGAGGCAAAGATTAAACCAAAACAAGAGAAAACACCTCTGAAAATTAAAATACATTTTTATACAAGTGTTCAAAACCAACATCACTGGAACAAATGCCCACTATTCAATTATATACTTTTTTGCTTTCTCTCATTAAAAAATGATGTCAGATCTCATTATCTTGGTTATCCAAGAGAAGAAGTCCAGGAGCAATAATGTTACAAATAAGCAAATTACTATTGTGCCTAAGATCAAATTTCAAAGGAAAAATGGAAGTCAATTAAGAAGATGCACTATCGCATAAAAAAAAAAAATAAGTTACATGACTTATTTTGCCAGCCAAATGTCTTTAATTTTTTTTTGAGACAGGGTCTTGCTCTGTCACCTAGACTGGAACGTAGTGGCACCATCTCAGCTCACTTCAGCCTCAACTTGCCCAACTCAAGCTGTCCTCCCCCATTCAGCCTCCCAAGTAGCTGGGACTATAGGCACACACCACACACCACCATGCCTGGCTAGTTTTTGTATTTTTTGTAGAGACAGGGTTTTGCCATGTTGCCCAGGCTGGTCTTGAACTCCTGGGCTCAAGCAATCCTCCCATCTCAGCCTCCCCAAGTGTTGGGGTTATGGGTGTGAGCCATCACTCCCACCCTGGCCAGCCAAATGTCTTAATGTGGAGTGTGCAAAATTCTACTCTGAAAATGCAAAAGACCCTAAAAACTCTAAAGCCAGAAAAGTGTCACCTTCAACATGGAATCCAAAGATCAGAGAATCAAAGCAAAGAGCAGTCCTGGGCACATAGTAAGCCTTCAACAAATATTAGTTGAATGAATGTAAATGAAGAACATGTTCAGAAAGAGAGCCCCATAATAGAGATTGTCAAAATGGCAAAACAGTAGAGTGACACTGTTTTGGGCTTCTGAGAACTTCCAATACCATGATAATAACAAAAGAACTAAGGGTCACAGAGACTGGACAAAATGATAGAGTGTCATCCAATCAGAGCAAAATGTTCTGTGATACAGGACCTGACCTACACTTCTTAAGCAAGAAAAATATCTCAAAGCCCCGCTTTGCCTAAGTAAGAGATGTGGACTCAAGCTGGACAGGGTGGCATATTTACAGCACAACTTTAGCATGGCAGAATTCCCTGAATTTGGTGCACTTCAAATGTAACACTGTTTTTACATCCTCAGTAGGAGTTGCCCAGGTTGACCCACCTCTTCATAACAAATATTTAAGGTTCTGGGTGGGGGCCAGGGGCAGGGGGGAATCCCAGAGCTACTCTGCTTCACTAAAAGCAACATAAATACAAATGCAATTACACAAAACCCACCCAAACCAGATCTGTCATATCTGATTAGTGAATAAAAGCATAATAAAAATTATAGTCAGCCTAGGTAATTTAGGTGACTTTTCCAACATTTATATCATGAATTTTTTTTGAGGCTTTTCCAACATTTATATCATGAATCTTTTTTTCTTGGAATTCAGCCCTTGGTCATAAACTGGCAGGACTTGTTGGAGCTTGGGTACCAATATAGTGGTGTACAGAATGTTTAATATAAAAGTAATAGTATGTGCTGCAATTTGTTTCAATACCTACTTAGAACACATAGTCTTTTCTCACAGGGCATACTAAAGGAGGTCATGTATCAGAGCTCACCTGAAATTCCTGCCCAATTTAAGTCTTAGCCACAAGTGCAGTTTCTTATAACACAATAAGAAAAGATTCCAAACATGATTAAAAAAAAAAAAAGCATGAAACCCACCCAAGTGAGTCTCCTGAGACATCTCATAGAAACTTAGTTATTAACTACTATTTTCTTCTGTATGTTTAAGCGTTTATAAACTGCTTAAAAAACAATTGGGTACTTCAGAGGAAAGTCTAATGACACGCCTGTTATACAACCTGTTCTTAGCTGGCCAGATTGTGTGGTTTTGATAAGGAAAAAAAAAAGAAACAGTCAAAAGCAGAACAAACACTGATTCTCTGTTCACCATTCTCCCCTTACCCAAGACATTCATCTGAGTCACACTATAGCTAGCTCTGTGCCTCAGTTTCCCTAACCATTAGCTATAATATCTGATGCTAGCCAAATTCCTATTTGATCAAAGTTAATCAGCACAATAATCACATACAAAGTCCACATCAGACATTACATTGAAATACTATGTTGTATTAAAAATTCCAAAGGGTTTTGCAGATTCATCTCTTTTCTCCAAATATTCCAAAGGGGTTACTTTGGACTATTAATCAAGATTAGGCAAATACCCATGTGCTTTAAGAATGTGTAACTAAAAACCCAGGACAGATCTGGAGAAACCTTCCCAGGTTTCCCAGAAGTTACCACTCTGCTTGGATTGTCATGTACAAAGTAGATGCCACAGAACCTAACAAGGGCAGGTCCTTGATTTGTTTTTGCAGCGAAAACAGGATTTCACTTACCCCTGACAGCTTCAGGGCTTAGGAACACGAGATAACAACGCTTCAGAAAGCCAGGGTCCCCATGGAATCCCAAATGATCAGTTCTTTATAAACGAATATTAAAGACCTTACTTTCTTTGGTATTTTGCCCAATTGGTGTGGTCCGTGGTGAACCTCTACAACTCCTGGTGTGGGGAGATTTGTGGAGACGCAGGCCGGGGTCTAGGCGGGAGAAGCTGCTCAAACACAGATGTTACCACTGTTTCTCGGCCCACCCAGTCAACCAATGCGGGGACGCTGTGGGCCTCTAGAGATGGATTCTTTCTTAGAAATCTAACTGGTCTCTGGGAAACCAGAGCTGGGTTTCCAGGGCCGCCTGAGCACCCAGTTTCCATACAGCCCTCGACCCAAATGGTGCCTTCTTGGCCAAACACCCGCCTGTCATTCGGAAACCCTAAGCACGGGAAGGCTGTGGCACCACCACATACACCCCGGGTATTTAAGGGGAAACAAATGCATAAAATAAGCGTAAGGAGTCCCACATAATTCTGACCGCCTTTCCCAACCAAGGTAACTATAAATGCCTTTTGAAACACAGCAAATGCTTCCACACGAGTAAGTGGTAGTGCGTGTGTCCTGAGCTTGCGCTCCGTCTGCATTCTGCGGTCCTGGCCCTGCCAAGCACCCTCCGCCCCGGAGCAGAAGCATGGATGGGAAGGACGGACACCAACTCTCGACGCTCTCCCTTCTCCACCGCAGGAGCGCTGTTTATTTCCCTGGCTCCCGAAGGACACTGGCTGGGCTTTCATCCGCCCAGCCCCCAGCTCTCAGTGCGCCCGAGCGACCCCGCGCTCCGCAGCTGCCGCCGCCGCCGCACGAGGCTGCACCGCTCTCTCCACTTGTTGCCGCTCCCAGGAGAGCGAGAGGCGGCGCCCAGCCCTCGCGCCGCAACGCCTGCAGAGCTCCCGGGTCACCTCTGCTGACTCTCGCATCCCTGGAGAAAGTGGCCCTGCGGATGCGAACTCAGGTGGGCAAACTTTTCCACCCAGAGCTGCAGGGAAACGCAGACCATGGAGCCCCAAAGAGCATTTACCTGCAGCGATGGCCCCACAGCCTCCAGAGCCCAGGCGAGGCGCTGCCCCCGTGCCCTGCCCGAGGGCGCCTCGGAACGCGCCCCCCGCCAGCCGCCGCCCGGAGTCCGGAAGGCTCTACCCGGCGATGCCAACGCCTGGCGGCGGCAGGACTGAAGCCAGGCTTTAGGGGGTGGAGCTGCGGCCGCGCGCCCGGGCCGGGCTGGCTGCGCCCTCAGCGGGTGACGCCCCCGCCCCCCCCGCGCCTCCCCCCTGCCACTGGATCCCCGCCTGCCCACCTCCCGGCCCGGCTCGCGGCGGCCGCATCACATGGCGAGGCCCGCCCGCCTGCCTCGCCCGACACCGGCTCCAGGAGGAAACCTGAAGCTGCCCCGACCGCGCTGTCTCCGCCAGCCCCCTCCCGCTGCGGGGCGGCGGCCGGTGGCCTCGGCTTCCCTCCCCCGGCCCGGAGCTCTGAGGCACGGAGGCTGGCGCGGACCTGCCGGGCCACAGGAGGGCCAGTTGCGCCCCGGGCGCCTCCACGCCTCGGCGCCTCCCAAGGAAGGCGCTGGGCTGCCGGCTCGCAAAAGGAGTTGTGCCAGGCCCAAGGGAGGCTCAGGGTGTTCCCAGCCAAAAGCCACCACACCCGTGACATAATACGGCCCAGGTCTATTACAATAGGAAATATTATTTTTAAAAACGGCATTTGCCCTCTATTTGAAGCTCATGTTCCCCGGCCGAGCTTTGCAAGCTGCGATTCCCTTCGCGTTTATCCACGCAAGTGGCTGCAAGTCTTAATTCAAAAACGTATGAAAACCATAACCACTTTTACAATGAACAGCAATGTGAAGGGGACTCCCTTATCCTCCAAAGCGGTTTTCCTCTTAGATGTGATGACAACCCCAAGAGCAGAAGCCAAGCCTCTTCATCAGTCAGGCTTTCATCATACAGACTTAAGACCATTGTTACAGCTTTAAAGGTACAATTACCGATCTGAGTCTTCTGTGGCAGGAAGTGTTGTAGTTAAGACTATTTGTAAGGAAATTAGTATTGAAATATAAAGTTTCTAATAAAATTTATAAAATCACCTTGAGTCTCTGCTTTGTTTTTCCTTTTAAGACTGGCTACCCACAGAACCATAACAAAGGTGTGGCCCGAGGAAGCTGGCCACCAAGATACCAAGCCAGAAAGGAGCCCAGTTCCCAGGCTGCCACCACTTCTCTTGGGCCTGGGCCTTTTCTGTCTCCCTTCCAGCCGCCACCTTCCCCAGCCCACCTTGCTGATAGGAATGCTGAGAAAGGCTGAGATTAGTAAGAGAAGACCATCGTGTGTCTGAATGGCCTTAGCCCTGTTCCAAGGCAAAGTCTACAATTCCTCCTTGGGAAAAGGGCCCCAACGTTGGCATTACGCTGCTGACCTGGGCTGTCATCCCAGCTGATTCCACCGCTCAGCCCCACAGAGCTGTGAATTCAAGGCCTGGCCTCAGGCGCTGCCACAAAAAAAAAAAAAAAAAAAAAAAAAAAAAAGAGTTCCTGCTCATTGTCAAGGTACACAAGATAAAAATAAAAGCAGTAGCCGGGCGGCGTGGCTCAAGCCTGTAATCCCAGCACTTTGGGAGGCCGAGACGGGCGGATCACGAGGTCAGGAGATCGACACCATCCTGGCTAACACGGTGAAACCCCCGTCTCTACTAAAAAAACTTAAAAAACTAGCCGGGTGAGTTGGCGGGCGCCTGTAGTCCCAGTTACTCGGGAGGCTGAGGCAGGAGAATGGCGTAAACCCGGGAGGCGGAGCTTGCAGTGAGCTGAGATCCGGCCACTGCACTCCAGCCCGGGCGACAGAGCGAGACTCCGTCTCAAAAATAATAATAATAATAATAATAACAGCAGTAATATTCTTTTCAAAAATAGAAAAAATTTCGATCGGGACGTGGTGGCTCACACCTGTAATCCCAGCACTTTGGGAGGTTGAAGTGGATGGATCACCTGAGGTCAGGAGCTCGAGACCAGCCTGACCAGCATAGTGAAACCCTGTCTCTACAAAAACACAAAATTTAGCTGGGTGTGTTGGTGCGGGCCTGTGATCCCAGCTACTCGAGAGGCTGAGGCAGGAGAATCGCTAGAACTGAAGATGAACTAAATCAACATGCCAGACAAAAATGATTTTCAAACTCTGATGAATAAACATGGTGATGTGTTAGAAACCTTTGTTGTTATTGTCCTTTTTCATATCACTAGTACTGAATCTCTATTTTTTTTTAATTCTGGCAGGTATGTATATGTTTTTTTAAAAAACTAGAAAATGTGGAAAGAGGAACAAATATTATAAGAAGTTATCCCCAAGTCCCTTCCCCACTAAAAAGAAAGAAACCAGCAAAACTAGTAATTGTGAAACTCTTACCACTAAGGACATACAATGCTAGCTGCAGTTTTCTTGCCTGCTCTCAAGCCCCGAGCTTGATCAATATTTAAATAAGTACTTGGCTTTCAACTTCTCTAGGTTCAAATATTAAGCAAAGTGTTTGCTCCAGCAACCTTAAAAGAAGCCGTGACTGTCTGAGGCAGGAAGCTATCAGTTGTGTAAATAACCCTTTGCATCTGATTGATTTCACTGCTCCAGATGTAGGTCACTCAGGACATTGCTGGCGCTAAGCTTGGCTGGGACAGCATTTGTTTTGAATTCAAAGACTATGTATTCTCTACAGACAAGGGACATTCAGGCAGCAAGAAACCAGGCTGACCATTCAGTTGGGGAAATTCTAACTTTCATGATAGTGAGTATCATGCCAATGTCCTAGCTCAGCTCTGTCTTTTCTAGAGATTCAATCCCCATTCATCCTTACATACTTCACTCCAGATAGACCTCCTCCATAAATCCTTACATTGTCCTGGTTTCTGCTACCCTCTGAGCTTTGGCAAAGCATAATGGCCTTACTACATAGTGTAGCACCTGATTATATTAACTGTCACATGGTGGACAACTGCAGGCTCTTACCCTCTCTTCAACTTGAAATTCAAGGACAAAGCCTGTTCCTCATCCCTGTAATCTTCACAGTCCCAATGCAGGGCACTTTTGGAGTATTTAATATTTGTTTTTTAATTGAACTATCACATCCATTATGCAAGAAGAAAACTGTCACCATTTTCAAACTTTAATGAACTATAACCACTGCTAATTATATTATGTATTTAATTCTTTCCTGGCCTTTATTATATTTCCTTTGTCAATAATTCTCAAAAATTGAATAATTGTAAATCCGATGTTTAGCCATGTGAGTTAGGAAATTACTAGTGTTTCTTAAGTGAAAGCAAGATACTAGAAAATGGTAGATTTAATAGGAGATGAACAAACTCTGGAATAGAAATAGGATGACCTTGGGAAGATACAACCTTTCTAAGCCTCCATTTCCTCATCTGTATAATGGGCATAAGAATAGCATCTACTATCATTGTGAGAATTACGTGACTGAAAGTGATTATAGGACACACAATAAGGATTCAGAAAATGGTGGCAGTTAATCTTTTAGTGTATGGATGTATTAGGAGAAGGCTTCAGAGCTTTGAGATAATTAATAGGGCATGGCAGACCCCAAGACAAGAAATTATTTCTGGATTATAAACTTGGGTCTCCAGCCTAAGAAGGTTGGAGAACACAGAGACGAGTCCAACATGATTAAAGCCAGGGGACAGATCTCATGGGGAAATCCGCACAGTAGTTCTCATTCTGGCTACATATTAGCATCACCTGGGAAGCTTTAACACACTCTTGATTCCCAGAACTCCAACCTCATCAATCATTCGGAATCTCCAGAAAATGGGGCCCATGTATTGGTCATTTCTGAAAGCTCTCCAGGTGATTCCAATGTTCAACCAAAGTTGGGAACCACTTGACTAAAGGAACTGAATGTATTGCCACTGGAGGAGGGTGAGGATTGCCCTCAATTATATGAGGTTAAGGGGAATCAGCTCTTCCATTTCTAATGTTAAACCATCAGGTTTAAGTTGCCTGTGAGCAGGGCTTCCGTGTAATCTGCACATGAGTCACTTGTTTGTTAAAATGCAGATTCTGACTTCGTATCAGGTGGAGTCTGATATTCTTCATTTCTGACAAGTTTGAGTTGGGGCTGAGGCTACTGGACTGTGGACAATACTCTGAGAAGCAAAATATTAGAGAGATTTAGAGAGAAATATTCAGATTTGTTACAGGAGAAGTCTTAACATCTCTGAATATTTTTAGTCAATTGGCATTTATTGAGCACCAACTATGCACAAAATTAATATTTTGCAATCTTTGAAGAAAATAATAGGTTGTTTTTAGCCAGTTTTCAGTATGAGATCTTCCCTAAAGGGGCAACTTACCTATCAGGTATCGCAAGCTCAGTGCCTAAGGTCTATAATACTTATAGGGGCCAAAAAATATTTTAATTTCTTTTAAAATCCAAAGAGAAAAATGAACTTTTAGGTCAAAGGAAATGTTTTAGTATTTTCTATTTTAGTATTAATACTAAAAAATATTTAGTATTAATATATTTGTATCTATAACAATGCAAGAGTGAAATATAATTTTTATTTACATTTTTATTTTTCTGCAGGAAGGGGCATATGAAGGCAAAAGGGCCCAGAGCCTACAAAAGTCATCATGCAGCTATGTTCTCCAAGTCCATATTAGTCTCAGGTATTTTCAGGAAAGCACATGGAACTCATTGTGGCTGATACTTTCACATTGATATTTATATGAGCAAAAAGAAGATATTGGGGAAATTATAAATATGCCTTTTGAGTGGAGCCAGCCCAATAATTATGAAGAGTTCAACAGTTTTCATGTGTGCAATTTGGAAACACTGGGGATGCTCCATTGATGAAACGTTGTTTCTTTTCAGCTGATTCCTTAGGGTCTAAAATTCTATCATTAGAGATTTACTCCACCTCCAGAGCCAGTCTCTAGAGATTCACAGTATTGAGACCCTTCCTTTGCATATTGACTTTTTTTTTTTTTTTGAGACAAGGTCTCACTCTGTCACTCAGGCTGGAATAAAGTGGTGCAATTGCACCTCACTGCAGCCTCAACTCTCAGGCCCAAATAATCCTCCCACCTCAGTCTCCCAAGTAGCCAGTAGCCAGGACCACAGGCATGTGCCACAAACCTGGCTATTTATTTATTTATTTTTGTAGAGATGGGGTCTTGCCCAGGTTGGTCTCAAACTCCTGGCATCAAGCAATCCTCAGTCCTCCCACCTCCACCTCCCAAAGTGCTGGGATTACAGGCGTGAGCACTGCGCCAGGCCTGACCTTCTTTTAGGTGCAATTTTTTTACCCTCTAGAGCCAGGCCCATACCTCAAGAACTTCTCAGGGGATTCACTCTGAAAAGAGGAAAATATAATAATGAGATTCCATTTTATAGGAAACACCAATTCTATTCAGTTCCTAAATACTGAGATGTGGCCACTTGTAGCTAAAGAACATCACCATCGTCACTGCTCAATGTAGTAACCCCAACGAAAATTACTGACTGTTTTACTCTCCACTATAACTATTAGCCTCATGTGGCTATTTAAATTTATTAAAATTAAGTAAAATGAAAAATTCATTTCCTCATTGCAGTAGCCACATATTGAGTGCTCAATAGCCACATGTTCCCATTGGACAGCACAGATCGAGAATATTTCCATCATCAGAGAAAGTTCTGTCGCACAGTCCTGTTTCAAAGGGCTTTGGGTAGAGAGGGAACCACCCTTCCTGGACATCCTGAAATGCAAGGGTAGTTTGGGAAGTATTTAGACTCTAGCCCAGATACATTTTTTTTTCCACCTGTCAACCAATCCATAACTATATAGATAATCAGTTACTCTGCTCCTTTCTAAACCTTCCAAACCCAAATTTCTAGGAAACCAATTTTCAGCTTATATCTCCTGGCCTTCAAGAGAGCCAGACCTTTTTGACTTGTGAAGGGCCAATAACTACAGAGGTTTTTCTTAGGATCTAGAACAGTCTTCATCTCAGAAAGTGATTATTTAGATCACTGCTTTTTCTTTCCAAAATGGTTCCAGGTATCCTCAAGTTGTAGGCAACCTTTTAAATTTTAAAACAACTGAAAGGCCCCTTTTCGATCTCCAGGGCATAACTGTACAAGGCAGGCCAGCTGGATGATGTTCCAAATGCATGGTTTGTCTATAAATCTTCCATTAGTCAGCAGTTTTGTTGCCAGGCACACCACCAGAGTGCTCAGGTGTGAAGAACAACTCAAAATCTAGCATTTCTCCAGTCCTCTAACACCTGCTGAACACTGACATAAACATGTTAAATCTCAGCCCAGAGCAAGTTTTCATAGTTATATAATAAAAACCCTTAAAAAACAGAGTTGATAATTGAGACACTAACACCATTTTAATTAGGGTGCTTCAACTAGTCACTGATAATACATGTGGGAAATAATGGGTGTGCAACTGTCACATGGGCTGTAATTATATTTAAGACTTCTGGTGACATGACAGATGGTGAGAATGAAGCTCTCATGTTCCGAACATGATGTCATGTGGAAGCTGCAAAATGCACGTATAGCTTTGGACAGCTATTACTCATTAAAGAGGATCAAGATCCTGTTTTTCTATTTACAAAGAGCAGGCAGAGGAAGGGAAAAGACAGGAAAATCTATAAATAAAATTGGTATGAATCAGTTTCCCACCCTTCAAAAAAACTATATACAAATATTTTAACTAAGTCTTTTTAAAATTCATTCAGATATCTTTGATTGTTCATAACATATAACCCAAGAACTAAGTTTGGAAACTTCAGAGAAATGCAAATCAAAACCACAAGGCAGTATCATCTCATCTCAGTTAAAATGGGTTGTATCAAAAAGACAAGCAATAACAGAGGCAGCTGAGGATGTGGAGAAAGGAGAACCCTCATACACTACTGGTGGGAATGTAAATTTGTATATCTACCACTATGGGGAACAGTATGGAGGTTCCTCAAAAAAACTAAAAATAGAACTTCCATATGATCCTGTAATCCCATTGTTGGGTATATATCCAAAAGAAAGAAAATCAATATATCAAAGAGATATCTGCATTTCCGTGTTTACTGCAGCACCATTAATAGCCAAAATATGGAACTGGAACTGTTTCAGAATAACCCAGGGAATTTTAAAAACCACAGATGCCTGGATACTACCTCAAAGATGGACAGCTAGTCATATTGCCTAGTTGGGAGTCCAAAATTAAGCTATAGAATTAAATGACAGAAAAAAGAAAACAAAGATAATACAGGGGAAAAAAGAGAACTTTGCAGAAATTTTCATTAATATACTCCAGAGGTATACAAGAAACCAATATATTTATGAAACAAGCACAGGCACTATGAAAATGGAACAATCAGAGGTCAAGAAAATGTACTCAAAAATTAAAAATATGAGAAAGTAAACTTTAAAAATTCAACAGAAGGTTAAAGATAAAGTTAAGGAAATATCCCAGAAAGTTTTTAAAAATAGAAATGCACAAAAAATATGAAATCACAAATGAAAGTGTTCAAGATTAATCTCACATGGCCAACAACCCACTAAAAAGAATTCTCGGAGATGAGAGAAACGATAGTGAAATAAATGATTAAAGATATAATATTACTGAGCTCAGAATTAAGGGGAACATAGGTCTGCTTCTAATAATTTATCCTAAAGATATATGCAAAGGCATGAGGATACATATACAACTATGCTCAGTGCACTATTTTTGTAACAGCAAAAATTGAAAACAATCTAATTGTTTACATGGTTATTTGGTTAGATAAATTATGGAACACCTATACTATGTGTTGTATAAAAATTATAGTGTGGCTCCGAGTATACCTATGTAACAAACCTGCACATTCTGCGCATGTACCCCAGAACTTAAAGTATAATTTCAAAAAATTATAGTGTGGCTCTAGATGTACTAACGTGGAAAGATATCCAGGATAGGCTACTGAGTGAGAAAAGCAAGTTGCAGAACATTATGTTTACTGGGAGTCCATTTTTATATTAACAAATGTTTATAGATCAATGTATGATTATAAATGGATTGCAGCAGGTCTATAAAGCTACTCAGGAAGCTGTCAACAGTGGTTATCTCAGGAGAGGAGTAGGATTGGGGCAGAGGGTGGTTAACAAACAACCCTTTAACTTTGCATTTACAAATGTCTATATATACTGTTTACAATGTGCATGTGTTTCTTCTATAATTCTTAAAAATTAAAGGCAACTTAAAATTATTTACAATGTTATAGAAGAGAAAAAAAGTTTTCCTTTTATAGTGTCTCTGGGAAATAGCAGCAGAAGATTACCAAGGGCCAAGGTGAAAAGAAAATAATATTTTTGATTAGAGAAAGACATGAGCCCAGATAAGGAATACAAGCAGTAAAAGACATTGCTCTGCCCTTCAGGAGCTTACAGTAGAGTCAGAAAGGCAGACCCACACGGACAGCCAATAGTGACCAGTGCTCGGTGGTACAGCTTCCTGCCAAATTGTGCAGTATGTTAAGGCCTGGAAGTTGGAAGGAGAGAGGCCAATGAAGGCTGGAGAAGCCAAAGATGCTTCATGGAAGAAGTGGACCTTGAAGGACAGTAAGGCTTTACAAAGGCAGAACGGAGAACATTATAAGCCAGATAACCAGCAAGAGTGAATGCACTGATCCTAATGAGCATGCAGCAATCATGCACTGGTGAAGAGTGTAACCCATCTAGATTAGAGGAATCACGTTGGTATAAATTAGGTTTGGCTGCATACAACAGAGAACTCAAGAAACAATGGCTTAAACAAGACAGAGGTTTGCTTTTCTCTTATGACAAAGAAGTCCAGAGGTGGACAGTCCTGGGCTATGTTCATAGTTTCATTATCAGAAAGGCCTCATGTTCCTTCTACCTTCCTGCTTTACCAGCTCTAGTACTGGCTTTCATCTTCAAGTTAGCTTCATAATTGCAGGATAGTTGTTAAAGCACCATGCATCATAGCTACGCTCCACTCGGCAGAAAGGAGGAAACAGCAAGGGAAAAGAGGCAGACCTCCCGGGCCAGTCAGCCTCCTTTACAGGATTTCCCTGGAAGCCTCACCCAACTCCTAGGTACATCTCATTGGCTACCGCTATCCATTACAGGGGGCTGGAAACATGTAGCTGTTTAAGCTGAGTGCATTGCTGCTCCTATTAATACAGGATTTCCAGGAGTAAAGAAAAATGGCTGTTCACTATGAAAACAAAGCAGACAAAAGATTTTAAGTTTAAAAGAGGAGGATAGGTAGTTAGAAAATGACTTATTATCTATAAAGAAATAGGTAGAAAAGGGCTGGGCATGGTGGCTCACGCCTGTAATCCCAGCACTTTGGGAGGCCGAGGTGGGCAGATTACTTGAGGTCAGGAGTTCGAGACCAGCCGGGCCAACATGGTGAAACCCTGTCTCTACTAAAACTACAAAAAAAGAAAAAAAAGAAAAATTAGTTGGGCATGGTGGTGGGCGCCTGTAATCCCAGCTACTTGGGACACTGAGACAGGGAGAATTGCTTGAACCCAGGAGGCGGAGGTTGCAGTGAGCCGAGATCATGCCACTACGCTCCAGCCTGGGCAACAGAGTGAGACTCCGTCTCAAAAAAAAAAAAAAAAGGTAGAAAAATGAATAAACTTAGAGTTTAAAAAGCACAGAAGAAACAAGCTTGAAAAACAAACAAGAAAAACTCTAATAGCTACTTACTTCTAAAAGCAACTGATTGATTGGCCCTGCTCCATTCACTCATTTTCAACCTTCTACGACCTTTTTCAATTTTCTGGAGAGATGTATTAACTCTCAACTATATGCCCCTTTTGAACCAATATGGAGTAGATGCCCAGTCTGCACATGGTGCCAGAATCAGCCTTTCTCCCTTCTCAGCCATACGCCTGTAGTACTTTGAGGATACTATTATAATAATAGTTATCATATCATGCTTTAGTTACTTATCATTTGCTGGTTAAAAGGCAAGGTGATTGAGTAGAAAAGGCAGCAAGAACTTTGTCATCAGACAGACCTAACTTTCTACTTGCTGGCTTCACTATGTTCCTTTGGCAAGTTCCCTTAACTTTCTACAACATACCTTCCTTGCCCTTAAAATGAAGAACATCGTGCGACTCTCAGAGGCATTTCTGAGGTTGTGGTGAAGACTGGAGCCTAGTACTCAGCAGAAACTTAGGAAATGGACTTTTGTTATTATTGTATCTTCCCTGCTGGATTGCAAGGTCATTAAGGGCAGGGTTTTTTTGTTTTTTGTTTGTTTGTTGTTTTACAATGTGCATGTGTTTCTTCTATAATTCTTAAAAATTAAAGGCAACTTAAAAATTATTTACAATGTTATGGAATAGAAAAAAAAGTCTCACATATCTCTACACGAACCCCCAGTGTCTTAACACCCTACTGAATGCCTCATTTCAGCAAAGAGAAGGTCACCTGGCAGGCCTCAGGAGAGCTCTAAGAAAAAACAGCATGCAGGCCAGCCCACGCCGGTGGAATGAATGTCACTGGCCTATCGTATTACCCCAGAGCCAGGTGGGAAGTTATAGGAACTACACCACCCCCAGGGATGGCAAGTGACATTGTAGAATTCTCCTTGTGGGGTGTTCTAAGTTCTGAGATTCGCAACCCCTAACAATGGTTGTGTCTTTTCTTTTTTCCTGTTTCATAGTTTAATAAATAGGTTTTATATTAACAAAGATGCCTTTAGTTATGCTGTGGCAAGAGTGCTTGTTTTAGAGTGTTTCCTGCCAAACACCCACATGAGACATTCCCTCCCAGTATCAGATGTGGAGATGCGTTCAGGCCTGGCCAGTTCCATCTCATTCCCTTCCTCCATGGTTAGCTTGTATCTAACCATGTTACTCAGTGTCTTCCATGGGTGGTTGTGATGCAAGATGCACAAAGCCTGTTGCAAAGTCTTCCTCAGACCATCTCTTGCTTTTCTGAAGTCAAATTTCTAAGCCCAGGGCATTCCGCCCTACTATCCCCTCTATCCTCTTTGCTGGCAAACTCTTCTGTTGCTCCCATCCTTTTCCCTTTTGTCTCCCCCTATCTCTTGACACTTGCACATTGAAGCATTAAATTGCAGGGTGGAAAGGAAGACAATTTCTTCTGTGTATTTAGAAAAACTACAGAGCAGCATATTGTTCTCAGCACACATCTATGTTAAATGAATTTCCCTGTCCAGTTGATATCCCAAGGCTGGGCAGCGCCAATGGCGTTGTCAGGCCGGAGACCTGGGCAGAAATATCACCAGAAGCCTTTTCCCATTACTCAGTCCTGGGCCCCACCCCTAGAGATATTGATTCAGCCGTTCCAGGGTGAATCCCAGACAATGCTCCTCAGGTAATTCGGTTAGACTCCTCCCTGACTCTGCCCTTGGGAAATATCAGCATAGCTCGAATTGCCTTCTGAAGAGCTACTCTTGGCAATGGCTTCTAGGGAGCCACTTTCTCACTGGCCACTGGTCTCAGTCACCCAGTCCTGCAGGGAATTGTACTATGCATCACAATCTCAGAATCACAATAATGGCAACCAATACTTACGCTTAACATGTTCTAGGCACACTTCTAAGCTCTAACATAACTCCTTTAATCATCATAACAACACTATTAGATACTACAGGTGTCTCCTTTTAGTCAAGGAAGAAACTAACAGGTGCTAAAGCCTAGATTCAAACACAGTCCATATTCTATTTATTTATTTATTTATTTATTTGAGACATGTTCTGGCTCTATCACCCAGGCTGGAGAATGGTGGCCCCCCATCTCGGCTCACTGCAACCACCGCCTCCCAGGCTCACATGATCCTCCCACCTCAGCCTCCTGAGTAGCTGGGACTACAGGCACGTACCACCACACCTGGCTAATTTTTGTACCTTTTGTAGAGATGGAGTTTTACCATGTTGCCCAAGCTGGTCTTGAACTCCTGACCTCAAGTGATCCTCCTGCCTCAGCTTCCCAAAGTGCTGGGATTACAGGTGTGAGCCACCATACCCAGCCGAGCCCATATTCTTAACCAATATCCTCTATGGCCTCATGCAGTGAGTGTCAGAAGATCTCAGGAGTCATATTTTTTGTGGCCAAACCAAGCCAAATCACTGTGCCAACCACTGCTACCCTGATCCACCTGGTTTCACCACCAACCCCAACTTTCCCATCTCTTTGGTCTGCTCAGCCGCATAAATTCTGAAAACAGTATCAGTTCTCACTGTTTTTCTACAGATCTCCTAAGCCTTAGCTCAGACTCTCCTCCCAGAAAACTTCGATCAACACCCCCACCCATGCCAAGCTGGGTTAGGCATCTTTATTTATACTTACCTCCTACTTTGTGCATATCTTGATCACCAGACTTAGCATGTGGCATTCTGATAGTCTGTTTCTGCCTCCATCTCCCTCAGTTGAGGGCTAGGTAAGGTCAAAAACAGGATTCAATCATCTTTGATTCTCTGATGCCTAGTGCAAGATCTTGTGGAAGAAACATAGAAACTGTTGAATAAACAATGTTGGCTTCAGTGATACTTCTATCCCTCAATTTACAGGAAACGCTTAGTAATTCATCCCTGGGGTCTGGGGCAAGATGGGACATCTATCTTCCAAAGGCCCTATTAAAACTTTATCTCCAGAAACTACATACTCATATTATTTTATCTTTTCCTATTTTCCCTTTCAATCCTCTGCCTCAATATAATTATGTTAATTTTTTCTACAGCTGAGGAGCCAGGGACATAATAGTCTTACTTAATATGGAAAGGATAAGCTCCCATTCAAACTCCAACTTTTCTAACAGGAAAGTCTTCTTTATTATCTTTACATTCTCTTTTTTTCTACCCTATGTGGACTTATTGGTGGGGAACCTCTTATAACAGGTGAAATTGGGTTCCTGGGGGCTCTGGATGGAGACAAACATGTGACAGATGAAAACCCTTCATAGCTGTCATCAACATAAAAGTTGCAGATATAAACTTCCTTGTCTTTATCTTCTAAAATTTAAGGTCTTCAGAATTAGTTGCGTCTTGTGAAGTGCAAGGAGATACAGATAAAGGAGGTGAATAGGAGCTGCCAATGGAATCGCAATAAGCAGTCAAGGGGATAAATCAGCCAAGAGAGAAAAAAGCACACAATGACATTTACCCTTGACAGTTTTTCTGTAAGGTTTTGCATTTGGCTTTATAAATAACAAATATTCTCTTATAGTTTCTATTAACAATTGTATAATTTCTATCAATCCCCTAGAACACTCATGATGTACTCCACGATCACTATTTAAAAATCAAATCTTACCACCATTCTCACACCTCAATCACACTTACACAGGACAAGATCTATTTGTTTGGCCAGTCATTTTGGCACTGTTGAAATGTGCCACTAAAACGATTTGATCACAAATATGAGATAAAGTCCTCAAAAGGTTCCTTAGTATGAAACATGGCATTCCTCTTTTGTACAATGTAAGATGCAGTAAGAAACTGGTTTAAAGTGTTTAAGAAAGAATGGAAATGGTATTCTGTACAACCCCGCACGTACTGCAGTTTGACTTTCACCTTTGATACTGACTGCATGACAAATTGTATAAACCATAATAAGTAAACACCACACTGCAAGATTAAAGCTCCAAGCGCAAAAGAATCATTAATCATAACAAACATGTATTTGCTTTTCTGTTGGCATCAAAACGTAATTGTTTCGCTATAAGTTAAACATACCCCATGGTACAATGCTGATCCAAATCTGTGCACTTGGCAACAGAAAAGGGAAACTTATCATCTTTGGTCTATGGTATGGCATGTTTTCCTCCAACTAAAATGATCAACTTGAATGAAAGTTTATTCTGTCCTCCTCTGCAAATGTTGCCAAGCCCAGTATTTCAAATTTGAGTAAGGAAAAAAGAATGACCTGTTTGCCCACTAGGTTCCATTAAAGCATTAAGGGTTCAGTGGAGAGAAGGAGTGTGGTCAAAACCCACTTGAGAATCTTAAAAATGCTCAAACCTTCACCCCCAAAATAATGCACACTCACTCATATTCCCCAAATTGTGGATTAATTTTCAGGGGACTCTTGGCTACCTCCAAGCCAGTCACTTGCATTTCCTGGTAGCAATAGCATACATAAGTTGAGTGACCACTTAATTCTTATTATTAATGGGATAATTTGTCTGATTAATTGTATCACATGACCTAAGATGAAAAGATGATCGTGTTCTGAAGTAGAAGTCAGTAATAAAACCCCTTTTATTTATTTATTTATTTATTTGTTTGTTTATTTATTTATTTATTGAGACTGAGTCTCACTGTCACCCAAGCTAGAGTGTAGTAGCACGATCTTGACTCATTACAACCTCTGCCTCTGGGTTCAAGAGATTCTCCTACCTCAGCCTCCCGAGTAGCTAGGATTAAAGGCACTCGCCACCACGCCCAGCTAATTTTTGCATTTCACCATGTTGGCCAGGTGATCTCAAACTCCTGACCTCAAATGATACATCATCCTCAGCCCCACAAAGTGCTGGGATTACAGGCATGAGCCACCATGCCCAGCCTATACCCCTAATTTTAGAAAGGAGCTTTACAGATCCTTCTCCTCCTGACCCAATTTGTCCATAGCATTTCCTTTCAGTCTCACTCTATATACCACATGATACTGTGAACCCTTCTGAGGCCTGTTTCTTAACTTCCTAACTGGAGACATTGGCTTACACCTCTGTTTGGTCATAATAGGTACCTAAATTGCCTGTGCATTGGGGTTTTTTCTCTGCCTACTCCCTTTTGGACAAGCATCCTATGTTTGGAAATTTTCCACCTTTGACTTTCTCAAAGTAAAAGCCAGAAACTCACCTTCCCAGCTCCCTTGTAGCTGGACTCTGGCAAGTGATCTAGTTCTTCCAATCAGATGCATTCGCTTAAGGATTTAATTCCAAAGAAAATCAGGTAAAAAGACAGTGATTGTTGGGATCAACTTTGCCAAGGACAGGAGAGACTCTATTGACGAGAGCTCCCCAAGATTTCACCAGTGGTTCTGACAGAGGGTCCTAGTGCTCAGCATCCACAATACAGGCTGCAAGCCCCCTGCCCATGCGGGCAGTGGTGGGGCTCACCTGATGATCTGATGGTATCATCTGGGCATTGCTCCTGCTCTGTAGACTCCAAGCCTAATTCTGTGGTCCCTCTGGAGATTCTGCAAGCCACTTTCATTTCCTTTAAAATATTCTCTTCTGCATCATTAATTCACTTAATATTTATTGAGTGTACCAGGCACTGTTGTTGGTGCTGGCAATACAGGAGTAATGAAACAAAATTTCTGTCCTTGGAGAGCTTACATTCTAATGAAGGGCAGATACGAAGAAGGACAATGATATGCTTTGGCTCTGTGTCCCCACCCAAATCTCATCTTGGATTGTATTCCCATAATTCCCACGTGTTTTGAGACGGACCCTGTGGGAGACAATTTGAGTCATGGGGGCCGTTTCTTCCATGCTGTTCTCATGGTAGTGAATAAGTCTCATGAGATCTGATGGTTTTTTCAGGGGTTTCCACTTTTGTATCTTCCTCATTTTCTCTTGCCACCGCCATGTAAGAAGTGCCTTTCACCTCCCACCTTCCCAGCCATGTGGAACTGTAACTCCAATTAAACCTCTTTTTCTTCCCAGTCTTGGGTAGGTCTTTATCAGCAGCATGAAAACGGACTAAAATAGACAGTAGAAGCAAATTTATTTTACAAATAAGTAAAATGAATACACAGTATGCTAGAGAAGTAGGGAAAGGAGACGGGGAATGCCAAGGGGAGCCATGAAGTTGCGATCTTAGATAGCTTGGTCAGAAAAGATCTCACCCAGATGAAAAGGCGACATTTGAGCAGATGTGAACAAGGGAGCATGCCTGGTGTACATGGGGGCAGTGTTCACACAGCAGGAATAGCAAGGGCCAACATTGGGAGGTGGGAGGGAGCCTGCCCTAGAAATGTTTTTCCATAGTAATCATAGAATCCCCCTAAAGTCAGTCCCCTATCCTAGGAGAAATAGTACATGGAGAGAGCTATCACCCTTCTCCTGATCTGATAGTTGGAGCTCAATTTATCCAGATGGAATGTGATAAGATCCTGGAAATATCAAGTCTAATGTAAGCAATATTAGTGAACTACAGCCAAACCAACCCATCTCCCCACACACAGCATATATTTACTTATTCACAAAAATGAATTAAAGAGAAATTAGGTACACTCATTAATCTGATTGTGTGGTTCCTCTGAAACTTCTGTGAGCCACTTTAACACACTTTAAAATATTCTCTTCTCCATCATTAAATCACTCAATATTTATTGAGGGGTTACCTGTGGTTATCAGGGGGAGCTGGTCTGGGCACGTACACCTGAAGTCCCAGCAACTTGGGAGGCTAAGGCGGGAGGATTGGCTGAGCTCAGGAGTTCAAGGCTGCAGTGAGCTTTGAGTCTTCAATGATTGTACCATTACATTTCACCCTGGGTGACAGAGTGAGACTCCATCTTAAAAACAAAAACAAAAACTTCAGGTGGGTTTATTTTGGTATTCTTTCCTTATAAATATTTGTTTAGAGGCAAATTGGCACTCGAGGAGACATTTTCTTCATCAAATATTCACAGCTTTAAAAAATTAAAAATCTGGGAGTATTCATCTTGGTACAGAGTTTTTAAGTCTAACCATGACTCAAAATCTAGAGGCAACAAAAGAAAAGGTTGATGAATTTGACTACATAAAAATAAAAATTTATATAGCAAAAACATCACAACAAAAGACAAGACACCCGACAAGTTGGAAGAAAATATTTATAATACATACCATGGGAGAAAAAGAAAGGATATATAATATTCCTTTAAATAAAGAACTCTTAAAAATTGAGGGACAAGGCTGGGTGTGGTGGCTCACGCCTGTTATCCCAGCACTTAGGGAGTCTGAGGTGGGCGAATCACAAGGTTATGAGTTCAAGACAAGCCTAGACAACATGGTGAAACCCCATCTCTACTAAAAATACCAAAAATTAGCTGGGCATAATGGCGGGTGCCTGTAATCCCAGCTACTCGGGAGGCAGAGGCAGGAGAATCACTTGAACCCAGGAGGCGGAGATTGCAGTGATCTGAGATCATGCCATTGCACTCCAGCCTGGGCATCAAGAATGAAACTCCATCTCAAAAAAAAAAAAAAAAAAAATTACCCTTAAGTTATACCTCCAAAATTACATATGCACAAGCTTATTCATTGCAGCATTTAAAAAATAATCACAAAATATTGCAAACAATTTGGCCGGGCATGGTGGCTCACACCTGTAACTCCAACACTTTGGGAGGCCAAGGCAGGCAGATCACCTGAGGTCAGGAGTTTGAGACCAGCCTGGCCAACATGGGGAAACTCTGTCTCTACTAATAATACAAAAATTAGCCAGGCGTGGTGGCAGGCATCTGTAATCTCAACTACTTGGGAGGCTGAGGCAAGAGAATCACTTGAACCCACAAGGCAGAGGCAGTGAGCCGAGATTGTGCCACTGCACTCCAGCCTGGGGTATAGAGTGAAACTCTGTCTCAAAAGAAAAAAAAAAGAAAGAAGGAAGGAAGGAAGGAAGGAAGGAAGGAAGGAAGGAAGGAAGGAAGGAAGGAAGGAAGGAAGGAAGAGAAAGAAAGAAAGAGAAAGAAAGAAAGGGAAATGAAAGGAAAGGAAAGGAAAGGAAAGGAAAAAGAATCTAAATGACCATATGTAAGAGAGTCATTGAATAAATTTATGTACTTCCACACTGAAGTACAAAGCAGCTGTAAAAAGAATGGGCTAGATCTGTATGAACTAATATCGTTATTTCCAGGGCACACCATTAAATGAAAAAAGGAAAGTGTGGAGGCATATCTATAGCATGCTACATTTCATGTAAAAAATAAGGGATAAAAAAATACACATGTATTGCTCATTTATGAAAAAGAAAAACGGAAAGTAAATCAGAAGTGAAAGAGACTGATTACCTACACAGGACAGACAAAAAAGAGGTGGAAAGATGGGGAGAGGAGGAGAATGGGAATAGGGTAGTAGGGATGAGGTGGATGCTTTAACTCTTAAAATCGTAACGATCTTTCACATACTCCAAAAAAATTTAAAATGAATGAAAATCATCCAGGATATGGAGGAAGCCCAAAGTGTAATACAAACAGTAACAGATGAAATGAATCATATTATAAATAAATATAACTACACTGCAGGGGGTGTGGAAGAAATAAACTAGCCTAAGTGCTTTTGAAAAGATTTTGATACTATAAAGCTTAAAACAAAAAGAACTGTGCACAAATACCATAGACTTACTAATAAATCTATTTCTCACCTGGGCATGGGTTATTCTACAACATTTTTATATGCACGCTAGGATTAAACAAGTGAGTATTTATAGATGAAAGTCATGTTTCCCATTGTTGGAGAAAGACATTACAGATTTAAAAAAGAAGAAAGGTAGAATAAACCCTATGGCATCAAATTGAAAGAAGTAGTATGAAATCATACATACGCACACAGATAAACAGACACAATCATTAACATAGGGCCAGGCGCAGTGGCTCACACCTGTAATCCCGGCACTTTGGGAGTCTGAGGCGGATGGATCAGAAGTTCAAGACCAGCCTGGCCAACATGGAGAAACTCTGTCTCTACTAAACATTAGCCAGGTGTGGTGGTGCATGCCTGTCATCTCAGCGACTCAGGAGGCTGAGGCAGGAGAATGGCTAGAACCCAGGAGGCAGAGGTTGCAGTGAGCTGAGATCATGCCACTATATTCTAGCCTCGGTGACAGTGAGACTCTGTCAAAAAAAAAAAAAAAAAAAAAACCATAAACATAGATATACATTTATCAGTATACATTTATATATATATTTCCCAGCTCTGTCCACAAAAAAAAGGGGGGGCCTGGGAGCAATGACACCCTGGAAGCAATGAGCACACCTAGAGCTCAGAACTTGCATTCCACCACTCTCCAATACAGAGAACTTCTTGGAGAGATATTTGATTGCAGAGCTGGAGCAGGGAAAATACCAGATGAGCCAGGAGCATTTTGTGCCAGCAAACAAGGAAGTACTCGAAAAAGGATGGGGGAATGTTGAATGGATGCAGAAGCCAGACTGAAGGAACTCCCAATAACCAAAGCTGGAACAGCTGGAGCAACAAAAGACATAATAACAGTATTGGATTACAACCCATAGAATAGAATAAAATAAATATTCATGAGCCCATACTCATGGATAAATGCGGTAGAAGGGACGACTCCTCATCACCAAAGAAATCCAGTCATGAAGGGAAAAGATAATCTTCATTTCAACCCCTAGTATTAATTGTGACAAGCAAGGTCCACCAGTGGGTGCTAAAATTAGTGAATAAAAGTTTAAGCAGAAACATAATATTTACATACTCTCAAGTATCTCCCCCAAGATATTTCTCAAATACAAAAAATAATAATAATAACTTAATGATGGAGAAACTTGGCCAACAATACTTTAAGTGATCAAAGTTAACATCACTAGCAATAAGACATATGAACATCAGGAAGGCCTAATATGATATTCTGACAGAGATACAATATTGCTTCTGTGGTATTCTTGCCAAAAACATGTAACCTAAATCAAATAATGAGAAAACATCAGACAAATCCAAATTGAGAGACCTGCAACATAGCTGACCGATATTCATCACAAGTTGCAAGGTCCTGAAGAACAAGGAATGACTCAGGAACCATCACAGATTGTAGGAGATAAGACACAACAACTACATGCAATGTAGCATCCTGGATTGGATCCTAAAACAGAAAAAGGAGATGGGGTGCAGGAGGAAGGGACTGGTGAAACCGGTATGTTTTAGTTAATAGCACACACCAATGTTAATTTCCTGGTTTTGATCATTGTATTGTGGTTATGTAAGTTGTTAACATGAGGGGAGGTGGAGCGAAGCCTCACTATTCTTGGAACTTTTCTGTAAAGGATTTCAAAATAAAAATAAAACTCTAAGGTTCTAAAGCCTGCTTTATCCTTGAAAGTTCCATTTTTGTCTAATTCTCAAGAGATCAAAGACTCATTTCCTTGTTTGGTCCAGACAGAGCAAGCCGCCTCCCTCTGGTAACCCTGCTCACCCCGTCACAGGTCTGACATTTGCCCTCCTCCCCTCCCTGAATCAACATCCAAGCAGCAAACATTTATTTTTGCTGTATGTCACACCCTGTGTGTGAGGCTGATTTGGTTCCTGTCTTCTCACTGCTTACTTCTCTTACCAATTCAACCCATGTCAGCTACTGGGTAAGTAAGTCACTGCTCACATGCGAAATATTGCCCTTAGTCCTGTTTTTCCACAATGGATCCAGGAGATCCATATTCTTATCTTCTATACTGTTAAGAAAGAAATCCAGAGATAAACTAATACATATTACTATTTGGACTATTGATATAAAGTTTATATCAGTAGACCTGAACATTACATGAATGTTCCTCTATCAAACGACCTCCATGTCCTGTTTCCTAAGAAAATGTATAAGAGAGGCCGGGCGCGGTGGCTCAAGCCTGTAATCCCAGCACTTTGGGAGGCCGAGATGGGCGGATCACGAGGTCAGGAGATCGAGACCATCCTGGCTAACACGGTGAAACCCCGTCTCTACTAAAAAATATAAAAAACTAGCTGGGCGTGGTGGCGGGCGCCTGTAGTCCCAGCTACACGGGAGGCTGAGGCAGGAGAATGGCGTGAACCTGGGAGGCGGAGCTTGCAGTGAGCTGAGATCTGGCCACTGCACTCCAGCCCGGGCGACAGAGCAAGACTCCGTCTCAAAAAAAAAAAAAAAAAAAAAAAAAAGAAAATGTATAAGAGATCACATGGCCTACTTATAGCAATAGCACAGTGTTTTATTTATAGTGACAGCCAGTTATCTAAGGTTTCCTTGCAAGAGCTTGATGGAATCATCTTTTAATGACATAGAAATCATCATATCATTATGACTTGAAGAAAAGGAAAAAAGAAACTACAACAAGCATTATTAGTTTGTAGTAAAGACACTAGAAACCTATTGACTTAGGCAATGGTAGATTATTTTAAAAAACAAAACAAGAAAAGATCATAAAATAAAACTACATCAGGAGCTTGGTGATCTAAGTCCAAAGCAGAGTGTCCCTATTAACTACAGCTAACCCTTGAAGAACACAGGGGTTAGGGACATCCACCCCACATGCAGCCAAAAATCAGCATACAACTTAGGACTCCCCAAAAACTTAATTATAAATAGCCTACTGTTGACCAGAAGCCTTACTGATAATATAAACAGTCGATTGACACATATTTTGTAGATTGTATGTATTTTGTACTATATTCTTACAATAAGGCTAGAAAAAGAAAAATAGTATTAAGAAAATCATAAGAGGCCGGGCGCGGTGGCTCAAGCCTGTAATCCCAGCACTTTGGGAGGCCGAGACGGGCGGATCACAAGGTCAGGAGATCGAGACCATCCTGGCTAACATGGTGAAACCCCGTCTCTACTAAAAATACAAAAAACTAGCCGGGCGAGGTGGCGGGCGCCTGTAGTCCCAGCTACTCCGGAGGCTGAGGCAGGAGAATGGCGTGAACCCGGGAGGCGGAGCTTGCAGTGAGCTGAGACCCGGCCACTGCACTCCAGCCTGGGCGACAGAGCGAGATTCCGTCTCAAAAAAAAAAAAAAAAAAAAATCATAAGAAAGAGAAAATACTTTTACAGTACTGTATTTATCAATATCATAAGTTTACATCATCTGTTTATAAGATGAATCATCTGTCTAAAATGGCAATAACTGCAGCTGTAGTCTTAAATCTATGGTATGTATCAAGAAATTCAACTTTTTATTGTAATGTCATGATTTTTCTCTGCTTCTTGGGAGCACTTCCATCATCACTAGTGGTCCTCTGTATAGATCTCGTGGTGTTATTCAAAGTTTACGGTATTGAAACTAAACATGATGAAAAATGTGCAAGAACCAAGAGAGATCGCAATTTACTGGAGAGATGAGCTGCTCACTCAGAGGCGATTAGCATCACATGGTATTTTAAGCAGATATTCGCAACACTTGAGCTCACTGAAATAGCAACAGGAATTGGCTATGCAATTATTACAGTAGTACAGTATGTACTACAGCCTATTTTATGCAATTAAAATTCAATACTGTATCTTTACGTCTGTTTAGATTTCTCTTTAGTGTGAGTAGTGCTATGTAAGATTTGTAACTGTGCGTATAAGTTTTGATAAATTTTAACTTTGGATAACAGATTTGTATATATTTTACAATAGTAAATGATTTTTAAAAGACTAGTATATACATACATCTCATGCATTCATGACATACCTTTATCTTAATTTTTTAGTATTTCTAGTCTACATGGTTCATCTGTGAGTTTTTTTGAATTGTTGCGAATCTCCAAAAACAATTTTTGATATATTTAGTTCAAACCTGTGTTGTACAAGTGTCAACTGTACTTCAATTTCTCCTCTTGCAGAATAGGGGTAATATTCATTTCCTGTGCCTTCACAGGAAAAACTGCATTGTGAAATTTTATAAAGCAATGACCCCTAGGAACTTTCATTTAATGTACTCCTCACTCCATAACTCACCTTTCAGACACATTTTCCCACCTAAGGTTGTTTTTTGATATCGTGAAGCCATTGAATCCTTAACCCTGTTTTTGATAATGACACAATGGATTGAGGAGAGGGACACAGCTACTTATATATTTTACAAACGAATCCACATTACCTTTTCTTGAGACAAGAACATACAAACATAAAGTGGGAGATTTCCAAGTGCTAATATGAGTATTTAGTGGGGAGCATACTAACTTGTTTAGAGATATTAAAAGTCCATATTGAATTAAAACAGAGGACAGAGTGGCTCCTATGGATTCCTGCTAATTGGGGGGTTTTATATTTATTTTTGTGTTCCTTCCTTCTATTCCTAGACCTAAGACAATGCTGGTAAGCAGACTCTATAAAACCAGGCAACTTCAAAACTGTCCATCCCTGAAACTGACCAAAATAATCAGTGAGGCCGGGCGCGGTGGCTCATGCCTGTAATCCCAGCACTTTGGGAGACTGAGGCAGGTGGATCACTTGAGGTCAGGAGTTTGAGACCAGCCTGGCCAACATGGTGAAACCCCATCTCTACTAAAAATACAAAAATTAGCCAGGCGTGGTGGTGCACACCTGTAGCTACTCAGGAGGGTGAGGTGGGGGAACCACTTGAACCCAGAAAGCAGAAGTTGCAGTGAGCCGAGATTGTACCATTGCACTCCAGGCTGGGTGACAGAGTGAGACACCATCACAAATAATAATAATAATAATAATAAGTGAGAAAAAGTAGGGAAAAACATCCTTGTTGCTAAAACAATCTCACATCACAAACTATAAGAAATTTGTTCAGGATATAGTGAAGCATAGATGAAGTTGAAAGAGACCAAAAACTGATTCAAATAAGTGAAATTTCCCCACTCATTCAGTGAACCCAGTATTATCCTGATGCCAAAAGCCAACAAGGCATCACAAGAAAAGTACAGACCAATCTCCCTCATGAATATAGATGCAAAATCCTTAATACTAGCAAACCATATCCAGCAACATATCCAAAGGATTATATACTATAACCAAGTGGGATGTATCCCAGCAACGTAAGGTTGGTTCAACATTAAACAATCAATATTATATACTACATTAATAAAATGAAGGGCAAATACCACATGATTATCTTTATAGAAGCAGAAAAAGCATTTGACAAAATCCAACATCCTTTTATTATAAAAACACTCAACAAACTAGGAGTAGAAGGCAACTGCCTTAACCTGATATACAACATGAAGGAAAAACCCAAAACTAACATCATACTTAATGGTGAAAGACAAAAGCTTTTCCCCCAGCATCAGGAACAAGACAAAGATCTCTGTTCTTGCCATTTCTATTAAACATTGTGCTGGGAGTTCTACCCAGAGCAATTAGGCCAGAAAAAAAGAAATGAAATACATTTGAATTTTAAAGGAAGAAGCAAAACTATCTCTATTTCCAATTGGCATCCTCTTTTATATAGAAAATCCTAAGGAATTACCTAAAAAACTATTAGAGCTAATAAGCAAGCTTAGCAGGATTGCAGGTTACAAGATACATATAAAAGTCAATTGTATTTTCCTACACTAGCAACTTTGCATTCTCTTGGGATAGACTCCACTTGGTTGTGATGTATAATCTTTTTGTGCTAATATCAAGAGCAAGGCAAGAATGTCTACTCTTGTGACTCCTATTCAACATAACATTGGAAGTTCTAGCTAATGCAATAAGACAAGAAAAGGAAATTAAAAGTATGGAGATGGGGAAGAGAGAAAGAAAACTGTCTTTGTTTGAAGATGACAAAACTGCCTATGTAGAAAATCCCAAAGGATCAACAACAACAAACACCTGGAACTAATAAGCAATAATGTCAAGCTTGCAGGATACAAAGTTAATACACAAATGTCAACTGCTTTTTATACACCAGCAATTAGCAATTGAAATTTAAAATTAAGAACCAATACCATTGACATTAACACCAAAAAATGAAGCACATATGTATAAATCTACCAAATATGTGTAAAACCTATATGAAGGAAACTATAAAACTCTGATGACAGAAAATTTAAAAATCCAAAGAAATGGAGATATTCCATGTACATGGAAAGGAAGATTCAATATTGTCAAGATGTCAGTTTTTTCCAACTTAATCTATAGAATCAATGCAATTCCAATCAAAATCCCATTTTGTATATATTGACAAACTTATTCTAAAGTTCCTATGTCAAACCAAAAAACTCAGAATAGCCACCATAATATTGAAGGAGAAGAAAAAAGTTGAAGGACTAATACTACTTACTTCAAGACTTAATATAATGCTTCAATAATTAAGACAGTGTCACGTTGGCAAAAGGACAGACAAATAAATCAGTGGAACAGAATAGAAAACTCAGAAATAAACCCACACAAATATAATTATTTGATCTTTGACAAAGGAGCAAAGGCAATTCAATGGAGAAAGAATGGTCTTTAAAAAAAATGGTGTTGAAACAACTGCACGGGACATCCACATGTTAAAAAAAAAATCTAGACACAGACTTGACCTATCACAAAATTTTACTTAAAATGGATCATAGGCCTAAATGTAAAGTACAAAACTTAAAATTCGTAGGTAATAACACAGGAGAAAATCTAGATAACCCAGGGTTTGGAAATGACTTTTTAAGATATAACACAAAAAACACACTTCATGAAAGAAAAAATTAGTAAGTTGGACTTCATTAAAATTAAAAACGTCTGTTCTGTGAAAAACACTGAGAGGAGAATGAAAAGTTAAGTTACTGACTGGGAGAAAATCTTTCCAAAACAAATATCTGATAAAGGACTGGTATCTAAGATATACAAATAACTCAACAATAAGAAACAAGAACTCTCATTTGTTGTTGATGGGAATGCAAAATGCTTCCACTCTGGAAGACAGTTTGGCAGTTTTATACAAAACTAAACATACCTTTACCATATGATTCAGCAAACATGCTCTTTGATGTTTATCCAAATGATTTGAAAACTTACGCCCACAAAAATACTGCATACAAATGTTTAAAACAACTTAATTCATAATTTCCAAAACTTGGAAGCAACCAAGATGCCCTTCAATAGTTGAATGAATAAACTGTGGTACATCCATACAATGGAATATTATTTAGCAATTTTAAAAATGAACTACCAAGCCATGAAAACACATGGAGAAAACTTAAGTGCATATTGCTAAGTGAAAGATGCTAATCTGGAAAAGCCACATACTGTGTGAGTATTCCCTGAGGCCAGGATTAAGGGTACTATTACCCATTTCATTTGCTTCTTCCAAGTGTCTGGGGGTGTTAGTAGGCCAAACAGCTTTAAACAATATTTGTGGCTTATGTTTGGGGGGCTTTGAAGAAGGGGAGTGGTGAAAGTTTTTTAAGACTATCCAGATAATGTGAGTTTGTGCTGCAAATCTGCAAGAAAGCAGCATTATGATTACAATTCTCAGGGACGTTTGTAAATTCTCTTACTATGCTGTGAGTTAAGAAAAAATTCTGGCCAGGCATGGTGGCTCATGCCTGTCATCCCAGCACTTTGGGAAGCCGAGACGGACAGATCACCTAAGGTCACGAGTTCAACACCAGCACCTAAGGTCACGAATTCAAGACCAGCCTGGCCAACATGATGAAACCCTGTCTCTACTAAAAATACAAAAATTAGCTGGGTGTGGTGGTGCATGCCTGTAATCTCATCTACTCGGGAGGCTGAGGCAGGAGAATCACTTGAACCTGGGAGGCGGAGGTTGCAGTGAGCTGAGATCGTGCCACTGCACTCCAGCCTGGGTGACAGAGCAAGACTCCATCTCAAACAAACAAACAAAAAACTTCATAGTATTCTGGAGGTCAGGGGTCAGGGCACAGAGTGGGTTTACTTCCAGTTAATCCTTTCCCTGAGACTGTAGTCCAGTAGAGATCCACCCTTATTGATAAAGCTCTCTACTAGGCTACCCACCCTCCTCTGGCCCTGGGCATTTGTCTCCTTTACCCCATGAGACCATCAAAACTAAAGTCCAAATTTGCTAAGATCGGCAAATAAGATCCAGGTAAAAGTGGCTCCAGTGCTGTCTTTGCTTCTGTAGGTTTCAGTATTTATATATATTTTGACCTGATAATTTCTTCCTATCTCATCAGCTCTCAACAATGTTAGACAAAGTTGACCACTGACTCCTTCTCTCTTCTTTTTTTTTTTTTTGCAAGTGATTAAAGTTTACCATTACTTTTTTTAAATTAATACATAATTGATATACATATTTTCCGGGTATAGGTGATAATATGATACATTCATATAATGTGTAAATATCAAATAAGGATAATTGGGATATCCATCACCTTAAATATTTATCTTTTCTTTATGCTAAGAACATTCAAATTATTCTAGCTATTTTGAAATGTATAATAGATTAGTGTTAAGAACAGTCGGCCAGGTGCAGAGGCTCACGCCTGTAATCCCAGCACTTTGGGAGGCCGAGGCGGGTGGATCACTTGAGTTCTGGAGTTCAAGACCAGCCTGGCCAACATGGCAAAACCCCGTCGCTACTAAAAAATACAAAAATTAGCCAGGCGTGGGGGCGGGCACCTTTAATCCCAGCTACTGGGGAGGCTGAGGCAGGAGAATCGCCTGAACCAGGAGGCGGAAGTTGCAGTGAGCCAAGATCACGCCATTGTACTCCAGCCTGGGCGACACAGTGAGACTCTGTCTCTGAGGAAAAAAAAAAAAAAAAAAAGTCATCCAGCCACTGACTCCTTTCTGTGACTTCTCACTACTGGAAATTCCCAGAGATCTTTCTTTCCCTAGGTGATCTACTCTGATCTTATGGCTTTGACAACTCCCAAATACAGATCTTCAACTTTAACCTGTCTGTTAGTTCCAAACTCATTCATGAGTGCCATTCAAACTATAGTCCTTAGATTGGTGCCAGTCTATGAGGTGTTTATTACCTATCGGTAATGAAGTAAGTACAGAAATTGAGAGTAAGCATTCAGAAAATTTTACAGCCATTTGACGCTGCCGTGATACGCAAGCACCTGGTCAGTGGACTCATCTTCTCGAATAGGGTGTAGACCATTAGGGTGACTCGCATGTGGCAGGACTCACATAATAGTCATACACAGTAGGACGTCATTACAGAGTGCAAGGTTATTGAGAGGTTAGTTCATCAACTTTAACCCAAAAGTATATCAAAAATCTGAAAAAAGGTATTCATTTTTATAAAATTATTTTTATGAAAATTTACATTGTAATCAAGTTTCTCTTTTTTTTTCTTTATTTTTTTAGATGGAGTCTTGCTCTTTTGCCCAGGCTGGAGTATACTGGTACAATCTTAGCTTGCTGGAACCTCCATCTCCTGGGTTCAAGCGATTCTCCTGCCTCAGACTCTGGGGTAGCTGGAATTACAGGTGCTCACCACCATGCCCAGCTATTTTTTGTATTTTTGGTAGTGATAGGGTTTCACCACATTGGCCAGGCTGATCTTGAACTCCTGACCTCAAGTGAACCACCCGCCTCGGCCTCCCATAGTGCTGGGATTATAGGCATGAGCCACTGCGACTGGCCTCAAGTTTTTCTTTATTGGGAAATAAATACCTATGTCTTTAACCTCAATTAACTAATGGTGAAACAAAATTCACTGAACGTTTTTATCAAGAAAATATAGACCTATTCTAAAGGCAGCAGTAAAGGTAAACAAAATAAGTATCATGGAAGTGATTCCAGAGAACAGGAAAAAGAAAGAGTTCATTGAGTTTTCCTCCAAAATTTGATACCTCATGTACTCAGTTCAGCTTTGAGGCTATAATTGATAGTGGAATGCTAAAACCTCAGTTTATAAGGCTATAGTACATCTGCACAAATACAATTTATTGTGTATTTGTGAAGATGTACTATTGGCTAATAAACCAATGAAACCATCAAAACTTAGGCATATTTAGGTGCAAAATATAAAGAGGTTTCAAACCAAAAGAATTCTTTAAAGGAAAGAATACTGAATTAGAACAAATGTTCAACATTTCACATATAAACATTTAGTGTTTGGCAGGATTAAAAAAAAAAAACTAAGCTGAAAATACAATAGATGTAAAGGTTAAATAATAGGGGAGCTAATAACCTGTCTTGTCACATTCTTGACTTTAATGGGAATATTTCTAGTATTTCATTATTGAGCTACTATAGATTTCATGTCAGGGTAATATAAATCTCTTCTTATTTTATCAGGAACATCAAATTTGCATTCCTGAAATGAATCTCAGTTGGGGGTATATTATTCCTACAATGTATGCCTGAAATCTTTTCCTTATTAAAGATTTTTTAAATTGGTGTTTATAAGTCAATGTAGTCCATAGTTTTCTTGTGTGGGAAAAGAGGAATGCATCAGTCAGAGTAGGCTAGGTTATGCTGTGATAAAAAACATCTCAAAATGTTAGCAGCTTACAGTAACAAAGGTTTAATTCTTATTCATGGTCTGTGTCCACCATCTGCTGTGCCTCTCTTCCACGCCATCTTCCCTCTGGAATGAAGTGGATAAAGCAGCTGATCTGACGTACTGCTGGTCATCATGGTAGAGATAAGAGAGACATGGTGAACCGTGAACTCTATTTTAAAACTTCTGCTTCTAAGTGGCATAATGTCACTTCTGCCCTTATTTCATTGACCATTTGGCCAAGGCAAATTGGAGAACTACTCTTGGCTTCAACGGGATGGGAATAAGTAATCCAGCCACAAGGAGGAGCACGTCAAGTCCTAAAGCAGGCCAGATGTCAGTGGGATGAAGGCCTATAATTAATCCATCCCCCAGGAGGGACAGCAAATGTTTTGAACAATAGTACAACCCACCACAATAGTGCAACATACCAAAAACAAATTTTTCAGGTTTATATTGTGTTTTGCTGGCTTTAGAAAATGATGTTGGAAGTTTTTTCTCTAAGTCCTAGACCAGTTTAAGTATCATTAGAATTTTATTTTCCTTGAAAGTTTGGAAGAAGTCACTAATAAAATATTTGAGTCCAGAGCTTCTCAGATTACCTTCTCAATGAATTCCCTGGCCAGTGACCATTTTCAGTTTTCTGTCTCTTTGGGAATTTATTTTATTTATTTGTTTTTTAAAACAGCATTCATGTAATCACACTTTTAAAATGTATTTGTGTAAAGTTTTATCAAGTACTCGTATAAATTGTTTAAATTTTCTCTGCATCTATGGTTACTTCCTGTTACTTGCTTCTTTCTGATTGTGTTTAATTTTTATTAACCTACATGTATAGAAATATCTATTTGCAAAAATAGGAATGTTGATAGGAATAGTAAGAGTACTGGCTGCCACAGTTATCATGAAGATTAAATAAGCTAATATACGTACATTAGTGAGAACAGTGCCTTAGTAAGCACATTATCAGTGTTAGTCATCATCACATTATTTGTAATTTTCCAGTTTTGATCAACCTTATACTTACTAGAATTATACACTGTTCTCTTTAAAAGTTGATCATAGACTCCTCTCATTAATGATTACTGACTTATGCTATCTTTTAACTCGTGTTTTTTAAATATTTTGAACCACTTTGTTAAGAATACATTTTTTATATGAGTCTAACACCTCATAACACTGCTTGTAGAAAATTGCCAACTCTCATTAAATAACACAGTATATAGATACATATGTGTGTGTGTATATATACGTGTATGTGTGTGTATATATCCTATATATACATATATACGTATGTACACACACAGGCTGGAATGCAGTGGCTTGAGATCTGCTCACTGCCACCTCCACCTCCCAGGTTCAAGCAATTCGCCTCCTGAGTAGCTGCCATTACAGGCACCCGCTACCACCCAATTTTTGTATTTTTAGTAGAGATGAGGTTTTGCCATGTTGGCCAGGCTGGTCTTGAACTCCTGATCTCAGGTGATCCACCCGCCTCAGTCTCCCAAAGTGCTGGGATTATAGGCGTGAACCATTGCACCTGACCAATTAACACAGTTTATATTTTTAACTTTCTGCTCAGTTAAGTCATCACAAAGTACCACCTGTAGTTAACTACAGTCTCATACAGTAGTTAATTTGAATAAAGGAAAATCTGCCATAATAAATACGTTTTGAGACATAAACAACATTATTTAAAATGTCTAGTATAACAGTAATGAGGGAGTGGGAACTGGCATCTAACTTTCATGAACAAGTGGTTAGTGGTTAGTATCTTACTATTTTTTGCATGTTTGTTTGTTTTTGTTTTTGAGACTGAGTCTCACTCTGTCACCCAGGCTGGGGTGCAGTGGTGTGATCACAGCTCTCTGCAGCCTCAGCCTCCCCAGTCTCAGGTGATCCTCCCACTTCGGCCTCCTGAGTAGCTGGGACTATAGGTGCACACTACCACACCCAGATAATTTTTGGTTTATTTTTGTAGACGGGGTTTCGCCATGTTGTTCAGGTTGGTCTCGAACTCCTGGGCTCAAGTGATCAGTCTGCCTTGGCCTCCCAAAGCGCTACAGTTACAGGCATGAGCCACCGTGCCCAGCCCAGTATCTTATTTGTATGAACTGCAATTATATCATTTACTTTCAAAATGCTTGTAAGCAGTCAGTCCCAAGTCAGTTATATTCTTTTATGGAAATAATTTATTTAGAAAACATCCTTTATAATAACATAAAAAGAAAATTTTAACTTAACCCTTATCCAAGTGATCCAAATGATGTTAGTAATCAGGTTAACTAAGAAAATACTTCCAACTGGTGCAGGGCAAGCAGACTTTCCATAATCACAAACATGTGAAAAACATAGTAAGTAGGTAAGACACAGTTCATATATCATTGTATTTATTCTCACAACAATCCTGCAAGAGAAGTAATATTTGCCCCATTTGACAGATGTCAAAGCCGAGGCCCAGGGAAGCTAGGACTTACCCAAGATTATTATAGCTTGTGTTCTTTCCATTATTACACATTGTTGAAAAGTTTAATTGAAATAGAATGCTGGGAGATAAAAGATCTCTACATGAAAATTACAAAACACAGATGAAAGAAATTGAAGAGCATACAAACAAATGGAAAAATATCCCTTGCTCATGGATTGAAAGAATTAATATAGTTACAAAGACCATACTGCCCAAAGCAGTCTACAGATTCAATGCAATCCCTATCAAAACATCAATGTCGTTTTTCACAGAAAAAGAAAACACAATCCTAAAATTTGTATGGAACCAAAGATGATTGTTAATAGCCAATCCTGAGCAAAAAGAACAAAGCTGGAGGCATCACTCTACCTGATTTCAAAACATATTTATTACAAGGCTATAGTAACCAAAACAGCATGGTATTGGAATAAAAACAGACATGTAGACCAAAGGAACAAAATACAGAAGCCAGAAAATAATGCTACATATTTACAGTCAACTGATTTTCAACAAAATTTCCAAGAGCATTTATGGTGGAAATGACACCCTCTTCAATAAGAGGGGCTAGGAAAATTAGATACCCATACACAGACAACTAAAACCGAACCCCTATCTCTCACTATAGACAAAATCAACTCAAGACAGATTAAACGCTTAAACATAAGACCTAACACTATAAAACTACTAGAAGAAAACATAGGGGAAACATTTCAGGACACTGGCCCAGGCAAAGATTTTACGGCTAAGACCTCAAAAGCACAGGAAACAAAAACAAAAATTGACAAATGGGACTATATTAAACTAAAAAGCAAGGGAAACAGTCAACAGAGGGAAGAGACAATCCATTGAATGGGAGAAAATATTTGCAAACTATTCATCCAGCAAGGGACTAATATCCAAAATATGCAAGGAACTCAAACAACTCAACAGTAAAATAATAATAATAACAATCATCATCATCATCATCATCATCATCATCATTCCAGGAAACAGTGGACAGATAACATGAATAAACAGAAGACATACAAATGGGCAGATACGTCAAAAAATGCTCAACGTTACTAATCGTTAGGGAAATGCAAATCAAAACCATGTTGAGATACCATCTTTTACCAGTCAGAATGGGCTATTACTGAAAAGATAAGAAATAACAGGAGAGAAAAAGTAACTCTTATATACTGTTGTGGGAATGTAAATTAGTAGAGCTATTATGAAAAACAGTATGAAGATGTCTCAAGAAACTAAAAATAGAACTAACATACAATCCAGCAATCCTACTGCTGGGCATTTATCCAAAGGAAGAGGAATTTGTATATTAAACAGACACCTGCACTCCGTGTTTATTGCAGGACCATTCACAATAGCAAAGATATGGAATGAAGCTAAGTGATTATCAACAGATGACTGGATAGAGAAAATGTGCTATATATACACAACGGAGTACTATTAGGCCATAAAAAAGAATGAACTCATCATTTGCAGCAACATGCGTGGAACTGGAAGTCATTATATTAAGTGAAATAAGCCAGGCACAGAAAGACAAGTATCACATGAGATAGAGTAGAATGATATATAACAGATGCTGAGAAGGGTGTGTCAGGGGAGAGGGTAGGCGGATGAAGAAAGGTTGGTTAATGGGTAAAAACATACAATTAGATAGAAGGAATAAGTTCTAATGTTCAATAGTAGAGTGGGGTGACTACAGTTAACAACAATGTATATTTCAAAACAGCAAGAAGACTTGAAATGTTCCCGACACATAGAAATGATAAATCCTTGAGGTGATGGATACCAAAAGACCCTGACTTGCTGGGCACAGTGGTTCATAGCTATAATCCCAGTACTTTGAGAGGCCTCCTGGGGAGGATGGCTTGCAGCCAGGATTTCAAGATCAGCCTGGCCAATATAGCGAGACCTGGTCTCTAAAATAAATAAATAAATAATTAACTGGGCATGGTGATGCATACCCGTAGTCCTAGCTACTTGGGAGGCTGATGTGGAAGGATCACTTGAGCCCAGGAGTTCAGGGCTGCAGTGAGCTATGATCATACCACCGCAGCCCAGCCTGGACAACCGTGTAGACCTGGACCCTTTCTCAAAAAAAAAATTAAAAAAAAAAAAAATCCCTGACCTGATCATTAAACATTCCACGGGTGCAACAAAATACCACATGCCATTCATAAATATGTACAAAGAGTATATACCAATTTAAAAAAGAAATAGAACCTTGGTTAGATTTTATTTCCACATTTCTGGTTAGTATCAATAACTATAGCTGAACTTTCAAAGCTACTTTGTCAACATAGTAATAACCAAATATCTTGGGGTTTTCTTCTGCGCCAACTCTGATGACTCTAAAACACCAATTCAGGGAAAACGGCTGGGGAGAAAGTAGGCTTCTTGTGGTTTTTCAGGATAATACTGCCACCTGGTGGACTAATGGTGAGCTGAGGTAGGTTGTCTAATGCATGATTTCAATTTTACTTGATTAAAATTCTCAATGGACAAGAAGGGCAGCTTCCAGAAACATCTTTGCTTTGAGTTGTGTCTCAGGCAAAATGATATTATAATAATTTCATGTTGTGCATAGTAACCAAACTGCTGTTTTCATATAAATTGCCAATTAGATCCAATAAGAATTCATTTACTCATTCATTCAACACATATTACCAGCTATTTATTGTGGATAAAGTCAAGGACACAAAGGTGACTAAGGACGTGCTCCACGTTTCTAGATAATAAGATGCTATTCCTGTAGTGGTTGAGAATATGTACTCTTGAAGGAGATGGCCTGAGTTCAAATCCCATATCTGCCACTAACCAGCTATGTGATTTTGGACAAGTCACCTAAACTTTCTATGTCACCTCAGTGTCATTATGTGCAGAACTGGACTAATCACAGCTTCTTGTTCAGTTATCAGGTACTCTGTGGAGTGTTAAGTTCCGTGTATGCATGAGAAGGAGGTCTCCAGGGTGAACAGCATCCCTGTAGATGAAGATGAGCAGCAGGGATGAGGCATTACCACACAAAGACTTTGGGGTGGGAAAACAAAGTCTTGTTCTGTGGGATCGGAATAATCCATGTTGATTTATTCTACCATACTCCTCAAAACACACACAAACTTAGGCAAAAGCTTGCTCAGTGCAGAATTGCTTGTGACTGCAAAAGACTGAAAACTACCTAAATAACCATGAATAGGGGACTGGTTAAACTGATTACGGCACAGCTGTATAGTAATATAGGAGACCAGCATAAAAAAGAATATCTGTACCGAGATGGATCAACCACTAACACACAATACGTGGAAAACCTGAAATGCAGAACAGAGGTATAGTGTGGTCTCATTTGTTTAGAAGTGAGGTTGTGCATTCACACGGTTAAAGATGTGTAGAATATTTGGGGGAGAATATTGTGTGGATTGGCTCTCTTACCTTCTGCTCCATCCTCTTCTGCTCTATCCTCCTTCTAGGATGTCTTCAAAACTGTAGAGCTGGAAAGCTAAAAGCCGTAGTTCCCAAAGTCCTTTCCAGATAATGCTCTGGATGCAAAATTGGGCTCCTCCAATTAAATATACTAACACGATATGCAAGTCAGGGATGAGCGGAAGGCCAGCTTCCTTCTTGTTACTGTCAGCAAGCAAGGCAAGGAGATGGGGATTGAGACGCAATTGTGATGAAGTGACCCAGCTTGCCAGGGTCTATCCTCTGGCTTCATGGTAGCAGGAGCAGTAGCTTTTTGCTCTCTGGAGCCATGCTCTTGAACAGTGGCTCCATCTGGAGCACTCCCTCCCTCCTATCCCTACTCTTCTAGCCCTTCCAATGATTTCATAAGGACCTACTTCCCTGTATTAAGTCCTGTCTACTTTAGCTTCCCAGAAGATTTCTATTTCCTGCACTGAACTTTGATTATTATAGCCATTTAAGAAACTGGTAAGAATCTTGTCATGGTTAGTATCATGTGTCAACTCGACTGGGCTAAGGGATGCCCAGATAGCCGGAAAAGCACTTACTGGGTTTGTCTGTGAGGTTATTTCTGGAATAGATTAGCATCTGAATCAGGGGACTGAGTAAAGATCCCTGAGAAAATCTCTCTCACCAGTGTGGGAGTGCAACATCCAGTCTGTTAGGACCTGGATAGAACAATGTGGGGGAAGGACAAATTCACTCTCTCTTCTTCAGCCAGGACATCTATCTTCTCCTATCCTTGGATGTCAAAGCTGCTGGTTCTCAGGCCTTCAGACTTGAACTGAGTTATACCACCACCTTTCCTGGTTCTCCACCTTGCACGTGGCAAATCATGAAACTTCCTGGCTTCCATAATCTCACTATATATATATATATACACACACACACACACACACACGTATCTATATGTATGTATGTGTGTATATATATATATCTCCTATTGGTTCTGTTCCCCTGAAGAACCCTAATACAAGCCATTACCTTAGAAGAAAGTGGGCTGAGATCCAGAAGGAATGGAGACTTTTTTTTTACTCTATTGTATATACTGTTTTGTACTGTCAGAAAAGTTTTCTATATGTGTATTTTTTGAGGCAGTTCTATGTGTACTGATAGGGAACTAGAGCTACAGTATGTTATTACTTTTTCCAAACAAAAAAAACAGAGCAGCGTGAACAGTATTATATATATATATATTACGCTTATTACATTGGGGAAAATCTATATAGAGATATATCTATACCTATTTAGATATATATCTAAAAATGTATGTTTATAAACACCTCCAGATAGGACAACTGGGTGACTAGGGGAAAGGATGAGAGAAAGACTTATCACTGTCTACTTTGTACTTTAGAATTTTATGCCCTGTCCATATGTTATTTAAAACTATATTGTTAACTAAAATGAGAAACTAGTAAGTTTTAAACGAATAATCCACTTTGGTCAAAGCACATGCATCTTGTTGGGGATTACTGGGATGTAAGACCAAAATAAAAATGTAGGTTGGAGCTTAGGCAAGACAAATGAGAGTGAGGAAGATCTCATTATGCTGGCATTTGCTTCCCTCCATCCCTGGAAGCCACTGGGAATGGTCTTTCCATAGTTCCAACTGGGCTGCTCCCTCCCTACTCGACCTCCCCAAAATCTAAGATCTCTCTCAGGGAAAGCCTCAAGCTTTTCAACTCAATCTCCCTCCCTCTCTTTCCCTGGCAAGGTAAAGAAAATTATCAAAAGCAAGTATATGTTCAGGGCTGGGCTTTTTAATAAACATTACTGAGTTTCAAAAGCAGAAACTCTTTTCCCCACCTCCCAACTCTCTCTTTCCTGGTTCATGTCAAAAACAAAGTCCACCGTTAGTCACAGTGCTTAAATTTTAATGCATTGACTAAAACATGGACACATTATAATGGAAATAATTCAGGGGATTCCCTCTTTTGATTAGAGAAGGAAGAAGAAGGGAGAGGGGCCTGATGATTCTGCAAGCATTAGGTATTCCTCCAACAAAGAGGAGGGCAACCATTGAGGGCGGTGGGGTGTCAGCAAGGAGGCTGAAGAAAACAAAGTCTGCAATGGCCAGAGTTTGCCTAGAACTCACTCTGCTGTTTCACTGTATCCTCTTGAATCTCAGTTTCAATGTGCAGCTGCCTATACTCTATCCAAGAGGATGTGAGGTAAGCATTTCTAGTTAGAGTGGTGAGAGCTTCCACAGCATGGTGGTGGCTGTCTTCAACACGAGAAATCTCAAGACATCAGACGGCTGCTTCATTCCCCAATGTTATCACAGCCCAAGGACCTCCGGCACACAGCTTGTGGCCTAGAAATATCTGTTAAATGAATAAACAGAAGAATGCCAATGTGTGTGCACAAACTACGATGCTGCCTCAGCATCACCCAAGACTGCTGAGGTGTGGTCCCTCTCCCCCAGCCTGGTCAGGGGAGGTAGTGCATGGATGGCAGTCCTAAGAGACCTCTTCGACCCTGAGCTGCTAGAGAAAATACCTGGGGAGCTGGTGCCAAGCAACAGGGCTGGCAGAATCAAGCCATGGGAAGAGTTTATGAGCAAGAATCAGTGAGAGGAAGAAAACTCAGGGGCAGATCTGGGGCAGTCAGGGCCAGGGAACTAAGTTAGGAACAGATGGGCCAGAGCCAGGAAGGACCAAGCCAGTGGCTGTGTTGGCAGATAAAGTAGCTGCCAGATGAGTACTTCAGACCAGATCAACGAAGTGGATTCAAGTCTCCAGAAAGAAAGAGTCTGCCCTTCTCCAAAGATCCAAGGCTGTCTGGTAGAAACTTCTCCAGTTATGGAAATGTTCTGTATCTGTGCTGTCCAATATGGTAGCCACAAGCCACATGTGGCTATTTTCAGCCATCTCAAAATGTGGCAAATGTGACTATGGAACTGAATTCTTAATTTTAATTAACTTTAATTTAAGATCTCTAGAAAACCCTTAGTAGGGCCGGGCATGGTGACTCACACCTGTAATCCCAGCACTTTGGGAGGCCAAGGCAGGAGGGTCGGTTGAGCTCAGGAGTTGGAGACCAGCCTGGGCAATAAAGTGAGATCTCATCTGAAAAAAAAATTAGTTGGGCATGGTGGCGTGAACCTGTAGTCCCAGCTACTCGGAAGGCTGAGGTGGGAGAATCACTTAAGCCTGGGAGGTTGAGACTGCAATGAGCCATGATCGCACCACTGCACTCCAGCCTGGGCAACAGAGCAAGACCCTGTCTCAAAAACAACAACAAAAGCAAAAACAACAGAAAACCATTAGGAGAAATAGCTCAAGACTTTAACCCTGTGCCAAAAGCACGGTGACCCAGCAGGAATCCCTTCCTCTATGCTCTCAGGTCAGAATGGAGAGTGGCTGGATGTTTGAACTGTGTAAACAGATGCAAAAACAGTTTAGGAATAAACATCAACTGAAAAAATAAGTGGCGACAGGCTCTGAATCAGAATAAAGATCTCCAAAAAAACCAAATTCCCAACCGAGGAAAACATCAGTATTACAAGCCAAAGAGCCTTCTACGTGGAAGCTGCCTGAGCTAAAGCGAAGGATGGAAGGAGGGTTTGGTCGTTTTACCTCCTACATCATCACTTCCATTCAGTTGCCACCCTGTTCTTTTAATTCCCCCTGACAGTATGATAGACTATCGCCAGGGAGTGATGAGATCAAATGTTTCTGAAGACCACTCCAGCCATGATACAGAGGATGGATTGGAGGACTCCCAAGCTGGAGGAGCTGTTAAGGCAGGGTGCTGCAGAAGTCCAAAGGAATTGGGGCCACCAAGAATGGCGATGGGAATGAAAAAACAAAAGGACATCTAGGATGTGGCAGCTGAGGGTTATGTTGAAAACTGCTTGAATATGGGAGGAAGACAGAACAAGAGAGGTCTCAAGTAATGATAAATGGTGCAGGTTGTAAAAACAGACTACGTGAATGCAAATCCTGTTTTTATGTTTGTTTGTTTGTTTTTCGCTTACAAACTGAGGGACCCGGAGTGAACTTAACCTGTTTTCCTGTTTCTGTAGAAGTGATTGCCCCTCTCCCACCCTCCACAGCACCTGTGGGCAGGTGTGACGAATGGTGCCCGGAATTCTATAAGCCCCTGTGGAGAGCTCACTTCTCTCCCTCCCTCACACCCAGCCTCTACCTGAAGATGATCAGGGATGTCATCATGCCCTCTAACCCTCTTTGTGCCAGTTAATGCCACAAGAAGCCAGGAGCCCTAGATCATGCCTTATCCTCTAGACTCCATACATTGTCTCTTTTGGTCCCATTTCTATCCTTCTCTAGCTCCCAAAACCCTTTGCCTCTGCCCTCTGGGTCTCACAGTCATCAGCAACAACCCTCATACTCTCAATCTCTTGTGTTGACATTCTCTCCAAGACTTTGATCTGAGCCTTGGCTCTCTGCTGAGGACACTGTTTGTTCTGCAGCCCTCTCCAGTGCTGTTGATGTTGTTCTCCTATCTCCTGTACAACTCCTAACAGTTGTGTAGGTAATCCTCAATGCTGTTTCCAGACCATTCTCCCACCTTCCTTCCCAAGAAAGCCTCACCACTGAATCTCATGTCATCCGACTATATCCCTAATACCCCACCTTGTTGGTCACCACGCATCACAAGACCACTCCTTATCATGTTTTTAACTTTTTAGCTCCTGGCTTGCTGTCACTCTTTCAAATACTGCTGCTGTCATAATGCTTAGTTCTCTCAACATCTTTCATGCCTCTAGCTCGCTATCTCTAGTAGGCAAACTGCAACTCTTCAACCACACACAGACCAACAATCCATTGATCCAGGTGTTTTCACTGTCCTCAATCCCATGTGGCCACCTTTCCATACTTACCCAGCTTAGCTTCCATGCTCTATCATTACAATCACTTCTTCGCATCAATCTTACCACCACCTTTGTCCCTGCCCAGTTGTGTCGCATTCACCTACAAAAATCCCACTGCTTGTTAAATCCGTATCTCAACCTGTTCCACACCTGCCTCCTAACAGGCGAATGTAAAGGGAAAAACATGCCACTATGCTGATGGGTCTCAGTGTAAATCCAGAACGCTCCTTCAGTTCCTTAGTCATGTGGGCCTCTGGTGCTGCTGGGAACCCTAGTTCATTTTCCAGTCCATTCATTCCCCACGTCATACTAGCTGACAATAGAAATATTCTAGGGGCTGGACTGAAGGTAGTGTTATCTTGATTGTTCAGTTAGTTACAGACAGAATTCCTTGTTCTACTCTCCCTTCTCAATACTGTTCTTTAAAAACAACTTTTTAGCAGAAATATTCTAGGTACATTTATGGGTATTAGCACAATTCTCACAACTACCCTATGTGATTCTGTTTGTCTGATTAACAGATGAAGAAAATGAGATACCAAATGTCAAAATAACTTCCCCCAGATACTGCAGGCAGTGAGTGGTCAAGCCAAGATTCAAATCTATGCAGATGGCTCCAAAGTTTGAGTTCTTGACCTTATTAGGATTAATTCATATCTTGTTATCTATCAAACTTCCAACACCTCCACCTGCTCTTCCTCTAACCTCATTTCATTTGGTTAGTTTTGGGTTTTTTCCAATTTAACTTCCACAAACCCTCACGATCACATCTACCCACCTAATTACATCTGGGCCCATATATGCCTTCCTTCCTGAACTATGCCCAAATTATTATTCTCCTATCTTCTCCTATCTAAACCAACCCTTCCACTTGAGCACTTGACCCTGTCCCACCTCCCAGCCACTGCTCCAGCAATGCCACCTCCCCTGGATCCTATATCATGTTTTTCCTATATCATGTTTTTCCTTCTCTACAGGATTATCCCCGCTGGCACACATTCATTGTCATTGTTGCCAATTTAAATCTCAAATGAATTATAAATCTCAAAACAATTATGCTAACTGAAAGAAGCCAGACCCCCAAATCCTAAATTCTGATTCCGTTTTATAAAATTCTAGAAAATGAACACTAATCTATGGTGACAGAAAGTATATCAGTAGTTACCTGAGGGGAAGGGGCCAAGGGATGGATTACCAAGGGCAGGAGGAAACTTGAGGGTATTAAACATGTTCATTAACTTGATTGTGGTTTCAAGGGTGTATAAATGTCAAAACATATCAAATGAACACTTCAAATATGTGTAGTTTATAGCATATCAATTATACCTAATTTTAAAAAAATCTCTTGACCCCACATACCTCCAGCCATTGTCCAATTTTGCTATTGCCTTTTATGTTAAAACTCCCTAAAGAGCTGTCAAAATGTACTATCTCCAGTTTCTACACCATTTTTTATCTTACTACTCTCCCCTGCCTTGCTCCACACCAGCTAAATGGGCCACCTTGCCATTCCTAACTCCCCAGGCATGCTTCTGCACTCTGTCCCCAGACAGCAATGAGGATCCTTCACTTCCTAAAGAACTTTGCTCAGTTGTCATCCCAGAGAGGCCTTCCTGAACTACTCTATTTGAAACTCCAACCCACCTATCACCCCTGACATTTGCCATCTCGCTCCCCTGCCTGATTGGTCTCCATCTCATTTAGCACCACCCTACCCCACTACATACGTACTTGTTTACTGAGTATCTCCCCCAATCAGAACATTGAGGGAGATATTTTGTCTATTTTGTTCATTGCCTATAACCTTGATTCCCTGGCCTCTAATGTGTCTCAATAAATATGAGGACCAGTGGATTAGTGTTTTCCGAGTCATTTGGTTGTAAATAAGAGAAACCCACTCACAGTCACCTAAGCAAACAAGTGTTAGAGGAAATTCAAAAAATATCATGGACTCCTAGGGGAAGAGGTACAACCAGAATAGGGCAATAGGAAGGCATCAGGAACTAAGGTGGTTTCTCTCTCTTCTAGTCTGATCTATTAAAGCAGGATAATCTTTATTTTCTTTGCACTTAGGTTGCATTCTTGTTCATTCTCTACAAACCAACTTTCTCCACTGATGACCTAGATACAGCATTCCCAGCCTCCCACTTTCTCAGATCAGGAATTTCACTATAAATCCCAATTACAAATCCCTGCTTAGAGAAGGGTTGAGTCCGTTGTACCACCATGGTCCAGTTAACTATAGCCTAGGGAAGAGGCATGTGGCTTTTTAGTGTCTAAGAGGGTATTTTGTTCATAGAAAATGAAATGCCCTCTCTTGAGTTGAACAGACTAAATTTGTTTTAATAGTCCCATTTACAATTCAAATTCCCTTAAACAACTTAATAGCATTTATACATTTAAAAAAATGATTCTCTTTTAAGCAGCACTGCAAATGCTTGACCCCATTAACAAAACCTTCCCGAGTGCTTAACTCTCATAAATATAATAAATTAAACATACGGTGACTTTCCAAGTTCTCTGAAACATTTCAGTACTCTTGCAGACTTAGTAACATTTTAAAGTACCTTTCAACTAAAACTCACAAGTCTAAAAATCTGTTAAGCATTTTAAATTAGAATCTTAAGGCCAGTGTCACATATTGTAATATGCCAATTATGTTTAAATACTTCAAAGAGCAAATACTATAGTTTGTCTCAATGAATATAATAACCATTCCTGCTGGGTGCAGTGGCTCATGCCTTTAATCCCAGTCATTAGGGAGGCTGAGGTGGGAAGATCGCCTGAGACTAGGAGATTGCCTCAGGCCTGGGCAACATGGTGAGAACTCTTCTATCAAAAAATCAAAATAAAAAATAAGCTGGGCATGGTGGCTCATCCCTGTAGCCCCAGTTTCTCAGGAGGCTGAGGTGGGAGGATGGCTTCAGCCTAGGAGACAGAAGCTGCAGTGAGCTATGATCACACCACTACACTCTAGCCTGGACAACAGAACAAGACCTTGTCTCTAAAAAAACAAAACAAACAAACAAACAAAAAAGTATTCCTGAATTTAAGTATTAATGGCTATGGGAATTGCTTCCTAACCTGTTTGAAAATGTGTAACTGTTCCATATTTTGAGACCTACAGCACTCAGTGAAGCTTTGTTAAAAGGAATGAGTAGTTTAGGCCTCAGCAGGCAAGCCACTGCACAGTGCTAGGATGAAGAGCTCACATTCAGGGACTTCAAGAGTGAATCAACTACTTTTGTTAATTCAATGTTAAATGAGAATAATATCAACCTTCAATGGTTGTGTTGAGAATCAAATGAAATGACATATGGGAAAACCTTTGTTACATGTTACAAAATTGATGGCAACTACAGCTTTAGGTAGAATTTCAACTTCTAATTTTTACTACTATGCAAATTATCAGAATATTTATGATGTTAACCTTTTAAAAAGGTTTTTAAATAGAAACTTTATTTAAATAAATGAACCCTTCTCAACCCCAAAACCCAGCTTCTGATCTTGACGAACATCATAATTACTCAGGGAAACACACTGCTAGTTCCCTTACAAGCCAGTGTGCTGTGTGATTGCTGAAACCAACTCATGAAAAGGAAACTGGCCCTATTTCCAAGCATACCCATATGAGAACATATTAAGTATATTCACTTTATATTAATTTAAACGTTAATGTTAGTCTAAATGTTAAATTAACTTAATATGTTAAACTTAATATGTTTATTTTTTACTTAAATAAGTAAAAATTACTTATTTTTACATAAAAGTACAATTACTTGCTGGAACACATTAAACATTTTTTCCAGAAAAAAAAAAAAAAAACCCTGAATTTACAGAACTAAAATTATGAGAGGAGATTCGCATTACAAAATCTTCCTCTATGGGTTCTTCTAGCTCAAGACATTTTTCTTACTGATTTTTAACTACTTGAGTTGGGGTAAGAATTAGAGAAAGGTCAGAGAGGTAGCAACTGTGAAATCAGTGTACTAGGAGTTAGTAGCCAACAATTATCTATCAAGAATGGATACATCAAAAAGCCAAGAAAATAAGAATCTCTTTATAAAAAAATAATATTTACAGGCTGGACAAAGTGGCTCACACCTGTAATCCCAGCACTTTGGGAGGCTGAGGCGGGTAGATCACTTGAGGTCAGGAGTTTGAGACCAGCCTGGCCAGTAAGGTGAAACCCCGTCTCTACTAAAAGTATAAAAATTAGCCAGGCCTGGTGGCACACACTTGTAATCCCAGCTACTCAGGAGGCTGAGGCAGGAGACTTGCTTGAACCCAGGAGGGCAGAGGTTGCAGCGAGCTGAGATTGCATCACTGCACTCCAGCCTGGGCGACAGAGTGAGACCCTGTCTTTAAAAAAAAAAAAAAAAAAACTTCTAAAAATAATTATTTACATTAAACTTCAAAAACAACTATTTTTCAAAGCAAACTGCTCTGGATTGGGGTTCTGAAACACAATATGATTGTGAATAATGGGGGGGGAATCTAAATACAAATCAGAGAAAATAGTTTTCAGAGGATTAGGTAGCTAGCTATAAGATTAGCTGGAAACATATGAAGAATAGTCTGAAAGGCTATTGTAAGAAAAACGACAAATTCTATCATTCCTCTGACCTAAAACAAGGTGAAAACTTGGTATAAAGGCTGCATGAAGAGAAGAAAAAAAAAGTAGTCCAATAAGGTCTATCTGTAGAGCTTTCACTCACACTCTGATTACAAACCTAGCTAGTGTCAGTTCTTCAGAGCCTTACTTGCCACACTTGGAACCGATGCAGTCCCATTACCAGCTGAAGCAGGGCATGTGATCTAAGACAAGTGTAAATATAAAGGAGAAAGGAAGCAAGCTAAGCAAGGGCCTAGAAATCCCAAAGGCACTGATCAAAGTGAAGAAAGAGGCTTTTTGTTGTTGCCATTTGTTTTTGTTGTTGTTTTCCAGAAGTAACACAAGGCTTTGTTCCTTTAGCAGGATTCCCCGTTGGACCCTCTCCAGAGAGGATTCAAATTTGAATTCCCATCTGAATACCAACCCGAATGTTGATACAGAACACTCCTGTACTAAAATTAATATCCATCCCAGATAAACCTACTCTGTGACCAAGACAATTGAGATCTTCTAGGTGAAGATGCTATGATTCAAAATATTACATGGAAAACCATGTCTTACTTAAAACAGGTACTTGTTTTCCGGCCATAATTATTCCAGTCTCTTCCATGGAACTGCTTCTGCAAATAGTTTTTTTAATGTATCAAAGACAGTCTCTTTCCGACATTTAATACATCAAATCTATTCCAACTTCAGAGTTTCTGTATGTCTTATTTAGCAGACACTATGATTCTATCTTCTTATTCTCTGGAAATCCATCAGATGTATGTTCCAACACAGAAGTGCCTTCCTTCCTTCTCATGGTGGCAAAAAGCATATCCATCATCCCCAAGGTTTCTAATAATTCTCTTTGGTAATCAATCTCTTTTTCTACAAGTCCTTGAAGTAGCAAAAACTTTTTATCAACTACAGGGGACTGACCAATTACAGGCAGATATATATCTAAAAAGAGAGAAAGGAAACACATTAACTAGCAATATCTTTCTATATATTAAGTGAAAAGCCAAAGTTTTCAAAAGTATAAAAATATTAACCATAAGAACACTGAAAATCTGTACTTACTTTATAATTAATTTATGATTTATAGAAAGTATAACAATCCCTCTGAGTAAATTTATTTCACAAAATAATAATTACATAAAGTATAGAAGTCTTGACTTACTTTCATTTTCCCATCTGAAAAATTGTCGTCATTATAGATGTCTATAAAAAGTTTTTTTATAATAACCCTAGCAAAGTCACGCCACTATAAACATTTTACTACCTTTTAAACTGCATTGCCTTGTTATTTTCTCCATGAAAATCCATATTGAGATTTGATAAAAGCAAGATATTTTGATCTACTTGATTTCCAAATTTGATTATTTGACATCTCTACTTTTGCAAGCATGTTAGGATTTTCAAGTTTTAACGACCACTTACCAATAATTATTTCAGCAGCATTGATTAAAACAGGGGCAAATCTTGGCTGAGAAAGATGCCTACAAAGTAAAAATTCAGTTTAGTGAAACTTGTAAACTTAAAAATAAAATCCTTAAAGCAGATTTAGTTGTTTCATCAGTTCTCTATAAAGATCAAACTAAATGTCTTTTATTTGGTGATAAAGGATTTCAGATGCAAAATGTGTTTCACAGACATAAAACATACCTTATCAAAAAATTAAGAACATGACTGATTTCCTTCTCATCCCGACCTGCAAGTGCATTTGCAAGGACTCCTCTTCGATTTAACTCCTTTATGATGGACACCGTAATCTCGGGTGTCTTTATTGTACAAGTGGGCTAGAAAAATTGTCAAAGTCAACATGAGCAGACAAAACAGCACAAAAAACATCACTGTCTTGCACTACATTATCAAGTTTGAATAGGTATTTATCTTCACAGTTCCAAGTCATGGTAATATGCAGGGTAAATAATAACATGACTTTAAAAAAAAATGCTCACTCACATCAAGAACTCTGTCGAGTGCCTTAGAGATCCGAAAATGTTTCAGATCCCTGTCGTACAATTCTAGGTGTTTCTTTGCTGGCCTGTTAATCAAAATGTCATCCTGCAACGAAAAGCACATTTATAAAGAAGAAAAATCAGTATCTGTATAAAGATACACTTAATATAAACTTTTCCATAATGAAGTGGTATCCCTGAACAATGCCACAAATAATGTTCATATGCCCATAATGTAGATTAAATAAAAATGAATCCTGCTAATCAGAGTCAGAAAAAAAAAATGGAGTAACTTGCTACATCAACATGTTCTTACTTTGTTAGAATTTTAACTTACAACATGCAACACTGCCTTAATTCTAGGTAAAAATTCCTCATTTCAGTTCTCTTTATGTGGCAGGCAGTGTAATACAATAGAAAGAGAAACAAAACAACAATCAGAGATAATGAGATCTAGTCTCAACAACTCTGGATACCAGTAATGAAATCCTTAATCAATCACAAATTCTTTGTCTCTCAATCTTCTCAGGTGCCAAACAGGGACATGATTGGTTCTACTACTTCTTGGGATTTAGATCAAATCAGGTAGTATGTGAAAGACAATATTTTGAATGAAGTAAAGCATTATAACATTATGTTATGATGCAGACTATTACAAAAAGTAGTCCTTGTTCCCCATTACTCATCAATAATGTCCCCAATCTAGCAATCCAGAAATAATTCTGATGTAGAGAAATGCAAAATAAAGTTAAAGTGCCATGTGAACTACACTTTCCCGTAATGTGCAGGGACGAAGCTGGTTACTCTAAAAAATTTCACCCTTTAAACAAAAATGAGAAATGCACAAATACCCGTTGCTTCATGTAATTTTTTCCTTTAATAAAGGTTCGATATGCAGGCCTTCTTCTTCTGGGAAGTGATTCCTTCTTTGCTTCAGATTTCCGATGTTTAACACTCAGTATTCCATTGGTCATTCCTACAACTATTGTCTCATCTTCATGCTAATAACAATTAGAAAAATAAGTTAGTCTATTCTTAACTCATAATTTATAGTACTTTTACTTCAAAACACATTTATAATGTGTTTGCTGCTTGTCCATACATTCACCAACAGTTCCATTCAGACACACATAGGCTGCCTAACAATGATTGGTGTAAGACGTTAAAGTAAAATCATTTTTTCCTTAGGATACAAGTACATTGACAGAACTTATACTTGTAAAATATCACCGGCAAAGTTTGTATAATAATACAAAGTTAACGGCATCAAGGATTACACAGTAGCATGACTTTTACGATCTTGCCCCTCAAAAATATTTTTAATAAGCTTTTCCTCTCCCAAATCAGATTTCTGTATAATATAGTCAAATGCCTTCCTGCCCAAATGTGGCTTCTCATAAAACTTGACAGTATACATTTCAGAAAGAGCAGTAACAAAGAAAAGGAGAGATTTCATTTTGTTGTCCCCTTCCCCCTCAATCTTTTTTTCTGCTCAGAGAGCTAATCTGCCTTTCTAGTGTACTATAATACTCTTGAATTAAATGAGTTGAAGAGAGATTTACCAGCTTCCCAGGACCTGCGTTTAGTGTTAACAATGCCTAGAGCACTGTACTTAGTTTGAAGTTATGCAGTGAGTGGGACCTAAACCCAAATTCATGCTAAGTCATTAGGACTTACATATTCCAGTAATTGTCTTAACTCAAATATCTAATGTGGTAAGAAAAGTTACTCAAATCCAAAAATAAAGCCCAAAATTCCATTTTAGTTTCATTTAACAGGCAGGGTTAGTGACAGACTTAAAAACAGGTAAAGGTACTTACTGCAAGGGCAAGACTCAAAATCGAAGCTGCATAATCAAAGCTGTGGACTACTTTGTAGGAAGTTGTGCTGTACACTTTCACCTTCCTAATAAAAAGAAAAGCTTTCTCAAAAATCACCTTGAAAATGAGTATAAAATGCAAATTTCTATTTTCTGAAAACTCAAAATACAAACATTAAAATCTATACAACAGTGAAGAAAAACAAAGATTAGTAATGTTAGTTACAAACTAATTCATCACTGAATCCCTTAAAAAATGAGCTGCAGGCAGGGCACGGTGGCTCACACCTGTAATCCAAGCACTTTGGGAGGCCAAGGTGGGTGAATCAACTGAGGTCAGGAGTTTGAGACCAGCCTGACCAACATAGTGAAACCCCACCTCTATTAAAAATACAAAATTAGCGAGGCATGGTGGCACATGCTTGTAATCCCAGCTACTTGGGAGGCTGAGGCTGGAGAATTGCTTGAACCTGGGACGTGGAGGTTACAGTGAGCCGAGATTGCACCACTGCACTCCAGCCTGGGCAACAAGAGCGAAACTCTGTCTAAAAAAAAAAAAGGGCTGTATACCAGCTCTAACTATAACATCTGTATAAAGACTTTGACTAGCCATTTATAAAAAAAATAGAAGGGCCGAGTGTGGTGGCTCAGGCCTGTAATCCCAGCACTTTGGAGGCCAAGGTGGGCAGATCCCTTGAGGCCAGGAGTTCAAGACTAGCCTGGCCAACATGGCATAACCCGATGTCTACCAAAAATAATAAAAACTAGCCAGGTGTGGTGACACATGCCTGTAATCCCACCTACTCAGGAGGCTGAGGTATGAGAATTGCTTGAACCTTGGAGGCAGAGGTTGCAGTGAGCCAAAATCATGCCACTGCCCTTCAGCCTGGGTCACAGAGTAAGACTCTGTCTCAAAAATTTTTTAAGAAAACAAAACAAAACAGAACAAAAAAAAACGACAGGATAGACCATGAGCCACTGTCATCTGAAGATCAAACTTGGGAGTAAAGAAAAGGTATCAGCCGGGCACAGTGGCTCACACCTGTAGTAATCCCAGCACTTTTGGAGGCTGAGGCAGGTGGATCACCTGAGGTTGGGAGTTAGACAGCAGCCTAACCAATATAGAGAAACCCTGTCTCTACTGAAAATACAAAATCAGCCGGGCATGGCGGCACACGCCTGTAATACCAGCTACTCAGGAGGCTGAAGCAGGAGAATCGCATGAACCCAGGAGGCAGAAGTTGCGGTGAGCCAAGACCGCGCCATTGTACTCCAGCCTGAGCAACAAGAGTGAAACTCCGTCTTTAAAAAAATAAAAGAAAAAGTATCAATGAAAGCACATCAGAAAGCCTAGTGTGATGGCTCACACCTGTAATCCCAGCACTTTGGGAGGCCAAGGTCAGCAGATTGCTTGAGCCCAGGAGTTCAAGACCAGCCTGGGCAACATGATGAAACCCCATCTCTACAAAAAATAAATCAAAAAAAAAAAAGAAAGAAAGAAAGAAAGCACATATGAAGCCAAAGATCAGGGCTTCTCAACCTCAGAATTACTGTCATTTTGGGGCACAGAATTCTTTTTTGTAAGGGCTGTTCTGTGCATTGTAGGATGTTTAGCAGCCTTCCTGGCCTCTATCCCCTATATGGCAAGTACCACGAGTTGTGATAAAAAAAAAAAACTTTCTCAAGATATTGTCAAACATTCCTTGAGGAACAAAAATCACTCTTGGTTGAAACCACCACAAATAGAGCCAATTTACACTTAGCTTTTAGGAACATACCTAAGAATCAAGTCCCAAATTGCCTAGTAACATGATTTCAGTAACATGTGTAAATACTTGCCATGTACTTACACAAAAAATTCCTTTGTATTAAAAATATTTTCTAGCTTTTAAAATATATACATTCAATCCTTATGGCAGGTTCCACATCTGCAGATTCAACCAACCATGGATTAAAAATATCCATAAATACATAAATAAAATAATACAGAATTTTAAAATACAGTGTAACAACTATTTACATAGCATTTGCATTGTATTAGGTATTACAAATAAGCTAGAGATGATTTAAAGTATACAGTGGATGTGTGTAGGTTATACGCAAATATGCCATTTTAAATAAGGGACTTGGGCATCCACAACCAATTCCCCTCAGTTACCAAGGGGTGACTGTATACTTTTTAATTAACATGCTGAAAACTAAAGTTTTTCATAACAGCAGAAAAAAATGAAAATATGGAAATAAAATAATTAAAAATAGATCGTGTAAGCCAGTCACGGTAGCTCACGCCAGTAATCCTAGTACTTTGGGAGGCCGAGGCGGGAGGATCTGTCAAACTCAGGAGTTTTGAGACCAGCCTGGGCAACATGGCAAAACTCCATCTCAACAAAAATACAAAAATGAGTCAGGTACAGTGGCATATGCTTGTGGTTCCAGCTACTCAGGAGGCTGAGGTGAGGGGATTGCTTGAAACGGGGAGGTGGAGGTTATAGTCAGCCAAGATCATACCACTGCCCTCCAGCCTGGGCAACACAGCAAAACCCTGTCTCAAAAAAAAATACTAATAATAAATCATGTAAATCCTAGAACTGTGCCATACTTCTAGCCACACGTGGCTACTGACCACTTGAAATGTGGCTAGTGAAAATGAGAAACTAAATTTTTTATTTTACCTAATTTTAATTTAAAAACTGAGACAGTAATTTTTACAAAATATTAACGTTCTTTTTTTTTTTTAGAGACAGGGTATCGCTGTCACCCAGGCTAGAGTACAGTGGTACTATCACAACTCACTGCAACCTCAAACTCCTGAGCTCAAGTGCTTCTCCTGCCTCAGCCTCCCTAGTAGCTATGATTAAAGGTGTGTACTACTGTGGCCAGCTAATTTTTAAAATTTTTTGTAGAGATGGGGTCTCACTATATTGCCCAGGCTGGTCTCAAACTCCTGCCCTCAAGTGATCCTCCCACCTTGGCCTCCCAAAGCACTGGGATTACAGGTATAAGTCACTGCACTCAACCTAAAATATGATTATTGTATCACAGTGCACATGTTTAGATGCTTAATTTATTTCTAGTATCTTAACAATTTTGACATAGATTACATGCTGAAATTAAATTTTATATGTAATATATATTGTATTTTTACATTAGATATTAGGCTAAACAAAATGTGCTATCTAACTTTTAGGCCAGGCACAGTGGCTCATGCCTGTAATCCCAGCACTTTGGGAGGCCAAGGTGGGTGGATCATGTGAGGTCAGGAGTTCGAGACCAGCCTGGCCATTATGGCAAAACTCCACCTCTACTAAAAATACAAAAACTAGCCAGGCAGGGTGGGAGGCGTCTATAATCCCAGCCAATCGGAAAGCTGAGGCAGAATCGCTTGAAACCAGGTGGTGGAGGTTGCAGTGAGCTGAGATCACACCACTGCATTCTAGCCTGGGCAACTGAGTGAGACTCCATCTCAAAAAAAAAAAAAAAAAAAAATTATCTATATTTTAAAAAACTTTTTAGGTCCGGCACAGTGGTTCACGCCTGTAATCCCAGCACTTTGGGAGGGCGACATGGGCAGATCACAAGAGGCCAGAAGTTCAAGACCAGTCTGGGCAATATGGCAAAACCCCATCTCTATGAAAAATACAAAAATTAGCCAGGTGTGGTGTTGCACACCTGTAATCCCAGCTACTCAGGAAGGTCACAAGAATCAATTGAACCTGGGAAGCAGAGGTTGCAGTAAGCCCAGATTGTACCACTGCACACCAGCCTGGGTGACAGAACAAGACTCTGTCTCCAAAAAAAAAAAAAAAGAAAAAAGAAAACCTCAAAATATATGAATGTACAATAATGGTTTTAAAATATGGTTCATAGAATAACATTATTTAAAAGGTTATCATTCAAATGGTTCAATAATGTTGTTTAAGTATATAAGTTAAAACAAATTGTGTCAAAAGAGAAAATAAGTAGCTATGTGTAAACAAAAGGTCAAAACTATTTTCAACTCAACAGGTTTTTATCTCCTGGAAATCATTATCAGAATACTTATCACAAATATTGCTGAAATAACTCATTTCCTCAAATAGTAAACATCTGTACACTAATAATAATATACAAAAAAATTAAAATGCCAACCTATCCAGTGAGCCAGAGAGTAACCTCTGTCCAGAGCTGCTTAGACATAAACATGTCACGGTTTTGTGATGATTTTTCAAAGATACGAGTAATTGTCCTCCTTTTAACATATCCCAGACTTTAACATAACGACCTCCTATAAAAAGAAATCATCATTAGTTGGATATTCTGCCAACAGATTCAACATATTAAAGAACTGAAAAGCATTCTTCCCTGGACACTCCACAAAGCATGCAGGCTGAGTGAGGGAGTCCAGGCCAGGCTGCCTGGTAAAATCCTGGCTCCACCACTTCCTGGGTTATTGGTAATAACAGTTCCTACCTCACAGAACTGTTATGACAAATAATATTTGTGAAGCATACAGAAATTCCAGCAAAATAAATGTATAACTGAAAGAGTTCATTTTAAGAAAATTGTAATAAAATCATTTTTTAAAAGAAATTCTATATAGCGGTGGGAGTGAATAATGTAGATTTGCAGCAAAATATCAAGCAGAAAAGTCTAATATGGAAAAACAGAAAAAGGGATGGAAGGGGAGACCGAAATCTTGACTGGGGAACAGGAGTTGGAACCCAACTCACCGTTCCCACCTCTCCACTCCTATGTGGCACCTCACAAGAGGGATCACAGTTGAAATCACTGATCTAGTTCAACCCTCTCATTTTCAAGGTCTAGAGACCTTAAGGGATTGCCCAAGGTCACAATTAGCTAGTGACACACAGTGGAGATTAGCATTCTATTCTCCCTGTTCAACTTGATATTTTTTCCATTTGTCAGAATAACAGCAAGAAAAGTAGAAATATCTGACTGAGTCTTAGAGTCTTGCTATGTTGCCCAGGCTGGTCTCAAACTCCTGGACTCAAGCTATCCACCTGCTTCGGCCTCCCAAAGTGCTAGGATTACAGGCATGAGCGACCACACCCCACCTCAACTTATTTTTAAATCAAATAGCTACTGGGGAAAAGAATATAAAACAGAGTAATTTCTAGCCAAATTTTAGAATTAAAAAAAAAAAAAAAGGATGCACATACAGCAACATAGCAACACATATGTTGTCAAGTGTACGTACTACCAATACATTCTTCTAATATGAACACATTTTACTTTATTTACAAATGATAAAAACCAATTTACTTCTTCCATTGTAATTATGAAAATGCAATATGTGCAAAATGAGAAAAACATCTCAGTCCCAACTTGTTGAAAAATGTACCAAGGCCCCTTTTGAGGTCACATTATCTCCTTTCTCTAGTACTAGCAGCTATCCGCTGGGTAGGGGCATTTCAATCAAGAGAGGCACAGAAAAAGAGACAAGCCTACAAGATCTCAAATAACTGATTTTCAAAAGCTGCTGCAGATCTGTTAGGTAGGAGCAAAAGGAGTATGAGCTAAATTTCTGGGGTTAAATAAGATGGCACAGGGCTAAATATATAAGGTAGGCTCTCGAGTTCTGTGATTTCAGATCACTTACCACTTTGCCTTGGAAAAATCAGTTAAAACTTTCATTTCATTAGCTGTAAAATAGGGAAAAAGCTAACTACCTTGTAGCATCGTCTAGGGCATTAGAGTTAATATGTATATAACAGCACAGTGCCTGGCTCACATTAGGTACACAATAAATGATAACTGCTTGCCAGTCCTACCTATCAACTGTTTGAACAAAAACTTAGATATGCAATTCAAGTGCACACTGATAAATTATAAAGAGCAACTGATTTTAAACAAATGTGATTCAAAACCAACAATATTGGTGAAAGCTATTTTTAAGAAGTACCTGCTGACACCAGAAGACCTCCAGAGGGGAAAAGCAGGACACTCTCCACTGGTTGCCCATGCTCAACAGAGAGAACACTCGTATTCGTTCGTGCATCAAACATCTTCACAGTATGATCATATGATCCTAAAATGTCAATTTTTGTATTTTTAGTTTGACTGTTTAAAACAACAAAAACTGTATGTATCCAGGTACAAATTTTAAAAGGAAAAAAAGTTTAGATGGAATTTTAAAAAGACATATATGTATATTCATGAAGATACAGGACCTCCAAACCCTCTACTACTGATCGTGCCTGAAGAAGCACTACACAATACTATACAAAATCTAACTTGCTCTGATCTTAAAATATTCCTTTCTTTGGACTACTGTCACTACTAAATCATCTGGAAATCTTTGTAAAGGCACCCACAAAGGCTAAACTGCACTGTCTTTGTTTCTTGGCTGCTTGAGGCAGGGAACTATCCATTACAGTTCTGAGAGTCTATTATGTTTTCAAGACAGCCTGATTTTTCCAAACACATTTGGAAGACATGAACAATCAACAAAAGAAGAATAAGAAAATAAAAAACAATTGGAAGCCAGGCACGGTGGCTCACACTTGTAATCCCAGCCCTCTGGGAGGAAACTGATGCAGGTTGATCACTTGAGCCCAGGAGTTTGAGACCAGCCTGGGTGACATGGCGAAACCCTGTCTCTACAAAAAAAAAAAAAAAATACACAAAGTAGCTGCACGTGGTGGTGGGCACCTGTAGTCCCAGCTACTTGGGAGGCTTAGGTGGGAGGATCACTTGAGCCTGGGGGTAGCAGATGCAGTGAGCTGTGATCACATCACTGCACTCCAGCCTGGGCAACAGAGTGAGACCCTGTCTCAAAATAAATACAAACATACATACATAAAAATTAATTTAAAAATTGGAGAATTAATCAGAAACATATTTCTTCATAAAAAAAATTTTAAATCCCTCCATCCCAAGAGTCCCTTAGCAACATTAAAGTACATCCCCATGAGATTATTTGCTTCAGGAGGGAATAGAGTTCACCAACCTGTTATAAAGAGATCCGGATTAAGTTTGCTAGCACATCCACACCTCACATAATCAGAATGTTCTTTAAATGTCAAAATTTCTTTGGAGTTTGGAATATCCCATAATTTAACTGTATAATCATCAGCTCCAGAGACCACATGATATTTGTCAGCTGTAAAATCTACTGTATGCACTGCTCTGAAAGATTGAAGATCAATACATTAGAAAGCAAGAAAATTATTTTTCTGGTACCTTCTAACATAAAATGTTCCTTTTTCTCAGATTAAAAAAAAAAAGCAGCTGAGTTTCAGGGAGTCTTCATAGAGGGAAATCATGAAAGAAAGAGAAAACTTACAAGTGTTTGCCCCCAAGCCAATTAAGAAATGTAAATACTCCTATATTGTAAAGTTTAAAAAAAAATTAAAGAATAGCCTTAAAATCATACTTTCTAAAATGTTAACAATTCCATTTAGCTGCTGAATATGGGCGCAAAGGCAGTTCAATTTTTAAAATTTCAAAAAGTTCTTTAAAAAACTCTAAAAAGATTTACCACTAAATAGAATCATGTTACATAAATTTCTGTTATATTTTATCAAGTTTCAGCAAGGACATTGGTAATCCTGAAAATGAAGTTATAATATAAAATTGTGATGGCCACTTAATTTATCAAGGGGCAAAATACTATAAATCCAAGAGGAAAATCCACCTTCCAACTTGACTTCAACATGAGAGCTTCCAAGACAGTACAGGCCGATAGAGCTCTCATTACTAGCTGTAAGGTTGTCTTTAGATCAGTAATTCATCACCTCAACTGGGCCACAGACCCCACTAAAGTTAACCAAAAGCTACAGAATAGCTCCCTAGATAAACGTATATTTCCTAAAACATCATATACAATTCTAGGGAATTCATAAGCCCCATGAAACTGGACCACGGAACCGAAGTTAAGCACTCTTAGAACAATCAGGAAATATAGTACACACAGGCAAATAATCTTCATAAAACTGCTCTATGTTTTTCATCAAAGCCCAGAGAAAAAAAGAGCTTACAACAAAATAAAACCAGAACACATAAAAACCAACTGTCTCTTACTTTGTATGGCCTTCAAACTGCCTGAGGGGAGCCCTCCCACTTATATCAAAAAGTTGAACTCCACCGTCTTCACTGCCAGCCACAAGCAATCTACCATCTTGTCGAAAAGTAGCACAGTAGGCTGTGTCTTTAAATCGAGAAAAGGTTTTTATAGGTTCTTGGGAGTATCGGCCATAAATGTGAATCTACAAGAGGAAAGACAGTATTTCACCAGATGACTCAAGATCAGTAGTAAACTATACAAAAGAAAAATAAAGAAATTCAATATTATACTTACTCTTGAGGAAGCTGTGACAGCATAATTATATGGAGGCTGAGGAGAAAAGTCTACTTTTGAAACTGCACCAAATTCCTTAATCTGAACAGGGGTCTTAATAAAAAATAATAGCATGTTAACAGAGTTACCGCTGGTAAGACCTATCTAAGCATTACATAATTTCTTACAGACCATTTCTCTTTGTTCTTAGTAACATTTCTTAGGTTGTATTTAACATAAAATTACAAAGAAAGCAAAAAAGGTCCATATCTCATCACCCAGACTATTCTTGTTGCCACTGAAATAAATGTATGGTTAGAAAGCCACACTCCACTCTGTCTCTTCAGCTATTGAGTTTACTGTGATTTCTACCAGGAAAAAAAAAAAAAAAAAGTTATCATGTCTATGCCAGCATATAATAACCATGTAGTTTTAAAATAACACAAAGATAATCATACCATGCAGGCTGTTCCACATCTTGCTTCTTTTCACTTAGTAACACATATTAGCTATCATAGGAGCAACAGACTTACCATCCATTTTAAGGACACACTGTAATTTACTATACCAGTCCACTACTAACAGACATAGGTTTTTCAAGATTTCTACTATTACAAGCAATACTTCATTAAACATCTTTACATACATGAGATTCAAATTTTAAAATTTAATTCATTTGGCATTGATTGATCATCTATTGTGTGCTAGGTATTTGTATGGTTACTCTGATTAAGCAGTATGGACTTTTACATAAAATTCCAAGAAAAAATAGATATCAAATTATCTGCCCAAACTATAAGCTGCTGATAGTTTTTAGTTAACAATTCTCTGTTAGAGCATCCAGAGTATAACATACGCTAGAGAAATTGGCATAAACACAAATCCCTCCTCCCTCATTATCTCCCACACTCACCTTATAGTTGTTCCAGTACAGTGTATCTTGCGTGATTTTTTCACCAAGTATAGGATATGTCTGAATAGCTACAGGCTTATAACCAGCCATAATTCCATATAATTGCACTATTCCAAGGGTCACTATTTTGGAATTGGTATTAGAAATAATCGCAGTGACTCTGTCGTAATTCTGAAAAAGAAAATATTTTATATACATATTATAAACTTGTACATATAGTTGATTTCCACTTTGCTTTCTTTAAAAGGTCTGTGTGGAAGTATATAGAGACCAATAAGCCATGTAATTGTAACCCAGAAAAGGCAATCTATAGGAAACAGGAATAATTAAAGTAAGGGCTATCATATCGCACCATCTATTCAGCTGTACACAAAGGTTCTTACACCTAGCCAACCGTTTTACAACACTTGGGAATAAATCTAGCACAGCCTTACAGTAGCCAAATCAAAAAGGATCATGCTGGCTTTGAGTGTCCATTTTTTGGCAACAGGAAACATTAAGGTGAAACTGCAAATACAAGTTTCCTGAATCCAAGTTTTGGATGACATTTAATCCATAACAATTACAGTTACGGACTTGATTTCCTGAAAGCCTAAAAATGCTAATAATTAAGAAACACAAAGCTTCTAATGTAGAAGCTTAAAATTAAATTTACTTTAAAAGGTTTAAACTGTAGGAACGAAAACTGTAATAAAGCAATCCTGAAATTAAATTCAACACTAAAGTGGTAGAATAGGATAAAACTTTTAAATAACATGCAATCGAGCCAAAACATCTTTCCAGAACGATTCAATTGCAAAAGAGATTCAGTTATCAGGTAAATGATTCCAGAGGTGGTACTCATCATCTATTCCAAGAAGCCTGAAAACTTTACATCAGTAACACCACAACAAATAGGTATAACATATATTTAAAAGGTGCTTTAATGAAATACAACGACCAATGATTAACAGGGGAACACTCTTCTGTTCATTCAAGTACCTACCAACGTGCAGGACACTGTTCTAGGCACTGGGGATATAATGGTGAATGAAATAAAGACATGGTCTGTGCCCTCGCTTACTCCAGTATACTCCATTTTGGCTGGTGACTGGCACCAGATATTAACATAGACTCAGCCTTTCCGTGTCCTTCTTCCTCACTCCCTACATCCAAATAGTTAACAAGATCTGCTGATTTTATCTCCCAAATCTTTTAAAACTCCATTACGTTCACTTCACCTGAGGGAACCTCGTAAGCAAAGACAAAGATGGAAATGTGTCCATTGCCTTGGAGAGTTGCTGATTACTCCGGGAACTAACAACGGTGGACAGGAGAGGGTGCAATCGCAGAGAAGAATCTAGGTCGAAGCTTAACTGAGGGGAACTTGAGCCGGTTAAAGAATTTAGCCACTCTACTATACAGCCTGGGAAGCCCCAAGAGCATGCCAGATAACACAGAAAGGCCGGGTGTGTGGGCTTCCCTCAATGGGAGCCGCCTTCACCTACCTCCACCGAGCCCCAAAGGGTCCGACGAGACACCTCGACCCAAGGACAATTAATCGGACTGGGCCAGCTCCCTATCCCCTGGACAGTTCAGCAGCACTGGCGTAAAAATCACGTGGACCCTCAAGGAGCCGGCGACACACACAGCGAACCTAACGTCGCGCGAAAATGACGTACCAGCGCACGCTCAAGACACTCACGCAACCCGGCGGCGCGGAGGCGAGTCAGGTGGGCGGGGCGATCTGGAGCAGGAGGCGTGACCGGAGGGCGAAATTGGGGCTTCCTCTGCTCTGGTGACCCAGAACCGTCAACTGAAATGACCCTATCTGTGTAGTACTCCGGCAGGATGGGCCTTGGAGCGTAAAGGCGGCAAAAAAATAAAAAAAAGGAGAGAGAGACAAAGAAAAGAAAACCTGAAAATCTCAGCTGCACTGCCACATAACGTTTTTCAGCCAGAAGGCGAAAGAAGAAATCGGAAGTGACGTCGCGGCCAAAACAAGCCCGGGCTTGGAGGCCTGTACTGAAGCTGGCCTCAGATGGGAAGGCTCCACTCGCTGTCTGCTGTCGTCGGTGGTCGCGAGACCCTGCACTCTCACCGGGTCGGCCTCCAGCCCCCGTGTCCGGGATCCGCTTGCCGCGGATGAGCGAGAGTTTCTTCCTGGGACTTTTCGGGCACAGCTGGCGGGTGGCTACAGAACGGACTTCCTTTCCTACAAGAGTCTCCCCTCCAGCGGGCTCCTGTCTCGGGACGCTGGGACACCTGTAGCCTGTGAGGCATCATTTATTTTCATAGCACCTTCCTCTCCTTGTAGGATAATTCCAGAATCAGGAAGAAACGAGGGGCTCCTGTTATTAGCATCCGCAGGAACTAGCATAGCTGCTCACTTTATCTCCTTAGACTCTCTATCCCTTCATCCCTGGGCTCTGACAGATCGAGGTGAACCTAGCTATCTATTTAGCCTTACCCCCTTTTTCTCACCACCTCCTCTTCTAAGTCGTGTTTACCTCACCCCCCGCCACCCTCACCCCCGCCTCCCTCTCCTGTTCTTCAAAATTTTGTCTTACTAATCAACTTTGCTTCTCCTCGCATTAGACTGCTGTGCCAAGATAAGCGTTCTTTTTCCACCCACCCCCTTCCCCTAAACACATTTGCTATTCTCCTCTCGAAGACCTGTAATTCCATCTATAAACCTTGATTTGTAACATGGAAACTGTTTAGAGCTGGAAAGAATATTAGAAAGGCCTATTTCAACACCTTTTTATAATAGGTGAATTTCAGAAAACTTGTATTATTTATTTGTCCTGGATTGCCCAGCTCTTTAGTAGCGATGTTGGGAGTGGAAAGCCAGGTCTAATCAGCAAATGTTAGAAATCGAAAAAAGAGTATGGAAAAAATTATTAAAGTTAAGATCAGAAAACTTACGGAGCACCTGGTAGGACCAAGTACTGTTTTGTGTGCAGAGATTGGTAAGAGTGGTCCCCATCCTAGGGGAGTTTTCAATTTAGATTTATGTAAATGGTCAAGAAAATGGTAAATGCTAAAATACAGATATATGCAGGGCACTCAGCTTAGGGGAGTTGCACTTAGCCAACTGCTGGATAGGAAAAAGGGGGAGATAGTTCTTGCCTCAGGAAACACAGTTGGGATTGTCCAGTACTTTTTAAGACGCATGGACTAATGCATTGCACATCCATCTCCCTTTGAATCTCTGAACTTACTTTCTTTTCTGGTTTCCTTCTTTTTGCCGAAATGTATTAACCTTCCTGCCTTTTTTTTGTTTTTTTTTTTCCTTACTATACTATGTGTTATTTATTCAACTCTCTCTTGGAGGTTTTGGCTTTGTTCAGTGCTGCCTCATTATTAAAATTAATGGTCAGAGTGATGGAGTCAGAAGAGCTGAGTAAGCCCTCATAATTCATGAGCTTCCTTTTTCTCCTCTCCTAGGTGGACATATGATTATCTGACCTGCCTACTCAAAGGATTATTACAAGGATTAATCTTTGAAAATGTTTTTAAAATTGTCAAAGGTGGTTATCTGTAAATGTAGGGTTTGGTGACCCTTGCTCCACTGTGATCCTAATGCATTTTTCTTTTAATTCAAATTCCAATTTTATAACACCCTGCACCCTCTCAAAACTTCTAAGAGGCAATAAACCCTAACATGAAAAAATTAACTGGATGTTATTAATTGCCTTCCTGTCCCAAATGATAATGTATCTAAGACAATTATACATCTTGGAAAGCCAATCCATAATCTACCTACTTTATTTTTCATGAAACCTACATTAAGTTGCTAATGCTTAATCTGAACAAAAATTGATAAATGTACCTTCAGTTCAAGAAAACCAAAGTTTTGTAAAGTCTTTCACGGTCTAGGAATCACAGGTGTTACAGATAACAATGCCAATAAACTTGGATACAACATGAATTATATCATTTCTAAATTCAAACTAAGGGCCACCTATATAAACATAACATATTAAAAAACTAACCTGAGGTAAGAAGTTAAAGTTTATTTTCATTGTTAGCCTGATCTTTTATCCATTTGGCAATATTCAGATATAGGAAATGGGAGAAACAGTAACTAAAATTTATTGGAATTTAATGATGGAGGTGAGAATGTCACTGTCCAGTATTTCATTTGGTCTTTACCAGAACCCTGTAAGGTTAATGGTGGTATCCCTATTTTATAAACGACACGGAAACTCAGAGGGATTGAGTAACTTATACAGGTCACACAGCTAATTAATGGCAAAGCTTGGATACATACTCAGGTTTCTCTACCTCTGAACATTATATGCTTTCTATTATGTGTAGGTGCTTTCGAGAGCATTGTTTCGATACTTGATTGAAAATGATTATTTTGTGTATTTTTACCTAAGTTGATAGAATACTTTTAATTTTCTAATTTTTTTCTTTCAGATTTTTAAATATCCAAATTCCAAGAATACACTGGATACTGCTCTTATAAAACCAAGAGGAAATCATGAAGAAATGTTTTAATTACTGAAACTACAGTTGAAATCATGGCTACATCAACAAATCTGGATATTGGAGCCCAGCTTATAGTGGAAGAGTGTCCCAGCACTTATAGCCTAACTGGCATGCCAGACATTAAAATAGAACATCCACTGGACCCAAATTCAGAAGAAGGGTCAGCTCAGGGTGTTGCCATGGGAATGAAATTCATATTGCCTAACCGATTTGATATGAATGTGTGTTCTCGATTTGTGAAGTCCTTAAATGAAGAAGATAGTAAAAATATTCAAGATCAGGTTAATTCTGACCTGGAGGTGGCATCTGTCCTATTTAAAGGTTGAAAGTTATGGTATAAATATCTGCATTTGTTTTTGTTTTTGTGTATTTGGGTTTTTTCCCCAATCATGAAATTTTGAGTTTGGGAAGACAGTTTAGAAGTCATTTTTTAATATGATTTTCTGGAATCTCACAGAAGCCAAATTAAAATAATTTCAGATTATATAATATTTAAAGGAAGTACATGTTGATTTTTTTAAAAACTTCTTTTTTAATATTTGTTTACAAATTCCCTAATGAAGTTCCCTATTGTTCCTTTAAAAATCATAGGGCTGGGCACGGTGGCTCATGCCTGTAATCCCAGCACTTTGGGAGACCGAGGCGGGCAAATCACTTGAGGTCAGGAGTTCAAGACCAGCCTAGCCAACATGGTGAAACCTCGTCTCTACTAAAAATACAAAAATCCGCCAGGCGTGGTGGGACACACCTGTAATCCCAGCTACTCAGGAGGCTGAGGCACGAGAACTGCTTGAACCAGAGAGGCGGTGGTTGCAGTGAGCTGAGATTATGCCACTGCACTCCAGCCTGGGCAACAGAGTGAGACTCTGTCTCAAAAAATAAAATCATAAGAAAAAAAATTCGTGTTCCTTTTAGAAATGAATTAGTGTAATATCCCTTCCTGAATATTCCTGTTCTATGAATATTTAATGTGCATTCATTTTCTATGCTTTAATGCATTGAAGTCTGTCATCATGCCCTATATTTGCTTTTTTTTTTTTTTTTTTTTTTTTTTTTTTTGAGACGGAGTCTCGCTCTGTCGCCCAGGCTGGAGTGCAGTGGCGCGATCTCGGCTCACTGCAAGCTCCGCCCCCGGGGTTCACGTCATTCTCCTGCCTCAGCCTCCCGAGTAGCTGGGACTACAGGCGCCCGCCACCTCGCCCGGCAAGTTTTTTGTATTTTTTTAGTAGAGACGGGGTTTCACGGCGTTAGCCAGGATGGTCTCGATCTCCTGACCTTGTGATCCGCCCGCCTCGGCCTCCCAAAGTGCTGGGATTACAGGCTTGAGCCACCGCGCCCGGCCCTAGATTTGCTTTTACAATGATACCCTGAATAATAAAACTATTCTCTTAGGATAACATCATTCAAGATTAATATTTTTTTCCAGAACTTTCACTGGTAGTACAGTACAGACTTTTTTTTTTTTTTTTTTTTTTTTTTTTGAGTGGAAGTCTCGCTCTGTTGCCCAGGCTGGCTCTGTTGCCCAGGCTGGAGTGCAGTGGCGAGATCTTGGGTCACTGCAACCTCCACCTCCTGGGTTCAAGCAGTTCTCCTGCCTCAGCCTCCCGAGTAGCTGGGATTACAGGTGTGCACCACCATGCCCAGCTAAGTTTTTGTATTTTTAGTAGAGAGGGGGTTTCACCATGTTGGCCAGGCTGGTCTCGAACTCCTGACCTCAGGTGATCCACCTGCCTTGGCCTCCCAAAGTGATGGAATTACAGGCTTGAGCACCATGCGCAGCCTAGATTAACTCGCCACTATGCAAACAAGGAAGTATAGACTTTCTATGATAAAAACAATTTAGTATCACTTGATAAATAGTTTAATTGAAGCTATTATACCTCATGTATTTCTTTTTAAATGTAGCCATTGACATAGAACTCTTACTGAAATGCTTTTAATGTGTTTACATTTGTTTTTTACTTAGCTGAATGCAATATCCATACATCTCCTTCTCCGGGAATTCAAGTAAGGCATGTCTACACCCCATCTACAACAAAGCATTTCTCACCCATAAAACAGTCAACTACTTTAACCAACAAACACAGAGGAAATGAGGTCTCTACCACACCTCTGTTAGCAAATTGTAAGTATTTGCCACTGATGTATTACTATATTCTTAATATAATACTTTCAAGAATTTGACTTTAAAACATTATTTTCATTAAATGCATATTCTTTGGATAAAGAAAATGTTTTATACTACACAATGGAATACTATTCAACCTTAAAAAAGAAGGAAATTCTGTCACTTAGCGACACATGGATGAACCTGGAGGACATTATGCTAAGTGAAATAAGTCAGGCATAGAAAGACAAATACCACATGATCTCACTATATGGGACATCTGGAAAAGTAGAACTCAGTGGAAGTACACAGTAAACTGGTGTTTACCAGAGGCTGGGAGAGGTGAGTAGATGCTGAAAGGGTAGAGATATTGATCAAAGGATACAAAGTTTTAGCTAGACAGGAGGACTACTTAATGACGTATTGTGCACAATGGTGACTATAATAAATATAATGCAGTGAAGGCTGGGCATGGTGGCTTACACCTGTAATCCCAACACTTTGGGAGGCCAAGGCTGGTGGATCGCTTGAGCTCAGGAATTCGAGACTGGCCAGGGCAACACAAACTAAAAATACAAAAAATAAAAAATGCAAAAATTTTTAAAAATAGCCAGGTGTGGTGGTGCATGCCTGTGTTCCCAGCTATTTGGGAGGCTGAGGTGAGAGGATCACTTGAACCTGGGAGGAGGAGGTTGCAATGAGCTGAGATTGCACCGTTGTACTCCAGCCTGGGTGACAGAGTGAAACCCTGTCTCAGAAAAATAAAAATAAAAAATAATAATGCATTATATTCTTCAAAATCGCTAAAAGAGTAAGTTTTAAATGTTTTCACCACAAAAAAGTAAGTATATGAGGTGATAGATTTGTTAATTGGCTTTAATCATTCCACAATATAAACATATATTAAAATACCCCTTTGTACTCCATAGATATACACAATTATTGTCAATTAAAAATAAATAAATAAATGCATTATACTTAAGTTTTTTGAAAGCTTAAGTGATATCCTGGTAGTTTTAGCAATTGAAAACTTTTTCATATATTATTACATTTTTTAATATTTCACGTGGGGCTAGACACAGTGGGTCACACCTATAATCCCAGCACTTTGGGATACTGAAGTAGGATTACTTGAGCTCAGGAGTTCAAGACCAGCCTAAGCAACATAACAAGACGCCATCTCTACCAAAAAAAATTTTTTAAATTAGCCAGGTGTGGTGGCATGCACCTGTAGTCCCAGATACTCAAGAGGCTAAGGCAAGAGGATCACTTGAGCCCAGGAGGTCAAGGCTGCAATGAGCTGTGATCACGCCACTGCAGCTCAGACTGAGCAGCAGAGTGAGACCCTGATTCCAATCAATCAATAATAAATAAACAGTTCATGTGTTATATTTCTCTGTTGAGAGAGCAAATACAAATTAAAATATTACGAAAACTTAAAAGTTTTACTATAGAAATCAGTTAATAATGAGATTAAAGATAATAATTCGGAGCCCTTTGAAATTAAAATACAGTCAGTGTTTTCATGTTCTTGGAGTTCAAGGCTTCACATTTTACTTATAAACCAGATCACTGATCAATAAATGATTTTGTAGTAAAAGCTGAGTGATTTGCACTGTAATTTTGAATTTGAATATAATATGAATATGAAACCACCTCTTTTAATACCTTGAATCTACAACTTTTTAAATGTAGAATCATTCTAGAGGAAGTAAAGTTTTTCTATTGAAACTACAAAAATATTCTATGTAGCATAAGTATGTTAAAAAGAGAAAAACAACTATTTGTGTTAGTATTTAACTGTATATATGTTAGTCACTGTATTTGAGAATGTAATATAAATATATCTATATTCTAAAGCATGACAAAATCTGTCTTTTCTTTGGAAACACTAAATCCCTCCTGATTTCTGAGTCACATACTGTAACAGTTGAGCTAGGAAGAATCTTCCTGTAGGACTCTCACCCCACTGTTGGCCGTTTCTGGTTTACTTACATAAATTTGCATAGGACACCAGTTGCTTTTCTTTCTGTAGTAAGGCCATCCAATCATATCATTGAAGTCAATGATCAAATGCTACTAATTTTTAAGGAGAACTCTCCCTATTTGGCATTGTCTTTAAAGAAGTTATCTTAAAATAATCCACTATAGAATTTTTGAGCTAAAAACAAATACCTAAGATCATTTGATTTACATCCCACATTACAGACAAAAATGTTTAAAGTTACCCAAGATCACATAGCTAATCAGCCACAGCTGGGCCTACACTCAAGAATTTATTCTCAGGCCAGGCGCAGTGGCTCATGCCTATAACCCTAGCATTTTGGGAGGCTGAGGCTGGCGGATTGCTTGAGCTCAGGAGTTGAAGACCTGGGCAACATGGCAAAACCCTGTCTCTACAAAAAATATGAAAATTACCCAGACATGGTGGCATCCACCTGTAGTTCCAGCTATTTAGGGGCATGAGGCAGGAAGATCACTTGAGCACAGGAGGTTGAGGATGGGTGACAAATTGAGACCCTGTCTCAAAATAAATAAATAAATTTACTCTCAAGCCTGTTTTTCATTTATGACCTCATTCCTTGTAAAAAGAAAACCCCATAGAGTCTTGAAATAAAAATATTTAAGACCACAATGGGGTCAGTCAATAAAAAGACAAAAAGTGTCTTCCTGTCTTTTAGACCCATCTTCCTCATAAGTTTGGATACAGAAATAGCATTTTAAAAATTAAATACCTAAGCCATTTCTTCAGAATAGATTTCATTGATAATAACAATTTGTAGATTTTTAAAAAAGGCCGAGGCATGGGGGCTTATGCCTGTAATCCCAGCACTTTGGGAGGTCAAGGTGGGAGGATCCGCTTGAGCCCTGGAGTTCAAGGCCAACCTGAGCAACATGACGAAACCTTGTCTCATAAAAATAAAATTGTAGATATCAAAATTACCTTAAGTGAATATGAATCAATTCTCAGATACAGAATGAGTACTTGTAATTTTAGGATACTTTTTTTTTTTTCTGTCACCCAGACTGGAGTGTAGTGGCGCAATCTCAGTTCACTGCAACCTCTGCCTCCCTGATTCAAGTGATTCCCCCCGCCTCAGCCTCCCAAGTAGCTGGGATTATAGGCGTGCGCCATCACGCCTAGCTAATTTTTGTATTTTTTGTAGAGACAGGGTTTTGCCACATTGGCCAGGCTGGTCTCAAACTCCTGACCTCAAGTGATCCACCTGCCTCTGCCTACCAAGGTGCTGGGATTACAGGCATGAGCGACCGTGCCCAGCCTTAATTTTAGGATACATTTTAAGTTATATTTTTAAAACAGTAAAATTATAGTTTTTGTTTTGGAAAAGAAAATTGTGACACAAACATGAACCCTGGGATGATGCAAGTGTACCCTATAGATAATGCATGAAGTATTTTCTGTACTGTTTCAGCTTTGTCAGTTCACCAGTTGGCTGCTCAGGGAGAGATGCTGTATCTGGCTACTCGTATCGAACAAGGTAATAGCCTATTTAAAAATATTTAAATTCAGTAGGATTTATTAGATTTGTTATTTTATTTTAATATAAGAAAGTATAAAGACAAAAACAAATAGTTACATAAACTCACCAGGCAGATAACCCAATGGATAGTAAAAAAAAAAAAAGGAATATAAAATGTAAAAGTTCCTTTACCACCCTTGCCTTTTCCCCAAAAGCAAACATTATAAGTTTCTTACATTTTCAGAAAATTTTTATGGAAAACATTTCTATTTGTGTTTCAGGTTATGTGTGAGAATGTGTATGTGCTTGTTACTTACACAAAAGGCAAAATATGCACTACATTGCACCATTTTACACTGAATACTGTGGAGAGCTTTCTATATAAGCACATATTAAAGACCTGTTTTATTGTTTTTCTAGTTCCGTAAGTGTGCATTGTATTGCATGTACATGTTCTATGTTATTTGTTTTAACTGCCCCCCCTTAAGTTTTAGGTTTATGCTTAAAACTTAAAGTATATCTATAGGGCAGATTCCCACAAGTAGATTTGCTGAGTCAAAGGGTGTGTATGTGTGTATATATATACATATACACATATATACATATATATGCATATATACATACATATATATACATACAACTTATATATGTAAATATATAACATATATATCTAAAACCAGATGTATGTCCTTACACCAGAGCTAGAGTTTCTGTTTCCCCATGCCCTCACTGATATAGGATATTAGCAGACTCCAAATTTTGCTAATCTGACGGGTGAAAAATGGCATCTCAGAGTAGTTTCATTTACATTTTTTAAGTTATGGTCTACTGGAATTTTTTGTGTGTGAACTGCCTGCTATATACTGGTATGTAAACTCTAAATTAAGGAAATTAGCTTTTTGTTGTTGTTTATGTTGCATATATTGTTCCCCAGCTTGTCATTTTTCCTTTGACTTCCTTTATGAAGTTCTGAAAGCATAACATTTGTAAGTCATAAATTTATTTTCTTCTTTGTGACTTCTGGATTTTATATCTTTCTTAGAAAGGATTTCCCATTTTAAGATTATAAATAAATTCACTCATTCCTTATTCTAGAACTTCTGGGGCTTCCTTTTTACATTTCAATCTTTAACTCACATGGAATATGTTTTGCTGTAATGAAGTAAAGATTGAGCTGTATTTTTATTTTCATGCTTTAAAAGTTAGCCAATTGTCCCAAAACTGTTTATTGAATACAGGGAGTCTGATCAAAGAGTTTTATTTTGCTTAATCACATCATTTTTATAAGAAAGACTTAATCATTATATTTCTGTTTGTTTATGAATATTTGGAGGCTTCTTCAATCTACTAAATAAATTTAGAGACAAGGCTGTGGACTTAATAACTAGTAGACAATCTAGGGAAGAAAATGGGGTTCAAGGTAGAATTGCATGGTACTGTATTTGAGACTATTCTTCATTCACATTATATTATCTGTCATCCACATAACATCGTGTTAGCAAACCACAAGAATGAGAGAAATTCACAGGTAGCAATGTTAGCTATGGAGTAGAAGATAGCTTTAATAAGATTCAGTAAGTTTATGTATTTCTGTAATGCTGAGGGCTATCATATAATCTCATTTTTATTATGATCCTCCCAACTGTACGTCGAGGTAAGCAAGGAATTCTGTATATTGAAGAAATTAAGTGTCTTGCCCAGGGTCACATGGCTAGAAAGTGACAGAGCCAGAATTCAAACTCTGGTCTCCTGATTCTGAGACCAGTATTCTTTTGACTGCCTTGTACCTGGCATTATGTCATGTCTGGTAGTTTGTACTTTAAGTAATATGTTATCTGAACCCGGCTATGTACACTGAGGCATATTTTAATACATTCAGACTACAAATTACAACAACATGCAATAGGACACCAATCAAAAGTCAGCAAAAAGTGAACTTTGTTAAGTATTATAATCAACTCTTCGGAATGCCAGTTTTTCATAGTGATATTAAGATGTGGTTGTTAAATTAGATCACAAAAATTGCTTTTCTTTTAAATAGAAAATGTTATCAATCACACGGATGAAGAAGGATTTACTCCTCTGATGTGGGCTGCAGCACACGGGCAAATAGCTGTGGTAGAGTTCCTACTTCAGAATGTAAGGAAAATGCCTCAGAAAATGTATATGTATAGTTACTTAAGTTCAGTTAAGTCATTAGTAGAGTTTTTATATATCCAGCCAGCTAGGTATAATGGTAGAGGCTGCCAAAAAAAGTTTAATGCTTTTCATATTCTCGTGGAACTTGGATCTAGTTGGGAAGGCAAGACTAATCATACATGCAACAGTAAGAAATAATTTGATGCCCAGACCTCTCTAAGTCCCACGGGAACAGAAGTACTGTCAGCTTTGAAGGAGAGGGCTTCATGGAGGAGCTGTGACTTGACTCCAGAATGAAAGGATAATTAGGATTGATACAGGACAGAGGAAGGAAGGCATCCAGGCAATCTCAATAAAAGCATCCATGAGTAAAAGTTTTCATTATTTCTATATTAAGCCCAGAACATTACCAGGCCTAGTGTTTTACTATAATTATTGTAGACAAGGATAACAATATTCTTGTTTAATTGAGAAGTCTTTTATCTCTACTTCCCATATCAGGGTGCTGATCCCCAACTTTTAGGAAAAGGTCGAGAAAGTGCACTGTCGTTGGCCTGTAGTAAAGGCTACACAGATATTGTCAAAATGCTGCTTGATTGTGGAGTTGATGTAAATGAATATGATTGGGTAAGTTTGTGATACTACATTTAAAATTACTCTAACAAGTTTTAGAATTTGTTTGGTTCAGGAGAGATGCAGTAAGTTTTATTAAAGAAGAAATAGACTGGGCATGGTGGTGTACACCTGTAGTCCCAGCTGCTTGGGAGGCTGAAGCAGGAGGATGGCTGGAGCCCAGAAGTTTGAGGCTGCAGTGAGCTATGATTGCACCACTGCACTCCAACCTGGGTGACACAGACCCTGTTTCTAAAAAGTAAATCAAAGAATAAATAAAGAAGAATAATTAATTAGCTAAATACCTAGAAGAAAAAGTGAATATCACAGACTCAATTATTAGTTCTGATTTAAGTATCCTTCACAAAATATTAAAATTACTTTAAATGATTGTATGTCCAATTCTAGTAAAACTTCTCACAGCAGCATTAAATTACTTGAGTCTTGCTCACCCTGAAAAACTCTGAATTGCCTTTTTGTTTTGCAGAATGGAGGAACACCTCTGCTTTATGCTGTACATGGAAATCATGTGAAATGTGTAAAGATGCTCTTAGGTAAGCAGATGAAAGTGAATACTATTTAGAAAATGCCATGTGAGGACTTGATTTTATTTTTTCAACCTGGCCTCCCCTGGTGCTACTCAGGAGAATCGTTAACTATTGTTAAATACATGAATCTTGCTGCTCTTCACCCCTAGAGCACCTGCTACCATAAAGTTGCCCATGTGAGAAGCAGCTCCATCACATACCACACTTGCAATTGGACCTTTTGTCCTTGTTGCTTTCATTTGGGGGGTCACATGTGAATCTACTATGTGACCGGGCACAGTGGCTCATGCCTGTAATCCCACACTTTGGGAGGCCGAGGTGGGTGGATTACTTGAGGTCAGGAGTTCAAACCAGTCTGGCCAACATGGTGAAACCCCATCTCTACAAAAAATATAAAAATTAGCCAGGCAGGTGGGCGCCTGTAATCCCAGCTACTCAGGATGCTAAGGCAGGAGGATCGCTTGAACCCCAGGGGCAGAGGTTGCAATGAGCCGACACTGCACCGTGGCATTCCAGCCTGGGCGATGGAGCAAGGCTCTGTCAGGGAAAAAAAAAAAAAAGAAGAAAAGAAAATGAATTCACTATTGTTTTCTTTCTACAGTGTCCTTACGCATGAGCTTTATCTTTTTTTTTTTTTTTTTTTTTTTTTGAGACGGAGTCTCGCTCTATTGCCCAGGCTGGAGTGCAGATGAGCTTTATCTTTAACTGTGTATGAGTTTCAGCTACTCCAGAGGATGCTGTTTGTTTGAAGTGTCTTCCCTCCAATCCACTAAAATAAATTCTGAGTACCCCATGCATTCTGTACTTTGTCAGACTATCCTAAAAACATTCTCCAAACTATTTCTACATGAGCCAATAATAGACAAACATACCTGCATTTTCATTTCATTTATGTAGATTTTTCTATTTTGGTATAGAAAGTGGGGCTGACCCAACAATTGAAACTGACTCTGGATATAATTCTATGGATCTAGCTGTAGCCCTGGGCTATAGAAGTGGTAAGTATGTCGAACTCTTGTGTCTCATCTTAGTAAAGCTCTGTAAATAGTATAAGCCAGTACTCCAAACCATCTTCATCACTGTAATCCTAAAACATGTTATCCCAACTCCTGACATACACTTTTAACTTTGGGAAAAGTCCACAAATTCCTATAAAGTCTAGAAATAAGTTTGTTACTATACTTTTCACCAACTCAAATACTTAGTTACCGGAGGATAAGTGCATACATGTTTATAAGATTTATTTCATATTTTGATAGCAAACCATTTATAGGGCAACCTTAGGATAATCTTGTATTCTGGACTCTACTTCAGTTTCAGAAATACAGAAACCAAGATACAACGTCCAGTAACTTGGACAGTTCCTCAGGGACAGACTAAGTTTCCCAAGTTTTTTAAAGTTTTGCATTGTATTATCGCCCTCAGACTATGCATGTATCCTGCTTAGAAATAACTTTATTTTAGGAAAAGATTGGGGATAAGTTAAATTTGATAGTTTTTTAAGAAATTTATAGTCAGTGTGCTGTAATCTTGATTACCTATCTGTTCTAGTTCAACAGGTTATTGAGTCACATTTGTTGAAGCTGCTTCAAAATATCAAGGAGTAGACACATTCATCAGAAAATGTCTGCCCTTTTGTTTACTTAGTCCTTATAAGTGATAGTTTTGTTTACTTATAAATTTTTACCTCAGTTGCAATATTTACTGATTTTTAGTAGGTTTTAATAAATATTTCTCTGAGTAATTCACTGGTTTATAATAAATTTAATACCCTTTTTATAACTATGTTTTACTGTGTATTTAAAATTATAAATTAATGTTTCATGGCATGTAAATTTTTATGGTACAGATAGTTATCATCGGTCTTTGTATCAAGTGCTGTAATTTGACATTTTCAGAAATTATTCTACCCTAGTCATCTTCACTCATGTATTAAGTCATTCACTTTATATAGGGTTTGTTATAAATCCCTAGAAAAAAATTGTTCTTATTGTTGAATTAAAAAGTGCACAGTGTGATTGTTTACAAAATGATATTATAAATAAATAAAATACTTTGTCTGTCAGTTTGCATAATACTTTTTTTAAGTATACGAGATTATTAGAGATTTCTTTAGGATTTTTAATTTCACCCTTCTGTCCTGCCGTAATACTTCATTAGATCAAACAATATATGTAATTAAACTGAATCTAAGTCAATCAACAAAGACTTACTGTCATTTCTAGAAGTATATTTAGAATATTTTTCTCTTTTAAGGAAGTTTTTCAGTAGGAAAAGACCTCTGTGAAGAGAAGTCAGTTCTTCAGTACAAGTGAGATATTCTCTAATGGCACAAAGGGAGCACTATAAATCCATGTTTCACAGAAGCCATGAAGAGCGAGCCGTGGGTGCAGGGGCCTTTGAAAACAGTATGCTGAGAATAGATAGGGCTCAAGGACAGTATCTCCAATTGAACTTTTAATGAACTCCCGTAGGCGCCAAGAAGGCGGGCAGATAAGGAAGAGCATAGAAACAAAGAACTGAGTAGAAGGTTACATCTGGGAAAAGAAAGTTTGTTTTGCATTGCATTCTTTCTGCTGACATGGGGTTTATGGAGTATAAATAAAGTGAGGCGGAGGCTCTGAGCGCGGCCGCCATGTTCTCTGTGTGTCTTTGTCTTTTGTGTGTTCTTTCATTCTCCACCACCCCCGGCACGGACCCCAACAAGTGGCGCAGGGAGCAGGGTCAGCACGGGTGAGTAGGGGAGAACAAGAAGGGGAACCCCCTAGGAGCGGGTAAGGCTCGGATATTGTGAAGGGGAACCTTCTTAAGCTTTCATTATGGGAATTCCATCTCTCTGGCCTCAGAATATTTATGGCTGTTTCAAGGACTGTTGCTGTCTATGGGAGTAGAAGTGAAAGAAAAAGACTTTGAAGCGATTGTTTGCCCATGTTGAACAACATTGTTACTGGTTTCAGTATCAGACTAAAGTGCAGCTGAATCGGGAAAAAATGGTTACAGGTAGTAAAAGCTCTGCTTAGAGCGCTCCAGTTAGGGGATATTATGCCTCTAAAATTGTGGACCTTGTGTAACTCTATCACTCAGACATTAGAGTTACTTGAGACTGATTCGGAGTGTGGTAACGTAGCCACAGGAGGAAAGGTATCTGAGGATTTGGAAAAATAAAATAAATCTGAAATGGAGCCCATTTGTGCCAGGGTAGCAAAAGGGGGAGAGGAGAAAAAGCCAGCTCTTCCTTCTTCTAAGGGAAATTCTGACATGCAGTGTATTATGGAAATGCTTCAACAAATATTACAGATACATTTTTCTAATTCACCTTTGTGAGCTTTCCCTGTTTCTTTTCCTTCCGCCCTGTTAAAAGAGGATTTTCCAGTGCCTCCAACCCCCAGGCTTCCTTATCTTTACCTTTGTTTGGCAAAGTTTTCTCAGTGCCTTGCCCGCCATTGGGGGAGGGAGAGAAGAGAAAAAAAAAAAATTTTAAGGAGCTGGATCTGTTTCCAATTATTTGTGCTTCTTTTGCTCCTAATGCTCAGTTTTCAAATGGTGGCAATAATGTCCAATTCAATGCCTTACAAATTAAATTTTTAAAAGAAATGAAAGCTGCCATTTCTAACTATGAACCCCTATCCTTGGTCTTCTTGATATTTTTTCATCAGAAAATTTGATAATTCCTGTAGACTGGAAGACTTTGGGGAAGGCTTTTCTCGATCGTTCTCAGTGGTTACAATTGCACAGCTGGTAAATGAACAAGGTGCATGTACAGGCTAGAAAAAATGTTACGTGTGATCCCCCAGGAGCCACTGAGGAACAACTCACAGGCACGGGCCAATATGCTACTCTTAATGCTCAGGCTGGTCTAGATGATGTTGCCCTTACTCAAATCAAGACTTTGTTTTTAAGGGCCTAAAATAAGGTAGAGATAACAGGAAAATCTTCCCTTTCCTCTGTGAAGATTTTACAGGGCACAAATGAACAATATCCAGATTTCGTAGCCCATCTTCAGGATACTGTCTTGAAAATTGTGGGTGCTGACCTTGCTTCAAAAATTTTGTTACAAACGTTGTCTTTTAAAAATGCTTATGCTGACTGTCAAAAATTGTTAAAATCGTTAAAGGCCAATGGGGCCAATTTAGATAAATATATTAAAACTTGTGTTAGTGTTGGAGGGGCTATTTATAATGCTCAATTATTTGCTGGAGCTTTGTCTAAAGCCTTAAAAGGAAATAACAAATAAGGTGTTTGCTTTCAGTGTGGTAAACCTAGACATTTCAAAAAAGAATGTCATAAAAATTGAACACTTTTATCCCTCAAGGCAGAAAGCTGCCTTCAGAGGTGTACAAATGTTGTGGTAAAGGTCGACATTGGACAAATAAATGTCGTTTCAAAACTGATAAAAGTGGAAATTTACTGTCTCCTCTCCTGGGAAATGGGAGCCATGGCCCACAGGCTTGGGGCCCCAACAATTTATGTCACCAGGTCTGAAAATGTAGTTGGTTTATCAGTCTTTACAAATGAGAGATATAAGAAAGGAAAAGAATGCACAAACTAACTAGGTTTCTTGTAATAAATCACTAAACTAGTCAAAGGACCAAAAAAATACAAGATCAGCGTGACTCTGAAGGATGTGAGATTATGGTTCTGCACTTGTTACATTAAAGAGCTAAAATAAATAGATGTAATATTAACAATAATAACAGTAATAATAGCCATAGTATACTGAGTACTTACTATGTGTCCACTACTGTGAAAAAATCTTCACTTGCATTTAGTTCTTCCAACATCCCTTTAAGACTGACAAATTTTATAATTATTACCATTTTGTAGACAGGAAAACAGAGTTAAGACAGTTTTGTAAATGTATCCAAGGTCATATAGCTATTATATTTTGAAAATATGACTTTCTGTCCCCAGAGCTTACATGCTTAACCCTTTCCTCTAGACTGATCTAGTACAAAATTGGTAGTCACCCTCCTTGGAATAATCGGAGGAAAGAAAAATCAATAAGTAAAAGTTGTATCTCAGCACCAGATCCAATCCCAATTTCAAGTACCCATTTAGCCTTGGATTATTGACTGAATCTGCATACAATACCCAGTGAGCAATGGCCTACAACATCAAGGAATAAATTCAAGTCCTCCTTAAGGATCCCACACCTTACCCCAGTTTCTCAACCTTATGCGGCAACTAAGCAGAGCGCCGCTGCTGACTTAGCTATTACTCAGCCTTATACTTTGTCTCCTAATAGAGGAGTATATAAATTAGCTATTAGAGTATGTGGCCCTTTGCCAAAAGGACATGATGTTACTAATAAAATTCTTATTATGGTTCAAGTCTCACAATTTATATGCCTAGAGGCAGGGGAACGTATTCTCAATAGGAAGGGTTTGGTAGCACAGAAAAAACTGTTTTTTGGGAAACTTTAGTTTCTAATCAAAAGCCCTTATGTTCATTGCATATTAATGAAATAGTTTTTAAGGGGTTAATTGATACGGGGGTAAATATGTCTATTTGTTTAAATTAGTGGCCTATACAATGGGAAAAAAGACAAGTTTCAGTTATACTCACTGGCTTGGGTGCTGCTTCTGTGATTTATCAAGACGTAGAACCTTTAACCTGTGTCGGTCCTAAAGGTCAACAAGGTCAAGTGTTTTTTTTTAATTATTTTTATATTGTTCCTATCAATATTAATTTTTGGGAACAAGATCTTTCACAACAATTTGCTGCTTTTTTAAACATTCCTCATATTTCCTCAGCTGCCAAAAATATGATGTTCAAAATAGGCTACAATCCTTTAAACTCATAGCCACCACTCCTATTTAGGTGAAACAGTGACCATTATTTAAAGAAATACTTAGGACTCTAAAAGAGTAAGTCAAAAAACAAATGGCCGAGAAGAATATAAAGCCACGTATTTCTGCATGGAATTCCCGTCTTTGTCTTGTCTTAAAACTATAAATGTTTACATTAAACCTAGGGAAAGTTTACAGCCTGGTCTTCCTAATCCTGCCTTTATCCCACAAAGTTAAAAATTAATGGTCATAGATCTCAAAAATTGTTTTTTCTATATTCAGTTACAACCTCAAGATTGTAAAAAGTTTGCCTTTATTATTCCTAAATATAATAATGGACAACCCATTCAAAAATATCAGCAGAAGCTTCTTCCTCAGGGTATACTTAATAGCTCTACTATATGTCAAAAATTTGTACATAGGACTTTAAATCCTGTAAAAAATCAGTTTCCAACTGTGTTAATTTATCATTGTATGGATCTTCTCTGTCCCTGTTTTAATAATTCTCAGCCACTTTCTCCATATCAATGGAAAGTTTTACCTCAAGGTATGTTAAACAGCCCTACCTTGTCTCAAGAACTTGTCCTTTTGCATCATTACAAACTCAGCTTTCTTTCTATTCACTTAATATTGCCCCAGAAAAAATTCAACTGGATTTTCCTATTCAATATTTAGGTTATACCTTAGGAGCACAAAATATTCGACCCCAAAAAATTCAAAGTCAACGTGATCATTTCAAAATATTAAATGACTTTCAAACGATGCGTCCTGTTTTAGGAATATAACATCTTTTTTCTGTTCTAGAAGGAGACAGTCACTTGGACAACTCACGCCATTTAACTCCTTTGGCTTTACAGGAACTCCAGCTTGTAGAAGAGCAACTTTAAAAGGCCCCTTCCTGATGTTCCCCTTTCCTTTTGTTTATTTCATACTTTACATTCTCCTACAGGAATGATTCATCAGACCAATCGGCCGCTAGAATGGATCTTTTTGTCCAATAAAACATCTAAATGCTTGGCTACTTATATCGATCGTTTAGCTGAACTGATCATCAAAGGACGGCATCACTGTTGACAACTTTGGGGAGGAGATCCTTCCTTAATTATCTCTCAATTCACTCATAGTCAGATCACTTATCTTCTTGCAACTTCTGATTCTTGGCAAGAAGCTTCATCAATCTTGAGTTACAGTTTATCCTTATCCCTCGGTGCAATAGGGAGAATTGTTTGCTATTCTCATGGTCTTACTTGATTTCCCTACTACTGGTTGTAACATTGTTAGTGATTCTCAATACGCCGTTTATGTTACTTCTTATATTTCTCAGGCCACTTTACCTCTTTGTGCTACTTCTTCTCTTCAGAAATTATTTTCTTTGTTATCCTTTACTTTGAGCCAACGTCGAGCTCCTTTATTCATCACTCATCTTCGTTCTCATTCTCAACTTTCTGGACCATTAGTTCATGGTAATACTCAGATTGATTTGCTTTTAATCGGCCACCTACATGCTGCAGAACAAAAATATACTCTACATCACACTAATAGTTCTGGCCTTCAACAATGGTTTCATTTAACTCATAAACAAGCTCGTTCTCTTATTCGAGCTTGTCCTTCCTGTGCTCCTTTGAGCATTCCATCCTTCCATCCTGGGGTTAATCCACGAGATGTCCCTTCTTTTGGACGATTAAAATGTTCATCATACCATTGATACCTTTTCTCATTTCTGTTATTACTCATCTCTTAGTTTGTTTCGCCATCATGGGCATTCCTCTTATACTTAAAACTGATAATGCCCCTGCTTATGTCTCTCATAAATTACAAGTTTTCTTACAGCAATACAATATTCAACATATCACCGGTATCCCGGGCAACAGTCAAGGTCAAGCCATCATTAAGCACGCAAATTTAACCTTAAAAACTCAACTGCTAAAACAAAAAGGGGGAAATGAGCCCCCCAAAAAACCGGATTTTTTGAAGGTTAACCTTTCTACCTTAATTTTTTTTATTTTGAAGGTTCTTTTTACCTCAATTATTTTTTGAATCAATGGAGACAATTGCAAGACTCTGCTGTCGTAACCCATCTTTCTTCATCTCCCTCGGTGATAGTCCCCGCTGACAATTTAAAGATTTGGTATCCTAATGAAGAAGGTAAGTATGTTCTAGGGCAAGTTCTAAAACAGGGACGGGGCTATGCTCTTGTCCTTACAGGGAGCGGACCTGAGTGGTTTCCTACAAGATGATTGAAACCCTGTTGAAAAGAAAACTGGATTCAGCATGCATTTCTTCTTTTGTTGGATGTGCCTCGGCAGGGGACTTATTTCCCTTAGTGAGGCTTTGTATGAATATTGCACTTACATTCCCTTTCCACCCTTGTATCAGGGAGTCGCCTGGGGAGAGGCGGAAATTAAGGTTTTCACCAATGACACTACTTGGATGCCATCCCCCTATATAGACAAGGACAATATAGAACAGGAAACGGGAATTATAAACAACACATACCAATTTGGAGTGGAAGAACTTCCAATATGCATGGGAAATAGTTCTCATTGTCTCCAAAAATCGCATGAAGCCTGGGTTGTTCGCTATAATCAGTCATGTGGCTGCTAATACTGTTATTATAATCATACTGTATATAGTAATGAAACTCTTCCTAGTTCTTTACCTTTTTGTCCTATTCCAGAGGTTTCTCCTAATATTGAGGTGCTGGAGTGGCAACAATGTCGGGGAAATAAACCCCGGATTTTATTAGAATACAATGGGATGCAAATAACTGATTGAAGTGTGCACGGTGATTTTCAAACAAAATTTAGTCACATACCTTTGAAATGGCACCGGGTAAATAAAAGTATTGCTGCTAACAGTAATGAAACCTTGGTACGGCGTGAAGGAGGCCTAAGTACAGAGTCATCTTTGGAAGTTGTTAGCTGCAGGCAATGCCATTAGCATTTTTGTGGGGAATATGCCCCTTAATCTTTCTAACCCAAATAACTCCTTTCATATTCAGTTATATCGAAATACCTCCTGATATATTATTGCTTGTGTCTGTAAGCCCTACCTATTATTAGCAGGGAATTTGACATGGGATAATGATATGGGGATTGTTAATTGTACAGATACGTGTACATTTTTGTCTTGCCTCAATCATTCCTGGTGGCACAACTTTACTGAGGATATTTATATCCTCAGGGCTCGTAAGGAAATTTGGCTACCTGTTAACCTTACGCGACCGTGGGGGGCATCACCTCTTGAGACTTATATTTGGACTTCTCTCCAGCGAACCCTCCGTGCCCTTGGACTTATAATTGCCTCGGTGATGAGCCTTGTCGCCATCGTCTCCACTGCGGCCATAGCAGGGCTCGCTCTTCATCAAAGCATACAAAATGCTGAATTTGTGCAGCAATGGCACGAATAATCTCACCGGTTATGGCTTCAACAACGAAACATCGATTCTCAACTTGCTGAAAGATTGGACAACATGGAACAAGCCTTGACATGGCTTGGAGATCAGCTCACTGTCCTCAGTACTCGGATAACATTACAATGTGATTGGAACTCCACTCAATTTTGTGTAACGCCTGTGCTTTTTAACATCTCTCAAAATTGGACCGTAATCCGAAAATTATTAATAGGCCATAAAAATATTAGTTTGGACATCCAAGAGCTCACTCAGAACATTTCCGAAGCATTTCAACAACAATTACATGTGTTGTCTGGAACTGTAACCCTTCAGGAGCTGGGTCAGCGCCTTGTTGCCTTTAACCCATGGACCCAGATGAAGACATGGATTTCTACAATCTCTGGAAGTATATTGCTTTGGGCACTTGGATTGGGTCTACTTCTTTTGGTGATTCGATGCTCCCTCCGTCGCCTCCAAAAACAAAAGAAAACACAAGAACAAATATGGGCTACCTTTTTAGGATTGAGGCAAAACAAAAAAAAAAGGGCGGAAATGCAGGGGCCTTTGAAAACAGTATGCTGAGAATAGATAGGGCTCAAGGACAGTATCTCCAATTGAACTTTTAATGAACTCCCGTAGGCGCCAAGAAGGCGGGCAGATAAGGAAGAGCATAGAAACAAAGAACTGAGTAGAAGGTTACATCTGGGAAAAGAAAGTTTGTTTTGCATTGCATTCTTTCTGCTGACATGGGGTTTATGGAGTATAAATAAAGTGAGGCGGAGGCTCTGAGCGCGGCCGCCATGTTCTCTGTGTATCTTTGTCTTTTGTGTGTTCTTTCATTCTCCACCACCCCCGGCACGGACCCCAACAGTGGGTTAGAAGTTGATTTGACCACTGAGTATAGGACTTGACTTAAATCACTTCACCTGGAAAATAGATGTTTTGTCAGTTATGGTACTTGGTTATAAGCCACATAAACTTGATCTAGCTAATCTAAACAGAATGGAAGGATACAGAATGGAAGGGAAAGCTGAAGAAGCAGGCAGTCCCAAGGAATGAAAGGCAGCTAAGGATCTCGGTCAGGAAACCATGGCCAGGCATTTCGGATGCTGTTACTATGATGTTTAGCTTTAAACCCCTTGTTTGTCATTCTGCTCAGGATTTACATTCCCAGGAGGCAGAACTCTGTTAAGCATGGAATATAAATGTACCGCTGAGTTGGGGGAGAAGGGGTGACTGATTAACAACATCCAGCATTGCCCCCAGACCACAGGGAATGTGGCAGGCAAAGGTTACCTAAAGGAGAAGCAGGGGGGAGAGAAAAACAATAGATGTTTACACCAAATGCAAATCTAAATAATATGTGAGGCCAGGTGTGGTGGTGCACACCTGTAAGCCTGACACTTTGGGAGGTCAAGGTGGGCAGATCCCTTGAGGTCGGGTGTTCGAGACCAGCCTGGCCAACATGGTGTAGCCCCATCTCTACTAAAAATACAAAAATTAGCTGGGTGTGGTGGCACATGCCTGTAATCCCAGCTATGCAAGAGGCTGAGGCAGGAGAATTGCTTGAACCCAGGAGACAGATTGCAGTGAGTCAAGATTGTACCACTGCACTCCAGCCTGGGTGACAGAGTGAGACTCTAAATAAATAAATAATATGTGAAAATAGTACTAATGTTTCACCCACTGTCTGTAAGACATACACTTTAAATTGATTTTCTAGTACTCTTGGTGCGTTAACCTAAAACCATTTACCCTTCCATTTGGTTCCTTTTATTACTAGTGGTACTTATCCATGAGGTGTTGATTCCTGTTCATATTATACAGTAACAAAATCCAATGATCTATTTGGGCACATCACTTTGAGTATTGCTTGCAAGTGCTTTCCCCACTGAAGAGCAACGGAACAATCTCGGCCAGAATTGACTAGCATAACCATTTCACCCCAGTGTGACTCAAGATTGACAATCAGCAGATCTCAGAATTCTCAGGCCTGGCTGGGGACTGCACCGTCGGCTTCCATGGTTCTGAGGCTTCGGACTTGGACTGAGCCATGCTGCCAGCTTCTCTGCTTCTCCAGCTTGCAGTCAGCATGTGGTGGGACTTCTCCACCTCTGTGATTGTGTGAGCCATTTCCTCCTAATAAATGCCCTTCCATGTATCCCACCGGTTCTGTCTCTCTGGAGAAGCCTGACTAACATAGCAAGTAATTCTTGGTTGCTTTAAGGTTGCTTATAAACAAACAGATTAACATAACAAAACAGAAACAAAAAAAAGACCAATAAATCGAATTCTCTATCAAATCTCACCCAACAAAGAACAGGTCTCCCTTATTCATCTAACTGAGATAACCAAATAGACCATAAAAGCAGGTCCCCAAACATTGTTTTGTTGCTACCAATAGGGAATAAGTTACTGAAGGTGTACAAACCAGAAACAAAAACAAATATGAATACATAAAATCAGAAAGGGCAAAAGAACTAGAGAGTCAGAAAAGTTCAAGTTCTGTTGTCACCCAGGATTCACTTCGGAGGTCAAGAAAAGATGAGTAGGCAAATCAGTGTCTTGGGCTCCACTAGACTAATCCTCTCGAACATCTCAGTACATGACCTTCAAAAATGATCACGTGTAATTTCCAAAAGGTCACAAGACATGACTCTCTCTTACACATAAACACGTGACAAGGACTTTATTCAACTCATTAATTAATGAGGAAAACAATAAAATGACAACTGACTCCAAGAGCATTTGAGAAGCTGGGTAATTCTTGGCAACATTAAGATAAGATTACTGGATTGAATACAAACCTAGCTACTGTTCAACAGGGACACAAATTACCATTTGGGGGCAAAATAAATCATTTCCTTCTTTACCAGACAAAAATCTTCAAATTAACGTGCGACTTCACTAATTCTAAGAACTTGAATAAATAGTAAAGACAGGGCCAGGCGCGGTGGCTCATGCCAGTAATTCCAGCACTTTGGGAAGCTGAGGCAGGTGGATCACTTGAGGTCAGGAGTTCGAGACCAGCCTGGCCAACATGGCAAAACCCTGTCTCTACTAAAAATACAAAAATTAGCCAGGCATGGTGGCGCACGCCTACAATCCCAGCTACAATCCTTGGAAGGCTGAGGCAGGAGAATCAATCGAACCTAAGAGACAAAGGTTGCAGTGAGTCGAGACTGCGCCACTGCATTCTAGCCTGGATGACAGAGTAAGACTGTCTCAAAAAAAAACAAAACAAGACAAAAACAAAAACAAAAAATAATAAAGACTGAATCAAATTACATTTTTCTAGATAGTGTCTTTGGGCAGCCTTTGTGCCTTATGACATGGAAGGACATGTCACCATGACCTTTAACTACTTCAGTGAAAGCCAGCTGGGGTTAAGGTAATCACCCTTGTAATTAATCTCCTTTCTTTCATGACCTGAGAGGTATAGTAACGTAGGTGTCCTGAAGTGTTGGTGACAACACTTTTCTTACATTACTCGCTGACTCGATGACGAAATTCACTCGAGAGTTACTTACTGCAAAAGAAGCTACAAGCTGCAAATCTGAGTGAAAAGGTTAATATTTTTAATATTCTTGATCTTTACAAAAGCATGCCAACAGCTTAGACACATGTATATATTTTTAGGGAAATTATAAAGGATGATTTTTAGTCATTATATGGTAAAGATTTTAAAAGTTTTTAGCTTTGAAATTTTCTCTAAAATATAAGTTAGCCTCCTAATTTTTAGAAAAGACTCTTTTAAGATCTCATTATCATACCTTTTTATCTTTATATGTACAAAAAGTTAAAACTTGAAATTCTTGGCCGGGTGCGGTGGCTCAAGCCTGTAATCCCAGCACTCTGGGAGGCCGAGGCGGGCGGATCACGAGGTCAGGAGATCAAGACCATCCTGGCTAACACGGTGAAACCCCGTCTCTACTAAAAAAATACAAAAAACTTGCCGGGCGAGGTGGCGGGCGCCTGTAGTCCCAGCTACTCGGGAGGCTGAGGCAGGAGAATGGCGTGAACCCGGGAGGCGGAGCTTGCAGTGAGCTAAGATCCGGCCACTGCACTCCAGCCCGGGCGACAGAGCTAGACTCCGTCTCAAAAAAAAAAAAAAAAAAAATTGAAATTCTTTTGTTAGAACAAACTGCTTATAACCAGTTGGATACATATACATACACTAAACATATCTAAATGTTTTGTGCAAGTTATATCATTGAATATTAATATTTCTATTGAGTGGCATTGTATTCATAGCTGTTAAGTGACTTGTTGTGTAATGAATAAAATGTTTACAAATATGAGAGTTATAAACTAAATAAAAATAGAATAAGGCCAGGTGCACTGGCTCACACCTGTAATCCTAGCACTTTCGGAGGCTGAGGTGGGAGATCACTTGTGGTCAAGAGTTCAAATCCAGCCTGGACAACATAGAAAGACCCTGTCTCTACAAAAACTAAAAAAAAAAAAGTAGCTGAGTGTGGTAGCACACGCCTGTAGTCCCAGCCACTTGGGAGGCAGAGGTGGAAGGATCACTTGAGCCTGGGAGTTCAAAGCTGCAGTGAATTGTGACCACGCCACTGCACTCCAGCCCAGGTGACAGAGTGAGAATCGACCTTTTGAAAAAAAAAGAATGAAGGACAGGACAGACTCTGGCTATTGTAAAATTCTTAAATTAATTAATTGTTGGTTTACTCTTTAATATTTTCTGTGACCAGTTCTCATATTTACATACCTACTGAGAGCTTTAAAAGTTATCACCTTACTCCTTTGTGGTAGATACTACTAATAAAATTCAAACTGGTAGCAAAACTTTCTACATTTTTTCTTGTCTAGGAACTTTTACCGTATGTGTGTGTTGGTTTTATAATAAAAATAACACTAAAGAGGCTGGGCGCGGTGGCTCACGCCTGTAATCCCAGCACTTTGGGAGGCCTAGGCGGGCAGATCACGAGGTCAGGAGATCAAGACCACCCTGGCTAACATGGTGAAACCCCGTCTCTACTAAAAATACAAAAAAATTAGCCGGGCGCGGTGGCAGGCGCCTGTGGTCCCAGCTAGTCGGGAGGCTGAGGCAGGAAAATGGCGTGAACCCGGGAGGCGGAGCTTGCAGTGAGCCGAGATCGTGCCACTGCGCTCCAGCCTGGGCGACAGAGGGAGACTCCGTCTCAAAAAATAAATAAATAAATAATAATAATAATAATAATAACACTAAATATACGAAAAAGAACTATAGCATGATTGAAATATTTTTGGGTGTGCATTTAAACAGGAAATACAACCATTTAAGAAAAGAGGTACGTTGCAAAGAGAATTGTGTAACTATTCTTTGATTAAAGTAAACTTCGAAGGTTTATTCTGTCTTTTGCATACATTTTCCTCTTCAGATAGTAAAGTCCTTCCTATTGGAGTAAGAGCCATGTGATACCAATTGGCATGCACAGGAATGCAATCCACATGCTTTATGCCATGTTGCTATCTGGAAGCAAGAAACTATTGCTGGGGATTTTATGCTCTATGGAATTGAAATTCAAATCAGATTCATAATTATTACACTGGAAATCAAATGTTGCACAGTCATTGCCTACTGAGTTCTTCTGTCTGTAGAGTTCAGGCCACTGTATGATACATTTGCCCACGTTTTATTTTTTATTCATAAATTCAGTGAAATTGTTCTCAATTTGACAGGTTCCAAATGTTAGTTGTTCTCCAAAGTGACAGATTCACTCATGTTACTTTGTTTAAAAAATGTAAAGCACGTTAAATTTTTAGGTGTTTGTTATTTCCCCTCTTCACATCCATGAGGATGTTATAATTGGATATATTACATCTCCCACAATCAATTTATGGAAAGCATTATAAATACTTTCTTGGGGCTCAGTTGACCTGTTCACCATCTCTTCTGCAAAAGCTTAATGTAGGAAAAAGGAAATTTCCTCTTAAAGTCATCCAATCCTTCAGCAAACATTTATGGAGCATGTACTCTGGGCTAGAGACTGGGCTGGGCCCTGGGGACACTGGAGACCAACACAGCATGGTTCCCTGCCCTACTCAGAATGATCTCCCCTCAACCCATACATCCTGGGGACAAGTTAAAAATGTCATGTGTTAACCAAGGTATGTTTGCACTTGTAATATGCCTATTACAGGTTTCTCCTATGCTAATCGTGCTGCTGTATCAACATCAATTGATTCAACAGAAGCCTCTATCTCCTGAGAATGAGAGGACTGAAGACCTTACAGTGGTGCAAGAAAGTTTCACTCCAAGGGGAATTGGTTCTCTGCCTAGGATGTTCAGTGGAATCATCTGGAGAGGTTTGAAAATACTGAAGCCAGGCCTTATCTCCAGAGGGTCTGATTTAATCAGCCTGGGCTGCCACATGGAGACTTACAATCTCTTCTCAGTTGATTCTAATGTACATCAAGGCTGGGAACCCCTGCTCTAGGGGCGATTATCTCCTGGCAGGTGGACAAGCCACATTCTCACACTTGCCTCTTGCATTGCCGTCCTGTGTATGAAAGAACTTAGTCATTTATCCTTTGTCTCTGGCCTGTTGGTACCTGCTACAATGCTTTTGTAAAGATGAACATGTTGCCTTTTAAGACTATATGACAAAATAAGAAATTCTGAAACAGTAATCTTAACTGTGAGTTACTAATTTACCTTCTGTCACTCAATGAATTGCTTGTTGTGGTTGAGCGTCCTTTATGAATATGCATGTGAAAGAGAGCCCACTTTGTATGCCACGTGACTGTTTGCTTCCCTTGTTTATCTTCTGGATAATAAGGAGTCCTGAACATCCAGTACAGCAGTTTGTACCAACAAACACTTAAGAGCTTGTCTTGTGATTCCTTTGTTCTAGGATTTCCTTGAACATCAGACACGGGTGTTGACTGAAGCACCGCCCTTCCAGGACTCATGCCAGCTCACAGTGTCTATCCACAAGGCCAGGTAACCCCTCCTCCATGATGCATGTCTGTTATGAAATCTCTCTCCTCTTACTTGCATGTCCTGGCATTGCCCCTTTGCCAAGGAGACCGTCAGCAACAAAGAGGTCAATTGCTTGCACCCCTCTCTCAGTGAACCCCTGCCTCGAAGGTCTCTCAGCTACTTCAGGAACAGGTTGTCAGTATTTAAGGAGGAGCCTGCTCACCCAATGGAGCCAGAGATTGGCCTTGCTGCCCTCTGAAAAGAATAAGCCATTCTCCTTGTGCTATTCTAGATTTTTCTTTGAAAGATAATGTTGCCATGTCTACAATGATGAGATGCTATAGGGTCCTCCCAAAGACAGCATTGTATACTTTGTCAGCTTTGACACAGCATCCTGTTTGGGGAGAAATCCAATGCATCAATCCATGTCTTATGTGAAAAAGTCCATCCGGGCGTGGTTGCATTCCCCAGTCCTCTTTTCTGCAATAAACAATGAGATTTCAGGGAGAAGAGGGGATGCAGTTGGGCTCTCTTTGGTGGGTCCAGTCTTAGGTAGATAAGGGGATATCCGAGGAGAGCCTCTTGCAGCATCTGCTGACCTTCAAGAGTCTTAAATTTAAAATATAGGCATGTCAGAGTGCCATAGAAATTCCCTGGGCTCCTTCACTATAGTTTACTGTTTAGTATAATATTGTAATGAGCTCTTATGTACATATTTGTGCATTTGTGGGAATTTATCTGTGAGATAAATTTCTAGTAGTGGAATTGCCTGATCACAGGATATGCTCACCTAAAATCTCGGTAGATATTGCCAATTGCCTTCCAATTTATTACCCCCAACCGCCTGTCCCTGCCAGTACTGAGTACGTGTTTGCCCTTTGTTCACCAACCTGTATGGTTTCTCACTGTTTGATCTTCATCATTCCAGTTATTAAAAATGGTAGTCCATTTTCATTTTAACGTACAATTCTTTAATCACAAATAAGATAGAACACTTTTCACGTATTTATTAGCTATTTCTTTTTAAGTGCTTTTGTTCTTTGCTTTCTATTAGGTCATTATTCTTTTTCTTAATTTTAAAAATTATTTGTATACCATGAAAATTATATACTAAGAAATACTTTTTTGTACTAAGGAATATTTTAATACCTACATACTGAGATACTTGAAGACTGTTTAGTTACAAGTGTGTTTTTTTTTTTTCAGTCCATCAATGAGAGATCATTCAATTACAAGAGACAGAACTCAACTCATTTAAACAACAAAGGAGCCTGGTGTGGTGGCTCACTCCTGTAATCCCAGCTCTTTGGGAGGCAAGGCAGGAAGATCACTTGAGTCCAGCAGTTCAAGACCAGCCTGGGTAACATGGTGAAACCTCTGTATCCACAAAAATGGGTTTTTTTGTTTGTGTTTTGTTTTGTTTTGTTTTGAGACGGAGTTTCACTCTTCTTGCACAGGCTGGAGTGCAATGGCATGATCTCCGCTCAGGCTCACTGCAGCCTCTGCCTCCCAGGTTCAACTGATTCTCCTGGCTCAGCCTCCTGAGTAGCTGGGATTACAGGCACCCGCCACCATGGCCGGGCTCATTTTGTATTTTTAGTAGAGACAGGGTTTCACCATGTTGGTCAGGCTGGTCTCGAACTCCTGACCTCTGATGATCCGCCCGCCTTGGCCTCCCAAAGTGCTAGGATTACAGGTGTGAACCACTGCGCCAGGCCTAAAAATGGTTTTAAATTAGTCAGGCATGGTGGCACGTGCCTGTAGTCCCAGCTACTTGGTAGGCTGAGGTGGGAGGATTGAGCCCAGGAAGCTGAGGCTGCAGTGAGCTGTATTCCTGCCACTGCACTCCAGCCTGGGCAACAGAGCAAGACCTTGTCTCAAAAATAAATAAATAATAAAGGATATTTATTGGCTCACAAAATTAAAAAGTGATTACAATGTTAGGTGAGACCTGATCTAGCAACTGAAGAATCTCATTTCTTTATTTCCCTGTCTTCTGCTTTCCACATGGTTGGCTTCATCCATCAGCTCCAGCAACTGCAAGACCTCACTCTCACTCTATGCTTTCCAGAGAGAGATTCTGTCTTCCGGGGGCTCCTGCCCAAGTCCTGGGAATTTTTCTTTCTCTATCTCTATCTCTGTCTCTGTCTCTCTGTCTCTGTTTCTCTCTCTCTCTCTCACACACACACACACACACACACACACACACACACACACACACACACTCTGACATGATCATGTACCCATTCCTGATCTAATCAGTTTGGTCAAGGGGGAGAGCATGCTAATTAGTTTAAGTCAATTAGGATCCACCCCTCACCCAAAGTACATAAATGAGAATAGGGAATTAAAAATTCCCCCAAGAGGCTGGGCGCTGTGGCTCACGCCTGTAATCCCAGCACTTTGGGAGGCCGAGGTGGGAGGATCACGAGGTCAGGAGATCGAGTCCATCCTGGTCAACACGGTGAAACCCCGTCGCTACTAAAAATAAAAAAAATTAGCCGGGCGCGGTGGTGGGCACCTGTAGTCCCAGCTACTCGGGAGGCTGAGGCAGGAGAATGGCATGTACCCGGGAGGTGGAGCTTGCAGTGAGCCGAGATTGCGCCACTGCACTCCAGCCTGGGTGACAGAGCGAGACTCTGTCTCAGAAGAAAAAAAAAAAAAAATTCCCCCAAGAAAGATGAGCCTCTATGAATAACTTCAGGATCAGGGGGTTATGAGCATCCATTGTATAAGAGGAGACCAGTACAGCCTCAGAGTCCCTTATGAGTTTCCCAAGTCATAGATTTCCTTAAGGCCTGCCTGAGCTTTTGGACTCAATTCTAGCAAATGGAATTCTGTGGCTTTAAAAGGCAAGTCCTCCTAACTGCAGACAAGAGAGAAAAGAGCTACTGATGCCAGCAGGAAAGATGAAATCTAGACCTAATTTTTAAAATTTTCATTAAATTTGGAGACTAAAATGTTTACAAAAATGCAATCCTATTTTATATTTAGTAACCATAACGGTTTCCTTGTGAGGTCTGTAAAAAGTCCTTTTCCAAGATTATCTGGCTTTCATAGTTTGATATAACTCCTGCAAAATAAGATTCTAATCTCTAAAAACCTTGAATGCTGAGTGGCAGTCATGGATAACTCTATTCAAACTGAGATTTGTAATTTTAGAAGTATAAACTACCATTCTATTCTTTGTTAAGCACAATCATCTTAGAACACCCTCTTTCTCTCTTCTCCTTTTGTGCATAAAGGTAAGTAAATAGATGGCTGACTGATTCGTCTTGAAACAATGTGTTCCAGGAAGTTTATTCCAACAGCCAGTTTATCTTTCAGCTTTATGTTAATGTTTTCAGAGCAGGCTGTGTGTGTGTGTGTGTGTGTGTGTGTGTGTGTGTGTGTGTGTGTGTGTGGAAATTTACCAGTACTCCGGTGCTCCCAAAACAACGTCTCAAATTGGCTAAGCAGTGTGGGTTTCCTTTGGTAAACCACATGGTACTGAGCAGGAAAATGGTGCACATTTGTGGACCTTTTTGACTCTCCACCTCCTTTTAAGAAAGCCGAAGAGTCCAGTCTTTCCACCCCAGCCTTCCTCTTCCAGCCTCCCTTGCAGCTGGAGTACAAGGATTGATCTGGGCTTAACCAGTCAGACATGCTAGCCCCGGAGTTTTGAATTGGTGGCTGCTGATCCAAAGCAGTATGAGAAATGGAGTCAGAGTGGCTACAGCAATAACTGGTTTCCGGGAGCAGCAGATGCTGCACAAAACATGACGGCCATGTCCTCACTGGCAAGATTTTGGCTGTGGACCTGCAGCCGCCTGGTCTCGCTAATTCCTGACCCTCTCTCCTGTCTGCTTCTCAGGATTTCCCCATGTTTCTGTGAACCCAGTGCTCTTCAGTCAGTTCCTTTTTGGTTTAACCAGAGTTGGTTTCTGATGCTAAGAATGTTGACAGTTACAAGAAATAAAGAGAACATCCCTGCCCTAGACTCTGTGTCCCATTTTGCCACCTGAGCACCAGGAGTCCTTTGTGAAGACAGTCCATCTGGTTCTGGTCATGTTTGCTGTCTTGTTCCCTCCCCTCCTCCCCTCCTTCCTTCTTTCCTTCTTTCCTTTTTTCCCTCCTCCTCTCCTCCTTCTCTCCTCTCTGAGGGACGAGCATCAGAGACACTCACCACACGCTCCCACCATGCCTCACTGGCTCAATATCCTCCACAAACCTTCCCTGAGAAGAGGCTCCACCCCGTACAACACAGCCTTCATCAGCAGAGCCCTGGGGCCACCCATTCCACTGGTTCATCCATCATGCCCAGACTCACCGCCAGGCGAGGACACAAGTTGTACCTAGTTTGCAACCCCCCAAATACTGCGAAATGAATTACTTTGGGAAATACTTTGTCCTTTTTCTGAAAAGATCCTTCCAGATTATCTTTGGCAGCGCTAAATTATTCCAGCTGAGCCTGACACCTGCTTCCTGAAGGCTCGGACCCTGCCACTTACCTCCCTCCCTCCCTCAACACTCCCTCCCTTCCTTTTCATAAGCATTCACTGAGCATCTCCTAGGAATGAGACAAGATGATGGAGTCTCAGCTCAACTCTCTGTCACTGAAGTCTCCATCTAGTAAGGCGCATTTACTCTAGTATGTCCTGTAACCCACAACGAGTCACCGCGTTCAGTGCAGTCAAGGCTATTCCTTCTCTTGTAGGTAACAGGAGCCTCTTCTCTTTCCACTGCAAAGGATGTGCCTTCGGATCATCTGAATCATAAAAAAGGTGATATTCCTACTTTTTTCAAAAATAAATAAAAGAGCCCTCCTAAGCAGGAACCCCTCAGTTATGTCACAAGAGCCGTCCAGTAACAACTTCTCTCTGTCATAGCCAATGGCTTAAAGGCACCTAAAGTCCCAGTAAGGTTTTCCCAGACTCTAGTTCTGGGAACCTTTACCTGGAGGACAGTTGCAGATAAAAGCCAAGCAACCAAGCTGATGAGGAAGAAACCCACTGCCTGGGCCATGCTCAGTCCTTCAGGGTTTCCAGGGACCAAAGATGATGCACAAGAACAGGCCAGTTATATCCACTACCAGTCACTTCCAATAACCAACTTTGCATAAATGTGTCTGCTGCTGACATATATAGAACATGCACCCATATGCACATCTTTATAATAGTTTCATTATAAAGACATACTTTCAAAAAGTTATTGGCATACATAAACATATGCCCATCTCCAATTAAAATAAACATATACTGAAGCTGTTTTTAGTTTTTGCTTCATAAGTTATAAATAGACTAAACCATTTACAAAATAATAAAACCCAGCACTAATCTGTTCTCTGCCGAAGACCTCTTTCTGTGATCCTTACCTGAGCGCATTTTTCACAGGCCACAGGACTGGAGGGTCAGATTTCCTGCATCTCCAGGTGCCTGGGTCATGCTGGTTTACAATCCTTCTGGCAGCTGGGCACAGTGGTGCATGCCTGTAATCCCGGCACCTTGGGAGGCCAAAGCAGGTGGATCACTTTAGGTCAGGAGTTTGAGACCAGCCTGGCCAACATGGTGAAACCCCACCTGTACTAAAAATGCAGCAATTAGCTAGGCATGGTGGTGCACACCTGTCATCCCAGCTACTGGGATGGCTGGGACAGGAGAATCTCTTGAACCTGGGAGGCAGAGGTTACAGTGAGCCAATCTGTGACACTGCACTGCAGCCTGGGCAACGGAATGAGACTCTGTTGGAAAAAAAAAAAAAAAAAAAAAAAAAAAAAAAAAAGCCTTCTGGCAGAAATTTAGTCAGGACCTGGGAAGGATTATTTAAAACTAGGTCCATCAAGAGGAAAAGGGGGAAGGAATTCCCAAGTGACACCACCCCTCCCACCGCACGACGGTTTGAGGATGCCTCTGTCTTGCCCTGCTTTGTGCAGATCTAGGTTCATTGTCTCCAAGGAACTAGCTTCCTGCAGCTTCTAGAAGGGTCCATTTCGGAAACTACAGGGGGCTCTGAGGTTTGGCTTTCTGAAGTTCTGAGAGAGGTATCTGCTGCAGCTCAGGAGGTCCCTACGCACCTGCCAAGTAAATGCAAGTTTCCCTGGGAGAGAATCAAGCCTGCTTTTGAGTCCTAGGGCTTAAAGTCTCAGCAGCTTACACAGAAAACTGTGTTCCTCAGCCCACTCACTGAGCAGGACTTTAAGTCCTTGGCAATACTCTAATGGCAATCCCTTAGGAAAATAATTTGTCATCAATTTAAACCCTAAAAATAGACTGCATTCCTTACACTACATAGATTTACAACCAACCTTTTTGATTGTTTTCCAAATAGTTTATTTTATTTTATTTTTGAGACAGGGTCTTACTCTGTCACCCAGGTTGGAGTGCAGTGGCATGGTCGTGGGTCATAGCAGTCTCGACTTCCCTGGGTTCAGGTGATAGGCCCACCTCAGCCTCTGGAGTAGTTAGGACTACAGGCACACGCCACCATGCCAGGTTAATTTTGTTCTATTTTTTGCAGAGATAGAGATTTCATCATGTTGCCCAGGCTGGTCCTGAACTCCGGGACTCAAGGGGTCCACCTGCCTCGGCCTCCCAAAGTGCTGGGATTACAGGCGTGAGCCACTGCACCTGACCTCAGATATTTTAAGTAAAAAAAATTTTACCTGAAAAAATTTGTTTCAACTGCCAGGCACTTGGCAAAACACTCTCCAAATATTATTTCAGTGATTCTCATCATACATTTGTATAGAACTTTAAATAGTTACCAATGGCCAGGTGCACAGGCTCACACCTGTAATCCCAGCACTTTGGGAGGCTGAGGCAGGCGGATCACTTGAGGTCAAGAGTTGCTGATCAGCCTGGCCAACACAGCAAAACCCCGTCTCCACAAAAAATACAAAAATTAGCCGGGTATGTTGGCACATGCCTGTAGTACCAGCTACCTGGGGAGGCTGAGGCAGGAGAATCACTTGAACCTGGGAGGTGGAGGTTGCAGTGAGCAGAGATCGAGCCACTGCACTCCAGCCTGGGCAACAGAGCGAAACTTGTCTCAAAAACAAAACAAAACAAAAAAAGGCTGGGTGCAGTGGCTCACGCCTGTAATCCAGCATTTTGGGAGGCTGAGGTGGGCAGACCACCTGAGGTCAGGAATTTGAGACCAGCCTGGCCAACATGGTGAAACCTGTCTCTACTAAAAATACAAAATTAGCCGGGCATGGTGACACACACCTTAATCCCAGCTAACTGAGAGGCTGAGGTGGGAGAATCACTTGAACCTGGGAGGCAGAGATTGCAGTGAGCCGAGTTAATGCCATTGCACTCCAGCCTGGGCAACAAGAGTGAAACTCCGTCTCAAAAAAAAAAAAAGAAAAAAGTTACCAACATGTTTCCACACACGGCCTCATTGGATTCCCCCAGGAGACCCTCAGAGTTGGTAGGACTTGGAAGCATTGATTTGACAAGCGAGGAAACTAAGACCCAAAGGGTTATAAAGACTTGCACAGCTAGTAAATAACAGTAAAGGGCTCGGGCCTCCTAAGCATTTTCAAAGTTCATGCTCAACATAGAAATGGAGGACTCTATCTTGTCATTTTCTAAGTTGAAATTTTCTAAGCTGAGGCAAAAAAAAAAAAAAAAAAAAAAAAAAAAACCAGGAAGGCTATCTTCTGAGACCTGCTATTAAATTTTTTATTTGAGAGAGAAGATGCCAACCGTAAATAATTTCCTATTGTCTACATTTTCCAAAAGAAAGAAGGAAAGAATAACAGGACTAAACGTAAGTTCTGACATAAGAGCCTTCTCTTTCAGCATCTTAGAGGCGGCCACATGTGCTGCTCCTACGCGGTGAGCTGCGCACTTGTCACTTGCTTTGCACAACAGTGATATGCCATCAATGCTGTGTGCCAGCTAGGATTCAGGAAGTCAAATTATAGTTTAGGGTCAGGATCATTATTTAAAAGTGTACTATGGTAAATTTTTTTCCCCTCATTTTAACCGCTCTGAAAGCAGGATGCAGTCAATGCTGTCATACAACAACTGTCCGCCAGGTGGCAGTCGTGATGAAGTATGAAATGTGAAAAATCCCTGACATCTGTTAGGAACAGTAATCGTTGGCTGGGCACGGTGGCTCACGCCTGTAATCCCAACGCTTTGGGAGGCCGAGGCGGGTGGATCACCTGAGGTCAGGAGTTACAGGCATGCACCATCATATCCAGCTAATTAATTTTTAAAAAAAATTTTTTAGGGACAGGGTCTCACTATGTTGCCCAGGCTGGTGTCAAATTCCTAGACTCAAGCAATCCTCCTGCCTTGACTTCTCAAAGTGCTAGGATTACAGGTATAAGCCACTGCACCTAGCCAAGTTCACTCTTATGGATGGCAATAACAATTATAATGCAAACATTTTAGCTGTTATCTTGTGGGACAAACCTCTTCCTGGGTGGAGAGTGGGGTCAGCAGTACACATGTATCACCCTTTCATCCCCCAGTAGTTTCCTATTCATGCCTCTACAAATTATCTCAAATTTAGTGGCTGAAAACACACAAATTTGTTCTCTTAGAATTCTGTAGAAGTCCAATGAGAATCCCTCTTTGCTAAGATCAAGGTGTTGGCAGGTCTGTGCATCTCACTTTCTGAAAGGCTTACGGGAGCATCCACTTCCTCACCCTTTCCAGCGTTTAGAGGCTGCCACAGCTCCGGGCTCTCAGTCTCTTCTCCGTCTGTAAAGCCAGCAATGCTGCATCACTCTGGCCCCACTTCTGTCATCTTAGCTCCCTCTGCTTCTCTCTTATGCCTCCCTCTTTGACTTTTAAGAGTGGTTGTGCGGCCGGGTGCGGTGGCTCACACCTGTAATCCCAGTACTTTGGGAGGCCAAGGCGGGTGGATCACCTGAGGTCAGGAGTTCGAGACCAGCCTGACCAACATGGAGAAACCGCCTCTCTACTAAAAATGCAAAATTAGCCAGAGGTGGTGGCGCAAGCCTGTAATCCCAACTACTCAGGAGCCTGAGGCAAGACAATCACTTGAACCCGGGAGGTGGAGGCTCTGGTGAGCCAAGACGGTGCCATTGCACTCAAGCCTGGACAACAAGAGTGAGACTCTGTCTCAAAAAAAAAAAAAAAAAAGAACTGTTGTGCTTACACTGGGCCCACTCAGATAATCTAGGATAGTCTTCCTATTTTAAGGTCAACTGATTAGCAACCTTAAATCCTCTCTGCCATGTAACCTAACAAAGTCACAGGTCCTGGGAGTTAGGATGTGGATATCTTTGATCTCTGGGAGCCTGTTATTCTGCCTACTAAAGTCCCTGTCTATCTTCTACAGTACTTAAAATGAATCTCAAAGCCCCAGTTTAAGAAAAAAGTGGCCATTTCCCCTTTCTCTTATCCTTCTCCTTGAGTGGTTGCGACGATCTTCAAAGAGAGGCTCTGAGCTCATTACTGTCTCCCATCTATGGTGTTAAAAAGGTGCTTCAATTTCTTTCCAGGATGAGGAAGTCATTTCAATTTGCCATAAATCTCTGTACCCATCACTGCCCCAACCTTGTAATAACTAAATCCGCTACAAGTCTTTTTCCCTTTCAATAGCTAACCTCAACCCTCCTCCTGAGGAAAAGCATCTGCCCTCAGCCTTCTCAGAGTGTCTATCACCTTACTTTCTCTCTGTCTCGATGGTTTATGGGAAATCTTTTGACTAAAAGATAATTATTTGCTCTTGTTTTTTAAGCTGCCTTCATTTTGCTGAGTTTCTGATTATTTTCCTCCTCCCACTGTGGTTTTTTCCAGAGTCAGAGAGTTCCAGGCACAGACAGAGCTTTTCTCTAAGCTCTCAGCATGTAACTACTCTACCAAGTTGTTTAACCATCTCAATCCAAGAAGAGGATACAATCTTTGTATAATAGGAGTCCCCATTCCTCTTTTTCTCTTCATTGAGAAAATCCTTATGTTAAACTGAACCCATAATCTGGGTCCTTGACACCCAAGGACATACTCAGAATTTATTTAATGACTATGTGAGGTGTTGAGCAATCAGGTTTAGTCAATTAGAACAACAACCCACACTGAGAGTAATAGTCAAGGCTTTATTCACTTACTGTAATAGTGCAAGCAAGAGAAGTGCTGGCTTCCTAGGGTTCCATTTTCATCATGGAACAGCATTGAAAAATAAAAATGAAATCCTAAGCCCCCCAACTGATGGAACAGACCTCTCCTTGGCCAAGGAGACCCCAGAGAAACCTTGAGCCTGAGTTCCCAACAGTGATGGGATGGAAGGGCAGACACACCTCGTTATGCACCTTCCCTCCCTCACTGACTGCCACTGGGCTTTCCTCCACAAGGGCTTAACAGAAACCAGCCCTTTCAAAGACCCCACCATGGATATCCACCAACAGCCCGACACTGCCCCTCCTTTTTTGCCTGATAAGTGACCACTGACCCGTGGTTCTGGCCAGTCTACGGAAATGCACCGTGAGGGTTTTTGTGTCCTCTGTCACACCTTTGGACATCAGAGGGCTGAAAACTCCACCCTCAGATGATACTAATGCTGACATTGTTTGAACGTGAGTCCCATGGAGAGGCGTGAAGCTCCATTGCACATGCACATGTTTTTTCTTTCATAAATATCCATGACTCCTCCTTGAATATGTATATTTGACCACCCTGCTCAGCATGAATTCCTGTTCCCTTTGCCTCTCCCTCAAAGTGTCTGTTTCTGGCTTCTGGCCAGAGGCTATGCTTCCCAGCCTGTCAGAATGGCCACCCTGCAGGCTGCAACCCTTTATGAGAAATAAAGCTCTCCTTTCCACATGTAAGGACTTCATCATTTTTCAGTTGACAGCATGGAGCAAATTGGGTGAGTCACCATTGGGTGAGTCACTCATTGGGTGAGTCACCACACTGCCCAGAATTCAAGAATAGAAGGCTTGTGCCTCTTCATGACTGCCTGTGGATTTGGGGAGAGAGAAGAGTGTGGGGGCCAAGGCCCTTGACTCCCTTAATGTTCACTGAAAAAACTACTGACATGAGGCAGATTAATAGGAGACAAGGCATATGAATTTATTTAATGTGTACATATAAGTGCCTTCAGAATGAAGACCCAAGCTCCCAGTGAGGTACAGAAGCTTTTATACTGTGGATGAAAAGAGCCAAACTCCATAAAATTTTGAAAAGATTAGTTCTGAGTAAAATATGAGTGACCATGGCCCAAGGTGTGGTCTCAGGAGATCCTGAGAACATGAGTCCAAGGTAGTTGGGTTATAGCTTAGTTTTATATGTTTTAGGGAGACATGAGACATCAGTCATAATGTACAATATACATTGGTTCCATCTGAAAAGGCAGGACAACTCAAAGTAGGGTGGTGAGGGGCTTACGGATCATAGGTGGATTCAAAGATTTTCTGATATGCAATTGGTTGAGAGAGTCAAGTTACCTAAAAACCTGTTTAATAGAAATTCTTTACAGATGCAAATTTTCTCCCACAAAAGAAGGCTTTGTGGAGCCATTTCAAAATATGAGAAAGAAACATATTATGGCATAAAATATTTGATTTCCTTCATCTGCCATTTGATATTATGCCAGATTGGAAAGTAAGCCATGTTATATGTCCATCTGATGAGATTTTATGGTTGTAGGATGGGCCTCCCCAGATCCCTTAGATAGGAACTTGGGCAACAGAGGAAAAAGGGTCAGAGTTTAGTCTTCAATATCATCTTGAAGTTACAGAAAGAATGGGGGCTTGGATCCTAGTGAAACAGGATGGGAAGGGAAAGAACAGGAATTCTATTGCAGGGATTACCAGGGAGAATGAATGGATCTGGGAACAGTTATTACCTTGTAAATAGTTATCCTTGGAACTTAAATGATCTTAGAGGCAGTCATTGTACTTGTAAAAGGGTATGTTCAGGTGTGGCTACATTCTTGTTTTTTGTTTTTGTTTTTGTTTTCTGCAATAGATAACAAGAGGGAGGGGAAGAAAATACAATTATTCTCCTCAGTGGGTCTGGATTTTTGGCAGGTAAAGGAACTTCAACTTCCATGGGAGAGACAGAAGGGAGGGGGAGGTCACTGAGACCTTGAGTCTTCTTCAGTTCAGTATGTCCAAATGCTGTGGTGGGAGCAATGATTTCTGAGCCCCAACAGGAGAAAGGTCCAGATCATAGGTGGATTTAAAGAATAGAAAGATATTGAAGCAGTGTCATTGTCTGGGGTGATACCCAAGGTTTGTTGTCCCACGCCACAGAAAACTAGGACACAGACACACCAGAGTGAAGTTAAGAATGGAAGTTTAATAGGCGAAAGAAAGAGAAGACCTCTCTGCACATAGAGGGGTCCCTGAAAACATGGGTTGCCTCTTCCGTAGTGAAATGCAGAAGGCCTTGTAGATGAGCTTGAGGGGGTGGTGTCTGACTTAACAAGGGGCATAAAAGGTTGGTTGGACCAGGTGTGCCATCTGCATAGCAGGAGAAGAAGCTGGCCGCCCCACCCTAATTTTTATTAAGAAATGGTTTCTGTACCTGGCTGAGGCCATGTTGCTTGGTTCTTTTTTGTTTGTTTGTTTTTTGAGGCGCCCAGGCTGGAGTTCAGTGGCGTGATCTCGGCTCACTGCAAGCTCCCCCTCCCCGGTTCATGCCATTCTCCTGCCTTAGCCTCAGGAGAAGCTGGGACTGCAGGCGCCTGCCACCATGCCTGGCTAATTTTTTTTTTCTTGTATTTTTAGTAGAGATGGGTTTCACCTTGTTAGCCAGGATGGTCTCTATCTCCTGACTTCGTGATCCGCCCGCCTTGGCCTCCCAAAGTGCTGGGATTACAGGCGTGAGCCACCGTGCCCGCCCACTTGGTTCTTTACCATACACGTGGTGATAAAGAAAAGGGAAGATGGAGCCTCCATGTTGAATATGCCTGGCCCCTGGGTAGCCTTTTCCTATTGGCACAGCTGCTGGCATTCACCGTGCAAACTTCCAGCTTGCTTGTCTATGTCTGCAGCTCAATTTTTCAGGCTGTTCTTTGTTAGAAAAGAAATTTCGTGGGGAGCTGCTTTTTGTTAAAAGGGAAGCCTTGCTGAGGACTTCTTTACCCTCACTATCTGCCTAAAATAATTTCTTTCTAGCTCCTGTATCAATATTGAGTCAAAGTAGAGAAAAGGGCCTTATCCAAGGCCACCAATAAGAAGACCTATGAAGGGAGGCTTCTGGGCTAGGACCACTGATGTGCCTGTGGGAGTGGCTAGCCTGGGAAAGGGTGGGGGTCTGAGTCCTTGGCTGCAACTTCTTCCAGAAAACTGCAGTGCACTGGCTGACCACCAAGTCTGCTATGGGGAGGGGACCTTCTCCCCACGAGGTCTGCAAAGCAAAACCTTGTCTTTGCTTATAGTTGGACCTGCAAAATCACACATAAGACTCCTCACAAGGGTCAATTCAAATGCAGATGATAGCGAAAACAGGAGAGTTAAATGAAGTTAATTTCACTTTATGATATTCAAAATAGTTTAAAGAAGAGTGGAACTTGAGACAGCCATCTGTAAACCAAAGAAAGAGCATGTCTTGATCACTTTAGAGCGGGGATCGCCAGCCCTCGAGCCATGGACTGGTGCCAGTCTGTGTGGGCTGTTAGGAGCCCGCCCACACAGCAGGAGGTGAGCAGCCGGTGAGTGAGCCTTACTGCCTGAGCTCCGCCTCCTGCCAGATCAGCATTACATCCTCACAGGAGCACGACCCTACTGTGAACTGCACAGGTTGCTTGTTCCTTATGAGAATCTAATGCCTGATGATCTGAGGTGAACCAGTTTCATCTCAAAACCATCATCATCCTCCTTCTTGTCCCTCCTCCCACCCTCACCTCTCCTGTCTGTGGAAAAATTGTCTTCCATGAAACCAGTCCCTGGTGTCAAAAAGGTTGGGGACCACTGATTTAGAAGTTTGTTTTGCCAAGGTTGAGGATGTGCTCAGGAAAAAGGAACAGAAATCACAGGAACATCTGTGATCCATGCGTTTTCCAAAGAGGGTTTGAAGACTTCAGTATTTAAAGGAGAAAGAGCAGGCAGTAGTGGAAGGAGGAAAGAAAAAAGGGAGAGGACAAGTAAAAGAGGCAAGCAGTTACATTCTTTTGAGGCTTTGATTAATGCTTACTGAATCCACATTTTACTGTGAAAGGAGGGGCTAGAGATGGTGCCAAGGGGCTCAGGGGGATCCCCAGATGCCAGTGAGACCCCAGTCCCAGCCAGTGTCCAGATTTCTCACACTGTCATGAGAAAGAACTCAGGGACAACTGGCCGGGTGCAGTGGCTCACACCTGTAATCCCAGCACTTTGGGAGGCCAAGACAGGCAGATTGCTTGAGCCCAGGAGTTTGAGACCAGCCTGGGCAACATAGTGAGACCCCATCCCTGTTCTTTTTAAAAAAGAAAAATAAATAAATAAGAAAAAAGGAAAATAATTCAGGGATAAGTCAGAATGAAACAAAAGGCAAGAAGCTTTTATTGCAAAACAAAAGCACACACTAACAAAGAAGTGTGGGCGTGCTCATGAGAACAGTCACACACAATGGAGCTTGGGTTTCTAATTTTGTGGATGTTTCTTTAATTAGGGGGTGGGATAATCATTAGGTATTCTGGAAAAGGAGGGGATTTCAGGGACCTCCCAGTTATGACTCCCTTTCTCCCTTATTTGGGTTTGCCTGGAAGAGCCGTGGACCTGTCACCCTGACTGGAGTTTGGCCATTTTCTTTCCCTTATTTTGGGTTTTCTGTTATCCTATGGTTAGTTGCCTAGTACTTATTTTCCATCCTCCTGCAACTACCCCGTGCTATTCATATCTCAGAGGAACAGTCAACTATGCATTTGTCTCATGTGAGCAGAGGGATGACTTCTAGTCCTGTCTTTGTCCTGTACCTGTGAAGGTAAGCTGTTCGTTTACATTGTCAAGGTGAAGTTCAACAGAACTCTGTTTCAAGGTAAAGATCTTGGGGCCCACAGAGAATTTCCTTGTGAGCAATTTGTGAGGGAGGTCCCCTAGGGAGATATGTGACCTTCTAGCTTTGCAGCTACTTAGGAACAAAATGAAAGGCAGTTTTGTGCGACTCAGTTCTCAAGCTTAAATTTTCCCTTTGGCAGAAATTTTATGTTCCTTTCACACATCCAGTTCCTTAAAAGCTAGCCTTAGGCTAAATCAAATAATTATAGAGTGAAGAGGCTGAATAACAGCTCATCAGCATCATTCTCCTACCCAAAATATGTTAGCTGAATTTTACATTGTCTTAATGCTATTGAGCTATGGACAACCAAATGGGTGACTGAGGCAAGTGTGCCAATGCACTGAGGTTTATTGATCCAGCTTGAGGGTGCATCCAGGAAAAATATGAGTCACAGACATATCTGTGGCTGTTTTTCCAAAGAAGTTCTCAGGAGGTTTAGTATTCTACATTTTCCTTGAGAATGGGGGAGGGGGGCGGCAGGGAGCGTGATAGTGAGACTAATGGTTACATACTTGTGAGACTTCAGTTGGTGCCCACTAAATCTACATTTTACATAAGATAAGGTGAACATTAGAGAAAAAAGGGAAGAGAGGAAGCAGATGTCAGGGAGGGGTGAAGGAATGGTTAATCTCTTCTTGCCTTGTTTTGTTTATTTTTAAATTTTATTTATTTTTATTTTCTTGAGACAGGGTCTTGCTCTGTCAAACAGGCTGGAGTGCAGTGACATGATCTTCGCTTACTGCAGACTCAAACTCCCGGGCTCAGGTGATCCTCTCACCTTAGCCTCCTGAGTTGCTGGGACTGTAGGATTATGCCACCATGCCAGGCTACTTTTTGTATTTTCTGGTTGTAGAGATGGGGCTTCACCATGTTGCCCAGGATGGTCTTGAACTTCTGGGCTCAAGTGATCCACCTGCCTCAGCCTCCCAAAGTTGTTTTTGTTTTGTGCCTGGGAGAATAAGCTAGTAACCAACGTTATCAGTGTGGAGTATTTTGAAAGGACTGGTTTCTGTTTAGCCCTTAGGAAAGAAAGCCTAATGGTGCTTAAGGAGGGAGGGGTATAATGAGCCATGTCTCACCTCCCATTACATCATGGCTGGAAACTCAGCTTCCAAGGTTTCTCTGGGGTCTCCTTGGCCAAGAGGGGGTCCATTCAGTCCACTGGGGTCTTAGAATTGTATTTTCCTTTCTCAGCCATGTCTAGGAATAGTCCAGTGAAATGATCATTGCGTTGACTATAAGGGTGCGTTGAGTATGTTGAGTACGTTGTTCCCATTACACGGCATCCTCTCTTCATTACAGGAATAGGGGCTGGTTTATTTTTATGCTATAGGCCTTAGGAATCACATGTCTGATCGGGCCTCTCTCCTCATGTTGACTAACAAGAGTAAAACCAAATTTGTGGCCCATTTTATCAAATATATAGGAATTATTTGCATGTATTTTGTGTGTACCAACCTCGTTCTTAGTTTCTCTTAGTTTCACATCTTTATTTTCCCCTTGTTGTGTTCCTTGCTTATTTTAATTTATTTCATTTTGTTGTATTGCATGTGTCTTTATTCTGCCTAAAATACTTTGTGGAGTAATGCAGTAGAAGTGAAAAAACACGATTGACTTACGGAAATAACGTCTAAAATGTAGATTTGCATAACCTTCAACTTATTGAATGGCTCAGAAAGACACATATTTACCTTCTACTTGTAATTATCCTTAGGGAGAAGACTGTAGCTCTGACACTTTCTCCACAGAATTATATTATTGGAAACAGCCCAGACCATCTCCAATGCTTACATCAGAGTGCTTGACTGGAGAACTGGGGTGAAGGGAAAATAACTCAGTAAGTCTTCCTGAAAGTTCACTTTTCAAGAGCCAGATCTTGGTGAAGGAGAGCAGAAATGTTGTTGAGAATCAATTAGAATTTAAGAAGGCCTGGTGCCTCAGTCTATAGCAGATACCCAAAGCAGAACTCTGATAAAAGGGAAGGACAAAGGACTAAGACAGTGGAAATTAATTTGTTTTTTAACCAAAGTGATATGCACACAGCTTTAAAAGTCAAATTATGCAAAGGTTAAAACAAAAAAAAAATCACTCTTTTTTCGCCTTCTCAACGTACTATCCTGCTTCTTGTAGGCAATGAATTTTAGTGCTTTTTTTCTGATCTGTTCTTCTATATTTTTAAATAACATGCTTAAGTTGCTGTTTTATTTTATTTAATTTTAAGCGTAATCCAGGGACTTCTTAGGATAGATAAGGTTTTAACTGCTCTATCACAACATTCTCATTTCCTGCCAACTTTCCTAATCATTTTGATTAATCGGCATTCACTGCTTACATTATTATAGCTATACAAATATTATTTCCTGCTGGCCTAAGGAGTGAACTTAATTATATTTGTTTTCTTATGCTTATTTTTTGCTTACCCTAAATTTAATAATTGTTTTGTTTTTTATTTGCTTAGCTAAATGCTATTCCTAAGTTTTCTTAGCCCCATCACAATCTCTCAATACAATTTCCCTATAGTCAAGCCAGAGAAATAATTAGTTTCATTTCCCTAGAGATCTCTCTTACAGAGCACAGTCTCCTATTGTTCTAATATAGAGTGTTTATGCTCTAGACCTGATGCCCTTTCATAGTTCTCTTGTGTTGCAGTTCCTCTTACGTGGCTGCAATGTCTTCCTTTTTCTTGGTTTTCTTCTTCATTTCAGTGCAACACACCCTCCAGTATGACATGAGAATACACTGAGAAAGGGTGCAGGAAGATCTATTTTTTTTTTCTTGAGATGCTGCATGTCTGAAAATATCTCTTTTCAACTCTAATGCTTAATTAATAGTTTGGTTAGGTATAGATTCTAGGCTGAAAGTCATTTTCCTTCACCATGTTGAAAACATTTCTCCATTGTCTTTTCGCTTAATGTTGCTATTGAGAAATCAGCTATCCTGCTTACTCCTAACCCTTTGTGTGTGACCTGTTAGCGCACTCTATCCCTCCCCATTCCAGAATGTTTTGGGATCTTCTTTTTATCCTTGGTGTTCTGAAATTTCATACCGACTTGCTTTTTTGAGTGCCTTCTTCTCCTTCGTTGGTTTAGCTCTCAGTGGGCCCTTTCAATCTGGAAACTTAAGCCTCTAATTCTTGGAAATTTTTAAATATTATTTCTTGGATATTTTCTTCTCTACAGTTTTCTCTTTTCCCCTTTTCTCATTTCTGATTTTACCTATTAATCAGAAGATAGATATTGAATTAATTCTCTAATTTCCTTGCATTTTTGGCTCTAAATTCCCTCTATCTCTCTTTGTCCTACTTTATGAGAGAATTCTTCAACTTTATTTTCCTATAGTTTGACTTGCTTTTATCATTTACTTTTCATGAACTTTTTCTTGTTCTCTGAGAGTCTCTTCTATCATAGCATCCTGTATGTTTGTTTTTTGAGACGGAGTTTTGCTCTTGTTGCCCAGGCTGGAGTGCAATGGTGCAATCTTGGCTCACCGCAACCTCTGCCTCCCAGGTTCAAGCGATCCTCCTGCCTCAGCCTCTTGAGTAGCTGGGATTACAAGCGAGTGCCACCACACCTGGCTAATGTTGGTATTTTTAGTAGAGATGGGGTTTCAGCATCTTGGCCAGGCTGATCTCAAACTTCTGACCTCGTGATCCGCCCTCCTCGGCCTCCCAAAGTGCTGGGATTAGAGGCGTGAGCCACCGCGCCCGGCCGCATCATATTTATGTTTCATGGCTGCATCTCTTCTCATGTCTCTCAGAGGACATTAAATTATAATTTGTTTTACATTTTGTCCTGCTACCTGAATGGACTTTTTTCTCCCCTGATTCCAGTTTTCTCTTGATTTGCATCTCACATTGGATTGCCTGAAATGTCTGATGATCATTGGCTATCATCATATGTAAGAATGAGGCACTTAAAAAGCTGGGAAGCTATATCTGCATGAGTGGGGGCTTTCAGGGGTCTCCAACTATCAGAACATGTAGGACAGCTCAGATCCTATATGGGAGGATTCTCTAACATCCTGAGAGATAGCTTCATGTTTGCCACTTTTTGTCTCACCCCATACTCCAGCGTACATGATACCCTTGAGCCCAGAGCTTCTCAGGTCTAATTTCTCCAGAAAATAAGGCTCCCTCTTTTGGGGGTAGAAAAGACTCAATTGCCTGGCTTCCCAGAGTGGGGTGAGAACCTGAAGTCGAACTGCTTTTCAAAGAGACTTTCAACCAGTGCCCCCACTGTGAGCCGACTCCTCACCTGTCTTCTACATTACCCAGAACCTCTGATTCTCAAGGCTTCCCAAAGTGCTGAAGGTACCAGCTGCCCTGCTTCTCATCATGTCCTCCCTGAAGCCTTCACCGTACTCCATTCTGCTAAGTCTGTCGTCACTCATGCATCCACCTTCAGTCTTTTTTTTTTTTCCTTTTTTTAGATGGAGCCTGGCTCTGTCACCAGGCTGGAGTACAGTGGCACGGTCTCAGCTTACTGCAACCTCAGCCTCCCGGGTTCAGGCCATTCTCCTGCCTCAGCCTCCCAAGTGGCTGGGATTACAGGCACCCGCCATCATGCCTGGCTAATTTTTGTATTTTTAGTACAGACAGGGTTTCACCATGTTGGCCAGGCTGGTCTTAAACTCCTGACCTCAGGTGATTCGCCCACCTTGGCCTCCCAAAGTGCTGAGATTACAGGCATGAGCCATCATGCCCGGCCTCCTTCAGTCTTCATGCATTGCAACTGAGGTTATGCATGCCACTCAGTTTCATTAAAGATGGAGTCAAGCTTCTGTTTCTCTTTCTCCTTGTTGTTATTCAGGCTAATAACTGAAAGAAAGGGAGTAAAAAACTCTTTACTCAGCCTTCTTAACATCAGAGCCTATCCACTTTTCTGAAGTTGATTGCCAGACACCATTTTCCATTAACAAACAAATGTGGAAACTCTTAAGCTTATCTGCTATGTTAGCTTAAACAGTTCATGCCATTATTTCTTGACCTTTCATAGTCTATGGCATAACTAGAAATTTGCAAGTACACACTTTGCACTAGGCAGATAATTATTTCCTTCTCCCCCACTCCAACTTTCTGTCCATCTGTTCTCACTGCATATTTTATAAGCACACAAATCAGTATGAAAAAAGTGTCCCTAAGAAAGGCAGCCAATCTTCAAAGAATCGAGTAGGACATGGCCCATTTCATGGAGGGGGAGCAGTTCAAAAGCCACTGAAATGTCAACGTGGTTTGAAAAATGTTGATTAGCAAAACAGATATAAAGATGCCATGCTTGTAATAAGCTTGATTAACAGAATGATGAGGCTAATTAGAAAAATTTTAATAAAACATTCTGGTATTGAAAGCTAATCTTTGATGAGCTGGAAAAGAAAGAAAAATAATCCTGAACCATTTCTAAGTTTAGAAAGATTTTGTTTATCTTTCTTTGCTAGACTTGGGGCCAGCAGTTCTGACGGTTTGGATTAGCTCTTAATATTCCTAGCCACTTGGGTGTTCAAATAAATGGTACATTTCTGGGAACAGACTGTGTCACCATAGACAGCAGACTGAGGAATGAAGGCCCTCCACATGTGAGGCACAAACACCCCCTCTTTTTTCACCACTTTGACCAGCATCCTTTAATCAGTCCGGAACCCCAGGACATCAGCACACCAAGGAGTTCTGTATGATACACCAAGTCCTCCTTGGTCACCAGGGTTCCCAAGTTCCCAGCTGCTCACTGAATTATATGCCTTCCTTTGATAAGACTAGCACCTTCAAGTCAAGCAACACTTCCTGTTACACACCTCAGTCACGTTTCTAATAAATCTACACTGTTGAAGTTGAGGCAGTAAAACAATGCAGAGGGTGGGGAATATTAATGTGGATGAGAGCCTCAGAATTTTTGAGAATGGTTAGGGAGAAAAAGAGTCCTTTTACCTGGAAACCTACCTTAGACTTGAAATAAAGTTCATGTGTTCATGTATTCAATCACTTTACAAATTCATTTCAGTTACCAACTGCTATGTATAAGATTTGTAGGCCAAGTGCAGTGGCTCACGCCTATAATCCCAGCACTTTGGGAGGCCAAGGTGGGCAGATCACCTGAGGCAGGGAGTTCAAGACCAGCCTGACCAACATGGAGAAACCCCATCTCTACTAAAAATACAAAATTAGCTGGGCATGGTGGTGCATGCCTATAGTCACAGCTACTTGGGAGGCTGAGGCAGGAGAATTGCTTGAACCTGGGAGGCAGAGGTTGTGGTGAGCAGAAATTGCACCATTGCACTCCAGCCTGGGCAACAAGAGCAAAACTCTGTCTAAAAATAAAAATAAAAATAAAAACAAAAATAAAAATAAATCATAGCATAGTGAAAAGAATTGGAATTTTACAACCAAGCAGACCTGAATTTAATTCCTGATTTTGAAAAGACTTTTTCTGAGCCTCAGTTTCCGCACTATAAAATGAAAATAATAACACTACCTTTGCAGGATTATTCAAAGGATTTGGAATAATGTACAAAAAATTACTAACGTATGTTGATTATTTAATAATTGAGAGCTATAATTTATTATTACTATTTTATTGTTATTATATTACCTCTGTCAAGCAGTACAAGCGCCCAGTTCAATCTTCCATATTTATGTAAGGATAGTTCCTCTTGTCAGCCAGCATCTTAGCTGAACAGAAAGAAATTCACATTCCCATTAGCTTTTTATTAACTCCTCTCAAACATAAGAGGTCTCAGCCCCCCTGACAAAGACTTCCTCCTTGGCCTAACATTAGTTGGGATCCTCTGAGCCATCTTCTCGACTAGGCCTTGACCTTGGCCTCTCACCCTTGACATTTGTCTGCTGAGCCTAGTTTTAGCAAAGAATCCCTTAAGCCAGTTTATTGAGAATCCACCTACCCTTGATGTCTAATCAGTTTCCTCTGAGTAATTTTCCATCTTCTGACCCTTTACTCTGACTCATTGGCTATAATTTCCCAGCTGGCTTTGCTATATTGAGAGTTGAGCTCAATCTTTCTTCTCTATTTCAATAGTCTTTAATGAAGTCTTTCTTATTGTTTTCACAAATGTAATATGGTTTGGATGTTTGTCCCATCTAAATCTCATGTAGAAATGTGATCCCCAGTGTTGGAAGTGGGGCATAGTGGGAGGTATTGCATCATGGGGCCAGATCCCTCATGGATGGCTTGGCACCATCCCCTTGGTGATGAGTGAGTTCTCACTCAGTTCACAAGAGATCTGGTTGTTTAAAAGAGTTTGGGACCTATCCTTTCTGCTCTTGTTCTCTCTCACCATGTGACACCGCCTGCTTCCCCTTCACTTTCTGCCATGATTGGAAGCTTCTGAGGCTCTGACCAGAAGCAGATGTTAGCATTATGCTTCATGTACAGCCTGCGGAACTGTGAGCCAATAAACCTCTTTTCTTTACAAATTACCCCGCCTCAGGTATTTCCTTGTAGCAAAGCAAGAACCCACCAATACAAAGTGTCTGAATAATGTTTCTTTAACATCCCTCATTTCTCTCTGACTGGATGGTGCTACTGCCCATAAAGACATCAAATGGAAGTTGGCCTCCCATAGAGTTAGGATGTGTAATTGGGAAAGACCAGTTGATTCCCCTGAAGCCAGGCTACCACTAATCCATATGCCACACTGGACAAATACCCGTCCTCTGAAATGCAGCAATAGAACCAGCTCCACTTGAGGCCCTGAAAGACATGTAGAGGGCTCCATTCCAGGCTAACTCAGGCCTCCTCTGCATGGCTACCACCAGTCTCCCTGGAAACTGCGTGGCTGCTCCTTGGCGCCCCAAGCCAATCATCTTGGCTCTCCTTGTAGGCCCTCCCTTGCCCTCAGGGTGCACCACATTGCTGACCTCTCTCCATTCACTCTTCTGATGAAAACTCACCCATCTTGTTTTCCCAGTGCCTCAGAGCCTTGCTGAGTGACTCACTAACAAAGCTGACATCTGTATTGTCATGTGTGAATGGCTGATACTAATTCCAGATTCTCCCTCTCATATTCACACTTGCAGTATATCTGGAGCTTTTACTGATTCCAAATGTTAGGGCCCGCTCATCCAGTTCTGTCTGCTGGTGGAAAACAATGAGGTGGAGCGCTTGTTAAATATAGATTATCATGTTAAATACAGATTACCAGGCATCTCCCCTGGATAGTCCAAATTTGGGTTGGGGCTCAGAAATTTAAGTGTTTTTTTTTAAGATGAAATCTCACTGTCGCCCAGAATGGAGTGCAGTGGCACGATCTCAGCTCACTGCAACCTCCACCTCCCGGGTTCAAGCGATTCTCCTGCCTCAGCCTCCCAAGTAGCTGGGATTACAAATGCCCACTACCACACCTGGCTAATTTTTGTATTTTTAGTAGAGATGGGGTTTCACCATGTTGGTCAGGCTGGTCTCAAACTCCTGACCTCAGGTGATCTGCCACTTCGGCCTCCCAAAGTGCTGGGATTACAGGCGTGAGCCACTATGCCTGGCCTATTCCAAGGGATTTTTATCTTCAGAGAAGATTAGGAAACACTGAAATTCTGCTGTAATCCTGGTCATTTTACAGAAGAGGAAATGGAAGCCTGAAGAGTAGCAATAGCTTCCCCAAGGCTGCCCAGCTCCTCCTTGGCAGATCCAAGTCCAGCCTGAGGTTTGCCGACCCCCAGGGCAGTGACTGCCCTTCATCATTCAACATCTGCGGGGAAGAGGGAGGCTTTGATGTTGGACCTTTTTTTTTTTTTTTTTTTTTTTTTCAGATGGAGTCTCGCTCTTGTTGCCCAGGCTGGGGTGCAATGGTGCGATCTCGGCTCACTGTAATCTCCACCTCCCGGGTTCAAGCGATTCTCCTGCCTCAGCCTCCCAAGTAGCTGGGATTACAGGCATGTGCCACCACACCTAATTTTATATTTTCAGTAGAGATGGGGTTTCACCATGTTGACCAGGCTGATCTCGAACTCCCTATCTCAGGTGATCTGCCCCCCTCGGCCTCCCAAAGTACTGGGATTACAGGCATGAACCACCGCACCTGGCCAGCAATGCTGGGCCTTTAATCACTGTGTTGGAGGTGGGTGGGGAGAACTCTACACCAGTGGTCATGCCTCTTATAATGCCTTGCAGCCGTGACTGTGGTCTAGCCTTGCTCCCATTTTGAAATAGGAAATTAGCAGGCCTGTGGGAAGTAGTGAGTGCTGCTTCCCTGTGCTTTTCCTGGGGATCTATGCTCTGGGCTTTGGATCAGGAAAGCCAGCTCCAATCTCCAGTGCCCTTGAATGAGTCACTTTATCCATCTGGGCCCCAGTTCCTTCATGTGTAAATTATGGTAACTGGACTAGATTAGGGTTCCAAAACATTTCCCAAGATGGACACCCCCCTGAGGTGCCCAGGAGCTGAGTGTGGAGTCAGAGTCACAGAAGAATAAGGGCTGATATGCTGAAGAGGAGAGAGGAGCAAAAGAAGCCTGAGCAGCTCTCGACATGAGACGTCCTGGACTGGAAGGAGATGAGGCAGGGTCCTCTGCTGTCTGTTCCTCAAACCCAAGTGATGGAGGGATCCCTTCATATTCTTGAAAAGTCATTGCAGGCTCCAGCTCTCACCATGTTGCTATCATTTTCATTTCTATAATAATGTTATTTCAATACCTACAAATATAAAACAGTGTATGAGCTCCATGATTGTAGATTACTGTCTCAGTCCCTTTGGGCTACTGTAATAAAATACTACAGATTGGGTAACGTGTAAGTAATAGTAATTTATTTCTCACAGTTCTGGAGGCTGGAAGTCCAAGGTCAGGGCCCCAGCAGCCTCGGTCTCTGGTGAGGGCTGCTGTGTGCTTCCAATCTGGTGCCTTCTTGCTGCATCCTCAGAAGTGGAAGAGTGGAAGAGCGAGGCCGCTCACAGCAGCCTTTTGTAAGGACGTTAATCCTGGTCACAAGGCTGGAGCCCTCATCAACCCTCATGACCTAAGCACTACCAGAGGCTCCACCTTCTAAACCATCATCTTAGTGATTAGATTTTAGCATATGAATTTCATAGGGGCGTATACATCCAAAACATAGCAAGTACTGTATAATTAAAGAAAAAAATTGAAAGCAAATACCATGTGACTAATAAAATTCAAATTTTCAATGTTCAATTAATGTGATGGACATGTTTTGTAGAAACTAAATTGCTACTTTGGGGGCTAATGATAGAAAAATATTAGGTCAAGTCTGGTCTTCATTTAGTCTGTTTCTCTATTGTGAGTTTCAAAACATAACTTATAAGAATGCCTGTTTCCACGCACAACAGAAGTTCTAATACTTCCCAGCCTTTGGTTATAACTTAGGAGAAAGAAACCTTTCACTTAACCAACACTGAGCAGTACAGGTGTCACTCGGCAACTCTGCGGAGTCGCCTCTTTATTTAAAGATATTCATCTGTGTTACAGATAATTATCACAGTGAAGACAACAATTTTAATTCTTACAGAGAATTTGCAGAATCTTGACATACTGTCCAAGAACTCTGAGAAATGTTGAGTTTCACAGGATAAACTAAATTTGCTTTTTAAGGAGATTTGGGTTCAAGTCGAGCCCTGTCACTAACCAGCTATTGAAGTCTGGGCAAGTCTTCACATCTTTGGACATCTGTTTTCTCATCTATAAAATGATCCTATGAATTCCATTTACCTCACAGCCTCTCTGAAAGTAAACAAGAGAGTCTGAAGGTACTTAAACAATTCTCACAGTGCTTACAAACGGAACACACAATCATAATGGCAGGAGTAAGTGGCTGGAGATTTATCTCCAAGTGCCTTAAAATGTCCTGGTCAACCACCCTGAGTAGCATGGGACAGGCATGAGTATCTTCTGGCCCTTCCAGACCTTGGGTCCATGATGCTCCCAGCAAGCAACAAGGGTGGTGGTTATTGGCCCGTGTGCTGAAGACGGCAAATTGAATCAGGGCCCATTCATTGCTCTCTGCTGCCCTCTTGAGTATAGAAATTGGCCTTGCATCAGATGAGGTCTCAGCAGCAAGTTAGGAGAGAGAGTGCAAGCCTTCTGGGCACCTCAGCTCAATTTCCTGACAACCCTTGCTCTGTGTGCCTGTGCGTGTGTGTGTGTGCGCGCGCGCGTATGTGCATGTATCAGCCTCCGCCAAAAGACAAGTGAGTGAGGATTTGCACTTCAAGTATTCCCCATTTCTTACCCCCAGTCCCTCCTCAGGATCCCGCTGTCCCAACCTCATCCTTCAGGCTTTGTGTAAGCTCCTCATCATTTAGAAGGAACTGTCTGTACAAGTCCTCCCCCTCCTCTCTTGGTTGTTAATGGCTTATGTAAGACAGATTTAGGGACACAGAGACCCCATAACGTTTTCTCATGTCTGCTGACCTGCAGTGGAATGACTTGCAATTATATAATAGGCACTGGAGTAATAAATACATGTGCTATGGTTTGAACGTATCCCCCACATTTCATGTGTTGGAAACATATTGTGATGCAGCAAGAAGGCACTCACCAGATGCTGGCAACTTGGTGTTGGACTTCCCAGCCTCCAGAACGATGAGAAATAAATTTCCTTTTTAAAAATAAATTACCCAGTCTGTAGTATTCTGTTATAGCAGTGAAAAATGGACTAAGACAACATGCTTTGTTCTACTTTTATGTTAATGTCACAGGTCTATTTTAATGTCTAATCCTATTTTTAGATCTAATTTCATTTTAATTATTAATGTTTGCATTAGATTTTTGGATACCCTTGAGGGCTATGATGCTAAATAAGCAATGACTTATTAAAAGTAGCTTTCTGGGCTGGGTGCTGTGGCTCACGCCTGTAATCCTACCACTTTGGGAGGCTGAGGCGGGTCATGAGGTCAGGAGATCGAGACCATCCTGGCTAACACAGTGAAACCCTGTTGCTACTAAAAATACAAAAAATTAGCTGGGCGTGGTGGCACATGCCTGTAGTCCCAGCTACTCAGGAGGCTGAGGCAGGAGAAGGGCTTGAACTAGGGAGGCGGAAGTTGCAGTGAGCCAAGATCCCACCACTACACTACAGCCTGGGCGACAGAGCAAGACTCCGTCTCAAAAACACAAAACAAAATAAAAGTAGCTTTCTTTCTTTGTTGTCTCTCACAGCTTCATTATCCTTTAGATGAGAGAATTAATTTCCAAATGGATCATACAATGTGGGCAAGATGATCTAGTAGGATTAGAAGAGAAAATATTATGATCTTTATTTTCACATTGTATATTTAATCTCATCCTTCTTAAATTTAAATTTTGAGTTAAATATTGTAAAACAATGTTTTACAATAATATGCATATTAGTGGACTAGTACAGGTTTATAATCTATAAATAAATAATGAGGGAATGCTAATTTTATGTAATTTTTTTTTTTTTTTGAGACAGAGTATTGCTGTCACCAAGGCTGGAAGTGCAGTGGTGCAATCTCAGCTCACTGCAACCTCCATCTCACGGGTTCAAGCCATTCTCCTGCCTCAGCCTCCCCAGTAGCTGGGATTACAGGTGCATGCCACCACATCCAGCTGTTGTAATTTTAGTAGAGACGGAGTTTCATCATGTTGGCCAGGCTGGTCTCAAACTCCTGACCTCAACTGAGCCACCCGCCTCAGCCTCCCAAAGTGCTGGGATTATAGACGTGAGATATTGTACCAGGCCAGAATGCTAATTTTATATAAATAAATTAGTTATTTTGTTACTGAAGGGATATAGAATCATAAAAGTTTGGAGACCTTTATTCTAAAAAAGTAACTGTCATCCTGCCTGTATTTCAGAATCACTAAGAGAGATTTTTAAATAAATTACATTATGCCTCACCCCATCCCAGACTCAGTGAACCCAGCCTTCAGGAGTGAGGTATTGAATATGTGTATTTTCAACAAGCACTTTCTGATGATTCTGACACAAACCTCCTTGCTAAAAACCACATTGTTATCTAGAACTAAGTAAGTTCACCAAGGGCAAAGTAGATATCTTTCTTGTTTACCTTTGTATCTATATATAGAGAGCATAGTGCTTGACACAGAGTAAATGTTCCATAAATGTTAGCTGGAGGAATGAATGATGAACAAATGAGCCACAACCCAGAGATAGCCTCTGACTCCCCTAGTCTTTGTTTTCATAATTAGTGTTTTCATATAATTGTTTTACACATTCAAGTACCTTTTATATATAAAATTGGGTACCTTATTTTGATTGCTTTTAGTAAACAGTTGTTTAATATGCATTTTAGCATTATTTAGCATTTAGCATTTCCTATTATCAATGATACTATTTTTAAAAATATTGGCTGGGCCCAGTGGCTCACGCCTGTAATCCTAGCACTTTGGGAGGCCAAGTGGGAGAATCAGTTGGGCCCCGGAGTTGGAGGCTGTAGTGAGCTATGATCGCACCACTGCACTGAATTCAGCCTGGGGAACAGAGCAGGACCCTATCTCAACAACAACAACAAAAAAAAGTCTTTATGTCTAAAGCTTTCTTGTGTATATCCAATTGTATGCTTAGAATAGAGCCTCAGAAGTAGGATTTGTGGGCCAGGCGTGGCAGCTCATGCCTGTAATCCCAGCACTTTGGGAGACCAATGTGGTTGGATCACCTGAAGTCAGGAGTTCGAGATCAGCCTGGGCAACATGGTGAAACCCCGTCTCTACTAAAAGTACAAAATTAGCCAGGTGTGGTGGCAGGCGCCTGTAATCCCAGCTACTCAGTAGGCTGAAGCAGAAGAATCACTTGAACCAGGAGGCAGAGGTTGCAGTGAGCCGAAATCGTGCCCCTGCGGTCCAACCTGGGCAATAGGAGTGAAACTCTGTCGCGGAAAAAAAAAAAAAAGGAAAAAAGGAACCGGCGTGGTGGCTCATGCCTGTAATCCCAGCACTTTGGGAGGCCAAGGTGGGTGGATCATGAGGTCAGACCATCCTGGCTAACATGGTGAAACTCCGTCTCTACTAAAAATACAAAAAAATTAGCCAGGGATGGTGGTGGGCACCTGTAGTCCCAGCTACTTGGGAAGCTGAAGCAGGAGAATGGCGTGAACCTGGGAGGCAGAGCTTGCAGTGAGCTGAAATTGCGCCACTGCACTCTAGCCTGGGCGACAGAGTGAGACTGTCTCAAAAAAAAAAAAAAAAAAAAAAAAAAAGGTTTTCTAAGTCAAAGAGTAAAAACTTTTATTGTCTTTTTCCCCTATGGCAAGTTTTTTCTTTTCTTTTCTTTTCTTTTTTTTTTTTTTTGAGACAGGGTCTTACTCTGTCACCCAGGCTGGAGTGCAGTGGTGCAATCATGGCTCACTGCAGCCTTGACTTCCCAGTTTCAAGTAATAAACACCCACCTCAACCTCCCGAGTAGCTAGGATCAGAGGTACACACTACCACGACTGGCCAATTAAACAAAACAAAACAAAACAAAAACAAACAAACAAAACTTTTTGTAGAGACGGGGTCTCACTATGTTACCCAGGCTGATCTCAAACTCCTGGGTTCAAGTATCTTCCCACCTTGGCCTCCCAAAGTGCTGTAATTACAGGCAAGAGCCATTGTGACCAGCCAAGACAGTAAGAACATTTTAAAGGCTGTAGCTATTGTGGGAAGAATAAATTAACATTGAACCCAGATCTGGTTCAAGGAGCAAGGCCTTGCTTGCAGGGTCCTTGCGGTCTGGCAGAGTGAGGATCTTCTGCAGGGCTTTTTGGTGTGGCAAATAGACTCGGAGTGTCTGATTGCCTTCTTGTCCCTGTTTCTACCACTGACAGGCTGTGACACTTAGATTCTTCAAGCCTAAGTTTCTTCACCAAGAATGTGAATATTCATAGCTATGTGACAGGGCTGCTAATTCTGAAGCACTATCCCAACGGTAGAGCTAAAAGCATTAATTTGTATATTTGACATAGTTCCAAAGGGACAAAAGATTAGAGTCTAGAAGTGGCTCTTATGAAAATACACCACTCCATCTCCCTTCTGTTGAAATATACTGTTTACCCAAAAGGGAGTTTCAGTGCTAGTTCCTCAGGTGGGGGCCCAAGAGATCCCACAACTCCAGACTCAGCCCCTGAGGAAGGTTCAGAGCTGTTCAGCAACTCTGGCCAATGGGTCACTCTGGAAATATCAAAGGTGGGTATCGTTGTTTGCAAAAGGTAGTGCTGCTGTAACTGACAAAAATAATCATGAGGCTGGGTGCAGTGGCTAATGCCGGTAATTCCAACACTGAGAGGCTAAAGTGAGAGGATTGCTTGAGGCCAGGAGTTCAAAAGCAGCCTGGCAACATAATGAGGTCCTGTCTTTATTTAAAAAAATAAATAAAATAAAATAAAATAACAAGTGGTCTGAGCACTCCTTCTCTTCATGGTGTGCCAAAAAAACTGGTCAGGCAAGTTCCTTCTCATGGTGCCAAGCCACTCTAAATAAAACAGAAGCAGCTCCCGCTTCCTGTTCTTCAATGATTGCTTATTCCAGAAACTACCAAGCAGATGGCAAATGTTTGACTGTCCTTTGGCATGTCTAATTGGATCCCAAAACCATGGTCCGCATTTCATCTTTGCTTTTTTGTTATTGTTTGTTTTGTTTTGTTTTGTTTTGTTTGAGATAGGGTCTTACTATCGCCCAGGGTAGAATGTGGTGGCACGATCTCAGCTCATTACAACTTCTGCCTCCTGCGTTCAAGCAGTCCTCCTGCCTCAGCCTCCCAAGTAGCTGGGATTACAGGCATAAGCCACCATGCCCAGCTAATTTTTGTATTTTTAGTAGGGATGGGATTTCACCATGTTGGCCAAGCTGGTCTCGAACTCCTGACTTCAAAGTGATCTGCCTGCCTCAGCCTCCCAAAGTGCTGGGTTTACAGGTGTGAGTCACTATGCCTGGCCTGGTTTTGTTTCTGAGCCTGGGTCTCATTCTGTTGCCAAGCTGGAGTGCAGTGGCTCTATCATGGCTCACTGCAGCCTCAACCTCTTGGGATCAAGTGATCCTCCCACTTCAACCTCCCCAGTAGGCTGGGACTACAGGTGTGCAGCACCACACCCAGCTGGTTTATTTCTGGTTTTTAACTTTTCGTAGAGATGGGGTCTCACTGTGTTGCCGAGACTGGCATCTTTGGTATAGGGCTGTGTTCTCAAATTTGTGTGTGTTTAAGGATGACTCAAGGTACTCAGAAGATGTGCATATTCCTGGTCCAACCCCTAGAGAGTCTGATTCTGTAGTCTGGGGTGGGGCCCGGGAAGCACTGGCATAGTAGAAGCAGCCCTACCCAGATAGGAACCAGAAGACTGGGCTCCACTTATATCAGCATAAACCTGAGAACTCACTTCACCTCATTGGTACCTCTTTCTTCATGGTAAAGCTTCATTTTTACAACGAGGGGAGCAATACTCACTCATCATAAGGCTGGTTGCCAGAAGATCCAATTAGAAACCGTAGACAGGAAAAGCACCACTATCACTCAAAGCACATACTCAAGGTCTAATAATTTTGGCTTCTGCCTTTCACAGTGAGAAAACCTGGGCAACACCTGATTAGATAACCCTGTATGCCCACTGTGAGCCTCTGTCCTGTGGTGGAGACTCTCTTTTGTGCTTGTGTGTTTTGCGGTAACAGATCACAGCTGGCCTCCCCGCAGGCTGTGTCTTCTGATTTCCTGCATGGCAGTCCTTGTGCTGGGCGTGATCATCACTGTGATTGGTCTTGGGATCACCTTTGGAATACCTGTAAAACCTGCAAGTATGTGTCACCTCTGGGAGACCAATCTATCAATAATTCACTCAACCAACAAGAGTATATTTATACTCCATATATTTCCAAAATGGGTGAGTCTACTGATAATGTTCGGCATGTGGTAGGTGCCGGCCACTGCTCTGTTCATTTCACACATCTTGTCTTTATTTTATTCTTAACAAACCTGCAGGGTGCTATTACCATTATGACTGAGAGTCGGTGGGGGGAGGCAACTTGCCCCAGAGCATATCGAAAATACATTAATAAGCCAGGTTTCTGATCCAGGTCAGCCTGACTCTGAAGTCGGGATACAGTTTCCACCTTCCAGGAGTTTCCGCTGTGATTAGGAGACTGGTGAAACAGTGGTGGACAATACAGAACAGCATACGACCAGGAAATAGATTGAGTGAGATGATACATTTTCCAGTAATTTGAGAGAAATCAGCTAGAACTGATGCTGAAGGGACAAGGTCATGAAAGTGAGAACTGGAGCCACACCTTGTGGGGCGGTGGGGGAGCGGGGTTCAGATTTAGATTGAGGTTTGGGAAGAAGTTTGCCAGAGATGGAAACTGTGTACCCTCTGGTAGGACACAAAGGATTAGGACTTCGCCCTTCACCAAACTTGAAGTATGTGAGGAAGAGAGGTGAAAAATAACACTGAGTACTTAAGGGGTGCGGGTGAGTGAAAAATAAGGGAGGATTATGGGCCAGTAGCACTGAATTGCATTACACACACGCATTCGCACATTCACACCACGCTTCCCCTCGCCACAATCTGGCAGATGCTCTCCCCTCTGCCATGATGCCCTTCTTCCATTGCTTATATGGCTGGCTCATAGAGGGTTTAAGACTAATCTCAGGTGTCCCCAGACTGAGTGAGGTGTGCCACCTCTGTGCTTCCACAAACCCTGCATAAACCTTAACCCAGCTCCTGGCCACACGGTGCAGTAATTATCTGTTCTGTAATGCATCTTGAAGACAAGCAATATCCTTCTAATCCCAGCCCTGCTACATGCTTATTGGACAAATGCCTTCAGCAATGCATGTTGATTATAGAACTGAACCTTGATGCTGCCAGAAGTAGGGCCATGGAAGTCTTTTGAGATGATAAAAGCAAGCAATGTTTGTGTGGTTTCAATGAAGGAAATGGAGTGTAGAGAAAGTGATAGATTTGAAATATGGGAAACTGACTCATCAAATTGCCATGAAAACAGACAAACAAACAAACCAACCAACCAACCTAAGGCTTAGGGTGTTGATCTCCTGATGAGAACAGCTTTGGACTCACGATCCTAGCCAGCTTTGGGAGTTAGTAGGGTTCTACACAATGGGACATTAAGGGTAAGATCTGGATTCTCATTTTACCTTTTGAACACTCATTCAGAAAAGCATTTATTGAGCACATATTATGTGCCAATAATAGTGCTCTGCTCAGGTCTCCTTCAAGAGCATCTGCATCAGGAAGCTCCATTAACTGACAGCGCCAGCCACCACCTGTCTGGACCTACCACCACATTCATGCCAAGGCTACTCTTCCCCACGCAGTCCCCAGGCAATGACTGAGCACTGTGGGGTTGCTAGTGCTACCCATCCCTCAAGACATGGGACCCTGCTAATGGGTGACTTTACCTCAAAGACTCCACCTTGGCCTGTCTGAAACTTTCTTAGAACTGGCCGCAGGGCAGGCATGGTGGCTTACGCCTTACCATCACTTTGGGAAGCCGAGGCAGGAGGATCGCTTGAGGTCAGGAGTTCGAAACCAGCCTGGCCAACATGGTGAAATGCCATCTCTACTAAAAATACAAAAATTAGCCCTGTGTGGTGGCAGGCACCTGTAATCCCAGCTACTTGGGAGGCTGAGGCAGGAGAATTGCTAGACACCAGGAGGCGGAGGTTGTAGTGAGTAGAGATTTCGTCACTGCCCTCCAGCCTGGGCGACAGAGCGAGACTCTGCCTCAAAAAAAAAAAAAAAAAAAAAAAAAAAAAAAAAACAACTGGCTGCAGTCTAAGGCTTCCTACACAGACCTTCATTAACCCCCTCCTTTCATAGGCATTAGAACTGCATCAGGATAGGTTCCATTGCCTACTTTTGCTTCCTTCCCAAACTATAATCCTCCAAGTCAGATTCACTTCTAATCTAGTTTGGTGTTAATTTCTCAGAGGACGAAAAATGACACAAGTTCTTGCAGATTATCAGACCATAACAGTTCTTGTCCCTAAAACCACAATGCCAGGCACCTCTTAGATTAAGGGATATAAACTGGTGTTATCTGCCTCTTGTCAACATAGTCCCAACTATAAAATATTTAAGAGGTAAAATGCACCTTTACCAAGCCTTCACCCCCTCTAAATCAGGTACCTAAAGTATTTCCAGCCTGTTTATCACTCTACACACCCATCTGGAATTTTCTGGGTATACATTATTTAGGTGTAAATGTGTCTGAGATACAAATGTTACCAATGAGCTATTTACATCTTAACTTCTACCATCTAATATTTATGCACTTGAAATTTTTAAAAATACCTTTCACATTATTTTGACTACCTCCCATTCATTTTTCAATGGGGTAGACTAATTACATTTAAACAATAAGATCAATTTAACTCATAGTATCCCCATGAAGTCAGCATAGAGTTATCCATGCTCTCATTTCTAGCTAAGAAAATAACGGAGGGGGCTACATAACCAGCCCATGGTAAAGCTCAAGCCGGAGCCTAGGCCTATGGACCCTCTCCCAGGCACCTTCCAGTACTTCTCCAGCAGTAGTGAGTGTATGTTTGTTTGCCCACATACAGTAGTATTACAAAAAAGAATGAGAGAGAATAAGAAAGAAAAGAGGGAGGAGAAATAATGGGGAAAAGGACAATGGTTACAGCTAAAACTTCGGTCAAAAAAAGAATGATGGTAAGAAGCAGAAGGGGGAAGAGAGGCATGTTGTTATTAAAGCTGATGTTCATGATCATGAATGCATGTGTCAACATTTAATACTTGTCTTATAAATCTTCCAGATTTAGGCCGGGCGCCATGGCTCATGCCTGTAATCCCAGCACTTTGGGAGGCTGAGGCGGGTGGATCACTTGAGGTCAGGGGTTCAAACCAGCCTGGCCAACATGGTGAACCCCATCTCTACTAAAAATACAAAAATTAGCCAGGCGTTGTGGCAGGTGCCTGTAATCCCAGCTACTAGGGAGGACGAGGCAGGAGAATCGCTTGAACCCAGGAGGCAGAGGTTGCAGTGAGCTGACATGGTGCCACTGCATGCCAGCCTGGATGACAAAGCGAAACTCCATCTCTAAATAAATAAATAAATAAATATCTTCCAGATTTACCACATCAACAATGCGCGACAGCTTCACAGCAACTGGGCTTCTTGTGCAAGGACCTCAGCACTTGCTTGCCACCCTCCCAGCTGTGTAATGGCAAACTGGACTGCAGTCAAGGGGAAGACGAATCTGCTACCTACTGTGGTAAGGTGGACAAGTAATTATTCAGAATTATATGAAAACATTATTGTACGTGAATGCTTTCTATTAGAATGCCTTTGTCTAATACAGGTCAAATGCCCAACAGAGTATCTCCCATAAAACTTGACATTCAAGTGTCCCAACCAGAAGATTTGGACATATATGGACAAGGTGTGTGACACAAGAAATGACTGTGGTGATTGCTCAGATGAATCAGGTAAAAATGAAAATATGTCATTAATTTTTTAATGGCTTCTTGGAGTGGCTACCCTTATACTTCAATTACATAAATTAACTCGTGCTTACAAGCCTTCCTTAAGGATACATCCATGATTTTAAGATTCTATCATTCCCAGTAGTTTGTGCATATTTAAACTAGATGAATTCTCTAGCTAAGAATACAGCCAGTTCTGTAAGAATTACCAAAGGAAATAATCTTGATAGACAGCTCTTATCTGCTATCAAATTCCTTCTATATTTCTTTACAAATGGTGAAGATCAAACAAAATTCTGTTGAGTGCTTTGGCTCTCAAAAAAATTTTTTGTTTAACTTTGCCATTTCCTTGCTTTTCCTCCCTCACTTTCCTCCTTCTCTCCTCCCCTCATTCTGTTCCCTACAGTAGTTTAATACTTGGCAAACACCTGATCACCCCACAATCTCATAAAACCATGGCAGAGGTGCAATTCCAATACCTCGTGGCCCCAATTAGTATCTGAAAGCCCTATAAGAAATACATTAAATAGATAATTTCCTGCCTTTTGTCTGGTCATTGTGGAGGGTAGAAATAGAAATGCTAGGAATTACAGATAACAATGCTCTGGCAAATAAAGACTAAAATTATAAGGAGATCCTTTTCTTCTCGCTAGCTGCCAATTAGCAGTGATTCTTTTCCCTGCTGATTGAACATACAAACTCAAAGGTACCCTTTCTTATTATGTAATATGTCAGTATGTTTATTTTTAGGCTGATGGTGAGGGGTAGTACTTGTCTTGGCTTTTCAAAGTACAAATTCTTTCACCCAAACATGTAGAATCTTTAATAAACATCTGCAATTTCCCTGCTGGGCAGTTTTCACAAATATTTTTAAGATCCAGGGGGCAATTTCTTTTCCAATAATATCTTTTTCAGTCTACCTTGACATTTTAACAGTTATGGTTTTAAAAACAAATAAAATTGTCTAGTTTTACAGTGCCCAAAGTGCTCAGGCTGGAGATGTGATACTGTTTTCTTTGCTGACTGTGCCTGCATTCCCAGAACTCGCTGCAAAAATGGCATTCAAGACTGTGCTGATTGCAGCGATGAAAACTGATGTAAATAGAAGACTTTTCTAATCATTTTTTTGGAAAAGCTGAAAACTGCTATTAGTTGCCTTAATACTTCTCTCAAAAAAAGTATATTATATATGTGTATAATATATATAACATATATATTATATATAATACACATACATTCATATATATCTTACTGGGATGGCAGAGGGAGGGAAGAGCTACTGAAGAACACGAATCCAGCATTAATGGAGAAAAAAATGATTAGTAGAAGTCAGACCAAAATCTTAACTTTCAGCTCATTTGTTTCCAAATTTTAGAATGTAGTTTTCTGTTCTGTGAACCATAGGGTTATGGGAATGAAACAAATGTATTTTAGCTCAATTATTTCAACAAATAAAGGGTATTAATCCTAAAAGCTCTCAGATCAAAACAGATGTCTGTTTCCAGCTAAAAACGGGTTTGTTCCAGTCTGCCCCTCTAGTCTGCCAGGGTCTAAAATTCTTTCCAGCAGGTAGTGAACGTGAAAGAGCAGACATGGATTTGAATCTCATCCTAACACCTGGGGGGCTGTGTGACCTGAGGTAAGTAATTTCACCTCTTAAAGATAATTTTCTTGTCTGTACAATGAGGCTCTTTCTTGGGGTTATAAGCAAAGAAGACACAAAACAGGTGGTAGAGTGCTTTTTACACTAAAGGGACTGTAGACAATTAAAGAAAAATTGCAAGGATATGGTAGATTGTATTATTATCCAAAAATATCTGCTACCCTGGAGGGTTATACTTCCCCAGTCTCACAGCCACTACTATGCACGTGACTTGCTTTGGCTAAGGAAGTTTATTAATGATATGCATCACTTCCCAGCATAACTTTGAAAGAGCCAGCTGATTGTTCTCCACCTTTTCCCTATCATGAGACTGGCAATGTCCCAGTTAGATGTTTCTGAGTACAGCAGAGCCCTACCATGGGTAAACCACAAACTTCAAATGTGACAAACCTTTGTAGCAACTAGACTTTTGGTCCTTTCTAACTGTAACATAACCCTACCTATTTTGATGTTGAAGAGACAAGAAAAACTTGCCAAATTAATCCATAGCCACCAATACACACCCTTATTTACACAATAAGCTGAAGAAATAATTTTAGATTGTTGGAAAGAAGTTGCTGAGTGCAGGCACAACAGGCTTAACCTTAGACAACATCTGTCCAATAAGCAAGATATGCTGGGACAGGCCTCACCTGGAAATCGATTGCACTTCTGTTTAGTCCCTTTCTGCTAGGCCTAGATCAAACTGGAAAGATATCCAGACAGTGGCATTCTCCACAAGCTTGTCAGTCAGTCACCCCCAATGCTTCTTGAAATGAGAATGTTTCCAATCATGCTACTCCAAGCAGGGCCAGTAGGCCAGTAGCATTAGCATCATCTGGGAACTTGTCAGAAACATAAATCCTCAGGCCCCATGCCACTGCCCTCCAGCTTAGCCATTCCACTTGCTTTGGTTATGTTTGTAACAGCTTTAAGAGCCAGCAAGCACATGACCCACCATCTTCTCTGCCAGGAAGCTGAATGTCCCAGACAGGTGTTGACATCAGTGTGGGACCTAGTGTGACTATATAAGCACAGCCCAACCTGACCCACAAGAGTCTGCAAATGTACATTTAGTTTTTATAATTTTGTTACAGCTGAGACTTCAGGATTCTTCTCACCGTAGCAGTGTACTTCAACAAAACTGATAAACATCCCGAGGAAAATACAATGTAAATATGTGCAAATACTATTTACTCAAAACTTTGTTTTCCCTACAGTTAATAGCGGCTTTTAGATACAGCTGTATAGTACTTTCAAAAGGTACTTGCAAATTGCTATGAAAATTTAAAATAAATTATCATTACAAGTAGAAACTTTTCTTCCTCAAATGGCCTTGGTTCAGACTACACAATTGTTTTAATTGTAATTTGTAAAAATGTTTAAAGTAACCCGATGTTGAGGGATTTCTGGGACCATGAGACTGTTTGGTAACCTGATTATGGTGGCAGACATTACAAATTCTTTTAACTGTATATGCATAATTTTACTGTACATTTTTTATTAAATAAAAAAATAACCCTATTCATTAGTGTTGCCACTTAAGGTAAAGACAGTGACCCAGGAGCCACTCCTATTCTAAACACTACCTTTTCCAAGTCACCTTATAAAATATCCTACAAAGAAGGGATCTGGAGATTACTTTTACTTTTTAGAAGTTCTAAACCTCAGGTTACATCTACAAAAAGGAACTATTAGTTCTTCACAAATTGAGGAATAAAAGAGGTAACACCAAGGTAATTCAGAAAAGGCACTTAACATATGCCTACAATAGAGAATATCAGGGGGAAGAGTCTGTTTATCTACTCTATTCTGGTATTTACACCCACCACATACCATGGAAGCACTAAGGACTGTTGGAGAGAAAAGTTTTCACACATGAGAACTTTATACTACCTTTGTTACACTACACTGTGATTTAAAATCTTTAATCAAATCCCAAAGGTTATCAGCCATATTACGTACCATGATTAGCTTTCTATAAGCAATTTTTTTTACTGTGTACAGATCGGTGTCAATAAAATTAAAAAAAAAACCTGTATACTAGGCAAAGAACTTTATTAACCTTTGTTTCAAACTTGATTCCCAGGCTTCTTCGGCTTAATTAGCTGCAAAGAATGAATTGTGTATAAGCAAAAACTGAAAAGAGCTGCAGTGTCCAAGGGGCTTGGGCTTAAAAATATTAGAGATCTAGATTTTATCAGATCCATAAACAAAAATTTCTTAAAAAGCAGTCATAATATAAAATAGCAGCTCCCAGTAACTTCTTCAAGTTTTATCTTCAGAAGTTGACTCAATTCAGTTTGCCTCATTCTTGGAAGCCTCATCAAAATTCTCCACAAGATCTAGGAAAAGGAAAAGAGTAGAAATTCTTAAAAAAGCCAAATCTACAAATCATCATCAATCTTAAAAGGTGATGAGGGAAAGACATTCATTTGCCAGTGATAATAAATACTGTGTCATAGCCCCAAGAACAAGAATGAAGGAGAGGAAAAAAAAAAAAAAAAAGCCCCCCCCACCCAACCCCACCCGGCTCCATCCCATCTCACAGACTGGTCAACATAATATGAGGAAGCAGAACCAAAGAATACAATGACACAGAATGTTAAAATTTTCCTGGATTCCTAAGGATACCTGTCTATGCAAAATGGGAATATTTGTGAGCCTAGTAATTCTCCTGCCCAATAAATATTTTAGAAGAAAGTAAATTTATCCAATAACAAGAGACAAAAATGTCTCATGATTCCTAAAGGAGTTATGCTGCTATGGATTTTAGAATGCTATATATATATATATCCCAAGATACCTGAACTACTCCACGCCTTCTTGTAAATTCATGAATTTCAAAGTAGGGAGCAAGGGTCATTAGTGCTCTGCAGGTAATAGTTATATTTAGGGTACTGTATATATACTTATTTATTCAATATTTAAGATTAGATACCTACACATCCTTGGGATCCCACAAAGAAACAAGCCAAGTCAAGTCTATAAACGTAATTCTCAATTACCTAATATTGCATTAGTTTTCTCATTCTAAGTAAGGTCTATGTCCATCTTAACTTACCACCCTTCTTCCCTGGGTAATTTATCCTACAAAGATGTCTTACTCTCCCTTGCTAAGATTCCCTAGGTTAACCTCAAGTAAACGTTCCTACCTGGAACTTCATCATCATCATCCTCTCCAGTAGCAAGTGGTGCTTTTCCATCCACAGCTATAAAAGGAAAATGTAAACATTATTTGTCTAGGTTTTTAATAAATAGCCACCAAAAAAAAAAAAAGAACAGATGAAATGCCAAGTATTGTTATAACTTATTTCCGTGATAAGGGACAATTGGGATTTTATCTACGATACTATCAATAACATGATATTCTAATGTCTACAAATGGGTTAAAATACTAGGAACAGCCAACAAACAAAATTCCATACCCATCCTTTCAATCCCTCTGGGCCACCATAGGCCCTGAGGTAGTATAAAGGCAGTAGGGAGCTCTTAGAGTGCAGGTAAAACCCACATAACAAATCATGGTAAGATTTATTTTGGGAGACAAATGAAGATGCCATTTTCTCAACTACTTTGTGTGTGGCATAAGGGTGATGCTCAACAACCACTTACTGAAATGAAAAAATTAAAGTAAAAAAATTAAGAGTCTGTGAGTGGTAAGCATCCACTCTACTCTATCACACAAGGATATGAATGTACACAGGAGAGTTATGTACTAGCCCCATACAAGCATCAGTGGGATACTTCAAAAGCCTACTTCAGCTCTGAAAGCCCTGACAGTCTAGAACCTGCAACTCAATGTGACAATAAAAATGAAAATTGAGGCAGAATGAGTCAACACCTAGAAAAACATGGGTAACTAAAGAGCCATATATAAGCCTCTGACTTGCTCCTGCATTCCCATTCTTCAAAATTTTAAGAAGGTAGAAAACAGCGAAACACTGCCACATATTCAGATGTATATTCAGCTACACTATTTTCTGCCCTGAATAAAATCCCTATCACACTGTAATTAAAAATGCCAGAATACTGGCAGGCCATTTTTAAAAGATTACTGGTAATATCAACTACATAGATGAAACTGAAGTAATTTCATAATTTATACTAATTTTTTTTCAATTCCAAACTTACAAGTAGTTATTGGCAAAGCACCAAATTAACATTTTCATCATTTCTAGTTAATATTAAGTATCTGATCCAAATCAAGTAAGTAGAAAACATCCCACAAAATCAAGTGTAACGATCATAGCATGCTACATCAAGTACTGCAAACTTGAGCAAGGACACTTGCTTAAAATCAGTTACAAATCTGTTCTTTTTAAAGCTTGCATTTCCAAACTTAAAAATACTCATATCCATTCTGAGCCCTGAGATCAGAAATCAGCTGCTAAATGAGTAATTCCCTGGCAAAACCATTACTAGGAAACTCACATTGTTTGGGCAGAGCTTCGGCCAGTCTCCTTAAACTAGTCAGACTATCTGCGCCAAGCTGGTTTAAGATGCTGGGTAGCATTTCTGTCAGCTGCTTCGTCTCAGCATGGCCTGTAATGGTGAAAGTGTTCGCTGCCAGAGATGCCTGAACTTTAGGGTTGTTAAAGTGGATCACTGTTCCTTGGTTTGTAAACATATTCACCTATTAAGAAAAGAAAAATTTTAATTAGCAATGCTGACCAAAGTCTCTTTAAAAACAAATGTTTTATTAAACGAAGTCTGCCTAACTAATCTAGTATTTCGCTGCGAAGCACAGGTGAAATTTTGCCTGGAATGGCATATGCATTCTAATAGCATTCAGACTTAATGATCTCCCTGATTTATTAATTTATGGTAGAAACACGCTGTAGGGACTCTGAAGTCACTAAGTTTAAAAAAAACAAAAACAAAAACAAAACCCATTTAATGCATGAATGTTAACTTTTCCCAGCCAAATCTTGTTTTTTAAAAGAAACAAAATTTGACACTTGCCTCTTCAATACCAGAGATATTGTTTACCCCTAACTTCTTTAAGGAGAACTGAAGTTTTTTATCATCTGCTGTGGCTGTTCTATGAACCACCTTCTTCTTTCTGCGAGCAGTTCCCTAAAGTCAGGGAGAAGAGGAAAGAAAACAGCACATTTATACCACAACAGATATTTTTCAAATGGGAATAGTTTCCAATTCATTTCTGACCTTTGGATCTGTATAAGAACATTACCATAATCATAAACTTATGCAGTGAGCCGGCAGGCTAAGGCAAAAATAGAAGCAAAAAATGGGAAAGGAAAAGAATGATCTTCACAAAGTTCTACTTTTTACATTTGCTCTAAAAGCGATCAAAGAGGTAGCATGTGTCAACCTAAATTAAGCATTTGAAAGAACTCCACATCCAGAATTATTAACCTTTCCTGTTTTGTTTTTTTTTTTGAGACAGGGTCTCACTCTGTTGCCCAGGCTACAGTGGTGCAATCTCGGCTCACTGCAACCTCCGCCTCCCAGGTTCAAGCGATTCTCCTGCCTCAGCCTCCCAAGTAGCTGGGATTACAGGCACTCTCACCATGGCTGGCTAATTTTTGTATTTTTAGTAGAGATGGGGTTTCACCATGTTGGCCAGGCTGGTCTCAAACTGCTGGCCTCAAGTGATCTGCCCACCTCGGCCTCCCAAAGTGTTGGGACTACAAGCATGAGTCACTGTGCCTGACTCCTTTTCTGTTTTTATATTAAATAAAAATCAACACCCAAATTAGTATTTACAGGCAAGATAGTGTATGGAACAATCAAATGAATCTGTATATAGACTTCTATAGCACTCAAGAGTAAAGTCTGAAGTCCTTACACCTTAACCTACAAGAGCCGTACACAAACTGTCCTGCCCTTAATATGCCACTCCTGACTGCATCTGCTACCACCCCTCTTCTTTAGCCAAATAAACCTTGGCTGTTCTTTGAACAGGCCAAGCAAGCTATGACCCAAGGGCCTTTGCACATGCTGTTCCTCTCTTTCCGGAACATCTACATGGCTCTTTCCCTCACTGCAGATCTCAAGTCTTATGTCACCGGGTCAAAGTGGTCTTTCTCAACTACCCAAAGTAAAATAGCAACTTCCACACTCACCCATCAATTTCTTTCTATCCTGGTTAATTCTCTTCATAACACTTATTACTATAAGAGATAAATACATTTTATCATCCATCTCCTTTCACTAGAATGTAAGCTCCATAAGGACTTCTGTTTGTTGCTATAAACCCAGTATCTACAAAAGAGTCTAGCTCATTGAAAGCACTCAAGGAAAGGCTATCACACCCAACTACCTCATTTTCCCCCAACCTCCATCCCTATTCCTATTCATCCTTTAAAATCTTATTCAAGTCATTACCTCTTGTGTGCCTTTCCTAAATTCTACAACTATCCCCTTTCCCTATGCCAAATCATTCCCATCTCTAGATTTTGAAAATGCTTCTACTATTGTACTATGTATATTACACTGTGAAAACAGATTTATTTATTTATTTATTTTTTAAAAAGACAATAATCAAATTATCACCACTGCTAGGCCTAAAGCCCATCTAGGGACTTTAAACTTCTTAAATTTTATATTCTCAGGATCCAACATAGTAAAGGCTTAAATAAATCTTGTTATTTAACTGAAGAAAATATCTATAGCTACAAAAAAAAAAAAAGTACTGGTTACTAACCTCTCCCAACTATTAAGAACAAAAATCACTTTGAGATGGTCATGTATGTATCTGGTTTCCAAATAATCTTCTCTAAGAAATTCAAAGGAATTTCTAAGATTGTAAAGACAAACCCAGCATACCTTCTATAGGTTTCAGACACTTCACATATGTCGAGTTCAATTTTCACTTAATTATTATTAACGCTCTGATTAGATATGAAAATAAAAGGCTTTTGTAACATTTACCTAAGAGCACCTAACACCTAGTTTTCTCTAAAGCAAAATTAACTCACCTAATTTCACATCCCATAATAAGTACGCTTCTTAAACAGTGAAGAAATGTTTCCATATTCTGTGACTACAGAAATACTTCTTGTATTATTAGCTAAATGAGTATTAAGATGTTAGGACACAAAATTTAATCTTGTATCAGCTTTAAATATCCTAGCAAATCTCAAGATTTTCCTTTACCCTAAAGTGATGTCTCCCAAAGTTAAAGCCTAATGATGGGAGTAACAACAAAAAGATTGCACATAAGCACATTATTCAGATTACTCCTTCTGAAACTGTACTGAAAGTAAGAGTGGTTAAAAACACCAATATAAGAGCATCCAAACACTGACACACAAAAATTTGAGTTTTGCTGGCACTTGAAGGCCAGTCTGGTAACAATTGATTAAAAAGGGCAAGAAACACCTAATGTTGTTAAATATGTGGGTGTGGATCTTGAAGACTGCTAACATTAGCAAAAATAAAAAGTAAAAAAAATCAGGATAAATTCACCGCTGGCAAAGTTCAGTAATTTAACAAAGCTGTATATTATTAAGTCTACGTGCAACTTCTGGCTATCTCACAGCTGACTCTAAGTTAAATGCTTAAAGTTGGGAAAAACTAATAGGCAATAAACACGTACTATGGAAGCTTTACAAGTTTTACCAAGTAGAGACATGCTCTGTTTCAACAAGCTACCACACCTTGTTAAATACTAAGAATGTGCTAACAATACAAACTAGGTAAACCTCTGTCTACAGTGGACTTCTTATTTAAGTAAATTACAGGACAATCTAAAAATCAACTTCAAAAAAGAATCCCCTTGATGTGAATCAATATCTACCAGGAAAAAACAATTAATCAAAAACTGATCATTTAAAAATCAGTCACTTTAATTCCCTCATTTTTATAGTAATACAAAGTCAGAAAAGGAAATACACCTACTTGGGTTATATTTTCAAATCTAACAGTCACTGCCCTTAAACTCCAAAATGTACCTATATCTTCAAATACCCTTGAAAATACGCAACTACCCTAAAGAATATTTAGTTCAGAAAACAGTACAGAAAGGTCTCAATTTACAAGAGACACAAACAAGCACTGACTTTATACAACTTAGGCCAAAACAAGTCAAGGGTATGATGCGCACAACGATCTAACTGAAATGACACATTTTCCTTACAAATTAAATTAGGAAACACTTTTGTTCTACTTATACTCTGTAACACTGAAAACACAAACATATTTACACAAAAGCGATGTTTTTAGCTCGTCTCACTGTTGTGTCTCTAACTCTTGTCTCCCCGGCTCCTTGGGATTTGCTGGATCCATGAATTTCCCTCGATAGGCAAAGTTTGTCACCGATAATATAAGAAGTGCAAAAACAATGTTTTTAAAAATACCTAAGCCTCAAAAAAAAAAAAAAAAACCCGAACTATTAAAACTTACTTTCCCACCAATGCGCACTTGTGCCTGCAGTTTGGCGAGTTTTTCCTGGTTCATGATTGTTTCTTTCATCTAGAAAAAGAGGAAATCCTCAGCAAGGATAGGTTTAGCTCACTCTAGCATTCCACGATCGTTATTTCCCAAGATAACAGCAGGAAAATAAACGTCCTACACAGGCCGAAACCTGGATCCCAAATCCACCCCGCAGAGCTCCAAATTTGGGTTTCCAGGGAGCCCAAAGAGCACCCGCCTCCCCACACTCCCCCACAGCTCCCCGCTCTTGGCAGGCCCGGATCAAGGGCTCTACCCCACGCCTGGCCAGCACCCCCCACCCATGGCCCTGGCCTGGCCTCGGCCTAGCCAGGGCCTGCCCGGCCCGGCCACTCTCCGCAAGCCTCGCGGTACCTGAGGCTCCTGTCCTCGGGTTCCGCCGCGAGGTGGAGGTAGAGACAGCGTCGCCTCGCCCCCAGGGCAGCCGCCCCTGGCTCGACCTCGCCCCCGAGAGTCAGCCTGGGCGGGAGCGCCTGTCCGTCGCATCGCCTTCCTCTCCTCCTCTGCCCTGTCCCTCCCTGTCTCGCTCCTTCAGGGAACTTCCCGCCCCCGCTCCCGTCCTCCTACCACGCCGCCGTCCAGAGCCTTTTTGTACCTTGTCGGAGCGAATAAGGGGCCGCGCGGGGGACTAGGGTTGGTGCTCAAGGGGTCTCGGGTGGACCAGCTGAGATTAGGCGCACACACGCGGGGACGCAAGATGGCAGCTAAAGGGAGGCCGGAAGTGACACAAGGCCACTTCCTCCAAGAGTCAGGAAACTGACTTCGCCGCGAGCGCAGTTCTTCCTTGCGCAAGCGCGGCAGCGTTTGTGACGGTAGGGCAAGTGCATTCTCTCCTCCTCCTCCTCCTCCAGCGGCTGCCGGCTGCAGGCCGCCCGAGGGACTTCAGGCTTCGGGCGCCGCCAGTACCTCTGGGAGAGGCCACAAAGGGGTCGGAGAGCGCGGTCCTGTGCAGTTAGGGTTAAGTCCGCTCAGTCTCCATTGGGCCCTGATCCTGAAGTTCTGTACCGTCCGGAGAAAGGGCCTGTTCACGTTTCCCGGAGACGCTGGAGGTGCCCAGCTTGTGCTCACCACTCGAGCAGCCCTACCCTTGTTGGAGGTGTAGGTTGGAGAATTGTAGAATTTCCCTCTCGGCCCGAATGAGCCATTACCAAAGCATTTTGTCAAAAATAGTGAAGTTAGTTTTGCTTTCCGAGATTAGGTGGTGTGGTAGATTGCGGGAACGAGGTTCAGAATTTCTGGGGGCTGTAGCCCGGAGCCCCACACCTCAGAATGCAACTCCGTACGACGAAGGAACTGGTAATCCGCATTTCAGCCAATATAGCGGATGACTAACCACCTTAAAACGGTCTACACAATTATCTTGTTTATCAGGAAAAAAAATTGACTCCTAGATACCGAATTGGCGTAGATTTGACAATTAGGAGTTCACGGTTAAGCAGACCTTATCTAAATCCAATCACAGGAGAAATTCTGCCTGCTGTGTTTGGAGAGACAACGCGTGGATGTGAGTTAAACTTTGCTAAACCCCAGGACAAGCTTTAAGACAAAACCACTGATACTTAAAATGGCAGTTTAAATAAAAATGCTGTCTGATCAGCCTTTTTGTGGTCTTAACCATGAAATGTTTTTGCGTATTCAAAAGTGAGTCCGAAATCTTAGAATGCAATGTATATAGCAAGAAAACTTGTGTAACTGCAGACTCCTCTCCAGTTAAGATCAATATTTAAACTTTTTGAATACTTTTTACATATAGGTTTGTTGAAATTGATGTCTCAAGAACATAACTGGTGAGGACAGCTGTATTGCTTTTTAGAATAATTGTTACAGTTATATTTACAAAAAACAATGTTGCTTCAGTTAAATATGAGTGAAGTTTAGTACAGGAAAGGGTGTTCGTAATGGATCACCTTCCTAATGACAAAGACCAAAATGGCAGTACCACCACTTCTGTGCTCTGGAGATGTTACAAAATATACAGAAAGACTCCCCCTTTTTGAGAGAAATGTCTATCTCTGTCCAGGAACAGTTTTTTTTCCTCTCCTCCATGTTATATTGGAGACATTTGAAAGTTCCTAGTCACGTGATGTTTTCTGAGCTTTTATAGAAAAAAGATTCTATGTATGTAACCTGCCACCTGACTTTTTTTTTTCTTTTTCTTTTTTTTTGCCTTCCCTCCCCTCTGCCCTGACTCATCTTTTAATACACCCGTTTTCAGGAAATATTGTGAGCTACTTTATTTATGTTTATTTTTTGAAACCAGGGATGCTGCTAATTTTATTTTTATGATTTTTTTTAAATGTAAAACTTTAAAAATATTAAAAGAGATGGGGTCTTACTTTGTTGCGTAGGCAGGGCTCAAACTCCTGCGCTCAAAGGATCCTTCAGTCTTAGCCACTTGGGAAGCTGAAACTACAGGTGTGCACCATTTTCCCTGGCTTATGACTTTTTAAAAAAAAAATTTACTCTCGTTCCTACTTTTCTCTCCTGTTCTTTCATGAATTTAAAGATTTGCCGCGTGTCGAAAATATAAAAGATTCCTTAATGGTTAAAAAAGAAAATCTTGATTTTCTTTTTATGTTCTGCTTTGGTTTGGTTTTTGTGCTTTTCTATTTAGAGATGGAAGTCTCGCTGTGTTGCCCAGGCTGGTAAACTCCTGGGTTCAAGCCATCCTCTGACCTGGGCCTCCCAAAGTGCTGGGAGTACAGGCATGAGCCACCATACCTGGCCAAAATTTTGATTTTTGACTCCAGCTGCTTCTGCTTGTTTTATGAGTAGTCAGGAAATTCTGATTCCTCTAATAATTATATAGTAGACTTTTCAAAAATATGGGATTTTTTTGTTTCAAAAAAAGTTACTACATTGCATTCTTAGCTCAAGGATGCCAAAAGAGTAACTTGTGCTAATGTGGGAGCCATTTCCAGTATGCTCCCAATGTCTATGGCAAATGTGAGTAATTGGCTCCCACGCTTTCCTGCTGGGCTTCAAGGAGCCTAAGAATCATTTACTCAGCACTCAAGATGGTATCTCTCAATAGAGAAGGCAGGAAAGGTGAACCCTGTTTGCCCTCCTTGCTTTATAGTTTATAGCCTAATCAAAGTCCATGAATTGTTTTCATCTCTCAGCTGGACTTAAGTCAGCTTCAGCAAAAGTCAAAATATCCACTTTATATAATGCTTCTTTCTGTCTTTTTTTTTTTTTTTTAGTCTCGCCCTGTCACCCAGGCTGGAGTGCAGTGGTGCAATCTTGGCTCACTGCAACCTCCACCTCCCAGGTTCAAGCGATTCTCATGCCTCAGCCTCCTGAGTAGCTGGGATTACAGGTGCCCACCACCACTCCCAGCTAATTTTTGTATTTTTTGTTAGAGGCGGAGTTTCACCATGTTGGCCAGGCTGGTCTCAAACTCCTGACCTCAAGTGATCTGCCTGGGATTGCAGGCATGAGCCACCGCGCCTGGGCAACTCAAGATTCTTAATAGATGGTAGGGCTATTTCCCTTTTTCACTTTTGAAACTGACATATTTACGGATATTCTATATACATTTTAGGTTTTGTTTCATTTTGAAATTTTGATTAGGATTGGTTGTATAGATTGATTTGGGAAACTTGTATATATTTTCTAATTGTATGCCTCTGCATTCACTTGTAGGAAATCTGGCTATTTTTAATATATAGGGATTGAATATAGGGAATTGGTGCTTTACAAAGTTTGAAGGACTGGAGGAGTGGGCTTTAGCCTGGGCTGTCAGAAGTGAGTCCTAAGATAATACAGATTTAGTATCCCTAATCCAAAAATTTTAAATCCAAAAGGCTCCAAAATCCAAAGCTTTTTGAACACCAGCATCATGCTCAAAGGAAATGCTCATTGAGCATTTCAGATTACAGATTTTCGATTAGGGCTGCTCAACCAGTATGTACATAATGCAAATATTCCGGAAAAAAAAATCCCAAGTCTGAAAAATTTCTGGTTCCAAGCATTTCACATAACAGGTACTCAACCTGCACTCAAGAACTAGGCTGTCATGGGACCTGCTGCAACTGTTTTCACCCATTAGGAGGATGGAGAATCAGGACCCTACAACTGGAATTATTGATGTTAAGAATGCACCACTGTAGCTACAATTCAAGAATCAAGAAGATAACTGTAGGAAGTACTCCTCAACATCCACAAAGCTAATGACTGAGCTCTGGAAAGCTGCTGCAGAAAATCTATCTCATGAGCATGCTTGCCAGCAAAATTAAAGCAGCAGGAAAAAGGCTTTAGCCTCACTTCCACCTTCCAAATCTTACTTAAATGTACGTAGTTGGCAAAAATAATTCACTTCTAGAATGGTAACGGCAAGGAAATCTGGAAAATACAGTTTTTAACTTTCCAAATTTATAGTACAGGGAGGCAAACTTGAAAGAAATTGGAACTGATCTGTGTACCAATCTACCTTACCTACCCCAAATTTCACCTCCATGAACATAGTGCATCTATTTTTTCAAATATTTTATGTATTTTAATAGCGTTTTAAAAACCTTCTGAAGGTCGTGTGCATTCTTTAATAGATGGATTCCTGGATGTGATAGTTTTTATTCTTAATCTCTTTCCTATTTTAGTCATTGCAAATGTCTTCTCCTGGTCTGTTAAATCCGTCATACTCTTGTTAAACAGAAACATAAATTTTTGACCCCAGGCTGATCTAGTTGTCAATTTACAGAATATACAAAAAACAGAAAAACATGTTAAATTATTCCACAGAATGCAATCAACAAAATTCAGATTACAGGAAATGAAAGGACAAATAAACTCCAAGGGAGAGGGGGAAAAAAGAATAAGGGGATCTTTGGATTAAGAGAAACCTAAGAGACATATCAAACAAACGAAAAACCCACAGGAAAGTAGGCAAAACAATAGTGTCTAGGGGTGCATGCTTAGGTAATGAAACTGAAGAGGAAAGGAATTAAGTATAAAAGAATAGTGGTTATTCCATGCTGGGTGAGGTGGCTCACACCTGTAATCCCAGCACTTTGGAAGGCCAAGGTAGGTGGATCACTTGAGGTCAGGAGTTTGAGGCCAGCCTGGCAAACGTGGTGAAACTCCATTTCTACTAAAAATACAAAATAACTATAATTTAAAAAAAAAAAGAATAGTGGTAATTCTTGCAGAAAAGGGGTTATAGTTGGGAGGAGGCATATAGTAGATTTCTAGACTGGGGAGCAAGGGTCTGTCTTCTTACATGTAGAGTGTATATGGTTCTCTGTATTTGCTATATGGAACAAAATTTCTTAAAAGGAAAAGCACACATGATATATAATGCAAAGAAATATGCATATTTACGATCATATTTCAACATTACAGTGCATACATTTATGGAGAAGGAGAATGGGAGTAAAGATCAGAGAAAATGAGAGTGTCTTGCATGCACTGAAAATGACAATGTGCTAATAATATATCATGTTTAGATAGCCTTTAATATACATTAGGCACTGGTTCTTAGTGCTTTACTTATATTAACTCATTTGATCACATGAAGTAGATACTATTACTCCCATTTTACAGAACCAGAAAACAGGCACGCAGAGGTTAAGTAACTTACCTAAGGCCACAGTGCTGGTAAGTGGCAAAGCTGAAACACAGACCCTGGCAGTTTGCTCCATTCTCTGTGCTCATAACCATTATACGATGCTGCTGACTACTAAGGAATATGATTGTCTCAACTCTGCACCTGATGCTCAGTAAAAACACACTCAGCTGTTCACTCAGAATCTCTATCCACATGACTAACAGGCACCTCAGATATACCATGTTTAAGACAGAACAATGTTTTCCATCCACCATTAAGTCAAAACACTTGAGAGCAGCTCTTTCCTCCTGTAACCTCCCACATTAAATCATCAATAAATCTTATTGGTCCTACCTCCAAAGTAGATTCTGAATTTGACCACTTATGCATATTTACTGTTGCCACCCTAATCCAGACGACCATCGTCAGTCACTTAGGCTACTATAACAGCTTCCTACTTACTTCCCCATTTCCACTTTGCCTCCTGCAACTCATGCTCCACACAAGTTTTTGTTTTTTGTTTTTTTAAAGCAAGTTTTCCCTACATAAGCATTTTAATGCCTGCCCATTGCATTTAGAATAAAATGCACTCTACTTTGACCAACAAAACCACACATAGTCTGCCACTATTCTCAAGATTTATCTCGTGCCATTCTTTCTCTAGTTCTTAGACATCTTACATATCTGAGCTTTGCAGAACACACAGAAAAAAACAAAATGTTTCTTTGGCCATTTTTATTTTCCAAATGTAAGAATAGAGTAAAAATTTCAGGAGTGATGAAGTTATCTCAGTCTGGGGCAGTGCTTAATGTAAGTTAGTATTTGAATTAACCATTCTTCAACCTTTGTTGTAATCTACTTCCTTAGCCCTAACCTGACCAAGGCAATAGCCATCAAAATCACTAGAATACAGAAACATTCACAGGCACAAAGATGACAGGCAGCAAAATACGAGAAAGAAGGAAACGAGAGAGAGGGTGCACACCCTAATATTGGGGGATAGATTTATTGTTCAGCAAATACCCATTTCGTCTGCCTTTGACCATTTGCAGAAGATACTTCCCTGCCCATTGCTTTTGGGTTCAGCCAAGTGACTTGCTTTTATCAGTGGAATATTAGCAAATGTGAGATAAGCAGAGACCTTAAATGTGCTTGTATGGTTTATCATGCCCCTTCTTTGGTGATCATCATGAAAGGAAGATGCCTCAGGTAGCCATAGACCCTTGAGTATGGACCCCAGAACCAACATGTGGAGCAATCCTAAACCCTGTCTTCAGTCAGAAGGCTACATGACCAAGCCCATACAATTGATTTACAGACCCATGAGCAAGAAAATAAATGCTTGTTATTGTAAGATACTGAGTTTAAGGTACTTTATTATGCAGCATTATTGTTGCAGTAGTTGACTAATGCAAATGGTAACAGCTAGTGCTATAGGCTGTCTATCCTGTTCCCTTGCCATTACCTCTCAGTGCACCTATAACTTCTGTGTATAATCAAAGTGAAATAATTGAACAAATTCAAATTGTGTATATTGTTTAAAGCATTAGAGTATTAAGCAATGAAGAACAGCATATGCGATATGCTACCTTTTGTGTTAGAGAAAAGGCAAGTAGGAGAGAGAGACTGATTTGGGGGAAAAAAGTAAACAATGGAAGAAACAATAAACATACATTTTTTTTTTTTTACTTATAGGTTACTTACAGGGTTGCCTGTATAGAGGAAGAAGCAAGATTTCTCAGAGTATACCTTTTTAGTTTCTTTTGGCTTTTGAACATTTTCTGTATTAAAAAATAAAATTAAAGTGAAAAGAAAAAAGCAAACCCTAAAATTGAAAACACAGGAACGTAACTGTATATCAAGTTATGAAAGTTGACACAGAAATAATGTCTTCAGATGACTTTTGAATGCAATATGCACATTCTTCAATCTTAATGGGATTTATTTATTTTTAGAGATGGTATCTTGTTATGTTGCCCAGGCTGGACTTCAACTCCTGGACTCAAGTGATCTTCCCACTTCGGTCACCCAAAGTGCTGGGATTACAGGCATGTGCCACTGCTCCCAGCCTTAATGGAATATATTTAAAGAAAAAAAGAACTGGAAAGAAATTCAACCTCATAGTAATTGTGATAATTAATTTTATGTGTCAACTTGACTGGGATCTGGGTGCTGAGAAATTTGGTTAAACATTACTCTGGATGTGTTTGTGAGGTTGTGTCTGGATGAGATTAACATTTGAATCAGTAAGACTGAGTAAAACAGATGGCCCTTCCCAATGTGCGCAAGACTCATCCAGTCCATTGAAGGCCTAAATAGAACAAAAGACTGAGCAAGAAAAAATTTGCTCTCTCTGCCTAATGGTCTTCAAGCTGGGTTATCAGTTTTCTACTGTCTTTGGACTTGGAGTCAAGCTGAAATTTACACCATTGACTCTCCTGGTTCTGAGGCCTCTGAGCTCAGATTAGAACTATGTCAACAGCTCTCCTGGGCCTCCAGCTTGCAGAGGTTGGGATTTCATAGCCTCAAAATGTGTGTAAGCCAATTTCTTATACTCTCCTTTTCTCCCACTCCCCACCCCATCTCTCTCTATATATATGTTATATGTGTATGTAGATAGATATATAGACAGAGTATGTATATACTGTTTCTTTGGAGAGCACTAATAGTTTTTTTTTTTTTAGATGGTGTCTCGCACTGTCACCCAGGTGAGTGCAGTGGCATGATCTCGGCTCACTGCAACCTCCGCCTCCTGGGTTCAAGTGATTCTTCTGCCTCAGCCTCCTGAGTACCTGGGATTACAGGCATGCACCACCATGCCTGGCTAATTTTTGTATTTTTAGTAGAGACGGGGTTTCACCATGTTGGTCAGGCTGGTCTTGAACTCCTGACCCCATGATCCGCCTGCCTCGGCCTTCCAAAGTGCTAGGATTAACACGTGTGAGCCACCGTGCCCAGCCTGGAACACTAATAGTTTTATAGTTAGTTGTAATATTGGTATTGTGAAGTAGAAAACATTTTCTGTGTATTACAGGATAGAGCAAATGAGTAAATATTTTAATGTTTATAAAAATGGAGAATTTCAGTTTAAAAGAAAGATATAATGTATTACTTTGTAATTTTATGGTTAGTACTTTTTCTTCCTTTTTAAGAAATCTTTATCCACCCATGAATATATTCTCCTTTGTTTCTTACAATTTTGGTTTTCACAATTGGCTCTACAATTCATCTCTACATTTTTTTTTTTTTAATCATGAAAGCTATGTATCAAGGTTGTTTTTTTTGTCTCACATGGATTAGAGAAAGACTGTAAAAGACCAAAAAAGTTTTGAATTGGATTCTGGCCCTAGCCCAGCACAAACAAGAGGTTGAAGCCTCTCTGCACAAAGATGATATACAGTATCATAAAGTAGATCATTACATCTTAGATAATTTTATTGAATCTGATACAGCATTAGAAGTGGTAAATGGGGCCTGGCACAATGGCTCATGCCTGTAATTCTAGCACTTTGGGAGGCTGAGGCCAGTGGATTGCTTGAGCTCAGGAGTTCGAGACCAGCCTAGGCAACATGGTGAAGCCGTCTCTACCAAAGAACACAAAAATAATCTGGGTGTGGTGGCACATGCCTGTAGTCCCAACAACTCTAGGGGCTGAGGTGGGAGAATCGCTTGAACCTGGAAGGTAGGAGTTGCAGTGAGCCAAGATCATGCCACTGCACTCCAGCCTGGGTGACAAAGCGAGACCTTGTCTTAAAAGAAAAAATAAAAAAGGAATCTAAAGTAGCACCAAGGTCTAGCCTGGCCTATAGCATCTGTTTTTCCTAATTACTCTCTAATCTTTGGATAGTGCCTATAGAATAATATTTTTTTTGCTATGAAGTGTAAATCGGGCGCCGGGCACCGTGGCTCAAGCCTGTAATCCCAGCACTTTGGGAGGCCGAGACGGGCGGATCACGAGGTCAGGAGATCGAGACCATCCTGGCTAACCTGGTGAAACCCCGTCTCTACTAAAATATACAAAAAACTGGCCGGGCGAGGTGGCGGGCACCTGTAGTCCCAGCTATTCAGGAGGCCAAGGCAGGAGAATGGCGTAAACCCGGGAGGCGGAGCTTGCAGTGAGCGGAGATCTGGCCACTGCACTCCAGCCTGGGCGACAGAGCAAGACTCCGTGTCAAAAAAATAAAAATAAAAATAAAAAATAAAGTGTAAATCGGGTGGAGAAAATAATAATTATCGGTCTCTATAGTTTTTTTACATAATTCAAAATTTAAATGTTATATTCTCATTATTTTCTTGCAGAATGCAGTCTGTTTTGAGCACAGTTCTAAACACATAACTGCATTAAACCCATGTTAAGTTGTAACTATAATCTGTGACTTGCAAGTATCATGGATAATTTTCAGATTTCATCCTTCAACAAACTGAAAGGATTCCAAACAAATTATTGATTCAAACAAATGAGTAAATGGGTTTATATATTTACTGTACTGACTAAAACAGAATCATAGCTTTATATTTCTATCATAAGTAGTCTCCTCATGCATATTATAAAGACTGAACTGGAAACCATCACAAATTATGCTAAACTATCTCAGTTTTACCTCTGCTTAAGTCAAGCTGAACAAATAGTTAACCTCTTTGAACTTGCTTTCTCACCTAAAAAGGTTCTCAAACTTTGGTGTGTATCATAATCACCAGGACAGTTAATAAATCATACAGAATCCCAAGGTCATTGAAGCAGAATGGGGACAGGGTCTGAGTCTGTGTATTTTTATCAAGTTTCCTTGGGTAGTCCTGATTACCAGTATTTGAGAACTTTTGTCTTAGTATGTTTCTACTGATAGAATGATTCATTTATGTGCTTATGTATTCACTTAATGCATGTGTGTAGCAATAAACACATACTGAGTGACTAGGTGCCGTCACATAGTGCTGAGGGCTCAGAGATGAAAGACCTAGCCCTGCCTAATATGAACCAATGTTTGTGTCTTCCCGAAATTCATATGTTGAAACCCTAACCCTCAATGTGACTGTATTAGGAGGTAGGGCCTGTGAGGATGTGATAACAGTTAAATGAAGTCATAAACATGGACCCTACTCTGATAGGGCTGGTGCTCGTACAAGAAGAGGAGGAGACACCAGAGCTCGCTTGCTCTCTCTGTCATATGAGGACACAGCAAGAAGATGGCCATCTACAAGTCAGGAACAGAAACCTCACTGGGAACTAAATTATTATTATTATTATTATTTTGGAGACACAGTCCTGCTCTGTCACCCAGGTTGGAGTGCAGTGGTGCAATCTGGACCCACTGCAGCCTTTGCCTCCCAAGTTCAAACGATTCTCCTGCCTCAGCCTCCCAAGTAGCTGGGACTACAGGCAGGCACCACCACGCCCGGATAAATTTTGTATTTTTTGTAGAGACAGGGCTTCACTATGTTGGCCAGGCTGGTCTCTTACTCTTAGCCTCAAGCCATCTGCCCACCTTGGCCTCCCAAAGTGCTGAGATTAAAGGTGTGAGCTACCACGCCCAGCCTGGAACTAAACTCACTGGCATCTTGATCTTGGACATTCCAGCTTCCAGTACTCTGAGAAATAAATTGGTTGTTTAAGCTACCCACGCTATCATACTTTGTAATGGAAACCCAAGCATCTAATGCATTGCCCTAAAGAAGTTCTTAGTTTAATGGAGGAGACACACAAATAATTGATAAATGCAATATAGTGTTAGGTGCTCTGATATAAGCAGGCAAGGTACTGTGGAAGCATTTTGGTATCAGGAGTGGTTCTAGAGGAACAGAGTCTTAAGAATTGTAAACCAAAAATTAAATTCTAAGCTCCCCAATCAGCTGAATGGACCTCTCCTCTCAGTCAAGGGGATTCCAAACTAAACCTGAAAAACTAGTTCAGGCCATGATGGGAGCGAATCCTCTTCTCTTTTCAGGTCTTTTTCTTTTCTTTTCTCTTTTTGAGATAGAGTTTTGCTCTTTTGCCCAGGCTGGAGTGCAGTGGTGCAATCTCAGCTCACTGCAACCTCCACCTCCCGGATTCAAGTGATCCTTCTGCCTCAGCCTCCAGAGTAGCTGGGATTACAGGTGCATACCACCACGCCTGGCTAATTTTTGTATTTTTAGTTAGAGATGGGTTTTCACCATGTTGGCCAGGTTGGTCTCGAACTCCTGACCTCGTGTCCGCCCACCATGGCCTCCCAAAGTGCTGGATTACAGGTGTGAGCCACTACGCCCTGCCTCCAGGTCTTTTTCTGATCCTGAAGAGATAAGCTGAGAGCCTAGCACCTTTTAAAGGTCTGAATAGGAAACATTTGCCATCTATTGCCTCTAAGGTTAGCCACCTATGAGACTTCACCTACATAATAGGAGCTTTTGTCTCCACAACCCTTTATCTTAACCCAGATACTCCTACTGATTTCAGATCTTTAGATGATAACTCTTTCAACAAATTGCCAATCAGAAAATCTTTGAGTCCATCTATGACCTGGAAGTCCCCCACCCCTTTGAGTTGTCCCACCTTTCCCGACCAAACCAATGTACACCTCACATGTATGTATTGATTGATGTCTGCCCCCTAAAATGTATAAAATCAAGCTGTAATCCAACCACCTTGGGTACAAGTTCTCAGGACCTCTTGAGACTCATCCTCAAGCCTTAGTCACTCATATTTGACTCAGAATAAACCTCTTTAAATATTTTACACTTTGACTCTTTTTCATTGACAGGAAGAATTTTCTGAATTGGTTCTGAAGTTTCTGGAATGCTCTCTAATCTGATTAAATTTAAAGACACTAATGACTGTTACAGAGAGCACTGATAGTTTATGGTGTGAACTGGCAATAGAGATATGCAAAGTATCTGCATTGGATACTCCTTATGAACCACTTATAAGAAGCAAGGTGCTCAGTGACTGTGTATTTAATGCTTTTGAACATTTTTGGGAAACTAATGACTATAAGATTGGCTGGTTGCTCCTAATGTTGCTGGACAAAATTGTGAAAGAAAAGGATGAGCTCAGATATTTGAGCTCCCAGCTGAAGCACTGTATAGATGACCTGAAGGCCTCTTTGTGTGCCCTGAGGGAGACCTTTATGCCCTGCAAGCTGAGATTGCTGAAAGTCAAACATGGAATTTCATCCTGAGACTAGCTGAATTAAAACCCAAACTGAACTCTCAGCTTTGTATGATGTCTTCTGTTAAAGTGAGGACCTTAATTGGGAAAGAATGGGATGCTATACATTGGGATGGGGATATTGAGCCCTATATTCTAATGTACCTTCTTTGCCAGTAGAAGAGGTCTCCTCATCTCCAGTAGAAGTGGCCTCCCCACCCCTAGTGAGAGCAGCTTTTCCACCCCCTTCTGAGAGGATGAACCCTCCATTCCCTGAGGAAACTGTAGTGACCTCCCATGTAAGGACAATGCTGATTCTCCTCAGGGCCCATCCCCATCACTTTTCTTTGCTTCTAGATCTGTAACTGGATTGAGTCCCAGAAGTCCCCTAAAGGTGAGACAAAATGAGGAAGTGCACTACACTTCCAAAGAACTACTGGAGTTTTCTAATTTATACAGAAAAAAATTGGGAAACGTGGGGATGGATACTAAGAGTGTGGAATAACAGTACAAGGAACATAAACTTTGATTAGGCTGATTTATTGATATGAACTCACTAAGTAGAAATTCTACATTTAGTGTTACAGCTTGGAGAGTTAGGCCTCTAACTGGTTGGTTGGTGGGTTCGTTGGTTGGTTGGTTGAAACATGGACCAGGCCAGGCGTGATGGCCCATGCCTGTAATTCCAGAACTTTGGGAGGCCAAGGCAGGAGGATCTCTTGAGCCCAGGAGTTTGAGACCAGACCAGCCAGGGAAACACAGTAAAAACCCATCTCAAAAATACATAAATAAATGAATAAAACAAGAAAGAAAGAAAAAGTTAGCTGGGTGTGGTTGCATGCACCTGTTGATGACAAAAGTCAAACTCTATATGCAGAGATTTATTCTGAGCCAAATATGAGTGACCAATGGCCTGTGACACAGCCCTCAGAAGATTTTGAAAACGTGTGCCCAAGGTAGTTGGGCCACAACTTGGTTTTATACATTGTAGGGAGACATGAGACATCAATTACATATGAGATGTACATTGGTTCAGTCCAGAAAGGCAGGATAACTGCAAGCAGGGCTTCCAAGTTATAGGTTGATTCAAAAATGTTCTGACTGGCAATTGGTTGAAAGAGTTATCAGTAGAAAGGAATGTCTGGTTGCACTAGGGGGTTGTGGAGATCAAGATTTTATCATGGAGATGAAACCTCCAGGTAGCAGGCTTCAGAGATAATTGATTGTAAACATTTTTTTTTTTTTTTTTTTTTTTTATCAGAATTGAAGAGTCTGTTCTATCAGTAAAACCAACAGGGAGGAGGGTATAATGAGGCATGTCTGGCTCCCCCTTCCTATCATAGTCTGAATTGTTTTTCAGATTAACTTTGGAATGCCCTTGGCTGAGAGGAGGGGTCCATTCAGGTGGTTGGGGGGCCTTAGCATTTTATTTTTGGTTTACATTCTCTCACCCCTGACCAAGATTAACCAGAGGCAACATCAATGGCCACCAAACTTTAATTTTGTCCCATAGCATTGCATGGCCGCCTGCCGCAGGTCTATTAGTGGGACCCCCTATGGCCAAGGGACTTACAGTTAAAAGACTTATAGCCAATTTAAATGTTCTAAGCCAGACAGGAATGAGTGTGGATAGGCATTCATTAAACCTAACATTTTTTCTTTTTCTTTTTTTCTAAATCCAGTCAATTTGACACCTACTAAAAAAAATGTTAAGTGAAAAGCCAACAAACAAAAACCCAAGGGCACGGTTACAAAACTGACTGAACTACTGTAATCTTGGTTTTAGTTACAGAATTATAGCAATTACGTATATAAAACATAAGCATTTTTAAAACATTTTAAGCTAAGACACTTTAGAGACTTTTGTTGTGCTGCAATGCTTTTTGTGGTCTTTCAGTAATTTGTCCTAAGGTAGCTGATCCAAATTTTTGAAATATATATCTACCTGCATATATCTCATAACTAGGAGTATCATACCCAGGAGGTTTTATCACAAAGTATCTTTATATCCTTTCATTAATGATTTTCTTTTAATTTTATAGAAGACAGAAAATTCTCTATGGTTGAGATGGACAAAAAGGTGCCACATAATAGCTCAGATGGCAAAGTCCCTTGTTTTACCAGCTGTTTAGACATCTGTATACCCATCCTTGTTTTGGAGGATCTGAACTAGTTTTATCCTTCAAAACTGGCTCTTACAATCACATACGCCCACCTCTTCTGCAATAGTCCCTGGGGCTAGAGGGAGGGTGCTTATATAGTTTTGGCAACAGGGCATTTGCAGTGAAAAACAGACTGGGCCCAATGGGATGCCAAATGAGGGAGACTTGCATCTCTAGTCTTCAGAATATGATGATTCTGGTTTCCTTGGAAGTAAAACAAGAAGAGATAAATAACATTATAATTTGACAATCAAAAGAGTGTGTGTCAGAACAGAAAAGGAACTTATTCTATTAGGGCACTAGCTAAAAATATGAAGAAAAATTATAATCTGGTACTCTTTAGAGGATTATTGTAGCTGATAAATAATCCATGATTCAATCTGCACTCAAAAGCAAAAGTGAGGGCCAAAGTCTAGAACAAGTATTACACTTTTCCTTTGAAACAATTTCTCCCTTTCTCTAGCCTTCCTTTCCTGTAAAAGAGAAATTATCGTAAGACTAATTTATGTGCAAAATAAGTTTGTTTGCTTGTTTTTGAGACAAGATCTGTCTCTGTCACCCAGACTGGAGTGCAGTGGCACAATCTCGGCTCACTGCAGCCTCAACCTCAAACAGCTCAAGTGATCCTCCCACCTCAGTCACCTGAGTATCTGGGACTATAGGCATGCAACACCATGCCTGGCTAATTTTTGTATTTTTGTAGAGACAGGGTTTCACCATGCTGCCCAGGTTGGTCTTGAATGCCTGGGTTCAAGTGATCTGCCTGCCTTGGCCTCCCAAAGTGCTGGGATTACAGGTGTGAGCCACCATGCCTGACCTGCAAAGTAAGTTTTAGACTTATTATACTTGGCCTGATTATTCACAAACTGCAGCAAGAATTGATTGGCCATATAGGTCTTTTTAAGTTGACTTTGCTGGAACTTTACTTAAAAATATGTTATTCAGGCCAGGTGCAATGGCTCACGCCTGTAATCCCAACACTTTGGGAGGTCGAGGTGGGTGGATCACAAGGCCAGGAGTTCGAGACCAGCCTGGCCAATATGGTGAAACCCCATCTCTACTAAAAATACAAAAATTAGCTGGGCATGGTGGCAGGCACCTGTAGTCCCAGCTACTCTAGAGGCTGAGACAGGAGAATCGCTTTAACCCGGGAAGCGGAGGTTTCAGTCAGCCAAGATCACGCCACTGCACTCCAGCCTTGGTAACCAGCCTGGGTAAGAGTGAGACTCCGTTACCAAAAAAAAAAAAAAAAAGGTATTACAAAGCCTTGGTAAAATCACCATGATCACCATGTCTCCAATTGTTCTTTAAAAGAAAAGACTCTTACTAAATTTATGCAAATAACTATATTGTCATAAAATCAGTTCCAAATTTTGTTGAACTCAGATAGAAAGAAATTTGCTCATAAAAACATATTTTACCCAATTGCTCTGAACTATAAATAACTCAAAAGGAAAGGATTTCCTTGACCCTTCTTTAACCATAGCAGCAGCCTTCCAAACAAGATGTTTGTTCACCTTGAAACTGTCATTCACAAGCCAAGCAGCTCTTATTACGTGAGCACTGCTAGAATCTAACAGCCCATCATATAGTGAGAGTCAGTCCTAGGAAAAAGAGCCTTCCTGCTCATGAGTATCTCCTCCTTGCGTCCCCAGATAGCAAGATCCTATACAAACCATTTTTATTTTTATCATAAAACTCTTTTGGGCAACATTATTTCCATTAGCATAGGGGTAGCTTTAGTTAACATTCCGTAGCAAGGCAGTAAATGCCTCTGAAGTGGAAATTCTCTAGTCCAAAGTCCCAGTAGTTGTCACTGAAGTGTTCACAGGCTTTTCACCATAAGCCCCAATAAACACTCCAAGGGCTATCAAGTGGAGGATTTGTCCTGACCAGCACTACAGCTTCTACCTTATACTTTGTGGGCTCAGGCAATCTTACTAGTTCCCGTTTAGCAAGTCCAATTAATATTTCTCAAAGGGCAGGTTTACATGACTTTAGTTTTATAGTACTAGATAAGGGAAACGTCCCCCAGTCAGATACAATGTTAGAAACACAGTCATCCATCCAAACCCATGAAATGGACTTGGAGACATGGAGAATAGCAGAAGTAGCCTTTTTTTTTTTTTTTTTTTTTTTTTTTTTTTTTTTTTTTTTTTTAGTGAGACAGAGTCTTGCTCTTTTGCCCAGGCTGGAGTGCAGTGGTGCAATCTCGGCTCACTGTAACCTCTGCCTCCTGGGTTCAAGCGATTTTCCTGCCTCAGCCTCCTGAGTAGCTGGGATTACAGGTGCTTGCCACCGCGACCGGCTAATTTTTGTATTTTTAGTAGAGACAGGGTTTCATCATGTTGGCCAGGCTGATCTCAAACTCCTCACTTCAGGTGATCCATCCATCTCGGCCTCCGAAAGTGCTGGGATTACAGGCGTGAGCCACCGTGCTAGGCTGGAAGCAAGACTTTTCATGATGGTCTTGCAAGATTGGGTGTCTGGTAGGCAGGCACACCCAGGACAGTCACAACAAGCAATTTATCCCCTAGTGCACAAGTCTCTCCCCTGGTTCCTCATAGGGTGAGTACTTTGGGGTCACAATCTTCTTGGACGTCGCCTATTGGTCGTTGGGTTGGAGCTTTTAGGTGTTTTCTTTAGGGTTGTCTTGCTGCATTTTGTTGCAGCCCATAATGCATTGCAATCATGGTCAGCTCTGGGGCTCTTCAAGTACTTGACTTATGACCCAGGTAGTTAGGCAAGCTGATAAGAATAGATAAAGCAAGCTATTTTGCAGGCTAGCAAACTTTCATTTTAGACTAAACTCTTTGGTTCTGGTGAGGGTAATCTAAGGGGGCCCTGACAAGCAGGCGCCGGCTATTAAAGCAGGGACCTAGTGTATCCAGTTCTTCCACAGTTTCCGGGCCCAAGCCTATTTGAGGCACTTTGTCTTGGAAATGGACCACCATATACATTATTTCCTACAACAGTACCCATGTTCGCAAGACATTTAGGTAAAGAAGTCACAACGACCTTACATAAAGATTGTTTAAGCAGGTCAAATTTCATCATCCTATTAACCTGTACATTTTTATGTTCCGGTCCCGGGAGCTTTTCTTTTCTGCCCCAAAAACATTTTACCTTGTCTGGTGAAAAGGGATTTGAGTTCCCAGCAGGAAGTTGAGCCTAGGGACTTAGGCCCTTTTATCAATCTTTATCTTAATTTGCCTCAGCATTGCCCAGGCAACGTCAGCTTCCTCACTGTAATCTTTGCCTTTTTTTTTTTTTGAGATGGGGGTCTTGCGCCATGTCACCCAGGCTGGGATACAGTGGCACCATCACTGCTCACTGCAACCTTGACCTCCCAGGATCGAGTGATCCTCCCACTTCAGTCTTCACACCACCACATTTGCTAATTTTTTTGTATTTTTTGTAGAGACAGGGTTTCAGCATGTTGCCCAGGCCAGTCTTGAACTCCTGATCTCATGTGATTCATTTGCCTTGGCCTCCCAAAGTGCTAGTATTACAGGTGTGAGCCATGGCATCCAACAATTTTTCTTAAACTTCTGTAATCTGGGGCAAATGCAGAGAACTGGTGCGGGGCCCTTTAATGTTGGGGGACCAGCAGGGGTTCCCACATGGTCCACCCAACCTTTGATAGTGTTGTAAAGACCTTTGTTTTAACCCCATCAATTTTTATTTTATTTATTTCATTTCTTAGTAACTGTCTGAAGATTTCTAGCAGCCTTCTGGAGTGAGTCCTTTGACTCTCTTTTGCCTTTCTCATTTTTTTCTATTGTTGTTAATTACCCTAACATTTATTTAAAAAAAAAAAAAAAGATGCAGCTGTGCTCGGATACCATACGTTTTATTAAGCATCTGTAGGACCCATGAGGGACAGCAAATTTGATAAGTCTTCTCAAACCGTTGTATGATTCTGTGGGAATAATGTCACCCAGAATGCCCATGTAACAGGGACCCCTTAACCCCAACCACCATTTACCATGACCTGAGTAATAAGCATACACAGTCAGAGAATATCCCGGTCATCATAAAGCCAGTCCCACATGGCTTGCATATGAAGCATATCAGCTGCTTCATCTGGGGTGCTCCACTTGGCATTTTATAGGGAGAGTTGGGCAGTCCCCTTCTCAGGTAAACAGACCTTACAGTGGCATTTATCCAATCCGCAAGGGTGGTCGTTCCCTCAGGAATAACCTCCTGTGCATCTGGACCACATATACTCATCAGCTGGTGTTTAATAGTGAGCTGTGGGTCTGCATCAACCTAAACATGCTCTTTCATTCCCTAGCATTTTGAAATTTAAAACACTGACCTTAAAGTAGTTATTTTTACAATTCATTGTAGTACAGGCTTCTCAGGAAGCTGATGATACCAATCTACAAAATTGAACAATTCCTTTACATTATACTCTCTTGTTTTAATAGTTACTTGGTTTTCCCTTTCCCCCACATTGACTATTTTCTTGGTAACCACAGGTCTAAGAACTAACTTTTGTTGCCCTGGCTTAACTTTTCCTTTTGTGGATAGCTTTGAGGCTAGTGGCCTGAGGTAGACCCACATCTGAGCTTGGTCCAGCCTTAAGGCCCAACTCAACACACTTTTACTTTCATTTTAGCTGTTAAAGATAACAATAACCAAGGGATTGGATATTTTGCCTTTTTCTTACTAGTTTGCATTTCCTTATGCATTCGGTGAACTAATGCCCTGGGAGTGTGAGCATGATCCATGTCTAAATTCCACTGGTAACTCTTACCTTTTGTAACTGAATGTAGCCCAGCTGCAGCTCCTTAAGATGAGTGGCCACATGGCCACCCAAGAGGCAAGGTTTTTTATTCTACACCTTAAAAATTTTCTCTGTATCCATTTTTTTAAATCTATGTAATTTTTTCCTTTATTTTAGAGAGACACTTTTTAAAAATTTTTGCCTGCTCCTCCTTCTGAGGCCTAGAGTGACTCTTAAATAGTCCCTAAAATAGAAAAAAAAAAAATTACCTTTTTTTTTGAGACTGAGTCTTACTCTGTCACCCAGGCCAGAGTGCAGTGGTGTGATCTTGGCTCACTGCAACCTCCACCTCCCAGGTTCAAGTGATTCTCCTGCCTCAGCCTCCTGAGTACCTGGGATTACAGGTGCACGCCACCACACAGGCTAATTTTTGTATTTTTAGTAGAGATGGGATTTCACCATGTTGATCAGGCTGGTCTTGAACTCCTGACCTCATGATCTGCCTGCCTTGGCCTCCCAAAGTGCTAGGATTACAGGCATGAGCTACCGCACCCAGGCAAAAATTCCATTTTCTTTAGCAAAAACCACATCCTTGCTTTTATAAACTTCACCCAAAACACATTTTACTTCCCTACTATTTTAATTCTTAGTAACGCAAATTCACAGTGAAAAAACCCAAGGTTACTTAACTTGACAAATAACATGTCTTTAAGATTTTAAACTATTGGAGAGAATCTGAGATTAAATTTACCAAATTAATCTTACCAAAGTAATGTGAATTAAAAGGCGTCTTCTATCAGTCTGACAAGCACTTACTTTCAGCCAATTGATTAGAGCTCTTTCATATAGTTTGGTAGTGAAATATCACTTCCATGTGACATATAAACATAAAGATGTAACAGACACAGACAAAGGCAGATCCAAAACATTTCTCATTTGCCTGTTTTCAAAAATTCTTTTCCTTACTTTAGACTATTAATAACAATAATAACAACAAAGTTACAGGAGCAAACAAAAGGTGAAGGAGAGAGTTGCCTTCCCATGCCTTCTCAAAAGAGAAAAGAGCTGAAGTAGCAGAGTTTAGCAGAAGTGGAACTTCTGAAATGTCAATCTGAAGAATTAAAAAATAAATAGATTATAGAATTTAAAAATTAGAAATTTCTTGTTCAATATTTTCAATAAAATCTTGTTTTAACCAATTATTTATTTTTGTATTAATGTATTTTAAAACTTTTTTAAAAATTTTCATAGACACAGGGTCTTCCTTTGTTGCCCAGGCTGGTCTTGAGCTTCTAAGCTGAAGAGATCCTCCTGCCTTGGCCTCCCAAAGTGCTGGGATTACAGGCATGAACCATCCCACCTGGCCAAGTTTTGTATTAATGTATTTTTAATATCAAAGTCAGATTTCCAGAAAGACTATTATGATTTCTTTTTATTACACCCAACTTAATTATATAACTTGAAAAGAAATTTCTTTTTTACTAAACTTATTACAGCACACACAGACCATTCATGACATGCTTGAACTTCCTGGATTGTCTTAAATATTCCTCTTTCTTAAACAACTGGTCATTTTATTTTAGGACCAAAATTCACCATACAAGATCCTTTCTCATACAAAATTACCTTTAACCTTTCTTACCAAAAATACCTTCTTATATCTGTAACTTTCTTTACATCTCTCTTATTTCCTGGTGCCTTTTACCTTGTTCTATATATAACCTTTAAATAATCTTTGAATTAGACAAAAATTATTTAGCTTTTTTTTTTTTTTTTTTAGACAAAGTCTCACGCTGTTGCCCAGGCTGGAATGCAGTGGTGCCATCTTGGATCATGGAAACTTCTGCCTCCCAGGTTCATGCCATTCTCTTGCCTCAGCCTTCTGAGTAGCTGGGACTACAGGTGCGCGCCACCATGCCTGGCTATTCTTTTTTTTTTTGTATTATTAGTAGAGACGGGCTTTCACCATGTTAGCCAGGATGGTCTTGACCTCCTGCCATCGTGATCCGCCTGCCTTGGCCTCCCAAGTGCTGGGATTACAAGCATGAGCCTCCACACCCAGCAATTATTTAGCTTTTAATAAGAACACATTTAAAAAAAGTTTTCCTATACTTTTTAAATTGGAAATTACTCATTTAATAATAGGTATCAATCTATTACTTAATATAACCTCAGATTCTAAATTATATGAAATTTTGTTTACAAGCATTTATTCCATTATGTTTACCTGATTATTTAATAGTTAACCTAGATTATTTATGAAAGCTGCAATAGTCATTATTTAAATTTATTTCCCTGTTAGACCTTTTTTTTCTTTTTTTGAGGCAGAGTCTCACTTTATCACCCAAGTTGGGCTGCAGTGGTGCAATCTCAGCTCACTGCAATCTCTGCCCCCTGGGTTTAAGTGATTCTCCTGCCTCAGAGTCCCGAGAAGCTGAGACAATTGGAGCATGCCACCACAGCCAACTAATTTTTGTATTTTTGGTAGAGATGGAGTTTTGCCACGTTGGTCAGGCTGGTCTCAAACTCCTGACCTCAAGTGATCTGCCCACCTCGGCCTCCCAAAGTGCTGGGATGCAGACGTGAGCCACTGTGCCTTCCCATCATTCTTATATTCTATGAATTTCAAGTGTTTACCTAAGTAAAAAACTTAACGTTAAATATATGGGCATTTTACCGATAATTCATTAGCTGCTTTCATTAAATCAACAATTATATTAAATGTCTTATTTATGAAAAATTACACAAGTGAAGATAATTCTGTTTTGGGCTGGATTTATAGTTTTATAACCCTTATGACAAATTTTGACACTTTATTGTATTCTGCAGGGATAAATATGAAACTGCTTGATCAATAAATGCAAACAGGCCAGGCGTGGTGGCTCATAACTGTAATCCCAGCACTTTGGGAGGCAGAGGCAGGTGAATTACCTGAGGTCAGGGGTTCAAGACCAACCTGGCCAACATGGTGAATCCCCATCTCTATTTAAAAACTACAAAAAAATTAGCTGGGAGTAGTGGCATGCACCTGTAATCCCAGCTACTGGGGAGGCTGAGACACAATAATCGCTTGAACCCACATGAAGATTTTTCTGCTATTACTTTACCAACAATTTTAAAGCCAGCTTATTTATTGAAGATTTTATTTAAGTCATGTGAACTTGAAAAGCATTTGGGCTTATCATTTAATTTATGAGTACTCTTTATCTTTAAGCCAATTTGGTACCTTGTGGCCAAAACATAACAAAATATGTGTATGTACACATAAACACGCACATACACACTCATACAAAGATCCTATAGCCTTTACTTCAGAACTCTGGCCATGAGATATTAATACAAACTCACTGGTTTGCAAAAACAAAAAGACTGTTGGATACAAATAGTGGTTTTTATATCAGTAGAAAAGTAACAGCAGATTTAAAGCAGCAGAAAAGAAAATAGAAAAATCAAGAACTGATATGGTTTGGCTCTGTGTTCCCACTCTAATCTCAATTTGTAATCACCACATGTTGAGAGAGGGACCTGTAATCCCCACATGTCAAGGGAGGGAGGTAATTGAATCATGGGGGTGGTTTCCCTCATGCTGTTCTTGTGATAGTAGTTCTCATGAGATCTCATGGTTTATAAGTGTCTGGCATTTCCCCTGCTTACACTTCTCTATCCTGCTACCTTGTGAAGAAGATGCCTGCTTCTCCTTCCACCATGATTGTAAGTTTCCTGAAGCCTCCCCAGCTACGTGGAACTTTGGGTCAATTAAACCTCCTTTGTTTATAAATTACCCAGTCTTGGGTAGTATCTTTATAGCAGTGTGAGAACAGTCTAGTACGACAACTTAGGAGTTCTATAGTTGCGGATCAACCTTTGGGCTCTGAATTTTTCCTTGATGTAATTTGCCCATCAGTTTAAGATATACTGAAAAAGACCATAATATGTAACCAGCTGGAGTACCAGGAAACCTGGCATGCCCTCAAACTTTTTCATTTTACACAAACACTTGCAAGTAGAGACACCATAAAACCAACAGGGTGCCCTAAAGGGGTCATTCTTCTTGTCTTTCTGCATATTTGATTTGCATCTTTTTTTCTTTTTCTTTTTTTTTTTTTGAGTTGGAGTCTTGCTCTTCTCCCCAGGCTGGAGTGCAGTGGCGCGATCTCAGCTCACAGCAACCTCCACCTCCTGGGTCCAAGCAGTTCTCCTGCCTCAGCCTCCCAAATAGCTGGGACTACAGGTGCACGCCACCATGCCCAGCTAATTTTTGGTATTTTAGTAGAGACAGGGTTTCACTGTGTTGCCCAGGCTGGTCTCAAACTCCTGAGCTGAGGCAATCCGCCCACCTCAGCCTCCCAAAATGCTAGGATTACAGGCATGAGCCACCGTGCCCAGCCTCTTTTTCTTTCTTAAAAGGAGGAACTGAGCTGTGGCCTATGGTTTAGTGTAGTGGATCAAAGTGTGCTGACTGTGGGAGGGACTCCTCAGTGTTTCACCACTGAGTCATTTCCACACTCTTACATGTCTCAGTTTCTCTCTCCAGAGGTCTGGCATCTCTAAGGGAATTCAAAATGCAAAGTGATCAGCTCTTATATGCATTTTTTGGATGAGCCTTTTTAAACTAATTTTGTTGGGGGGCTGCTGCATGTCATGGGAAGTGAAGCCCCCAAACACTCTCACTCAGCTCCTGTTTACCCAGAGGCACCTTTTTGCCAAGAGGAGCAAAATGACCTTTCTCTTCCAAGCTGAGGAAGCTCAGTCTCTCTTTTATCTAGGAAAACGCAGTTCAGCTCCTCACAAAAATGTGCAGACATGCCAACTGAGCTTAATTTTGGGGAAAAAAGCAATGAAGAAGACCCTTTAGAATGCACTTCCAAACTAGAAACCAAATGGAGTGCCCAAAAGGGAGTCATTTTCCTTGTCTTTGGAAAAAGGCAATGGAGAAGACTCTTTAGAATGCACCTCTGCATTAGGATCCTAACAACAACTTCCTAGGACTAAACAAACAAACAAACCAGCTCAGAATAAATCAAGGATTGTCAACCAAAGGGAGATCCATGCCTCAGGACTTATCAGTTCCACCAGAGAAGCTCATAGCTGGGGAAGCTTTCAATGGGCCCCTGCTGGTACCTTAGCTCTGAGTTCAGGCAACTCCTTTGGGGCCCATTCAGATGATTGGGGCTGGGCCTTAGAATTTTATTTTTGGTTTACATACCTGTAGTCCCAGCTACTTGTAAGGCCAAAGCAGGAGGGGTGCTTGAGCCCAGGAGATTTACGTTGCAGTGAGCCATGATCACACCACTGCACTCTATCCTGGTCAACAGAGGGAGACCCTGTCTCAAAACAAACAAACAAACAAACAAAAACAATGCAAGGGCCAGGTTCATGCCTCTATTCCCAGAACATTAGGAGGCTAAGTTGGGAAGACTGCCTGAGCCCCGGAGTTTGAGATCAGCTAGGGCAATACAGTGAAACTCTGTCTCTACAAGAAAGAAAGAAAGAGGGAAGGAAGGAGAAAAGAAAGAAAGAAGGAAAGAAAGAAAGAAAGAAAGAAAGAAAGAAAGAAAGAAAGAAAGAAAGAAAGAAAGAAAGAAAGAAAGGAAGGAAGGAAGGAAGGAAGGAAGGAAGGAAGGAAGGAAGGAAGGAAGGAAAGGAAAAGAAAGAATTAGCCAGGCATAGTGGTGCACACCCATAGTCCCAACAACTTAGGAGGCTGAGGCAGGAAGATCACCTGAGCCCGGGAGGCTGAGGCTGCAGTGAGCCGTGATCACACCATTGCACTCCAGCCTGGATAGGAGAGCAAGACTGTTTCAATAAAACAAAAATTATAAATATAAAAGATAAATAAATAAAAGAAACATGGACAAAAGTTGAACCACAGTGAGTGAATTGGACATATTGGATGCATTGTTGCATCCAGCCCCCTCCTAAAACCAAGAAAGAGACACATTGCCTAGTGGACCTCTTTGAATTTTGGAGACAACATATTCTTCATTTGTGTGTGCTACTTGGCACGTTTTCTGAGTGAGCTGAAAAGCTGCTATTTTTGAGTCATGTCTAGATGAGAGAAGGCTCTGCAACAGGTCCAGGCTGCTGTGCTAGCTGCTCTGCCACTTGGGCCATATAATACAGCAGATCCAATTGTGCTTGAAGTGTCTGCAGAGAGAGATGCTGTTTGGAGCCTTTGGCAGGTCCCTATAGGTGAGTCACTACACAAGCCCTTAGGATTTTGAAGCAAAGCCCTGTCATCTTCTGCAGATAACTAGTCTCCTTTTAAGAAATATCTCTTGATCTGCTACTGGGCCTTACTAGAGACTGAATGCTAAACCATGGGCCACCAGGTTACCATGCAACCTGAGCTGCTTATCATAAGCTGGGTGTAATCTGACCCATCAGGCCATAAAGTTGGTATGGAGAGTAAGATCCCATCATCAGATAAAAGTGGCATATACATGGTCATGTTTGAGTAGGCCTTCAATGCACAAGTAAGTTACATGAAGAAGGGGCCCAAATGACCATGGCTCCCACTTCCATTACATCACTTTATCTCTGCCAGCCTGCATCTATGGCTTAATGGGGAGTTTCCTACAAGTTGACAGTTGACAGACAAAGAGAAGACTTGGGCTTGGTTTACAGATGGTTCTGCACGATATGCAGGCACCATCTGAAAGTGGACAGCTGCAGCACTACAGCCCCTTCCCAGAACTTTTCTGAAGGACAGTGATGAAGAAAAATCCTCCCAGTGGGCAGAAGTTTGAACAGTGTGCCTGGTTGTTCACTTTGCTTGGAAAGATAAATGGCCAGATATGTATTATATGCCAATTCATGGATCACGGCCACTGGTTTGGCTGGGTGATCAGGGACTTGGAAGGAACATTATTAGAAAATTGAAGGACAAGAGAATTTGGGAAATAAATATATAGACAGATCTCTCTGAATGGGCAAAAACAAAAAAATGAAGATTTTTATGTCTCATGTGAATGCTTAGCAAAGGGTGACTCAGCAGAGTAGGGTTTTAATAATCAAGTGCACAAGATGAGCCAGTCTGTGGATCCCAGTCAGCCTCTTTCCCAGCCACCTTGTCATTGCCCAGTGGGCTCATGAACAAAGTGACCATAATGGCAGGGATGGAGGTTATGTATAGGCTCAGCAACATAAACTTCCACTCACCAAGGGCATCCTGGCTATGGCTGCTGCTGAATGCCCACTGTGCCAGCAGCAGAGACCAACACTGAATCCTCAATATGGCACCATTTCCTGGAGTGATCAGCCAGCTACCTGCTGGTAGCTTGATTACACTGGATCACTTCCATCATGGAAGGGGTGGCATTTTGTTCTTACAGGAATAGACACTCTGGATATGGATTTGCCTTTCCTGCATGCAATGATATGATCTTGGCTCACTGCAGCCTCCACCTCCAGGGCTGAAGTGATCCTCCCACCTCAGTGTCCCAAGGAGCTGGAACTGTAGGTGAACGTCACCACACCTGACTAATTTGTTAAATTATTTGTAGAGAAGGGTCTCCCTGTGTTGTTCAGGCTGGCCTTGAACTCCTGGCCTTAAGTGATCCTCCCACCTCAGCCCCCCAAAGTGCTGGAATTACAAGCATGAGCCACTGTGCCTGGCCTCACACAGGATTGCTTCTAAACAAGGAACTCCCCTCACAGCAAAAGAAGTGTGGCAATAGGCCCATGCCTGTGGAATTCACTGTTTTTACCATGTTTCTCATCAGTCTGAAGCAGCTGGTTTGATAGAACTGTAGAATGACCTTTGGAAAGTTGAGTTACAGCACTAGCTAGGTGGTGATACCTTGCAGGGCTTGGGCAAGGTTCTCTGGAAGGCTGTATATGCTCTGAACCAGCATCTAATAGCTGGTGCTGTTTCTCCTCTAGCTAGGATTCATAGGTCCAGGAATCATGGTGTAGAAATGGGAGTGGCATTACTCACTATTAAGCCCAATAATCCACTAGCAACATTTTTGCTTCTTGTTCCTGTGACTTTGTGCTCTCATGACCTAGAGGTCTTAGTTCCAGAGGGAGGAAAGTTTCCACCAGGAGGAACAACAATGATTCCATTGAACTAGAAGTAAAGATGGCCACCTGGACACTTTGGGCTCCTCATGCCTCTGAGTCAACAAGTAAAGAAGGGAGTCACAGTGCTGGCTGTGGTGATTGATCCTGATGACTACCAAGGGGAAACTGGACTGTATTTCACAATGGAGGTAAGGAAGGGTCTCTCTGGAATACAGGAGATCCCTCAGGGAGTCTTCCAGTATTGCTATGTCCTATGATTAAGTCAATGGATACCTACCACAACCCAATCCAGGCAGGACTATGAATGGCCCAGACCCTTCAGGAATGCAGTTTTGGGTCACTCCACCAGGTAAAGAACCTTAGCCAGCTGAGGTGCTTACGAAGACAAAGGAAATACACGGTGTAGTAGAAGAAGGTAGTCATTAGAAATACTAACCTTAACCACATGACCAGTTACAGAAATGAGCACTGTAATTGTCATGAATATTTTCTCATTTTGTTATGAATATCTGTGTGTGTATGATGTATGTGTGTATACATATATGTGTGTGTGTGTGTGTGTGTGTGTGTGTGTGTGCATAGAGAGACAGATATCCTATTGGTTCTGTATCTCTGGAGAACCCTGACTAATCCAAGCGGCATCACACTTCCCCTGAAAGCATGTATCAGGGAAGATTCTTCTGGGTCCTGAAACACTGAAGGAATCAACTGGGAGAGAATGAAAGCAGAGAGTTTGAGGCACAGGATAAGAAAGCTTGAAACCACAAAGTAATCTGAGAAGGATAGAGTAGTGTTTTCCAAAGCATGGGACAATTAATATTCAGATTTTATGTAGTGGTTCTAGATCCTATCTGGCTCATATTTAGCCAGATAAGTGATTACATAGTGATAGAATAACACTCTTTCCAATTCTTTTTCAAACCTTCTTTTGTAAGGAGAAGTCATTTTTGGTTCTAGCAAGTACACCGATGTAACATTTGCTGATCTCCTTTTAGGCTTAAACTCAAAGCTTCAACTGGCAGCATTATCTAAGTAGAGTTGAATAACACCTATCTCCACTTTAGGCAATTGAAACTGATTTGCTATTTTTGGTAGTGATAAAAAGTTTCCTTTTAAAAATCATTTATTCAAGTAGTCAAAATTGATCTATTAAAAGATACTAAGTAAACAGTTCACTGGTACTTGGGTATGCCAAAAATTGTGAAGACAGTAGATGAAGGACTGAATGTTCAAAGCCTTGCTTGCATCTTGAGAAGTGGCAAGAGCTGAGGCTACCAAGACAAAGGAGCAATTGTGACAGACCATGAAAGAAATACTAAAGCAAATGGGGGAGACCTGAAGAGTGTCAAACCAGAGAGGGTGAAGTTTGGAAAGAGCCATAAATGATAATACCTGAGTGGAGTGTAGAAGTGGCTGCGGGGTAGGGTAAAGTAGAGGGAATTCTCAAATAGGTCTGTCTACAGACTATTCAGAGTTATTCTTCCTGATGGACTTGGTCTATTAATTAAATCAGTGGAGACTTCTGAAGTGGGGAAGTAGATCCCTTTGAGAGCATTCAGCTCTATTAACTGATAACTGCAGCTTAGGTATGAACAATATAGCCAGTTTAGTAATATAAAGCATGACAGCTCCATAGACTGTTATTAATTTCAGAGGTAATATTCCATGCTAAACTTTTATGAGAGATTTGAAATATAGGCCAGGCATGGTGGCACATACCTGTAATCCCAGCACTTTGGGAAGTCAAGGTGGGCCAATAACTTCAGCCCAGGGAGTTCAAGACTAGCCTAGGCAATATGGTAAAACCCCATCTCTGCAAAAAAATACAAACATTAGCTGGGTATGGTGGCATGCACCTGTAGTCCCAGCTACGTGGGGGGCTGAGGAGGGAGATCACTTGAGCCTGGGAGGTGGAGGTTGCAGTGAGCTGAGATCGCACCACTGCACTCCAGCCCAGGTGATAGAGTGAGACTCTGTCTCAAAAAAAAGAAAGAAAGAAATTGGAAAGATAACATATATTGTTGATATTATGGTAATAGTTCTTAAAATATGTACATAAAAAATCAAAACAGAACAAAATACTCTCACTTTCCATGTAATTTGGGTGGAATACTTCCTACTACTCTTCACTGCCCCCCAAATCTGGACACACGACTAGTGGCAAGTCACTGTTTCACCATAAAGACTGGGCGAGGCATGACTGTCAGCTTCTCTGAAAGAGTGGCCATTCTTGGTTGTAGAACCAAGTAGATAGATGCCAGACGTCTGTCTTCTATCAATGAGGATCAAAATAAAGCCCTACCCATTAGATGACTTAACATATAACATATAACCTAAATAAGGTTTGCTCTGTTGCCTATTTAGCAAAATCTCTATTATAAGACTTCTTTTCCCACCTTCTCAACAGCTGTGAAAATGCTGGCATTTAACAATGTAGGCTTTATTTTATTTTTTTATCTTTTGGTTTGATGTTGGACTGGCTTATTTTTTCAACTACCTTTTTAGGCACTCCTCTTCTTGTCCTTAGACTCTGCACTAGGAACCAGGCCACACAGGAGGGGAGCAAGCATTTCTGCCTGAGCTCTGCCTCCTCTCAGATCAGCAGCATTCGATTCTCATAGGAGCGATAACCCTATTGTGAGCTGTGTATGCGAGGCATCCAGGTTGCATGCTCCTTCTGAGAATCAAATGTCTGATGATCTGAGGTGGAACAGTTTCATCCCAAAACCATCCTCTCACCTCCACCTGTCCGTGGAAAAATTGTCTTCCATGAAACCAATCCCTGATGCCATAAATGCTGGGAACCGCTGCTCTACAGGACCCTCTGCACTTGCATGCCTGCTCTCCCACTCTCCTCCAGAGAGCTCAGCCATTTCCCAAGCCTCCATTCATTGAGTCTGTGCTGACTTTTGCATTTTGAATTTGTATCACAAACTCTAGCCCCTTACTCCCAGGCCTGTATCTTCAGATGTCTCTGGACTCTAACCATTTGGATGCCCTCAAATATAGTATATCTCAACCTAAATCTTCCCAGCAAATTCAAATACCCTTAATGATCCCAATTTTGACTGTCAGTCACTGAGGCTGATGAAATGATACATTGCTGGCCAGGCAAGGTGGCTCATGTCTGTAATCCCAGCACTTTGGGAGGCCAAGGTGGGCGGTTCACTTGAGTCCAGGAATTCGAGGCCAGCCTGGGCAACATAGAAGTATCTATTTAAAACATGTTTAAATTAGCCAGGTGTGGTGGCATGCACCTGTAGTCCTAGCTACTCAGGAGGCTGAGACGGGAGGATCACTTGAGCCCAGGAGTTTGAGGCTGCAGTGAGCCACATTCATACCACTGCACTCCAGCCTGGGTGACAGAGCAACAGCCTGTCTTTAAAACAAACAAACAAACAAACAAAGATACATTTCAGGCTGTGACTTTCCTGCCCATTAGTTGGTATGCTGTTCAATAATTTGTGTCCATAAGAAACAGACACAGTCAACTGATTGTAAGAATTAAAGAAACTATCTTTTGTTGCTTGTGTCTTTGTCTTATGAATTCTGCCACCCTCCGACCCCCTTTTTTTAGGAGAAAATACTTGAGAAGTGACAAATCAATAATTCACTTAGTTTCAAATTATTGATTACTGGACTATAAAATGTGATATGCTCATAAGGAATACTTAACAACTTTGGTTGATAATTAAAACCTTACAAACACATTTCAATTAGTATTAGTGAATATAATACAGTTCAACTAGAAAAATATTTGTAGAAGACATATTTTGCAACAAAAATATCAAAGTCAGTTTCACCTTCTATTTATCTGACATAAATTAGCAATAGGTATTTTCATGGAGGTTGGAATTGAGTTTCATAAATATAGATTCATGTTGGTTGCCCTTCAGGTTATAATACTTTAACGATATACCCTTAATGATAAGTGACCTGATAATGATAGAATGCCACATTTTAAATATTTAATTTATATATGTTAACATATGGCAAACATTGTGGATATGTCAGCAAAAAGGAAATAAAACAGACTCCTTCAAATAAACAGTAATTCACAATTTAACCAAGAAATTGAAAGTGGCACCAAAAATACTGGTGCAGGATTAGTGTGTCAGGTTCAAAATAGTACCCAGTAAAAATTGTAACAGTTTTCTTAAGAGGAGAATTTGAGGCCAGACGTGGTGGCTCACACTTGTAATCACAGCACTTTGGGAGGCTGAGGCGGGTGGATCACAAGGTCAGGAGATTGAGACCATCCTGGCTAATACAGTGAAACCCCGTCTCTACTAAAAATACAAAAAATTAGCCAGGCATGGTGGTGGGTGCCTGTAGTACCAGCTACTCAGAGGCTGAGGCAGGAGAATGGCGTGAACCCGGGAGGCAGAGCTTGTAGTGAGCTGAGATTGCGCCACTGCACTTCAGCCTGGGAGACAACCAGACTCCATCACAAAAAAAAAAAAAAGAGGAGAATTTGAGAAGGAGTATGTGATAAGTCAGGGGGCCTAGGTAAGAGAAGATTTAAATGAACTGAGCTCCTCAGCTTGTCCAGAGCTCCTTGCTCCTTGGCTCTGACAGTTGTGGAATGAGGGTACTGGGCAGAGGAGGTTTACTAAGTGAAACCTTTTTTTTTTTTTTTTTTTTCTCACTCTGTCACCCCAGGCTGGAGTGCAGTGGCATGATCTCGGCTCACCACAACCTCTGCCTCCCAGGTTCAAGGGAGTCTCCTGCCTCAACCTCCTGAGTAGCTGGAATTAAAGGCACCTGCCATCACATCCAGCTAAGTTTTGTATTTTTAGTAGAGACAGGATTTTGCCATGTTGGCCAGGCTGGTCTCGAACTCCTAACCTCAAGTCGTCCGCCTGCCTCTGCCTCCCAAAGTGCTGGAATTAAATGAAAACCTTCTGATTGCTAATGAGAGAGACACAACTCCAATTAGCTTAGGCCACAAAGGACACCAGGAATGCCAGAGGTTTGAATAGCTTTAGGCTTGACTAAACCTAGGTTCTCAGTGCTATCCTAGAATACTGTCTTTCACCTTTGGGTCTCTGGCTCTGCTTCTGCTGTGGTGGTTTTATTTTCTGGTAGCCTTTTGCTAGGTTATGGTAAAGAGAGCCTCCTGTTGTTCCAGGCTCACAACCTAACAAATGTAACCCCACTGAAAAAGATCTCTCTTCCAAGTTCCAGCAAAGTCCCAGGAATTACTCAGATTGGCCTGGCTCAAGGGATGTGTCTCCTCCTGGCCACTGCCGGGTCACCTACCGTCACTGGAGCTAAGGAGTGGGATGGTGGCTCCCAAGAGGAAAAGAATTAGTCTATTACTAGAAGACATACAACAAGCTGGGGGAGGAAAAATAGCAAGAAACGGGATATGATGACAAGAAGAGTGTGAATAAATCCATTCTTAGTTTCAGATTTTGGCTGGGATTCATTGTGGCAAACCAACAGCAAAGTACTTTGCTGTCAAAATGCCTAGGTAGTTTTAATTCAGAGTTTCTCAACTTAAAAAAAAAAAAAAGTCATTTCCCTAAGGAACTTTAAAAAATATGTTGGCCAGGTGCAGTGGCTCATTCCTGTAATCCCAGCACTTTAGTAGGCTGAGGCAGGACTCTCACTTGAGCCCAGGAGTTGGAGACCAGCCTGGGGAACATAGTGAGGACCCTATCTCAATAATTTAAAAAATATTTATATTGAACATTGACAATAAAAAAATTTTAAAAATGAAAATAAAATAATTAAAAACATGTTTTACCTAATCATCCCCCTTTAAAATTTCTTAATATCACAGATCTAGTATATATCTGTTTATGTACTGTATGTTATGTCTATACTTCATACGTAAGAAGAGTAAGTATATTCTTTTTATCTGATGCAGGGTTAGGAAGGAGGAAACAAAATTGTAAATTGAAATTTTAGGCCAGGCACGGTGGCTCAAGCCTGTAATCCCAGCACTTTGGGGGGCCGAGACGGGCGGATCACGAGGTCAGGAGATCGAGACCATCCGGGCTAACATGGTGGAACCCCGTCTCTACTAAAAAATACAAAAAACTAGCCGGGCAAGGTGGCGGGCATCTGTAGTCCCAGCTACTTGGGAGGCTGAGGCAGGAGAATGGCGTAAAACCCGGGAGGCGGAGCTTGCAGTGAGCTGAGATCCGGCCACTGCACTCCAGCCTGTGCGACAGAGCGAGACGCCGTCTCAAAAAAAAAAGAGAAATTTTAGTTAAATTAAAAATAAAATTTATTAACATTTAACTTACCTTTATAACTATCTTTGTTGAGTAACTTTTAATAGAATTTATTTTCCTATAATTATATCAAATTTTATATGTAAATTAGCAATTTATATAGGTAAATAATAATAGCAATGTATTTAGTTTGTTAGTTTCCTTCTTTCTTTCTTTCTTTCTTTCTTTCTTTCTTTCTTTCTTTCTTTCTTTCTTTCTTTCTTTCTTTCTTTCTTTCTTTCTTTCTTTCTTTCTTTCTTTCTTTCTTTCTTTCTTTTTTGAGATGGAGTTTTGCTCTCGTTGCCCAGGCTGGAGTGCAATGGCCCAGTTTCAGCTCACTGCAACCTCCCCCTCCCAGGTTCAAATGATTCTCCTGCCTCAGCCTCCTGAGTAGCTGGGATTACAGGCGTGCATCACAATGCCCAGCTAATTTTTGTATTTTGAGTAGAGATGGGGTTTCTCCATGTTGGTCAGGCTGGTCTCGAACTCCTGACCTCAGGTGATCCACCCACCTCGGCCTCCCAAAGTGCCGTGATTACACGACCATGCCAGGCCTGTAGTTAGTTTCTTAAAAACCACTCAAGGCTGGCCGGGTGCAGTGGCTCATGCCTGTAATCCCAGCACTTTGGGAGGCTGAGGTGGGTGGATCATGAAGTCGGAAGATTGGGACCATCCTGGCCAACATGGTGAAACCCCATCTCTACTAAAATACAAAAAATTAGCCGGGTGTGGTGGCACGTGCCTGTAGTCCCAGCTACTCAGGAGGCTGAGTCAGAAGAATCTCTTGAACCTGGGAGTTGGAGGTTGCAGTGAGCTGAGATCTTGCCACTGCACTCCAGCCTGGCAACAGAGCAAGACTCCCTCTCAAAAAAAAAAAAAAAAAAAAAAAAAATCATTCAAGGCCGATGCAGTGGATCACAAGGTTAGGGGATGAGACCATCCTGCCCAACATGGTAAAACTCCATCTCTACTAAAAATGCAAAAATTAGCTGGGCGTGGTGGCGTGCACCTATAGTCCCAGCTATTCAGGAGGCTGAGGCAAGAGAATTGTTTGAACCCAGGAGGGGGAGGATGCAGTGAGCCGAGATCGTGCCACTGCACTTCAGCCTGGGCGAGAGAGCAAAACTCCATCTAAAAAAAAAAAAAAAAAAAAAATCATTCAAAACTGGTATTTTTCCAGCAAAAGCAACAGTTGGAAATTACTGATTTTCTAAACATGAATGTTTAACTTTTGCTTCATATGAGAAAATAACTTTTTTTTTTTTTTTTTTTAAGAGACAGGGTAGCTGGAGTGTAGTAGTACATTCATAGCTCACTACAGCCTCAAACTCCTGGGCTCAAGTGATCTTCTTGCCTCAGCCTCCCAAGCAGCTAGGAATACAGGCTTGAACCACCACAGCTGGCCAATTTTTCTATTTTTTGTAGAGTTGGGGGTCTCGCTATGTATACTGGTCTTGAAATCCTGGCCTCAAGCAATCCTTGTGCTTTGGCCTCCCAAAGTATTGGGATTACAGGCATGAGCCACCAGGCCCAGCTGAGAAAATAAGTAGATAGTCAATATTTATCCAGATATAGTTGATACTTTTTCTTTTCAGCATTTGACTTATTTAATGATAGTTGAATAACTTTTGTAGGATTAAATAGTAAAATATATATCATTTTAATTTAATTCTGAAAGCTCAAGTCACACACAAAAACACTGGGGATCAAATATAGACAATATACTCAAGGCAGCCAGTAACAGCCAATAGGCACAAAAAGGCCACCGCTCATGAGACTGAGCAATCAATTGAGAAGTCCCCCAGTCATAGCCATCTACTCACCATAGTTTTGGTACCAATCTTGCATACATTTTGTGTATCTGCTATGTCAATACCAACCCCACTGAGTTAGGAGTCCTTGAGGGGCAGGCACTATTTTGATCACCATGCCGGTTTCTTTGTTTGGATCCCTCCAACCTGTTATTGAAATGAGGTGTCCAGATTTGAATACAGTATTCTGACACAAAGTAGAGGAAAAGGATCTCTCTTCCCCCATTTTAGACAGCATTTATCTAGTAACATAGTATAAGATTGCATGGAGTGAGGAGTAGCCTGAATGACTTTCTAAAGCCTGTTAGTTGTGGGCCAGGTGTGGTGGCTCACATCTGTAATCCTAGCACTTTGGAAGGCTGAGGCCAGAGGATCACTTGAAGCCGGGAGTTCATGATCAATCTGGGCAACACAGTGAGACCCCTTCTCTACAAAAAATTTAAAAATTATCCAGATGTGGTGGCGCGTGGCTGTAGTCACAGCTACTAGGGAGGCTGAGGTGGAGGAGTGCGTGAGCTTGAGAGGTCAAGGCTGGGAATGAGCCGTGATTGCACCACTGCACTCCAGCCTAGGTAATAGGGCAAGACCCTGTCTCAAAAAGAAAAAAAAAGAAAAGCCTATGAGTAGTGAACTGAAATCCCTAAGCCTTTCATTACATATCCTGCTGTTATGATGAATTGCTCCTGGAACATAGGCGTGATTGGCATTCGTACTTGTTACATTTCATTGTTAGACTCTCCCCATCATTCCGTCGTGTTGACATATTTAAAGATTCTGATTCTATCATCCAGTATATTTATTCATTCATGTATTTATACTTGCTTTTCTAAACATATTTTCATAAAAGTTAATAAGAACAGAAACAAAAAAGTCAGTATGAGGAAAAGAAGCAAAATTTCCAGTTCCTAGAGGTAACATATGTGCTGAGTTTGGGCGTGTGAAGTGTAAATCTAAGCTTTACCTTAAAAGGGAGAATTATATTCTTTTTTTTTTGAGACAGAGTCTTGCTCTGTTGCCCAGGTTGGAGTGCAGTGGCCGGATCTCAGCTCGCTGCAAGCTCCGCCTCCCGGGTTTACGCCATTCTCCCGCCTCAGCCTCCCGAGTAGCTGGGACTACAGGCGCCCACCACCACGCCCGGCTAGTTTTTTGTATTTTTTTAGTAGAGACGGGGTTTCACCGTGTTAGCCAGGATGGTCTCGATCTCCTGACCTCGTGATCCGCCCGTCTCGGCCTCCCAAAGTGCTGGGATTACAGGCTTGAGCCACCGTGCCCGGCCAGGAGAATTATATTCTTTAAGCATCTTCCAGTGCAGGGAGAGAATGGCTCTAAACAGGTTGTCTTGGGAGTTATACATATTTACTTTTTCGAAATAAAATACAGTTGCCACCTGAGATTTAACCACTTAATATATATCAGCATACACTGTAAATTGTAAACATAACTGGAATAACAGAATTTTGTAAAAATGCAAAATATGGTCTTTTTCATGCCCATAATACAATGGAGCATTTTATAATTTTGACCATATTAACATATGTTAACAACATGACATCAAACACGGAGTCAATGAGCAGCACAATTTTGGGGGAAAAAAGATCTTACTACTGATATTCTTTATAATAAAGGGAAGAGAGTGTTTTCGACTTGAATTTTTTGGACATTTGGCCCAATCCTTTACTCAGTGAGAATTGGCTTAGCTTATAAGAGTTAATTCATACCATTTGGAGACTGAAGCAGTTATAAAGCTGCTTTGGAATGTCCTAAATTGGGCCTAAGAGACCTGTTTTTGACAGATGTGCTCATGTAGTCCAGTCAATTGGCATATGGAATTTTTATGTACAAGCTAGTGCAAAAGTTTCAACATGTAACATTTATTAGTGCTCCTAGTGGCATGGAGAGACAGATGGTACACACATTACACGCAGAAGCGAGCTTTGCAATTGGCCTTACAGGCCCAATTTTGCTCAGTTACCTAGGTCCCTTAACTGCACCCCCATCTTCCCCACCCCCACACACGTGTGTGAGAGCCCAAATGCCCAACCCTTCCATCTGTCCTGCCCCAGAGTCCTCTATGGGAACCTCCCTTTCCTTTCAATTGCTTGATTTAAGATCTCCTTTCTTTCTTGCCCGTTCTTTGGCCCAGATCCCCACCTCCTCTGGCTTTTCACATCCTCCAGCTGGTCCAGCATGAGCTCTGGAGGCTAAGGTAGGGAAGAACATTGCCTTACAGCTGTTCTCGGTCCCCACCCACCCCTAATATTAGTCTTGGCAGCATTCATCCCATTTCCTCACATTTATCCCAGACTCCTCTCTTGACTTCTCAGCTCTAGAAATGAAATGCTCAGGTCTGCAAGAGCCGCAGATAGATCTTCTGTCCCAGATAGTCTCAAAGAAAAACCAGGGGTAAGGAAAATGTCTTCCCTCCTTCTCTCTAATATCTACATAAAGTAGCAAAAGAGGGGAGTGCCAGGTGGAGCCTTTTTGCCTTTTCAGTCCCTGCTCCCTTCTCTGTTGTTACTGGCAATACAAACCCTTAAAAACTAAAAAAACAAAACAAAACAAAACAAAAAAAACACAAACCCTTAAGGACATGTGTGTGTTTTTAAAAGGTGTGTCTGGGGAGGCAGAAAGCTGAGTCTGAATTCTGTTCTTCACTGGCTCAGAGAGGAGAGAAATTCTGTTCAGAAATTACCAAGGGCCAGGTGCTGTGGCTCAAGCGTTAATACCAACACTTTGATAGGCTGAGATGGGGGGATCCTTGAGCCTAGGAGTTGGAAGCCAGCCTGGACAACATGGTGAAACCCCACCTCTACAAAAAATACAAAAATGAGCTGAGTGTGGTAGCATGTGCATGTAATCCCAGCAACTCTGGAGGCTGAGGCGGGAGGATCACCTGAGCCCAAGGAGGTTGAGGCTGCAGTGAGCCAAGATCATGTCGCTACACTTCAGCCTGGGTGACAGAGTGAGATCCTGTTTCAAAAAGAAGAGAAAAGAAAAAAGAAAAGAAAGGAAAAGAAAAGAAAATGAAAGAAAAGGAAACAAAAGAAAAGAAAAATAGCCACTAAGAGTGGCAATGGAAAAGGAAGTGGGCGGGCTGGGTGACTGGGAGGCAGCTTGGAGATTCATTAGCAGGAAATCCTGACAGTCGCAACTCTTGGAACCCTCATCCCAAAGAGGCCCATTTCCTCTCTGCTCCATTTTTTGGGTCTCCATCCAGATCTTCACCCCAGTCTTACTGTAGTCTCTTCCCTCCTCTCTTTTTATGTAGGTATGTGTTGGATGGAAGGATATAAAAAGAGAGGATCCCCCACTTCATTATAGTGGTGGGAGGGAAGGGCCGGAGCAGAGGTATCATAGAATTCCAGACGTATATTCTCCTAGAAATACTATAATACATGCCAGATACGGCGAGTAGTACTGTTAGGACTTTATTGAACAGAAAATCAGGCCTACTTGGTAAGCCATAGGGTATGATAAAGAAGTGGTCCAGGAATCTGAAACTTAACTTGGTTCTGTCACCAAGCACTTTAGATTAATCACATCCATTTACATTTCGATGAAAACATCTATTTACACTTCCAGTGAAATTTATGATATCTGCCCACCTCACAAGACTGTGGAGGTGTGTATGGCAGAGGCACCTGACAGCCATAAATGAGGCATACTCTTAGAATGATCTAAGAGTATGGTCCAAAAAGAATGTGGATTTGAAGTCCCAAGCTAAGGAATCTGGGAGTGGCCAATCCAGAGAATCGCTCCTTATCTGTGAGGGACATCCAAACCCCTGGCCTATCCCTTAAAATACAGGCCATACAGAGGATTGAGGCGCTTTGTTTTGTGTCAAATAGAGATTACTAGGTGGAGCCTGCTAAGTGAAAATGCTATATAAACTGCATGCTTTTTACAAACAGTAGTGGTTCTCCTGTCCACCTGCTGTCACAGGACCGGCCCTGTGTGTAAGTCCTCACAGGCCACAGGACCGACCCTGTGTGTAAGCCCTCACAAGCCACAGGACCGACCCTGTGTGTAAGTCCTCACGGGCCACGGGACCACCCCATTCGTATGTCCTCATAAGCCCTATGTCTTGTTTGCTGGCTCCAGGCCTCTTCTTCACCCTCTTGGACATGGTGCCATCTCAAGTGGAGTCAATGGGGGTCCAGTATGACAGGGACAGGTTGTAGATGACATAAAATCAGTAAATACTGATATAAGAGTTAAAAAGAAATTGTTTAGGTAAGGAAGTCCTCAGTAAGGTTTCCCTTTTAATAAAAAGCAGCTCCCAAATCATTTCTTTTCTAACAAAAAGCAGCCTTTAAGACAGGCTGCAGACATAGATAAGCAAGCTGGAAGCTTGCACGGTGAACCCCGGCAGCTGTGACAATAGGAAAAGGTTACCCGGGGGGGCCAGGCATGTTCAACATGGAGGCTCCATCTTCCCTTTTCTTTATCAACCACATGTACAGTAAGGATCAGACACACAGCAGCGGCTAGGTAAAAACCATTTGCATGATAAAAGATTAGGGTGGGGTGGCCAGTTTCTTTACTTGCTATGTAAATGTCATGACTGGTCCAACCAATCCTTGATCCCTGTGTAAATCAGGGGCAACCTCCTCAAGCCAGTCTATAAAACCCTGTGTACTTCACCACAGGACAAGAAGACCCACTTGGGTGCCTCTCTCTCCGCAGGAGAGAAAGCTATTCTCTTTTCTTTCTTTCGCCTTTTAAACCCTGTTTGTTTTTGTTTTTGTTTTTTGTTTTTGTTTTTTTTTTTGAGACAGAGTTTCATTCTTGTTTCCCAGGCTGATGTGCAGTGGCGCGATCTCAGCTCACCACAACCTCCGCCTCCCGGGTTCAAGCGATTCTCCTGCCTTAGCCTCCTGAGTAGCTGGGATTACAGGCGCCTGCCACCACACCTGGCTAATTTTTGTATTTTTTTAGTAGAGATGGGGTTTCTCCATGTTGGTCAGGCTGGTTTCAACCTCCCGACCTCAGGTGATCCACCCGCCTCAGCCTCTCAAACTGCTGGGATTACAGGTATGAGCCACCACGCCCGGCCTAAACATCTGCTCCTAAAGTCACTTCTTGTGTAACCACGTCTTCGATTTCCCTGTGTGAGAGGATAAACCTCGGGTGTTTACCGCAGACAACAGCACTGCTTCCATACTGCTTAGAAATATAAGAAGAGCTGTATAGGAGGGGAGGCGTCTGCATTATTGTCAGCATGTGAGATGTAATCTGAACAGAACTTTCAGCATGAGATAGGAGAAACTGGAAATGTAGAATTAAGACAGGGTGTAGACTTTTGTTTTAAATTGCTTAAATACCTCTCTTTGAAATCTTAGGGTCTCTGCAAGGGTTAATTTTATATGTCAACTTAATTGGGCCATAGGATGCCCAGATATCTCATTCAACATTCTGTCTGGGTGTGTCTGTGAGCATATTTTCAGAAGAGATTAGCTTTTGAATCGGTGAACCAAGTAAAGCAGATGGCCCTCCCAGTTTAGATGGACAGCCTTCAACCTATCGGTGGCTCAAATAGAACAAAAAAAAGTGAAGGAAAATTGAACTCTCTGCCTGTTGGAGCTGAGACATCAGTCTTCTTCTGCCCTTGGACTGGTACTTACACCATCAGCACTCCAGGTCTTCAAGCCTTTGCACTCAAATTGGAATTTATGTCACTGGCTTTCCCGGGTCTCCAGCTTGCAAGTGGCAGATTGTGGGATGTCTCAGCCTCCACAGTTAAATGAGCCAATTCCTTCTAATATATCTCATTCTCTCATATTCTGTCTCTCTCTCTCTCCACACACACACACACACACACACACACACACACACACACACACACACACAGACACACACCCCTATTCTTGCTCTATTTTTCTGGAGAGCCCTGACTAATAGTCATGATGCTGCACATTGAGCATGGGGCCTCCATTAGTCCACCTACTTGGCCCAATGGTGAAGCACTGTAGTCCTTTTGCTATTTTCATTTCCATCCCTTACACACACAGGGTCTGTGTGTAAGACCCTGACTTACAGACAGGGTTGGTCCTGTGGCCTGTGAGGGCTTACACAGAGGGTCGGTCCTGTGGCCTGTGAGGGCTTACACACAGGGCCGGTCCTGTGACAGCAGGTGGACAGGAGAACCACTACTCTTTGTAAAAAGCATGCAGTTTATATAGCATTTTCACTTAGCAGGCTCCACCTAGCAATCTCTATTTGACACAAAACAAAGGGCCTCAATCCTCTGTATGGCCTGTATTTTAAGGGATAGGCCAGGGGTTTGGATGTCCCTCACAGATAAGGAGCGATTCTCTGGATTGGCCACTCCCAGATTCCTTAGCTTGGGACTTCAAATCCACATTCTTCTTAGACCATGGGGTCATTCTAAGAGTATGCCTCATTTATGGCTGTCAGGTGCCTCTGCCATACACACCTCCACAGTTTTGTGAGGTGGGCAGATATCATAAATTTCATTGGAAGTGTAAATAGATGTTCTCATCGAAATGTAAATGGATGTGATTAATCTAAAGTGCTTGGTGACAGAACCAAGTTAAGTTTCAGATTCCTGGACCACTTCTTTATCATACCCTATGGCTTACCAAGTAGGCCATAGGGTATGATAGATTTACTATACTCTCTACCCAGTTCAGTCCTCCTCCACAGCAGAGATCATGACTTAATGCACCTATTAGTTGATGTTCTTTACCTACATGTGAGTAGTAGCCTTTTGAGGGCAGGGATTGGGTCAAATTTTTTTTATATCTCTGGGGCCTAGCCAACTGCCAGGTTAACAGGAACCACTAGGTAATCATTAGAGAACTAGCTCTAGCAGATATTAAAACATATTATAAAATTACAGAAATTAGGCTGGGCATGGTGTCTCACACCTGTAATCCCAGGACTTTGGGAGGTCAAGGCGGGAGGATTGTGTGAGTTCAAGACCAGCCTGGGTAACACAGCAAAACCCCATCTCTACAAAATATACAAAAGTAGCCTGGTGTGGTGGCATGTGCCTGTGGTCTCAGCTACTCAGGAGACTGAGGTAGCAGAATTGTTTGAGCCTAGGAGCCAGAGGTTGCAATGAGTCAAGATCGTGCCACTGCACTCCAGCCTGGGTGACAGAGTAAGAGCCTGTCTCAAAAAAAAAAAAAAAAAAATTACAGAAGTTAAACCAGTGTGGTATTGGCACAAGAATACATAGATCAGTGAAAGTCTCTAGCCTAGAAAGCAACTAAAATGCATGCGAAGATTGAGCATAAAATAAAGGTGGCTTTTTTTTTTTGTAAGACAGAATCTTGCTCTGTCACCCAGGCTGGAGTGCAGTGCAGTGGTATGATCTCGGCTGACTGCAACCTCTGACTTCAGGGTTCAAACGATTCTTGTGCCTCAGTTTCCTGAGTAGCTGGGACTACAGCCATGTGCCACCATGCCCAGCTACTTTTTTGTATTTTTAGTAGAGATGGGGTTTCATCATGTTGCCAAGGCTGGTCTCCAACTCCTGAGTTCAGGCAATCCACCTGCCTCAGTCTCCCAAAGTGGTAGGATTACAGGCATGAGCTACCATGCCCAGCAAAGGTGATACTTTAAAATCGGTGAGGAGAGTAGGTCTTGTTCAATAAAAGGTGTTAGAACAACTGGCTACCAGCTAACTTCAGAATCTTATCCTATGCATTACAACATTACAACAAAATTATTTCAGATAAATTACATGTAAAAAATGAGACATAAAAACCATACAAAATGGTATAGGTAAATATTTTTAAAAGTTTGGTATGGGGAAGGTCTTTCTAAAAATGACCCTGGAGGAAGAAACCATAGATTTGACCATATAAAATAAAAATTGCTGGGCTGCAAAAACAACCAAAGTCAAAAAACAAACTGGGACACAATATTTGCTTATATATATGTGTAAACCAAAAAATTCTAAGCTTCCCAACAATCTGAACAGACCCCTCCTTTTGGCCAAGGGCATTCCAAAATTAACCTGAAAAGCTAGTTCAGGCCATCATGGGAACGGGGAGTCAGACATGTCTCTTTATACCCTCCTCCCTACTGGAATTCAGGAAAAGCCAACCAGCATCAACATTAACACGGACCTTAAGTCTGATAAGAAACATTTACAATGTATTCTCTATGAAGCCTGCCATCTGGAGGCTTCATCTGCATGATAAAACATTGGCCTCCACAACCCCTTATTGTAACCCAAATATTCCTTTCTTTTGATTCCAGGTCTTTAGATAATAACTTCACTCTTTCAACCAATTGCCAATCAGAAAATCTTTAAATCTACCTATGACCTGGAAGCCCCCACTTTGAGTTGTCCCACTTTCTCAGATAGAACCAATGCATATCTTCCATGTATTGACTGATGTCTCATGTCTCCCTAAAATGTACAAAAGCAAACTGCACCCCATCCACCTTGGACACATATCGTCAGGACCTCCTGAGGCTGTGTCACAGGTGTGGCCTTAACCTGGCAAAATAAACTTTCTAAATTAATTGAGATCTGTCTCAGATGCTTTTGAGTTCAAACATGACAGATGATTAATATTCTTGGCCAATAACAAGTTCTAATATATCAAAAAGAATCACTCCCCAAAAGAAGGTGGGTGAAAAATAGGGGTGGGGAAATCACAAAGAAAAAAATTCAAATATGTGTGAATTCAACCTCAATATCAATAAAGGACATGCACATTACATGAGATTTTTATTTTTACCATATAATGGGAAAGATTTTAAGAGAATATAGTGCTCAATATTGACAAGAATGTGGAGAAGCAGGTACTCTCCTGTCTTAGATAGATTGTTCACACATAGGTGGAAACTGAGGCTAGAGTGTGGGAGAAAGGGGTAGGAGAGTCACAGGTAAACAGCTTCATGTCCCTAAAGAGGCTGGATGTGGTATCAGTCTTGGCCATCCCAGCTGGAGATTTGATGAAAGTTCTTGATGGGTTAGGATGTTAGACAGCAGGAGAGCAGGGGAGAAACAGATCCGAGAGAGTGCTTGTCATTTCTGATGCCGTTGAATCTAAGTTTCCCTTCATAATTCTTCCTTGCTCAGCTTTTTATTTTTATGGGGCATCTCAAGAATCAACTCTTAAAACCCAGCATACATTTACACTGGAGTCTTTTTAAAATTGCATTCACTTTCAATGTTGTATCAGGAAAGGCAATGCAGTAGCAGAAACAAGCTGGGCTGGCATTTCTGTGCAGTGTGTTCAGCAAAGGCACCCCTGAATGGGAAGGGCAGGGTAACAGTGAGAGCACGAATCAAAGTTTATCGGCTGTGGGGTTTCAGGCAAGTTGTTCAATTTTTCTCAATTTGTTTTCTACATGTTTGTATTTCTATAAGTAGGAATAATAACACTAACCTCACAGTGTTGTTGTGGGGATTAAGTAAAATTATGTATGTAAAATCCTGAGAATTAGTCTATGTTTAATAAAGGTAGGTTTCCTTCCTTTTTGAGAAAAACAAGCCATGGGACTACTTATCCTACAGGTGTCATTCTACATTTCTTGTGTGGTCTCCGTTCCAAACAGGCTCTGAGGCCTCACACTGTCTGAGGCTCTATGCTAACCCATGATAAAGGGTTCTTGCCAAAAAGGTTGAGCTGCTTCCTATTTCGTTGGCCTCCAGGCTGAGAGGAAAGCTCTGGCTTAGGATAAAATACTGCTGGGTGGAATCCAGAATGACCTCCATCCAGCTTCCCAGCTGCACAGGCTAATGTGCTGTGGCTTGCATGAAAATTGGAGAGCATGTGACCCCATCTGGTGAGGAAATGGAGAACAAAAGACGGGCAAACAGGAGCCAAAAAGAACCTTGTAAAACATATTTTAATCACATCAGTCTGGCAGTACCATCCCTGAGAAGCTACTAAATGTTCATGGCTGTCAGAATGTGGGGATTACCACTGTGGCTGTCATGTTAGGGGCACAAAACCTACGCTTAAACAAAAAGGTCAGGGCCCAGTGGGCATGGGAACGGTGGAGTCTGCAATGTTCCGTCTAACACTGAGACACGTGACAGTAAGTCAGGTAGCTTCTGACGTTACTGCTTTGGCTGTTGCTACAGTCTTCCTTTTGAGAGGCAGTATGGGTAGGATGTGTTTAAAATAAAAACAGAGATGAATCCACATTAGAAAAGGAAGATCAAGATCATAATTTCCCCACTGCTATCTTCCGGTCAGTGCATCTGAATCACCTGCAGAGCTTGGTAAAAACAGATTCAGGAACACCACAGTCTTAGTTTGGGCTGCTATAGCAAAGAACCATAGACGCAGTGGCTTATTAAGCACAGAAGTTTAATTCTCACTGTTTTGGAGGCTGGAAGTCTGTGATTAGGGTGCCAGCACTGTCAGGTTCTGATAAGGACGTTCTTCTGGGTTGCAGATGCCAACTTATTCTTGTGTCCATCCTTCCATGGTGGAAAGAGATGTAGAGAGCTCTCTGGGGTCATTTTTAAAAGGGGACTAATCCGACTCATGGGGGTTCCACCATTGTGGCCTAATCACCTCCCAAAGGCCCTACCTCCTAATACCATCACATTTCAGACTAGGATTTTTTTTTTTTTTTTTTTGAGACAGAGTCTTGCTCTATCACCCAGTGCAGTGGCGCGAACTTGGCTCACTGCAACCTCCACCTCCCAGGTTCAAGCCATTGTCCTGCCTCAGCCTCCCAAGTAACTGGGATTACAGGCGTGTACCACCACACCCGGTTAATTTTTTTTATTTTTTAGTAGAGACGGGGTTTCACCATGTTGACCAGGCTGGTCTTGAACTTCTGACCTCAGTTGATCTGCCCAACTCAGCATCCCAAAGTGCTAGGATTACAGGCATGAGCCACTATGCCCGGCCTCTTTTTTTTTTTTTTTTTTTTTTGAGACGGAGTCTCACTCTGTTACTTAGGCTGGAGTGCAGAGTAATCTCGCCTCACTGCAACCTCTGCCTCCCGAGTTCAAGTGATTCTCCTGCTTCAGCCTACTGCATAGCTGGGACTACAGGCACATGCCACCATGCTCGGCTAATTTTTGTATTTTTAGTAGAAACAGGGTTTCAGCATGTTGCCCAGGCTGTTCTCGAACTCCTGACCTCAGGCAATCCACCTGCCTCAGCCTCTCAAAGTGCTGGAATTACAGGCGTTAGCCACCATGCCCGGCCAGGTTAGGATTTTAACACATGAATTTTGGGCAGGGACACAAACATTTAGTCCATTGTGTTCATCCTCAGAATTTCTGAAGTGAGACCTGAGAATTCCATTCCCATGAAGCTCCCAAGTGATGCTGATGCTGCAGGTCCAGAGACTGCTTGAGCACTGCTGCTCTAAGTGATTTTTAGAGAAGGTCTGTTCCTGTTTCTAGGGCATCTGCTCTGAAGCCTGATTTTCCTTCATGCCCCTACTCTTACCCAGACTATGTAGATCATTCTCCTCTAGTTTTCAAAACATCGACGTAATTACCTGTTTTTTTTGGTTGTTATTCAGAACAAGAAGAGGTTTATTAGTTGGAACAGAAATACAGATTATAACAGGGGTGCATTCAAGTCCAGATTAATAGCCTCCAACACTGGCTGAACTTTAGAAAAATCTGGGAAACTGGAAAGAGGAAGAAATAAAGGGCAGAAGGAAGCAAGCCAGCCCAGGCCTTACACCCAGATATTCTAGTTTAGTATGTTTGGAGTGGGGTCTTATCTTAGCAGGAATAAGCTTTAAAAGCTACCCATGTGACTCTAATTTGCAACCAGGGCTGAGAACTGCTGGTCCAGATCACTGTATTAGTTCATTCTTATGTTGCTATAAAGAAATACATGAGGCCAGGCACAGTGGCTCACACCTGTAATCCCAGCACTTTAGGAGGCCAAGGCAGTTGGATCACTTGAGGTCAGGAGTTTGAGACCAGCCTGGCCAATATGGTGAAACCCTATCTCTACTAAAAATACAAAAATTAGCTGGGCGTTGTGGTGCATGCCTGTAATCCCAGTTACTTGGGAGGCTGAGGCAGGAGAATCGTTTGAACCTGGGAGGCAGAGGCTGCAGTGAGCCGAGATCGTGACACTGCACTCCAGCCTGGGCGACAGAGCGAGACTTGTTTCAGAAAACAAACAAACAAACAAAAAATACATGAGGCTGGCTAATTTATAAAAAGAGGTTTAATTGGCTCACAGTTTTGCAGGCTGTACAGGCAGCATGGAGCTGGCATTTGCTCCGGGTGAGGGCCTCAGGAGGCTTAGGCTTACAATCATGGCAGAAGGCAAAAGGTGAGCCAGCACATCACATGCTGAGAGATAAAAAGAGAAAACAAGAGAAAAAGAGAGAAGGAGGAAGTGTTACATTTTTTTTCTTTATTATTAATTTTTTTTTCTTTTTGCCACATTCTTTTAAACAACCAAATCTTGCATGAACTGAGTAAGAACTCACTCATCACCAAGAGGATGGTGTCAAGCCATTCATGTAGGATCTGCCCCCATGACCCAAACACCTCTTACCAGGCCCCACCTCCAACATTGGGGATCACATTTCAACATGAGATTTGGAGAGGACAAACATCCAAACCACATCAATCACTGATTTTCAAATTTGACTGCACATTAGAAGCACTAGAGGAGTTTTTAAACAATATTGATGTTCTGCTTCTACCTTCAGATGCTCTGATTTCATTATAATGGATGCATTCTGGACATCTAGAGCTTTTTTTTTTTTTTTTTTTTTTTTGAGATGGAGTTTCACTCTGTCACCCAGGCTGAAGTGCAGTGGCACAATCTCGGCTCACTGCAACCTCTGCCTCCCGGGTTCAAGTGATCCTCCTGCCTCAGGCTCCAGAGTAGCTGGGATTATAGGCAACCACCACCACACCCAGCTAATTTTTGTATTTTTAGTAGAGACGGGGTTTCACCATGTTGGCCAGACTGGTCTCGAACTCCTGACCTCAGGTGATGCACCCGCCTTGGCCTCCCAAAGTGCTGGGATTACAGGTGTGAACTACTGCGCTCCACCACATCTAGAGCTTTTAAATCTCCCCAGATGATTCTGATATGTCTAGTACGTGAACAAGTTTGAGAACCACTATTCTAGATTTAACAAGTCAGGTTGGTAGCTTGGTTCCCCTTTCCTCCCAATCCCCTAGATGCACTCTACAATTGTGGTTCTCAAAGTGTGGTCCCTGAACCAGCATCAGAATCATCTAGGGAATTTTTAGAAATGCTATTCTCAGGCCACATCCCAGGTCCTCTGAATCAGCAATTCTGGCTGTGGTGAAGTGGCATTGTTCATCTGGGGTTCATTGCCTCATATCAAGGAAATCAAGGACGTAGACACATAAGGAATGAGGTTAAGAGTGGAGGTTTAATAGGCAAAGGAAAGATAAAAACCTTTCTCTCCTGCAGAGAGGGGCTCCTGAGCAGGTCTTCTGGTTTCATGGTGAAATGCACAGGGTTTTATAGAAGAGCTTGAGGAGGTGGTGTCTGATTTACATAGCGCCCAAAAGATTGTTTGCACCAGGTGTGCCATTTACATAGCATGCAATTAGAAGCTGGCTGCCCCACCATAACCTTTTGTTATGCCGTTGGGTTCTCTACCTGGCCAGTGCCATGTTGCCTGTTCCTTTATTGTACACGTGGTTGACAAAGAAAAGGGAAGATTGAGCCTCCATATTGAGCATGCCTGGCCCCCAGTTAGCCTTTTCCTACTGGCACAGCTGCCGGCATTCACCGTGCAAGCTTCCAGCTTGCTTGTCTATGTCTGCAGCTCAATTTTACAGGCTTCTCTTTGTTAGAAAAGAAATGATTTGGGGGCTGCTTTTTGTTATAAGGGAAAACTTACTGAGGACTCTTACCCTCAGTAACTGGCTAATTTCTTTTTAGCACCTGTATCAGTGAGACGCAGCAGTCTATTGTAACAAGCCCTCCAGGTGACTGTAATGCCCCCAAAGCTTTGAGAACTGCTATTGTACTGTCAATTCTCAGGTGCCCAAGTGTCCTGCTTGCCATCCCTCTAGAGACCAGCCAGAGCAAGAAGCAAGGACTTATCCTCTGAATGTTGGGCAATGGGAAATCCCCAGTCTCCAGACAAGTATCATTAAAATTCTTGGTGTAGTTGGGCTTTTATATAATCTGTGAAGCCTTTTTTGGCTGGAAACTAATGGCCTTAAATTGGGAGAGTTCGTTATGGGCTGCAGTTGCAACCTTGGTCAATGCTACAAGCAAGGAAGAGATAGAAGGGACGTAGACAAACATGGTCCTCTGTCATCTGAGATGTGAAGTGAAATACAAGTGGAGAAAGGAGGAAAGGCAAGTGTCTGTGCCAGGAGGGGCTGTGGAGGGCCTCAATTTGGCATTTTTTTTTTTTTGTACTTTAGTGAGTACCCTTCAAGTTTGTTGCAAGTATAGATGATACCTGTGTTAAATCAAGTTTAGACTAGAGTTGTCTCCTTACATATTTTAAGTTTGGCCTAAAGGTTTTTCTGTACATCGTGACTATAACAAGTGGAGATGTGAATAGACTGTAGCCTACACTTGTGCCAATCACCGAGTTTTGGCCAATCCAATGTAGCCAGCTACTTCAAGTATGTTCAGATAAGGCAAACATTGAGCTGTAACCAATCCAGATGTTTCTGTACCTCACTTCCATTTTCTGTATGACACTTTTCTTTTTCTGTCCATAAATCTTCTACTAGCCGCTGACTACACTGGAGACTCTGAGCCTACTCTGGCTTGGGAGGCTGACCAATCCAGGAATCATTCATTGCTCAGTTAAACTCCTTTAAATTTATTTTGGCTGAAGTTTTTCTTTCATCACCTGTTCTCCTGTTTATAAGGACCTGCTTTCTGGCAAAGAAAAAAATTAATGTCTACTGTGGGATTTTTTTGTTTGGTTTTGTTTTGGTCTGGGTCCTTTCTTTCTTTCTTTCTTTCTTTCTTTCTTTCTTTCTTTCTTTCTTTCTTTCTTTTTCTTTTTCTTTCTTTCCTTCCTTCCTTCCTTCTTTCTTTCTTCTTTTCTTTTCTCTTTTCTTTTCTTTCTTTCTTTCCTTCCTTCCTTCCTTCCTTCCTTCCTTCCTTCCTTCCTTCCTTCCTTCCTTCCTTCCTTCCTTTTCTTCCTTCCTTCCTTCCTTCCTTCTTTCTTCTTTTCTTTTCTCTTCTCTTCTCTTCTCTTTCCTTCCTTCCTTCCTTCCTTCCTTCCTTCCTTCCTTCCTTCCTTCCCTCTCTTTCTCTCTTTCTTTCTTTCTCTTTCAGGGTCTCACTCTGGCACCCAGGCTAGAGTGCAGTGGTGCAATCATGGCTCACTGCAACCTCTACCTCTTAGGCTCAATTGATCCTCCCATCTCAGCCTCCCAAGTAGCTAGGACCACAGGCATGTACCACCACACCTGGCTAATTTTCGTTTTTTTGTAGATATGGGGTTTCACTGTGTTGCCCAGGCTGGTCTTGAACTCCTGGGCTCAAGCAATCCACCTGCCTCGGCCTCCTGAAGTGTTGGGATTATAGGCATGAGTCACTCAAACTGGTCATGTACTGTGTTTAACACTGAAAGAAAATCTTCCTGACCACTTCAGGGCCTGCAGAGTAACAGAACACTTGGTGGCCTTGTTCAGTACAATAATATCCAACAGCTCCTACAAAGGAGACTTAAACTGCTTGATAAAGGCCCACACTGCATATTCCCATAAAACCAGTTTATTCTAATTCAATCCAGCCCTGGTGAAGCGGCATCATTTGTCTGAGGTTATACCTGAGGTTCGTTGCCTTATGCCAAGGAAATCAAGGATGTGGACACACAAGGAGTGAGGTTAAGAGCAGAGGTCTAATAGGCAAAAGAAAGAAAAAATCTCTTGAGGATATGGTATCTGATTTACATAGGGCCCAAAAGATTAGTTGGACCAGGTGTGCCATTTACATAGCGTGCAAAGAAGCTGGCCAGCCCACCATAATCTTTATTATTTGAATAGGTTCTCTACCTGGCTGGCGCCATGTTGCCTGCTTCTTTATTGCACATGTGGTTGACAAAGAAAAGGGAAGATGGAGCCTCCATGCTGAACATGCCTGGCCCCCAGGTAGCCTTTTCCTATTGGCACAGCTGCTGGCATTCACTCATGCAAACTTTCAGCTTGCTTATCTATATCTGCAGCTGCCCTTTGTTAGAAAAGAAATTATTTGGGGACTGCTTTTTATGAAAAGGGAAATCTTGCTGAGGACTCTTTTACCCTCACTACCTGCCTAAATAATTTTTTTTTTTTTTTTTTTTTTTTTGAGATGGAGTCTCACTCTGTCGCCCGGGCTGGAGTACAGTGGCCGGATCTCAGCTCACTGCAAGCTCCGCCTCCCGGGTTTACGTCATTCTCCTGCCTCAGCCTCCCCAGTAGCTGGGACTATAGGCGCCCGCCACCTCGCCCAGCTAGTTTTTTGTATTTTTTTAGTAGAGACGGGGTTTCACTGTGTTAGCCAGGATGGTCTCGATCTCCTGGCCTCGTGATCCGCCCGTCTCGGCCTCCCAAAGTGCTGGGATTACAGGCTTGAGCCACCACGCCCGGCCTACCTGCCTAAATAATTTCTATCTCCTGCATCACTGGGTTCATTTTTGAGAATGCTGAGGTGAAGATAACGTGGAGCCTGCCTTCAAATAGATCACACTTTAGCAGAGGAGATAGGTAGGTGAGCAAGTATTAATGTAACTGCCCAAGGGGTTTACCTTACCTGCTGCCTAGACAGAGCCAATTCCTTAAGACAGGGGAATTGCAATAGAAAAAGAGTAATCCCCAAAAAGTCAGCTGGCGGGGAGAGCAGAGTTTTATTATTACTTAAATCAGTTTCTCCAAGCATTTGGGAAGCAGTTTTTAAGGATAACTTGGTGGGTGGGAGGAATCCAGTGAGCCAGGAGTGCTGATTGGTAGGAGATGAAATCATAGGGAATTGGAGCTGTCTTCTTTTGCTCAGTCAGTTCCTGGGTGAAGGCCACAAGATCAGATGAGCCAGTTTATTGATCTGTGTGGGGCCAGCTGATCCCTCAAATGCAGGGTCTGCAAAATATCTCAAGCGCTGATCTTAGGAGCAGTTTAGGGAGGGTCAGAATCTTGTAGCCTTCAGCTGTATGACTCCTAAACCATAATTTCTAATCTTGTGGCTAATGTTAGTTCTACAAAGGCAATCCAGTCCCAGGCAAGAAGGGGTTCTGCTTTGGGAAAGGGCTCTTACCACCTTTGATAAGTTTCTCCCAAAGTTAGTTAAGCCTACACCTAGGAATGAACAAGGATAGCTTGGGGGTTAGAAGCAAAATGGAGTTGGTTGAGTTAGATCTCTTTCACTGTCTCAGTCATAATTTTGCAAAGGCAGTTTCATTAATATTTTTCCACACTGGGTGCTGACTGCTGTGTGAACGAGGCGCAGTCGGAATTCAGAGCAGGTGGAGGTGAGGTCATCAGGGAAGGCTTTCTGGAAGCAGACACTAGGGCTAAATTTTGGAAGGAAAATAAGTCGTTCAGCAGTCAAAGTATGCAGAGGGTGTTCCAGGCAAGGGCCCAGAGGAGGAAGGCATTGTGAGCTATTGGTTGTTCAATATTGCAAATAGGTAAATCATGACGTGTGAAGTAGTAGGAGATACAATTGTAGAGTCAAGCAGAGGTGAAGCCCTTTTTATACTTAGCTTAAGGAACTTGAATTTTAGCACACATATTGGTAGTAATCAGACCTAAATGATCACTCAAATTACCTGGGGAACTTCCAAAAAAACAAAAACAACAACAACAAAAAACAAACAAAGCAAAATAAATTCCTGAGCCCCACCTTTAGAGATTCTAATTCAGTAGGTCTGTGGTGAGCCTGGTCTGGTGATATGTGCATCCCAGGTGAGCAGCGGGACTTGGAGAAGGCTGAACAGTGAAAAGAGGCTAGGGAAATCGAAGCAGCAAGGGTGATAAATACTCCAAAGGCAACTGGAGATTAGTCTATTGGATTGTAGGCTAACTGGGTCTCTTCAACTCACTTTTAAAAGGAATGTTTAGGGTTTAGAGAGGGCAAAAAGATACTGGCTTTTGTGTAATCTTTATTCAATGATTGATGTTACAGAAAATTTGCTGGTGAGCACTGGAGCAATAAGATGCTAACAATACCTTTCTGGGTTTGGTGGGAGCCCTACCCAGGTTTAAAGTTTATTTTGCACAAGATTCATCTCAAGTAGTAACAATAATGGCAAGAAATAAAGCATGATAGTATTTATTGTTATAGCAAGTACTTATTAACATTTGTTTCTCCTAGAATTTGTAATAATACATGTTTCATTTACTTTGCACATAAAATAAAACTAACAGGCACGAATTCCTCTGAGTGAAGACAAGATTGGTCAAGGTTGAACTACAGCAACTAATAGCAAATGTCTACTACAAATAAGCAAATTAGTGAAGGAGCTTAAAGTAAAGCAAATCCTTGGGCCAGAAATAATGATTTGCTGAAAGCACTGGTTTTTGAAGCATGGACTTGAATTGCCTTGGGAAAGAGTCAGTCATAGATTTTTCCAGGTGTCTTGTCTGGAACCAGACAGTTGGTATATGCGTTTTCACTCACTATAAAAACATGCAACACAGTCAGGGAAACAGTGAAACGTTGTCTTTACAAAAAAAAAAAAAAAAAAAAAAACAAAGAAAAAGAAAAGAAAATGAGTTGAGTGTGATGGCACATTCCTGTAGTCCCACCTACTTTGGAGGCTGAAGTGGGAGGATTGCTTGAGTTCAGGAGTCTGAGGCTGCAGTGATCTATGATCGTGCCACTGAACCCTAGCCTGGGTGACAGAGTGAGACCCTATCACAAAAAATTTTTAAAAACATATAAAAGTAGTTCCCCCCAAGTTATGTTTTATTTTGATGTGGGCTGATTTATAGAAATGTATAAGTTGTCATGGACTCTCATATATTCTTCTTTTTTTTTTTTTTTCTGAGACAGGATCTTGCTCTGTCACCCAGGGTGGAGTGCAGTGGTGCAATCTCATCTCGCTGTCTCCTCTGCCTCCTGGGTTCAAGCGATTCTTGTGCCTCAGCCTCCCAAGTAGCTTGGTGTACAGGCATGTGCCACTGTGCCTGACCTTATTATTAAATTTTTTTTTTTTTTTTTTTTTCTGAGACGGAATCTCCCTCTGTTGCCCAGGCTGGAGTGCAGTGTCTCGATTTCAGCTCACTGCAACCTCTGCCTCCCAGGTTCAAGCGATTCTTCTGCCTCAGCCTCCCCAGTAGCTAGGACTACAGGCATGTGCCACCACACCTGGCTAATTTTTGTATTTGCAGTAGAGATGGGGTTTCACCATATTGGCCAGGCTGGTCTCGAACTCCTGACCTCGTGATCTGCCCGCCTCGGCCTCCCAAAGTGTTTGGATTACAGGCATGAGCCACCATGGCCAGCCTCATTATCAAACTTTTTATGTCATGATGTGGCAAACTATATTTTTCAAAGATGGCAGTACCCACATCTCCCATGCACTTTTTACATGGTGACTTGAAGACTCCTCCCATTCAGAGTTGGGTCTATGTTCCTTTTATGTTAAACTGTGTTTCCCCAAAAATTCTTATGTTGAAGTTCTAACCTACAGTACCTCAGAATGTGAACTTAATCAGAGATGGGGTCTTTACACAGTTAATCAAGTAAAAATGAACTCATTAGGGTGGGCCCTCATGCAGTATGACTGGTGTACTTTTAAAAAGGGGAAAAATTGACACAGACATACAGAGCGGGAAGATGATGTGATGAGACAGAGAGAGAAGAGAGGAGAGCCAAGGAGAGAGGCCTGGAGCAGATCCTTCCTCTCAGCCCTCAGAAGGAACTAACCCTACCAACCCCTTGATTTTGGACTTCCAGCTTCCAGAACTGTGAGACAATACATTTCTCTTATTCAGGCCACCAGTCTGCAGTACTTTGTTATGGCAGCCCTAGCAAACTAAATCCTCCTCTCAAATCTGGGTAGCTTATAATTACTGTGGAAGTGACATTACGTGACTTCCTAGGCCAGGTCATAAAAGGGAATACACCTTCCACTGATTCTCTTGGAAGACTGGTCTGTGAGGAAGCCCAAGCCACCAGAAAAGTTCACATGTTGGTGTTCTAGCTGACAATCCCAGCTGACAGCTAGCATTGACTGATAGAGATATAAATTAAGACAACTTTCACCCTTTGATTCTCTTTGTTAATTCCTGAGTCAAAAAAGGTGTTAGCATAATGAAATGATGGTTTTAAGCCACTACATTTGGGGATAATGAAATGATGGTTTTAAGCCACTACATTTGGGGATAATTAAATAATAGTTTGTAACATGTCTTTAAAATTACTTTTATTTAAGATTACTCGTGCCTTTGCCCAAATTGTTTCTCCTGCTTGGAATCCTTTCCCCCCAGATATCCAGCGTAGCATTATTCTAGTCTTTGCTCACTGTTTAAAATTTTCACCCACCTGTCCTTTCCATTCTGCCCCGCCACTACTACCTCCAGCCCCCTTAGCTGTTCTCTATTTTTCCACACGGCAAATATTACCTTTTAACATATGATATCATTAATTAATTAAGGTATTCAGTTTACTTATTTCTTATGGTCTTTCTTCTGTTAAATCTGTAAAGCTTTTGAGGGCAAAGACTTTTGTCTATTTGTTTACTGATGTATCCCAAGTTCCTAGAACAGTATTTGCCCCATAGTAGACACTCAATAAAATAAGTATTTGTTAAGTAAATGAATGAGAGGAATTTTAAATCTGGGAAATTAGAAAGTCACTGTTAACTCTGCAACTTTTTGGAATTTTTTTTTTTTCAAGAAACAGGGGTTTCACTATGTTGCCCAGACTGGCCTTGAACTCCTGAGCTCAAGCTCAAGCGATCCTCATGCCTCAGCCTCCCAAAGTGCTGGGATTACAGATGAGAGCTACTGCGCCCTGTCTGTATCACATTATTTCAGTGAATGCCATTTCCCAAACTGGTATCCCATAGTAAAATAAATTTGGAAAATATTACATCATCTGTATAGTCCTCTGAAAGAGTCACAATGTACAAAACAAACCTAAACATTTCAAAGTGTTGCAGTAAAGTCAACTGCTTTCTTGATGTACCTCATCTTTTCCAAAATTTTCACGGCCAGGTTGTTCCATGGCACACTGATTACCACAGCAGTGGAGTATGGAGTAGGAATGACACTATGAGGGCCTATGGAATATGGAGAGAGGATATGAAAGCAATGGGGACAAACAGATGGTGGCAGAGTTGTACAGAAAAAGGAACACTTAGACACTGTTGGTGGAAATGTAAATTAGTTCAACTCCTGTGGAAAGCAGTTAGGAGACTTCTCAAAGAACTAAAAATAGAATTACCATTCAGCCCAGCAATCTCATTACTGGGTATATATCCAAAGGAAAAGAAATCATTCCATCAGAAAGACACCTGCACTTGTACATTTATCACAGCACTATTCACCATAGGAGACATGGAATCAACTTAGGTGTCCATCAGCGGTGGACTGGATAAAGAAAATGTGGTGCATATATACCATGGAATACTATGCAGCCATAAACAAGAATGAAACCATGTCTTTGCAGCAACATGGATGCAGCTGAAGGCCATTATCTTAAATGAATTAATGCAGAAACAGAAAACCAAATACTATATGTTCTCACTTATAAATGGGAGCTAAATATGGGATACACATAGACACAAAGATGGGAATAATAGACACACTGGGGACCCTAAAATTAGGGAAGAGGGCAAGGGTTGAAAAACCGCCTATTAAGTACTATGTTCCCTATTTGGGCGATAGGTTCAATAGAAGCACAAACCTCAGTATCATGCGATATATTCATGTAACAAACTTGTACATGTACCTACTGAATCTAAAATAAATAAAATAAAAGAGGAGCTTTCAAACTTTTTTATTGTAACCCACACTAAGAAATTATTTTACTTATTTTTAATTATTATTTTTTGTACAGATAGGGTCTTCCTATGTTGCCCAGGCTGGTCTCGAACTTCTGGGCTCAAGCAAACCAAGAGATCATTTTACATAGAAACTCAGTATACATACACACACATAAAAATTTAAAAATAAAAGTAACTGAAATAAAGTTTTCACAAACTATTCTTAGCATTGTTATGTGTTGTGCAGTGATGTTTTCTGTCCTAACCCATCCCATTCTGTTCTGTTCTATTCTCTTTCAGTTGTGGTCAAAATGCACTAAATTGATTTCATGAGCCAGAATTTTTCTTTTCCTGCTGCTCTTGGGAGAGCTCCTCAAACTCTTCAAACCCAGTCCATTCTTCAGTTGTATCTATTCTGCTTCGTATTTGTTTCTTAAAAATTAAATTGTTGTGGCCCCAGATGAGGGGTTTTTTTTTTAAAAGAAATTAAAAAAATTGTTGTGGGTACATAGTAGGTGTACATATTTATGGGGGATATGAGATGTTTTGATGTAGGCAGGTAATGCATAATAATCCCATCATGGGGAATGAGGTATCCACCCCTTCAAGCTGTTATCCTCTGTGTTACTATCAATTCAATTATACTCTTCTAGTTATTTTTAAAATGTACAATTAATTATTATTGACAATAGTCACACTGTTGTGCTACATTCTGCTATTTATTCCATCTATTTGTCCTTTATTTTATTACTTTTTTCATACTTAATGTTTCTACTAGGTTTAAAACAATTAATTCTTTCTCTTGCTTAATGTTACTAATAAGTCCCCTCCCTCTTTGATATATGTATTATGTTTGCTTTAAATTCTTGATGTCTATTCCTATAATTATGCTTCAAATGACATGACCTGTTCCATCTGTAGTCTTTCTTTTACACTAATTGTGCTCCTCAGCTGTCTCAACTCAGCACTTTGGAAATTGCTCAGGCTGAAAAATTTGGAAAACATAGAAAAATACAGTATAAATAACAAAATAAAAACCACCCATAATTTCACCCAGAGTTAACCAATTGACATTTTATTGTATTTTCTTCCAGTCCTTCTATTTGCATGTTTAGCACATTAAATTATTGAGAAAATACTGTATGTAATTTTCTATCTGAATCTTTCTCTTAACTTTAAGATTTTCTCAAGTTATTAAAACTGTTCACAGACCTTGCTTTAATGATTGCAAAATATTCCAACATAAGAATAATATATTTAATCCCGAGCATTTAGAATGTTTCTATTTTTTTGCTTCTTAAATAACTGCAACAAACAGTTTGTACATAAATATTTACTCATATTTCTGGTTATTTCCATAAAATAGAATCTAGAATGAATGGATTCAAGGGAACGGACACTAAGATCCAAGCTCTGTTTTGCCAAATTGTTTGCTGAAAGATTTGTATGACTTTACAGTTCCACAGGAGTGTGTAACTGAGTTCCTACCATCATGTTCATCATCCTCACGTAATTTGCTAATTTGACAGAGTTTTCTCTTTCCTATTTTGCATGTCTCTGATTAGTAGTGATCATTCATTGTTTGTATTTACTTTTCTGTAAATTTTGGGTTCAGGCCATTCCCAGTTTTTTCTGCTCTGGAAGGCTAGCCAACCAAAGCTTTCTAGCAAAGGTGCTCACATGTGCCTCTAGTGGAAGCTATTGAGAATGCCTTCTGCAAAGGGGTGTATGTACTTTACTGCAACCTATGACTTGCAGCCTGGTGTCAGATGGTGGAATCAGGTGAAGTGCCACACTGAGTGTAGACAATGAGGTTTCAGTGTGTTTGCATATGCGTAACAGAGAGGTGATAGTTCAGTCTCAGTTTAAGCCTGGACATCAGGCAATAAAGAGTGTGTGTGTGCATATGTGTGTTATAGAAAAGGTTGGTCACCAAACACATTTTAAATACACACACGAAATTACAGCTTATGACAAGGCTTTCTCATGGCCTCATAAACATACTTTTCATTTTCAGTGTGACTTGTAGACAATTGCATCCCTAGAATCACTTTAGAGAGCCCTGTCCTTCCCAAGCAGAGAGATTTGTCTGCACAGCCAACCTCTGGGTGAACTACAAATGCAAAATAAATAAATGTCTTCTTCTAGAACAGCAATATTATTTTTCAATTCTTCTTATAACTAAAAATACTAAGTCTATTTCCAGGAAATTATTAGACAATGTGAACAAATACCAGAAGTTTATAGAGCTGCAAAGATGTACTCTGGAGAGTCTGGTGTTGAATGTAGCCCCCAACACGAGGAGTCCTCTCTGGAATGGAAATGTGTGTATTTTTCAGTTGAATTCATGATAAAAAATACTTTATGAGCTTTTGACTTTGGGGTTCGAAATCTAAACATGTGCCACTACAAACCACTGAGATGAGGAGCTAAATAAGTCTGTGGGCGTGTGTTAGGATGGGAGGACCAGTCCAGGTTAACAATGTAAGGAAAATTCCTGAGTCCATGTATATAATTTTGGCGTTATAAAACACAGATTTGGACTTTTGCTGACATTCTGAATTCTTGAGGATGTCTGAGTCCTGCTCAGGCCGTGAAATGCTTGTTTAAGGAATTGTCAGGCAAGCACAAGCTGCCTAGTGGGACCTAGAGACCACTAAAATATCTTCTTCACAAAGGAATCTCACCTCCCAACCACACTCTCTATAAAAGACCCACCACTGGAACCTTGATTAAGGCGGTATCAAGAGGATGCCCAGGTTAAAATGTACCCACTCTTGGGAAAGGCACCAAACACCGTCAGTCAATAGCAGCTTACCCAGACTTATTGCCAGACCAAGTAAGAGCTGGCTTGAAGAAGCAGGGTGGGGGTGGAAAGAGCCTGGCCGATGGAGTCCTGCCTTAGGAGAAGCTACCGACCTGGAACAGGAGGACGGAAGGCTCTGCTCTGTCATGGCTGCCTCCATGAGGCTTAGTAGCAACATCCAGAATCTATCTCCTCAGTCATCACATGGAGATGTCCACTTCACCCGTTGTTGAAATTAGCTTGGCACATGGGAACCAGCATGAGTGGTAGGTAATGTTACACTACAGGAGAATGCTGTAGTGGAGTGCCCTAGACAGCCAGAGAAAAAGTTTAGATCATCTTGGGGCTCCCAAGGAGCGGGACAGGTAAGGAGGGGGAGTAAGGATGTAAAAGCATGGGGTGGGAGTGGGGATGATCACAATTTTGTCCAGAACTAATTGTGGAGGAGTCTTGACTCATGCCTTTTTACTGAAGGTGATCTGCAGAGTCTGAATCTGAAAGTTTCAAAATTGTGAACAAGTTGAGGTTTCAAATCCAGAAGGGCGAGTCCCCCTTACATTGTTCTGTCAGCAGACACCTTCCCCCTCACTTCACCAATGTGTGTGTTCTGTTAGGACAACGGGCTTCCTTTGAGGGTTTCTGGGGTGAAAAAGATACAGGAAAATGAATATATCAAACATTTTATCAGTGTCTACTGCATGCAGAGTAGACAAAGAGCTAAGTGAGTGGAGGTTCAAGAACTAACAGAAAAAGAGAAGCAACCCAAATGTCCACCACTGGATGGATGGATGGATGGATGGATGGATGGATGGATGGATGGATGGATAAACAAAATGGGGCATATACATTCAATGGAACATATTCAGCCGTAAAAAGAAGATATTTTGATACATGCTTCCACAAGGATGACCCTTAAAGACATTATGCTAAGAGAAAAAAGCCAGACACAAGGGACAAATGTGATTATGATTCCACTCAGATGATGTACCTAGAGTAGATAAATTCATAGAGACAGAAAGTAGAATGGTGGTTGCCAGGATCTGGTGAAAGGTTGGGGGGTGTAGAAGGATGGTTGGGGAAATGGGGAGTTACTTTTTAATGGGTAAAAAATTTCAGTTTGGGATGATGGAAAAGTTCTGGAAATGGGTAGTGGTAATAGTTGCACAACAATGTGAATGTACTTAGTGCCTCTAAACCGTACACTTAAAATCGTTAAAATGGTAAATTATGTATATTTTACAACCCTACTCGCCCCTCCCCCTACTAGCCAAGTAAGCAATAAAAACTCAGAGCCCAGGTTTTGGCCCCCCGACGCGACGCTTGAGTTTAACAGGAATGGAAATGCCTGTAGCCCCGAGGAAGGACAGCGAAGGCTGAATGGGCCCTAGAGCAGCGACTCCCGGCATCCCTCCCTTTCGTGGGGGCGCTCAGGAGTACCTCATCATCGGGCAGAGTAACTACCTACCTGGTTACCCACGGGACGGAGCACCCTCAGACCAGGGACTCGCGTTTTCTTCTGTTTACAGGGCTCAGAGTGACAGGCACAAACAGTATCTCAATACAGCCTTCTAGGATGACTCTTCAAAGGAGGGTCGAGGCGCCGGGGAAACCGCCGGGGTTGAAAACACGTTCATATTCACGTTCATGGGTAAAATTCTGGGATGCACAAGGAATAGCCTAGGATCCTGCCCGGTAAGTCTGAGCCTCCAGGTCTCTGCCAGCCCTCATCCGCCGAAGGATGTCCCTGGGCCTGGGGCGCTCATGGTCAGGGGCAAAGGACAAAGGGCGGAGGCAGAGAGCCTTTCCCAGGGTAGCGCAACCTCTCCGGTTCTCACCGAAAGTAATCCACGTGACTCCCGCGCGGGGGCTCCTGGAGCGCCCAAACCACTTGCGGGGGGTAAAAAGCCAAAGCCTGCAGTCCAAGGACCTGCCTCCACTCCCACCCAGTCCCGGCCGCCCGCAGCCTGTGGCAGGGACGCCCGGGAGCGGGCTGCCCACACTCGGGAAACGCAGGCTGCTGAGTGAGTTCCCGGCGCTGGCCGAGCTCCCAGGGAGTTCCCGGCCCGGGCGCGAGGGCCCGCAGGTCGTCGCTCCGCCGCCAGGGGGCAGCTCTGCCCCACGCAGGCACCACCGGGGACCCGCGCCCAGCCACTTTCCGTGTCCACGCGAGCGGGTTGCGCGGGACGGGGGTCGCCGCGTCGCTTCCCCGGCTCGCCGCTGGGAAAGGTTTTGGTCCCTTGTATCAGCTTGGGGGCGGGGAGCCGGGGGAGAGTTACCAGCTGGGGCCGAATGCTGGGAGCGCTGTAGGGAGGGAGACCCGGGGTGGGGGACGACGGGGGAGACAAGGGGGTCGCGCAAGACGTGAATCGCTTGGGTTTCCGCGATTGGGGAATTTCGCGAAGTCGGAACTAAAGGTTGCATACAAACATGGAGCTTAACTAAGCAAACAAAACAAGTGGTCACATCCAAATGTGGGGCTTCAGTAAAGCTCGCCTAAATCTTAGTGACACTTCTCTGTCTCTGCAGCGGTCCCTCTGGGCTGATCTTCCACTCTGACCTTCAGTAAGTCCTAACACTTTCCCCGGAGTGGCCAGGAGATAATTCGCCACATTTTGCAAACGTTTCCAGGGAAGAGCCTCTTAACCCTTTGGGGGAGGAACTTGCGGATAAAGTTACAAACGAACGCAGTCTATCTCCCACGCCATGAGCGTTATGATGGCTGTAACCGGTCACCTAAAGTAATTAATGGTCCGCGAACAAATTCTTCCTCTCTGTTTCATCTTTGAATAACTTCGCCACACACCAACCCTCAGTGCTGCGAAAGTCATGGTGTTTATTTAGATATCGACTGAGTACTTATAAAACTTAAACTTTCCAATGTAAAAGTGAACTCCTTGGTAAGGACTCCTGGCTGCATCAACAAAGAAATGTGATGCCTGATTAATAGTGCTGATTAATGTTGGCTCAGGTTAATGCTCAGCCTATTACAGTAATTAAATGGTTCAGTCATATATCAAACGAGAGTCAATGAAAAACAATTTAGAACGTCGAGGCTTTCTCATAGATTGTTCAAAGACCTATGATAGTCTTTATGGGTCATGTGTAAATGTAACTGGTGGTAGCAGTCCTCAGCAACAAAAACTCGATTTTAATAGAGGTCTTTAGATGGGGAAACAGTTTATTTTTGAGGCTCTGTGATTGATAGAGGTAGTAATGACACGTTTCAAAATGTGAAAAGTACTTGGTCGATAAAATGATATACACAAGGGCAGCTGATGGCTGTTACTACAGAACGTCATTGAAGTTTGATTTAGTTCTTGTCAAGAGGTCATTTTAATCAGAAAGTTAAACTTTTGGGGCAAGCTCCCCTCTTTGAAATAGAAGCATTTTAGGAAATGCACAAATAAGTGAATGTGAATTTAACAAACTATTAGGATTTTCCCACTAGCCAAAATAGCTCGTTTGAGTTGGTGATAAAGATATATTTAAAAGAGCATATCTTAATTATTTCCACTATCTTGTCACCTGAAAAGAAAACTGAATTGAGCGGAACTTGAATCTCATAAAAAAAATCTTCATTTCACCAGAAAGTATTAACAATATTTAAGGATTTTCCAAAAACACATTTTTTAAAGTTTATCTTAAAGTCATCTATCATTATAGTTTCTATTTAAAAAGACTCAGTAGAAATATGTATACGTTACGTAATTTAAGTATTTTGAGATTACTATGAAAAGTGCTGACTAGAATGTTCCTCCTACTGAGAACTACATAGCCCCATTATGAACGAACTTTTTTTCTTTTTTTTTTTTGAGGCGGAGTTTCGATCTTGTTGCCCAGGCTGGAGTGCAGTGGCACGATTTCGGTTCAGTGCAACCTCCGCATCCCAGGTTCAAGCGATTCTTCAGCCTCGGCCTCCTGAGTAGCCGGGATTACAGGCGCCACCTACTAATTTTTTCGTATTTTTAGTAGAGACAGGGTTTCACCATGTTGGCCAGGTTGGTCGAACTTTTCAGTAGTTTCTAGGTGCAATTTTTGTGCGTGTATTTGGGTTTTCACTAAAATTTTCTATTTCTTTTCCGAATTCAATTATTATGTTCTTTATTCCCATGACATTTGTCAGATCGTCTCATTAGAGTGGCTTAGTTTAACTGTCAAGTCTCTGGGGCATTCAACTGCAGAGAAGTGACTAAAACGCCAGTCTCAGAGCAATTTTATTAACAGATGGAAAATAAACGTCTTTGGAGTAAAACCTAAGAGAATGGGCTAAGGAGTCAATAAACAATTCTTATCGTGATTAAATTGGGGGGCTTCTCATCAGATCCAATGGGGAGTCGCTCGCCCGATCTAGGGGAGTTGGACACCCCCAACAGACCCCAGAGCGTACCCCAGGGACTACGTCAGACAGTGGGGTGGTTATCCCCCGGCTGGACGGCTTCTACAGGCTGTCGAGGGGTCAAACCAGAGTGTCGCAGGTGGGCTGCTGAGGTTAGGGAGGAGGACTAATTGAGGAGGCTGGGAAGTCTAACTCGTGCAGCGGCCCTCGGTGCAGAACGCCAGGTAATTCGGGCATTAGCCCCTTTGGCAGGAAATAGTGAGGTCCCCTCTCCTCCCAACTCTTCTCAGCTGCTGCCTCCCTCCTACGGGTGAATTTTCTCTCCCGAACAGGGCTGATTTCCTAGGCTTTCTTCCCTCGGCAGCGCTCTGACGTGCACACCATGTGACAGGCCCCCTTCTGCTATAAGCCGAGGAAGGTCCGCCCTCTCCTGGACTCAGCCCTGGCCTCGCCGAGCTCTGTTCCTAGACTCTCACCCGTCCCGCACGTTCTTGGGCGCCAGGCATTCGGATTCGCCCGCCCGGGCCCCGCCACCCCCTCCTCAACCGACGGGGCAAAAGCTGCTCCGAGAGGAGAAGGTCAAGTGCTCTGCCCGGGACCGACGCGAGCGGAGCCCAGTGAGCGCAGCATCCGCGCGGCTACCGCGGCGGCGCAGGAGTTACAAAATCTGCGCGCGAGACTCCGCCGCCACCCAGCAGCCCCGGCGCAGCTCCGGCAGCCGCAGTCGCAGCGCCCCCAGCGTGGCGCCCCCCGGCCGGGCCTGCCGCCCGGGACCAGGGCTGGGGCGCAGAGGGAACCCGGAGCCCGGCGCCCCCATGCGCCGCCCCGCCGCCGCCACGCCACAGCTATGACCCTGAGCACTGAGATGTCCGATGCCTCCGGCCTCGCCGAGGAAACAGACATCGACGTGGTGGGGGAGGGCGAGGACGAAGACGACGAGGAAGAGGAGGACGACGACGAGGGCGGCGGTGGCGGGCCCCGGCTGGCTGTCCCCGCGCGGCGGCGGCGGCGCTCCTACGCCGGGGAGGACGAGCTGGAGGATCTGGAGGAGGAGGACGACGACGATGACATCCTGCTGGCCCCGCCTGCTGGGGGCTCCCCGGCGCCCCCGGGCCCGGCCCCGGCCCCAGCGGCGGGGGCAGGAGCCAGTGGGGGCGGCGGCGGCGCGGGCGGCGGCAGCGGCGGCGGCGGCGGGAGCGCGGGTAGCGGCGCCAAGAACCCGCTGGTGAAGCCGCCCTACTCGTATATCGCGCTCATCACTATGGCCATCCTGCAGAGCCCCAAGAAGCGGCTGACGCTGAGCGAGATCTGCGAGTTCATCAGTGGCCGCTTCCCCTACTACCGAGAGAAGTTCCCCGCCTGGCAGAACAGCATCCGCCACAACCTCTCGCTCAACGACTGCTTCGTCAAGATACCCCGCGAGCCCGGCAACCCAGGCAAAGGCAACTACTGGACGCTGGACCCGGAGTCCGCCGACATGTTCGACAACGGCAGCTTCCTGCGCCGGAGGAAGCGCTTCAAGCGGCAGCCGCTACTCCCACCCAACGCCGCGGCCGCCGAGTCGCTACTGCTGCGCGGCGCGGGAGCCGCAGGGGGCGCGGGCGACCCGGCAGCAGCCGCCGCGCTCTTCCCGCCCGCGCCGCCGCCGCCCCCGCATGCTTACGGCTACGGCCCCTACGGCTGCGGCTACGGCCTGCAGCTGCCGCCTTACGCGCCGCCCTCGGCCCTCTTCGCTGCTGCCGCGGCCGCCGCAGCCGCCGCCGCCTTCCACCCGCACTCGCCCCCGCCGCCCCCGCCGCCCCCGCCGCCGCATGGCGCGGCCGCCGAGCTGGCCCGGACCGCCTTCGGCTACCGGCCGCACCCGCTCGGCGCCGCCCTGCCCGGCCCCCTGCCGGCCTCCGCGGCCAAGGCGGGCGGCCCGGGCGCCTCAGCGCTGGCGCGCTCGCCCTTCTCCATCGAGAGCATCATCGGGGGCAGCTTGGGCCCGGCCGCCGCTGCCGCTGCCGCCGCGCAGGCCGCCGCCGCGGCTCAGGCCTCGCCCTCGCCCTCGCCTGTGGCTGCTCCGCCCGCGCCCGGATCCAGCGGAGGAGGCTGCGCAGCGCAGGCGGCCGTGGGCCCGGCGGCCGCGCTCACCCGCTCCCTCGTGGCAGCCGCGGCCGCCGCCGCCTCCTCCGTCTCCTCGTCCGCCGCCCTGGGGACTCTGCACCAAGGGACTGCCCTGTCCAGTGTCGAGAACTTTACTGCTAGGATATCCAATTGTTAATAACGCTATGTTAGCGCGCTCGAGGAAGAAGGTAGGAATCCCGGCTCCTTTTCTCGTCTCAGTGGTTCGGTGTTTTGTTCGTTCCTCCCGGCGTGGCCCCTCTCGACCTCGCGTGCCTATTTTCGCCGCTGCAAATTCTCGGACGAAACTGTCAACAGCTCGGGCGCGCTTTTCGGCTCTGCGGGTCCCTCTATTTATGCAAAGCCGTCCTATGCTACAGCCCCCCCGACCTGGAGTGGGGAGGAAGAGGGTGCCGGGGAAGGGGGTCCGCCCTGTCCAGGCACTAGAGGCTCCCTTGACTTTTGGTAGATGAAAAACAACTAAGCCTTTTTGAGGTGTAGAGATTCTCAGGTCCAGGCGTTAAAAAATAATGTTCAAAAGAATAATACAAAAATAGTAAAGGTCTTGAAGAATACCAACGAAGCAATTCTTTTTTGAGGACACTTGTCTGGTGTACTTTTTCATGAAAAGGAAAAAAATGGTTAACATGTTTACACAAGAAAAAAAGTCAAAATTATCATTTCTTATTTCAACCTGTGTTTTGTATCATAACAGACGTGCGGAATTTTTTTGTACTTACTGCATATTCTTTACAAGGAGTATTGTAAATTTTACTGGCAATTATTATTGTACTATTCTAAATGTAAGATTTTTACACTTTTTCAGAAATAAAAATGCTTAATTTTCAAAGAAAATTCACCAGAATAATTGGCTTCAGTTGTCCCCTTCTTAGTTTTTCTTTTCTACTTAAAGTTTCTATATGGGGTAAGTAGGAACTCGGTATAGAACAGACTTAAGTATTTTCTGAGAGAATTTAACAACAGCATCATGCCGTGATTTTTCATTTGAACCTCCTAAGTGAAAACCGTGGTAGGAGATCAGAAATTACTTTTAAATGACTTCAAATAAAATAAGTTACTTTCGTGTACATTTTCAAATCTGATTCTATGCCATTTTAAAGCGCATTGAGGTATGTTAAAATTAAAACCACAGGTACCCAAAGATAATTTTATAGGAACTTTGCATTTCATTTTTGAGCTTCCTTCCTCATTTAATTTCTACTCCGTTCACGACAATATTATATCTACGGAAACTCTCAACATAATAGGTTGCAATGGAAGTGAAACAAGCAAAGAGGCAGTCTAGTTTTAAAATTCTAATAGGAAAAATTAGTAGAGATGACCATCAGTTAAGGAGCTTTAAAGCCCTGAATAAGGACATATTTGCGTATAAGAAATAAATTATATTTAAAAGTGCCAGTATTTACAGCTACTATGTTGCAGATGGAAGGAATGCGAGTAATTGTATAAAGAGGTTTTTCTCTTAAAAGGCCAATTTATTGAAATTCTGACTTAAGTGAATAGGGTATTTAAGATAAACCTTCAACTTTGGGATGCTTTAAAGAATAAATGAAAATGTATCAGGTGTTCATTGAACTAATTATATTTATTGAATTTAGGTGATTTAGGTTTATCTTTTTCAGTTTTTAATGTCTTTTATTAACTATTACATGAAATTTCTAGTTCTTTGAAAAAAACGTGAGATACAAGTTTTGATTACTACAATGTTGTGTGCCCCAAAGAATACCTAGGTATATGTAACACATAATTTAAATGTCTAACATTAGTGTTTGCAGCGGAGATTAAATGTTTATTCAATTTCTTTAAAATGTTTGGACAGGTATATATATGAAGATTCGCAGATTTAACTTACCAAGTTAATGAAATCTATAGGGTCAATATTTTGCAATGATGCTCATTCATGACGCCCTGTCTCTTTTTAGGGAGAAAACGGACTCTCGCGGGCTCAAATGAAGTTCTCTCTCCCACCCCCGCCCCCAGTTAAATGTTTGAAGGAGGTTAAATTCTCTCACCCTCAAACTTACCCCTAAATCTGTAGATACAAATTGAAATACTGTTAGACCAAAGTCTTATATACAAAAGTTACTTTTACTCTAGCCCGGTTAAGAGAGGGGAGTCATTGAATCCGAGAACGTCTGGACTCCACGCGCCGCCTCGGGTGGAGAGGCGTTGGCAGGCGGAATCCAAACGGCACAGACACTGCTGGCGCGCCTGGTAGCCTTCTGTAACGCACGCATCTGAAATTTAGATATGAAAATAGTTACGAACAGAGACAGCCAAGAACAAAACCGTGTGTATTTTTGATTTTTTGCGCGATGCGTGGATGTCCTGAAATCAGGGAATCCTGGTTAATCTTGTCTCTTGTTCATATTCCCACGTCTTCAAAAGTGCCAGAACGGGCCCCACCTCCAGGGGTGTCAGTGCATTTAAGAGAATGGCAAGAAGGCACAGGGCGATCCAGGCCTCGCTCCAGGTCCCGGGGTTGGGGTCCAGCTTCACGCGCCCCCACCGGAGACCGCAAGCCTGTTTTTAAACAGGTGGAGACCAGCGTGAGCTCAGAGCTAAAGGAACGTGCAAACCCAAGCCGCCTCGATTCAAAGTTTTGCGTCCTGCTGCTCAGCTCCCCACCCTCTGCGTTTGGGGTTCAGTTCTCGGCCTTGCAGACCCTGCGGGCCTGCTCCCAGGGGGATGAGACTGGGGGAAGCAGGGCCACCGGGCGGGTGAGGTAGGAGCCGCGAGAGGTGTGGGCCGCGGGGCAGGCGAGGGACTAGTGGGCCGTGGACCCGGGACCGGCGAGCCAGGAGCGCGGGGCGCGCCCCATCAGGCCGTGCAGGCAAGCAGGTGCTGGAACAAAGGCCGCGGGGCCGCCAGGCTACCACGGCCTTTGATGGGCAAGGACCTCTCCTCCTGGAGCTCCTCATTCGCATGCAAATCCAGCGCTGGTCCCCTTTTCTTTGTAGGCAAACAGAAGGATGTTTGTGTGTTTGTAGGAACGAAGCCTGCTTGAACAAGCCTTCCTCAATAGGCTGGGTCTCGAAAAATAAACCAGTTGGACAAACATTGGCCACCAGCTCTCCTCCTCCCAACTACAAAGTGTGGATTTGCTACAACTCATTAACCCGACGCTTTTCTCCCCTTCTCCTTGTTTCTCTGCTCATCAAACGCCCCCGTAGAGCCTCGAGACAAATGACCGAAGCTCAGTCGGGAGGGAATTGCAGTTAATAGGGAGAGGGATATATTGGGGCTAATGGTTCAGGCAGCTCCCGGAGAAGGACCACACAAAAAGGAGCCTCTCCATTCAGGGCTCTGTTGTGCTGCGGAGATTTAATCTGCAGCTAGATTTAGCCAAATGTTATCTATTGCGGGGGTAATGAAGCCCTTATGGGTTGAATTGCTCCTTGTACCACACATGGTGTCATGACCTTACATCGTTCCTTGGTTGATTTCTCTTTTCTCTATTGGGTAATTATTTTATTTCTTTAAAATAAGAAGCTAGTGCTTCTCCTCAACAACGTGTTTCCTGTCCATCCTATCTCATGCATTTATTTAAGGGCCACTTCCCTTCCCCTTAAGAAAAAAAGGAACTGGGGAGATGAAGGAAAAAAATTGTGAAGACGCTTCTTATTTTTCACTCCCTGAAGCATCTGTATGTTTACACATCTCAACTTGTCTAGCCCCTACTTGGCAGCTCTTTCCTGGCCAAACTTTCTGTTGATGGAACTGGAATTCTGGATATATTTATTATCAAAATTCTTGCAGTGAATGTAGTAAGCATTCATCTCAGGAAAAGGCTTTTCTGCCCTTCACAGTTTTTTCTTTTTTATAAACCTACCATTTCTTCCTGTAGCCTGTCCTCTGAGAGAGTTGGGGGAGGTGGTTATTCTGATGGAAGGTGATTATTTTGATGGAATACCAGCCTGTGTCATTTATTAAAGGCCGTCTGAGGCCAGTGGTTGAGGCTGTGCCTGTTGTGTTTTTCTCTCTCTAGCCCCAGTGACTCTGATTTCCTTGTTTGATCAAGGACCAAGCTTGGAGCAGCTAACGGTGTTATTACAACTGCTATTGATGGGTAGGGATCTGTTCTTACTACCCAAAGCCAGGAATCAAGGACTCTAGTTATAATTTTAAAATTCTCTGCTGGCTACACATTTTGCTCACACCTGTTTTTATTACTGACTGAGAAAAGACATTTTGGGGGCAATTTAAAGGTCATATCAGCATCAAACCCAATCCAAATCAGAAATCTGCCCAGGAACTGCCCTAGTGTCTCAGGGCTCTTCCAGGAGGGAAACTATGCATCTAATTGGAATTCCAGGGGTCCATCACCCCCTTAGAACTAAACCAGACTAGGACAGGCCTGGGGAGCAGAGGACAAGTGAAGTGGGCCCAGCATTGTCTGCATTCATTCTTGTTTCTGCCGTTTTCCTGGTGGTGCAGCTGGGTCACACATATACATACACAGGCATGCATGCTCATTGCCCATCAGCTGCCACTTGCCTCCTCTATGATTTTGTAATTAGACATATGCTTTTTGTTGGTAAATGTGTTTGATGTCATGGCCAGTGAAACATGGTGTGTTTATAGGGCAACGAATGTAAATGTGTAAATATGTTTAGTGTAAAATCTGGCCCTTCGACTTTAGCAATAAATACCCTGCCAGCTCAGATACAATTACATTTGACAGAAAGATGGAGAATCTGATCATGACCAGCTGCTCAGGGCTCTTTGGGGCTTATACTTTCCCAACTGAATTCGCTTTTCAGATAATTTCTTTGCATGTCGCATCCCTCTAATCACATCTTTCCCTTGATGTGAACAGCTTGGGCTTCTTTCTTGTTAGTGTTGACCCCTCTGGCATGTGGGAAACTTCCTGGTTTGTTCCTCCAGCTTCTTTCCTCTAGGAAAATACTAGTCAGTAAGATGCAAAGCACACACAGAGAAAACAACTGATGATTCTCAAAGATCCCCTTTGATTCCAAAGCCTCCATATGGGGTGGCTAGGAGGAGAAACGAAGATAACAGTGATGAGCTTCTGATGACTTACATTTAGAGTTTTTCCTGTTGTTATTACCATGAGCTTACCACCTTGAAAGAACTATTTTGTGCTACTCTGACTTTTAAAAGTAGAAGTTTTAGGGAAGTGTATGTTTGGAAAAGTGCGCAAATCCTAACAACTTTTCACAGTGGCCACATATGTATTACATAACTAGCATCAGAGCAAGAAGCAGATGTTATCAGTGTCCCAGAACCCCTTTCGTGTCTATTCAGTCAATATCATCAACACACACTGACTTTGTAAAAGGACACTCACTAATAATTCTCTCAACTGCACTGTGAAATAGTGAGGATAAGAATTATTATTGACCTCATTTTACAAATAAAGATATCAAGGCTCAAAAGAGATTAAATGACTTGCCCAAGGTCACAGCTACTGGGACTTCAGCATTTAAAACTCATCTTATTTTTGTTACATCGCACTGCTACTTTGTTGCCATCGTTGTGATTTATTAAATAACAACTGTGGTAGGGAAGTTGCCTTAGAGGTCACTGTGTAGAAGAGTCATTTATTTCTTACACTTTTTTTTTTTTTTTTGGGGGGGGGCATTGTTGCCACACCTTCCTCCCTACCACTTCCACCCAGGTCTTCTGAGAGATACTCTCACAACTCATTTTAGATTCGTTTGGAATTGATAGCTAATTATTTTAAGAGGCATCAGCTTCCTCCACGTAGCTCTATACGATACACATGATACTTTCCTGGCATCCCTCACGCCCCCCATTTTTTGGCATCAACAGTATTCTTTAAAACATCACACACACACATTCACATACACACGCGCACACACACACAGCTTATTTTGTACCATTTACCCATTTCCTCAGCTTCTTTTGCTGGTTTTTAATGGTCAGGATCCTCTAGTTTAGAACTTTTTGCTAAACTGCTAAGCAGGTCTTACAACCAGCCTTAGGGATACATCCTCCCTGTGTGGAAAAGGTAGGAATACATAAGGAGTCAGATCAACTGGTTTAACACTTAATGAGAAAATGAAAGATTTTTCTGAATATCCTTCTCTCAGCATACTCTTAAAGATATTTTGTTGTCTTTGAACAGCTGCATATGATGTGGCTTGGGCCCATCCTTTTCGCCCCTATACAATTAATCCACCTGCCTTGCCAGAGGTCTCCTAAAATGCTTATGGGGGAATTCTAGACTACCTGCGAGCTTACCATTGCCCATTGCCATCCAGAAGTCTTGTTACAGCCCAGCCTCCTCAGGCAAGGGTTGGGGCCACTGCTTTGTTCAGTGTGAAGACATCCACACCAGAGTCAGTGCAGGGATTGTGCCTGTAAGCTGCAGAGTGCAAAGGAGAGTGTGTATGGCAGTCTTTCCAAGGGACGGTGCATAATGCAAGAGAAAATGGATTTCCCGGAGAAAATATGTTGTTTTAAAAACAAGAAACTTTTTTCTTTTTAATTCTAGAGTTTAAAAAAAAAAAACAAAAACCTAGGCCCCACCAGTCCACTGAGCACCGGAAGAGGAACAGGTGTGGGGTGGAGGTGGGTGGGTACAGGCTGAATCTGAGACCCTGCGGCCTTGCCTGGATCTCCTTGTCCTAGAGGGAGCCAGGCACAGACCAAGGATTCTTATTGCAATTACTGATCAATAACAGACTGGCAAAGAGGGGAGGGCAGAGATTAATTATGGCAGAAGGCAGAAGTGTCTTTGCTTACTTGCCTAGGAATTGCTGTTAAAATAGCTAGAAGACAGATTTTTTCAGCAGCAAAAGGAAGCAATACATTTTCGGAAAGGTCTACAAGAAAGGGTTATTATGAAGGAAAAATAACTGGCCCTCTATTTTTGCTTATTCTAATGCAGAGAGTTTCATATATGTATGAAACTGTGCAGAATTTTGTTCTGTTAGATGATTGACTCTGGAGAAAAAAAATCACAAGCCAAAAGAAAAAAAAATCTCCAAAGCCTGCAAGAGAAGAAAGAAGACTAGTTTGAAATTAAACATTAGATCAGTTTTCATAATATTTTGCATTTTTCTTGTGGAGTAGGAGAGGTTGTGAGAATTAAATAATACAATTTATGTGAAAATGCTTTGGAAAACTTAAAACCTATATAATGTATAAGACTTATGATTACTTTGTGGCTTCTTTCCACATCCTTATTTTTCAAGGAAAAAAAGGAAAAACCTCTAAACGTTGGCATATACTTAAATCCCTAAATTAAGAGAAATTTTTGGCCATATATAAAAATTTATCTTCAAAATTTCCATCGCTATCTATGAAATAAATTAGTTCTTCTAGATATAATGAGGATAAAAGAGATGGCATGTGTTTTCTCTTACTTCAGCCAGATGTGTATTTGGACAGATAACTTTCCCTTTCTAAAATAAACAAACCACTGGTGTTTTAAATCCACTCTTCTAGTCTCTTGCTCTGTTTCTTTCCTCTACTTATCTACTGATCATCTCTTTAACTGCTAAGCTTTGAAAAGTGGGATTAGTCTGCACTGTTTATTGAGCACCTGCTATATTGCAAATCCCTTTACTCCTGTTTTAAATATAAGAAACAAATTAAAGAATTCCTTCCACCAATAAGCACTCACTATGGAACAAGAGCAAGCCATTTTAGCAGGAAACAATGGGGTGGAGGGAAGGTTAGCAAGATATATTTTTAAAATCTCTCCATTAAAACCATTTCTTTTCATTACGAAAAATCTCCCTAGTGTGTAAATGAAACTAATAATAGCTTCTTGACAATATATTTCTCGTGTGGCCAATTTACTCAAAAATGACTAAAACGCCTGAGCACCTTTGCCTATGTGGTATGGAGGCAACTCAGAGCCAGAAGTTTCCAGGCACTGTGAATTTAAATTTCTTCCCAAGTGTTTACAGCTTTTTACTAATAGATCAAATCCTATCCCTAGCTGCCAGTTTTCTGTGAAGAGCTGAAAAGGAGGAGGGTGATGGTTTGTGATCAGACCTCAGATATCATTGTGAACGGAGACTGTCACCTATTCTGAATGAGTTCAGGCTCACATGGGTTTGTGAAGAGCTAAATATAGAGACGCAGTAAAACAACAACAAAAACCCTAGGCACTTTTTTTGTTGTTGTTGCAGGCTTAGACATTGTATTACAAATAAAAAAAATTAAAATTAAACCAGGTATATTTTCCTTGTTAAACTTTTGAATAAATACTTTCCCACTTGCTGAAATTGTTGTGGCATCTTCAAAATGCAGACAGAGAATCCAGGTTTTGGACCACTGGGGTTGGTGCATAAGCACCCAAGAGTTTTTCTGCATTCAATTCAAGCATTTATTTCACCTTTAAGTTGTCATTGCTAAGGAACTGCTTCCAAATCACCAAGTTTTTGGGGGGGGGGGTGTGTGTGTCTCCAAAAGTAACTGGGGGTACAGAGGAGAAAAATAAAATGTTGAGGCATTCTGTGCTCTGTTTTTGTATTTATGGAATTTATTATTTCTTTGCCTTCCTCCCCCCTTCTGACCTCCCTCCCTATCTGCATAGATAGCAGGACTCCAGCAAACTATCTCCCACAGTTCTTTAGAGTTCTGTAGGATAGGATCCCTTATTTTAGGGAGTTGGTGGGTGCGGGTTGTTACTGTGACTCTATAATGTAACTAAAGCTCTGGCATGTAATAAATCTCTCCCCAAAGACTTTTGGATCTTTGATTTGAAAAAATCGGATTCCTTTTGTGGAAACAGTTGACAGGAACCTAAAAGGATTAGTTGCATTCCACATAGGATAATTTTTACTGGCAACATTTTGAAACGATTTGGTCCCTTTCAGACCTTAAACAATATCCAGAAAAATGATCCAACGAGACTTTTATTGTTTTCCTTTGTATGTGAATCCGCTTGCCGCTTGTGCCAACATCTCGATGGGGTTTTGACAGGGTTTTACTCCTGAGCAGGGCACTGAATTAATTTCTGATCGCCGTTTCGACTCGGTTACCTCCTTCGGCCAGGGGCCTGGCGGTGTTTTCCAGGCGTCAGCCCTTGAAATGGCAGCGGGAGCGGGAGGCTCGGCCTCTCGGTGGCGCTGTGTCCGGGAGGGACGCAGGGGCCGCTCGCCGCTCGCCCGGGGCCCCGGCAGCTCTGGCGTCCGACGTCGTAGGGGCCGACGAGGCAGCGCTCACGCCCCAAACTGCCATCGTCGAACGCTCCCGGGGCCCTCCATCCACGGGAATGGGGCGCGGAAAGGGAGATAATTCTGCTTCTCTCTCTCCTCCAACCGCCTCTCCTAAAGCCCCAAGCACAAAGCCGAGAGCGGCCCGCCTTTCCCTCGAAGACGGCCGCCAAGCTGCTGCGAGCGGGCCGTAGGCCACGGCGCCCCCCGCCTCCCGCCCCTCAGCCCTCTCCACTGTTTATTTTGTTGTCAGCGGACTTATCAAGATGTTAGTTTGCTGGAGGTTCTGACCTGCCCGGGCGCTTTGGCTGCTCGGCCCGGGCTTTCCCCTCTGTTTTTACACCTGCATAAACTCCACCGCACTCCCCTGTCTGATTTATAGCCCAATTAAAGGTTCAGTGTTCTCCAAGCCACCCGGGCTGCTCCCTTCCCCGCCTCCCGCCAGCTGCGGCAAGCGCAGGAATGCGCGGGGCCGGAGCCGGGGCCTGAGGCCGGGCCGGGGCTGAGGCGGTTCCGCGCCCAGCAACCCGCAGGAGCGGCTGCGCGAGTGACCGGCCTGCGCCTGGAGAAGGGCAGAGAAACCTCGGGCACACCACCCAGCAGCACCGCGCAGAGGCCGCGTCCCCAGCCCAGAGTGATTTCCTTCCTGGGGTTTCGGCCTGAGTGGGACGAGGGCTGCCCGAACAGCACGCGAGGCCGGGACGGGAGGGTGCTGGGAGCTGCCACGTGGCGCGGCCCGACGCGAAGGCCAGGGGTCCGGCCGCTACGCCGCGTCTCCGCACGATTTTCCGGGTGAGGAAGGGGCGGCCGCGGGGCCCGGCGGGGCGGAGAGGCTCCAGGCTGGGGCGGGAGGCCGTGCCCGCTCGGTCACGGCCCTTCCTTCCCGCCCGCCTCGCTCGGCGAAGGCCGGAGACCGCGGCCTGGAGACGCTGGCCGGGGTATGGCTGCTTCCAGCTACCGGGCTCCGGCTGTGGGCGGGAGGCGCGGGGGGTCAAAGACCGCCCAGCCCGGGATTCGGCCAGGCCCAGACCTGGCGCGGGCTTCGGCTCTAACTTCCTTCTTTGCGGCCTTTTCTTTACGCAGAGAATAAGCGGCAACCCAGCCAAGATTGGCAGCATTGAGCATCTTCCTAACCCAACTCTGTCTTCTTTCCATCTATCAATCCACCTTTCTAATTAGACTAATTAGGAGCGCTCTGGAGTGTCGCTAGGCCCAGGGACTGAACCGCTTAGGGGTTGTGAAAAGACGCCTGAATGGCCTCGCTGGGGGCCGGGCGGGGGCCTTTGCGACCCATTCAGCACAGAGTAACAGTGGCTACATTTATCCCTGGCCATTGAAAAGAGGCTCGATTAAAACGTTTGGGAACTAATGCCACCCTGCATCCCCTCTCTAATTAGAGGAGCCCAGAGCGAAGGCGAGAGCGCCCGGGACTCCGCAGACACTAGTTCTGTGCGCTACTGCTTTCCGCCCTTTCAGCACAGCCGATTTCCTTCCCCGACACAAAAGTCCGCCACCTCCCCACCTGTTGCCCGGCCCTTGCTTTCCCACCCATCCCAAGCCCCTTCGCCCTCATCCCAAGCTGAAGGCCCCGCCAACTGCATTACAACGCACAGCCCAGACGTTGGGGGCAGCGGAGTGGAAAAAAGGCGCCTAGTTCCCTCCTTCTGTCTTGGAAAGCATCACTTTGCATTCGGTAGGCTACATATTTTCCTCTCCATCTGTCTTCTGTATTTCTCACATACTTACCACCTCCTCCCTCTCCCCCTCCTTACTTTTAGCAACATAGAATTTCCAAGTAAAGCATTTGGGAATGAGAGGAAAGTGGGTCGGATGCCATCCTGAAGTCACTATCTTGGCCAAACATGCTGTAGGAGTTCCTCGCTTGCATCAATAATTTGTATTTTTTGTTACCAGTTTTTTCTTTTCTTTTTTAAGAAATGTGTGTGGAGCACCTACTGTGTGATTAGACAGACAGATTCTTACTGTACTCCTCAGTCTTCTTTCTTCCCTCTTAGTCCCTCTCCAAATCTGTTTTAACAAGTTAAACCTGACTTGGTTCACTTCCTTAGGCAAGCTGTTGATTCTGTCCCCATAGTGTATTTTTTCCGTTGTCTTTTTCATGGCTCATTAGAAAGAACTGAAGACACAAGATAATAGGGAAGCAAAAGAGAAACGAGAAATAGTAGACATATTGCAACTACAGATTTTGTATGGGGAGGGCGTTGTTTGTTCATTTTATTGATGAGAAGTTATCTAATATTTTTACAAAAATTTGAAGCAAACTTTGCCCTAAAATAAAGGTGACCAAAAGGGGTTTGATTTCCTCTCTCTCTCTCTCTCTCTCTCTCTCTCTCTCTCTCTCTCTCTCTCTGTCTGTCTCTCTCTCTCTCCACCCTCCACCCCCTTAATCCTTCTTTTTGGAAAAGAGCCAGATGTACAAAGAAATATCATCAGGTCACTGTTCTTGATCTTGTTAATTTAGAAAATAGAACCTCAGCAAAAGATGCTATTAACTAAATGTCAACCCACAGCATGCAAAATTCCTTGGATCCAAACTTCAAAAACAGGAATGAAAGATGTCATGTGAGTGAAAGGAATCATGAAATTTTTCAAGGCCTAAACTGATCTTAATAGGGTTTTATTGCTTCCACACTCTGCTTCACAATATTTTAATTTCACAGTTACAATATTCATGACATTGCACCATAAATGTAACTAGTTTAGAAACTGGGAGGGGCAGAGAAGAGGAAAGAGATGAGAAAAGCAGTTCATTTGCATTGGAGAAAATGACAATTTGCAAGATCTAAAAATTCGTGGCAACTTTTGAGAGGAAAAACCAAAATCAATTCTGCCTGTGATGTTATCACCAAACCTCTTATTTTTTCATTTCAGTTGTTAGCTTAACTTTTAATTAAAGAATAACATAGATACAATAAAGTATCCAACTCCTAGTGTACATCTTGGTGAATTGTCCATATAGATGCACCTGTGTAGCCACCACAGTTAGAGTATTTTAAACACCCCAGAAAACTCCTCTGTGCCTGTATCCAATAAGTGTCATTCCACTTCCAAACACTGTTCTCATTTCTCTCACCACAGATTAGTTTTACCTGTTTTTGAACTTCATATAAATGGAATTATACAATATGTATGGAGTCTCTTGTTTGGCTTTTTTTTTTTTTACTTGTCAGAATGTTTGTGATATTCATCTGTTCAAACTCCTATTTATAGAATAATATAAATGATAAGTCAATTTAGATAGATAAAGAATGGGAAGCAAATGCTGAAAAGCTTTACCTTAACCTGAAATTTTAGGCCCCCTCCCCAAAGCCCAACATTTCATTATCAACTAACAGAGGTAATTTTATGATTATAAGTAAATAAAATGAAATGATTTACACATAGTAACTGCTAGTTACATCACGTTCAAGATGCAGTTGCGGGTAAATGTAAGGGGAGCAGAAGCCACAAGCTGTTTTGTAATTGGATTCTATTTCCTACTTGCCATTTCATTCCCTAAGACTAGTAGTAAGCACTTTGGGCCTCTTCACAAAGAATGGCATGAACTTGAGGGGGAAAGTAAATTGTATCCTGTGTGTGCCACCTCTGCCGTGCAAGTACTTAATGCAACAGCCTCTCAAGGGCACTTTGAATTCTGTTTGAAGTAAAGTGATCATTTTGCAACTAACATAGCAGCAGTCTCTACTTTGTCTCATCTGTGGGTCACTATACAGACCAGTTAACTTTGAACAGAGCAAACCTGCAGAATTATGATTGTCCTGTTCACTCCTAGCATCCCCAGAAATCCACCCACAAAAGCCAACCACAAAGCCAGAATTCACAGTAGAATTCATGCTGCGAGTGACCAACCAGAGGCAACCAGTGCAGCCCAACATCAGTCCTCCTTCCCTCAACAGAAACAGAAGTCAGCCAATAGGACTTTTTTTCCAGGAAGGATAATATTTTTAGACAAAGGCATGTTTATGACATGGGAGAAATTATAAGGGCAGGTGGAAGGGCCTGAAGTGAGTTTTTGGTCACTTATACTGGACATTGGTAAACGACGTGATGAACACATCTTTTTATAATTTTAAAGCTAAAAATCAATATAAGGCTTGAAGTTCATACCCAGGAAGACAATGTGAAGGCAAAAAGCCATCTCTATTGAATTATCATAAGACCAAATACATTGAATCAGCAATTTCCAAAAATAATTAGAACTACTGACCTATTAGAATAGCTAAAACAGTAGTAATACCAAATGTTAGCAAGGATGCAAAAAAACTGGATCTCTCCTACATTACTGATGTGAATGTAAAGTGGCACAGTTATTCTGGAAAATAGTTTGTCAGTTACTTACAAAATTAAATATGCACTTACCATTCAGCCCAGCCACTATGTCCTAGGGCATTAATCCCAGAGAAATGAAAATTTATGTTTGCAGAAAAACCTGTACATGAATGTTCATAGTAGCTTTATTTGTAATAATAAGAAGAAAGAAAGAAAACAGACAACCCATATGTCCTTCAGTGGTGAAACTCTGGGATATTCATACAAAGGAATATTACTTAGGAATAAAAAGAAATAAATTGATGTGCACAACAAATAGAATCTCAAGGGCAATATGTTTGGCGAAAACAGTCCACCTCAAATTGTTACATACTGCATATTTCCATTTATTTAACATTCTCAAAATGACAAAACTGCATATATGAGAACAGATTGGTGGCCTCCACAGCACAGGGAAAGGGTGGGGGTCCGAATGTAAGAGGGGACCAGGAATGAGTTATTTTGTAGTGATGGAAGAGTTCTGTATCTTGTTATGGTGCTTACTTGAATTACACATGGGATAAAACTGCATAGAACAGTACACACATGAATGCATGTAAAACTTGGCAAAAATTGAGTAAGGCCTATAGTGTACTTAACAGTGATATACAATGTCAATTTCTGAGCCAGACATGGTAGCTCATGCCTATAATCCCAGCACTTTTGGAGGCTGAGGCCGGCAGGTCGCTTAAGGCCAGGAGTTCAAGACCAGCCTGGTCAACATGGTGAAGCCCCTGTCTCTACTAAAACTACAAAAATTAGCCGGGGCATGGGCATCTGTAATCCCAGCTACTCAGGAGGCTGAGGCAGGAAAATCGCTTGAACCTGGGAGGGGAAGGTTGCAGTGAGCTGAGATCGCGCCAGTGCACTCCAGCCTGAACAACAGAGGGAGACTCTGTCTCAAACAAAAACAAAAACAAAGACAAACAAAAAATACACACACATGCACACAAAAAACAGTGTTATACAATGCCAGTTTCCTAGTTTAGATATTGTACTGCAATTACATGTCACCACTAGGTGAAGGGTGTATGGAACTCTATTTTTGCAACTTCCTCTGAGTCTATAATTATTTTAAAAAATAGTTAAAAAAAAAAAAAGTAAAGGCTCCTTCAGTTTGTGTGTCATTAATAAAACTCCACTGATGGCAAGTGCTTTCATTGTCTTTTTCATAATGAATAAGGGTAATTATCTAGCTCTGTCCTTGCAACAGGTACTTTATAAACAACATTTAAAAGACTGACATTTTTCAATTGCATTTTCTATCAATAAGCTCCATCATGAAAACTTTTTGAAATGTAAAAAAAAAAAAAAAAGCCCATTCATTTGAAAACCTTCATTCTTTGAAGGTAGATTTAATTTTGCAAATGGCCAAATGTCACTGAGTCAAATATGGTGAATAAAGCGGATGAACAAATTGAGTTTTTAAAAAACACTTTTTATTTTTTTCAAAACTAACATGTCCTTGAAGATTTATCATCTTGTGTGTCTTGTAAACTGGTTACAAAAGGAGAGTTCTCAAGATGTCCTCAGGAATGGCAGTATCATTGGTATTGGTGTGCTCCCAGGGTGACTGCTTAGAAGAGAACATTCCTGTAAGTTTGATGAAGGGTAAAAAAAAATTGTATCATTTTTTAGTCATGCTTTAAAGATGGTTCTTGAATATATATATGGCTTATTTTAGAAATAGTATATTAAACAGGGTATCAAATGTTTAAAAGATAGCATTTATTAATCTTTTTCTAAGACAAAGCAATATACATTATCTTAACTGTTTTATAATTTTGAACTATTGGAAGTGATTTTTTTTTTTTTTTTTGAGATAGTTTCACTCTTGTTTTCCAGGCTGGAGTGCAATGGCGTGATCTCAGCTTACTGCAACCTCCGCCTCTCTCCTGCCTCAGCCTCCTGAGTAGCTGGAATTACAGGCACCCATCACCACACCCGGCTAATTTTTTGTATTTTTAGTACAGATGGGGCTTCACTGTGTTGGCCAGGCTGGTCTCGAACGAACTCCTGACCTCGTGATCTGCCCGCCTCACCCTCCCAAAGTGCTGATATTACAGGCGTGAGCCACTGTGCCTGGCCATGCAAGTGAAATTTTTAAAAACTCTATACATAATTGTAACTCCCTTTACCCTCTACCAAAGCATAACGGTGACTCAATCAGTACTACCACTAATTAAGTAGCAAAAAGTCTCTAATGATGAAGAGCGTGTTCAGTCTTTGTGCTCAATGGGAATATGGCACAGGTTTAATACAGATCCCACCCATGAGATCTGGCCTGCCGATCTGTAAGTGGACCATGACATAAAACAATCTAAATTCCTACTGTAAACATTCCAAATCATGAGTGACTGGGTTTCAGACAAGTTTCAAGCCCTGATGCCAGCGTTTTAACCATGGTATTGTTCCTTTCCTCGAATGTTTTATTGCTTTATTATTTTATTTCCACTAGGAATTGTGGAGTTATAAATATTATTAGTGGTTTACCACTTTTGCACATATGTATCCTATTATTTTTGGAGATTTATATGTGGAGAAAGAGACTGGCCTCTTTCATTGCACCCATTCATCTACCTGCTCACATAGATGGGCTCCTGTCTATTTAAAGAATTCAGAGGAGACCACACAGATTCTAAGAAACTTGAGCAGAAGAACTACATTGTGAGTAGCTGACAAAATGGTTTTATTATAGAAAAATCTCTAGTAATGATATTAAATTTTTGTTTAGTTTTGTTCATTTCTTCTTTTGCTTGAAAACAGTTTATTTTAAATACAAAGCAACTTATGATACATTACTTTGCTCTATAATATCCTTACATAAATTCTTAGAAAAATTGTGAATATTTTCATTTAAGAAGTCAATAAAATATATGAAAAATTAATAAAGAAAAACTACTTCTTACAAAATGCTATAAAAGGTGTCAAAACTTGGGCATTTATTATGAGATTCTTGGATCTGTATAACATTATAACCATAAAGTAGCATAAGGGTTGAAAAAAATACAAATAAACTTCACATTAAATTACTTATATTGTAGGCTGGGCGTGTTGGCTCATGCCTGTAATCCCAGTGCTTTGGGAGCCTGAGGCAGGAGGATTGCTTGAGGTCAGGAGTTTGAGACCACCCTGGGCAATACAGCAAGACCCCCATCTCTAAAAAAAAAAACCAAAACTTTAATTCTAACAAAAACAAATGATCAAGGGGAACCAAAGACCCAGATTTAATCATCTATTCATTCTTTCTTTTATGGTGAGCACCTACTTTGTGCCAGGCACAGTGTGATGTGTTGTGAATACAAAAAAATTAGACATCTGGTTGGAGGTAGCGAGATATGTATAGTCACTGAAATACAACAATACCTGATGTGTTGTCATAGAAATATGAACTGATTGACAGGATTGACAGAGAAAAATATCTGGGAGGGATAAAGAAAGCTTCCCAGAGGAGGTAATATTTGAAATGACCTTTGAAGAAGGAACAGACATTAAACTTGCAAATAGAATGTATAAGAAATAGCAGCATAATTCTCACATCCAGTCATTCACCAAGTATAGTTAATTCTTCCTCTGCAAAAACTCACCTTGTCTCCCTTCTCCACTCCCACTGTTATCATCAGAGACTGAGCACCTATTACTCTATTCCTGTACCATTGAAATACGTTTTTCTGTCTGGTTTCCTTACCCCCTGTCTTCCCATTGCCCAATATATGCAGCAGATTAAAACTTTCCAAAAACATCTTTATCGTGCTACACTTCTGCTTAAGAAGTGAAAGTGATTCTCTATTGATTACATGATGAAGTCTTAGATTCATCTGATGTTCAAGACCTTTTACAACTGGGCCAAACTTACTATCCCAGCCAACACCACAATTTTCCTGCAATTTGTACTATTGATGTTATAGTCCATATCTGTAAGACCTTTTCCTCCTTACTCTGGTCTTCATAAGACCCTACTGAGACTTTTTCCTTCTTCGTGAATACTATTACCCCATAAAAGCTACCACTACATAGGTAACGTGTATGGAGTACTTCAGGCTAGGTTATATGTTAAGTATGTGACATAAATTAGCTCATTTAATTCTCACAGCCATCCCACAAGGTTTTTTTAAGAGGGAAACACTGGGCCAGGCATGGTGGTGCACACCTGTAATCCCAGCACTTTGGGAGGCCAAAGTGAGAAGATTCCATGGGCTCATGAGTTTAAGACCAGCCTGGGCAATACAGTGAGACCCCATCTCTACAAAAAATTGGCTAGGTGTGTAGGTGCAAGCCTGTAGTCCCAGCTACTTGGGAGGCTGAGGCAGAAGGATGGCTTGAGCTGAGGAGAAGATTGAGGCTGCAGTGAGCTATGATCACTCCATTGCACTCCAGCATGGGTGACAGAGTGAGACCCTGTCTCCAAAAAAAACAAAACCAAGACAAAACAAAAAAGAAGGAATCACTGAAGCATGAGGCGGTTAAGCAGGTTGCCATTGTCATATATCTGTAAGTGGATGAGCTAGAATTCAAATCCAGGTAGCTGGATTCTTGAGCCTGGATGCTATTCCTCTTACTTGCCCTCAGTGAAGGACTCGTTTCCCCAATCCCTAGCAATTTTTTTATGTGGACCACTTGCCTGGTATTAATTCTATGTGAGCGTTTGTGAAGTGCCAGTCTTTATTCAGTCCACTATTAAGTTTCTACTATATTTCAAGCTACTTAAAAGTAAGCCCATGCCTTGTAATTCTTTGCATTTCCATAATTCCATGTACATAATTAGCACTGAATAAATATTTTGACTGATTAATAAATTGATTTACCAGGTGAATGATGTGGATAAAATAATTTGGAGTCCATTGGCTTTGTCTACTTATCCAAAAGCAAACCAGTAAAGAAAAGAAATTGCTCTAACTGTAAATGTTGGCCTAATGGATCTACACTGTCCAACTAGAACAGTAGGGTTGTAGTAATTCATCCTTTCAGATACCTGGCATTCACACTGCTATGTTGGATGACTGCTGATTGGTCTGACCAAAAGTTATACACTAGTATAGATGTACAGTCATGGGTTGCTTAACAATGAGGTTGTGAGAAATTTGTTGTGTGAACGTAATAGGGTGTACTTACAGAAATGTAGATGGTATAGTCTACTACACATCTAGACTATATGGTATAGCCTACTTCTCTTAGGCTACAAACCTGTTCAGTATGGCTATACCGAATACTGTTGGCACTTGTAACACAAAGGTAAGTGTACCTAAACATATCTAAACACAGAAAAGACACAATAAAAATATAGCCTGATCATCAATATTTGTCTGTTAGTGGTGGTCTGTCATTGACTGAGACATTGTTATGCAATGCATGACTGAACTAAGTATCAGAGCTTAGATGTGAACCCAGATCTTCCATCTCCTGAGCCTATATTCTTTCCTATGACACTGTGGAGGCCTCCCAAAGATGAAGAGTTTGAAATGATGGTAAGGAGACCAGAAGGAACACAAATGGGGAGGAGAGGAGATTTTGCACAGCATTCCATGGCTATGATGCTAACTCACTTCATAGTTTGCATTTCGACTAGAAGGACCTAGTACATATAATTAGCTATTCTTAGTCACCTTATACCTTAAGAGTACAATTGTGACCCTTACAATATTTCTTGGGTGAGGGACAGGGAGAGGTAAAGAGTATAAGAAGAACCCTTTTAGAGAATTAAGATATATTATTAAGTCTGGCATTTGTACAACTGAATGAAGTTTCTACTGCTGATTAGCTTTTCTGAAGCTTTGTTTAAGCTCCTTTTGGCCTCATGAAGTTCACTAGGTTGAAAACCTGAAATCCCAGGTAAAGAAAAACTAAAATACTCTTCTAGATTTGCCACATGATGTACCGTTATAAGCTGTCTCCTGGTTTACATTGCAAGTCATCATCATTAAAAACATGAGTAGTAGCAAATATTCCTATGACTGGGATCCTGGTCTTGTAAGAGGGAAATTGGCAGGCCCAGCCAACTCTGCTCCCTTTGTTTTTAAGGCAATACTTCTCAAACTTTAACATGCTCAGAATAATCTGGTGGGCTTCTTAGAACACAGCACACTGGGCCTCAGTCCTAGAGTTTCTGACTCAGTAGATCTGGAGTAGGCCTGGAAATCTGCAGTTCTAACAAGTTCCTAAGTCCCCCACAGATACCAAAGAATGAGTGTAGATAGAAAAGTAGGTAGGTGAGAGGTAATGTATTAGGGAAATTGGCTCCCATGGTTATGAAGGCTGAGAAATCCCACAACAAGCCGTCCAAAGCTAGAGACCCTGGATGCCAGTACCGTGGCTCAGTCTAAGTCTGAAAACTTCAGAACCAGGGGAGCTGATGGTTTAATTCTCAATCTGAAACCAAGGGCCTGAGAACCTGGGGAGCTGCTGGTTAAGTATTAGAGTCCAAAGGCTGGAGAGCCTGGAGTTCTGTTGTCCAAGGGTAGGAGAGGATGGATGTCTCAGCTCCGGGAGAGAGACAGGAAACCACCTTTCCTCTGCTTTTTGTTGTGGTGGTGGTGGTGGTTGTTCTTTCTGGGCTTCTAGGTGATTGAGTGGTGCCTGTCCACATAGAGGGTAGATTTCCCCCCACTCAGTCCACAGACTGCTAGTCTTCTCTGGAAACACCCCAACAGACACACCCAGATATAATGCATTACCAGCTCTCTAGGTATCCTTAATCCAGTCAAGTCAACACCTAAAATTAACCATCACAGGAATTATACCCCTAATAGTCACCAGTGATACAGAAGGCAGCTACTGACATGCACCCAGTGATGCACACCACTTGAAATTCAAACCGTGTGTAATCCTCTCCCCTCTAGTGTGAGCAGGACCTCATCACTTTCCTCCAGCAAAGAAAATACAGCCAAAGTGATGGGCTGTCATTTACATGATCAGGTCACAAGAGTCCGTGTCTTCCATCTTGCTCGTACTCTCACCCACTTGCATGCTAGCACTGACGCAGCCAGCTGACATGTTGTGAGGTGATCTACGTAGAGGCCCACATGGGAAGTAACCTAGGGAGACGAAGCCTCCAGCCAAAAGTCCTGGAAGAAATGAGGCCTCAGTCCACCAGCCAACCAGCACAGAACTGATTCCTGCCACCAAGCAGATGAGTGACCTCTGAAGTGGACCTTTCCAAGTCAAGCCTTGAGATGACTGTAGCATGCAAGAGACCCAGTTAGGGGATCCAGCCAAACCATGCCCAGCCCCTGACCCATAGAAACTGTGAGATAATAAATGTTGTTTTAAACTGCTAAGTTTGAGGGTAATCTATTATGCCGCAATAGATAACTAGCTGGGCAGGAGAACAGCAGTGGGGAGACTTGAGAAAAACTGCCTTAGTGTGAGTGATGAGAACTTTCATGTAACGAAGTTATTCTGGGCACTCTACAGAACCGGGTCAACAGTCTTTATTCTCTGGGGTTGAAATTATTTATGTTTTACTTAGAGGATCATCTTTAAATGGGAATGTTTATTTAGGTATCCTATTGCTAATTCTCAGAAGTTCTCATTTTGCACTCTAACAATAGCTATATGGAAAACAAAATCCTAATGGAGTAAACAAATTCCATTTGTTACTCTGTCTTGTAACCACACACTTAAGCATCTAAGTGTCATGAGTATTTTATAATAAATTCACATCTCTTAAGAAGCAAGTTCATATAGGTAGATAGGAGCTTAAAAATGCTCATCTTTAACATAATTTAAAATTTAAAGTAAATAACCAAAAGGATCATTTCAAATTCACATGTTATAAATGCCGCTGTATTTATTTAGGTAGATTTTTTATGGTAGAGAAAGAGATCAAAGGAAATATGCGTAATGTTTTCCATTTTGTCAACATATCTTGAGACAGATCTATTAATACAAGTCAGAACTATAATTGTATCATAAAAGACAAATAGATTATTGGGTATTTTTTACAATGACCATATGACTTTTGTGGATTAAAATCAGGATGATCTAAATATTAGTAGATTAATTTATGTGGAGGAAAAGTTACAAATCATTCACTTAAAAATTGGCTTTGTGCCCACATTCTAGAGGCACACTAGGGAGAGTTGTAGCTGCACAGCTAATGTCTACACAGAGTGAATTTCAGAACATAATTTATGTAGATGAAGTGTGCAGAATGTTTTTATTTGTTCTACATCTCACTGTCTCACCTCTGCATGAACTTCCCAAACCCAGATCTACTCCAAATATTCTTACTCCCCTTCTCCACACTTCCCTCCAACGTGTTTGCTTTGGCAACTTTCATGTTCTTACAAACAATTCTCCCAAGGAAATCAATCACTCTTGCACCCAAAGAGAAATACTGTACACTCAATGCGATGACAAAATGAAACATGTCTGAGGCAAACCATGTGTTCCCGCGTGTCCGGGATTATGCTATTTGCACAAGGAACATGTTCCTAATGTGTTTGGCTTCTGTTACCCCTTGTGATTGCAACTTTCATTGTCTTTTGGAATTTATGATTTCAGAAGCAACTGCTTGGACTCATTTAATGGGACACTTTTGGAATGTGAAGCCTGGGGGATTCACTGGGCAATGTCATTCTGTTCTTTTCAGGCAAATCTGGCCCATATAAGTATACCTGATGTTTAAGGAATTGTGGGGGATTGATTCTGTTTTGGAACCCCAGACAAGTGGCTTATCTAAATGACATGGATCCATCATACTTTGAAAGTTCTTCAGTTCATCAATCACTTTATTTGGGAAGAAATACTTTCTGGCAATTGAGTGAGGCAATGTCATTTTAGAAAAGAGGTTTTCTGGCCAGGCATGGTGGCTCACGCCTATAATCCCTTTGGGAGGATTTGGGAGGCCAAGGAAGGTAGATCACCTGAGGTCAGGAGTTCGAGACCAGCCTGGCTAACATACAAAAATACAAAATTAGCCAGGCGTGGTGGTGCCCAACTATAGTCCCAGCTACTCAGGAGTCTGAGGCAGGAGAATTCCTTGAACCTGGGAGGTAGAGGTTGCAGTGCACCGAGATGGTGCCATTGGACTTCAGCCTGGGTGACAGAGTGAGACTCCGTTTCAAAAAAGAGAGAGAGAAAAATAGAAAAGATCTTTTCTGTGGTGCTCCCCTCAGAGATACTCAAGGTACTTGGCCAAATTCAAATTTGTCCCTCAATTGGGCAGCATATTTAATTAGAAGAGAGGCACCACTACTACCAGTTCCATTTTTATAAGCATAAGACCCATGAGCTAACCAAATCCCTGTCCTGTTCTCTTTGCTCTGAATGAAGGATATCTACTTCCTTACACCAAAGATTGTCATAGTAGGAGGCTGGTTCCGGGCCCATTTGGCCTTTTATCTGGGTTTCTGCACTCTCTTCCGCTGGAGTTCTTCAGTAAGCCCTGGGTTCATTTCCTGCCATGACTCCACCTACCTACTGGGGACCCTGGGAAACTCTGTTCCATTTAAGTTTTTTTTTTTTTTTTTTCTATATCTCATTAGTCTTAGATTTTTTAGAATGACAAATGGGGTGAGTAAATTTTCCTAGTTTGGTGTCTAATATATTAAAAAATTAAATACATAAGAATTAGAACCATCAATCACTCCCATTGTAGCAAATGAAATGACACTGGCTTACGGAAGGCGTACAACAGAATCAAGTCATAGGTGATGGAAAGAGGGCTTAGTTTAAAAGAAACAGGGAGACAATAATTAATTCATTGTTGAGAATGGAAATTCTATCCAATAAGGAAAGTGTTGATACTCAAAATCTTAGGCTTCTATTAAGAAAACTGTGATCCCAGGAGCATTGAAATTAACGTTTAGAATTATCCCTCACAGACATGGGGGGACACCGTATGCATGAAGAGGGGCCTATGTATGGTGCATGGTTAAGATCATAGGCTTGGGAGTACATATGCCAATGATTGGAGACCAGCCCTGCCACATATTAACCTGGTGGATAAACTATTTAACTTCCCTAAGCCACAGTGTTCTCATTTGTAAAATGGGCAATAATAATCTATCTCATAGGTTTATTGTGAAAACTATACAATATAATGCATGCAAAGCACTGGCAGATGATACAGGCTAAATCATTGTTAGCTGCTGTCATTATCATGATCATCATTACATTATCACTGTTACTGATATTCTAGTCAAGACCATGGAATATATATTAATCCATGTATATGTTATATAAATTGTATATATGTAAATCCATATATACATTATTTAAAAGTAACTTATGCTACTAAACAAAGATGGTCAAAATAAGTGCTCTAAAATTTTTTTAAGAGGAATAAAGGACTGTAAAAAGGAAGAGAGATAAAACTTCAAAGAGCAGGTGGTCCCTTTGCAGGGCCTTCGTCTGGGCCTCGAAGATGGGTTGGAAATTGCCATACTGTGTTCCATCCACCAGCTGTACTGCACTGACACAGCAGTGCCTCTCTGTCATAGACTGAATGTTTGTGCCCCCAACTCCAAATTCATGTATTGAAGTCCTAAACTCCAATGTCATGATATTTGGAAGTGGGGCCTTTGGGAGGTAATCAGGTTTAGATGAGGTCATGAGAGTGGGCCCCCCATGATAGGATTAGTACCCTTATAAGAAGAGGAAGAGATTAGAGCTCCCTCTCCCTGCATTATGAAGACACAGCAAGCAGGTGGCTGTCAGCAAGCAAGGAGACTGGAGTCCTCACCAGGAGCCAAATTTGTCAGCACCTGGATGTTGGACCTTCCAATTTTCAGAGCTGTGAGAAATAAATGTCTGTTTTTTAAGCCATCCAGTCTATTGTTTAAGCCATCCAGTCTATGGTATTTTGTTACAGCTGCTTAAGCTGACAAAGACACTCTCATATGAGGCCAGGGGAGCATCAGAAACCTCAGCCTTCGCATGGGAATATGCCACCTTCCAGGGAGGCAATCTCATTGGTTTACTGGGCTTCAGGTTCTTTATTGTTGTCTTTCTACTGACTGGTAGGAGTAAAGTGTCCTCTTTTGACTAGGGTCACTAAGTAAAGGAAATTTAGGTTGGAATTATTGAAACCCATTCTCTTCTTTTATTCCAAAGAATTTAAGTTCCTCAGCTGTGATTTTTTTTTTCTGGTTCGCTGAAATTTTTACTTTCCTTATTCCCCTTATTCCTTATGCCAATCAGTTTCGAAGTAATGTAAACTGAAGGCAATTTGTACTAGTGCTATCTTTCTTTTTCTGTTTTAAATGTAAGGCCATGTGTCTCTTTGATCAAAGGTACCCATAAGCTTCTTTCACACCTTAATTTTGAGTTGGAGGAGCATATGGTCCCCACTCAGACAGGTGGACATTGTATTAAGTCATTTAGATCAAGACACTTCATGAACAATATAAACCAAGCAAGTGAAGGAAGTATAAGAGAAAAAGAAGATTGTTTTAATTCCCCAAATCTCTTCAGTTGTGGCTCCCCAGACTGAATTAAAAAACCTCTAATATAGAAGCCAGGGAGAAGTTGGCACATGGTTCCAAACAGTTCATTTTACTTTCTATTTCCTAGTACTATGCTTGCTTTTGAAAGTCCCCAGATTGCATGGCCAAGTGATGCTTAGCTTAAGATCTCTGTGGCTCTTCAGATATTTCTCTTCTGTGTATATTTGAATGATTTCTGTCTCATCTTGCACTTGGGAAGTCTTTTCAGGAGAGGTAAATTTACTCTCTGCTTGCTCTGATTCAACCTCCTATTTTCTTTCATTCTTTTCTTTTCTTTTTTCTTTTTTTTTTTTTTTTTTTAGATGGAGTCTAGCTCTGTTGCCCAGACTGGAGTGCAGTGGTGCCATCTCGGCTCACTGCAACCTCTGTCTCCTGGGTTCAAGTGATTCTCCAGGCTCTGCCTCCTGGGTAGCTGGAATTACAGGCACTCACCACCATGCCCGGCTAATTTTTGTATTTTTAGTAGAGAAGGGGTTTTGCCATGTTGGCCAGCCTGCTCTCCAACTCCTGACCTCAGGTGTTCCGCCCGCCTCAGCCTCCCAAAGTGCTGGGATTACAAGCGTGAGCCACGAACCTCTTCTTTTCAATATTTGCTCATTTACAGTTTCTGCAGACACTTCTTACCAGCAATACCCTGCATGCTCTCTTCCAGAACAACCCCTACCCAACTTCTCTTTTCTTAGGAGCCATTGAGAAGTACTCTTTATGAGGCACTAAGGACTGCTGAATTGTTAGAGGTTAGCATTGAGTTCCTGCCACAGCAGTCCATTTTCTTAATGACTATTACTGCCACCAGTTCAGATATGTTTTGTCTAGTTCTCAGTAACATTGAAAAAATTATGGTCCAGTAATTTTTCAGGTTATCTTTATAGTTCAAGTATTGTAAGCTCCCACTTGTCCGTTTTCAAACTTGATTCGACTTCATCTTCCATAGGTTTTCCTAGATAGTGGCCAGTGGCTTTGCAATGACTTGACATAGTTGTTTAATCACCTTCAGACCAGACTCCACATCTTTACTACGGTAGTTAAAAGTGGGTCTTTCTTGGGTGAATATTGGGAGGAAGAAAGACAAGAGAGAGAAAAAGCTTAGCACGATGAAGCGATGTGTTGAGGTAGGTGTTTTGGACTCATCCAGTTTTGTTGTTTGCGCTTACACTGGAACCTCTGAGCTTTGGCTTTCCTTTCTCAGGACAGGGATGTTTCCCGCTGTTTTCTCTTTTGTTGGCTTGGGCAGGAAAGAGCGTGCGTTCCTCTTTTCATTCAGCCCAAACATAAAACACGAAGCTTCCCGTGCTTTAGGGGACATGTGGTTGTGTTCTAAGAGCCATCTGCAGAGAGACGGTCTTGGGAAAGCTGCTTCCCCAGAACGGAGAAACATCTCCGGAGCAAGCGATCTCCGGCCCGCAGATTCAATAAGCCCAACTGCACTTGGCTCCGTCACAAACCTAATACGGCAGCCCATATTGTTGCTGGGGAAGTCTCCAGCCAAACCGAGTTCTTGTAAAAATAAATACTCATCAGCAAATATTTTGATTAGTTAAAAATGTTCGAGATGCCTAACCCCTCGTTCCCCTCCTCCTTTCACGGTGCGAACGCGGAGAAGAGGCTCGGCTCCGGGGGGCGGGAGCGCAGTACTGCGCCCCCCGCCTCGATACGCGCCAGGCCCGCGGGCGCCCGGGAGGCTTGGCGCGGCAGGGCTCGCTCGGCCTCGAGGGCGCGCGGTTCCGAGAGCCTGAGGACGCGAGCGCTGGCAGCCGGGCCTCGCCTTCCCCCGGGCCGCCGGCACGGAGCCGTTCGCAACCTCCATACACTTACTTGCTTGCCTTAAGCTCTTTATTAACTCCCCCGGAGGAGCGCCGGCTGCGGCCGCGCCTCCTACGCCCCGGTGGTCTGGCTCCTTCGCGCGGCGCACATGCTAAACAGATTAACATGCCTTGGCTGACCCACGCTTCGCAACCCGCGGATAGGGTTTCTGCAGCTCCATGTGGAAATTAACCTATCTGTACCCGTGGTCAGCAGCGCCCGGCCGCTCCCGCGCCGAACCGGCAATCCAAACAAACCAGGCCGCTGGCTCCCTTTGTTACTCTTGGCCCCCCTCCCCCCTACCCGGCCAAATATTTATTGGAAAAGAGGTTCTCCTCTTTGGCCGAAGGTAGGGCACATTTCTGAGAGCTCTTTATTTGTAAATGATTTTTTGTCAGGCCAGCCAGGCACCCTTAGGAGGGGCTGTCAGGGAGCTCAAACTCCAGGACTGGAAGGTTTCTAGCCCTCCGCAGGCAGGGAGATGTTTATGTTTGCACAGGGCACCCGAGTCCTGGTCATTAAAAATGTATGCACTGCCCACATTTTGCTTTTGTAACAGCTCCTCTGTTTAATATAGTTGTTTGCTTTGTTCTAGGGCAAGTTTATTCCCTCATCCTGACCCTCAATCTGCCTCCCATTCACACCCGGTAAACAAAGTGAGCGGATTCTTCTAGATTTTCTTACTCAGAGGATCAGAAAAGGTAAGCTCGGAGGCTGGTGGGTACCAGCCCGAGGCCAAGTACGAATCGCAACAGCATCTGCCTTTCAACCGCTGCCTCTTCCAGCAATTCAGGATTGCTAATGAATTTCTAGTTCCTTCGTTAAGCATTCTCCTCTTATTATTTCATATCCCCGTTTCCTAAATTATTATTCATATTATAATTCTATAGAGGCAGTTCAGCTTTTCACTACGTACTGCATGCGGGGGTCTGTGTCAGTTGGGTGGGGCTTCTATGGTGAATACTGCCCAGGAAGACGAATGTGGCTTTTCCTATTCCTTTCCCTGGCGTTGGTCATGAAATATTCCATTGTTTGGGAACCCTAAATGGCTATTTCTGGGATGGCTGCAACTCCCTGATGCATCCATGCTTTGTCTCCTACTCAAAATGAGCCCAGGCGGTTTGAGGTTGCCGGCTGTGCCATCGTGCCTCACCGGCTTCTAGCAGTGTCACATCACTTCCGGGCTGGCTTGGTGTTTTGAGTATTGTTTCTCAAGGCCGGTGGCAGCCATCCATCTCACTTGCATTTACTTTCCAGGCAGCCCTCACTGCAGTGCAGTGCCCTTTGCTGTCTTGGTATCAGTGAACTGTGTGAGACTCGCAGGGCTGACTTGGCACTGATCAAACTGTGTGATGGCAGCCTCCATGTGGCAGGGTCCCAGGGGACCTACAGTCAGCAAGAAGGTTGGGCACAACTGCTCCTTAGCAGATCATCATTTGCCAGCCTGCTGAGTGACAGGCTCACTGTGCTGATTCATTGTGCCCTTTCTTTCAAGTACTGCATTTCTTGGATGGATGGCATGTCGCTGAGGTAGAAAAAACTTTCAGAGTTGCAAGCTTCCAGAAATACAATCAGGAACCAATTGGCAGCATATTTTAGGTGGTTTCAGTCTGACACTGAGGAGATGAACGAGAATTGGCCCTGATAATACACCCATAGCTCAGAACTGTGTGGAAACTGAGCTATAATAAATGTGCTGAGAAAAAGGGAAATCATGGTCCCCTGCAATATGTATTGCTGTAGGAGAAAAACCTAGATTCTCCTGCAAAGGCAACAGAATCCTTTAAGCTTGAAAAGAAAAAAATTATGCTCAAAGTCCAAGGCAACACAAGGCCTTAGTCAGTCAAGAGCTGGTGGTTCTTTTTCCCTCTGGTATGGAGAACATCTCAGAATTCCTCCCAGCTCTGGAATTGTGGTGTTCAGTCAGAGGCTCACTGTTAGAGTATTTCTCCATGTTTCCCACAAGGCAGCCAGCATCTTGATTTCTGGTCATCCTTTCTTCCCCACTTCATCAGCACCTATACTCGATATTGTCCATATGGATCATGTGTGTGGGAACACACAAATTACAGCAACTTTTGTCTTTTGTCGTGAAGGGCTGACAGGGCAATAAACACACACAGCCTCCCTCCTCCAGGAATTCCTCGTCCTCCCTGTGTGGCTCTGGCCCTGTGGATAATATCATTACAGGACTAAACAAATAAACAGTCGATCCGAATCAACCAGGAGGCACTGGGGACTATACAGTTCCTCTCTGCAAAGATGATACAAGTAAATTTACACTCGCAGCTTGGAAGTGCTCCAGCGGCTATGAATAGCTGTTCAGTTCTGTCAGGCTGGGGAGGAGCTGGGGCACTGGGCTGACCCCCCAGCTCTGTCTTTGCTTCAATCAATGTGAGCTTTCAGGGTTCTGTTTTCCTTACTATCCTTAACTGGGAACATTGAGGACCAGTCACACTTTTTATGAACCGTGAGCTCAAAGCAGCAGCTTTTAGTACAAAGTTAACATATTAAAATCCAATGACATGGATGAAAGGTTAACACACTTCTGCCAGCCTGGAGCGTCCCCTTTGAAAGTGATTTCCTGCATTCAGGCTGTCGCTGCTGCTGCAAACACTGCTGCCATCACCTCTGCCATAGCCCCTTCAGACAAGCACATTGATTCATTCCACTTCAGCGCAAGAACAGAAATGACTGACGATAGTCAGAGCCACACCAAACGCTTACTCTAATCCTGACCAACAAATTCTAAACGACAAATGGATTAATATACTTTTTTTTTCCCACTGGAAAGAATCAGTTACAATGATAACATGAAAACCACTTGCGGTTCTCTTTTTCCAAGTTTAAAGATGCAGCTTTCTTGCTTCCTATCTCTATATGCATCAACAGTTCTTAGGACGTGTGAGACTTTTCTTTTTTCTGTTGCCTGTTCTTCTGACCCAAGACTGATTTTTTTTTTTAAGTTTGTAACTCTGCCTGCAACCGTATGATAGTTCCATGTGTGTTGAAAAAAAAAAAAAAAAAAGACTGAAATGATATATACCAAACCATTAACAGTGTTGGTGGGATTATACTTTTTAAAACTTTAAAAAATACTACTTTGCTTTCCCCCAATTTTGGTCCAAGAGTGTATATTACTTTTAGAGTCAGATTAAAAAGTATTTAAAAGGTTATTCTTAAACAACATTTGTCCTCTTGTGGTAAGCTCTAATTTCTGTTCAGTAGGGCTCATACTCAGTAAAGGTAACCTCAAGGCATGGAGTTACTGGCCTTTCTGGTTGATGTGTTCAAAAATAGAGGATTAGGCATTCAGAGGTTTGCCTACAGTTTCTTCAGGAAGGTAGATTTGGGCCAATAGAAGGAAAAAGCAAATAAAACAGAGAAAAGTGTTTTGTGCTTTTTTTTTTTTTTTTCAAAGAATAAGGCAGCATTACTTTTGACAGGTGCTTTCTGTATTTATGACCCACTCAAGAGCCCTGTAGCAAACAACTCTATCTTCTTCAAGTTTCCAGAGGCTTGCACAGGTGAGCCCGGGTTTGGGCAGTATGTGTTTTTACATCTGTTGAACTTCAAGGGCTCTGGGGTAAACATGAAGGAATGATGTAGCTTCTGGGAACTAATAGAAGGCCCATCTGATGCTGAGGGACCATAGGGAACCACCTGTGGGCCCCAGGTGAGCAGAGCCTTCTGCAGCTTCTCTGAGATCAGTGTTGTGGGGAAAACAAATCAAGGGGCTAAGCAATGAGGAGTGGTGAACTGAAACACACACAGACCTGGCATTGCACGATTTGGATTCCAGGTGCATCTCTGCCACTGAATTACTATGAGAACCTGGGTAAGTCACTGATCTTTCTGTGGGCTTCATTTCAAAATGAAGAGGTGGGTGCGATGACCTCAGGTCAGGTCTGTGAGTCATCTCCTGTTTTGGAGTGCACAAAGATGGCTGCAGCAGATCACATAAGTCTTGAAGCATTGACTATTCAGAATGTCCAATACCCCAATTCCGACTGTTCAAGGAAAGCACGGTCGTCAGATCCCAAACTGGAATTAAGTGGGAAGATTTGGCTTGCTCTGATCATTTGCATGAGGATAGGTTTTGAATTTTTACATGAGAGACATTATATTGGACCCTGACCATGTGCCAGTTACTAGGCTAGGCATGCAGGCAACAAGAATGAACAGAGCCTACTGTCTGCTAATTGTGAGATCCTAAGTCCCTGGCTTAGGAGACTAGTGTCTTTGGTTAGTGTTTAGAAGCCCCAATTTGGTACCCAAAGGTCTTCTATTCATTCAGGGGCAGAACTGTCTGGGACTGGCTCCCAGAGGTTAGAAAAACAAGCAATGGCCAGAGGCCACCTGGCAAAGATTGGCAGAGAGCTGGGAAGGAAGGTGTCTCTGACATTGTACTAGTCCCTCCACGACTGTCAGTGTTGGCTCGAAATTCTCTCTATACCTCAAAAACCTGATGATTGTTATGTAGTATCTATTTTTTTTTATTTTTCTTTTGGTTCTCTCATCATATCTAGTTAAGTCATTTTTGAATACCTGTCTTAGCTGCATGAAAGGACACTAAAGAAAGGGGGTTTACTTGTGTCCGGGCTAAATTTTAAAGGAGAAACTGGGTGTTCCAGGGAGACAGGCATGGCAGGGGCAGTTGGAATCAAAGTGTGATACTTCCAGGAGAAGATGCAACTTTGGAAAGGTCTTAGGTTTGGTGACAGAGGTGGAAATGAAGATTCACTTGGGCAATCATTTATTTTACATGGAGAAATCTTCCAGAAAATCTGTTGGTTCACACTATGTTTAATAAGATACTCTTACAAGATTCCTTCCGGTTCTACAATTTGACAACCTGTTTGTTCAAACAATTCTTCAGTGCTTTCTTGACTCATTGATTAGCTCAAAATTTCAGAGACTAGAGCACATTTTTGGGAAAAGGAAGTGATATTTTCTTCTTCCCATTCCCTACACAGATATATGGCAGTCCTAGACCACCTGATAATGGAAAATCTGGATTTTCCCTTCACTATTATTTTCAAAGCAGTTTTACAAAAGGCTTTCCCAACTATGACAGAAACTGTTAATTGTCTCACAATATCTGCTGTTCTAGTCTTCCTTTTAATGGAAAATCCCCCTAATTTTTAGCTGGGCACATGGCTACCCTTAGAGACTATATTTTTCAGGATCCCTTGCAGCTAGATATGTCCATGTGACCAAGATCTGGCCAGTAGGCTATGAGTAGAAGTGATGTGTACAACTTCTGGTATATCCTAATACAGAAGCTGCTGTCCTTGACATCCTCTTTCTTTTTTCTATAATCTGGAAGAAGGACAGATGATGGTGAGCCAGTTTTGGTTATGCAAATGAGGGCAACATCATAAAGGATGATAGAGCAAAAAGATGAAAAGAACTTGGGTCCCCACAAAGCCCTGTCCTGCTTTGTGTGTTTTCTACCAGCTCAGACCTTTACATAAGAGACGAATCTATTTTATTTAAGCCACTATGTTACTTTTAGAGTCAGATAAAAAAGTAGTAAAAAGGTTATTTTCAAACAAAATTTGTTGTCTTGTGATAAGCTCTAATTTCTGTTCAGTAGGGCCCATATTCAGTAAAGATAACCCCAAAGTGTGGCGTTACTGGCCATTCTGGTTTATCTTTCTGTTTATTAAAGCAGCAAATCAATACGCTAACAAATGCAGCAAGTGTTCTTAGTGTATTTAAATCATGACCTGATTTTAAAAATTTTGTGCTACACACATTTTCAGGAAAGCATTTATTACATAAATCAAGGTATACCTCTATTGTCCATGGCAACACTATCATTCTAGTCCCCTAGACAGCAAATCTCGTATTCATCTCTGACTCTTCTCTTTCCTTTTTTGCCCATGTTCAATTAGTCATCAAGTCTAGGTGAAATTTTTCCTTCGTAATGCCTGTGAGATTTGACTCTCCCTCTCTATATCCACAGCCTGCCCTCATCCATGTTATCACCATCTTATGCTCAATTTACTAGAGTAATTCTTAGTTGTCTTCAGGTCTCTGGTGTAGCTGACTTCTAGCCTACCCATTACCAGATAAGTCTTCCCAAAACAGCTTCTTCACTATGTCATTTCACGAACTCCATATTTCCAACTGAACCATATGAAATTCCTGCTAATTGACTTACAAAAGTGGCAGTTTCATATGGCTAACCTAACAATTAGGCTGAATTCAAAGAATTCCACCCTTTGGGTTCACCTTTTATTTACAATTCCCATTCTGCCAAATGATCCCTTTATTCAGTTTGCCCAGATTTCTTGGTCTTCCTCTTACCTTGGTGAACTTTCTCCTTGCTGTGCCTTTGTTGGGTGTGATTCGCCCTCCCTAGTAAGTCTTTCTTTCTCTTCTCTGTCAATGTCACTCTCCATTTTCTTCAAGACTCAGTTCTAGACTCTTCCTCATGATAGTTCCTGTGATCAATCATCGTTTCCAGGAAACTGAATTCTTAATTTGAATTCCTATAGCATTCTCTAACAATATGAGTATCTTCTGTCCTAAATAAATTGTAAAATCCTCATGGGCTGACTGTATCTTCTAATTTCTTTAGCAATTTTTAATTTTAAAAAGTTCTGCTCATAATGGGTACTTCATAAATACTTTATGACTTAAAAAAGCCATTAAAACTGTTAACTTTCCTAGTCTGACTAAAAAAAAGACACTCTCAGTAAAGTCCCACAGTTGTCTCTAGAATAGGAAATATGTGACTGGCTACTAGCCAAGTAAGTAGTGGTACTTTTTCTACTGCTAGAAGAGTATGAATGGCAGGAGCTTGGGTGACATGGCTCTCCCTATCGCTCTGTCTCTTTCTTGTGGATGCACACAAAGGGGCTCTGAGTCATTCGATCAGTGTAGTTCGAAACTGAATAACCCTTCTGTTTTCTTCCCTTCCTCTAACTCATCAAAGTTCTTTCTTATTCAGAGATTCGTTATTCATAGTACCTGTTGTAACTCTGCTAGACTGTGAATACTCAGGGAATGCTGACTCATGTTTGATGAATGCATATGTGAATGATCAGCAGAGTTCTTTCAAGGGAGAGCAAAACTAAAGGCTGAGAAATAGCAGGTATCAGTGCTAGGATTTTAAGCCTTCTGGCTCTAGCAGTATCAGAATGCTGTCTATGGCCCTCACTAAGTGTCATTTTTGTGTTGCTCAAAAAGGAATGATTGGTTCTCAAGACTTGTAAAATCTCAAAAGCTCACAAGGTCAGGTGAAAAGTTGCTTAGGACTTACCTCATGAATACCTTTTCCCAGTCTCAACACTCACATCCTCCTGTGGCATGACAGGGCTCAGACACAGCCTGTAAGTGCTAGGTTTGTTCCTTCATTGATCAAAGTCAACACAACAGGCTAACAGGAAGGAAGGAGGAATGAGAGGCAGACACCGTTAGGTTATCAATTCGTAACTACACCTTTTTCCATGGCTAGAAATAACCCTGATTAGGATAGTGTTATGGTGAATTCTATGTGTCAACTTGACTAGGCCTAGGGGTGCCCAGATTAAGCAGTCTTTCTGGGTGTGTCTGTGAGGATGTTTCCAAATGAGATTAGCATTTTAATCGGTGGACTCAGTCAAGCAGATTACCCTTTCCAGTGTGAGAGGGCGTCATCTAATCCATTGAGGGCCTGAATAGAACAGAAGGCAGAAGAAGGAGGAATTCATCCCTTTTGCTTCCTGCCTGCCTGCGAGCTGGGCATCGGTCTTCTCCTGCTGTTGGAGTGGGATTTATGCCATTGGTGCCCCTGGACACTGGGCCTTTGGACTCAGATTGGAATTTACACCACCAGCGTCTGTTGGTCTCGAACCTGCAGATGATGGGACTTCTGAGGGTCCATAATTGTATATATTTATATTATATATCTATATTATATAGATATATAATATATATGTACCTATGTATCTAAGGGTTCCATTCCTGTGCAAAACTCTGACTAATACAGATGACTTTAGTGTGACTTCTCTAGGCGTCTGATTTTTCTAATCTGAAATATTAAACAGTGGGATCTCTTTCCATGGTTAAAGGGTATTGTCTATGATTCTGGAGAGGAAAGAATTTGACCAGAGTTTGTAAATGATTTAGTGATTAGGAAATACATCCTACCAAGACTTAGGAATTAATATTATTTGAATTTATATTATTTAGTCTGGAGGGGGAAAAGGAATGAAGAGTACCTTTATAATGTTTTTAAAATATAAGAAAATTTGTTGACCAGCTATTCTCAATTTCACCTGAAAATAGAGGAAAAATAAGGAATGAATTTCAAAACACCATGGGGAATGTAAGACTGACTTTTCTGCTACTATAGATAGTGGTTCTCAAATTTTAATGTGCATTTTAAAGAACTCCCAGGAGATTCTTTAAGATGCAGGTTCCTGGCCTCTAAACTTAGCAGTTCTGACTTGGTGGTTCTGGGGTGGAGCCTATGAATCTGTATTTTAATTTTTCTTTTTCCCCAAGCCAAACTGTATCGAGCTTTATTAAAGACACTTTCCGTAAACAATCATGGCATTTCAGGCAGGATATGGGCAGACAGTCGTTGACAGTATACAACAACTTTCAAACTCCCTTCTTCAGTGGACTACCAAAAATCAGAAAACCACTATTAAAACTTAACGAAGTCTTCATCTGATGCTCTGAACAGGAAAAGTTTAGAGTGAGGGTTGACATTTCACATTTAGCATGTTGTTTAACAACTTTTCACAAGCCGACCCTGACTTTCAGGAAGTGAAATGAAAATGGCAGAATTTATCTGAAGATCCATAATCTAGAAATGGAACCAATGCTGTTTTGACAGGTGCCATCTCAGTGGCATCACTGGAAAGTCCAGATTGCCTAACACACTGGTAACCAATGACTGGGGGTCAGGTCCCAACAGATGTCTGGGCTTAAGGGAGTTAAGTCTATGCTGAAGGAGGGAAAGGGAGAAGAGGACATAAAAACGAATTTGTTTTTCCATACCACAAGGCTTTTGTGCCAAGGTGGCCATGTGTGTTAGAGTCAAGGAATCCCTCCTCCTGGGAGCCAAGAGGAAGTCTCTCAAAACTAGAAGGGAAAGGTGTTTTCCCCACATCAATCCAGCTTCAGAGACATTCTATTAGTGACATATGCCCCTTCCCCCAAAAACAACAATGAAGTGTTCTGTCTGCTAACAACACAGCTTAAAAAAAACAAAAGTAAAGCAAAATTCTGCATTTTTATAAAACTTGATAAAAACTAGTATTTCAAACTGTACAGTCACCAGAAGTACACAGTCATCCAAAATGCATACACTTCACTTGGCATCTCCAGCACCTTCAGCTTTCTGTGCCTGGTCTGTTTTGGCATCTCCATTTTCTGCAGGGTTAGTCCCCTCCTTGCCAGCATCAGCTTTTCCCTTTTTCCCTTTGGGTACCTTCTCTTCCTTCTTTGCAGGGGCCTTTTTAGGCTTGGCCTCTGGCTTTGGAGGAGCAGGTTTAGCAGACAACCTCATGGATCTTCTCTGTGGTTCATCCTTCACCTTGGCTTTATCTCCTTTAGCATCCCCTTCAGCCTTTCTCTTGGGCATGATGGTGGCAGCGACAACGGCGGGACATAGGCGCTGGGCGCGGGATGCAGCGGCGTATGGGCTTTGGTCGGTCCAGGGGCCGGTCTCGCCTCTTCTTTTTCACGCTGCTCCTGTATGTTAACTTTAATTTAATTAATTAATTTATTTATTATTTATTTATTTTGGAGACAGAGTCTTGCTCTCTTGCCCAGGCTGGATTGCAGTGGCATGATCTTGGCTCACTGCAACCTCCGCCTCCCAGGTTGAAGTGATTCTCCTGCCTCAGCCTCCCGGGTAGCTGGGATTATGGGTGTGAGCCACTGTGCCCGGACTGAATCTGTATGGAGTGCAGTGGTGCTATCTCAGCTCACTGCAACCTCCGCCTCCCGGGTTCAAGCGATTCTCCTGCCTCAGCCTTCTAAGTAGCTGGGATTACAGGCCCCCACCACTATGCCCAGCTAATTTTTTTTTGTATTTTTAGTAAAGATGGGGTTTTACCATGTTGGCCAGGCTGGTCTTGAACTCCTGACCTTGTGATTCTCCCGCCTTAGCCTCCCAAAGTGCTGGGATTACAGGCATGAACCACCATGCCCAGCCCTGAATCTGTATTTTTAATAAGCCCCTAATCCCCCAAGTTGAAATAAGGTGGATTGCCCTTAAATCATACTTTGAGAACTGCTGGGGTGGATGGCTGAATAGAGTGAATTCTTAGGGAATTCATTGAGCTTTTCTTCTCTAGAACACTTTATAAAGTTATTTTTGTTTTATTTTATTTCACTTAAATACAGGAAAGCTTATCATTTGTTTAGGAGGTTGTACTAAGTTGAACAGTATCCCTCCAAAATTCATGCTCTTTCCAGAAATTCAGAATGTGACCTTATTTGAAAACAGAATCATTGCAGACATAATTGGTTAAGATGAGATCATACGGGGGTAGGAGAGGCCCTTAATCCAAAGTGATTGGTGTCCACATAAGAAGAGGATGGGAGACACAGGGAGAATGCCATGTGGCAATGGAGGCAAAGATTGCAGTGTGATGCATCTATAGGCCATAGTATGCCAGGGATTGCTGGCAAACCACTAAGACATGGGAGGATCCTCCCCTAGAGCCTCCAGATAAGGCATGACCTTGCTGATACTTGATTCAGCCCTCCAGCCATCAGAACCATGAGAGAACATATTCCTATTCTTTGAACCCACACATTTGTGGTGTTTTGTCACAGCAGCCCTAGGAAACAAACATAGGGAGTTTGAATATAATCCTGCCACTAGGCAGAGCAATAGATGAGCTCTCAAGATGGGCATTTATTGTTTTATAGGCTTGTTCACTCACATTTTGAAGGGTAGGTATTCAAATATTTGCAACTGTCATAAACCAGACAGAGGTTTATCAATATTCATAACATCTTTTCCCTAAACTATACCTTAAAACCTACCCTATATGATTTTGATTATCTGAGACAAATGGGCTTTTGAATTTTTGTAAGATTAAAGAAGTAAATGCATTTATTTTTTATAATAAACAGAATACCTCAAATGTTCATGACAGAAAATAAATCATTTTGAGGTTGGGTTGTCAGTCATGAACAGATTTGAAGTCACTTTTTCCTCTTAAAATTCTAGAAGTTAATTTCAAGGATAAATCAGATTTTTCCATTGATTTGAAACAATGAAATTTTGTGTGGGAAGTTTACTTACTTGAATGAGACTTCCGTAACTTGGACATAGAAGAAAAACTCATGCAAGAAATTAAAGTTATTTTCCTATAATACATGTTAAAAGAATCCTTCTTTTTTGGTAGCTGCTTTGTAATTGTTAAATTTTACTGACAGATTTCACTTCTGAAGACTGAACTCCCCTTATATTCTGTGGCTGTTCATTTTTTAGTGAACTTATCATCTAAAAGCCATAGGTTTGCTGGCATTTAACTTGCAATCTCCTACTTCCCAGATAGGTGCTGTATTATGGTGTAACATGATAGAGAAGGGGCAAAGAACTTGGCTTGTTGCTGGCATATCAGTTCTTTCCATTAATAAAACACTCAACTGAGTCATTTTCTCTGGCCACTTTTCCACTGTAAAAAAACCTAAATCAAAGAACGGGACTGCTTTTATTGGCAAAACAGTAGATAAATCAGGGATGTAAAAATGCAAGAAGGATTCAGTACAAGCACTACCCAGAGTGGACTTGCTGGGTGAAAGGTTTATTCTGTCAGTTTTTCTCTTGAGACACTTAGGTTTAAGGAAATGTTTGCACTGTTCTAGAGAATAAGTTGGCTCTGTGTTTTCTTTTGTGTTTAGGCCACTCTGGAAGTAATTCCTCTGGGCACAATTATCTAACATATGGTGATTTAGAAAAAGCTCAAAGCAAAGGTCATTTGGATGTTTTAGGCAGGAAAGAAGAAAATCCATCTTGGAGAATAAAAGGAAGTCCGAAAGGGCTGAGGTACAACTTATGGTCAAAGGGATGTGAAAAGAAAAAATGAGGTAGATATCAAGCAAAAATTGCAACAGAAGCCTTTTGTTTTTGCTTTTGTTTCTGTTTATTTTTGCATGAGGAGTGTGCACTTGTAGATGAAAGCAAAGGCTATATCAGAGAAGTTTGGTGCTGGAGATGGCATGAAAGAGATCAAGTCCAGTGTGTGACCCATGTGTGTGGCCTATGCCACTGAGCAGGGCCCTGTGCGCAAGTGGGCCCCATACCTGGATCTGGTTTAATGCTCCATTGTTGTTGCTTTGAAATTCTTCATTTTAACATTAGGACTTATCTTTTTATTATGAGCTGGATCTGCAAATAATGTAGCAAGTTCTTAAAAAAAAAAAAAAGGTCAATTCTCAATTCCCCCACCCCCCCCTTTTTTTTAGGTGAATAAATTAGGTCCAGAGAGGACAAATGACTTGTGTGGTGGAGCCAGAAATAGAGCCTGGCTTCTTGGGTCAAAACTGCAAATGAATTCACATTCAAAGTGTTTAAACAAAGAGAAGTGCTGCTTTCACCCTTTTGTTGAAAAGAAACTTCCTCATGCATCATAAATGAGCCAAATAAAACACTGAAATAATCTAAAAGGAAGAAAGATCTGGATATGATTGGATAGGAAGACCTCACATTGAGTTTTCAAGTCACTTCTAAAAAACCTGAACTGCCATACTGATTTTCCTCCTTTCAGCATCAGCCCTCACATCACTCTCTGGGGCCAGGGAATTCTGGCACTCATTGCCTTCTAACCCAAAGGGCCATGTTGTCATTAAGTCTAAGCAGAGGATCAAGCTAATTGCTGTTTGGGTGCTGTGGAAACTGGCTGTCCTGCATTATGTACCTTGATCACTGGTGCTGTCCCAGTAAACTAAATTAATTTCAATAATGGTGCACTTGTCTTCTTGCAGGGCCAGGAACAGCATGAAGATCAGTGCAGCATCAGTTAAGCAATGACCAACACTAAACAGCAGAATAGAGCATCATGCAGTAGCAAGCGGTTGCCTCACTTCAAAAAGGGAGCCAAACTCGGAGCAGAGCAGCCTGAGGAGCATTCTCACTGAACAAACATGTCTCCAGAACTGCAGTGCTCTGTATCTCCAGGCTGACACTGCTATCAGAATGAAAACATTTGGTGGATTCTAGATGAAGCAAGCTGCATTAAATAGTTGGTTTTTAACTTCCTTTAAATATTTGAACAAAAGAGTTGCTTTTAATCACCAACCCCCAAACAACTCTCCACAACTTTCTGGTGATAAACAACATCTGTAGAAATAAAAAGGTAGGTTTGCAAGCCAGGCGCTGTGGCTCACATCTGTAGTCCCAGCTACTCAGGAGGCTGAGGTAGGAGGGTGGCTTGAGCCCAGCAGTTCAAGGCTGCAGTGAGCTATGATCACAACTCTGCACTCCACCCTGAGTGACAGAATGAGACCCTCTTTTTTTTTTTAAAAAAAAAAAAAAAAAAAAAAGGTAGGTTTGCGACTCTGCCTGGGGGTTGCCAACTGAAATTCTATTGGGCCAGAATGGGCAAAAGAATTCTCAAAACACTTTTTCCCCCATGAGAAACATCCTACTTAGAATACCTTGGTGTACTGAGAGATGAAATAGGTAGGCTGGTGTTAGCTGATTCACAGAGAAAAATGATGTCTGAAATAACCCAATTCATTGCCAGATTCAAGGAACTTGATAAGAATTAGCTCTCTTTCTGATGGACTGCTTACTCACTACAATTTGAAGAGGTGGCAGGGATTTTACTGGGAAAGAGGAGTCAAGTGTTTAGAAAATACAGCTCAAGCTCTTTTATAAAAGAAACATTCCAGATTTTCTCAAGTGTCTGGTGAGGGTGTGGAAGGGTGAGGCATCAGATACTTTCCATGTGCAGGTCAAGTAGAGAGAAGGGGAGTGTGGAAATGCAAGAAAACAAACTTAAGAAATTTATCTTGGCAGGATTTTTCCATCATAACATCTTGGAGCTGAAAAACACTCTGAAACTCCACTCACATTTTATAACTGAGAAAACTGAGGTCCAAGGAGATTGTTAATACTTGAGGCCACTTGGCCAGTTAGAAACAACCAGGTCACTAACCTTCAAGTGTAGTCCTCTTGCATAAAATGTGCCACCTGCGTAAGTGCTAAGTGGGGAGAGGCTCTGGGAGGAGGAAGGTGGTCTCTGTTAAACACTGAGGCATGGTAACATTCACTTCGGGTGTCTTGGTGGCTCAAAGTGCAGATCTTGGGACTGAATTTCCGAGCTGGCTTGGGGTTTTGGTTGCTGCAGAGCTAAGGAGGACTCATGCCAAGCACCTTTCTCAAATCACTCCACATCATGACCGCAAGGGTAGACAGCAAAAGGAAAGAGAACTGATGGCTCTGAGCCACTCTGAAAGGCTGGGTCTCCATAACCACAGAAGCAATAGCAGCCACAGTGATACTAACAGAGGTTCAGACTACTTTCTCTGAGTTCCATTTCTGACAGCTAGATTTCTTTTTTTTTTTTTTTTTTTTTTTTTTTTTTTTTACCTCTGGAACACTGAGCCCCTAATCTGCCCAGGTTTGGATGAACAACTGAGAGGAGAAGGTCGAAGTAATACATAGTGAAGCAACTGTTACCATCGCGTGTATGTAGAATCAGCTTCTGCAAGGGAGCTGTCGTGGAGCAGCTGGCTGTGAAATACGAGAATCTGGGAGGACAAATGAATCTCTTCCCACTAACCCAATACTGGTAATAACTACTGTTTTCCTAAGGGTTTTAATTTCATTTAGTTGGTTTAGAAATGAAATTATGCTAGTCACAATAGTACTACTGCCTCTGGACCTGGCTGGTTGTTATACAGAAACATTTTAGCACCTAGCAACCTGGAGGAGTTAATTGTGTATAGGGTTTACCATCTACTCATTGTCACAGGATTTCTAAACCTATAAAAGTTGCTTTTGAAATATTTTCCTTAAAGCATACAAAATTTAGTTAAACCACTATTAATGGTGCCATTTGCATTAATATAATAATAATTCGTCATATTTACATGCATTCCCAGTTGTTGCAAGTTATATTCAAAATTTGATTTTCCCACAGTGAGAATATCAACCACCAGCCTGGGCAACATGGTGAAATTCCATCTCTACAAAAGAAAAATACAAAAATTATCTGGGCATGGTGGCACGTGCCTGTATTCCCAGCTACTTGGAAGGCGAAGTGGGAGGGTTACTTGAGCCCAGGAGGTTGAGGCTATAGCGAGGTGAGATCACACCGAAAACTAAACCAGCCAGGCCCATGCTTCTCAGTTCCCCACTCTTGTCATTTGGATTCACTTCTAAAAGTAAACCACCTACATCTGAATTCATGTCTCAAGTTCTGCTTTTTGGAGGACATTAGGTGAAGACAATACCATTTCTTATAACTTTTTCAGTTTTTTCCCCCCCTCCTGTGTTGGCCTCTCTCATGTCCTTGATTTAGCAGTTCAGAATAATACTCTCATTATTTTCCAATTTTCTTTCTTAATTCTGACACCCTGTTTGGTTTCCAACTATCTTATTTATCCCTGATTTTAACCTGTTTTTCTCATTCGGGCCTAGTGTGCCAATGCCTCAAATCCCTTAAAATCCCCAGCTCTAAAACTGCCTCAATTCTTCCTCCCCTGGGTCCAAATGCTCACTAATTTCAGTGGATTTAAGCCCAGGATGAGGTGAGCACAGCATTGTATCTTTAATTAGGTACTTTTCAAATCCCCTGTGGTATGTACAGTTTGGATTACTAAATTATGCCAAAAGTATTTCATGTGAGGGGGGGGTATGAAGATTAATAAGTGGTGGTTTCTAAATAGCTTTAAAGGTTGAGAATGGAAGGTGTTTTGCAAATATATGGCATTGTCTTGAGTAGCAGACATTGCCTTAGTCCACAGAATAAATTCTATTTTGGGAAAACGTTTTGTATTGCTAAACCTGCGTAACAAAAACATGCTGTAGCAATTCTATACTTCGACAGCACAGGCTGCTGCTATTTATCCATCCATCCATTCATAAGCACTTATTAGAAATTTATCATGTGACAGGAACTCTGCTAGGCTCTCTAGATTAAAAAAAGTCACCTTCAAGTTGCTCCCATATCAGTGTATGTATGTGTGTGGGGAGGGGTCTGAACAGTACACACATAATTATAACGTGTAGATGCCATTTAAGGAGGAAGCAAAGTGCTAGGATACTTGAGAAGAACTAAAGGTCAGAGCTGGGTGGGGGATTCAGTAAGGGATCACAAGGAAGGTGATATTTGGATAAAGCTTGAGTTAGAAATTAAAGTAGAATTCAAGTCGACGTAGAATTACGTATTTTTTGTTTTAGAATAAGTTTAGATATACAGAAAGTTGTAAAAATAGTACAGAGGGTTGCTATATACCCCTTACTTAATTACCCTACTCTTTACATCTTACATTTCCTAGTATATTTGTCAAAGCCAAAAAGCCAACACTGTCACATTATTACTAACTATATTCCACACATTTTGGATGTCACCAATTTTTCCATTAATGTTCCCTTTCTGGTCAGGATCCAGTTCAGGTAATCACTTTGCATCTGGTGGTCATAGCTCCTCAGCCTCCTCTGGTCTGTGCCAGTTTCTTAGTCTTTGTTTTCATGACTTTGATGGGTTTTGCTTTCTTTTTTTTTTTGATACAGAGTTTCGTTCTTGATGCCCAGTGGCATGATCTTGGCCCACTGCAGCCTCCGCCTCCTGGGTTCAAGCCATTCTCCTGTCTCAGCCTCCCGGGGAGCTGGGATTACAGGTGTGCACTACCACGCCCAGCTAATTTTTGTATTTTTAGTAGAGACAGGGTTTCGCCATATTGGCCAGGCTGGTCTCAAACTCCTGACCTCAGCCTGTCTCAGCCTCCCAAAGTGCTGGGATTACAGGTGTGAGCCACCATGCCCAGCTGACTTTGATGGTCTTAAGGAGTACTGGCCAGGTCTGCTGTGGAAGGTCCTCCAGTTGGGGTTTGTCTGGTGTTTCTCTCATGGTTAGGCTGGGGTTATAGGTTTTAGAGCAGAACACCCTGTTTCTCACACCATATCTGTAGTACCTTATATCCTCAGGACATTATTATTGGTGTTAATCAAGAAGCAGAACTTTAATGCTTCACAGGTGAAAAAACTCATCTGTGGACTAGTGGGAAGCCCAGGTGGGTACTTGCAAGGGAGTCGTGAGAGACAAGCCATGTGTGGTACCGCCCTTTAAAGTTTAGAGGAGATTATGTGGAAATTAACTTTTTCAAAGCTTAGCACCCCATGGTAAAGTTATTGGGTAGGTATTGTAATCCCTGTTACCAGGTAAGAAAACTGAGGCCTAAGGAAATGAAGAAGATGGTAGAAGGTCACATAAGTAGTAGTAGAGCTAGGAATTGGACACAGTCCTCCTGATTCCCATCACAGGGTTCTTCACTCTTCATCTTGGTCACTGCCTCTCAGAAAGGCCCGTGGAGCAAGTGTTGGGAGGAATGAAACTGCATATATGAGTCTGTTATGACTGGAACCCCCTGTTTGTCCCAATTTCCCTCTAAACTTTATACTCACAAAGCTAGGAAGAGCAAAGCCACCTCTTAACTTCTCAAGAGATTAACACTCTTCCATGCAGGTCTGGGGAAGTTTTCTTCTGTGTCACTCCTTCACCCAGGTGTTTGTCCTGGTGTATGTCCCTGAAAGGAATGTAGCACTGTGATCCTAAGGGCACAGGAGCTGCCATGTAATTCTACTAGCAACTGTTCATTAGCACATTCTATGGGCAATCAAGGGGCACAACACTTTTGGCAACTGGAAGCTCACTACTGGTCCTAGTTGACCGAAATCCAGATTGAGGAGAGAATGAGAGAGGAGATTAAAGCAGTTTCTCTTCCCCTCTTCCCCAGTGAACCATGAGACTGGCCTTTTGCTATGTCAGCAAGGAAGCCTCAAGTTTGCTAATAGATAAGATCTCTTATCACTTTTAGATTTAACACTTACTTGTTTATTTCACAGACACATATCATGTACCCACTATGAGTCTGGCAATGGGAATGTAAAATAAACAATATCAATAAGGTTTCTTGCTTTTAAGAAGCTCACCAGTAGGTGAAATGGGAGAAAAAAATAGGAGAGAATAATTTACTATCTGGGCTTCATGGAAGAAGTGATACAGGAGCTTGGTCTTGTGGGACAACAAGAGCTTTTTTGGTAGAAAACAGCACAGAGCAAGGCATGGAGGAGAGAGGGGCAGCATTGCAGGTCTGGAGAAGTGGGAGTTATTGGGTATTGTTGGAGCATAACAGAGGGCGTTGAGATAGTGGGAGATGGAGCAGGAGAACACGACTCCAGCTGCAAGTCTTTGTCCAGGACCATTCTCTGGGAGTAGGAGGCAGAGACCTCCAAGAAGGAGCCCTCTGGCATTCTACCTTCTCCATGCCATCCTTTAGATAGCCAGGCACTTGGATCTTAAGTGTTTTTCCTGACTTCCCATTATTGCAACTTGATCTTGGAAGTACATATCCATAATGCCTAATCCCTTCAAATGTGCTGAAAGCGTAACAGCATTTGGTCTATGATCAGCAACAGATTTTCTTGCAACTCATTTTTACACAGATCAAGACTGAGTGAAAACATCCCACTGTACTTAATACAGTATTCTTGTAAAACCTTTTTTGAGGAAGAAAAGATTATCTGTAGATCTTTGATATTCACTTGTTCATAGAGCTCTGTCATTATAATGTGTCACATGGCTCCTTATAGTTTCCAAAACCATTAAATGCTAAAGAAAACAATACTTTTCCAGCTCTGATCTCATTATATGTCCAAATTCCAAGAGCAGCCTCCCAGAAAATAAAAGTTTTTATACAACAGAGTAGATGTGTTCATGAAAGATATATTGTTTATTTTCTTGGCACAGAGTTAACACTAAAATAAGATTATTTAATTGGAGAAAACATTTCCTGACATGCTGAGAAGGAACATTTGAACCAAATCTCCTCTCTCTTAGATTAAGTCTAGGGTACATGTGTTTTAGGCTATTTAATCCATGTGAATCTCAAAACAAAATCATTTTAACTACTGAAGCATTTAGTTGGTAAGGACTCAATACTGGAGGCAACAGCTTGTAATCAATTATGATTTTTAGTTGGGAAAGTTCCTAGGCTTTGTTGTTACAGTAGTCGTTTATTTATTTATTTATTGGCACAAAACTCTTAAATCTGGAAGCATTCAATTCAATTTTTCATAACTCTAGGCTACTCAGCTTTTGTTTGCAGAGTAACGCAGCTCATTTTTAGTGGATCCTTTATGCTCTTTTTAGGATTTGGAGTCAGCATTATAGTATACAATATTATATATATAATGTATAATTATATATTATATATAGCTATATATCACATATATAGGCTAGTTTTCATAGTGTGAATATTATGACATATTGATATGTTTTATACAACTGTATATTAATATTATATAATATATATTATATGACACATATATATTATGCAGACATTCAAACCATCAAGAAAGCCAAAACTCGCGGTGGCTCAAGCCTGTAATCCCAGCACTTTGGGAGGCCGAGACGGGCGGATCACGAGGTCAGGAGATCGAGACCGTCCTGGCTAACACGGTGAAACCCCGTCTCTACTAAGAAATACAAAAAACTAGCCGGGCGAGGTGGCGGACGCCTGTAGTCCCAGCTACTCGGGAGGCTGAGGCGGGAGAATGGCGTAAAACCTGGGAGGCGGAGCTTGCAGTGAGCTGAGATGCAGCCACTGCACTCCAGCCTGGGCGACAGAGCGAGCCTCCGTCTCAAAAAAAAAAAAAAAAAAAAAAAAAAAAGCCAAAACTACCACTTCAGCTGGTGATTGCGGGTTCTACCTTATCCTTCTCTCCCTTACTTGGCACACACACCTTCCCTTCCTACCCTACAGTGGTGTGCGTGTGTGTGTGTATATATAACAATATGATATATATCATATAACTATATTACTAATATTAATAATAAAACTATATTACTAATGTATTATTATATAATACGAATGTTATTAGTTATATATTTATATTAACATATAGTTGTATGAAACATATTATATATCATAATATTTACACTACTAACACTAGTCTCTATATATATGCGTGCATGTGCTCATGCAAGTGCACGCTATGGGCAGCTAGTTTTTCACCAAGCTACCTTTCTTCTTTATTCCTGGGCACATGGCTACTTTCTGCACTAGAATTGATTTCCCAGTCTTTCTTGGAGCTGGGTGAGGCCATGTGATGAAATTCTTACCTACAGAATGTGAACAGAAGAAATGTGTGCCACTTTCAGGGCTAGGCCTTAGATGTTGGGTGTATCTCCTCCATACCCTCTTGCCCCTTCCTGCTGGCTGGAATTTGGATGTGGAGACTTTGCTTTGACCAAGTGGGTAATGACAATGTCCTAGAATAATAGTACAATACAGTCCCAAATGTCTATGTGGGACAGAACTGTCCTGCCGACCTGGACTGCCCACCTTTGAACTGTTACCATGCGAGGGAAATAAGCTTCTTTATTTATTTATTTTTATTTTTACTTTTTTTGAGACAAAGTTTCACTCTTGTTGCCCAGGCTGGAGTGCAATGGCGCAATCATGGCTCACTGCAACCTGTGCCTCCCGGGTTCAAGCGATTCTCAGCCTCCCAAGTAGCTGGGATTACAGGTGCCTGCCACCACGTCCAGCTAATTTTTTGTATTTTTAGTAGAAATGGCGTTTCACCATGTTGACCAGGCTGGTCTCGAACTCCTGATCTCAGGTGATCCACCTGCCTTGGCCTCCCAAAGTGCTGGGATTACAGGCGTGAGCCACCACGCCTGGTCAGCTCCCCTGTTCTTTAAGCCACTGTGTCAGTGTTCAGTCAGAGAAGCAAAAGCACAAGAGATCTGATCTTGAGCAAATGTGGGAGCTGGTTAAGAGGTCTCTGTAAGGCTATTGACTTTGTGACTGGGGTAGAAATTGAAGTTTGCAGGTGGACAGTTTGAAGGCTGCAGGGTAGGAAGGAAAGGTATGTGCCAAGTAGGGTGAGCAAGGATAAGGTGGAACCTGCAATCACCAGCTAAGTTGGGTGTTTTGGCTACTTCTTGATGGTTTGAGTGTCTGTAGAAGTTGATATCCTTCATGACAGATCTGGGCCACATACCTGGCCCAAGAGTCAGAGCAGCTGAAGGAGAGTATAGAAGATGGAGCAGTTGCTGGCCTGGCTGCTGCATCACACCAATAGGGTGAACCAGAAGGTCAACAATGAAGGTTGCTGTTTCTCTCCCACCACCAGATCTCACACAGGAATCTCTCTTGTGACCACCTTACCTGGAAGCATACAGGTAAGGGAAATATAATTCAATCTAGTCAACCTGACACATTACAAAGCCACCACAGTCAACCCTTTGTCAACTTGTACTCTATATCGCTTCATAAACCATATTTTATCTCCAAATGGAACCCATAACAAAGTCATGCTTTATCTGATGTGAAACAACAATCACACATACAACCAAAAACACACTTAACAGTTTCCCCAGAAGAGGAGACAAAGGCTGTTTTTCTGTCTTTCGGTGATGTTAATTCTTCTAGTTGATTCACAATCCTCTTCTGATAATCCTATAACTTAAATACTGGTATATAAGATTAATTACTGTTTAACACAGCTCAGATAATATGGAGATGAGAAAGGGTAAGAAAACAAAAATATTTGGCCAATATATATGCAAACATATAAATATTTAAAAAGGGAAGAAACAGTCAAACAATTGCAATCTTCACTTACACGATGGTCCTGTGGTCATTTCTAGTATTTACCACTACTTTCCTCCACTACCCATTCCATATTCCCTTTGCGCTAAGCAAGCACTTCAGCTGGTTGAGGTTCCTTGCCTGGGAAGTGACTCAAACCTTCATTCCTGAAAGGTCTGGGTTACTAGCAGTCCTATCTGAATTGGGTTGTTTTCCAATTGACTTTAAAGTTTTCCACTGACTTTAATCCTAGGACATAGGAATAGTAAGAGGTGCCCCAGAGGATCTAGTGCATCCCAAATGTGTTATTTCTTAGCCCCATTGTATAGTAACCCCAATTTCCTTATGCTTATCATGGACCAGTCTCCCCAGTCAATATAGTAACCCTTTTCTTTATTTCCTGATTCACTGGCATAAGGAGCACAAAGTATTCAGGGGGAGTTTCAATGTCTGCTTCAGTGGAATTATTATTGTGTCCCTTGGTGGAAGCATTTTCTTTCTTTTTTTTAAATTATACTTTTAAGTTCTAGGGTACATGTGCACAACATGCAGGTTTGTTACATATGTATACATGTGCCATGTTGGTGTGCTGCACCCATTAACTCGTCATTTACATTAGGTATATCTCCTAATGCTATCCCTCCCCCCTCCCACCACCCCATGACAGCCCCGATGTGTGATGTTCCCCATCCTGTGTCCAAGTGTTCTCAATGTTCAGTTCCCACCCATGAGTGAGAACATGCGGTGTTTGGTTTTCTGTCCTTGCGATAGTTTGCTCAGAATGATGGTTTCCAGCTTCATCCATGTCTCTACAAAGGACATGAACTCATCCTTTTTTATGGCTGCATAGTATTCCATGGTGTATATGTGCCACATTTTCTTAATCCAGTCTGTCATTGATGGACATTTGGGTTGGTTCCAACTCTTTGCTACTGTGAATAGTGCCGCAATAAACATGCATGTGCATGTGTCTTTATAGCAGCATGATTTATAATCCTTTGGGTATATACCCAGTAATGGGATGGCTGGGTCAAATGGTATTTCTAGTTCTAGATCCTTGAGGAGTTGCCACACTATCTTCCACAATGGTTGAAACAGTTTACAGTCCCACCAACAGTGTAAAAGTGTTCCTATTTCTCCACATCCTCTCCAGCACCTGTTGTTTCCTGACTTTTTAATGATCGCCATTCTAACTGGTGTGAGATGGTATCTCATTGTGGTTTTGATTTGCATTTCTCTGATGGCCAGTGATGACAAGCATTTTTTCACATGTCTCTTGGCTGCATAAATGTCTTCTTTTGAGAAATGTCTGTTCATATCCTTTGCCTATTTTTTGATGGGGTTGTTTTTTCTTGTAAATTTGTTTGAGTTCTTTGTAGATTCTGGGTATTAGCCCTTTGTCAGATGAGTAGATTGCAAAAATTTTCTCCCATTCTGTAGGTTGCCTGTTCACTCTGGTGGTAGTTTCTTTTGCTGTGAAGAAGCTCTTTAGTTTCATTAGATCCCATTTGTCAGTTTTGGCTTTTGCTGCCATTACTTTTGGTGTTTTAGACATGAAGTCCTTGCCCATGCCTATGGCCTGAATGGTATTGCCTAGGTTTTCTCCTAGGATTTTTATGGTTTTAGGTCTAACATTTAAGTCTCTAATCCATCTTGAATTAATTTTTGTATAAGGTGTAAGGAAGGGATCCAGTTTCAGCTTTCTACATATGACTAGCCAGTTTTCCCAGCACCATTTATTAAACAGGGAATCTTTTCCCCATTTCTTATTTTTGTCAGGTTTGTCAAAGATCAGATGGTTGTAGATGTGTGGTATTATTTCTAAGGGCTCTGTTCTGTTCCATTGGTCTATATCGCTGTTTTGGTACCAGTACCATGCTGTTTTGGTTACTATAGCCTTGTAGTACAGTTTGAAGTCAGGTAGTGTGATGCCTCCAGCTTTATTCTTTTGACTTAGGATTGTCTTGGCAATGCGGGCTCTTTTTTGGTTCCATATGAACTTTAAAGTAGTTTTTCCAGTTCTGTGAAGAAAGTCATTGGGAGCTTGATAGGGATGGCATTGAATCTATAAATTACCTTGAGCAGTATGGCCATTTTCACAATATTGATTCTTCCTATCCATGAGCATGGAATGTTCTTCCATTGTTTGTGTCCTCTTTTATTTCGTTGAGCAATGGTTTGTAGTTCTCCTTGAAGAGGTCCTTCACATCCCTTGTAAGTTGGATTCCTAGGTATTTTATTCTCTTTGAAGCAATTGTGAATGGGAGTTCACTCATGATTTGGCTCTCTGTTTGTCTGTTCTTGGTGTATAGGAATGCTTGCGATTTTTGCACACTGATTTTGTATCCTGAGACCTTTGCTGACGTTGCGTATCAGCTTAAGGAGATTTTGGACTGAGACGATGGGGTTTTCTAAATATACAATCAAGTCATCTGCAAACAGGGACAATTTGACTTCCTCTTTTCCTAACTGAATACCCTTTATTTCTTTCTCTTGCCTGATTGCTCTGGCCAGAACTTCCAACACTATGTTGAATAGGAGTGGTGAGAGAGGGCAACCTTGTCTTGTGCTGGTTTTCAAAGGGAAAGCTTCCAGTTTTTGCCCATTCAGTATGATATTGGCTGTGGGTTTGTCATAAATAGCTATTATTTTGAGATATGAACTATCAATACCTAGTTTACTGAGAGTTTTTAGCATGAAGGGCTGTTGAATTTTGTTGAAGGCCTTTTCTGCATCTATTGAGATAATCATGTGTTTTTTGTCTTTGGTTCTGTTTACATGATGGACCACATTTATTGATTTGTGTATGTTGAACCAGCCTTGCATCCCAGGGATAAAGCCCACTTGATCATGGTGGATAAGCCTTTTGATGTGCTGCTGGATTTGGTTTGCCAGTATTTTATTGAGGATTTTTGCATTGATGTTCATCAGTTCATTGGTCTAAAATTCTCTTTTTTGTTGTGTCTCTGCCAGGCTTTGGTATCAGGATGATGCTGGCCTCATAAAATGAGTTAGGGAGGATTCCCTCTTTTTCTATTGATTGGAATAGTTTCAGAAGGAATGGTACCAGCTCCTCTTTGTACCTCTGGTAGAATTCGGCTGTGAATCCATCTGGTCCTGGACTGTTTTTGGTTGGTAGGCTATTAATTATTGCCTCAATTTCAGAGCCTGTTATTGGTCTATTTAGGGATTCAACTTCTTCCTGGTTTAGTCTTGGGAGGGTGTATGTGTCCAGGAATTTATCCATTTCTTCTAGATTTTCTAGTTTATTTGTATAGAGGTGTTTATAGTATTCTCTGATGGTAGTTTGTATTTCTGTGGGGTCGGTGGTGATATCCCCTTTATCATTTTTTATTGCATCTCTTTGATTCTTCTCTCTTTTCTTCTTTATTAGTCTTGCTAGCAGTCTATCAATTTTGTCGATCTTTCAAAAAACCAGCTTCTGGATTGATTGATTTTTTGAGGGTTTTTATGGTGTCTCTCTCTCCTTCAGTTCTGCTCTGATCTTAGTTATTTCTCGCCTTCTGCTAGCTCGTGAATGTGTTTGCTCTTGCTTCTCTAGTTCTTTTAATTGTGATGTTAGGGTGTCAATTTTAGATCTTTCCTGCTTTCTCTTGTGGGCATTTAGTGCTATAAATTTCCTTCTACACACTGCTTTAAATGTGTCCCAAAGATTCTGGTATGTTGTCTCTTTGTTCTCATTGGTTTCAAAGAACATCTTTATTTCTGCCTTCATTCTGTTATGTACCCAGTAGTCATTCAGGAGGAGCAGGCTGTTCAGTTTCCATGTAGTTGAGCGGTTTTGAGTGAGTTTCTTAATCCTGAGTTCTAGTTTGATTGCACTGTGGTCTGAGAGACAGTTTGTTATAATTTCTGTTTTTTTTACATTTGCTGAGGAGTGCTTTACTGCCAACTATGTGGCAATTTTGGAACAAGTGTGATGTGGTGCTGAGAAGAATGTATATTCTATTGATTTGGGGTGGAGAGTTCTGTAGATGTCTATTAGGGCTGCTTGGTGCAGAGCTGAGTTCAATTCCTGGATATCCTTGTTAACTTTCTGTCTCATTGGTCTGTCTAATGTTGACAGTGGGGTGTTAAAGTCTCCCATTATTATTGTATGGGAGTCTAAGTCTCTTTGTAGGTCTCTAAGGACTTGCTTTATGAATCTGGGTGCTCCTGTATTGGGTGCATATATATTTAGGATAGTTAGCTTTTCTTGTTGAATTGATCCCTTTACCATTATATAATGGCCTTGTTTGGCTCTTCTGATCTTTGTTGGTTTAAAGTCTGTTTTATCAGAGACTAGGATTGCAACCCCTGCTTTTTTTTGTTTTCCATTTGCTTGGTAGATCTTCCTCCATCCCTTTATTTTGAACCTATGTGTGTCTCTGCACATGAGATGGGTCTCCTGAATACAGCACACTGATGGGTCTTGACTCTTTATCCAATTTGCCAGTCTGTGTCTCTTAACTGGAGCATTTAGCCCATTTACATTTAAGGTTAATATTGTTATGTGTGAATTTGATTCTGTCATTATGATGTTAGCTGCTTATTTTGCTCGTTAGTTGATGCAGTTTCTTCCTAGCATCGATGGTCTACATTTTGGCATGTTTTTGCAGTGGCTGGTATCGGTTGTCCCTTTCCATGTTTAGTGCTTCCTTCAGGAGCTCTTTTAAGGCAGGCCTGGTGGTGACAAAATCTGTCAGCATTTGCTTGTCTGTAAAGGATTTTATTTCTCCTTCACCTATGAAGCTTAGTTTGGCTGGATATGAAATTCTGGGTTGAAAATTCTTTTCTTTAAGAATGTTGAATATTGGCCCCCACTCTCTTCTGGCTTGGAGAGTTTCTGCCGAGAGATCCGTTATTTAGTCTGATGGGCTTCCCTTTGTGGGTAACCCGACCTTTCTCTTTGGCTGCCCTTCACATTTTTTCTTTCATTTCAACTTTGGTGAATCTGACAATTATATGTCTTGGAGTTGCTCTTCTCGAGGAGTATCTTTGTGGCACTCTCTGTATTTCCTGAATTTGAATGTTGGCCTGCCTTGCTAGGTTGGGGAAGTTCTCCTGAATAATATCCTGAAGAGTGTTTTCCAACTTGGTTCTATTCTCCCCGTCACTTTCAGGTACACCAATCAGATGTAGATTTGGTCTTTTCACATAGTCCCATATTTCTTAGAGGCTTTGTTTGTTTCTTTTTACTCTTTTTTCTCTAAACTTCTCTTCTTGCTTCATTTCATTCATTTGATCTTCAATCACTGATACCCTTTCTTCCAGTTGATCGAATTGGCTACTGAAGCTTGTGCATGCATCACGTAGTTCTCATGCCATGGTTTTCAGCTCCATCAGGTCATTTAAGGTCTTCTCTTTGCTGTTTATTCTAGTTAGCCATTCATCTAATCTTTTTTCAAGGTTTTTAGCTTCTTTGCTATGGGTTCGAACATCCTCCTTTAGCTCGGAGAAGTTTGTTATTACCGATCATCTGAAGCCTTCTTCTCTCAACTCGTCAAAGTCATTCTCCATCCAGCTTTGTTCTGTTGCTGGCGAGGAGCTGCATTCCTTTGCAGGAGAAGAGGCACTCTGATTTTTAGAATTTTCAGCTTTTCTGCTCTGGTTTCTCCCCATCTTTGTGGTTTTATCTACCTTTGGTCTTTGATGATGGTGACGTACAGATGGGGTTTTGGTGTGGATGTCCTTTCTGTTTATTAGTTTTCCTTCTAACAGTCAGGACCCTCAGCTGCAGGTCTGTTGGAGTTTGCTGGAGGTCCACTCCCAACCCCCTTTGCCTGGGTATCACCAGCGGAGGCTGCAGAACAGCAAATATTGCAGAATGACAAATATTGCTGTCTGATTGTTCCTCTGGAAGCTTTGTCTCAGAGGGGCACCTGGCTGTATGAGGTATCAGTCAGCCCCTACTGGGAGGTGCCTCCCAGTTAGGCTACTCAGGGGTCAGGGACCCACTTGAGGAGGCAGTCTCTCTGTTCTCAGATCTCAGACTCTGTGCTGGGAGAACCACTACTCTCTTCAAAGCTGTCAGACAGGGATGTTATAAGTCTGCAGAAGTTTCTGCTGCCTTTTGTTCAGCTATGCCCTGCCCCCAGAGGTGGAGTCTACAGAGGCCGGCAGGCCTCCTTGAGCTGTGGTGGGCTCCACCCAGTTCGGGCTTCCTGCTGCTTTGTTTACTCAAGCCTACTCAAGCCTCAGTAATGGCAGGCGCCCCTCCCCCAGGCTCACTGCCGCCTTGCAGTTCAATCTCAGACTGCTGTGCTAGCAATGAGACGGGCTCCATGGGCGTGGGACCCTCCGAGCCAGGCACAGGATATAATCTCCTGGTGTGCCATTTGCTAAGACCGTTGGAAAAGTGCAGTATTAGGGTGGGAGTGACCTGATTTTCCAGGTGCTATCTGTCACAGCTTCCCTTGGCTAGGAAAGGGAATTATCTGACCCCTTGCACTTCCCGGATGAGGTGATGCCCTGCTTCAGCCCACGCTCCATGGGCTGCACCTACTCTCCTGCACTCACTATCTGACAAGCCCCAGTGAGATGAACCCGGTACCTCAGTTGGAAATGAAGAAATCACAATCACCTGTCTTCTGCATTGCTCATGCTGGGAGCTGTAGACTGGAGCTGTTCCTTTTTGGCCATCTTGGAACCTCCCCCTTGGTGGAAGCATTTTCTACCTTTAGTTCCTTTTGAAATGAAAACTCCCAAACTAGCAAAGCCCAAAGTTGCAGGGTTGAGAATAAAAGATGAGTAACAGTGAGATGAGCCACTCCCATTTTCACCTCTTAATTTCCAGGCCCATGAATCCTGGCTATCAGAGAAAAATCACCATATATATATATTAGACATTAATTTTGAGCATATACTGTATTCTGGAGGACACTGCAAGGTATTGCCTCAGCCTGGTAAGATATTCCCATCTAGGTGGCACCATAACTGAGCCTTCAAAAGGTTGTTCCACTATTCCATCAAGTCAGATGCTTCAAGATGATGGGGAACATGGTAAGACCACTGAATTCCATGAGTATGGGCCCAATGCTGCAACTTCATTTGTTATAAAATAAATTCCTTGGTCATAAACAATGCTGTGTAGAATGTCATGACAGTGGATAAGGCATTCTTTAAGTCCACAGATAGTAGTAGTTTAGGTAGAAACACTGTGGGCAAGAGGAGGCAAAAAGAATAAGCACCCATTCTAGTTGGAACACAGTGCTGTCTCTTCTATTATGGAAATAGTCCAAATGGAATCAATGTGTCAATGAGCAACTGGATAATCTCCCTGGGAATTGTGCCATATTAGGGCTCAAGTGCTATTGGCAGAATAGATATTCAGTAGTGGTAATGGCTAGGTCAGCCTTGATGAGTGGAAGTCCATGGTGCTGAGCCCTTGCATAACCTCCATCCCTGCTACCATGGCCACTTTGTTCATGAGCCCATTGGGCAATGACAAGAGTGGGTATAGAAGAAGGCTGATAGAATGCGCCATCCTATCCACCTGAGGTCACTCTCCCATGGGTATTCACATGGAACACAAATCTCTTCACACTCTGTGCCCATTCAGAGAAGTTTATCCACATACCTCTTCCCCAGATCTCCTTGTCACCAATTTTCCAATTGTGTTTTTTTTCCAAGTCTCTGACCATCCATCCAAACCATCAGCCACAGTCCATGAATCAGTGCAGATCATATCTTTGGCTATTTCTCCTTCCAGCTGTGGCAGGTGGTACGTGTGGAATTGCTGATCTAGGAGACCTACTCTGGGCTATTTTCCAAATAATTCTACTGTATTTCTAGGAAATAGAAAAAATGGTTTCCAACTTACTTTTGGTTCATTAACACTGATCCTTGAATGCCACAGCACTTAGATATACACTTTAGAAGTCTTCCACATGGTAGGTAGGTATTCCATCAACATTTACACAATGAGTGGCTAGCCCTGGCACTTACTATGCCACTGTTGAGGCTTTTTGAAAGTAGCCAAATGTACAAGCTCAAGCATCTGCTTAGCAGCTGAGACTGTATAACATATGAACACTTACAGCCACTCAGCCAACATGTATGTATTGAGCACCTTCTATGTACCTAGTCACTATTCCACAGTAATCTTTTTATACCAATTGTTGGGCTAAGTTAATTTTAAAGGATACATGATATCAATTATGTAACAGTACATTTATTTCTTGCCCAGGTTGAGCACATGTGTGTATCTGAGGCTAGACTGTTCTAACTACTGGCCTGGAAGTGCTCAAAGGGGAAAAAAGGAATTTATTGTTTCTGACTAATTATACATCTAGATTGCTAAAGCAATCTGCTCTTAAGCTCTGGGAGGTTAAGGCCCACTCCTGATATTGGAGTTGTTCAACACTCTTAAGCTTTCCTCAGTGTTTGGCACATGATAGAGCTTTATAAATAATTGTTGAGAGAATGAATGGGTTGTTCAGCGAGATCATGTTAAATACTGGTAACTTTCTGAGATTCCTCGAGGAGCTGACTAGCGGGAGTTTAGCATAGAAACAAAGCACTGGGCCAGGGCCAGGACAGCTGAGTTCCAGCTTTAGATTGGCCACTGCCGGGTTATATGACCTTCAGCAAGGCATATATCTGTTCTGGGTCTTGATTTCTGCTCTGAGGACGTTTGAGAATTGAATGGCAGCCATGGGAGGCCTCTTTTGTTTAGACTGTACACTGTTCTTAAAAAAAAAACTTTATTTGGATACCTTTTGGGCCACACACTCTCTGGTTTGCTGTTATCACCCTTCCTATCACCTTTGTACATTTTCACTCCCTGTCCTGCCCCTGTAGCAATTTGAATTTGTAACTTCTGAACACCATAGGCCCCAGCTCTGACATTCTCTGAGTCCATGCCACTGGAATATCGGTGCCATGAGGGGAGGAGCTTGAGCCTGTTTTGATCTCTGCTGGATGCCCAGTCTTGGAATGGTGCCTGAAATGTAATAGATACTTTTGAGTGAATGAATGCATGGAAGCATGCATGCATGAAAATGAGGCAGTACTACCAAAGCAGACTACGTAGTAAGGAGGTGGAGGATCCCGTCGGGAGACATTTCCCTCCAATTTGGATAAGTTTGTTTTCCATTTGAAATGGAGTAGGGAGGCCAATAGTATTCTCCAACTCTTCAGCTTGTCTGGGAGGTCCTAGGTTGACTGCCACTAGGAGAAATAACACCTGTGCCAAAAGCTTCCATCATCAAATATACAAGTTAGTTTAAATATTAATTGCCACTGTTCAGGAGCTTTTCCTAAGCAAAACTGACCACTTTATGGAGGCTGTGTTGCTGTGGGCATGGTCAGGAGCCTGGTTCCAGATGCCTCCCACAAGCTTCCAGCCTATTTCCTGTCCAAGTCAGTGTTGTCTACTGCTGGATCCAGTTGAAGAGCTTCCTGTGAGCTTCCTACTGTGTGTTTTTAAAAATTCCTTTCTGAGAGTACAACCCTGCAGCACTGCTGTTAACACTCAATAAACCTTTTTTCCCTGGTAGCTGTTAAACTTTAACATCAGATTATATGATACATCAGCAGAATACCCCACACAGGGCTTCTCTGCGAAACACAAGTGAGTCCCCCTAATGCATTAGCTCTGGGGAGAGTACAAGACCTAGCTCACTTTCACAGCCACCTAGAGAGAAACTGCCAAAACAATGCTTTTAGTCCTTCCCAGACAGCATTGGCAGTTAGAAACATTAGCGTATCACTCAGACAAATGAACAAGGTGAAATTAGACACTTGAGATTTGAGAAACAATTTAAAAATGTAAATTAGAAATTAATGAGGAATTACTTGCAAGCACAAATGCTATTGTCTTAGATTTTTCTAGTTTCAATCATTTGCAGTGCACATCTTCATTCTGTGAATTAAAAATGTAAGTTACTTAAAAAATTTTGTCTGACAAATCCCAACTAATACTTGTCTGGATTCAAGAAGAAAAATACCCATGTTTGAACCCTGCATAGAGAGGACACAGCAAATAATTCTCCTGGTCTCTTGTAATTTAAAACAGCAACATGGACCATAGCCTGGAAGCTGAGGCCTCAGGCCGAACTCCAAACCTGACAGGTGTAGTGACATTTCATTTATAACTTGGACACGGGCTGATCTAGTCTGCATTGACAGAGCCAGTGATGAGCACAGCACTGAGCAGAGACTGACAGACCGGCATTCTTCCACAAATACACAAAGGAAACCCTCTTTTCCCCTGCACTAATACAGCTTTGCTGGAAAAGTCCCAGCCTGAGTTTCCACTTTTGATTTCACTTGGCATTTGTAGACAAATGGGCCCAGGTGCTTTCACTCTGCACTGCCTGCTGATTGGGGAACAAAGTTCAAGAAGTCTTGGGAAGATAAACATTCAGAAGAATCTGGGCCCACAGGGCCATAGGTTTTGTCTTTGCAAATTAGACTCTGAGATAGCACAGGACTATGTCATGTCCTCACATGGGATGAGTTTGGACCATGAACTGCAGAGTAGCAGGTTTTAGGTTTATTTACACATCTCTGGCCTATGTTTCATAGTGATTTTCTTTATCTAACCACTTGATTAAAAAATAACTTTGTGAAAATTCATTTTAACAGAGAGAGGGGTTGTTCAGTAGCCTTTCAATTTAAAACAAAGTGATCATCTAAAACGATTCCAACCATGTAACATCACATGGTATCCTTGAGAAAGACAATGGGAGAAATGAGAGACCAGCTTGTAGAAATGATCCTGCAAAACTCTGTACCAGTTGAAACAGATTTAGACTATCACATGGATAGAGTTGAAGAATAATGACTTCATCTTTTTATTTAATGCATGTAGAAAATACTGTTCTTCATAATTATAATCAATTTCATCACTCCAAAAGCAACAAAAGTCATTCAGATCTAATCATATTTGTAAGTGCTCCCAGTATCAGACTGAATTTACAACCCAAGGAAGACAACAGAGGTGAATATGCCTATGCAAAATACACACAGAGAGAATTACCTAAAATATACACTGAGAGAAAATCCACTTTCAGAGAGAGATAAGTAGTTATGAGTTTCAGACCTGGTAAAATTCTTAAGATGAGCCCCCTTTAAGTGCATTTTTAAATCTCCTATAGCAATCAGCACAATTTCTTTCACAAAATTGGTTTCAGTAAGGTTCTGTCTAGAAGGATAGGATCCATATTTGTCTGGAAAATGGAATGAAGTTCACCTCTGAAGTTTACCTTCAAAATCTCTGAACAAAAGGTAAGCTTTTTTTTCTGGCTGTCGCTTTGTGTTTTTTCTCCAAACTTTTCTCTTTAAAAGAAAAAAAAAATCCTCCCTCAATTTATCCTAAGTCCTTCTTAAATTTGGATACTCCCTTGGTTTTTCTGCTTCCACCACCTCCTAGAGTGGCTCATTTCCTTGGGGAAGTTTTTCTGTGGCTGCTTCTCACAGAAGAACCAGAAACAAGTCTGGAACGTGGTTGGAGCCTTAACCACATAGTCATCTGGACTGTTTTATGTCTTAGCTGTATTGTCTGGGTAACTCACACTGAAAAACTTCATAGGGATTGCTTTTGAGTGAGCTACCTTAGAATGCTGAAATTAGTTAAAAATCATTGAAAAGGTCATAAATAGCCCAAATTGTGAGTATAGCTTTGAGGGTGAGATTACTACATGTGAACATTTTCATAACAATGAAAGTAAAAGAGTTCCTAAACTTCCAGATTGTGAAAGTGTAAGCTGCCATAATTGCTGCATCATTGTTTTACTGAAGAGGGTTTTGTTTGGGTTACCTCCTCATGGCCCTGAAAAGAGATTGGATATTGTTAACTTCTGGCTCTACTCTAATTAGCCTTGCCTTGCGAGGGTTTGAGAAACATCATAGTGGATCAAGAAATCATGAAAATCATATGAGTTTCACATTAGAACTAAAATAAATGGATGTGTGAGACCACCAAGATTTTCAGAAAGCAGTATCTATTCAGCTGTGTACAATGTCACAGAATTGATATTTTGATTCTTGGCAATTCAAGAATGTGCCAAGCAGAAGCCCTGTGATGATGTAAGGTTTTTTTTTTTTTTTTTTTTTTTTTTTTTGAGACGGAGTCTTGCTCTGTCGCCCAGGCTGGGGTGCAGTGGCCGGATCTCAGCTCACTGCAAGCTCCGCCTCCCAGGTTTACGCCATTCTCCTACCTCAGCCTCCCGAGTAGCTGGGACTACAGGCGCCCGCCAACCCGCCCGGCTAGTTTTTTTGCATTTTTTAGTAGAGACGGGGTTTCACCGTGTTAGCGAGGATGGTCTCGATCTCCTGACCTTGTGATCCGCCCGTCTCGGCCTCCCAAAGTGCTGGGATTACAGGCTTGAGCCACCGCGCCCGGCCGACGTAATGTTTTATGTAGTGTTTACTTTTATCCAAGTGATATGTGCATGCATGAAAGGAGACAAAGAGTTGTTTAAGGCCTGCATGAGAAAGAGAAGTCTTCTCTCCCAGCCTTTTCCACTTCCCACTCTTAAAAGTAAACCCACTAGACTTTTCCAAATGATTATCTTGGTATTTACATCCATATCCCTAAATCACATGCTTTTTTTTGCTACATACTGAATTTTCACTTTTAAATATCATACTATGGAAGATAAGGATATAACACTCTTTCTCACTCCCTTCCATCATCACCCACAGTCACATGACTCCTCACCCTCCAACTCTGTACTCCCAAATAGTTTTAGAGACTTTTAGATTGATATAGATGTTCCCATTTTATGACCATTTAACAGCTATCAATAGCTGAGTCATGTGACAGTAATATCATCATCTCCCTGCATTATTTTCTTCCAAGTTGTTATTTATTTATTTATTTTATTATACTTTAAGTTCTAGGGTACATGTGCACAAGGTGCAAGTTTGTTACATATATATACATGTGCCATGTTGCTGTGCTGCCCCCATTAACTCATCATTTACATTAGGTATTTCTCCTGATGCTATCCCTCCCCCGTCCTCCCACCCCACGACAGGCCTCAGTGTGTGATAATTTGGCCTCTTGCTTTCCTCTGAGAAGTCCTCCTCAAATGTCAGGTAATCCTTGGCTATCTGTTCATATGTAGGAATAGGGCTCTACAGATCTGATGGAAGGTTCTGTATGCAAAGGGAGGGCTCGTCATACTCCCTTTAGAGTGGGGTGATCTGGCTGAGCCATTTCATAGGTGAATGCCTGGTATCAATCTCAGAGCTTTTCTCTTCAACTGTCCAGATTTCCCAAAGAAGTCTCTTTTCACTAGGAGGATAAAATACAGTGAGGGGGTAATTTCAACATTCAGTATGTCGGCTTTCACTCATTGCTCCCGTTTTCAGGATGGTTTTTCATCTTCACTATTCTTGCTCTTCCCCAGTTCAACAGATCCTTTGCCTTACCCTTGTCAGGGAATAAGTTTCCAGTCTTCTGCCAGAGTGGTAGAGGAGATACTGGGTCTGACTCTTTAAACAACCTCAACCAGTCCTCTTATTATTTATTTATTTATTTATTTATTTATTTTGAGATGTAGTCTGGCTCAGTCGCCCAGGCTAGAGTGCAGTGGCGCGATCTCGGCTCATGCAAGCTCCGCCTCCCGGGTTCACGCCTCTGTAGTCCCAGCTATTCTCCTGCCTCAGCCTCCCGAGTAGCTGGGACTACAAGGGCCTGCCACCACGCCCGGCTAATTTTTTGCATTTTTAGTAGAGATGGAGTTTCACCGTGTTAGCCAGGATGGTCTCGATCTCCTGACCTCGTGATCCGCCCACCTCGGCCTCCCAAAGTGCTGGGATTACAGGCGTGAGCCACCGTGCCCAGACGTTGAATGTATTTTTTAAAGAAAAGAAATAGAACTAATGTTCTACAGAGAAATCTTCCCAGACATTCCTGACATACATAGAGTCTAAGGCCTACTGTAAATTGCTAAATTAAAAAGAAAATAATGCCTTTATCAGTCCTCTCCAATATCTGAGAGGTTGAGTCCTTAATTCACATGACTGCCATGTGATGGCCAGAAAGCCTAAGGAAGTCCTAAGTGCTTGGGCCTATGCTCACCCTCTAAGAGTCTTAGGCAGGATTTCAGCCTCTCACTTCATCACTTCACCTATTCACCTGTGGCCGATTGCTGTGTACTAAGAGGCTACAAAGGGGAAAATGAGAGACCCTAACCCAGGGTAGAAGAGAAGGACCTGAAACTCGGAGAACTCCGCTCCCTCCCCTGCCTGGTGGCACAGCCATGGGATTGCCTTGCCAGCTGCCCTTTTTGACCTCTTGTTTCCCTGGTCTCCTTCACAACACTGGGACAGAATGGGGAAGCACACACTTCATTAGTCCACTAAGGACTGCCTAGCCTGTGGGGTCAGGGACGAGAATTCTCCCAGGTCACTTTTCTCAGCAGCCAAGTGGATGAACACATCCCTGCAGGGAAACAATTTAATCTGCCTCCCATTCCTAAGACTTTTTTTGAAAGAAAAAAAGTTTAAAGTTGTTACATTAGTTTACATGAAGGGGCTTGCAATCGCCTACTCATACACACGCACTTCACTGCTTTCATGTAGGGCAAATGGGGAGGGAGTAAGAGAGGACCCTTAGCTTGGCAGGTGTCGATGAATGTCTTAGTGAATTGACTGTATGTAGACAGGGCTCACGATTGTCTATGTGCTTGCTTTTTAAAGTGTCACCTGGCCCTCTAGTATCTTCAGTTCCACATCCTGGGCATCTGTCACTTTGCTGTGTCCCAGTGATATCACTGGCTTCCAGGATTAGGGCTCCAGAGCCAAAGCTTGATTTATCATTTGGATGATTCACACAAAAAAACTCAACATCCCCTGCTTGCACTGTGGAATCTGGCAAGAGTTCTTACCTAATGAGGGCCTTCTCTTAGCCCTTGGACTACTCTTTATTTCTAATCCAAATTTCTATTCTGAGGAATAGAACTCAGCCTGCTGCAGAGTTCAAGGGCTTGGGAGCTAGAGGAATTCCTGGGGGTGCTAGGAAGCTGCTGGGGCTTGGATGTCAATAACACTGTGCTTATTTCAGCTTCTCAAACAAGTACTCCAGGCTCCATCCTGCTCCAAGCTCAGGGTGAGCTTCTTTCAGAGCCAACACTACTTTCTGCATGTGTGTCTTCATACATAATTTTCAGTAATACTTTGCAGGCAGCTGCCTTTCTATATAGGATCAGCTTCCGGAAACGCAGGAAACCACACAGGCCAGAAACAAAAAGACACTCGAGGTATTGTTTAGAGAACACATGTAAGATGTTAGAAACCACAACATCCTACACCTGTAGCAACATCAGCTGCAGATGGGTATGTGCTCTGCAGCCCATTCCAGACTTTAATGTGTATTACTTTTAAGAAACAAACTCAGGCTGCCTTTCTGCCAAGTTCCCTGATGCAGATGACTGCTCCTGAAAGCCCATATATAGTACAACTTTACTGCCTCTGGAGCAAAGAAAAGGCTTCATTTGCAATAGTTTGCCCCAACTCAAGCCAAGGTCATCAACTGAGGTTTCTGTCAGATCAGTTTTGGCCCCAAAGATTTTGCTTGCTCTTTCAAAGTAAACAGGAAACCAAAACAAACTCTACAGAGCTCATGCCTCACAAAAAGCAGACTCAGCCACTCGCTCACTCACTCATTATTGTCCAAAAGTAGCACTTATCACCTTGGTATTATTAGTTCTACGAGAAACACATCAGCTCTGTTCACTTTAACTCCCTCCTAATTGTGTTTTCTGAGAATGGATCTAGGGACCAATGATGGAGTCAGAGTCTTGTTGTGCAACAGGCAACTTTCCATTGACTGGGGTTTGAGCACCTTATCAAACAGTGATTTTATCTTTATTAGTTTCCTATTTGGACCCAAGCTATAAACACCATAACCATTAACAGTTTCACTGTTCACAATACATGAATGTTCTCAAAATTGATGACTATCTACAACTTTGAGTCAGATCTAAGACCATAAAGTTGTGTGTGCTGTGAGAACCAGAAGGGGCAGAGGCCTGATAGGATGCTGACTGCCTCTGAGGAAATACTTTTTTTTTTTTTTTTTTTGAGATGGAGTCTCGCTCTGTCACCCAGACTGGGGTGCAGTGGCGCTATCTCAGCTCACTGCAGCCTCTGCCTCCTGGGTTCAAGTAATTCTCATGTCTCAGCCTCCTAAGTAGCTGGGATTAAAGGTGCACATCACCAAGCCTTGCTAATTTTTGTATTTTTTTTGTAGAGACGGGGTTTCACTATGTTGGCCAGTCTGGTCTTGAACTCCTGACCTCAGGTGATGCGCCTGCCTCGGCCTCCCAAAGTGCTAGGATTACAGGTATGAGCCACTCTGCCCAGCCTGTAAATATTTTTATGTTAGGGACGCTTTGAGGATTTTTCTCATTTTTATTTTATTTTGTATTGATTCTCAGAGTTTTTCTGCCTAAGCCAACCTCTTAACAGAGATACTGGCAAGGCATATGAAAGAGATCCTGAATGCTTTTCTGTTAATTTTGGCCCTCGGGTACCTTGAGCAAGTCTGTCTGATGATCTCCCTGTTTTCTTTTTTTTTCTTTTGCAATCTGTTTTCTGAAAAGACACTTTCTCTATTAATTCCACAGGATTGTAGTGAGGACCACATATTTTCCTTTGAAAAACATCAAGTGATAAGTCTAAGGTAACTTCTTACCTTTAAAATTAAGGGAAGGCTTATTTAATTACCCAGGATATTAAGTTATACACTGCTGAGTAACAATTTATCCCCAAACTGAGCAGCTTACGACAATAAACATTTATTATCTCACAGTTTCTGTGAGTCAGGAATTCAGTAGTGATTTAGCTGGTTGGTTATAACTCAAGTGTTAGCCAGGGTTGTGGTCATCTGAAGGTTTGAGGCTGGGGGATCCACTTCCACGATGGCTCACTCACCTGGATATTGGCAGGAGGTTTCAGTTTCTTGACACGTGGGCCTCTCTCTATGGCTTCTTCAGTATGTATGACATGACAACTCTCTTTCCCCAAACTGAGTGATCCAAGAGAAACCAAGGCAGAAGACACAATATGTTTTATGACCTAGCCTTCAAAGTTACACTTTGTCATTTCCATAATGTACTACTGGTTACACAGTTCAGCCCTATTTAGTATGGGAGTGGACAACAAAAAGTGTGAATAATAGGAAAAGAGAATCACTGGGGCCAATCCTGAAAGTTGGTTATCACAAAATTGAACTATGCTGACACATGATGAAATGAATTAAAAGTAGTTATTAAGTGCATGTTTGAGCTCAGCGTATTTTGTTTCCAAACATTTTCCCATGTCCATGGACACAGGTGCCTATCATATGTCTGAGTATTATCTGACAAGCCCTGAGTGTGGAATCAAAATTAAATACTGGGCCATTGGAGTTGGGACTAGATATAAATCTGGCTCATTCACCTACTTGTTTGAGCTTATATTTCCTCATTTGCAAACTGGATTAACATACTTATTTCACAGGCTTATTATAGCCATTAATCAAAAGATCATAAAACAGTATCTAACTACTCAATCAATGGTAGGTATTTTCATTAATTATTATTGTTTTTATTTTACAATTCAGCTTGAAAGATTAGCATAAGTGAAGAGAGTTTGCATTCTGGCACTCACATAACAAGAAGACTGCATGTTGCCCAGTTTCAGGTATAATTAATGCTGTGGTTCAATGACATCATCAAATACCCAGGTTCTTTCCATCTTTCTTCTCTGTCATCTTTGGCATTTGGATTCTTCCTTTGGAGTCATAAGATAAATACAGCAACTTGGAGCATCATGTCCTCACACAATTATATCCAAAGGCTGAAAGATTAAGGCCCTTCCTTTCACACATTTTAAAGTGAAAAAAATATTTCCATATCTCTAGAAGACTATTCCTCAGATTTAATTGATCTTAATTGTATTGCATGTTCATTTCTAAGCCAATCATCTGCAAGGGAAAAGGAATTATCAGTTTTTAGCTTAGATTGATCAAAGCTATTCCTTCAGGCTGGGGAGAGGCCTGGCTTTCTGGAAGCATGTTGCTGTGTGATGCCTGAAAAAAATTAATATGTAAGAATGACAAGAATGGCTGTTGGGTGAGCCACCAGTCTCTATTACAGGGTACATGAGAGATACAACTGTGAAAAGTTTGTTTTCTGAAAATGCCTTTAGTCTATCTGTACACTTGGTGGGTAGTTTAGCTGGATATAGAATTCTAGACTGGAAATGATTTTTCCTTAGAATTGTAAAGACATTGCTGTATTTCCTTTTCACTTTCAGTGTACTTTTTGAGAAGTCCAATGCCTTTTTGATTCCTGATTTTGGTAAAGGACCTGTTTTTCTTTCTAGAAGTGTTTTGAAGTTTCTATTTATTCATGAGTTTCTGAAATTTTATGATTATGTGCTTTGGTCTAAATATTTTTTCATTCTTTGTATTTGGCACCCAATTAGTCCTTGCAGTCTGGAAAGTCATCCCAATTAGTTCTGGGAAATTTTCTTGTACCATATTATTAAATAATTTTACCTCTCTATTATCTCTGTACTTTCTTCCAGAAATTCAACTTGAATGTTAGGCCTCCTGTATCAATCTAGTTTTCTTATCTTTTTGTTTCTATTATTTTCCATCTTTTTGTCCTTTTCTGAAATATTTCTGTAACTTCATCTGGACTTCAACTTCAACTTTTACTGAGTTTATTTCTACCACATTTTTAATTTCCAACATTTATTTCTTGTTCTCTTACTGTTTCTTTTTTAGAGCATCCTTTTATTATTTCATAGATACAATCAATAGTTTTTCTCATCTCCTCAAAGATTTTACTTAGAGAATTTGTTTGTCTTATGTGGGTTTTTAAAAATTTTCTCTATTTCCTCTTGGTTATTTTTCCATTTTGGTTTTTGTCTTTTGTTAAAGAGTTTCCTTAAAATATATGATGATTTTTCTTCACTTTCTCATATTTTAGTGAAAAAAGCACTTTCCTCCACCATACTGCCTACTAATACGGTAAGTTGTAATATTAGAACAGGAAGGAATGCCTATCTTCACTTTACAGGTGAGAAAACTGAGGCGTATAGTATTGTATAACCTAGCTAATAAAATACAGCCAGAGTGTGGTGAATGTGAACTCCAAGTAGAATACTGACTCGGTAGATGAAACTTATCCTTGGCATTGGTCCTCTTCTCTTGTCTGTCTCTCTCTCTCTCTCTATGTCAATTTGGTTTCAGAAGAAAAATCTATTGACATTTAAAATGAAGCAGGAATTAATGACAAGGGAAGAGCTGGTACCTCCCGCTAACATCACTCTAGTTTTTAGCATTTTAGCGGTGACTGTGTTAACTCAAATTACCTGTGGAATCAACATAGATAACATTTCTTGATCTGGCATTGTGCTGTGAGGCAACACAGACAATTAATATTGGCCACTGTCCCCAGAGGTTTTACATTTTAGAGAAGATGGACTGTTTATCTAAAAAGATAATTACATTATAATTTAGTTGCCCTGCACTCCTTGAGATAGCTTAACACCTTAAAGGTAATGACTGCTTGGTATCATAAGCCAACTTCACCCTGTAAGAACACTGAGATTTCAGAGGAGCCAACTTCACCTTCTAAGAACATTGAGATTTCAGAGGAAGATGTGGGCTCAGAGAGGGCAGCCAGGTCTGCAAGGGTTGGAAGTGCCCACAGGACAGTGGGAGGGCCTCTGTGGAGTCCAGGCAAGGGAAACTGATGAGCAAGTGTGAGGGGTTATAAGAGGTGACTCAGTGCTCACCTTGCTTAGGTCCCCAGAAGAACAGGAGTCAATACCCAAGCCCTCCACCTCTGAAAGGCAGCAGTCCTTGGAGCAAGTGTGGGGGCCTTGCAGGAGTGACACATGATTCAGACTCAACAGTCACACCAGTGTCTCCTAGTTCTTACTTAACCTTCTGGGTTCTCAACAGCAAACCAAGCTGCAGGGAAAGAGGGCTTTTTCAAGAACATTGCTCTTCCGACCTTTTGACTGTTTTTAGATGAAAATACATTCTTTTAATATACTTGAAAAATCTGGAAGGAATAATATAAATCAATGCCTTAAGCTTTATCAGCTTCAAGTTTAGTCATTTTTCTTGAACTGAATTCCCCACAGCGTTTAAAGAGCGATAAGAAAGCAGAGCCCTCAGCCCCAGGAGCCAGTCTGGGAAGCTTTGTGATGAACTCGCGGTCGACTTTTATCAAAACACACACCAAATCCTATTTCAACTAATCTTTGGCTTCCAACTTGGCACCCAGCAGCCGATTGAAAATGTCTCCTGGGTGTTGACCTTCCAGACAGACCCTAGACCTGGAAGGAGCCAACCACCAGGTCTGTCCTTGGTACAGACAGTTCTCTGTCCCCACCTTGGTACACACTCACTGGGGGGCTCCTGGATTCTCTGTGGCCAAGAAGCAGGGATTTCCAGGAACACGAACTTGACCCCCCAAGGCCAGAAAGCCCAGGGCAAAGTAGGGCACTGCAAGGACACAGAAGGGTCGCCAAGCCGGCAACCCGAAGACCCGTGTCAAGCACCCCTCGCCCGCTGCTGCTGGATGTTAAATGTGGGGTTTGTGTTGTTTTAATAAAGCAGGACAGACACATTTCTCGCATACCAGAAGGTTTCGCTACACCAGGCCCGTTCTCTCGGGAGGCAGCTAAAGTCGAAGTCGAGGGCGGAACCGCGCGGGCCGCGACTCCCGGGTCTCCTGGGCCGCGCCCGGCCTTTGCGGCGGCCAGGGACGCGGGCAGCCTCCGCAGTCGTGCGGGAGCCTCCGGAGCGGCCCCGAGCTCATTTTCCACTCGGTTGCTTCCCGGCCGAGCTGTAAACCCAACCTGACGTGGGCTCATTAATTTGGCAGCGACTGGAAGGCTGGGCCATGGCGGCGCACCCGGGAGGCCTTTGTGCGCTCGGGGTCAGGTCAGAGGGCAACCGAAACACGGCTGAACCCTGCACGCGGCTCCCAGGCGCGGACAGCGGGGCCCGAGCCGCTTCCTCCGGCCGGACGGCCCCGGGACTCAGCCTCCCTCCCCGCGGCCCCGCCAGCGCGGCTTCCGGCGTCCGGGAGCTAGGTGACCCAGACCCTTCGCAGCCACCGACCGGAGTTCTGCAGCGGGCTTGCTCCGCCCTGTCCTTTCTCCTCTGCCCGCGCCCTGGCACAAGCAGGGACAGGAGAGCTGGGCCGATGACCTCCGAGGCCTCCTGCCTTCGAGAGTCAGTCGCTGGGGTTCAGCCCTACCCTGCCCTGCCCTCGCCTCCTCGCAGGCCCGGGGTCCCGCACCAGCCTGGAGGCACCCGGCTGGCCCCGACCGAGCTCAGTGTCCGCCTCGGGCTCGGAGGAGAAGCCCGGATGCGTCGTGCAGCCTCCCCGCCCGAATGCGCTCTGAGGCAGGCCCAGGCCCAGAAGCCCTGTGGCCTAGACCGTTGGCCGCTCGGGATTTTCCCCGAGGATTTCGGCAGCGCACCTGGGACCCAGGTGCTCGCGCCATCCCTGCGGCCGGGCTTGCGCAATTTTTGTAGGTGGCGCGGGCCTGTCCTCGTCGGCCCGGATGGATGGGCACGCCTCGTCATCGTCTATCTTCTTGCTCCATGGGTCCCGAGACGGGCGTGCGGGAGGAGGAAGGCGCACCTTGGGGCGGGGACCCGAGGCTGAAGCGCCGCGGGAGCGCAGGGGCTGCTTCCCACCATCGGGTAGGGGTGGAAGGCCGAGCCCCAGCGCCCTCCTACACCGGCCTCGCGCTGGAGAGAGCGCCCGCTGGATTTTCTTTCTCTTGCCGTTTTCTCGGCCGGCGGATACGGACTTCGAAGCTCCAGTGCCCGGGTCCCCAACCCTAAGGTTCTGTCTTTCACAAACACCTGAACCCTGGCGGCTGGAGGCGAGGTGGGAGAGGGAGGTGGTTCTGCTTTTTGCAAGTGGCCCAGCGCAGATTAATTTTAGCAAGTTTCGCAAAAACAGAGCGGCCTCCTTCTGTGCCTTTAGATGACTTTTGTGACATTTAGCAGCAAAGAAAACTATTTCCTCTGCCATTCAGAGCTAACCACGTGTAATTGGCCCAGAAGTCTGTTGTATTTTGGTGAACTGTTTGCGATATCCCATCTGTTTTCATCTCGCGCTTCAAACGAGTCTATGTTTATTCTTCCGTCGGGGAAATTGGTTTACACGCGCAGTAATTTCGGTGCGACACCGAAGTAGTCTCTTGAACTAATGCTACGGGTCCCACAGGCTTTGTGACTGCTAACAACCCTCCATTACATCTTGCAGCAGACTTCTACACAGCCCCAAGGTCGGTCCCAGGTTTATCATCACTATTTGTAAACCAGTTGGTCTCCCATGATGACCGGAGACGCGGACGCCTGAGTCCGAGGAGGGGGTCGAGAGGCCCAGGAGCATTCGGGTTGTAGAGGGCAAAGCCTCGACGGGTCCTGCGATCCGTGGGACATGCCAGGCTGACAATGAGCGGTCCCTAGCAGTTTCCTTCCCCAGCCGCCCTGTCCTGGCGTTTGTGTCTTTTTTCTCCTCACTGTGATCCTGAGCGGTAAGCCTGGCTCCCCGAGTGACAGAGAAGGAGGTGGTCACAAGCCTGGGACGGATGCGTCGCTGACCCGGCGGGTTTTGCAGATCGAAGATGGCTGCGGGGTGGAGGAGTGGGGGTGGAGAGAGTGGTGGAGGCCACCTGGCCGCCCGGATCGAGTCCGCTGGAGGACTAGGGGCGCGGAAAGTCAGGTCAGTGGAGTGAAGAGCTGGCAGGACGCAGTCCTGGTGGGTGTTGGTGTCTTTTTGTCCCTCAGCGTTTGTGGGCGCTGGGCAAGGCCCACCGAGGATGGGGAGCCCAGGACTGTAAGGTGGCTGCACGGGAGGCGGCGAGCGCCCAGGGCGGTCCACCAGCTGTGTAATCGGAGAAATTGCTCCGAAATTGCGTAGGCTGCCCTGGCTGAGAGGCCTGTAATCAGCCCCTGGCAAGTGTGCAAATGCTGATTTTGCGGGTGTTACCTCATCCACGCTGGCGGTGAAAAGCCTCGGGCTGGTGGCAGGCTTGCCTCTCACAGCCTGACTTCTCCCGGTCTAGCGGCTGGGGGTGCAGACCCTGCCCCAAGGTGGGTTGGAGTGAAGTGTGAGAGTGTGCATCTGAGGTCAGGGGCTTCTTTGGCCCAAAGATTAGGGAGGCTAGAAGGTGAAAATGAAATCGTTGACTGTTGCCTTAATGCAGGTTCGTTGTCCCCGTGTCCTAGCAGAAATGAGCCACTTTCTCTGCCTCCCATGTTTCGCTTGGTCTTTCTGTCTCTTTTAAGAGGAGGAAAAGTTGGTAGAGGAGAAAACTAGAATTATTTACCACATAGTAGAAAAGGTGATGGAGGCTATCTTGACGAAGACGCAAAGGGAGCAATTTTCAAATTCATACCTTTATACTGAAAATAGCAAAAAAAAAAAAAAAAAAAGAAAAAGAAAAAAAAATCAGCAGAGGGCCATAAAATCAGTAAAGAACTTCTCTACAGAGGAAGAACCACATTTTAGTTTCAGCAGTGAGAAAAGTGACCTTTGCTAACTCCGTTAGGTCGGAGGCCTGCTCCTAGGTTTGTGCAGGGAAACAGAGATCTAACCAGAACTTGTGTCTGCACAGATAAGGCATCTGTCTTCCAAAGACAGAGGGAAATGGGCTCTTCACACCCCTTCATGCTGGCCAGCCCTGAATTCTCTACCACCCTCAATCCCCAACTTCATTTGACTTAAATAGATACTGACAGTGAGTAATTTGAAAAATCAAAATATTCAGGGGAAAAAAGTGAAAACTTCAACTTACCCCACATCTCAAAATCCAGAAAGCAAAATAAAACTCATGACTTTCCCCTGCTTCCCCACAAAGAAATAAGAACTTAGGTGTGCATAACTACTTGGCTATAGACCTGATACGTAAGAGGCAATCTCATTTTTCAGGTCTCTGAGCATTTTAATTTGTGGCATTTACAGTATTGCCTCCTGAAACCAAATCCCCAGAGGATTTGAAAGGTCCCTGATTCCAGAAGTTCATTTCAGTCCATTAGTGGGGATGAGCTAGAAGGTTTGCCCCAGAAAGCAATGATTTTAAGGTTAAGATTCCCCTCTTTTATTCATTGTCAGCATAGGCCCAAAGCTTGAGGAAAGACAACAGGATTATTTCAGAGTACGAGGCCTCCATATCTGGGCCAATCATAAAAACAAGGTTTTAGTCAAACAGGGTTTCTTGGCAGAGGCTGACTTTGCCTTGCTAATTGTCATTGCTGCTGTTTGTTTTCTTTTGTCCTTTTTACCATCTTGTACAACTGATCACAACTCACACCAATGAGACTCCTCATACAGTTTGCTTTTGAGACATTGCTGTTTGCTTGGTACTGTACTAGCAATAATAAAAGGCATGAATATGGATTTCCTGGTCTTTAGGAGCCTCACTTGGGGAGAAAAAACTGAGAAGACTTAGAATAGTAGGAAGGCCCCATATAGTATTGCTGAGAGGATGCAGTGAGGAAGCAGCCAGCTGGCAGTATGGTTAGAGCATGGGGAAAGGCACAGGTCACAGGAATATTTTCTGGGTCACCCAAGCAAGTGGTCTTCAGGCCACGTGGGAGAGAAAACCAGATGAGGAGCTGGGAAGCTAGCAGCCAGATGGGGCCAGGCTCAGCTTTGTGCTTTTTTACCGCCCTCTCTGCTCTGTTGGTAGATAGCAGAAAATAACTGAGGGACAGAGCTGGAACTTGTGGTCTGTGTGTGTGCTGAATGTATTGTCTGGATCATTCTCTACCAGAGGTAGAGATGAGAGATGAAGTGAGATCAGAGAGGTGAGGTGAGAGAGCTCCATTTCCGGCTACTAACCCTGGGCTACTAGCTTTGCTATTTGCATCAACATGATGACCTAATGTATCCTTGAGAAAATAAACTAGCTGGATTATGAGCTAAAGAATCATGTGACTTTTTTCCCCTGCTAGGATCTCAACAGCTGTTTTAGGACAAACACTGCCCAACAAGGCTGCCGCCATCACAGGATGAACATAAAGGATTTCACTGCCTGGGAGTGATTTAAGGAAAGTGCTTGAAATGTTGTATGTGATTAGAAAGAATAACCACAATGAAACACCAACTGCATTTCTAATCATTTTTTAGACCATTTTTACCTGATTGGTGTTCGGAAGCAAATACTTCTTTCTGTTTGAGAAAATATTTGATCCAGAAGTTCCAACTTCTTATGGTTATTAGCAAGCTCTAGCCTTGACCTCTTACGTTGGGGAGGGCTTCAGATATGGTAAAGATCAGGGATATTAAATTAGAAAAAGCAAAAACAGCCACTGTATTTTTTAAAGGCAAGTTAAAAATAAATTGTTATGCATGTTTTGATTCCAGCAAAATAATTCTTATACATAAATATGATATAACATTATATTTATTTTTCAATTCATGTGTGCTTAATTTTTTGTCTAGGTTTCTTTCTCCTGAGTATCTAGATGAAATATAAAATCAGAGTCAGAATTTTTCATTTATCATATTATTCATATAGAATTGTTTTTTCCTTTAAAATGTATAAAATTTTTATTCTATGGAATTCTTTTTAGGCATGAAACTCATTTTAGATTCTAAAAACACCCTTCTAATTTGTTTCTTTAGCTGTATTAGTTTTCCCCATTTTACTAACGGCTTTTACATATTTATCTATGTTTGGTATTTATGAAAATGTCCCCATCATTTTAATAGTCACCCCTGGGTGCATGGGCAATGGCTTAGAAAACTTCTTAAAATATGCTAATACCACTGTAGCAAAACACCATTACGTCAACAAAAAACACAAACCCACTGAACACCAGCCCAGAAAAACATTCCCACAACTATCTGGGGAAAATAAACCAAAAAGAGCTATCTTTCATTATGTCTGAAAGACCCACTAACCAGGCAGGGCTCTCAGGAGAACAAGAGGAGTGATATTCTACAGAGGAGGGGTCCTTATGGAGACCCTCTGCTTTCAGCTCCCCAGGCATGCACTGGAGGGTAGAGTATGGAGATTGCTCTCATTTGGAAAGAGACGTCGAAGGAATAAAGCAATGTGGAAACTGTTCTACCTAGAGTAGAAACCCTGGGGCCTGTGGAGTGAATTGACATATGTCCATTTGAGCTAATAACCCCTCTTGTTCCATAAGCTGAGGGCGAGAATTTTTTTTTTTTTTTTGCTGTTATTTGTAAAGGGCTGTAGGAAAGATTGGTGTTTTGCATTGCAACATCACTAAATAGATGTGAATTTTGAGTCTCACCTGTGCTCACTGAATTACTATGAGAATTAAATAAAATGACACTTGTAAAAGCACTGATTTCATGTTTTGGAAGTGGTCTATAAATGACTGAACTACTATCTGGAGTTTTTCTTGAGTCTGACTCATCAGAAAGAATTGCCTGGGCTCTCTCCTTGTGTCTTCTAGGGTGCACACAGCCTTCACCCACTGTGAAGGATCCAAGTGAACACCTGAGTGACCCTGATAAGGGAAGAGTAGCCTGGTTCAAGGTGTTGATGGGGGAGGGGGGTAGGGCATGTTGCATCCCATCTGATAGTACAGGGGGCATGCAAATAAAAACTTGCCACTTGGGAGTGCAGCAGGGGTTCTGGCAGAACCTGGAATTAGAGAAAGTGTAATGGGGCAGACAGAAGGGGTAGCGGGGACATGGGTATGTACAGTTGGCTTCTCCCAGACATGTCAAGAGGCAGCATGGAGTGATGCTCATCAGCTGGGGCTCTGAGGCCTGCCTGGCTGGGCTCTTCTAACCAGCAATGCTTACTTACCTCTCAGTGCTCAGGGCCCACACCTGCAGGACAGGGAGGATAATAGTACCTGCCACATAGCATTGTAGCAAGGAGCTACAATCTATGCAGAACACTTAGAGTAGGGCTGGATGTGCTGGGTCATTTAGAAAGGCAGCAGAGAACCATGCGAAGGTGCTTGGCTCCAAGTGAGCTGCCCGACTTTGCCTTTGTCACTTACCAAAAGTATGACGTTGGGAAGTATGACGTTGAGAAGTTCCCACACTTCTGTGCCTCAGTTTCTTCATCTGTGAACTGGGGATAGTAATAATACCTACTTCCAAGGGTGGTAGTTGTTATGATTAAATGAATTAACAAATGTGAATGGTTTGGAACAGTGGCATGTAACACAGATCTGCTGTTACTATTGTTGTTTTTTTTATTGCTATTGCAAGCAAGCTGCTCCTTCCCTTTCTCTCCAGTTCAATAAATGTAGATTATCTCACAGATATCCTGAAGAAAATGAGCACATATCACCCGAAGATCTTTCTGTAACTCTTTCTGGTACCACTGGTCATGACTGCATCAACCTTAAGATCCCTCTTTAATGAGCCCCTGTGGAAGAGACTCATGTGAGGCCCATTTCCCCTCCCAGGAGGCTATTCCACACCACACCTCACTCTGCCTTTGGATGTAGTTTTCTTTTTTCACTCAAGATTTTCCACCACCTTCAGCTTTTCTACTTGAGCCTTTCCTCTTCCTGCTTGTTCTTGAGTGTGGCTGAGGATGCTGGGTCCTCTAGACCCGGGAGGGCTTGCATGGATCAAGCTAGGACTGCTATTGGCCTAGATGGGTAGGTGGGTAGATGGACAGTGCTTGATTTCTGGTGTCTGTAAAATCAATAGAAAATGAGAAATGGAGCATCAAACAAATTTAAATGCTCTGTTGGTTTTTAATTAATTCAATAATCTCATTCTTCATGCTCCTATAAATCTGGAATGATACCACTGTTATTTTAAGAGATGGAGAGTGAATACTAATGCCTTCCAAAAACATTGCAGGACTCTGCAGTTTCCTTTAAAAAGCTCCTTTCCTTTTGGAAGTGAACTTGAATTCAACAAGAGGAGTAGTGTCTTTGAACAGGCCTCCTTCGTGAGTCTGAGATTTAGACAAGAGTTTGTGACATTCCTTTATGACTGGACGTAGCAGAATGAGTTGGACATAGCATTTTAGATTGAGTTCTCAATCTCCAGATTATGATAGTTTAATTTATACTCTCCACGTAGTTATACTATTGACATTTATTAGCCTCGAGTGTTGCTGCCAACACAAGTTTTGAGTAGATTGTGGTATAAACAGATTTCCTCTTTACACGTTCTAATCAGTGCAGGACTGTTTTTATTGAAACCGTACCTCAGCTCAAGCTTCTCCACAAGTGTAGGCACATATGTATGGAGTTTAAATTGTATTTATGGTTGGTAAATGTTCTAATTAAGGGGCTGCATGTGTTCAGAGAGAAAATTAAATCAGTGAACATGGGAGGCCAGGAGGCTCTTCTGCTCTGGTTTGGGTTCTGTATGATTTTAGGCTTTGAGAAATCAATGCAGTGAGCTGGTGGGTGACAACCCAGGCAGACATTTGTCTCCTGGCTGATTTACAGTGTTATCTACAGATTTTTTTTTTTCCTTGATGAGATGACGTTTGATTCCTTATTGCCTGCTTCATCCTGACACATCACAGAGCAATTTCTGACAGGCAACACTTCTGGATAATGTCCTGGGCCTTACTTTCCATATTAGGATACATGGAATGCTCAAATAAAAAGGAATATAACTGACATGGTGTCCACCACACCAGTCCCATCCTGCTGTCACGATGATGGCAATGAGTAGATTGCCATCCACTAAGCAGTGGCTGGGCTTCTTTGGAACTCACCTCGGGAGAGGTTTCCACATCTTTCCGAGCACTGCTGAAGAATGAAGTCTTGGCCACAGCAGACTAAAGGGTACTGAAGAGTTTCGAAAGTAGCTGCTGCTATTGCTATATAGTTAGCTCAAGGAGGATTGTAATTTGCAAAAATGGGCAAAATATGCACTCCAAGGATATGTAGAACACAATCTAGCCAGATCTGTCCAACCACAGTGATTTTGCTGCTTCAGACAAAATGCCTTTTTGGTGTAGGTTTGAGTTGACAGATTACTGAGAGAAATGTTTGTCTTGCCCACACTCCCAGTTTATTCAGGTTGTTTGTTAATACACCATACAGCCCTCTGTGAGGATGGTGTGATGTAGACCTGGCACCCTAAACTGAATAAGCTCTTTGCTGACAGCTAAAAGTAAAGACATTTGTGGCAATCAGATTGAGGGGGCCTCAGGTTGCTTCCAGATGTCAAATTGATTAATGTTGGAGTCGGTGCTGCCAGCAGCCAGGCCATCTGAGTGCACAGATCCCCAGGAAACAAGCCTGGTGGTTGTGGTATCAGTGGGTAGAGACATAAGCACAGATACTGAACAGATGCCAGTCCTTCTGCATCAACTTAGTAGAATGCCCAGAAAATCTTCCATGATGCAAACCCCCCAACATAAAACTTTTCAGCCATTTTTCATGTTTTCTAACCAGAGGGTTGTTTCCTTAAATTAATATCAGTAATTCTACACTCAGAAGTCCAACCCAAGCTGGGCGTGGTGGCTCACGCCTCTAATCCCAGCACTTTGGGAGGCCAAGGTGGACGGATCACCTGAGGCCAGGAGTTTGAGACCAGCCTGGGAAACATTGTGAAACCCTGTCTCTACTAAAAATACAAAAATGAGCCGGGTGTGGTGGTGGGCGCCTGTATGTGGTCCCAGATACTGGGGAGTCCGAGGCAGGAGAATCGCTTGAACCTGGGAGGCAAAGGTTGCAGTAGGTGGAGACTGTGCCACTGCACTACAGCCTAGGCAACAGAGTGAGACTCCATCTCAAAAAATAAAATAAAATAGAAGTCCAACCCAGGAAGACACCAGTGGGATAAGCCCAACACAATGTTAGGATCTGCCCTTTGGGATTGAGAAGGGCAAAGCAGAGAAGACCAAAAAGAATATGATGATAAAACAGCATGTTTCTACGGTACTTCTGATTTTCCAGAGCGTCATCATATTTCTTTTCTTACATTTATCCTATGTACCCGTGAAGAAAGTTGAGAAAATTGTGATCATGTAAGTGATCCAGAGTGTGTGGTTTAAGTACTTTGTGGATGTAAGGAGCCATTGTCATTCCCCATCTCCATGGGGCGCTATGAAATGAATAGTGTAGTGAAGGTCATACCACTTAGTTGATGGCAGAGCCAGAAGAAAAACCACAGACTCATCATCCATCGCCCCTGCTTATCCTCTTAGATCAATCTTTCTCAAAGTGTGGGCCCCAGATAAGCAGCATCAGTGTCACCCCAGGCCTATAGATCAGCACCTCTAGGGAAGGGGCCCACCAATGTGTTCTAATAAGCTCTCCAGATAATCTAATGCATACTCAAGTTTGAGAACCACTGGTCTAGGCCAATACTTTCCGGTCTGGATTTCCTGCACCCCAGGACCCTGTGGACATAATGATGAATTCCCCTAAGGCTATTTTCAAAATTTCATAAAACTTAAAATAATCATACTCAACATTACTTTACAAATTATATATATTATTATGTATGGTGGATAAATGAACATTAGGAAAGGAAACTGATTATTAATCAATGCTTTTTGGTATTTTTTTTCTCATTTATTGATTATCTAATATGCTCTGAGTTGGATACTGGGAGCTCCAAAGATGGTAAGGTGCCTATTCTCAGGATAATTATAGGCTTGTAAACAGATTGTCGCAATATGATATGATAAGTACTGAAACGCAGATTTAAATAGTACTATGGTAGAAAAAAAATCTAAAATACTGGGGTGGGGAGAATCTGCAGACTGTGCCATGTTGCTTCAAGGCTTTGTAGTTGAGCTTGAGCTTGGATGATTGAGATGGGGAGAGGAGGGACGGATGATAACTCTCAGGTGGAAACCTGCTTCTTCCTCTTCTTTCCCCAGCCACCCAGCTGAGGACCAGCAGAAACATGAGCCCACTTCTGGGTTCTGGGTTCGCTCCCTTCTTGGACCCTCCCGCCTTTTTCCTAGGCAACACTTCTGAATATGAGAAGCACTAACAGAGGATTTGGAAGAGGCTCAGAGAGGCTCTGCATCAGTGAGGAGAACTTTAAACAAGACCTTCAACTTACATTTTCACAGACCTCCTTCACCTTTTGGTACAACGGGCAATTAGTTAAAAGATACTTCTCTGTTTAACCAGGGAGTTGAAACAAAATGAAATGTCTATTTGGAGAATATTTTAGTTTTACTCCAGTACAATTACCTTAAAAAATGCCTATGTTTAATTTCAGTTCACCTATTTGACGAGTCTTTGTCTTTTAGAAAATCTATGATGATGTGGTTTGCATTTCAGAAAAAAAATTACTTTTTAGGTTAATGTTGCTTTCAGATGCTAGTGAGGTTTGTCTCTGCTTGTTCGGTTATTGCTTGTAGTGCCCAAGCCTAAGTGGATGATGGGCCTTCCTCTGTACATTCTTTTAAGTTTACTTTCCATCTTCTTATAATTCTACTCCAGAATGTCTGAATGTGTCTGAAATGTCTGAAAATACCAAAAAGCATTGATCAATAATCAGTTTCCCTTCCTAATGTTCATTTAGCCACCACACATAATAAAATATATAATTTATAAAGTAATGTTGAGTATGATTATTTTAAGTTTTATGAAATTTTGAATGTCTGAATGTTCAGAATGCGTGCACAGCATATACCCAGCATAACCAAAGGGAAGGGGCAGGGCAGAGATGTGTATATGAGGAAACTTCACATGTAGCAACTGAAACTTATATTGAGAACATTAACAATTGCTTCCTTCTTAGAGGGGGTGCTTCTGGTTCTAAATGAGGTGTTAGCGTTTGTGAGGGTGATAACCTTGTCCCATTGAATTATGATGAGAAAACAACCCAGTTGCCTACAGAGCCAAAAGCAAACCTCAGAACTGCTTGACTCATCCGTCAAACAAATTGTATTTTAGGAAATGCAGGACAGAGAAAAATGCACAAAAGAAAAGGAGGTTTATTTATTTGTACAAAAGTAGAATGACAGCCGTTTGAGTGGATCCAAATAGCGTTTAGGGAGAAAAAAAATGTGATTCATTGCCAGCTATTAAATTTTGTTTATCCTTCTTTAAACTAACCAGAAACACATTTTGGAAAAAAACGTGAGTTAACATTTTAAGCACTGAAAGCCTGCTGTGGATGCTGCCTCGGCTCGCCTACCTTCCAAGGGGAAGATGAGGGCTGAAGCAAGCAAACATGGTTTGGAGAGGTCAGGCAAAGAATGAATGTCTAGACCTGCTTTCCAATCCACCCTCTGACACTGGGAGTTTTTCCTTTCCTTAAATAAGGATGCTCACCTCAGGGCAATAGCAAGAAGGTTCATGTTTACAAGGTGGTTTCAGATAAAGTACCTCAAAGGAAACAAAACATTTCTCCAAAGACATAATCACTGATTGAGTGACTGTGTCAGGAAGCCCTGTTTCCCTGATAACCAGTCCTTATTGTTGTATGCATTTGCCAGATCACCAGCTGATGTGACTAATGCTGACTCTTGGTACAACTATGTGACTGAAAGACTTCAGAGCACTTGACAAGTATCTGAAAAAATTGCTGGAATCCCAGTGCCTAGTGGAAGAAACCCCTCCAGACTGCAGTGTGCCAGGGTGACTCCCTCTAGCATGGCCCTGCCCTCTTTCTGCGACAGGCCATAGGGAGCCGCTTTTGTAGCTGTTTCTACTGTCCCCACCCCAGCACCCTTCTTAATTAATTATATTAGTATAAATATTTGGGTTGTTAATGCCCTTAAATTGGAAGGGAAGGTACTTATCATAGACTATAAGAATTAACTTGATTTAAATGTTACAAAAATATACACGTTTCTAAAAGAAGCAGTAGCAAAAATAACTTTGCTGACGCAGAAGCCCGTAGCATCTTTTTGCTTTCCAAGCAAATAATTCCACCATGAGAATTATCTGGAGTTTGCTATCTCAGTAGTGTCTAGAGAGGGAACTCCCTGCTGAGTCTGAGGCCACAAGGAAAGGCCCACGTGGACTCCTTAGGTCCAAAGAACTCCACCACCCCACTCTATCATGGCCCAGGAAGAAAGAATCTCCATGTAGTGGTTCACTTGCTTTCAAGCCTCAACAGACTTGGTGAAGCAAAAGACCCCATACAGGCTACTGTCCTTCCTTTTCCCTCATAAACCTTCAACTTTTCCCTTTTGCCCAATGTTCTAGCTTCCTTCACATAGTTCTAGAACTGTGCAACTGTGTCTTATTCATTCTCATATCCCCTTCTCTTCGCAGAGCTCCCACCACTTAAAGTAGGCATTGAGAAACAGTGATTAAACTGGGTTCTCCTGTGAGCAGACACAGGGCCTTCCTACCTGCCAGCAGCATGGAACCCCTAGGCTAGGTCTACACAGGTTTAGGGGGCAGTTTAGGACACATTGCTCCAAGATATCTGTCTTAATACCTGGTATTATGCAGACCCGCCTTTAAAAATATTTAAAAAATAATTTTAGAAACATTTCAACCTTAATACAACAAAATGAAAAGACAACCTCCATTGGCATCTTTTGGGTCTCCTCAGCATCTACACCTTCAGGGGGAGGATCCATTTGAACTATTGCAGCAGTACCTATGGAATTGATGTGATGAGAAGAACATAAAGTAAAAACTTGTATTAGAGGAAAGGTTTGCCTTCTCTTCTGGCTGCTCTGCTAGGGTAGCAGTTGTATTACAGAGGGAATGAAGAGGAAGGCCGCAGAGCGTCTCATTCATTCAGAAACGTCATAGTGTGCATTATTCCAAGAGCTGCAAGCACTGTCACTAAATCTCTTTGTCTCAGAAGGAAAACCAGGACATGAGACTAGGCCAAGGCAGATTGTTAGCAGGGAGTCCGGCCCAGTCATTCTCTGGCTCTCACCACAGAACACATGGATGTAGGGATAAAGAATTTAACCCAAATTGGCCAGGCACGGTGCCTCAGGCCTGTGATCCCAGCACTTTGGGAGGCTGAGGCAGGTGGATCACTTGAGGTCGGGAGTTTGAGACCAGCCTGACCAACATGGCAAAACCTGTCTCTACAAAAAAATAGAAAAATTAACACCAGTCAGAATGGCAATTATTAAAAGTCAAGAAACAATATATGCTGGTGAGGCTGTGGAGAAATAGGAACACTTTTGTTTTGTTTTTTTCGAGACAGAGTCTCACTCTGTTGCCCAGGCTGGGGTGCAGTGACACAATTTCAGTTCACTGCAACCTCCGCCTCCCAGGTTCAAGCAATTCTTCTGCCTCAGCCAAGTAGCTGGGATTATAGGCACACACCATGCCCGGCTAATTTTTGTACTTTTAGTAGAGATGGAGTTTCACCATTTGGTCAGGCCGGTCTCGAACTCCTGATCTTGTGATCCGCCTGCCTTGGCCTCCCAAAGTGCTGGGGTTACAGGGGTGAGCCACCCCACCCGGCCGAAATAGGAACACTTTTATACTGTTGGTGGGAATGTAAATTAGTTCAACCATCGTGGAAGACAGTACAGTGATTCCTCAAGGATCTAGAACCAGAAATACCATTTGACCCAGCAATCCCATTGGTGGGTATAAACCCAAAGGGTTATAAATCATTCTACTATAAAAGCACACGCACACGTACATTTATTCCAGCACTATTTACAATAGCAAAGTCATGGAACCAACCCAAATGCCCATCAATAATAGATTGGATAAAGAAAATGTGGTACATATACACCATGAAATATTATGCAGCCATAGAAAGGAATGAGATAATGTCCTTTGCAGGGACATGGAAGAAGCTGGAAGCCATCATCCTCAGGAAACTAACACAGGAACAGAAAACCAAACACTGCATGTTCTCATTCATAAAAGGGAGTTGACCAATGAGAACACATGGACACAGGGAGGGGAACAACACACACCAGGGCCTGTTGCAGGGCAAGGGGAGGGAACTTAGAGGACAGATCAATAGATGCAGCAAACCACCTTGGCACATGTATACCTATGTAAGAAACCTGCACATGCATCCTGGAACTTAAAGTAAAAAAATAAAAAATAAAATAAAATAAAAATACAAAAATTAGCTGGGCATGATGGCACATGCCTGTAATCCCAGCTACTCAGGAGGAGGCTGAGGCACAAGAATTGCTTGAACTTAGGAGGCAGAGGTTGCAGTGAGCTGAGATCGCACTACTGCACTCCAGCTTGGGCAACAAAGAGAGATTCTGTCTCGAAAAAAAAAAAAAAAGAGGGAATAAATAAAATTCCCAAGTACTTAAAAATATCTTATTAACTCTTTCCATCTGTTTATTTGACTACCTGACCAATATTTTGGTGCTTCTGAGAAGGACAGCAGTGGATAGAATGTGGAGGGGCCCCAGGCTCATGCACAGGAGTGGCTGGGGTAAAGAAGGGGGTAGTGGGTGTTCCCTGCAGCAGTGGGTGTTCCCTGCAAGATCCTCTGACTCTGGCCTGGCTTCCTTTACCATATCATATTCTACTTCCTCTTTCCAGGGAGTCTGTGGTTCCAACCACATTCCTGCAGGCACAAAGGCCTCATGTCAAATCACATGGCATTTCTGAGCTTAGAGCTTCATATTCAAGAGTGTGTCAAGAAGCATAGCATCGTGGTTATTTTGTTCCATATTTCTGCACCGAGGACCAGAATTTCAAGAAATAATGAAGTCTCTGACCTGGCAATTCCACTTCTAGATCTATACCCAAGAGAAGTGAAAACATCTGCACACAGAGACTTGCACGTAAACATCCACAGTGCTGTTACTCATAAGAACCAAAAAGTGGAAACAATCTACATGTCCATTGACTGATGATAGACAAACAGAATGTGGTACGCCCATGCAATGGAATACTACTCAGCCATAAGAAGGAATGAACTACTGATACATGAATGAACCCTGAAAATATTATACTGACTGAAAGAAGACAAAGACAGTCACATGTTATATGATTTCATTCATATGAAATGTCTAAATAGGCAAATTCATAGAGACAGAAAGTAGGTTAATGGTTGATGGCAGCTGGGGGAGGAGAGAAGGGAGAGTGACTGCTGATGAGCGTGGGGCTTCCGAGGGGTGATGGAAATGTTCTGGAATTACATAGTGGGGATAGTTATACAACATGGTGAATATACTGAAAACCACTGAATTGTATACTTCCAAATGGTGAATTTTATGTTATGTGAATTTTCTCAATTAAAAAAAAAAAAAAAGAAGTAGTAATAAGTCACTGGGAAGCAGCAGCCTTATTTCCTTCTTTCTGTCCTCCTCGAGCCCAGTGAGAACCTCATTCAAATACTTGAACACAACAGACCTGCATTTTGGACTGATCGATTGGCTCTTTCACCTTTTTTTCTACCTTCCAGCCACATCTCTCCACTTCAGTGAGTATCTTCAAGACTCAAAGGGGGGAATTCAGTTCTAAACGTTCCTTTTTGTGCCTATGGTATGTGTTGGTCTTGTGGGCTTGGGTGATCTAAATCAGGGGTCTCCAACCCCTAGGGCCACAGAATGGCAGTCCATGGCCTGTTAGGAACCAAGCGGCACAGCAGGAGGTGAGCAGCAGGTGAGCGAGCATTACTGCCTGAGCTCCACCCACTGTCAGATCACCTGCGTTGTTAGATTCTCACAGGAGGGCAAACCCTGTCGTGAGCTGCTCTTGCGATCTACGGACCTGGGTAGCCTGCTCCTTATGAGAATCTAACTAATGCCTGATGATCTGAGATGGAACAGTTTCATCCTGAAACCACCCTGCCCCCTGTCCGTGGAAAAATTGTCTTCCACGAAACTGGTCCCTGGTGCTAACATGGTTGGGGACCACTGATCTAGATAGTGACCTCAAATTACCTGTCTCCAGCACCACTGCTCATGAGAGCCGTTCCCTGTGGAAGCCAGATTCTTCAACTGTTGGAAATCAGCGGGGAGGCTCATTTAGGAGATCAGCTGCTAAATAAGGCTTGGCAAAATGTCAGCTTGGACACTCTGTTCCTTTTTGCTGCTGTCCTTTCTGCGGTCACAGGACAAGGCCTTGGGGTAAAGAGATGTCTTTATGATGGAGCTCCTGAGGACACCTCAATTTTCCTTCTTCTGCCTGTCCCACTCCTCAGCAGGTCCACCACAAGCACTTCCCTCAGGCCACCTGTGTGAAACACATACTGCTGAGAGCGACAAGTGCAAGGGTTTCTCAAGGATCACACCTCATTGAAGTGGCAGCCCAGGCACTGGCTGTGCCCACCCCCTGCAGTCCCCTCCCTGCCCACCTCTCTCTCATGCCTTCTGCTCTGCTGTCCTGGTGGTTGACGTTCTTTCCTCACTGGCACAGGTGCCTCCATCTAGGCAGTCTCAGTCCAAGGTTAGCTGTCACTCCTTCTGCATCAGCACAACCAGGAGCATTTTTCGTTCCCATAGATGACTCTCAAGGACAGATTAAATGGGAAGCTTTTGTTCAAACCAGCTCTGAGAAGGAAAGGGAAATCCCAGTCCACCAAAGGCTTTTAAGCAGGCCTGCTGAGATGCGATGCAATGAAAGTAGTACTGTCTCAACTGGGCCACAGTAGTTCAAGCCGGCTAATAAAACAAAGGCTCTGGGTTTATTTGTTTAACTGACAAATAAAGCCCAGAATAGTCAAATAGGTTGAAAACTATTCAAATGATTCACATCAGATCACTGGCCATTGTTTAGTCCACAGCAGTGCCAGTGGAACAAGGCCGGATACATGCCTGATCATTTATCTGCAGATTTAATGAAAACATATACAGTTGCCCCAATAATTTAGTAGCTTACTGAGTCATCTCCTGCAGACCAAAGAGGTGTCTATGGAGTTATAAATGTGTTTTCCTCAATTGTCTTGGTGAGTCAGGGCTAGAACAATGTTTGCCACCTATGACATGCTCAATAAATAAATAAATTCATTGCTTCATTTTGTGCTGTGGGATAGGCAGAAACCAAGACTGCTTCAGAGTGAGGAAGCCTGTATCATAGGAATGATGCCATAGCTGGAATAGTCTGAATAAGACAAAGCTGTAACCTTTGGGTCACTCAAAATGTAAAGTCTTGATAGGGGAACCTATTGGCTGAGCTCTTATCACAGGCATGCCAATGGCTATATTAACACAATGAGAGGCAAAAGGATCTAATCTCTCAGTTCCTGTGATAGGAGATAGGTATAGTCCCACCAAAACTACACAGAAGGGGAAGAGGTAATTCCCCCAAAAGAATCAGGGTATTGATTAGGAAGAGAGAATAGAAACCTGGTGAACAAAAACCAACAATTGTTTCTTTCATCCGAAGTACAGAAAATCACTTGAAACAAACTAAATTGAATGACAGCTCCTCTCTGAATGAGGGTGTCCAGTAGTGAAGTGATTAAGTGTTTACAACAAGACTTTAATTTTGGAAATTCTGGAAAGGTAATTTTTCTGGCAAAGGTGTGTATGAGCTAAAGGAATATCTGAAACAGTTTCTAACTCTTCTGCTCAGCTTGGTTGTGGAGACTTGCATTTTAAGAGACAAAGTGAACTAAAACATGCAGCATTTATATGGTGAATCTGACCCAAGTTAGAAAAGTGAAATTGAATAAACTTGCCTTGTGGGGATCTTCAGACATTCTTTCCAATTAACAAATTTAATAGGTGAGTAGCCCTTCAAGTACTGAAAGGGATGGACAAGGAAAATCAGAAAACGGTTAGAACCTATATGTAATTTATTAGCATTTACAGTTAATATTTTGTATTTCCCGTGCACATATGCTGTTAGCCAGTGACAGCAGCATAGTGAGCAATGAGCAGTAGCTCACCATCCTGCACATGGTGTCAGCCAATGAGTCCTGCAGGTTATCCTGGGTAAACTGTGTGAGGCAGTGTTTTTAAGTGGACTGTTTATTTTGCTGTGGCCTCTCCTACCATTTTTATTTTGTTTTAGCAAATGGTGTTGAACCCTGGTCGCTGAAAAGGTCTACCATGATGGTGCTGAACCTGTTTCAAGGAAACAAAGGCAGAAGATCACGCTGGATCACATTATGAGTTTTACTGCAGCTCAAGCTCCTTTGAGGATATGGTTGAAGAAACGCAAGGTATAGTTCAGCAGTCAGTGAGGGATTGGTGGAAGTCCTTTGACTTGGTGGAAGAGCTCACAAATATTGCATCAGCCTTGGAGGATTTAGCAACAGTTTTCTGAACGGGAGCTGAAAGAACTGTGTCTAGAGACAAGTCATGACTTCAGGGAATCCGAATGAACAGAAATGCAATTGGCAAGGCACAGTCTGCTCCCCATCTGCAGAGGGAGGGACCAGGTAGTACTCTCTCTCCCAGGAATGCCTTCTCCTCACCAGATGGAGGAAGCCAGTGTATAAGATACAGCCGGCCTCAAGGAGCTGCTCTTTCCCACTGATTTTTCAGAGGATTAACTCCGCTTTTCACTTTGCAGAGCAATTCAGCAAGACTTTAGGAGAAGGGAAATCTGTGTGTCTCTATAGTCTTCAGCATGGTTTTGTGGTTCCAGTAGGTATTCCATTAAGACTCTTGGTGGATAAACCACAGATAACATTTTCCATGCCTCATTGCATGTAATCTTAGTAATAAAGTGCTTGGCCAATATTTTGTTGATTATTGAGAAGTATGAGTAATAATGGTTGTGTTTGCTGGAAAGCTTCTAGGGAAACATAGTGGAAATGTATTTTTTGTCATAGCAAGGAAAAATTGTGTTAGTTTTTAAGGAATTTTTATAAAATAATTAGGATTGCTTTTTTATTTTATTTTATTTTATTTTTGAGATGGAGTCTCACTCTGTCACCCAGGATGGAGTGCAGTGGTGCAATCTCAGCTCACTGACACCTCCACCTCCTGGGTTCAAGCAATTCTCCTCCCCCAGCCTCCGAAGTAGCTGGGACTATGGACGTACACCACCATGCCCAGCTAACTTTTGTATTTTTAGTAGAGACAGGGTTTTGCCATGTTGGCCAGGCTGGTCTCGAACTCCTGACCTCAGGTGATTCGCCCACCTTGGCCTCCCAAAGTGTTGGGATTATAGGCATGAGCCACCACACATGGCCTAGGATTGCCTTTTTAAAAAGGCTTCTAAAATAAAGACTATGGTGTGATGCTGAAGATGAATGATTTGCTTGGACAATTTAGAAATCAATTTGTGAGAAGTACTATTAACATTGAAGAGCTAAAATATAAGATTAGTTATTATGTTTATGCATATTCACCCCCAGAAATTTGGCTTCATGGAATGGCTACATTGAATTAAGTCCAACTAAGCAGTGTTTCACTCATATTCTTGGACTTCTTCCTAAAAATACGTTCATGCATTTTAATTTAAGTTGATAAAATACTCCAAAAATATTTAAACTTTGTGTCAATATAAACAGGATTAAAATGACAGCAACCAAGCTATTTGTTTCATGTAAAATACAGCTATTTTTTTAAAAATGGAGAAATATGGAAAAAGTATTTCACAGCCCTACACAACTCAATCTTTTAATTATAGATTTCTAGACATAACGTAGAGTAAACTCTTTGTAAAATCAAAAGTTAAAATAGAGCCAATGTATGCTGGCGACCTAATATATTCCACTGGTGTAAATTCATGGGGAAAGTACTTTCATGTATCTGTTAAAATGGGATTCTTGCCATTTCTCAAGGTTTAATATAAAGCTGTAAAAATCACAGCATTTTAGCATGGTGGAAAGAATCACTGATGAGAGTAGGAAGACCAATTAGGAGAGTACTGCAATAATTCAAGCAAGAAATGGTGCCAATGGAGGTAGTAAGAAGTAGTTGGATTGTGAATAATTTTTGAAAGAAGACTCAACCAAATTTGCTGATGGATTACATGTGGGGCATATGATGCAGGAGTCAAAGATGAGCCCAAGGTTTTTCCTCCTAGCAGATGGAAGCACGAAGTTGCCATCTATTATCATAAGAAGAGCTGTAAGAAAAGAAGGTTTTTGGGGAGGGATCAGAAGTTTGGTTTTGAACTACCAAGTTTGAGATGCCTTTAAAACTTCCAAGTGAAGATGCCAAATCACCAGTTGAAGTGAGAGTCTCTCATCCAGGTGAGAAGTCTGGGCTGGAGATACAAATCTGCAAATCATCAATGCATATGTGCTATTTAAAGACTTGGGAGTAAAGAAAGATGAGAAAAGGACTGAGGCCAGAGAACTCTGGGACATGCCAACATTCAGAGATCAGGCAGATGCACGGAACCAGCAAAGGGGACTGTGACAAAGTGGCCAGAGAGGGAGGTAGAGAACCAAAGGAGAGTGGTGTCCTGGAAGACAAGAATGTTGCTTAAGAAGAAAAGAATAGCTGGGCGCAGTGGCTCAGGCCTGTAATCCCAGCACTTTGGGAGGCTGAGGTGGGTGAATCATGAGGTCAGAAGTTCAAGACCAGCCTGGCCAACATGGTGAAATCCCGTCTCTACTAAAAACACAAAAATTAGCTGTGCATGCTGGCAGGTATCTGTAATCCCAGTTACTCAGGAGGCTGAGGCAGGAGAATTGCTTGAAACCGGAAGGTGGAGGTTGCAGTGAGCCAAGATCGTACCACCACACTCCAGCCTGGGCAACAAGAGCGAAACTCCATCTCAAAAGAAGAAGAAGAAGAAAGGAATAATTACGTCTGTCAATTGCTCCTGAAAAGTTGAGAAACATAAGGACTGAGAAGTACAACATTCAACCATCCTGGTTTGCCTGAGACACTCTGGATTTTAGTACTGAAAATCAGCTATGGTCTGAACGTTTGTGTTCCTCCCAAATTCATACACTGAAACCTAATCCTCAATGTGATTATATTACAAGGTGGGCCTGGGCATGGTGGCTCATACCTGTAATCCCAGCATTCTGGGAGGCCAAGGTGGGCTGATCACCTGAGGTCAGGAGCTTGAGATCAACCTGGCCAACATGGTGAAACCCTGTCTCTACTAAAACTATAAAAATTAGCTGCGAGTGATAGTGCACACCTGTAGTCCCAGCTACTCGGGACCCTGAGGAATGAGAATTACTTGAGCCTGGGAGGTGGAGGTTGCAGTGAGCCCAGATCATGCCAGCCTGGGTGACAGAGCTACACTCCATCTCAAATAACAAAAGAAGGTGGGATATTTGAGAGATGGTTAGGTCACGAGGGCTCTGCCCTCATGAATGGGATTAGCGCCCTTATAAAAGAGACCCCAGAGTGTTAGCTGCCCCTTTCACCTTGTGAAGACACAGACAGAAGGTACCATCTATGAAGCAAGTGAGCCCTCACCAGACGTCAAATCTGTTGGCAACTTGATCTTGAACTTCCCAGCCTCTAGAACTATAAGAAATAAATTTGCATTATTCATAAGCCACCAGTTTATGGCATTTTTGTTAGAGCAGCCTCAATGGACTAAGACAAAGTCTCTTGTCCTAAGAAATCTCTAAGCAAACTGCTACAGTTGGTCACCTTACTTGTGAGAAATAGTCATTAGGCTTGACAACATAGTGGTCATGTGATTTAGTCAGGAGAAGTTCATGTGGAATAGTGGAGACAAACACCCTGATCAGAGTGGGATAGTTCTGAGAAAGAACAGGAGGGATTAGTATTATAATACAATACATACTACAATATTATTTCATCATTCTTCTTCTTCTTCTTCTTTTTTTTTTTTTTTTTTTTTTTTTTTTTTTTTGAGGTGGGGTCTTGCTCTGTCACCCAGGCTGGAGTGCAGTGGCGTAATCTCGGCTCACTGCAAGCTCTGCCTCCAGGGTTCACATCATTCTCCTGCCTCAGCCTCCTGAGTAGCTGGGACTACAGGCATCTGCCACCACATCCAGCTAATTTTTTTTGTATTTTTAATAGAGATGGGGTTTCACCGCATTAGCCAAGATGGTCTCGATCTCCTGACCTCGTGATCCACCTGCCTCAGCCTCCCAAAGTGCTGGCACCACAGGCGTGAGCCACCATGCCCGGCCTCATCAGTATTCTTAATCAAGTTAAAGTTATTTAAGAAAAATTCTCATTTTTTATAGATACATCCTGAGTATTTAAGACTAAAATGTCATGTTATCTGGGACTTTCTTTAAAACACTTCAGGCCTGTTGTGGTGGCTCATGCCTATAATCCCAGCACTTTGGGAGGCCGCTGCAGGTGCATCATTTGAGGTCAGGAGTTTGAGATCAGCCTGGCCAACATGGTGAAACCCTCTCTGTACTAAAAATACAAAAATTAGCTAGGCCTAGTGGCGGGTGCCTGTAATCCCTACTCGGGAGGCTGAGGCAGGAGAATCACTTGAACCCGGGAGACGGAGGCTGCAGTGAGCTGAAATCACACCACTGTACTCCAGCCTGGGCCACAGAGTGAGACTTTGTCTCTAAATGAATAAATAAATAAAAATAAAAATAAAACACTTTGGCAAGAAAAAAAGAAATGAAGCACTTACGCATTAAATTCATGATTATTAAATCTGAGTAATATAATAATGAAATTCATTGTGATATTATTTATTTTTTAAAATGATTGAAATTTTTCATAATAAAATGTTAAAAGTTTTTAAAGTAAATGGGAGAAAAGGAATTTCAGGCAACAGGAATACACAGATCTTTTTTGTTTTTGTTTTGAGTCTGCATCACTAGCAAAAGGAATACACAAATCTTTTGCAGTTTTGCTATAAAGGAAAACAAAGAAATAGGTAGTATCTAGATTGGTCTCTGTTTTTGTTTGTTTGCTTCTTTTTTAAGATGGAGAAGTTACAGTACAGTTGAATGCTGATATAGGAACATGGATGAGGAGGGCAGGGTGGGCAAATGTAAGTGTGCTGTCCTTGAGTAGAAAGAGGGAATGGGACCTGTAGGGTAGGTCCCAGGTGGAGAGTTTGGTCTTAAAGAGGATGGTGTGTGCCATACTCATCCACAGTCAACAGGAGGTGGCAGAGAGGATGGACACAGATGCAGAGAGGGGTAGTCCTACTGGTGGAAAAAGTGGAGTTGTCTTCTGATGGCCTCAGTTGTTTTAATGAAAGAGGAATTGAGGTCAAAGGCTGAGGGTGAAGCGTGAGAAGGACTTGGAGGTTTAAGGAGAGAGAATGAGGAATAGGAAAGAGAGACAGAGTTGACTAGAGAAATCCAACAGGATTGCCAGGCAGCACTAAAGGCCTATCTGAGGCTGAGACCAGTCAGTAAGTGGAAAAGCTGCTGCTGGTTGTGTCTGTGGTTCCCTGTCCACATCCTCCCAGCAGTCACCTTTACACAATGACTGCAAATGCTTCCAACTCTCCGCTGGAGGGCTTTACACATTTGTTCTGTCTAGGGCAACATGCTCTGCACGAATGTAGGATAACCAAGAAATGCTGAAGTGTTACTGCCCTGTGAAGCAGCTCTCAACCAATGATAGGAAGGGCTTTGGTGGATGTTATGAATAGAATGTTTGTATCTCCTTGCAATTTATATGTTGAAGCCCTAACCCCCAGTATGATGGCATTTGGAAATGGCCTTTGGGTGGGCCCTTCATGATGGGGTGCCCTTACAAAAAGAAGCACCAAAGAGCTTGTTCTCTCTCTTTACCAGGTGAAAGTGTTCATTTGCAAATCTGGAGGAGGGCACTCAGAACCAACCATGCTGGCACCTTCTTGGACTTTTAGCATCTAGAACTGTGAGAAAATATTAGTAAATGTCTGTTGTTTAAGTCACTCAGTCAATGGTATTTTTTTATGGCATCCCTAGAAGTCCAACACAGTGGGTAAATACTGTAACACCCTCAGCATTCAGCTGGGACAATTTTGAGGCATGCTTTTGCAACATTTCCTGGTGGAATTCTCCAGTTGCTCAGAGAAATACCTTGCTTATTCATGTATCATTTATTGGCTTTCTTTCTTCCCTTTCCCACTTCCTGACTTCTCTACTGATATTTCCAAGGATCACCTCTGAGAAAACTGCTTCTACTGTAATCCTGTCTAAGGAATTTCTTCTTGAAAAATAAAGTCTAAGACAGTACATGTGTCAGTTTCTTGAGCGCAGATGTTCAATGGGTGGAGAATTGGATTTAACAAGGTTTCGGCTTTTGCCTGGTGAATTTTAAGCAGGATGAGGGCATATGTGAAGAAGTGATAATAATGATGGACCAAGGAATCCATGCAGGGTAAGGTGGGAAGTGAGGCTGAGTGGCAGATGAAGAGCAGAGAAAGGGAATGTGAATTGGAAATCCCAGTGGATTCCAGTAGTTGTTGAGGTTAGAAGATTAGGGGAGTGAGCTAGAAATATCGGAGGTAGAAAGTTGAAATTGAGAATATGGGGATGGGGAATTAGTATGGGAGTATGTTTAGAACAATATCACTGGGAAAATGGAAATGAAGGAACCAAGAGGGCAGGGCATTGAATTAGACAGGAGTGGTGTTGGAAAGTGATTGTGAACCTGGTGCAAAATCTTCAAGGAATGACCTGGAGGCTCATAGATGACTAAACCTTCATCTGGTGCTTGAGAAGGAAGGAGAGAATTGCCTGGAAAGGAAGGTGAGGAGCAAGGAGGACACCTACCCCAGCTTCAGGACTGTGGGGAAGCAGTGCCCTCAGAGATCAGATTCCCATCTGAACTGTGTGGTAGAGGAACATTCAGAGGAGCTGCAGAGAATATCCCGGAGTGTGTTGATGACTGGCTGTGCATTCCTGAGGACATCCAGTGGAGGGGCCTGGGGGTTGGGAAGGGTGGAGAGGTAATCAGATTAGGGGATATACCTAGGTCTGTGGGGGTGAGTCCTAGTGAGAGGGGCAATCTGGGATCTTACGCTTCTTGTGGTGATGGCAAACACCCAGGAAGTAAACAAGGATGTGGACATCATGGGATTAGCCCTGCCAGTCTCTAAGGTAGATGTGGGGGTGACACTGAGGGTTATGGAAAGAGGGGGTAGGCCTGCAAAGGAGTGGATCACCACGAAACACAGAGAATTCTGCAGGTGTGGTCCCAGACCACTAAATCTCAACTCTCTCTGTGGCTCAACCTGTGGAGTTTGGGGTCCAGTGATGTTCTTGTTAGGAAGAGGAAGAAATAAAAGGCCTGAGGGAAAAGTCAAGAATCATATACTAAGGAAAATTAGAGAGGGGTCTGCCAGCTCCCAGACCTGAGAAGGTCAAAGTGGGAAGGCTCTTAAAACCAACAAGAGGTAGGGGTGGGGAGAGGGCTTGGGGCTGAAAGAATGCCAGTAACTTTGTCAGTGTGGAACAAGCCCATGAAACTTAAAAATTGTATACTCTCAGGCCAGGCGTGATGGCTCATGCCTGTAATCCCAGCATTTTGGGAAGCTGAAGCAGGAGGATTGCTTGATCCTAGGGGTTCAAGACCAGACTGTGCAACATGGCAAGGCCCCATCTCCACAAAAAATTAAAAAATCAGCCAGGCATGGTGGTGCGTGCCTGTAGTGCTAGCTATACTGCGGAGGCTGAGGTGGGAGGATTGCTTGAGCCCGGGAGGTTGAGGCTGCAGTAAGCTGTGTTTGCACCACTGCACTCCAGCCTGGGTGACAGAGTGAGACCCTGCCTTGAAAAAAACAAAACAAAAAAACACAGTTTACTCTCTCCTTTGGTTATTCTGCAGACTTTCCAGGGCAGACAATTTGTCATGTGAAATAGATTTTCCTTCTTTATAAGTTTATAGCTTTGCTGATTACTATTTATGAAGGTATGGAGTTTTTTCTTCCATCAACAATAGGCATGAAAAATAGAATGCTTGGTGGTTTTCTGGTAATTTCACAAAAACTTGTGAGCATATCACTAGGACCCCAAAAATAATCTTTTTGGAACTGTAAAGAGATCTGTGTACCTGGTCCTACTGTAGTTTGCCTTGGTGGTGCCTATGCAGGAACAGGCAGGAAGCCCCACTCCACGCCTGCTGCTGTGTGAAATCCTCCCTAACCGATTCATCCCACCAACTCCTGGTTGTGTGAAGTTCTGTGATGACCCTCACACCACCCAACATCATTCTTGGGCAACCCCTGAAAGCTGACTTATTGTTCTGCCTGTGCATCTCATCTCTACACAACGAGATGGTATCTCCAAGTCCCTCAAGGGACCTATTTATTATCTTGAGTCTCCTATATTGCCAAACACAGTACTTGGCACAAAGTAGGTATTTAATCAATCTTTGTTACATGAAGACCAAATGGATGAATGAATTTATTTATTTATTGAGCGCCTCATAGGTGGCAAATATTGTTCTACGCACTGAGGAAGGTTGTAAAAAAATAAACAGAAACCTCTGTCTCATGGATCTTACATTCTAGAGGAGAGAAAGTAATATGTATTAATATAACATGTGTTATTACAGTTCCTGGGTAGGTGACAAAAACTGAACTCCAGAATGAAGCAAGTCATATTGACTGATTATAGGGCATAGCATGTGCCACTTGTTTCAAACGTACTATCTAACTATGAATGTGTAGTTGGCAACACTGATCCCTATCCTAGAGATATGCAAACTGGGGCTGAGAATGGTAATTGAATTTCCTAAGACAATGGTGCTAAGTTGGCAGAACAGGGATTTGAGCTGAGCTCTCTGGGATTGCACGGTCCATACTCCTAACCACTACACTGCAGGGCCTGTCATTTTCTATTTAGTGTTAGTAGGTGCATTTATGTGGGAGAGTAGGGGCACTGATGAACTTTAGAATCTGCAGTTCTCTCCCTCTAAGGTGGTCATGGAATAACATGATAGGAGATGCCTCACTTAAAACCAACCCTTTACTCTCAAGACACTTGTTAGCCTTAGGCTTTCTAGCTCCTCAGATTAACTTCTATTTGGCTACAGATGCAAATCTAATGACATTGCTAGGACCCTATGTCCGGGAGCTGTTTAACAGCCTTACAGAATACCAGTTTCTACCATAAGACTAAAGAAAATTAGAAAGACACTCAGCAGTCTACCCACATCGCCTGAAAATCATTGGTAATCAAAATATCCATCAACAAATGAATAAACAAAAAACGGCATATACATATAATGGAATATTATTCACATGCAGGAAGGAAATCCTGCCACATACTACAACGTGGATGAACCTTTACAACATTATGCTGAGTGAAATAAGCCAGTTAGAGAAGGACAAATCCTGTGTGATTCCACTTATATGAGGTAGCTAAAGTAGTCAAATTCACAGAAACAGAAAAACTGGTAGTTATCAGAGTCTGGGGGAGGGAGAAAGGAGATGTTGTTTAGTAAGCCCAGAGTTTCAGTTTTGCAAGATGAAAAAGTTCCAGAGATAGTTGTATAATGATGAATATACTTGACACTGCTGAGCTGTTCACTTAAAATTGGTTAAGACGGTAAATTTTATATTAGGTGTGTATTTTAAAAATACTTTTTTTAAAGAACAGTTTTAGTTAGGTTCGCAGCAAAATTGAGAGGAAGATAGAGATTTCCCGTATGCCTACTGCCCCAGTAGACACGCAGCCTCCTCCATAATCAATATCCCCAAAACTGTACGTTTATTACCATCAATTAACCAACACTGACATATGATAAGCACCCAAAGTCCATGGTTCATGTTAAGGTTCACGCTTGGTATTGAACATTCCATGGGTTTGGACAAGTGTAAAACGGCATACATTCACCATGGAGGATTTTCACTGTCCTTTCTGTGCTCTGTATATTTATCTCACCAGGCCTAACCTCTGCCAACCACTAATCTTTTTATTGTCTCCAGAGTTTTGCCTTTTTCTGAATGTCATCTACTTGGAATTATGCACTTTGTGGCCTTTTCAGATTGGCTTCTTTCCCTCAGAGGTATGTATTGAAGTTTCCTCCGTGTCTCTTCGTGGCTTGGTAGCTTATTTCTTTTTAGGACTGAATCATATTCCACTGTCTGGGTGTACCACAGTTTATTTATCCAATAATCTACCGAAGCACATCTTGAAGGAGTTTTAACAATCATAAATAAAAGTGCTATAAACATCTGTGCACAGGTTTTTATGTGGACATAAGGTTTTAGCTCATTTGGGTAGGACTGCTTGATCATTTGGTAAGAGTATGTTTAGCTTTGTAAAAAACCACTGCGCTATCTTCCAAATGCCTTGCCGTTCTGTATTCCCACCAGCAATCAAGGAGTGTTCCTGCTGCTTCACATCTTCAACCAGCATTTGGAGTTGGATTATGTGTTGTTTTTTTTTTTCTTTTACTATAATTAAAAAAACAACAAAAAACAGTGGCAGCATCCTTATAATTCTGGCTCCAGATGGTGCCTGAATCCTAACAGCACTCCTGTATTATTCTTTGAAAAGTACATTTCTGTGTTAATACGAGCACAGGAAAATTGTTTTTGTAGGGGAGAGTTGGGAAAGAGAAACCCTGCACAGAGGAGAGTCTGCCTTGTATTTAAAGTCGCAGAAACGGAAATTGTTCAACCAGGAGAGCTGTGGGATGTCGACTCTTTGGCCCCTGACTGTGTAGGTGGATGGTGATTATTTCCACACAGACTTTGGGTGTCACGCCCCAGTTTTAGGCCACGGAGAAGATTGGGTGGCGGTGGCCGGGGGGCTGCCCACAGGTACCCAGGAGGTTCTCTGTGTAACACTCCCATGAGAACTGCTCCCTCCCAGGATGTGCCACAGCAGATGTCATCTGGAAGGCACCCACAACAAGCACACGCAGCCTGCTTCTCTCCTGGGAGCTTGCCTTTGCATCTTAATTTTATTTCGTCCTGAAGAATGTGATTTCCATTGTGCCTGGGGGTGGCCACAGTCTCATGGGTCGGGACAAGGTATGCCAGCCTTAGGAATGCCAATGAGTTGTCCCCTTGTTCCAGGGCCTTCAGCTTGGTCCACTTTGGTGTGGTGGGGGAGTGAACACGGACAAATCCTCTCTCTTCAACCAGCTCTGAGGAGGCTGAGCCATGGTCCCCACATGCAGAGGACTTTAGGGAAAGGCGGCATTTTAAAATCTTGTGTTTTCTGCTGAAAGTTAAAACAAGAAATGGAGCAGCAGGGATTTGCTTTGTTCAGCTGACTCGGAGCAGCTGCTGCCCAGCGTGTCTAGCCCCCATGGGTGGAAAGCAGTGCTTTGCCCCAGTTAGGCACTGCTTCCTTCCAAACCAAACTTCCCCTCAATGACTTCATTGAAAGCTGCTTTACATCATGAAGAGAAACTCCATTTATTTATTTGTAATAACTTTAGTATTTTATGGACCCACAAGAGGATGTAATTTAAGAAAACATTAGCAAGCTATTCCAAATACCAAGGTTTTGGAAGTTGCTAGGCCAAATACTCATCAATGGAAACATTTCAATAGTAAGAATAAAAAGCTGCAGTACCACTCCTTTTGAGCAGAGCTTTGGAGGTGGAGAGGTTTAAAACTGTATATTTTTGGTCATGATATCCTGGAGTCTTAGGAAACAACAACTGGATTTCCAGGAATCCATTATGAACAACATATGACCTAATAGAAGTGGGTCCATCTAATGCCTCCCTTGTGGGGCATTAACTCTATAAATAACTTAGAAAATACATGGGCTGATCTACCCTCTGGAGCCTCACTTAGAACACAGTGTTGGAGGGCATTACATGGTGTTTTTATTAGGGTTTTTAAGATAAAATAATCAAGAAGTTACCAGGAAAGGGTGTGAGCTAAGAATGGTTCCCCACTGCAGAAGTATGATGTTTTTCAAGTTCCCATTCTATTAGCAATCATGTGTTAATGTTGTTTTTATCCCCATAAATAGCCAACATCAAATATCTTAAGAAATGTTTTTGAACCATGTTCAACCTTTCCCCTCTGTTGGAAGCAGGAAGATCCAATTGTGGGAGACACAAATATCTCACCCAATAAGTCCTCATCCTGTATCTCCAGAAGAGATATGTTGAAATGGATAAATATGTACACGTGATCATCTCCTCATCTCATTGTAGTTACATGCATGTAATTACATGTACCATACTTATAAACACTTATGAATTTAGGTATTTGTCTCCTGCTCCACTCCACTTGCCTGACCTTCTTGACCATACAATCAAATCTTTATGTGTATAGCCCCAGGCCTGCCCTGGTGCTCAATTGTGAAATATACTTATGGAGTGAGTATCTATTATGCTGAATGCTGTGTTAAGCACTGAGGGGCCAGAGAGAAGGGACATAATCTATAAAAGTGCCTCTGCCATTCTCAAGCAGCTCAAATCTTATGGAAAGAGTTGCTGCTCCAGAGGACAATTCAGGATCTTAGGATTGTATCTAACATTTAAATAACAATTTATAGGTCGTATGATGCTTTCATAGACACTGTCTTACCTACGCCGCATAAAAGCTTTGAGGGGGATGTAATTTTTCCTGTATGTAAAATGTAGAAAATGAGATTCAAGGGGTTTGAGTGGCTTTTTTCAAGGTCATAGAGCAAATAAGTGTTGAAGTTGGGTTTTTCATCCCCAAGTTTAGTTCCTGACCACTATTCCTTCCTCTTCCCACACTTTTCCCTGACTGAGTATGTTGACACACATATATCTATTCTTTCTCTTTAATAGCAGCTTTATTGAGATATAATTCATATACCATAAAGCCCACCCTTTCAAAATGTAGTTCAGTAGTTTTTAGTATATTCACCAAATTTTGTAATCATCATCTTTATATAATTCCAAAAGCCTTTCAATGCCTTCCAAAGAAATTCCATACCTTTTAGCAGTCACTCTTCCATTTGCCCCTTCCCCCAGCCCCTTGCAACTACTAGTGCACTTTCTGTCTTTGTGGATTTGTCTATTCAGAACATTTTGTATAAACAGGAACCTGCAATATATGGCATTTCGTGTCTGGCTTATTTCACTTTCCATAATGTTTTCAAGGTTTACCCATGTTGTAGCATGTATCAAAACTTCATTCCATTTAACTGCAGAACAATATTTCATTGTATGGATATACCACATTCATTTATCCCTTTATCAGTAGATGAATATTTGGGTTGTTTCCACTTTTTGGCTCTTATGAATAATGCTTCTATGAACATCTGTTGAAATCCTGTGCCCATTTTTTAATTGGGTCATTTTTTTTTCTTCTTATTGAATTGTGAGAGCTCTTTACATATTCTAGATACAAGTCTCTTATAAGATATCTGATTTCCAAATATTTATCTCATTCCATAGGTTGTCTTTTCACTTTCTTGACAGTGTCCTTGAAACATGAAAATTTTAATTTTGATGAAGTCCAGTTCATCTATTTTTTTCTTTCATCCCTTGTGCTTTTTGTGTCAGATTCTGCCAAAAAAAAAAAAAAAAAAACAGGCAGGCTTGATTTTTATAGAGATTGATTGAACCTGTAGATCAATTTGGGAAGTATTATTGTCTCAACATTATTAAATCTTCCCATCCATGAACACAAGATGTCTTTTCATTTATTTAGGTCTTCTTCAATTTCTGTCAACAAAGTTTTGCAGTTTTCAAATGCCTTACTCTTCTTTTGGTAAATTTATTTCTAAATATTTTATTATTTTTGATGCTATTATAAATGGAATTGTTTTCTTAATTTCATTTTAGATTGTTCATTGTTAATGTGTAATATTGTTGAATACTAATCTTGTATCCTAAAACTTTGATGAACCCACTTATCTCTAGAAGTTTTTTGTGTGAGTTCCTTAGGATTTTCCACATACAAGATTATGTCTGTGAATACAGAGGTATGCCTTTTATTTCTTTTCCTTGTCTAATTGCCCTGTCTTGTGCTTCTGGTATATTGTTGAATAAAAGTGGCAAGAACAGACATCCTTGTTTTATTCCTGATCTTAGAAGGAAAGCATTTAGTCTTTGACCATTAAGTATGATATTCACCATAAGTTTTTCATAAGTGGCATGTATCAGGATGAGAAAGCTCCCTGTTGCTTCTAGCTAAAGTTCATTGAGTGTCTTTCTTATGAAAAGGTATTAAATTTTGTCAAATGCTATCTCTGCACACACTGAGCTAATCATGGGGTATTTGTCTTTTACACTATTATTATGGTATATTACATTGATTGATTTTTTAATGTTGAGGTAACTTTGCATTCCTGAGATAAATCTCACTTGGCTATGGCATGTAGTCCTTTATATATGTTTCTGGAGTCAGTTTGATAGTATTTTTTGAGAATTTTTGCATCTATATTCATAAGAGATATTGGTCTTTAGTTTTCTTGTGATGTTTTTGATTTTGGTGTCAGTGTAATACTGTCCTTATCAAATGAGATGGGAAGAGTTCCCTCTTCTCTTTTTTGGAAGAATTTGTGAAGGGTTGGTCTTGTTTTTTGAACAGTTAGTAGGATTCACCCTTGAAACTCTCTGGGTCGGCCGGGCGCGGTGGCTCAAGCCTGTAATCCCAGCACTTTGGGAGGCCGAGACGGGCGGATCACGAGGTCGGGAGATCGAGACCATCCTGGCTAACACGGTGAAACCCCGTCTCTACTAAAAAGTACAAAAAACTAGCCGGGCGAGGTGGCGGGCGCCTGTAGTCCCAGCTACTCCGGAGGCTGAGGCAGGAGAATGGCGTAAACCCGGGAGGCGGAGCTTGCAGTGAGCTGAAATCCGGCCACTGCACTCCAGCCTGGGTGGCAGAGTGAGACTCCGTCTCAAAAAAAAAAAAAAAAAAAAAGAAACTCTCTGGGTCTAAGCTTTCATTTGCAGAAAGTTCTTCAATTACTAATTCAGTCCGTTTACTTCTCATAGGTCTATACTGATTTTCTTTCTTCTTGAGTCACTTTGAATAGCTGTGTCTTTCTCAACAATGTTGATCATAATCTCGAAAGACAATCCATAACACCATAATCCTAAATGTTGAAATCCCTGAGATCAAAATCCCTGAACTCTAAAATTCCTAAAGTCTAAAATTTCTAATGTCTAATATTCTGAAAATTATAATCCTAAAAGATTAAAATTCTGAATGTTGAAACCCTGAAAGCTGAATTCTGGGGATGAGATTAGTATATTTTTGGTTGTAAGCATGATAGTTGCATCATATTAAGAGGAACTATAACCTTATTATTGTCTGTTTGGAGATTAAGCATGGTTTAAGGAGCTGCCTACAGGTGCCAGGTTGACAAGGACCACATTCATGGACTTAATTTTAGGTGTCAACTTGACTGGATTAAGGAATATTTAGAAACCTGAGAAAGCATTATTTTGGGCATGTCTGTGAGGGTGTTTCTAGAGGAGATTAGTGTGAGTCTGAGTGGACTAGGTGCAGAATATCTGCCCTCAGTGTTGAAGGGCACCATACAATTGGCTGGCACCTGGAGAGAACAAATACAGAAGGCCACTTCATCTCTCTCTTTGAGAGCTAGGACATACTTTTCTTCTGCTGCTGTATTAGTCTGTTCTCACACTGCTATAAAGAACTACCTGAGACTGGGTAATTTATGAAGAAAAGAGGTTTCATTGACTCACAGTTCCAAAGGCTGTGTAGGAAGCATGGCTGGGAACCCTCAGGAAATTTACAATCACGGTGGAAGGGTGAAGGGGAAGCAAGTACGTTTTTTACATGGTGGCAGGAGAGAGAGATCAAAGGCAGAAGTGCTACACACTTTTAAACAATCAGATCTCATGAGAATTCCATCATGAGAACAGCAAGGGTGAAGTCTGCCCCCATGATTCAATTACCTCCCACCAGGCCACTCCTCCAAAACACGGGGATTACAATTTGACATGAGATTTGGGTGGGGACATAGAGATAAACCATATCAGCTGTCTTGGACATCAGAATTCCAAGCTTGTTGGCCTTGACTTCAGAACTTACACCACCTGAGAGATATACCATGAGCTTTCCTGGGTCTGAAACCTTTGGACTTGGACTGAGCCACACTACCAGCATCCCTGGTTCTCCAGCTTTCAGAGGGCATATTGTTGAACTCCTCAGCCACCATAGTTACATGAGGCAATTTTCCTAATAAATCCCCTCCATATATCTATATACATATTCTATTGGTTCAGTTTCTCTGGAGAACCCTGACTAATACAGATTTGGTGTCAGGGAAGCCAAATATTATCCCTTCTTACTGTTTTTCTTCCAGCACAATAGAAGAGATCCATGAAATTTTTCCTTTGCAATTTGCAACTGATCCAGGCTGTGATCAGTGTACAAGGCTACTTAATGGTGAAGGGTAAACATTTAAAAGCTAGTTATTATTGGTGCTGCAAAAGCACAAAAATCACTTAATTGCAACGGCCAAGCAATAACTAGACTTTCAAATGTACAGCAGATGCTTGCAAACTTTGTAGACCACAACCACTCTCCAAATAGAACTGTAGTGAGTGTTTCAAAGATTATGGAAGAACTAAAAATGCAAGTAAAAATTACAGGAAATCTCTCCTGCAAAATTATTCAATCATGTATGACATCTGCCCCTTCACACATAGCACTAATTTGCTATGCTATGTATTTCGTCTTCACATCATTTCCAATACTGGAGGCATAAATTGTTTAAAGACTTTAGAGCATTCTAATTTGTTTTATGTATTTTTCTTTTGCAGATTTGACTCCATAAAAGTGCATTATCACAAAGCTGACTTTGTGTGTAAGCATTGTGTATGTAAATAAAAATGTTGAAACTTCCTCAAGAAATGAAGAGATGTCCTTTTTGTACATCTGCATTTGTGAAAGATAAAATTTCTCGAGATTTTGGCTCTTTGGGCAACTACATATGCCGTGGTGACCCACTGTGGCTTTTGAGGAGATTGATAATTTATGCTGTTTTTATATTTACCAACGTATTTACCTTTACTGGTCGTCCTTATTTCTTCTTGTGGATTTGAGTTACTCTCTGGAGTCCTTTAATTTTTACCTAAAGGGCAGGTCTGCTAGCAATGAGTTCTCTCCTTTTCTGTTGATCTTAGAATGTCTTAATTTCTCCTTTAGTTTTTAATAATAGTTTTGCAGGATATAAAATTCTTAACCGACAAGTCTTTTTTTTAGCACTTTAAGTATGTTATCCCACTGCCTTATGGCCTCCATGGTTTCTGATGAGAAGTCAGCTGTTAATCTTACTGAGCATCCATTGTATGAATGAGTTGCTTTTCTCTTGTTGCCCTCAAGATTTTCTTTTTGTTTTTTGTTTTGATGTTTTGACTGATGTGTCTAGGTGTGGAATTCTTTGAGTTTATACTTGGAGTTAGTTAAGCTTCTTTGATGTGTAGATTAATGTTTTTCATCAACCGTTTCAGCCATTATCTGTTCAAATATTCTGTTTTATTTCCCTCTCTTCTCTGCATTTAGGGCTCCCATTATGCATATGGTAATATACTTGATGGTATCCTACATGTCTCTAAGTTTCTTTCAGGTATTTTTATTCTGTTTTATTGTTGTCCCTCAGATTGGATTATCTCAAATGATACGTCTTTGAGTTTGCTGATTCTTTCTTTTGCTGTCTAAAATCTGCTGTTGAGGCCAGGTGCAGTGGCTCACACCTATAGTCCCAGCACTTTGGGAGGCCAAGATGGGCAGACACCTTGAGCCCAGGAGTTTGAGACCAGCCTGGACAACGTGGTGAGATACTGTCTCAAAAATTTTTTTTAAATTAAAAAAAAAAAATTTATTGTTGAGTCCTATGTTGGTTAGTTTTAAGTGTCAACTTGACTGGATTAAGGGATACCTCAGATAAATGGTACAGCATGATTTCTATGTCTGTGAGAGTGTTTCCATAAATGATTGGCATTTAAATCAGTGGACTGAGTAAGGAAGAACGCCTCTACCCCTTTACCCAATGTGGGTGGGCACCATTCAATCCACTGAGGGCCTGGAAAGCACAAGGAGACAGAGAAAAATTATTTTTTTCCCCTCTCTCTCTTCTGGAGCTGGAACACACATCTAATCCTGCCTTCAGATGTCATAACTCTATGATTTCCAGCTTTTGGACCCCAAGATTTTCACCAGTAGCTCTCTTAGTTGTCAGACCTTCAGACTTGGACTGAATCATGCTACTTGCTTCCCTGGTTCTCCAGCTTGCACATAGAATATCATGGGACTTTTCAGACTCCATAATTGTGTGAGACAGTTCTAATAAATCTTCTCTTCTCTCTCTCTCTTTCTGTAGCTATAAATATAGATATTCCTATTGATTCTGTTTCTCTATAGAGCCCTGACTAATACAAGCCTCTAGTAAATTTTTCATTTTAGTTATTATCCTTTTCAAACCCCAAATTTTTATTTGGTTCTTTTAATAATGTCTATCTTCTTATTAATATTCTGTTCCGTGAGATATCGTTTTCATATTTCCCTTTAATTCCTCACCCATGATTTCCTTTAGTTATTTTTTTTTTTTTTTTTTTTTTTTTTTGAGACGGAGTCTCGCTCTGTCACCCAGGCTGGAGTGCGGTGGCCGGATCTCAGCTCACTGCAAGCTCCGCCTCCCGGGTTCACGCCATTCTCCTGCCTCAGCCTCCCGAGTAGCTGGGACTATAGGCGCCCGCCACCTCGCCCGGCTAGTTTTTTGTATTTTTTAGTAGAGACGGGGTTTCACCGTGTTAGCCAGGATGGTCTCGATCTCCTGACCTCGTGATCCGCCCGTCTCGGCCTCCCAAAGTGCTGGGATTACAGGCGTGAGCCACCGCGCCCAGCCTCCTTTAGTTATTTGAACAGATTTATAATAGCTGAATTAATGTTTCTGTCTAATATCTGAGCTTCCTTAGGAAAAGTTGTTACTGACTGCTTTTTTCCTCCTGTGTATGGGCCATACTTTTCAGGCAATTGTTACTGCCTCTGCTGTTTGTTTGTTTAGTGACCCTCTTGGACTTAGTACTTTTTGTCATGTGTGACCTTTAAGTCTCTGGTTGGTTAGCTTAGTAGTCTAATGATTAGACAGAGATTTTATTAAACTCTTGACGGATAAGTCTCCCAGCCTTTTCCAAGAGGCTCTCTGTGTTGGAGCATGTCCTTCATGTTCTAGCAAGTAGATCACAACTCTATCCAAACCTTCGTTCTCTGCTAGTGCAGAGCCTCAAAGTAAGAGGTGAGAATTTTAGATCTTCTCAGGTATTTTCTTGACATAGAGACAGCTCTGGGCTTGCACACAGTCCTGTGCATTTGCATGGCTTACTAGATTCCCAGAAATATGTCTGAGCTTTGCAAATTTCCCTATGAACATCTAATTTACTAGTTTTTCTTTTTAAGATTTTTGGTCAGCCTCTTGTTAGCTGTGACTGTTAATGCTGCCTCAGATGTAATTAGACAATTGCAGCTGATTGCTTTAAACAAGCACCCTGTGGACAGGCTGCTTGCACATAGAAAGTTTTGAGTCACATCAAAGAAAGAGAAACCCTGAGAACAGGGCTTTGCAGCAAGTTGCCAGCCAAATCAAATAGTGCTGATTCTCTGGGGATAGGGTTTTGGGGGAGCTCCCAACCTATCTGCTCCTCCAGTAGCTACTAGACTGCTGGCTGTCACAGTTGTTATAGTTGCTAAACCATTGGCTTTTATGACTGTGGTGGAGCTGTGTAGAGGGGGATGAGATTAGGAAAGTTAAAACACTGGACTAAATTTAGTCTAGAACTGTCCAGGGTTCTGAGTTTAAATTCTGGCCTGACTATTTAGTCAGCTGAATAAGTCACACATTCTTACTGGTTTAACCTCTTTTTCTAAAAAACAAGGCTGTTGTGCATTTCAAAAGAAGCTACAATTGGCAATGCCAAATGCTGGCAAGAATGTGGAGTGACTGGAACTCTCATCCACTGCTGGTGGGAATGCAAAATGGCACAGCCACTTTGGAAAACAGTTTTAAAGTTTTTGATAATGCCAAACAAACACTTAACATGATGTAGCAGTCTCATTCCCAAGTATTTACTCAAGGGAGATTAAAATGTATGTCCATGCTAAAATCTGTATGTGAATATTTATAGTGGCTTTATTCATACCAACAAAACCTAGAAAAAAAGTCCTTCAACTGGTGAAAAGATAAACAAAATATGGTACATCCACACAATGGAATTATATTCAAAAACAGAAAAAGAACAAATTACAATATTTCAATAACATGGAAACATGGATGACCCTCAATGCGTTATGCTAATGAAAAAAGGAGGCAGACCCAAAAGACTGCATATTGTATAATTTTATTTGCATGCTGTTCTGGGAAAAAACAGTGGTTTCCGGGGGCTGGGGGTGGGAAAAGAGACTGACTACAAAGGAGTATAGAAATATTTGGTGGGGGGATTGATATAACTGTTTAATATCTTATTGTGGGAGTGGTTTCATGATTGTATGTGTTTGTCAAAACATGCAGAACTCTACAATTAAAAGAATAAATCTTGTTGTATGTAATTTATACCCTAACTTAAAAATAAATAAGCAAGTAAAACTAAAGGAGGTACAGAGGGAAAAAAAGAAGTTCTATTGCTCTCTGAAAACAAGAAATCTTGAACTCTGAGATCCTGGTTGTCCCTTGGGCTGTTCCCTCCCTGCAGGAGCCTGCATGGGACTAATCCTCAGCCTTCTCTTTGTTTCACTGAAGACTTGTAGACTCTCAGATATCTCAGCTTAAAGGGACATAGAAACTGGTTCAGTTTAACTCATGGCTTTGTGCAGAACATTTTTTGACTTACAATCCCATCTTCTAATGTAAGTTGGAAGCAAGAACACCAGAGAAGACGGCAGCAGTTGTAAGATGTTGAGTGATCCTCTAGTAGTATTTAAAACTTCCACGGAAACATTGTCATCACATCATGATTCTGATTCTATACATAGCTGGAGCTAATTTAAGCTGTTATTACTCCTTCGGTGGCCGAGCTTTGGTTATGCTATAGGCAGACCCCACAATGCAAGGAGGAGAGGCCAGAAGCACCATTATAAGTAGCTGCATGAAGATGTGTAGGAGATAGTACAGAAACTACTGAGTTTTAATCTTTTTTCCTACAATCTTTAAAGAGCCCTTCCTGGTATAGTGTAAATACTTGGTTGGCTATAACTTTGAAGTTTATATGAAAAAACAACCAGCTAAAGAGAAGTCAAGAGTAGGAAAACAAGTGGCACTAACTAGCAGAGGAAATGGATACATATTAAACATACTAGAGAAGAATGTTTTCATTCTGTTCTGATTATACACTGTGGAGACAGGACATGCTTTCTTGTGGGGTTTGGCCTGGGCTGCCTTCTAGCATGAAGCACTGGGAAGATGCTCGCGCCAGCCTGGCTTCCCCTCACTATAAAGTGACCTTAACAGTCAGGCTTCACCCATATCTTACTTTCTTGAACTTTCCTCCAGGAGCAAAATCAGGATTTCTGGTCACCCACTGCTCATGGGGCAAGATGAGGAAAAGAAATCCCTGGGAGACAGTGATGGAGATGGAGCTGCCCCGTGGGAGTGTGTCAGCGGGGAGAAGACAAGGCCTGAGGAAGTCACCTTTTAAAGTAGATCTTCCCATGGAATTGTGTTGCCTGCTAAAAATGGCAACATGATGGGGAAACTCAGCAACTCCATGATGCTGGGAGATGTGCTCTGAGCCTGGCCATGAGGAATTTTTCTTTTCTTTTCTTTTCTTTTCTTTTCTTTTCTTTTCTTTTCTTTTCTTTTCTTTTCTTTTCCCTTCCTTCCTTCCTTCCTTCCTTCCTTCCTTCCTTCCTTCCTTCCTTCCTTCCTTATTGCTTTCTTCTCTCCCTTCCTCCCTCCCTCCCTCCCTCCCTCCCTCCCTCCCTCCCTCCCTCCCTCTCTCTCTCTCTCTCTCTCTCTCTCTCTCTCTCTCTCTCTCTCTTTCTTTCTTTCTTTCTTTCTTTCTTTCTTTCTTTCTTTCTTTCTTTCTTTCTTTCTTTCTTTCTTTCTTTCGAGATGGAGTTTCCCTCTGTCTCCCAGGCTGGAGTGCAGTGGTGCGATCTCAGCTCACTGCAACCTTCACCTCCTGGGTTCAAGTGATTCTCCTGCCTCAGCCTCTCAAGTAGCTGGGATTACAGGTGCACACCATCACACCCGGCTAACTTTTTGTATTTTTAGTAGAGACAGGGTTTCACCGTGTTAGCCAGGATAGTCTTGATCTCCTGACCTCATGATCCGCCCGCGTCGGCCTCCCAAAATGCTGGGATTACAGGCGTGAGCCACTGTGCCAGGCCAGAATTTTCCCTTTAATACTGGCTGGGGAAAGTCAGGGATTTTTAAAAAGCAACATGAAATATTTCAAAGGCTCTAAATGACAGCCTCTAATTTCTGACAGTTCTCAGGTACCTTTAAGTTTCCCTGACTCTTTTTGCTCATATTACTCTTAAAATAGACTAGCAAGGAATGGTAGCAGGCTGGGGGTGGCTACTGCTAAAGCTTGCCAGGATGCCAAGCAGGTGGCAATTCCTTGGAGACCACTTAGCGATGAGTGCAGGAAGAAGAGCTCTGTACAACTCCCTGAAATTGCTCCCACTCGATCTGTCACCTTCTGCAGTCTTGGCCCCTTTCCCAGTGTGACCCACTTGCCCCCTGCCCTCCAAGTGAGGGCTTCCAGTACCTCCATTCACTGTTCAATTTTAATTCAGCTCATTGGTTTCTAATGTTGCATTAGCAATATACCTGTTGCGTATTTTGTTTATTCCTTATTTTTGACAAAAAGAGCATGTGTGTGGGTGTTAATCGTTTTGTTGTTGTTGTTGTTTGTTTGTTTGTTTGTTTGTTTTTTGAGACAGGGTCTTGCTCTGTCACCCGGGCTATAGTACAGTGGCATGATTACCACTCACTGCAGCCTCAACTTCCTGGGCTCAAGCAATCCTCCCATCTCAGCCTCCCAGGTAGCTACAACTACACCTGCAACTACAGGTGTGTGCCATCACGACTGGTTAGTTTTTTTATTTTTGAAGTTTTTTTGTAGAGACGGGAGTCTCACTACGTTACTCAGGCTGGTCTTGAACTCCTGGCTCAAGCAGTCTTCTCACTTGGGTCTCCCAAAGTACTGAGATTACAGGTGTGAGCCACCATTTAATAGTTTTTAATGATAAAATATTTAACCCTTGTCTGACCAATAATAATACTAATAACTAACATTAAACTTTGGTTATAGACTGAATTGTTTTCTCTCAAAATTTATATGTTGAAGCCTTAACCCACACTGTGACTGTATGTGGAGATAGGGCTTTAAAGTGATAAACACCAAATGAAGTCAAAATGGCGGGGTCCTAATATAACAGGACTTGTGTCCTCATAAGGAGAGGAAGGGACACCAGCAGTGCCTAAGTACTGAGAGAAGGCCATGTGAGGACGCAAAGAAGTTGGTCAACTTTAAGCCAAGGAGAGAGGCCTCAGAAGAAACCAAACCTGCTGACTTTCAGCTTCCAGAATGGAGAGAAGAAATTTCTGTTGTCTAATCCACCCAGACTGCGGTCCTTTGTTTTGGCAGCCCTAGCAAACGAATCAAGCCTATACTGTGTGCTTGATTCTGCTAAGTGCATTACATGTATTATTTCAGCTAACCATTTAAACAAGTCTACATGATTACCCCCAATGTACAGACAAGGAAATTGGCAAAATAAGTAAGTGCTGAGGTTTGAACTCAAGTCTTCTGACTACAAGACCCTGCACATAAATTCACTCTACACTACTTCAAAAGGAAGTGTGTGGTCCCAGATGCTCTCAGATAGGGGGTCACCTTTTAAAATAGATCTTTCAGGATGATTTGTTGCTTGCTAAAAATGGAGTAGAGCAGCAGATACTCTCTAAAGGAAAAAAAAAGATCCAGATTCCAGCCCTGACTCAGCCGCTGACTGAGGGACTGTGGTAGACTGAACAGCGGCCCCCTAAAAACCATGTTCATGTCCTAATTGCTAGAGCCTGTGATTATCACCTCCTATGGTAGAAGAGTGAATATCACCTTATATGGCAAAAGATATAGTTAAGATTTTGAGAGGAGGAACTTATCCTGGTTTTCCAGGTAGGATCAAAATGCCATCACCAGTGTCATAATGAAATGGGAAAAGTCCTCTTGTTCCCCTTGCAGGGTGTGTGATGGGGGGTGTGGCTCGCTTCTTCAGTGCTCTCATACCTTGGTGTACTAGAAGAATTGGATCACCATGTGGGTTTGGAGAATAAGTGAAATGTTTTATTGAGTGGAAATAGCTCTTAGCAGATAGGGGAGGCAGAAGGGAGATGGTTTTCCCCTAGAGCTGGGCCACTCAGCAGCCCAGGCTCTCCTCCAACTGCCCTGGTCAAACTGTGTCATTCCACCAGTCGATGGCCTGCTGCCCTGCTGGTGCTTGTTGGTATGCTCTCCACATCCTCTTGATGTACAATCGCTTGTGTCTCTGCCTGCTAGGGTCTCAGGGTTTTCATAGGCACAGGATGGGGGCATGGCGGGCCATGGTGGTCTTGGGAAATGCAACATTTAGGCAGGGAAACAGAAATGCCCGTCCTCACCTCGGTCTGTGGGCACAGAGCCCTCGCGAGGGATCACACCCTTCTACCCAGCACTTCCCTGCCCCGCTTCTGTATCAATAAGAAAGAGGGAAATAACATAGACAGAAGAGAGGAGAAGGCAAAGTGAAGAGAGGAGAAGGCAAAGTGAAGAGAGAGAGAGATGCAGCTACGAGTCAAGGAATGCCTGCAGCCCAGGGAGGCTGGGAGAGGCGAGGAAGGACCCTTCCTTAGAGCCTCCAGAGGGAGCCTGGCTCTGCCAAAATCACCTTGATTTTGGCCTTCCAGCCTCCAGCACTGTGAGAGAAAAAATATCTTGTCGTTTAAGCCCCCCAGTTTGTGGCATTTTGTTACAGCAGTCACAGGAAACGAATGCAGAGATTTTAGACACATCATTTATTCCTCCATGATATAAGCATGTGGGTAAGAGCAATAGTTTTGGCTTGGGTGCTTGGTTGCTGTGCTTGAAATTATCCACCACTGGAGTCACCAAAACTTTACAAAGTTTTGAGGTTTGAGGATGACCGCAAGGTAACCGAAGCAGAACTACTTGGGTGTGGGCTCAGAAAACAGAACCTGTAAAGGCTCTCCAGGTGATTCTAAGGGTGCCTGGGGGCAGGCCCCTGGTTTCTGTGTCTAGGCCCTTGAAGCTCTGATAGTCTGTGATTCTCACTAAACAGAACTCAGGATTCCCTGTTGTCCCCTTCTTCCAAAGCTTCAAGAAACAGTTTGAACTTTTGTGGGCAAGGAGACAGCCAGGACTTTCCAGAATAGAAGTGGATGGCAAGGGATTCCTCCCAGGACCACAGAGGGGAATGGAGAATTTAGGGAGAGAGGGAAGAGAACAGCAGGGCAGTGGGTGGAAATGAGAACTCCTGGGAGGTCTGGGGAGCCTTCAATAACATTGGAGCGGACTGCGGACAACGGAGAGGGCTGCGGGGCCAGGGGAGGCACCTGTGAAAATAGCAAATACTTGAGCCAGAGACGATACACATCCTGCCCTGGCTCCTGCAGGTTTCCCGCAGAGGCAAGGATCACAGGGCCAGGGTGATGTGTCTCCCACGATGTCAGCGTCCCCGAGGACCCATCAGGAATTTGACAGGGGAACCCACTTGGGGCTGCAGTGACATCTGAGGAAGGAGTATGAGAGGGATAGAGGGGGTGAGAGCCAGATCATCATTCCCAAAGATATGGCTTTAACCTCTGCCCCCTCCTGCCCTCCAGCTCTGGGAGACCCCGGCAAGCCAAGAACCTTCTCCAAAAGGGAGGGGAGGGGGGGGTGCGGGTGGGGGGAGAGCCTCTGCCGGGCGCCATCATCTCTCCTCCACCACACAGCTGACAGACACTTGAGAACTTTCCTTCCCAAGCCCGTATCCTGCTGGTTCAGGGCAAAGTGTGCAGCTTTCCCACCAGGATCAGTGAGGAAATGGCCTGGTTTGGACTCAAACAGACTGATTTGTTTTCCCAACAAGGCCTCTGCTCAGTTCAGGGAGCCCCAGTGATGCCCATTTTTCCAGGGTGCCTCTCCCACCCGCCTCCCTCTCCCCTCTCTGAGAACACATCACCTAGTGTCTGTAAGGCTTCTGCTTCTTGTTTGACATCCCTTATTTACAAAGCAAACAGAATGTTCCTTTTAACACACATCATGCTAAGTTTATTAATGCAGAAAACAATCCCAGGGGGCCGACCCAGGGGACCCTTGAAACCTGCCAGCACAAACTCTTCAAACGCTCAGCCCGTCAGATCCTCCAGGACAATATTTCACACAATGGAGTAAAAATAATATTTTTCTTTGGACCTTTCCAGCCGCTTTTGTGGCGAGCAGACAGAAATTATTTTCTTACTCTGCTCCCAGAGCAGAAATCTGGACGAAGCTGCGTTTATTTGTTTAACACAATGATTTCATCCTAAATGTCTCGACAGCAAATAGTTGGTGGTTTAATAAAGGGCCTTTGAAAGGAGGCTGGAGCTGGGGAAATGTGAGGCATGTGGCTCGCAGGGGCCGAGCAGGTCGTGGGCTGCTGAGACTGGGTGCCCCCTCCGCCTGCCTGGGAGCCCTGGGGGTCGTGGCATGTTATTGCTCCCTGATCAGAACAATTTGTGCCGCTTCCATCCTGGAAAAGGAAGGAGACTGACCTTTTGGTCATGAATCCCGAACCTTCCCCAAGACCAGCCCTGCCAAATACAGACAGACATAACCCAAAAGCAGATACTTGAACCTGCGTGAAGAAAATAGGCCTTTTGTACTTAGGTCTGCCTTACCATGATTAAAAATTATGTCCTGTGTCAGCCAAATGTTGGCTGCTGTTCTGGTGCCAGCCCAGAGTTCTGCAGCCAGGGCAGTGATTAGGAGAAGGGAGAGGGATCAGAGCCAGCTGAGGCCTGATTTCCCAGTGAGCAGAACCTACCCAACCAGGGCCAAAGCCCCCAAGCTTTCCAACCTGCAGTTAGACGTGTCAACAAAAAACTCAAAAAACTCATTTGCGTTTCACTTCTTTTCTTTGGGAAGAATTGTAAGGGGCAGCGAAATGGAACAAGCAGAACACAGAGGAAAAGAACCAAAAGAAGTTCATGAGTGACGTAACAACTGGCCAGGTGGCCCCCATTGCAGCCCCATCATTTTATAGCACAGAAGAGAGGCCCAGAGAGGGGCAGTGATGCCTGAGAGCATACAGCTATTAGAAGAAGAGCCATTGCTGGAACCAGGCATCTAACCTCCAGGGTTGTAGGGGAAAGGGCCTAATCTAGCCTTACAGCTGACAAAACCAAAAAGCTGAATTATGGGTCTCATTTTTTCCAACTGGGACTTGGTTCAAGGTGATTGAATGTAATTCAGTTCCTGGTGATTTGGGTTCTTGGAACAATTGATTCAGATCTTAATCAGTTCCTGGCTAGAACAGTGAAGAATAGAATATGTTTACACACACACACACACGCATGTGCGCAGAGTTATATTTCAAATTATTCACTTATTCATTGAAGAGTGTATACAAAATGCATGTATATTTAAAAGATAATTAAAATGACTTATAATAATAATATATTACTGGTAACTTATTGATATATCTCTGCTCAGTCTTTTCTCATTGCTTCTATATGTTTTTATTATATATATATTATTTTTTATAAAATTAAGATCTCAACTGCTTTATTTTTAAAATTACATAATTTGTGCTTAAGCATTTTCCATATCATTAACAGACTTTCTGAAGCATGACCTTTGAAATGCTACTTGGTATTTCATCATATGATGTGACCGTCATAATTCTTTTCCCCATTACCCTAAAGCTGGTCATAGGACAGAATGTCTTTGAGTAGGTCTTGAAGAATAGTCCCTGAAAGACTGATGGGCTGTGTGGGAGGTGGCCTTTACATTCTTGCAGAAATTTAAATCTCTTTCCTCCACCTCTGAGTGGTTTCAGATTGCTTTCAAATGTAGCTGCCTGCCTCACTCCCAGCTCTGTTTTATCTCTTTCATTTCTCCTTTTTTCTACTTTTTTCCTAGACCCGAAACAGGCAGATTCCTTACATTTGCATATTTTATAACCTCAAAGAGTTTTCATAGAAGTGCACTGATTTAATCTTCATAAAAACCCTACAACATGGGTAGGGCAGAATGATCCCAATTTTATATGAAGGAAAAATGAAGCAGGCAAAAAAAAAAAAAGAAAAAGAAAAAACAGGAAAAAAGAACGATCCCAATTTTATATTCAATGAATGTATTTTGAGTGCCAACTATTTGCACTTTGGTACTCACTAAAGGAGGGGCATAAGTAAGTCCATCCTTATCTCAAGGAATTTTCAGTCTAGTGGGGGCACTTTTAAGGAATTCAGTAGATGATGGCTATTATTGTTTTTGGCTGAAATGACTCGCCTTCTGTCAGGTGGTTAGTAAGTGGCTCAGGAAAATGAACCAGCACATCCTCTGCTTTCTGTACTCTATTCCCTACACTACGTGACTGTTAGTCAAGGGTAGGTCCAGAATACAGGGGGATGGTCAGGGTAGGTGGATGATGGGGAACCTTTAGAATTCCTTCTTCTCCTTCATCTCAAGCTCCAGTGAAAGGACTTCACACTTGAGACACTAAATTCTCCTGAGAGGAGCCAGTCCATGGATTGATGCTTTCTTTGTGCTGGAGGGAGAGATGATAGTATTTATCTTTTGATGAACAAACAGTTGTTTGGGATTTAGCTACTTCTACACCTGTGAAAGGATAAAAAAGGAGAAAGGAAATAAAAATCATTAATCATCTCCCATGTACCTGTCTCTGTACGAGGTGCTTTACGTGCATTATTTCATTTAAATTGGAACTCACAAGAAGCCTGTTTTATTCATCATTGTATTACTTTGGACCTAGTGCAATGTTTGCCACGTAATAAGCATTGAATAAATGCTGAACTAACGAATGAATGCTCATTTTACAGATAAGAAAATTGAGGTCTGAGAAGTTAGGCAACCAGTACTAGGTTACAGAGCTAGTAAGTAATGGAACTGGGATTCAAACCCAGTCTTCCTGGCTCTAGAATTGTGCTTTTCCCATCACTGCACCCTTGGTAAGCTGTGTACATGCTTCAGGCTTTGGATGGACTGTTCAGTTATTATGGATGTGGTGAAAATCCAATTCATCGTGCATGGACTACCTTTGGGTTCATTGTTTCCTCTTTCTACAGTCCTAGTATTTTGCTATGAAGACAGCATTTGCTGTTGTATTTTTGCTGGTTGACTGTCCTCCTCTAAGCACTGGACACATCTTTCTTATATCATCACTTGCACTGGGGCTCTGGATCCTTTAGAGTGGAGAGTATGTTGTTTTCAGCACTGCAAGAGATATTTTTACATTCTTTTCAGAATGTGAAGAACTCTGGACTGATCACAGTGGCTCATGCCTGTAATCTCAGCACTTTGGGAGGCTGAGGTGGTGCTTGAGGTCAGGAGTTCAAGACCAGCCTGGCCAGCATGATGAAATTCGTCTCTACTAAAAATACAAAATTAGCTGGGCATGGTGGCATGCACCTGTAGTCCAGCTACTCAGGAGGCTGAAGGAGGAGAATCACTTGAACCTGGGAGGCAGAGGTTGCAGTAAGCTGAGATCACACCACTACACTCCAGCCTGGGCCACAGAGAGAGGCTCTGTCTCAAAAAAAAAAAAGAAAAAAAGAAAAAAAGAAAGAAAGAAATGTGAAGAACTCTGGTCTCCCTCTTTAGAAGCTAAGGCAAAGAATAAAGTTAGGTTTTGCAAATGTTCCCTCGAGATGTGCTTCAGTTGCATTATTAGAGACCCATTATGCAGGGATAAGAGGGCAGCTAAAGGAGCTGCCTCTTTAAATCTTAGAATGTCAATGTTCTCATTTGGCTTGACTTCTTAGTCCTTGCCAGGGAGCTAATTGTTATATCTTGAAGGAAAATCTCTTGCTAGCAAGACTACCTGCTTAGTGCATATATCTTTAAGCCCATTGTATAGACCGTTGCATAGATGCCTAAGGGGAATTTAGAATCCAGGTGCTTATGTTTCATGCATTTCCCATATCTAACATTACATAAGATTTGGAAAACACAATTTTATGAAATAAAATCAGAGCCAACTACTCTGAGGCCGAACACCATTTAACGTTATTCTTTCTGAATAGTGAGATTTTCGCTGATAATAAACACATTGACATAAGAAAACAAAGATCTCTGACGGGTTATAGGCACTCTCTGGGAATATCTAGTTGATACTGAAAGGCCGTGTCAGGACTGTGTGGGAAAGAAAATTGAAGATTGTCAAGGAGAGTTGCTTTCAGCTCTGGCAGAGAACACTTTGAGTTGCTTTTTTATTCCCTTACCCCTCCCCTGTCCCAAGACTCACGCCCATTGCTCAAGTACACAATGTGCTTGCACCAAACCAACACCAGCAAAGTATTTTCTGGACTGTTCCAGTGTGATTTGTCTTCATCACCCAAGTGTGAGTCTCACCCAAGCAGTCTCTGGGTGTTTTTTGTAAAAGAGGGAGGGGTTTTCCAAAATAGAAGGTTTTGTTTTGCAATTTACAAAAAGTAACAGGATCCTTTCTGAAAAAGGATTCTGTTTTGAATCCCAGAACATAACCTGACACTCCCAATCATCACTTTCACTTTATAAAACTTAGACTGTATCTTGCGGGCTCATTATCTGTCCATTTCCAGCCTGAACCAAATCTAAGCCATTCCATGGGGAGGTGACCTAAGAAACATTTTTCTGCCCAACTTTTGAGACTTGCAGTTTGTATTCCTGACATGTACATATATAAATGATGTAATTGATTTGGGATACTGAGCAGATCATTTAGATATAGTGCCTGGCCTAGAATAACTTACCTTTTGGTTCAAAGCAACCAGGCAACAGAGTTCTTCTAAAATCTCAAAGTGCTACTAAACATAATAAAGACTTTTTTACTTATCATCAAATCACTTCAAGCTCAGGAATGACTTTTAATATCCTTTTCATGACATGCCATATCTATTACAAGTCAAAAGGAGTTCCCCAAACCAAACAATAACATTGAGTGAAAACTTATATAAAGTCTTTCTCTATTAGAAAAGTTAGTTTTGGCTCCTGAACATCAGCTTTTATGGTTTCTTATAAAGTCATGGCTATTTCTTAGCAGTAGGATTTTCCAAGCCTTGCAATGAAATTCTTAGTTATACCTGTATTTAAAATGCAGAATGAGTAACTTTGTCTTCCAGGAAGATGTAGTTGACATACTTTTCACTATTCCTGCCACTAAATAAAACTAAAAACCCTGGGCATCATATATGAAACTAGCAGAAGAAAACTCTAAAAGATGGAGAAATGTAGGAAGACCAGCTAGGAACATGATAGCCCAAGGAATGACATGGAGGTGAGTTCCCTGGATTTTCTTTTTGCCTCATGTAAGCTAGATTTGGAGCTGAGAAAGGTAGCAACCCAGAAATGCCTGTGGATGCAGACACTAAAAGCCCCAAGGAAGCTTGCTGTCTCTAGCCAAAGGACAAGGAAAGGTGCAGCTTGGCAAAACAGAAAACTTACATAATAACTGTTCTATTCCAAGTAAATACCACAGAAAAACTGTGACCTTACCCTACATGCCAGCAAAGCCTAGACTCCCACCATCACAATGCTGTAATGAGGCAGCCTAAGCCTCTGCCATGATGGAATCAGAGAAGGCCACATAAGGAGCCAAGACTTTTATCTCCACCTCATTGATAATGAGATCCTCCCTGTCTCTGCAATGTCAGTGGAAACCATATGAAGAGCCTAAGCTTTTACTGTCACTGAGCAGTAATAAGGCAACCCTCCTCTTCCCTACTGGGACAGTGTCAGAGAAGGTCTAGTGGAGAGTTAGGATTTTCACCATTGCATAATGATAACAAGGGCACCTCCATCTCAATATCAGTGGAAACCACATGGGGACCCAGAATCCACATCCCACCCAACAGAAACAGAGTCCCCCTTCCCCCACCCAGATATTGACTGAGGACGAGAGGGGAACCTGGACTTCTACCTCTACCTATTTGTGACAAGATGACACCCCACCTCCTTTTCCTTCTGGAGTGATATAAAAATAAAATCCAGCTAAAACAGAAGGTTAAAGTAAGACCCCCAGAGTCTCATAATTCAGTACAAAAATGAGGTTTCAATTGAAAATCATTTGTCACACAAGAACCAGAAAGATCTCAAACTGAACGAAGAAAGACAAGCAATAATGGTAACACTGAGATGACAGATGCTAAGTTAATCTGACAATAATTTAAAGTTGTCATGATAAAAGTACTCCAATAAGCAACTAATAAAACCCTTGGAATAAATTAAAAATAGAAAATAAAAAGACCCAGCAAAGAAATAGAAAGTCTCAGCAAAGAAATGGAAGATCTAAAGAAAACCAAATGGGAATTTTAGAATGGAAAAAATGTAATAACCAAAATAAAAGGCTCAGTTGATAGGCTCATCAATAGAATACAGGATAGAGGAAAAAATCAGTGAACTGGAATATAGAAAAATAGAGGTTGCTCACTCGGAACAACAGAGAGAAAATAGACTGAAAAAAGAAAGAATACAGCCTCAGATACTTGTGGGACTATAACAAAGAATCTAAGATTCATTCATCAGAGTGCCAGAAGGAGAGGAGTAAAAGGGGCTGAAAAAGTACTTGATAAATAACAGCTGAAAACTTCCAAATTTGACAGGAGAAATAAGTTTACAGAATCAAGAAGCTGAGCAAACCTGAAAAAGGAAAACCCAAAGAAATCCATGCTGAGACACATAATAATTAAACTTCTGAAAACTGGAGACACATAACAATATTGAAAAATGACACCTCACCTATAACGAGAAAATAGAATGTCAGTGGATTTCTCATGAGAAACTATCAAGGTTAGAATGAAATGGTATGATATTTTTCAAGTGCTGAAAAGAACTGCCAACCCAGAATCTTATAACCAGTGAAAATATCCTTCAGGAATGAAGGAGAACTCCAGACATTCTCAGATGAAGAAAAACTAAGAGAATTTGTCACCAGTAGACCTACCCTAAAAGAATGACTAAAGGAAGTTCTCTAAACAGAAAGCAAAAATGAAAGAAGGAAACTTAGAACATAGGAAGGAATAGAAAACATGATAAGTAAGCATATGGGTAAATACAATAGGCCTTCTTTCTCTTGTAAGTTTTTGGAATTATGTTTGGTAGTTGGAGCAAAAATTAAAACATTGTCTAATATGGTTCTAAATTATGCAGTGGGGATATTTGAGATAATTACATTATAAATAGGGAGGGTAACGGGTCATAAAGCAAGGCAAAGTGTCTTTGTCTGTTTGTGCTGCTATAACAGAATGCCACAGACTAGGCAATTTATAATAAATAGAAATGTATTTCCTCATAGTTCTGGAAGTCAAGAAGTCAAATATCAAGGTGCCAGCATCTGATGAGGACCTTCTTGCTGCATCATAACATGGCAGAAAGCATCACATGGTGCAAGGGCAAAGAGATAGACAAAGAAAGTAAGAAGGGTAGGCAAAGAGAGAGACAAAGTACCACCCTTGTGATAACAAACCCACTCCCATGATAATAGTATTAGTCCATTCCTGTGACAATGGCATGGATAACACCTCTTTAAAGTCCCGTCTCTTAATACTGTTACAGTGGCAATTAGATTTCAACATGAGTTTTGGAGGGGAGAAACATTAAAACCCTAAGAAATTTTGAAAATTAAGAAAAAAAAAGGCAGAACCAGGATTCAAAAACCCCAAAACCTCACAACCCATAGCATAAGGTTTCTGTAATAGTAAATAGTAAAATGATGACACAAGTAGACAGTGATATGCTATGTATATATAATATACTATCTACAGTAACCACTAATAAACTTACACAAAGAGATATGCTCAAAAACATTATAGATTAATCAAAGTGGAATTCTATAAAAGGTTCATGCATTCTATAGGAAGGATGGAAAAAGTAAGCAAAAGCATAAACAAAAAACAAAAATAAAATGGGAGATTTAAGTCCAAACATGAAAAATAATTTATTAAATGTAAATGGTTCAAATAAACCAATTAAAAGATAAAGATTGACACAGTAGATTTAAAAATCTTGACCCAGCTACATTCTGTCTTTAAGAAATTCATTTCAAATATTATAATATAGGCAGGCTGAAAATAAAAAGATGGAAAAATATATCGTGCAATTATTAAGCAAAGGAAAGCAGGAGTAACTACGTTAATTTCAGATAAAGTAGACTACAGAGCAAAGAAAATTACCAGACAGTGACATCATATGATGACAAAAGGGTCAATCCACGAATAAGACATAGAAATCTTAAATATATATGTTCCAAAAAACAGAGTTGCAAACTATGTGACACAAACATTAATAGAAATGAAAGAAGAAATAGACAAATCCACAATATAATTAGAGACTTCAATGCTCCGTAACAATTGGTAGAACACTATACAGAAAATGAGCAGAAATGCCCAGCATTTTGGGAGGCCGAGGCAGATGGATCATGAGGTCAGGAGATCAAGACCATCCTTGGGCTAACGCGGTGAAACCCCATCTCTACTAAAAATACAAAAACTTAGCTGGGCATGGTGGTGGGTGCCTGTAGTCCTAGCTAGTCGGGAGGCTGAGGCAGGAGAATGGTGTGAACCTGCGAGGTGGAGCTTGCAGTGAGCAGAGATTGCACCACTGCACTCCAGCCTGGGCCACTACTCCGTCTCAAAAAAAAAAAAAGAAAATTAGCAAAAATATAGAAGAACTAAACAATGCTATCAACCAACAAGCTCTAATTGATGTTTATAGAACAATCCACCCAACAACAGCAGAATACACATTCTTTTTCAGTGTCCACAGCACATATAGCAAGTTAGAGCATATCTGAGCCATAAGACAAACCCCAACAAGTTATATGAATTTAAGTCTTACAGAATGTGTTTTCCAACCACAAGGGAACCAAACTAGAAACCCATAACAGAAAGATAACAAGAAACCTTCAAATACTTGGGAAATATACAACTAAATGACCTATTGGCTCAAAGAGGAAATCTTGAAAATAAAAAATGTGGAACTGAATGAACATGAAAATACACAGCAAATTCTGTGGGACACAGTAAAGCAATACTAAGAAGAAAATTTATCGCATTACATACATCCATGAAAAAGAGGATAATTAAAAAATAATCTAAGTTCCCATCTCAACAACCTAGAAAACGAAAAACAAAATAAGCCCAAAGTAAACAAAAAAGCAAAAATATTAAAGATAGAACAGAAATCAATGGAATTAGAAATATAAAAACAATAAAGAAAATCATTGAAACAAAGAGATGTGGTATTGAAAAGATCAATAAAATTGACAAAACTCTAACAAGATTCACAAAGAGAAAACCAAATTACCAATATTAAGAATGCTTCACTCCAGATGAGGGTATCACTATGGGCCCTTGTAGACATTAAAAGGGGAATAAGAGGATACCATAAACTATAGTACTTACATGCTAAAATGCAGAGTGATCTATGAAACATGAAGTTAAGGAGACTTGGACATCATTATGCCCTTATAGAAAACTTGGTATGCCATTAGCTGTGAGATTTTGGCAAATTAATCATGACACTCTACCTCATACATGACTCTTGTCATGTATGTAAAGTAGATGATGAGATCTTAATTCCCGGAAGAGGAAAGTGCTATCCCTTTGTTGATTGTGTTCAGCCCACTACCACATATGTTATTTTAGCTAAAGTTCACACAAATGTAGTGTGTTGGTTGTTTTTTGTTTGTTTTTTAACTTAAACAGTAAGTTTGTTTAGGAAAGTGACCAAATATATTTTTCATGTATCTATCCAAAATGCCTAATACAGTTGCTATTATATAGTAGGTCCTCATTAAACATCTACTGAATAAATAGGAACACAGCCTTGATAAGAAAAAAATTTAAATCTTAAGAGTTTGACCAGGAGTGTGTTTAGTGCAGTGATTTTCACAATTATACAGATTCTTCAGTATCACTGGCAACAGGTGGGCATCTGGCCTCTGCTCAAACACTTGCATAAATTCCACTATTTCAAGATATTTCAGTGTATTGCTGTATTATCCCCAATTGCTGAAAATTCCTTCCATATATTGAGCTGGTCTGTTTTTCTGTAACTTCTACCCTATGGTCCTAAATCTGCTCCCTGGGATAGTATATTACTTATCTATGTTGCTTAACAAATTGCCCCAAACATAGTGATCTAAAACAACCATAACGCATATCTCTCACAGTTTCTGTGGTTCAGGAAGTCAGGAGAAGCTTAGCTGTGTTATTCTGCTTTGGGATTTCTCATGAGGTTGCTGTCAAGATGGCCAGGGCTGCAGTCATCTGAAGGTTTTGGATGGAACTGGAAGATCTTCTTTCAAGGTGGCTCACTCACTTAATTAGAAAGTTGTTGCTGGTTGTTGGTAGGAGACTTCAGTTCCTCTCCACATGGGGCTTTTCTACAGGCTTCTTTAGTATCTAGAATGTGGTAGCTGGCTTCCCACGAGTGATATCGAAGACAGAAAGGAAGGCATAAGAGGCAATGTCTTGACCCAGCATTGGAAATGACAAACCATTACTTCTGTGACATTTTATTCATTTAAATGATTCACCAAATCCAGCCTAAATCCAAGGGGAGGGGAATTAAGTTTCACCTTTTGAAAGGAACAGTGGCAAATGATTTACAAAAATATTTTTCCACTACACGATTTTTTTAATTAACTCATCAGTTTTCTCTATTTTCTCTTCTCTTTTTTCTTCAGTAACTCATATTAGGTGGATGTTGGACCTCCTCGATTGATACTTCATTTGGATCTCTTATTTTTCTTATATTTTTCTGTTTTAAAATAGTGTGCCCTAAATGCTGAGAAAATGTTCAAATTCCTAAGTCTTCCATTTACTACTTTTTGTTGTTAAACATGTTTTTAATATGCAAGAACTCTTGTTACGGTTCTGTTTGCTTTTTCTTTCATAGCAACCTGTTCTTATCTTGTGGTTATAATAACTTGTCAAGTTTCTCATGCATAGGATTATGCAATTTTTAAGATTCTATTTTATTTCCTTTATTATATCTGTTTCTTCTGTTGTAGATTATTCTCTCTGTCCCTTTTTCTCCTATTTTGTGCTGTTGATTTTTCCCAAATATCTGTTGATTATTGATGGCCCATTCATATTTCAGAGTGAATAACTTGGTTAATAATATAAAGTTTCACTGGTTTATAGTTTATAGAATTGGAAAGTGAGGTTTGCCTATCTCCATGATTTTGGCAATTCATATATTATCTGTGATTCGTCAAAGATTACCAGCAATCTCACCTGCAAACTGTAACCCAAAGTAAGGAAGAGGTTCAGAATGATGAAAAGATATTTTTAAAAGGATAGTAAGCAAAAGGATATGCTTAGAAAGAGGTGGTGGGAGTAGAGCCTTATCTCTGATATGTAAGTTCTTTATTTCTATTGATTAGTACAGGAGCACAGTAACTCACAGGTATGGTGGGCTGTTTGTAAATATTTATTGAATTGAATTACTTTTTCTCAATTCTTCCTATTAAGTAAGCAATCATTAAAGAACATCCACATGTACTTTTAAATATTTTTAAGTGTTGGATTATATGAATCTGTTTAGTGTGTGTGTGTGATTTGAGATAACAATTACTCCATGCCAGGCATTGCTCTAAGAACCTTACATAACTGTTAAGTCATGATAACAACCCTATGAGGTAGTGTGGCAGATATTACTGGTGGCCTATCGATATTCCTTCTCACTGTGTCCTGCACTGCAGACTATTACAGTGGGTACCTGAAGTTCTCTTGGCCTGAAGAGCTTCTTTTTTTTTTTTTTTTTTTTTTTTTTTCCGGCTGCGGGAGCACCCTCAGCCTAGATGCAGGACACTGTGGGTGTTGAGGGTTAGAATCCTCAGAAACAGCCCTCCACCAATGACATGTGGGGATTAGGAGGATAAGTACCCCTGCTTCCTTGCCCCTCAGTTGGCATACCTGGGGTATGTTCTACACACCCTCCCAGATGGAGTTCCTCAGTGTAAAGAACCTCTAGTTGCTCTTTACTTGCTTCCTTCCTTTCCCCATTTCACTTCCCTATTGCCCTACCAGTGTTTCCTAGGCGTACCTTCCAAATAAACTCTTTGTTCGCAAGCCCTTGTCTCACCACTTCTGTAGGCATCCACGCCAAGAGCAGTCGGAAATATTACTATCCCATTTTGCAGATGCGGAAACTGTGGCATTGACAGACTGCTTACTTGATGATGGTTAGTTAGTAAAAGTTAGCAGGAGTTCGTAAGTGGCAGAGCCAGGCTTCTAAGCCCATGCTCTTAACCACCACATTATAATGATTGAATACTTCTGAGTACTAACTATGTGCCAGGCACCATGCAAGGTGTTTAATACAATTTATTTTATAGATCATAAAACATGCTCATATAAGTTACATGACTTGTCCTAGGTCATAAGGTACTAAGTGGCAAAGCAAGAATTTAAACTCAGATTCGAGGCCTTTGCCGTTCCGCCAGAGCTAGATGGCTCTCCATTGGAAGAAAGCAGGATTCAGGGCTCTTAGTGGAAGGTCCAAGGGGACACAATTTATAGTTCCCCAAAATGGGCTGCATTCTGTGTCCCAAGTCTTTGTGTTCCTTTTCTGGCATGTGGTTTGTGAATCTGTGAGTCAGCTTAGATCAGAGTCACCAGGCTATGTGACTCAAGAAATGCTTTCTAGTCCTTCCTTTCCTTTGCTCAGGTACATTGCTAGATGCTGATTTTCTCTCTGAGAATAGACAGAAAAAGGGGTAAATGAGGTAGGGTTGCCAGCGATGACTAGGCATTTTCTCTGTGCTAGGGGCTTTACTTAAGTTATATCATTTAATCCTCTTAGAAATTTCTTAATGGAAATGCCCTTTTTCTCCTTTTAAAGACCAAGAAATAAAATTAAGAGAGGTTAAAATATTTGCCCAAAGAATTTACCTAAGTGTAAGTATTCAAAACCCAAGTCTCTTGGACTCTAAAGCAATCCTTTTTCCACTGAGCCAGTAGAGGATCTGAAGAGATATAAGGAGAAGGTAGAAAGTTACCAACAACTTCTAGGGCACTGCTTGTCTAGCAGCTGCTGAGAAGTGCCAGGCAATCTCTGATTACAGTGCTTCTAGCATAATATCACAGTTTTGTGCTCAAATCACAATTAATGCCCACTGTAGAGGCAAATCTGTCATTGGAAGGACAGACCCAGTAAATAAGTCTATACACAAAGATCACTACAATCTTTCATACGTTTCTCTTCATATTGATAAGCATTCTCCAGGCGTTGGGCTCTGTGCTGACCATTATGAGATGAGGATTAGAGAACAGAAAACTTTGTTCCTACTTAGGAGGAGCCTAATACATGGATTGGAAAAATGGACCACATACAGATGAGGTTGTTGGATACATGCATGACACTTATATATAAGCTATAGCATGTGAGGGGACCAGGAAATGACTGGGTTGGTTGTGGTGAATTCTGAGCCCTTTTCTGTATACTTTTGACTAACCTGTCATGCCCAATTTGAGATCCCACAACTTGAAAAAATGGGAAAGGAGACAAAATAAATATGTGATATGAATTGCTCCAAGACACTCAAATTGCAAGAAATGTCACTTTTTTTTTTTACATAAAAATAAAGCAGGTACATACATCCACTTTCCTAGGTATTAGGAATTCCAGGATGAGTCACTGGGGTCTGCATCCACTCTTTTGTAAGGAACCTCGGATGTGCTGGGCACCAGGGCTCTGTTCTCATCTACCTGTCACCACCGTCCATTTGAAAGAAGGTGGCTCCCTTAGCATCTTCTTCCCTCTGTGCCAGGCTTGGTCTTGGGGGCTGTCATTCAGGGTCCTAGAGTCACAGGGCAGGCATCCTGATTTTGCCACCTTGGGATCCCTGTGTACGTGGGCTCTGGCCTCAGCTACTCCTGGAATGCTGTTTGCCCAGACCTTCCAAGGAACCATCTCTCCAAGGCTAAGGACAGCCCTCTCATCTTAACCTCAAGCTCGTATCCCCTGTCCATCAGCCAGCTTCCCTCCCTGGGCCTTTATCTTGGGAACCAAAGGCCTAACTATGGGATATCTCCCAGGCATTCTCTGAGCCCCCCTACACAAAACAAAACACAGAGGAGTTGTTTACCATCCTCCCCAACACACGTGCGCGCGCACACACACACACACACACACACACAGAGAGAGAGAGAGAGAGAGAGAGTAAGTAACCAAGGCTAACACCTTTGGAAATTGAAAGGCTACCCTTCCTCCATGTATAAAGGGCTTTTGCAAACCAGTGTATTGTAGTGGCGAAGAGCACGGACTGCTTCAATTCATGCTTCAGCTCTGCCATTCATTAGCTGACTAACCTTAAGCAAATTGCTTGGCTTCTCTGTTTTCTGATGCGTAAACTAGGGAATAACTATATCATAGGATATTGAGTAAAGGCTGGTTAAGCATTTAGCAGTGTTTAACAAGCACCCATAGAGCAGAAGCACTAGGAAGACTCATTATGCCTCATCCCAGTTCCGCTCTGGATGTGGCAAAGCCCTCTCCTGAAGTTCAGGCAAGATGGAGCAAGGGCTTCCGAGCATTATCGAGGCATCTCAAGCAAAACCCATCTTTTATGGGCTGATATGTGTTCCCCACTCCATTCATATGTTGAAGCCCTAACCCTCAGTCCTTGAGAATGTCACTGTATTTGAAGATCGGACCTTTAGAGAGGTGATGAAATTAAAATGAGGCTGTTAGGGTGGGTCTAATTGTATCTAATTAATGTCCTTATAAGAAGGAGAGATTAGGACACAAAGAGACAACAGGGGCACACGTGCACAGAAGGACAACGACCCTGTGGAGAGGCAGCAAGAAGGTGGCTATCTGCAAACCAAGGAGAGAGGCCTGGAACAGATTTTTCTCATGATCGTCTGAGGAAACCAACCCTGCCAACACTTTGATCTTGGACTTTCAGCCTCTTGAAATGTGAGAAAATAAATGTCTGTTGTTTAAACCACCCACTGTATGGTATTTTGTCATGGCAGCCCTAGCAAACCAACCATCCCAGAGATAAGGTACCATTAATGCTTCCCAAGTGCATCACTGCCCATCTTTGACCCTCACTTGGGAGGAGGGTTCTCACTGGCTTCAGGAATTGAGAATTTGTGATGCACAGCATAAGCCACCCTTCTGTTTTTAATCATTAGCATCTCACAGCACCAACAAGCTGGAAATGTTAGCACCAAAACATCAGACTTGGGATCAGAAACTCCTAGAAAGTACTTACAGGAAAGATATAGTGCTATCTTCTGCAGGAGGCAAAAATGATTCTTATGGAAATTGAGTCAAAGGTTTGCAAATTGACAACGTGTGGACAACATGCAGGTAACTCTTCCCCATTGCCACAATTTGTTTCTTTTTTGTATGTTTGTTTTTCCATCACTTAAGCACTATAAGCCCAGTGCCTATGGCTTTTCAAGGGCCTACAAATTGTTTCAGAATGACAAATTAAATTGATTTCAAAATAAGAAAACAAAATGGTCAAAACGAAATAAAAAAGAATTTCAAAAAGTTATAAAATGCTTTTCAAAATGTTTTCTGCATTTATGGTTAAAATCAGATGCTGGAGCATGTTAATACAATTGACATCATGTGGGTGGTGCTTGTAAAAGTTAGATTCCTTAGGACCTGAGAAGAACTTCAGCTGGTGCTGCTCTCTACGCATCCTCCAGAAACTCATACCAGTGAGTTTAGCAAGGAACAGTCACATGGGGCAGAGTCAGTGCTGCAGAATGGGGGTGAGGGAGAAATGGGGGCTCCCCGTGAAAGCAGATATGCCACAGAGGGAGGGGATTGAATCCAGCTTAAACCTGGATGCAAATCAAAATTCTGCTCCTGTGTGACCCTGGGCTACTTGCTTAACCTCTCTGAACCTTGATTTTGTCACTGGCACAAAAGGGGATAAGAATGCCTACTTCATAGCATTTTCCTGAGGATTAAAGAGAGGAGGAATGTAATGTGAAGGAGAGGAAGAATGTAACCTGAAGGAGAGGGAGCTCTGTGCCTGGGAAATAGTAAGGGTTCAACAAATACTAGCTATTGTAATCATGGCGTTTGGCAGACTCTCATAGGGGAGAGAGAGGGAGGGCTTTTGCTCACTGAGCTTTTTTTGGAACTTGAGCCACATAGAAAACGTTGAGTGAGTAGATGTTGACTGGATGAGCTCTCCTTCAGGACAGAAAAAACAGTTGAGAAAAAACAGCAGTGCAGAGGTTATGGGTATTGCTGGAACAGAATTCCCAAGTTAGGACTGGGAAGCCAGGAGGTGGGGCTGGGGCTGGAGGATGCCAAGGGACAAAGGACGGTTGGACTCTGGAGAACGCCCTGCACCAAAATTGCTGTGCACAGCCCAGAGGTGGACTGGTGGGTTGTCCATGCCTGGGGGCTCATGCACCTCTCCTGCAGCTCCAGGGAAGGGGGAGCAGAAATTCCCAGCTGGCATCCTAGGAATGCAGGCTGCTTTAGCATGATAGTTACAGTTTGCAGGTGACTGGGGACAGATAGTATCTACTCTGCCAGGAACTGGCAGATACGGGGCAAAATCCCTGAGAGCTACAGTCTTCTGACACATGCCAGTGTCCAAAACTTTGTCCAGGACAAAATGGACACAGGCTGTTTCTCTTTTTTTAATTTTTAATTTTTGTGGGTACATAGTAGGTGTATATGTTTTTGGGGTACATGAGATACTTTGATTCAGGCTTGCAATATGTAATAATCACATCAGGGTAAACGGGGTATCCATCACGTTAAGCATTTATTATTTCTTTGTGTTACGTACAGTGCAATTATACTCTTTTACTTATTTAAGAATGTACAATAAATTTTTGTTGACTGTAATCACCCTGTTATACCATCAAATGCTAAATCTTATTCATTCTATGCAACTGTATTTTTGTACCCATTAACCATCTGCCCCTTCCGTACTTCCCTACCCCTGCCCCACTACCCTTCCCAGCCTCTGGCAACCATCATTCCACTCTCTTATGTCCATGAGTTCAATTGTTTTAATGTTTAGCTCCCACAAATGAGTGAGAACATGTGAAGTTTGTCTTTCCGTGCCTGGCTTATTTCACTTAACAAACATAATGTCCTCCAGTTTCTTCCATGCTGCAAATGACAAGATCTTATTCTTTTTATGGCTGAATTGTGTGTATGTACCACATTTTCTTTATCCATTCGTCTGTTGTGGACACTTAGGTTGCTTCCAAGTCTTGGCTATTGTGCAATAAATACGAGAGTGCAGTGTCTCTTGATAAGCTTGTGGCAAGGAAAACATCTGCAGGTCACTGGTTTCAGCAGGGGTTGAAAGGTGTTAGACAGGACAACGTGCTTTGTGGGGTAGAAAGAGAAATATAGAGACAGTCTCTGATCAGCAACCATTCTATTAAGGTGGGAATATTGGAAGCTGGGAGACTTTCTGATTGGTGTTCGAGGATGCTGGGCAGACCTTTGGCAAGGGGGCAAGCGAGCAGTATGGGATGTTTCATGTTAGGGGTGGACATTTTTCTGTGGCTGGTCATTTCCTGAAATAAGTAGGGGTTGACAGAGTGCTTTTTCTTTTTCTGTCAAACTGTCATGGGGTACAGGGTGGAGGGGCTGTCACAGCATCTGTTTCTCAGCAGAGCTCTAGACCAGAAGGTCCCTCGGCCAGGGAGCTGGAACACTAGTGTTCTAGGCTCCCTAGTCATCAGCTGGATAGACCCCTGGACCTGTTTATTATCTGTACATTGAAGGCACAGGACCACCCAAGAATGTCCAGTTGCTGACCCTTGGGCCAAATCCAACCTGCAACTGTGTTTTCTTTGGGCTACAAATTATTATTAACATTTTTATTTGCATATCTTTAGGAAAGGTGCGCACTGTCCAACCTACAGTCCCTCTGCTCAATACCAGCCCAGTTCCCGCCTTTAGGGAACCTGCTCTGTCCCTGTAGCCATCTGGGTCTGCAGCCTGCGAACTAGATGACATTAGTGCCTTCCTGGCACTGGCCTTATGTGGTCCCATCATTCTCAATGGCACTATCTCACTTCCATGCCTTCCTCAGTCACTAGACACTGCCCTACACAAATATTTGACAGGCCAGCCTCTTGAGTCAATTATTCCTTTCAGAAAACTGGAGAGAGAAATGATATAATTAACCACCTGAGAGAAAATGAACAGAGCGAGAAGCTATAAGTACCAAGACCCACAATGAAGGGCTGAACCCTGGGGCCCCACTTGACTTTACCCAGCTGAAATGGTCTGACACCTTCCTGGGTGTAGGAGACCCATGGGGCCAAGCTTGGCTGGGACTTACAGCCATAGCCTTCACACAGCAATGTGAGAAGCAGCCCCTCAGACCCCAGGCTGAGCAGGCCAGGAAGCAACACCCCACACCCCTCTCCCCCAAGTACTCAGGATCAGAATCAACTCCCTTGAAGGGTAAATCCTTTCCTCACGCACTTGTGCCCAGGAAGCAGATGTTCTGTTCCTACTCTGGGGTCTGGGCACTGTTGTGTAGTTGGATCCTTCCACCCTATCCTCAAACCACAGACCAGATAAATTGAATTGAATCAACTTCAAAGCAAACACTGAGCAGAGCCATCTGGGATTCATTCCTGAGCCGGCCCTTTTCTAGTTATGTAACCAGAGAGATGCAGATAGAAAGACACAGATTGGGAGAACTGGTTTGTTGTTGTTGTTGTTGTTGTTGTTAAACTCCAAACCTTTGCAGTATTGGGATAGTTATGGTTTTCATAGCATTGATTACTTTAAGCTGTCAGTAATTTGAATCCTTTTCAGAGTCGTTGACCAACGTTTTGCAATTGAATTCTATCTTCCTGCTTCCATCCTGAGTAAAGGAAATAGAATGCGGAGCTCACAGGGCCTTCTTCCGAATGCCACATGCTGGACACTTTGTGGTCACACCTAGAATGCTACAAGGGACACATCTCCTAGGCATCCTCCTGGGTTCATTAAACACTTCCTTCCCACGCCATAGTCTCATTCTAGAATGCTCATTAATCTCCTACCTGAAAGAACAAGTAAAAATATGAAATTTTAGATAGGCCAGGGCTTTTGATGTGAATCATTCATGAATCACCCAAAATACTGTAGTTCAAGGATAAACAGCAAAGGCAAATACTAGATACTTTAAGAAGCTATACTGCCTACATATATGCAATTTTTAAACATTTTATTTTGTGATTTAAAAGTAATACCTCTCCAATGTGAAAATTCTAAAAATTCTGAGGACTATAAAGAAGAAAATAATTATCCCAAATCATTGCCGGGAGGATTATTCAAACAATAACTGATGCTAATATTTTAGCAAATTTCTCCCCAGTTTTTCATTCATGCATATTTACATTTCTAGAACTAAAGCTATATTGCATTTATAATTTTGTATCCTATATTTTTACTTAAACATTTTCTCACATAGTAAAAAACTTTATAACCTTAGTTTTCAATAGCTACATAATTTCAAATAAAATAAATGTATCTTTTTTTTTTTTTTTTGAGACAGAGGCTCCCTGTGTCACCAGGCTAGAGTGCAGTGGTGTGGTCTCGGCTCACTGTAACCTCCACCTCATGGTTCAAGTGATTCTCCTGCCTCAGCCTCCTGAGTAGCTGGGACTATAGGCGTGCACCACCATGCCCAGCTAATTTTTGTATTTTTAATAGAGATGGGGTTTCACCATGTTGGCCAGGATGGTTTCGATCCCTTGACCTTGTGATCCACATGCCTCAGCCTCCCAAAGTGCTGGGATTACAGGCATGAGCCACCGCGCTCGGCCCATAATTTTTTTAAAAAACAAATCCGCTATTGTTGGACCAAAGATTGTGTCTAATGTTTGGCTACTGTAAATGCTGCAGTGAACATCTTTAGCTATAAATTTCTATCTGCGTTTCTCATTACTTTCATCAGATCTATTCCTAGAAGTATAATCAACTCTGCATCAAAGATCAAAATTTTTGAATGTTCTTAATACATTTTAAAAGGATTGAACCAGCTTTTCACCATTAAGTATCAATGTTTTTTAAAACCTTACTATTTTGATAAATAAAAAAGTAGAATTTTATATTTGTATTAATTTGCTTTCCTTTAGATACCAGTTAAAATAATTATTTTTCTTTAACTTTATCAGTAATTTTTAATTTAGCTTATGAACTGAGGTTAAGGCTGATTATACAGGTCCAAGTGCAAAGATGCTCTCACCTCAGTGCAGACCATCTGATGACAAGAGCGGTAAAGGGCCAAGAAGAAGCTTAGCTGAGCTAGGACATCCAGAGGAGGGATAAGTCTGGGGTGATCCCCATTCCTGGTTATATTGGTTATCTTGCTGCATAACAAACTACCATTAAAACTTAATGGCTTCAAACAACAAACATTTATTATCTCACAGTTTCTGTAGGTCAGAAATTCAGGAGCAGTTTAGCTAGTGCTTCTGTCTTGGGGTCTCTTGGAAGGTTTCAGTGAACATATTGGCTGAGGCTGCAGTCATCTGAAGGCTTGACTGAGGCTTGGAGAAGCCACTTCTAAGATGACGAACTCACATGGCCGTTGGCAGGCGGCCTCAGTTCCTTACCACCTGGGCCTCTCCACAGAGCAGCTTCGCAATGTGGCTGATGGCTTCTCCCAGAATGAATGATTAGAGAGATAGATTGCTCTACTTACAGGTTAATAGGTTAATATATCTACATCTTTTATAATCAGATCTTGAAAGTGACATGCCATCACTTCTACCATATTTTATTGGCCATACAGAATCACTCTATTATCACATGGAAGGGAAGTATACAACAGTTGTGAAGACCAGGGGGTAAACATTACCAGAGGCCATCTTGAAAGCTGGCTCCCACACTGGCTATGAGTTTTCACTACTTTCTTTTTGAGGAGAAGAGGGAATTATGAACAGATAGCAGAAACTCTATCACTGCTTACAGTATGTTTAAGTTAACCATGCATAGTACCATTCTCATTGTGAGGCTAAAGTCAGCCATTTGTTTTTGTCTCCATAAAACCTGCAATTAAAAGACCATACCAAAAGATTTCCAGATAGAAATCTGGACTGGGTGTCCAATGCAGTTCAGATCTTGGTGTCTGGTTGGGACTGGTGGTGGTGGTGGTAATAAATTCAAGCAGGCACTGCCATGCAGAAGCTGCCTGAGCCCACCGGTTCGATGTTTTGGTGCTTCAAGTTCTGTGGTATGAACGGTCTGGTGGCAAAGGTGGAGGGTGTGCAGGCAGAAGAAAACTGCTGGACCACGGCTCAGGGGCCCCACAGGTGGGACAGAAACTTTAGGAGAGGTTTTCTTTTTTTTTTTCCAAATGAAAGTGGGTGAGTAAATACAAGAAACCTCAATCCTGGAAGAGGGGCTTGAGGCTAGGAGAGGACAGGAAATAGGGTGTCATAGGTAAGAAATATGTTCTTACTAGAGCCTTTGAATCTAAAAATATATGTGTCAGTGGGCATGATCATTAATATGTATGAATATTACCAAAATACGTTGTTGGCACCTATGCTAATTTTAGATGCTGCAGAATTAACCAAATGAGCTCTTCTCTTTTCTCTCCAAATCCTCTCCCTCGACATTTTTATCAATCTTGTGACTTCATCTATATTTTTCGTGTGGTTGAATCCTAAATTTGTATTCCAACCTTGCCATTTTTTCTCTACCACATTTCCAACTTCCTGCATGACATCTCAGCCTGGTTGACTCGTCAGCACTTCAAACTTAGTACGTACAGAACAGAAAGTATCTTCCCTCTGAAACCCACTCCTTCTCCCATACTCCTTATTTTGATAAAGGCACCATCAGGCATCTAACTTTGAGACCCAAGATAGAGAAAGCAAATCTATTACATAAAGGGTTTCCTATCACGAGTAATTTAAAAAATTCACGTATGAGTAGAAGTGGAGAGCCAGCCATAAGCAAGCTGAATAAATGTGTTCATTCAACAAATATTTATTAAGCACCTACTCTGTTCCAGAAGGCACAGTTTTAGGCATTGGAGCTTACTGATAAATAAATCAGACAAGATTCTCTGGCTTCATGGAACTTCATTCTAGAAGTGCTAGGCCTCTGAGTTTGGCCTGGGAGTAGCAAGTTGTACCCTCTTACCAGACCATCAGGACAAATCAAGAGAGACAGATTGCTCTGCTCTGTCCTGCTATGTGCTAAAGGGTGTTCTGCTATTAGCACTGGGTTCTGGAGGATCAGGCAAAAAGTGACATCATAGAGGATGGCAAGAAGTGACAAGAGCCCAAAGAATGTGACTAAGTAAGTGTGGCAGGCTGCATAATGGCCCCTGAAAGATGTTCTTGTCCTAATCCCAGAGTTTGTGATTATGTACTCAAAAGGGACTTTGTAGCTGTGATTAAGGATCTTGAGATGGCAAGGATTCAGTGTAAGCACAAGGCAGAGGAAGGCAAGATTAAACAAAGAAAGATGAGATGGGGTAATGAAAGCAGATGTTGTGGTGATGCACTTTGAAGATGGAGGAAAGGGCCATGAGCCAAGGAATGCAGATAGCTTCTAGAAGCTGGAAAATTCCAGATTCTCCTCTGGAGCCTTCAGAATATAGGCCTGCTAACCAACACCTTGATTTTATTTCTTTATTTATTTTTCTTCTTTTTCTTTTATTTTCAGTTGACATGTAATAATTGTGCATATTTATGGAGTACAGAGTGATATTTCTATCCATGTATATTATGTGTAATGATCAAATCAGGGTAATCAACATATCTCCTGGTAATAAACACTTACCATTTCTTTGAAACACCTGCATTTTAGATTCATTTCAGACTTCTGTCCTCCAGAACTATATAATACATTTGTGTTGTTTAAGCCACTAAGTGTGTGGTAATTTGCTACAGCAGCAATAGGGTACTACTAGTACAGCAAGCCAGTAGGTTGGCTTCCTACAATTCCATAGGTATCCAAATTAGACGGTGTGACTCAAGTCAGTTTATTACTCACAACACAGAAAACTGCAGGAACATCAGTAATAGAGGTGATTCCCTATTCCCAAGTTCCACAAGGGACATGATAGGCACAGATGGCAACTATGCACACAGTGGATTATGCCACAGCTAAGGAATCCAGGGCCAAGAAGTCAGCACCTTTTACATCATGCAATGAACAACTCAACTGCCCTCCACTGGGGAGTAAGTGTTCAGCACAGTAGTCATGCTATGGTCACCTTGACCTGTTTAATGGTCCACATGACTAATTGCAACAAAGACTCAGGGTGAGAAGACTGCTAGGTCTTGCAGTTTGGCACCCTCAGCAGGGACGTGCAGGGATGCTCAGGGCCCATACGGGGCTGATTCTTCCCACAGGCAGCTCTCCCAACCTCAGCCTAGCCCTACCAGACTCGATAAACTGCCTTGATTCGCCTAGGAGAGGATCATTTTCAGACCCCAGCAAATGCTTCTTTGTCTTCCAAGCAGTTCATTTTGGCTGCCAGAGCCCCAAAAGTTCTTGCCCAAGGTTGAGAATTAGACAGAGATGTTCCCACATGGGGCTGTACAAATGCCCACACAGTCTACTGTGGGCCAAGCAAGGTCAGCACGCAGTTATAAATGCTACCCTGACAAGGCCAGCAAGTTACTGGAGTTGAGCCTCAATAGAACCTTTGTGCAGTACAGCTGGTTGCTTAACTCTAGGTGCCCATGGGAGACCTGGAGGACAGATTAACCAGGCCAGCAGCCTCAGGGGAGGGACTGAGGCTCAGCCTCTTTGTCATAAGGGAGGGAGGGAGACAGCATTAAGAAATGGCCTCCCGGATATTTCCTATAGTACAGAATTTGAATTTACTCCTAAGAGGAAGCTACAGGGGCCTGAGCAGTGATTAACATTGATTCCAGGGTTCTGGGAGCTAAGATTCTAGGCAATAAAGGACTTAAGTGTGTGCACGTGTGTATGAACCCTTGACATGGAAAAAATATGAAAAAAGAAGATCCAGAGGCATTTCTTATTTTACTCTAAGACAGTCCATTTGAAGATGACCTTATTCCAGAATATTATCCAAGCCAGGACAACAGTTTCTCTGCAGTGTTTGAGAACAGGCTCACTTCCTGCCAAGGAATGATTTTTCTTGTGGTTGGTGGTGTGATTTAGGGATAACTTGGTGGTACAACGGAGATTACAAATCCCCTTGCTAGATGTTAAAGACCTACAGCTATATTGTATTCACATATCAATGATATTCAAACAAAGCAACAAGAAACAAGGTATATTCTAGTCTAAACTCAAAGATAAGAACATCTGTTGGTTTCAAAAACGTATGTAGTAAAGCCCTATTAGGTAATATATTGATTTAACTAAATTTTAGAATTTAGTGTAAACTACTCCCATGGAAGATTTGCAATCAGATGTTTCAGCCAGTAACTAAAATGTGCATTCGCCAAAGGTTCAAGAGGTGGGCGACAGACACTCACAATGAGACACTGAGTACCGAGGCAGGAAACTCAGCCATGCAGGCAGGGACTCCTTTTCTGAGCCTCCTGACACCCAGAACAGTGCCAGGTATACAATAAAGACTCAGTAAGTGTTTGTTGAATGGATTAATGAGCAAAAGACATCCTCTTCTTTGAAGGCTGGCCTAGACACTGTTCTAGCACATGAATGTAAAAATCTCACTAAGAAAAAGAGCAAATTGAAAAATAATATTTATCATATGATACATTTTTTGCTTAATGAAAAAAAATCTCACCTGGCACAGTGGCTCATGCCTGTAATCCCAGGACTTTAGGAGGCTAAGATGGGTGGATCTCTTGAGGCCAGGAGTTTGAGGTCAGCCTGGGCAACATGGCGAAACCCCATCTCCACAAAAAATTGAAAAAATAGCCAGGCATGGTGGCACACACCTGTGGTCCTAGCTACTCGGAAGGCTGAGATGGGAGGATCACTTGAGCCCACAGAGTTTGAGGCTTCAGTGAGCTGTCATCTTACCACTGTACTCAAGCCTGGGCTACAGAGTAAGATGCTGTTTCCAAAACAAAACAAAACAAAACAAAACAAAACAAAAACCCAACTCTGTGCATTTAGAAGTGCATAGAAAAAAATGCTACTGAAAAGTTATACTTTGTATTATTAACCACAGCTACCTCTGAAGACTGGCGCTGACTTAGGTAAGAATCCTACCACATTTTGCAAAATTTATGCATTTCTGCATTATTTAACCTGGTAAAATAATTTTTGCATTACTTTCATTGGTTAGAAAATAAAGATTCTTTTTCAGACCTCACTTAAATAATACTCTCTAATATGTGATTTGATGGAAAAGAATGTTAACTTTTTATTAAAAGAGAAACCAAAGTTTAGGACAGTTCATCATTTCTGAAGGTCAAGATAATTTCCTAACTTCTGATCAAATGGATCTCTATCCACCAGGCCAGTGCTAAGTTATTTTCTAAAATGCTATTTTAAAAAGCTAGTAGAATGTTAAGAACTTCATCAGGTTCAATATTTATTTATTCAATCAATATTTATTGAGTGCTATGCTTACCTTATGGGTTTTTCTGTAAAACAGGGATTGTAGTACAAAGTGTAATATGGTAGAAAGAAGTCAGGGTTCTATGTGGATTTTTTAAAGTCAATTCCTGTTAGAATTGGAATCTCAGACTGTGGCATTTCCTCATCAAGGCTGATTGTTACAGCTTATTGTTCATCTCAGTACTTTATTTCCATTCCATCTCAAGGGTAGAATGTCCATGTAACAGGATGTGGTCATGTGATGTTTCTCCTATAAATTTATCATAACTGCAATTGTAGATGTACAACAATCCATACACTCAACGAAAATAAACCTTCTAATGAGGGCTCAAACTAACCACCTTCGAGAATTGCTCTTTCTGATTGTATTTTAAGGCCATTAAAATATTTGTTTAGTGATTTATTCTTCCTGTAGACAGATGTAGGTATCAGTCTATTTTTCACATTACAGTGGAGTTTTCTTTTTAAATATTCTCGTTGGTCTTGCAGTGAAATACGCAATATGATACTTCCTCATAGCGACACACGTAAAAGCACTATTCATCAAACAGTATTTTCAAGCATACTTCTCGTTATTCTTTCAAGTACATAAACATAGAAAAACCCTTTATTCTTTTCACAATAGAAAAAGATCCAAAGATACGGTACAATTCCTGACATGCATGTTCTTGGATTTTAAGAACAGAGCTACCATATTGCCCATAAAGTTCTCTCTTGGTCTCTCTCCTTCTCTACCCACACCAAATACATAACTGTATTTGGCCCAAAGCTAAATCAAGGTAAATGAGACGTGACCTATTAAAAAGGAAATGAATAATTCCAGTGAGGGGAAAATTGCATTCCTGGCTAGAAGCATGCAAGTCATGACTTGGATGTATAGGTTTACTCTACCACTTTGCTAGATGATTTTGCTGTTTGGGTGGCATGTCTTCCATCATCAGAATTACCTCATGTAGTCAGCAAAATAAGTCAAATCATGTTGTGGTGCTATCTACTTTAATTTTTTTCAAGGTTCTTTCTAATAGATTCTTTTAAATTAATGGATGTGTATATAGCACTCCTTTTGGAATAGTTCTTATTAAATCCTCTAGAACTCGGTTTAAATCAGGACTTGAATGATCTGCATGAACAGGCACATGGGTCGGGATTTCACGCATAAAACTAATAGAATTCCTCATGTCTTCTAAGTACCAGTGGAATCAGCCTTGTACCAACTGTGTGGATGTGGAGGAGGAGGTGGGGTTGAGAAAGAGCATATTAAGAGCCTGGCATTTATAGAATTAGTAAAATGCCAGAGATCATGTCTGAAAATAGAGTTTGCAAATTGGAAGTGTCACGTGAGCATTCAGTGTTAATATCATCATTATAATCGAGATTAAGATGGCCTATCTGGACTCCTTGTTCACATAAAGATGTTTGCTTTAGAAATATGCCCGCTAATTACTAAGCTCTGAATTATAGGCCTGAGATAAATTTGGATTTTCTCTCTCTACTTTTTTCATGATTCAAAACAACATAACAGCTTTTCGTGCAATTCATATCACCCCCAAACTGGAAACAACCCTAATGTCCAGCCAGAGAAGAGTGGATGAGCAAATTATGGTACGTTCATATAATGGAATATTACTCGGCAATAGAAAAGAACTAACTACTGATACACACAGCAACACAAATGAATCTCAAAAACATACTGATTTATTAAAAAAAAAAAACAGATACAAAAGAGTACGTACTGCACGATTCCATTTATATGAGGTCCGGGAGTAGGCAAAACTAACCTGTAATGACAGACGGCAGATCGGGGTTGCTTGGGGCCAGGGTAGGGAACTGCCAGCAAAGGGGCACAAGCGAATTTCTGAGTGATGAGAATGTTCTATATCATGATTGTTGAAGTGGTCATGAGGGTGAACACATTTATCAAAATTCATCCAGCTGCACACTTAAAATGGGTGTATTTTATTGTGCGTAAATTTCTCTCAATAACATTGATTTTAAAACAAGAGCTAAAAACAACAACAACTAAAACATGACCATGGAGTATGTATTTGGGTCTCGGCAAGTGTCAGATTTAAAAAGATATGCACCAAATGGTTTAGTCATGGTTGCTCCTAGGGAGTAGAATTTGTAGGGGAGAGATGAGAGGAATGTGTTTTGTTTTGTTTACTGTATGCCTTTCTCATAAATAGGTATTGCCTTTGTAAGAAGAAGAAGAAAGAAGAAGGAGGAGGAGGAAGGAGGAGGAGGAAGGAGGAGGAAAGGAGGAGGAGGAAGAAGGGGGAGGAGGAAGGAGGAGGAGGAGGAAGAGGAAGGAGGAGGAGGAAGAAGAGGAAGGAGGAGGAAGAAGAAGAGGAGGAGGAGAAAGAAGGAGGAAGAGGAAGAAGAACAAGAGGAGGAGGAGAAGGAGGAGGAGGAGGAAGAAGAGGAGGAGGAGGAGGAGGAAGAAAGGGAGGAGGCAGAGGAGGAGGACGCACGGCGGTGTAGTCCCATAGATACACTGAGAGAAGCTGAAAGAAGTCCCCTTGGTTCTTAGTGTGCTCACATTTATGGTATGGGTTTAGCTGCGTGTGGTCATGTGGTTAAATTAACATCATGCTTCGGGCTTGGAAGGGGCAAGCTTCTAGAAGACTCCCCTGTGTGGAGGCTGTGGGCTTCTAATCTGAGCTGGGCTGTTTGCGGAGGTACGGCTTCTCCAAGTGGAAAATAACAGGCAGCCAACAATTTAGCCCTGAGAATGGCTGGGGGAAGGCTATGGCAGCCCCATGTAACCCCCCAGGAAGTGACAATCTTAGGATAAGGGCTGCTGGGTCCCTAAAGAGCTTCACTGACTTTACAGAGATTCTGGTTCCCACCCCTTCTCTCCTATGGTTTTTAGCGTTTCCTTTTAAAAAGCTGTCTCATCTCAGCTGGGTTAAGGGGAACCCAAAACTTTTTTTGGTTGTCTCATTTGTTTTGGCATTGAGTTTCAGAGAATAGGAGATTGTCTTTGGTGGCCAGACTTCGTGGTGACTGAAGGCATAAAAATGAGAAGCGAGGAGCCAAGGCTGCTTACACAGACCCCCACTCCCATCCCACTCCCAAGCAGTTCTTGTTTCCAAGATTTTCTGTGAAAAACGGGCCGCGGGGGTGGGGGGTTGGGTAGGGACGCTTGGTTATAATTACATGTACCCAATAGAAAACAATAATTTAAAGATTAGCTTGCAGGGCAGCATGCCTTCCCACATGGCAAGAGGCAAGTTTGGCAGGCCTCTATCTGTCGGGTGATTTGGAGAAGCCCGGGCCGCGCGCCTCTGCCGGGTAAAGGTCTGGGACTGACTGACCCGTCTGTGTTCATCCGCTTCGGAAACAGAAACTTCCCAGGTGGCATGGGAAAGAAAACACCAACCTAATCCTGAAAGGGTAACTTTAAACCAAAGCCCAACCGAGAAAGAGAGTGGGAGAGAGACTGCTAACCAAGACAGGCCAGAAATAAAAGTCCCATTGTCCTCATGGGGCGGCTCACAGCCGCACCTCCTGTCCGCCTGGCCTGCGCTGCACTCCGACACCCGCGAGACCGCGTTCCAGTGGCAGGCGGTCTTCGTCGGGCGCGCTGCAGCGAGGGCTTACGCTGCAAGGAGATGACACCGCACACCATGAAACAGGAATGCAGCTAACAGCAAACCCGCCAGAAAACAGGAATGATGTATCTGGGAGTGCTGAGTCCATAGGCGGAAGGCGGGGTAAGAAAAGGAGGGGAGGAGGGAAAGGGGAATCGTCCCAGCACAGCTGCAACTGAGGACAGAGACCCTGCCTTCAGGAGCGAGACAGGTCCTAGGAGATTTTAGTGGCTGCAGGCCAAATGGAGCCACTCAGAAGGATCTCCAGCCAAAGTGCAGGCAGCCGCTCACCCTAGGGGCTGAGGCTGTCTGGGGCAGCCATTTGCTTAATAAACATCACTTGAGGTTGGCAGGGTGACTCATGCTTGTAATCCCAGCACTTTGGGAGGCCAGGGCTGCAGGAGGGTGGCTTGAGGCCAGGAGTTTGAGACCAGCCTGGGCCACTCAGCTAATTTTCTTAGTTTTTGTAGAGAGAGGGTCAGGCTACAAAAAATAAGAAAATTAGCTGAGTGTGGTGGTGTGCCTGCCTGTAGTCCTAGCTACTGGGGAGGCTGAGGCAGGAGGATTGCTTGAGTTAGAAGGTTGAGGTTACAGTGAGCAATGATTGTGCCACTGTACCCTATCTCTGGTGATACAGCAAGCCCTGTCTCAGTTAAAAAAAAAAAAAATCTCTTGAAAGGATAAAAATCCCCAAATTAAAAGGTTTTAAAAATAAAAGAGTGGCTAGACCATTAACAGACTGATGAAGTAGAAAGAGCCTGGGATGGAAGGCAGGAGCCATGGATTTTAGTCTCTGACTCTGGATAAGTCACCTGTCAGCTTTGGTTTTGACATCAGTTACAGTGAATGGATTGAGCCCAGCATCTACCATCCCTTCTGGATCTGGCCTTCGGAGATTCTCTGAGCACAGGCCTCCTTGGTCCAGAAAAGGGGGTTTCCTCACCGGCCACTCCTTCCCTCTGGTAATCTCATTCTCACCATTGCTTTCCAGAGATCTCTGAGGTGTCTGCCAGCTGGGAAATCACCCTGTTCTTTGGCTGAAATCCACTCAAACCCAAAGCCATAACCTAACCTCTCAACTGGACGAATATAGAGGTGTGGAGCTTGGTGAGCGTGAGGGTTCTCAATGCTGGGGAGGGAAGGTGCTGCCACCATGGTGACAAGGGGACTGGGCATGCCGAAGACAGCTTAGAAGACTTTACAGTATCACACCTGGGTCTTCCTTCCTCACCTTCCACTAAAAGAGAAAAAATAGAAACTTTTCCCAAAACTTGAGAAAATTCTAAAAACTGGCCCTTCCTTACAGATGGGCTGCATTCCCAGAGGACTGTTTAATCCAGGTATGATTATGTATGTGTTAACGGTTAGTATTGGCTAGCAGTCAAGCCAGGGAGTCGGCCTCAGATTTGGCTGTAACTAACTCTATAGCCTTGGTAGAACCATGGCTCCGCTCAATGCCTCAGTTTCCACATCTGTAAAGGGAAAGGCTGGATGAGATGATCTGTGACAGCCTTTGAAGACATTCTCTGGTAAGTGTGAGTTATCCTTCATGCATCCTGCTCTGCCAGTCTCTCCTGTTTTTCCGTCTTTTCTCAAGCTATAGAGGCAGGGTTGAGAGAAGTGATGGTGAGCTGATGCCTCTGGTAGAACCGCCTAGAAGCACAGTGCTGGGGGATCTCGGATGTCGGCAGTCCTTTGCTCTGACGCATGCCCTTTTCCAGCAGCACAGACAGGCAAATCAGATGGCAGGGCTGGCTTCATGGAAGTGTGATCTAGGAAGGGCCCCTAACTTGGTTTAATGTTCCATGTTGCTGTCTTGAAATTTTAAAAAGTCTTTTAACAAGGGGCCCTGCATTTGCATTTTGCACTGGGCCCTGCACAATATATAGTCGGTCCCAGCAGGGGGCCTTGCCAGCTACTTGGATCAGGAGCTAGTGGGGACAGATCTGGCAAGGGTACAGTGCCACAGATTCCAGCTCCCCAGACTGCAAGGCAAGAGATCCATGGGGTGTGTGGGCGTGGCTAAATATATGGATGTGCAAGCATTTAACAGAGAAAATATACTGGTAACTGTTAGGTAGGAAACTTTTTCTTAACAAAAAGCACAAAATATGTATATCAAATGTGGACCAGCACACACGTGTGTGTGACCCCAAACACACACACACACACACACACACACACACACAGAAAACCTTAAAATGGCCAGAGACTTTGAGCAATTTAAGATCAATAGTGAACCAAGGCTGGATGTGGTAGCTCTCACCTGTAATCTTGGTGCTTTGGGAGGCTGAGGTGGAAGGATTACTTGAGTCTGGGAGTTCAAGACCAGCTTGGACAATACAGCAAGACCCCCATCTCCACAAAAAAAATTTAAAAATTAGCTGGGCATGGTGGTGCACAACTATAGTCCTATTTACTTGGGAGGCTGAGGCAGAAGGATCCCTTGAGCCCAGGAGTTCAAGGTTGCAGTGAGCTGTAATCATGCCACTACGCTGTAGCCTGGGTGACAAAGCATAACTCTGTCTCTAAAAATAAAGAGTGAGCTAAATGTTAACTTACATATGTTTCAGACTGAGCAAATTTCCTAAATTAATTCATTGGAAGACCCTAATAAGATATTCCAATTTTGAAAACTTTACAGAGGTGACTTGTAAACAGAATATGATGGCGAATCAGGACATACCTCTGAATCAGGATGGTCACTTGGGCAGGAGTTTATGCCTTGTTCGTGATCTGATCAGAGAATTTACATGTTCATTACTATCACTGTCTTTCCAAGGAGATACATGCTACATGTAATATCTGGATATTCTCAGATACTCAATAAAAACTTAGTTGTATTCATCTTTGTGTCTTCACAGAAATATTTGTGTCTTTCACAGAGATGCCAGTGTGACTGGCATAGACTTTGTTAAATAAATATTTGCTTATTTAATGAATACTCATTCACAAGTAGACAGGATTTTTTTCGTACTAACTGTAACACATCTAATTAAGGAGGAAGAACATATATTTAACTATGCAAGAATATCATGGATTCATAGAACATTAGACAACAAAGACCCTTGTCTATTATCTGGTCCAGCCCTCTCATTTGATAGATTAGAAAACTGAGGCTCAAAGAGTCTAAGTAAGTTATTTGAGGTCACATAGCTAATCTCTACCAGAACCCAGCTCTTCTGACATCTAACCCGAGTGAAATTTTCCACTAAACCACTCTCCCTTAAGAATCAGGAAGCTTAAATAAAGAATTCGAGGTGTTTACTCAGCACATATATAGTCTTCCTAACCCTTCATTATGGAGGGAGAAGAACTCAACTGTTTTAATTGCCACCTGCAAAAGTACTTCGTGATCCACTACAGTTACATTTGTGGTGAGACCTTGTGAAAGACAATTTGAGATCTAAGGCAAAATAAGAAGGAAAGGAGGTCTAATAAAAGCTTTTTATTTGCAGATTGGAATTAAGTGCTCTGTGCCCAGGCCTTTGGCTTTATAATGATTTCAGGGTTGCCACTTTAATGCTTCAGCGAGCAGAAAATTGGAGAGCAAAAACTACAATCACTCAGCCCTGCCAAGCAACACCCCCTCAAACCTAGCAAAATGTAATACTTTACTTGCTCAGAACAACTCTAAAGCCATCTCAGCTCCATTCATACCACAGGTTTTGAGGAAGCTGCAATACAGTGATTTTGTGTCACCAGACCATCGGCCCTTCTGAGTGATGTTTTTCAAAGCTGAATTTCTAATAAGTATTCCAAGTCCCAGATGGCCAATCAGATGCAGCCTCTACAGCCCACACAACAAACTGCTGGGCAGGACCTGCAACAGGTCGATGTTTTCCGGGAGGGTGGAGCAGTGACCAGACAGCATTAAGACTCAGCCAGGAAATTAGTGAGGTGCAAATTACATGGTGGTGGCTGCAGGGCAAAAGGAAAATTGTAGGCCATTGCCTGAAGAGAGAGAGAAATAGCAGAGTGGTATTTTGGGGCCTGGAGACAGTGAGCCACTGGACATGTTCATCATTGCCTTAAAAAAAAAAAGCAGCAGCAACAACTTTTTTTTTGCAGTACGTACACAAACAGAAAAGTGCACAAATCATAAAGGCTCGAGGAACTTTAATTGGAAGATATCCAACACCCTACACCCAAATCAAGAAAGAGAGTACCCCTTTGTGTCCCCTTCCAGTCACCCCCAGCCCAGGGGGAATAGCTATTCTGATGCATCCTTGTCTTTTTGATGTAAGCCAAGTGGCAACCAAGGAGGAGACAAAGTTTTGAAGTTTATCCAGGTTATTCCCATAGCTCAGTTGCTGAAGGCTAGGTCTGGTGGCCTGCTGGGTCCTACCTAGCTCAGTAGCTCCTCTGGTACAAGTGGATCTTGACAGGGTCAGATTGGGAGAGGAGGAGTGGGCAGCCCCTTGAAGAGAGGAGGAGGAGAGGAAGACGCAACACTGTGCACTGGCCCTCTCCCCTTCCTGTCCTGCTGCAGAGCTGGTCTCTGCCCTGAAGAAGGCTGGCAGAGATAAGACAGCAAAGTCTCCTCAGTGTCAAGGTTGTTGGTCATAGTTGACAGCGCTGGGCTGTTCACATAGGGTTCTTCTGTTTCTTTTTTGGTGTTTTTGTGGGTTTTCTCTCATTGTAGGCTCTCTGAGTTTCCTTATAGTGGTCAACCATTCTGGGGGAGGAGTATAGGTTGTTTTGCTCCATGGGTTTCCTGTTAGGCAACAAAGTCAGGCCTCGAAGGCTTGGCAGCTTTGACACTGATTTTTGTGGCCAGGAGTCGTGGCTAGTTTTGCTCAGTTTGCCACCTGGCTGCAGTGGCCTATTTTACCCCTGAGTTATCCCCTGTTTCTGAGAATAATCAAGCAGGTTTTAAATATGCTTCATATTCTGGCTCAGAGTTTGGCCATGGCTTCTCTCTGGTATATAGTGCTGGTAGATGTCTATATCTATAGGGGAGAATCCCATTTTGACTGGGCAACAAAAATAACAGCCAAATTCTTTTTATGTTTTCTGTGGGGTGGTGAAGAGATGCTTACTGTCTCGGGGGAGATGATCCGGCCCAGTTATAAGTGCATCCTTGGCTTGCTGAAAGGAGTTTCATTGTCTCTTTTGGCTCACCTCCATTTACTTCTCAACCCACTGCATTTCAGCTTCCCTGGCCCCACCATGCTCCTCTGACTAAGGCCACCCAAGACTTCCTGGACGTCAAGTCCAATGAAGACTTTTCAGTCCTAATCTTAAATCAGCCTCTTGGTGGCATTAGCACTGTTGACCTCTCTGACCACCATGGCTTCCCTCTTGGCTGCCAGGAGAGCAGCCCAGGCTTTTCTCCGGCATCTCAAGTTCATCCACTTCAGTCTCTTTCAGAGTCTTTCCCACTTCTTCTTGCCTCACTGATGTTGGACTTTCCTAAGCTTCTGTCCTTAGCTCCCTCTGACTCTACCCTTTCCCTAGGCAATCACATGCACACTGATGGCTTCAGCCTCACAGCTGGAACCACAGCCAGACTTGTCTTCTTAGAGCTCTAGCCTGACCACTGGCCTCTCCATGGCCTTTCTATAGCATTTAAAGCAATTTCAACCCCAGCTGCATATTAGAATCATGGCAGCTTAAAAAAAAAAAAAAATCCATGTGTGAGCTTTACCACCACAGCTGTTGATTTAATTGATCTGGATAGGACCTGGACATGGTTATTTTGAAATCTCCCTGACTAATTCTAATGAACAGCAGGAAATTAGGACACTGAGGCACAAGGCACATATACATAGAGAGCTAAAGTGCTTTGGACAAGAATGCCTTTACATGCCCACACTGGGCCCTTCTTCAGGATAATGAATCATGACTCTAGCCCTTATACTTTTAAAGCCCTTTAAAGGCATTACCTAGGAATCAGGATTGATGAAAAACAAAAACAAAAACACAAGACTTTGAGAAATGTCTCTGATTCAGAAGACTAGTTCTCCATCCGCCAACTCCCTTCCCACAGACAAAATTTGCCCTGACCTTGCTTAAATTCTGCAGCTTATTTAGGGTGTTTTTAAGGCCTTGAGCTGTCTGCCCTGTTCTGTCCAGCGCCCTACTTCTCCGAATGCCCCGAGGTTCTCCAACCACAGAATGACCTATAAGACCTGAACAGATGGGTTGAAAGGAGACACGTTACCAGGAGTAGAAGTAGAATCTACTAGGAGAATCAGAATAACTTGGAGCCTCAGTTTCCCTAATTATGAAAATGGAACTAGCAAGTCCTTCTTTTAGGGAAGGTCTGAAAAGCAATTGAGATCATGAAGATGCTAAACTATTGTCATTTGTATTTCCAACTTGAATCCAGACTTAAGTTTATTCACACCAGGGCTGGAAATAACCATAAAATGTATGAGCAAGAAGCAACCTTAGAGATAATGCTATCCAACCACTTTATTTTACAGGAGAGAAAACAGGCCCAGAGGTTTGACTTGCTTGAGGTGATGCTGCCAGCCAATGGCTCAGCTAGGATAGGCTTTCAATTTCCTGACTCCTAGTCCAATGTTCATTTCACTACTTCAGGCTTCCTAAGGGATGATTCTTCATCCATGTGGCTGGGCTTGAGTCATCACATGCCACCTTTTCAAGTAATAGACCCAGGCAGGGCACTCTGGAATGCAGGGTCATCTGGGAACCTAACCTACTTTTTTCCAAAGAAAATCAAAGCTATTACTTTCCCTTTCTTCCCATCCTGCCTCCCTCTCTACTCAAGACCCTGAATATAGCTCTCTGCCTGAAGCTGTGAAACTTCAGAAGCCTTCCTGCCTCTTCCTGCTATGACCTCAGGGTGTCTTTCCAGCACAGTAAACTTCTGGGGGTGAAAGTTAGAAGGGGACTCAGCCCAGACAGGCTGGATGTCTGCTGTGTCATGCCAGATTAACCTGTGCTTCTCTCTGGGCTGACTCGGACCAAATACAAGTCCTCTCTAAGGCTTGCTTTTCTTACTGATGAAATGGGCATCATAATGGTAACTGCTATGTGGAGGAGTTGTGAGGATTAAGATAATTTCCCCAAGGCAGAAGTCCTCAAGCATGGTTGTACATTGGAATTACTTGGGAAGCTTTAAAAAATGATGCTTTGGTCCTACTCCTAGAAATGATGATTTAATTGCTCTGGGCATCAGATTTTTAAAATTCCCCAAACATTCCCCACGTGCAGCCAAGATGGAAAACACAGCTTATCTGTAAAGGGCCCAGCACAGCACTGGACAAGTGGTCGGCACTCAAGTGCTTCTCATTTGATTATAGTAATGATTCAAAGCTCCCTGCCCAACTAGAACTTCACAGCCCTCTAATGGACCTTCTGCCTTTCCGACTTTCTGGGAAGGACTTTCCTCCCCCTCCATCCTCCCAGTTCTACCCACAGCTCCCACCCCGAGTTTCTCTGAAACACTGGTCTCCCAAAGGTCAGTGAAGGAAGTAAAAGGGGTCCAGACATCAGGTGACTGTTCGCAGACCCATTCCAGTGGACACTCGGGCACCTACTGGTTGTATCTATTGAGACTGTTTACCCTCTCGGCGCCTTCCTCCTATAAAATGGGAGGAACTGGCATGCGTTACTCCCCTAGAAGTACTGGGCGCTGTGCTAAGCGATTAGAACAAGATGTCTTCTCTTAAGTAGGGTGATCACACTGCCTTGCCAGTTATTAACGGTGAGAAGAAAATGAGACAAAGCCGCTGCACAGAGCCCGGGCCAGCCCGCAGGCGGCGCCATTCAGTGGGAGCAGTGGTCTCAGACCCCTATCTATGTCGGGCAGATCTGCAAGTCCCCACGAGGCTACCTTGTGGAGTTGGAGGAGGTCCCGCAGGTGGAGGCGACCCTCCCTGCTGGTCTTGACAACACTTTGAAGGCACTACCTCGAAACCGCCCCCTCCTGGCCAATTTCCGGGACCTTTCTCCACTCCGCCAACCGCTCAGCTCCGTTCTGACCTGAGTTCGAACTCGCCGCGCAAGGGAAGCGTGCTCTGGGGAGTGGTACTTGGCCGCTGACCCGCGCGGACGCCGCACATCTCCTTAGGGTGCGCGCAGCACATCCACGAGAAGCTCACTCTGAGGCCCGCCGGGACGCGTTCGGCGGTCCCGGTCCAGGAGGGAAATGCAGGCTGCGCCCCTCATCCGTGCAAAGGCAGCTGGGCGCCCACCCGCGGGCTGCGAGCACTGCCCGGCTGTCCAGCTGCTGGACCAGGCCCCCTCCTCTCCCGTCTCAATCTGGCAGGCCGCATCTCAGAGGCCCCGCGCCTCCTAGTGCTCCGGAGGGTCGGGGCGGGCTCCCAGGAGCCCACCCGTCCTGAATGTTCCCTTTGACATATCTGCAAAACTAAACACCGGGCCTAGGCCGCGGGGGACCAGGCGGTGGAGAAAATAGGTCAATACCCGGCGGGTCACGCCACTAACAGCCCTGACTCCCGGGCGCTGCACTCGCTGGACGCCTCTGGTTCTTTGCCCGACGGCGCTGTGGGCCCCGAGGGCGACTCGCCGCCCTTCTGCATTGCGGCGGGTGGCTCCTTGCGTACAGGCGGCGCACCACAATCCCTACTCACAAGATACCGGCTCCAGTCCCGGCTCCTTGGCGTCCTCCCTGGAACCTCGGATAAGCCCCAACTTCTCCCAGCCCGTCACTTACTTTGATGGTAGAGTGTCTCAAGATATCACAAGTCTGGATTCCAATCCATCCCTGGCCATTTATGGCCACGTGACCTGAGACAGATTAGATCATCTCTGTGTGCTTCAGTTTTTCTTCTGTAAAATGGGGATAATATTCCTCCCTATATGGCGATGTTGTAAGGTATAAATGAATGTAAAACACCATAGTGCTAGGCATATAATAACTATCGTATAAGTATTTTATATTATCAATAAAGTAGGTGTCGGTATTACAATATTTACCTTACAGATTTTTTTTTTTTTTTTTAATAGTAGAGACGGGGTTTCACCATATTGGTCAAGCTGGTCTGAAGCTCCTGACCTCAAATGATCCGCCTCGGCCTCCCAAAGTGCTGGAATTACAGGCTAGAGCCACCATGCCCAGCCAACCCTACAGCTTTGCTGTAAGTATGAAATGAAGTAAGGTAGGTAAATTGCTTGTATTAAGTAGGAGGCAGATAAATGATACTTATTATTATTACTCCTCAAGATTCTCCTTCCTTCCTTCCTTTTTAAAATCTTGGCCTCTTCAGTGTTCATCCTGGGAAGGGACTGTGCAAGTTGGCGCTTCAGGCTTGGTATAAAAACGGCTCCTGAATTCCTGCCCAGTTGTAATTTCCTTGGGGATTTTGAGAGGGGCTTTTCATCCGTGTCAGGCTAGCACGGCCCTTTTGTTTGCAAGAGAGCAGTGAGTAAATTATATCCTGGGCTTAGCAAAGCAAAAAATAAACACGATGACAGTAGGACTTTTCGGATGAACTATTTCATTTCTCTTTTGTATTTTTTTCTTGATCGTTGATGGTCCACTGCAGACTAATGCGATGCTGATGTCTTAATATTAATGTTCGGAGCTAAAGACAGTTATTTGCCTCGTGCTGGTGGGGCGACTGGGCAGGGTTGGGAGCGATCATGAGGCCCAAGTGAAGGCAAGGAAAGATTCTTAGTGTCACTTTCTCCCAATACCTCACGTCTGAGTTCCTGGGCAAAACATCTTCCAGATTGTGGGTGAATTTAAACATCGCAGCTTCTTCGTTCAATCATAATTTTCTGCTTGAGCCAAAAGCTGGAGTGTCCTCTTGCACCGGGATCCCCCTCTGTGCTGCGGTTGAAATGGGAGCGTATAACTTTATATGTGAGACGTTTATGGGCCAGACACTGGCATTCCAACCCCCTCACCCAGGGCACCTGCTATGAAATATTGAAGGCGAGCAGAGGCTATCCTTGGAGGGAATGCTGGTGATGCCAAGCTCACAAAAACCAGCCGTTTAAAGATAAGTCCCTAATCAGGAATTGCACGCCCTCTCCCTCTCCAGCGCACTCTGGCCTGGCAAAGCCCACTTGGGAAAGTAGGTGCTACTGAAAAGAGTCACTAGCCTCTACCTGTGGGATTTCTGTCTCCAGGGTGCTTCCAAAATCTTTCGGGACTCTGTGTTCAGGCCTAGAACTCTTCATCCACGGGGCTCCAGTGCAACCCCCTCCAACCCCCATCAGGATCTGAAGGCAAGGAGGACCAGCGTCCAGGGCCTGGTTTCTGCGCACCCAGGATTTGTAGAAGTTCTGGGAAGAAGTTCTCATGGAAGCTGAGGGGAGAGAGACGCACGTCGGTGAGCTCTGGGCCTAGCCAAGTTTCTGTATTTTAAAGGCAGAACCATGTACCTGCCCTTGTCCTCACCTGAAGACAAACACAGGAGCAAAATTAAGCAGCGGAGCAACTTTCTGGAAAGGAGCTTAGGGAGAGAAAGCTGGTGCGAAACCGAGTGCGCGCTAGGCGTGTGCGCCCGGGGAGCAAGGCGTGCCCGAGAGTGTTCGCAGTGGCGTTGGGATGCCCGCGACACCTATGCGCAGTTATTTATAAACTCATTGCGGGCATCAGGGTACCCAAGATGCCGTTCGTGTCGTTTGTTCCCTTCCTCCTGGAAGGGAAGGGCAAACAAAGCAGTCCTTGGCAACGCTCAACTTCTCCGTGTCATACATGTGGTTTTCAATGTAAATGAATTTAGTAAATGCCAAGGCAACAACTCTGTTTATTTGTTTCCGTATAGAAAGATTAGCTAACGAACCCGAAGCCATCCTTCGCGCTTCTCTTTGATTCCGTCTCAGATTTACGGGCTTCTCCTCGGCTACACGACTCAAACCATCGCCCCCGCTCCCTTGGCCCAGGCAAAGAGAGCCCCAGGCTCGGATTCCCGCCGCAGCTCAGAGCAAAGCGATTGCAGGATTTATCAACCCCCCTCCCAGGACCTCGGATTTCATCTCTTTCTTTTCCCCCTGCATGTTCAGTTTGTTTTTTCAAGACCTAAGCAATTTTTAATGTACTCTATACTTCCCGCTTAATCCTCGTCGTTTATTGTATAATTATAGTTTCAAAGTGATTATGTAATTAAAATCATGTTTCGTTGCAGCAGGACTTCAAAAGGGCGGCAGACCCCCGCTCTGGCATTATTTTCTGGTGATGTAATAATTTCCCTGTGATATTTAAAATAAACACATTAGTCCAAGAATTCTAAACATGTCTCAAAGTATATAGTAGGCTTGATTGGCACGAGGCTGGGTTGTAAAGAAATGGTAAAACCTATCACTAGTTTAATATATTTCTATGCTCCCATGCAGGGTAAATTATAGGATAATGGGGCGCAGGCGATGGTAAGCTCTGTTTATATAATCCATTTCTTCACACGAGTTCCCATTGCTTTCCCTTCCCTTTGCTGTATGTGGTGGTTCTCTGATCCCCTGACCCCAGCCATGTGTTTTCACTTTTTCTTCTGATCTCAATTCCATGACCAGCGGGGAATAAAATACAAATTGAATAGTAACCATTCACAGGCCGCTCTTTTCAAACTGTTGTTAAAACCTCTTTGTCTTGTCTAGCGGTTGATAGATAAATGTGTTGTGTTTCGCCTGACTTTTTTTTCCCCTTCTTCCTCTTTTTTTCCCGTGGCCAAGGAAAAAATAACCCTCCTCAGTCCAATTATGCTCTTTAAAAATTAAAACCCACACCTCCTTTCAAACCCTCTCCTGCGCGTTCCGCTCTCCCCGGTCGGCCCATTGGTTCGGCAGCGGTAGGAGACGCGGAGGATTCCACCTCCTATAAATAAATAAAGAAGCGGCGGGAGCCGAGCGCGGCTGGGGGAAGGCGCGGTGCCCCCGTGTGAGGTCCGCGCCATTGTCCCGCGGCCTGAAGGTTCATTTAACATCGAACCTGTATCGCCTCTGATCTCCTAGCGCAGCGCCCAGAATCGGCTCCGAGGGCTGGGGCCGCCCCTCCTAGGAATCGAAGAGGACAGGGGGTGAGGAAGCCTGGGAGAGGAAAGTTAAAATGAAAAATAAATCTCCTCCTTCGCCAGCCTTTTTCTTTTCATATCCAGACTTGCTTTCGGGGCAAGGTGGACAAGAGGCCGAGCTGTTTTACAGCTTTTCTCCAAAATGAGAAAAATAATAGCTCCTGATTTCTGGATCTTGCCTTTCCCAGATCTCTCTCCTTTCTACCTCCTCAGCTTCTTCTTGGGAACGTAAAGGCAAAAGAAACTAATTGTAGAAACTCCTATCCCGCGGCCCGCCCTCCTTTTCATCAGAGCTTCTTCGGGGTCAACGGCGCGGCAGCGTCTTTGTTACTCCACTGCCAACGCCCGAGGGCTAGGGGGCGGGAGTGGGAACTCCTGCGGGCGCGAGACCCACTGTTTCTGCCTCTCCAACGGCTCGGCTGTGTGAAAGCGAGCGACGCTGTCCTTCCCGGGAGGGAAAGCGTCGCCACAGGGTGACTGGGAAGCCCTTTCCTTTGGGCGCGCGGCGCCCAGGGCGCACGACTCTGCCGCCCGGGTTTGCCCTCGGAGCGCCGGCTGGCCGGGCGGGGGCGCCTAGCGGTGGAGCCGGGAGCGCCTAGCGGTGGAGCCGGGAGCTCGCGACCGCCAGCGCCACCAGGCTGCTCGCCTCGTCCGGGTAGGGTTTCCTCGGCGGCGCAAACCCCCCGAAATCCTCGAGGCCGCTTGACAGCGCTCTTCGCCGTCGGCCCGCGTACCTGTAAACTGAGCCCCGCTCACATGCTTCACATTAAACCTCCGTGCCCGGTGCCTTTTCTCTTTTTTTCCTCCGAAAGAGTTCTTATAAACTTCCCTTCGTTTATGTAGCCTGGTTTTCATTGCTCCGGTTTTGCATGGGTTGCCTTTGTTTAGTTTATTAACCCACGGGGTTACTTTAACTAAACATTTGGGCTGAATACTTTAGAGTTGGGTTTCAACGTTTTCTAACGAAATTACTGAGTTTTTTGAAGCCGCACAGAGAACGCTGTGTTGAGTTTATTAGTCAATTTAACAGACTATAAGGGAGGAAAAAAAATGCACTCAGGACAGTCCGGGTTCGTATCCACTGGGCGGAAGCAGCTCGCTAACCCTCGGGTCGGGGCTTTAACCGAGCGAACCACGCGGCGCGACAATTGGGGCGCGCTTCCAGCGGCAGCAAAGCGCTCACCCCGGACCTGGGGGCCTTCTCCGTACCCCAGCATCCCACCGGCTCCCCAAGGCGCGCGCCCGAGCTGCCATCGCTGCACGGAGTTCTGACCCGGCTCCTGGCCAGGCCTGCACAGCCCGCCCGCGCAGAAGAGGGGGGGGGCCCTGAGACTCGCCTGTGAGTCTCCCGCCCGGCCACTCTGGCGTTTTGTCTCGGCTCTCGCCACGCAGTTCGGTGCCAGCGACTCAAGAGCACAGGGGCCCCCGGTGGGACAATCCATGGTAAAGGAGTACTGGTGGAATCTGCCAGAAAGATTGAAGACGAATGGGCAGCCGTTGAGAGGGGCGGGGAGCAAGTTGGCCACCCCATCCCGGGCTAGGGTGCGCCCTGGGCCCATCTGGAAGCTGTGGGGGCTTTGTCCCAAGCCCAAGGAACACCTGGGCAGCCGAGAGGGTTGGACGCACTGCGGGGTGCGGCCTACCCTCCGAAAAAACGGCAGTTCCAGGCAGAACCCAGCCACCCACCGCCTGTTTGGCCTAAGTGAGCTGAAATGACCGAGATAATCCAATGACGATGCTGCTTCCCGGGTAGGCCCTACCTGGGGCAGTGACAAGGACTTTTCTCCACAGTTTCCTAATCAGCCACTACCAACCTCTTTCCCTACTCCACGGACTCTCTTCTCTTTTGTAGGATTTTGGCACTGATGCCAGCTAAGAGATGGCCTAGCCAAAACGTCCTTGACCTGTAGGCGTCTTGGATGAAACCCAGAACTTTGTTGTGTTTTTTCGGTGGAGGTAATGAAGTGGAATCCCAAACAGAAAAAAACCTTCAACTAGCTAGGCGATAGGGGGTAGAAAGGAGTGAAACATTGTTCTGAACACCTACCCCACCTACCCCGAGCTGGCCATCAGAGTTTCACATGGGTGAAAAGCAGGGTGTCTACTACAACAAGCAGGCCCCAGGGCTCTGGATCCCAACCCTTTAAAACTGAATTACAACAAGTAGGACTGTATATGCAAGAAGTTCAAAATTCGAAAGATGTAAAACTGTGTAACAGAGGCTCCCAATTCCCCTCCCTAGTGGGTTCCCCTCAGGCTCCCACTTCCCCTCCCTAGTCGGTTCTTGTAAATTGTTCTAGAGAAAATTGAAAGCTTTTGCAAAAGGCTTACCCCACTTCTTTCCTTGCTCTGTTTCCACTCTCCAGTACCCCCTGTTCATTTGACTCTTCAAAGCCTCCAAGAGGGCCTCCAGTTCCTTAGAGGCTGACATGTGCAGTGTCCCCTTTTTCCTAGTAGGGACCTGCTACTTCCTTCCTTGAAGCCTGCTAGCCTGTCAAACTCAGCATAGCTCAAAAGGACTCCTTCGGGTATAGGTGCAGCCCAGTCCCCTCTCCTTGCTATTTTCCAAGTCCATGCTTTGCCTCTCCTGTCTTTTTTCCTCCATGTCGTCTGTCCCTTCTGTAGGCCAATCCTTGATTCCTCCTCATTTGGATCAGTGGGACAGCCTGCCAGCCAGCCTCCCATTCTTCCATTCCCTTCCCTCCAGCCCACCCAACGCTCACCACCACAGCAATTGTCTAAGGCCAACTTGATGTCCCTTATCTCACCAAAAGCCTCTGTGGCTTTCCCTGCCTCTGAGTTACCAGGCTGCACACTGCTGATTGAACAAGATCCCACCAGATCCACTGCAGAAGTTTGGTGGTGTCCCTGAGCCTGTCTGACTCGGTCCTCCCTGGGATGACCTTGGCTCCCATACCAGTTCTCTTGCCCACCTCTCCTGTGAGCACTTGTCTTCTCACCTTCTCCAGCAGTCTGATTCCTCTGGCTCTCCTGCCCCCAGACCTTCTCTTGAACCTTCTCACACCTGGTATCCCCTTTTCCCATCTTTGCTGGTCAAAATCCTCCAAGGCTTTGCAAAACCCCTCCATCCCCTGACTCTCACAGTAATATGTTTGCTACCATTGATGTAGATGTGTTTCAGAGTCATTCAGGTGTTTTCCCTGTTTCCTCTCCTAGATTATAAACTTAATTCCTAGCGCATACAAAACAAGCGATAATGTTTTTTTTTTTTCACTTAATAACATCCCCCTCACTAATCCTCTTTTCTCCACCCCTCCAATAAAAGAAAGCAAGAAAACTCCAATAAATACTGAAGTACCTTTCTCTTTCCTAAATCTAAATACTAGTTAATATTAGTTGCTAGAGCCTTACAAAAGTAAATCTCACTGAGGGATGCCTTATTTACAGGATTAGCCCCTTTAGAATACATGTGCATTTAAAGAGAACTGGTTATTTTAAGCCATCTCCACATTAGTCAGGGAGGTGGGGTGGGGGTGGGCTACATGGGCTGTTGTTCACTGCAGTGGAAGAGTGAATGGTAACTTAGGGCTCCATTGCTGACAGGTTTTAGATGCCTGGTGAAAATGTTGTCCCTTCAGAATGTTCTACATATTATCTATCGCTGAAGGTCTGAGTGACTACCCAGATTTCATTTCATTAACATTCTTCCTCATACTCCCTGCTCTTCAGGGGTAGGGAGGCCTTCTCTGCAGCAGAGGGAAACCTCTCCCAAGACCCCTGCATCTTTTGTTTTTTTTTTTTTTCCCCTCCAATTTTCATGAGCACAGCTTCACATCTCTAGCCTATTGGTCTGAGCCACTACGGTGCCAAGGAGTGGAGAAGAAGTTTGAGCCCCTCCCCATAGACTCCCATCAGGAACCCTGAAATGAAATGTAATAGAAGTAAAACTGTGTTGACTGTGCTGGTGCATCCGTAAGCCCCAACACGATTCCCGTCAGCCACATTGCTGTCCTTAAACCTCTTTGAGAGCTGCCACTGGTCACACCAGGATTTAAATGTCTGACAGTCCTTTGACAGTCCTGTTTTGTAGAGAGATTTTATGAATCTCCACTTCCGCTACTGTAGAGGGCAGAGTGGCAAAGGGTAATGCATTTTCAACTAGTCCTTGCTGTTCACCAACTACATTAAACACCAAGCAGGTGCTGGGGATGAGGCATCTTGTCCACTGCTGTGTGGGGGCTGCTGTGGACAAGATGTACAAAGGCCCTGCTTTCTTAGGACTTCCCTTCCTGATAGAGGGACTAGAGTAACGTATTTTGGGCTTAACCTCATGGTACCCAGTCTCAGCTGATGGAGAGAACACTGAGCTCAGAGTCAGCCTTGAGCTCCTCTAGTCCATCTATGCTGTTTATGTTTCTAGAATGATTCACTTGACCTCACCCATCGGTTTCTCACCTCGTCTCTTGGAAGCTTTCTGAAACTGACTAAGTCAATGTACACCCAGATCTTCTAAATGTGAAATATTCAGATGATCGGGTCTGGAAGTTTAATTGTGATTATAAAAGGAAATCTGATCAGTTCTGTGTAATAGCAAAAACAGACACACACTCCTCTCTCCTACTCCCCACCCCCAAGAAAAAAAAAAACAACAAACACCCTGGAAAGAATCTGAAGTTAAAATAAAAAGCAGCTGGCAGTGGGCCCATTGTGTGTGATGATAATTAGACAAATGTTTTCCAAGTATGGGATGATGTTATGAAGACAATGGTTAGGAGGAAAAAAACTTATGAAAGAATTTAGTGAATCAGTGATTCCTGCTTACCTAAAAAGGGTTTAAGTGACATACATATCTCACAATCTCAAATTTGGTACCTTTTATTCATTTTTTTTTTCATGCATCCTGGGAAACATATCTTCAGCTAAAAGAGTGAAGAAAAACTTGAGGCTTGATTTACAAAAATTAAAGCCACAACTAGGCCTTGGATCAAGGTTGTGTCCTGGGCCTGGAAAGCCTCATCCTTCATTGGCTCAAAGCTTTCCTGCCCCGAGGAAAAAGAGTTAAGAGTCTTAAGCTAAAGCAGCTCTTCTGCCATGTGGGACTCTGACTTGGTTGACCCTCTCCCAAATTGTTGTAATCCTGAGTCTGGAATGGATATAGATCCGGCTGGGGTGAAGGCTGCCTCCTGCTTCTGGGTGGCTTGGGGTCTTCTGAGCAGGCCTGGGTGGGGGTGGGAGCTACGGTGGAGGAAAAGCAGGTAACACCAGCAAGCTGGCCAAATCTGTGCAAGATCCATGCCTCCCTTTCCACTTCCCATCCCCCAACCAAATTGTGCTCTTTAGAAATCATACCTATTAGACATTTACACCTTAGTGTGAATTTTAAGGTCCTATGCTAACTCACCCAGGGTTATTTACCTTTTAAGCTTGGGCTTAGATGGTAGAAGAAAGTAATTCATCCCTATTTAAATAACTTCCAGTATGCAAACATGAGGAGGGTTTTGGTGGAAAAGGATTTGAAAGGGAAATAGGAAACTCTCTAAGTTAGATAGTGCAAGGCTGGGAATAAACTAGTGAAATCCCCTCTGCCAGAGCCAAATAGAGATAGCACAGTGGGCTAGAGATGGAAGAAAGAGAAACTGTAGGGAGACTACCTTGGTTTATTTATTTTATTTATTTATTCAGATGGAGTTTCGCTCTTTTTGCCCAGGCTGGAGTGCAATGGCATGACCTCGGCTCATTGCAGCCTCCGCTTCCCAGGTTCAAGTGATTCTCCTGCCTCAGCCTCCCGAGTAGCTGGGATTACAGGTGTGTTCCACCACGCCTGGCTAATTTTGTATTTTTTGTAGAGATGGGGTTTCACCATCTTGGCCAGGCTGGTCTCGAACTCCTGATCTCAGGTGATCCGCCTGCCTCAGCCTCCCAAATTACTGGAATTACAGGCATGAGCCACCGCACTCAGCCTGGTGCCGTATTTTTTCACACAATTTTAGTATGAAATTGTATAAAACATACAATTTTAGTACGATTACTAAAAAGCAAACTAAATCAGGAGTCTACCTCCAGAATAGGAAACACCTCAGTCTCTGATTCTGTTTGTGAAGACGTGAGTGTAATAATGTGCCCTCTTACATTCATATTCTTTACTCTAAGACGCTGACAGTAGCTCTCTCAGCCTGAATTGTCAATATTACCTGCACCAAACTTTGGCAAGATAATCATTGAGCTATAAGGCTCCAATTACTATTAATTATAAACAAGGATCATTACATTTTTTATTTTAAAAACAGCTAATACATTCACATGGTTGAAGAATCAAGACAACATGGAAAGTATGAATCAAGGCATCTCATTCCTATACTGGTGCCTGCTCTCCACTTCCCTGGCCTTGAAGTGTATAGCCAGTTACATCGGCTTCTTCTATACCCCACAGTGTTCCTGTAAATGTAAGTGTATTTTTTATTCTACCCCACCTTTTTAATGCAAAAGATAACATACGGTTTATACTTAACTTGTCCAATCCATGGCCCACGGACCGCACGCACCCCAGGATGGCTTTGAATGAGTCCCAACACAAATTCGTAAACTTTCTTAAAATATTATGAGTTTTTTAGCGATTTTTTTAGCTTGTCAGCTATCGTTAGTGTATTTTACGTGTGATCCAAGGCAATTTTTCTTCTTCCGATGTGGCCCAGGGAAGCCAAAAAGTTGGGCACCCCTGGCTTCCACTGTTCTGTGTCCTTCGTTTTGATTTAAGTCTATATCCTGAGCTCCCTTCATATCGATGCACAGGGAGCAACAAGGATCTTAATGGTTCTGTTAATGAAGGCAGGGGCAGCTACTATGTGGAGGAGAACTTGATATTTGAGTACACCCTCCTACTTCTTAGTTTTTCCCTTCATTAAAGTTTTCCCAGTTTTACATGTGTATGCAATCTTCCTGGAAGCAACAGAAGCGGAGCCAACCTTCCTCAAAGAAAGGAAGATGGATCACTTTAGCTATTTTTCCCCTTTCATCTAGAAAAGCACTTTTTTGGGGAACGTTTTTATACATGGCTTGAGCTCATTATCCAAAGTTGGTCATAAAAAGAGAGTTTGCGCCTGCTTTTGGCTTCATCAGTCACACTCCAGACTCACCTCTTCAAACCGCCCCCTTCCCTGGTCTGAAGGTCCGAGTTTCCCACTGTGAGCTGAATGTTGCCACTGAGGTTTCCACCAGAGTGCCTTCTCTGTACCTGACACTGATCCAGGCTCTGAGGCTTCAGCACCATCGGGTAGACAGAGGAAGTTTCTGCTCTCCTGGGGCTTACACCATGGTATGCGGGGCAGAGGACATACACTGACAAACAAGAAACATTCAGGTAGTGCCAAGAGCCATGAAGAAAAAGAAAACAAAAAAAAACATGAAAAGGGGCAAGACACTAAGTAGGTTATGACTTCGGGTTGGTGGTCAGGGGGCCCTTTCTGAAGAGGTGATGTGGAAGCTGAGCCAGCTATGGGAAGATGTGAGAGAAGAATATTCTAGGTAGGAGTTAGAGTGAGAGTGATATCCTTCAGAAACAAACTTAGCATTTGTCTGGCACCTCATGAACAAGTATAAAAACCTGGGGTTCATCACGTTTCCTGGAGACCCTTGCACTTCTCCGATCCCCTCGGGATCTTATCAGTCTCCTGGGAGCCTCCTCGGAAGCCCTGGCAGCCTTTTGCCCTCAGCCTGCCTTCCACCCCTACATCCCACTATTCCCAAAGTCTCTGCATCCGCCCAGCTAGTTTCCACTGTCACCACCTTTTGCCAGCCCTTATTGCCTCCTGTAAGGTTACACTGAATTTTCAAAAGAAACAAACCTTCAAGGCAATTGGAGAGAATGACAACTTGACAGTAATTAGGGCCCCACAGTCTTGGTTTGTTTTCATTACTTTTACATGGTTATGACCTGGCCCCTTCCCCTACCAAAAAAGATCAAGACTATTTCAAATCCTTACCTTGGAACTGTGGGCTTTGTTTGGTGGCTGACTGTTCCTTTTGTTTGTTTAAATCGTGCAACTTCTTTATCTCCTTTATTTATCTCACCTAGCTTGAATAGCTACTTGTCGGGAAATTGATTACCTTTGTTATGCACACAGTTACAAATGTGTAGAAAGTATGAGACAGAAAGAAAATACTTAGTCTCTGGATCTAAGATGTTGTGTCCGCATACATAGCCAGGAGATAACTGAAGAAATGATCTACTTGTTTAAGCAAACACAAAAATAAGTGTTTTTGTTTTGATCTAAGTCACTTAGCACAAAGAAAGACTTCTGAAGATAAATTTTTAAAAGAACCTACAGAAGGAGCAGGGCCCACGCCCCCTGCCTGTGAATACGCCTGTGTTAGTTTAATATCCAGGCCCCAGGTCTCCAGCTCTAGAGCCCCGGCAGGTGGACCTGCAGGGCCCCAGGGACTCCTTTCTCTCTGGGATCCCAGGAGTCTGATATGATATGGCAGACCAACCTGCTCCTGGGGTATGGGACTGCTTCCCTTTCTTCCTGGGCTGTGCTGGCTGATTATTTCTACGGAGGTAGGACTGAAGGAGAGGAACAGGCAGGGAATAGGAAACCCCATAACCTCTCAAGTCTAAAAGGGTAAATTTGGCACCAAGTTAGGGATGCAGGCTTTTATCACATTTCTGTTTCTGGACAGCCCTTTGTGAGTATTCCGCGGTGAGTGAGGTTTAGTCAAGCAAACTAGAATGTCTTTTACATTACTTTTCTCATAGGAGCAGTGCCTCACACTTGGTGAGCATTCAGAGTAGGTTTGTTGACTAGATTTCACTTGTTCATTCAGCAGATATTTTATTGAGCACTTACTTTGAGTCAGGCATAATTCTAAGGATTGGGGATACAACAATGAACGGACAGACAAAAGTTCCTGTTCCTGAGGAGCTTACATGTTTTGAAACATTGGGAGCAATTCCAGTTCTGCCACTTCATATAGGGATGATCCCAGGAAAGTATTTTCCCTAGTTCAGTTTTCTTCTATCTGTCAAAAAGTTTGACTAAAGCCTTTGAAGACCACGGCCTGGCTCCAGTCTCAGCCCTCCCCAGCTGCCTGCCCATGTAACTCTCTCTGAGCTTTGGTTTTCCATCTGAAAAATAGGCATGATAATGCCTTATTAGAGATATTGTGGTATTAAATAGATAGCATACATAAAGTACTGTGTGTCGTATACAGTAAGTGCTAAATGACTGCCATTATTATTACTAGGTGCTCTTGAGGATATAATAAAAAATTCATAAAGTATAGTTTCTGTCCCACTGGGATTCAATATCTACTCAGGAGGCCAGACTAAAAGCAAGACATAATCACTGAGCAATGCCAGAGAGCATATAATTAAGTGGTTCAGTAAATTGTAGGGTGCTAACTATAAATGCCATAGGAATTTAGAGGAGGAAAAGATGGATTTAGGCTGCTGGAGGGTTGGACTTGTGCCTGGATCTGCAGGAGAGGCATAAAGGAAGATTCAAAGGGCCTTTCTAGGCCCGAGGACTGAGGCAGAGGTGAGCGTGTGGGTGGTAAGAAGCTGGCTGTATGGAAAGGTAGAGTCAAATCACAGCAGGCAGGGAAAGCCCAGCAATGGAATTTAGACTTGGTATGAGAAGAGAAAAGAGACATCAGTCTTAAAACTCCCACTCAGGTCAATCTAGGTCAACAGAAGAGAGAGGAGAATACTACTGTCGTTCACTCTGGGTCCTCACCCTCAGTAAGGAAGGCAGACTGGTGGGTGGGTAACGGAGGAGGGGTCCTAAATAGGGCTGTTTTGGGGAGATGTGAGAACTTATTAACAACCCCCATAACACTAGTCAGGGATTAAGTTAGTAGGCTTGTGAAAAGCACTTTAAAACTAAGCAGTTTGATTTTTAGTGTTAATTTCAGGGTATAATGTAACCTGTAGGGATGGCGCTACTATTTGACTTGCCAGTCTGGGGCAGGAGATTATAAGAGTTGGTAGAAGCATGGAGAGGACAAACACCAACCTTTTGTGCTTGCCTCCTTCCCACCTCTCTGCCACCTTTCTCATACAGCTGAGGCTGGCAGTGGGGCTCAGGACATTAACACTGCTGCTTCGTTTCAGGGTCAGATTCCCTATTTGACCAGAGGATCTTGTGATCTGTGCTTTCTGTTTCCATCCTTTGGTATGAATGACCATCACAAGCAGTGTTCAGAAGACATGCAGTTAGGCATGCCCAGTAGTGAAAAGGATCCTTTATATCTCACCTTATTTAAACCTCGAGGCTCAAAACATTTTGCAAATACCAATGCAGTGGTCTTCTTCAAAGCCTAGATAAGGTAAAAGTCACAAAATAAGGTTAGATAATTCTTGCAGGTTGATGTTATCATAATGGCTAGGAACCTGAGTAGAAAAACATCAATATGCAATAATCCAATTCAAGTATCAGGGTAGGAAAACCGTGTTCCTACTTTTCAGATTAAAAAAGAAAAGCAGAGAGCAATCAGATAATCTGGGCTTGCTGAAGCTGAGGGAAAGGGTAGGCAGAGAAGTAGGCCCCCAAAGTCCTCTAATACATCACACTAGGTGGCTGCAATCAGAACATTCATTGGTGGGATGACTAAATTAATGTAACCAAGTGTTCTTTGTTAAAAATTTATTTTATAGATAGTTGTCTTAATTTTTAACTGTACTAAAATATATATAACATAAAATTTATCATCTTAACCATTTTTTAAATTATTATTATTATTTTGAGAGAAAAAAAGCATCTCACTTCTTGCCCAGGCTGGAGTGCAATGGTGCAATTAGAAATCACCGCAGCCTAAACCTCCAGGGCTCAAGCCATCCTCCCACCTTAGCTCTCAAGTAGCTGGGACTATAGGTGCACACCACCATGCCTGGCAATTATTTTATTTTATTTTATTTTATTTTATTTTATTGGTAAAGACAGGGTCTCGCTTTGTTGTCCAGGCTGGTCTCAAACTCCCAGGCTTAAGCAATCCTCCAGCCTCAGCCTCCCAAAGTGCTGGGATTATAGGCATGAGCCACTGTACTAGCCTCCATCTTAACCATGTACAGTCAAGATATGCAGTTCAGTAGTGTATTAGTTCGTTCTCACACTGCTATGAAGAAATACGCGAGACTGGGTAATTTATAAAGGAAAGAGGTTTAATTGACTCACAGTTACGCAGGGCTGGGGAGGCCTCAGGAAACTTACAATCATGGTGGAAGGGAAAGCAAACACGTCCTTCTTTACATGGAAATAGGAGAGAGAAGAATGAGAGTGAAGGGTGGGGGAAAGCCCCTTATAAAACCATTGGATCTTATGAGAACTCATTCACTATCATGAAAACAGCATGAGGGTAACTGCTCCCATGATTCAATTACCTCTCACCAGTCCCCCCAGTGACATGTGGGGATTATGGGAACTGTAATTCAAGATGAGATTTGGGTGGGGACATGGCCAAACCATATCAAGTAGTTTTAGTGCATTCATTTGTTGTGCATGCAATCTCCACAATTCTTTTGATCTTGCAAAGCTGAAACTGTACCCATTAAACAATAACTCCCCATTCCTACCCCCTCACTAAACTCTTGACAACCACCATTCTACTTTCTGTCTTTGTGAATTTGACTATTCTAGGTACCACATATAACTAGAATCATACAATATTTATCCCTTTGTGACTGGCTTATTTCACTTAGTGTAATATCTTCAAAGTTCATCCATGTTGTAGCATGAGTCAGAATTTCCTTCCTTTTAAAGGCTGAACAATATCCCATTGTATTCATATACTACAGTTTGTTTATCCATTCATCTGTCAGTGGACAGTATTTATTTATTTTTAAGGTGACTTTTTAAAATTTAATGTTTTGTATGGGTTACACATTCACATGGTTCAAAATTCAAATATTATAGAAAAGTAAATGTTGAGTCTCTCTTCTGCCCCAACAGCCACCTAGCTTCTTTCTCCATAAGCCACCAGTGTAATTTGTTTCCTGAAGATCCTTCCAGAACTGTTTACACACATGTACAAATGGTAGCATAGTATACATGTTGTTTGGCAACTTGCTTTTTTGACTTAACATTTCTTGGAGATATATATATTCATAAAATGTATATATACATGTACATTGTATTAGTCAGAGTTCTCCAGAGAAACAGAACCAGTAAGATACAGAATCTATCTGTACAGACACACACACACACACACACACACACACACACACACACAGAAGGAGATTTATTATGAGGGATTGGCTCACGTGATTATGGAGGTTAAGAAGTTCTGCGATCTGCTATCTGCAAGCTGGAGACGCAGGAAGGCTGGTAGTGAAGTTCTAGTCCAAGTCTGAAGCCCCAGGAACCAGAAGCTCTGATGTTTGAAGACAGAAGATAGATGTCCCCGCTTAAGCAGAGAGAACAAATTTGCCCTTGTTTAGTCTTTATGTTTGAGTCAGTCCCTTGACAGATTGGATTATGTCCACCCACGTTAGGGAGGGTGGATTTTCTTTACTCAGCCTACCTTCTCAAATGCTAGTCTTTTCTGGAAACACCCTCACAGACACACCCAGACATAATGTTTTACCAGTCGTCTGAGTATCGCTTAGCCCAGGCAAGCTGACATGTAAAATTAACCATAACAGCCGGGCGCAGTGGCTCACGCTTGTAATCCCAGCACTTTGGGAAGCCAAGGCGGGCGGATCGTGAGATCAGGAGATCGAGACCATCTTGGCTAACACAGTGAAACCCCATCTCTACTAAAAATACAAAAGATTAGCTGAGCATGGTGGCACATGCCTGTAGTCCCAGCTACTCAGGAGGCTGAGGCAGAAGAATTGCTTGAACCTGGGAGGCGTAGTTTGCAGTGAGCCGAGATCATGCCACTGCACTCCAGCCTGGATGAAAGAGAGAGAATCTGCCTCAAAAAAAAAAAAAAAAAAAGCAAGAAAGAAAAGAAAAATTAACCATCACATGCATACATACACCATCTACATATCTGTATAATGTTCTTCTCTGTAATGTATTTGTCAAGTCCTCTATTGATTGATATTTAAATTGTTTACAATCTTTTGCAAATAATTCTACAATTGGAAAGTAACATGTTACATTTATCATTTTACACAAGTGAGAATACTTGTAGGATAAATTCTTTGAAATGGAACTACTTCATCAAGTGTTCATTTGTCAAAATGTGAGATTGTGATAGATATTGCCAAACTGACTTACATCAATTTTTACCCCTACCAGCAATGTATGAGGTTGCTTCTTCACACCTTTTATATGATGAACTACTTACTATTTAATCTAAAGTAGTTCAAATGTTAGGAACACTGTAAACGATGCCACAGCCCTGTGAAAAGAGCATTGTTCTTCCTTCTTTTTCAGTCTTCTCTTTGGGCAATTTTTGCGCCAAACTTCTGCATTTTTGACTAGGCTGATTCAAGTTGCAGGAATAGGGAAAAGAGATAGCTTAGGTTTGGTGCTGGGATAGGGAGCATTTCACCCAGGCCGTCTAAAGTGAGTGAGTGAATGCTCTTGTCCAATAGCTGTTTCATGACCTTCCTGAAATGACGGTGGTGGTCTGCATACAAAGTTTCCCACATAGGTGTCCACATCATCAAACCCCCTTCACCATCAGCCCTAATTAGCCACCTCCTAAAGCTGAGCAGGATGTGCAACTCTGTAGCCCGCAGACTCTTCCTCCAGGCCAGGCGCCAGCCCTTCCAGCTCAGTAGGACTCTCTGGGAGAGTCTAACACAGTTGCAACCTGACTGGGCTCTTCCTGGAGTAAAGACCAACACTCTCACTGCCTAATCTTTATCAAACACTAGCTGTTTAAAAGCCATTTCAAAGAGAGGTGTCTCGAGTTCCCTGATTTGTTTTGACAGCTAATGATCTAAGTGCCATTTAGTATTGTGAACACAGACAGCAGAATGACAGAGTGGGACTGGGACCTGGCCAACCCCTTCTAGCCCAGCACATAGTAGTAGGTGCTTATTGGGTGTTCCTCATGTATCTCACTCAAGCCCCATAACCACCCCTTCAAGTATTATTTCACCTATTTTATAACCAAGATTCCAGAGAAGCAAAGTAACCTGCTCCAGATAATGGAGCTAATTGATGGTAGAGATCAGGTTTTAACGTTGGTATTGTGCCCACATCTCCACTGGACCTTCCTGTTGCAGCTTTTCCTTACGGCGCACCTCCTGCCTGGAGAGTCCTCACCACTCCCGCCAGCCCTTCACCCTGCGTGGTCTGGAACTGGCTCATTAGGAGGCCTGTGGCCAGCCCAGCACAGATGCTTATCAACCTTAGCCAACTGGAGCTTTCGGAGGGGCTGAAGGCAGTAGGAGATAAAAGGAAAGCACCACCCAGTGTTCCTAGAGAGTGTTGGAGTCCAAACTAAACTTCAAGCACTTCCTCCTGTCTGGACTGCCATTCCCCCTATATGCTCATCATGGCCCCTGGCCCTGGCTTGTCCCTGTCACCCTTGAAGAGTCACTGATCTCTCTCTCTGCCCTTGGGCCAAGCCCTCCCCCTCTCTGCTCCCATAGCAACCCCTCCCAACACAATGAATTATAAAACTGTTCCCTCCTCTGTCAACACTCACTAGGAGCTTCTTGAGAGTGATATTTGATATCGTTAGGTGCTCACCTTTTTAGCCCCAGTTCCTCACTCAGAATAGACCTGTCCTAAAGTTTGTTAACCTGAACTGAAATCTCTCACCTGATCCAATAGTACGTGGGTAAGAGCCAGGAATCAAAGATGAAGCCAAAAGACCATTTGGGGAGGTGAGCCACAGAGTGGGCAGATCCAGAACCTTTGCTTGGGAAAAGATGCCTGAGGTCCTCCTTGGGGGTGGCAGCCCCATATTCATGGGTGGTCAATCTAGGTTATAGAAAAAGGGTCAGAGTAGAACATGCCCATCCCATCCCTGAAAGTCCTGGATTCAGGCCCCACCTCTCCTGAGAAGTCCATTCTGCCTGCTTCAATGCCATAGATTTCTCTTTTTTCTCTAATTCCAAAGCAGTCTTCCTATGCATTCTTGTATGTGGCTTTGTTCTAACTGGACATGACTTTGGACATATAATGTGTTTCTCCAAATCCTTACAGCTAACCCTCATTTAGCACAGTCTATTTGTCCAATGCTGTTCTAGGCCTAGATATATATTTGATCTCATTAATCTTCACAGTGACCCTACATGGAAGGTACTATTATTATAACCTTTCTACAGAAATAGAAATTGAGGCACAGAAGTGTTAAGTAGGTTGCCCAAAGTCACATAGTTAGTAAGTGGTAGGGCCCAGAATCAAACTCAGGTAGTCTGGCTTCAGAGTCTATGTTCTTAATCATCCCAAGTGGAATGGAAGCCCCTGAAAAGTCACACTTTCGCCCACTCCCCACTGCATACTGAGTAAGAATCTCAGTAACATCCTTTGAAGAACAGTGAGTAATAGGATAGCTGACCCAGACCTGCCTATGCCTGGGGATGTTATAGCTTAGGTCGGGGCCACCTGGGTTTCAAAAAGTGTTAGCTCTTTTTGATGTCCCTTTATGGCATTACGACCAAGGGTGCCTTTGGGTGTAGATCATGTCTTGGAGATCTTCTCCTCCTAGCCTTCCCCTTTCTGTGGATCTCTGCTGATTTATTCCCAGTAATAAGGAAAGAAAGCTGGCAGGCACTTTTCCCAAGGAGTGTTAGTGTGTGTTTGTTCTTCATTAATGAGATGGTGGAAACCATGCCAGCTGGAGTTTTACTAACCTGAAAGCCCTTGAATCTGACCTTTCCAGTATGGCCTTCAGTCTAGGAAGTAGACACCAGAAGCTGACGGTGACAGAGCAGGTGAGTTTTATAGGTTGGAGGTATCCTAGGGTTGCGGGGGAACTGGGAGTTACTATTCCCACTGTCTTAGGTGGGGGTGGAGGAAGTAGATCTTTAGCTTCACAAACAAATGGGGTAATTACACAGTCAGTTACTGCTCTTGCATTCACTTATAGTTCTTAGGAGGGTGAGGAAGAGAGAGAAAAAGGGGATGGACCTGCTGGGATAACATGAATTAGATCTTGGATAACAGATTTCTGACCAGCTCATTTTCCCAAGGTGCAGCATAGGAGAGCTTTTCCTCTACTACCCAGGCCTCTTTGGGGCTCAATTTGCATTAAGCATAAAGTTAGTGCTTGGAGTGTGTTTACTGTCATCTGGAAGTGGGTCATAGCATTCTACCATCAGGAAAGTAAACCAGCCCTAAATACCACATTGAGAACACCAAGGGTCTCGGTTAGCCACTTAGCGCTGGGGCTTGACGAAGGCGCTCCTGCACACCCCACCCCCTCGAAATCGAACCACAGTGATTTATGCCAGGTTAGAAGTAAAGGAGGCTGCTTTTAGTTATTTCACTGAATGTGCCTCCTGCAGGGTGGCCAGCTGGTGAAACACCCGTGTGGGCTGCTCAAGTTTTCATATTGATTTGCAAAGGCTCCCACTGATCCAAATGTCATAGCTGGTCTAGTATTCAAAGTTTAAATTCCTTGATTCGGGTCAACTGTTTTGTGCAAACCGAACCTGATGACAGTCTGCCCAGAATGAGTAAGTATGAACACTGATTCTAAGATGACATGACAGATCTTCAAACAAAGAAATCCGAACTTGCATATTTGCAGTGTTCACCTGCGAGGTCGACACTGACATTCTTCTTGTTCATGAAACAGTTTTGGAATCTCTCTTTGGAACTCCAGAATTTACAGTACCTTCTTTTGCATGCCTGAGGAACAGCCAAGATTTGGTTTAATTGAGGGTGCATTTGATTTTTGGAAACTATCAAAAATAATTTAGAGCCTAATCTGGTGTGTCAGGCCAGTAATCACATTGGGTGATACTATCTGGAACCAAAAAGCATAATTATCAAGTAATAGATTTAATTTTCCTCCTGAACTAGCCCTGAAGGCTGCCGAAAAGAAGAGTATAGTTGTTTTAGGCAATTGCTGCTTCCCAAAGTATTGATATCAACTTTAAAGGGCTAGTATTTACTTGGCTAAAAAGGTTATGAATTACTTGGGTTTTAAAAAAATCATTCTTATTACTTAAAATCACACACATTTATGTAAAAACTCCTCCTTCTCTTAAACAACATGTGATTCCATTGGCGTTTGACCTTATTAACCAGCACTGTTTTTCCTGTATTTGTCATAGGCCATTAATTTATTTCAATAGTCCTACCATCGCTCCTGTGTTTTCATTGGCAGCAGTCCAGTTCCTGAATGTACTGCCGAGCAAGGAGCAAGTAGTTTATCATAACAAGGGGCCAGGATTATTGTCGAGAAAAGCAGAGGGAGGTCGCATCTGCCCTGCTGGCCAGGGGCTGGAATTTGATGTGGGCTTCTTTTTTATCCAGGGCAGTTGTTCCAGGGAGGTCACCCTCTGCTGTTCAGTTCATTTCACTGTGATTTGCTAAGCGCTAAACCTGTGCCTGGCATTGGACTTGGCACTTGAGAGGGTTTAAAGAGAAGGAGAACATGGTTGCCCCCCTCTCCCCCCAGGGAGCTCATCAATAACTAACTGCAAGTGAAGAAAAGGCAAACGGCATGAAAGAGGTGCAAATAAAACGCCATGGGGCCACACAGGGGGAAAGACAGAAAAAGGCATCCCAAAGCGGGGGGGGACTGGAGGCACTGCCCGCAGAGAGTGGCAAAGGTGGCATTGGCAGTGTGGCCAGAGCCCAGGTTGGCGCAGAATCTGCAGCCACCTACCCTTCTTCCAACAACCGAGTTCCCAGCCAAGCAGCAGCAAGCCGGGCCAGTTCCATGTATGGGATTACAGCGTTAGGTGAGAAGTTAATCACAAACATGAATCAGCCTTGTTTTTCCCTTCTAGGCTCAGCTCCCGAGCTCTGCAGGGGAGTGGGCAGGGCCCCTCGCTGTATGTACAGGAAATCATACTGGGGGAAACACGAAGCCAGCCATTTCTCACTAGGGCCAAGCTGTTACCTGCATCTTGAGATTACAGGGGAATTTATTACGTTACATAGGAAGAGAATCCCCTTGGTGTGACAGGCAGGAAGAAAAACCATTCATGGGCCAACTGACTTCTTTGGTTCCACCCAGGCTGTGACCACTGGGCAGTGTCCCATTTCAGGGCCCCCCCACCCCCTCCCCGCCACCCCCTCCCCACCACCCTGCTCTGTAGCTCCTCTGGGTTGAAGGCATCTAGGTCAGAAACCCTTTTGTGCTAAGGTTTCTGTTCTCTGTTTTCTCCCAGCCCAGATGGCCAGCCTATACAGAAACTCCACTTGTCTAAACCAGCAGGACTGGGTTAGGACCTGTGGTTCTGCCAAAAACCCTTCCCTTCCTAACCCTCTCCTGGAATGTCCCACACTCTTGGTCACTCTTATGTTTCCTCACATTCTTACTACTTCAGCTCTAGAGCATCCCACTTGCCACCTAATATTTGCAGGGTGGCTGTCACTTGCAAAGACTGGTGACGGTGTCTGTCTCCATCGTGTTGGAACGCTCTGGCCCTGTTTTCAGATTTCATAAATGCCACCCCTCTGTCTTGATGCTGACCTGACTGGGCAGCCTTTTAGTGAATGCTATGCTTGGCTCAGAGTCACGCCATCATGAAGTATTTCCCTCCCTTCTGAATTCTGTTTGCAAAATCCTCAGTTGCCAGCAGCTCCCTACGAAGAAAAGGCCTCGATATCATCAGAGGAAAGTAAACCTCTCTAGATTCTTAGTAAATCTTAGTAGGTAGCCAGTATTGCAAAGTGTTTTATTTATTTGCTTCTTTCATTTCTTTTAGAGCACTAAAGTTACTACATGCAACTAATTAATCAGAAAACTTTAGTGACTTTGACTTCATAGGTCACTGCACAAGCCTACTAATGTTCGAGAAATTCCATTTAACTCTGGGTTTGAATGTCACATTTATTTATGTAGCAAAAGGAGTCTACTTCTTTTTCTTTTTTTTCCTTCTGCCCCAAGAAATGTTCATCTGGGAAACAAGAGCTACAGAGTACTAGCACCAAAAGGGTTTCTTACTATTAAAACTTAAGTCAATCTCAAAGTTGGAGTCAAAATTAAAGTGGACTTTGGCAGTTTGATCTACAAGAGAAAACTCCTGAAGGGAGTGGATGGCCCAAAGATGGCAAGCAGGAGAGGACTGAGGAGGGATGAGAAGAGCGCACAGGAAAAGTCACACACAACACATCATTCAGGGAGGTTTTCTCCCTTCCTAACCAACAGAGCTGCACAGGGGAAGGCCCAGATAATGTGTGTGACCAGACTTCTTCCCCAGGGGTTAGATATGTGTCCTTTTAACATAGACACACATACACCAGAGGTTAGGCACACACAACACCCCTAAAAGTCAAAATCACTTGTTATTAACAAAGCCCATGCTCACATCTGGGCAAAGGCAGAAGGGAACAGGACGAGATCACACACAGACACACACACACGCACACACTCACCCGAGACACAGATAAACAAGCATGCTGCCTGGAGCTGTCACCTCTCTCTGTAACAGACTGCAGGGGTCTTCTCTTGGGCCTCTCCTGGTGCCTTTCAGGGCTAATTGTTTTCTCAGACCTCTGTTTTTACTTTCAACACAATTAAACACATTAACAGCTCAGCTCAGCCAAGATATGCCAAGACCATGGGTTGGGGGCAGAAGGGAAGTGGTGCCTAGAAGAGGTGCATAGGGTGGGTGAGGAGACGGGGGTGGGCCTGTGGGGATGAGGGAGTTGGAGCATGAGCACCAACACTTTGGAAAACATCTGTGCCTCAAAAAAAAGCTCATAGCCAACCCCAGGAACCAAATTCACAAAAAGTCTCAGTGGAAGGTGGTGGCCTCATGCTGAGGCAAGCTGTTTGTGGCACAGGCCGTGATGATGGCAGATGGAAGGCTCAACAGTTAGAAGAGTTTCTGGCTTTCAGATGAGACTTGACAACAGCCCCTGGCAAATTGACGTCATGCTAGATTCTTAAAAACCCTGTGGTTTGGTCACCTTCCAACCTACCTGCTCACTTGGATGTTCCAAGAAGGTCACCTGAGTGAGGCACTCCTCAGATGTGGGGTTTTACACTGTTCAACAGCTGATGAATTTCAACTCTGCTGCAACTACCTTTCTAGGTAAGTGAGGGAAGTTTTAGGGAAATGAATCAAATTTCCATCACACTGACTCAAGTGGAAGAATTAGTCCTTTAATTCTGAAGGATGGTTGAAAAATGCTAATGGACATTTATATTCAGAAAATGGAAATAACTTTTCTAAAATTCCAGTCAGTTTTCCAAATACTTCCCACTGACGCACCGAGGATGTGTTCTAGTTCTTTCGACACAAAGCACATATTTAGGTAGCCCCCATATAAAGGAACGAGATACACAGAACCTCCCCACTGAAGGATAGGCGGTGCATGGAGACAGTGTGTCTTGAAGATTGATGTTCCAGGAGATGCCCAGGTGGCTAAATGGTGTGCTGGGCCCAGTGCCTTGCTGTGGCCTTCCCCCACACCATTCTACCTCGCCAGCAACTGCTCAGTGGCAGAAGACCAACAACATTCTATATGTGAGGAATCAGAGGCCTTTCCAGAGAAACAATGCCTATCCACCGAGGGAGGGGCCTGGGGCCCAGTAACTGAAGGGAAAGCTCAGAATTGAAAGAAATGTTGCAGAATGTCTAACGGGTTTCAGTGAAGATGCCATCTCCTAATGGGCCTACAACCCCCAGAAGGCCCAGCACTTTGTTAGATGCACAGGACGCAACGTGGAGCTCCATCCTCATGCAAAATTTATAACACAATCAATCCATGGAGTCCGTTTCCCCAATTGGAAGAGGCTTTTAGTGTGTTTAAATGCCGAAGAGAAAGAACTAGTATATACAGAGAGAGGTAGAAGATACTGGACAGGAAGAGAGATTGGGGAAGAGGCAAGAAGCAAGAATCCAGAGAACAAGTGGAGGGGTTGGTCATGAACAAAGGAGGCAGCCTCTTTCCCTGTCATAGGAGGGTAGGACCTGGCTACAATTGGGTTTATAGGTTTGGAGTCTGAGCTGCTCACCTACACTGTTCGAATTTTGTGTGTAGGCAAGAGCTGGCATATATCACCTAAGTATTTTTGCAAGCACTCGGTCTTACGGAATTGGAGCTGAAAAAGGGGAAAGAGAACAGTGGTGAGTGGTCAGGATCCTGAAAGGAGCAAGGCTGTGTGACAGGAGTCCCTTGTATTTGTGTAATGTTTTTGACATTTTTCTAAACTTTTCACTTGGAGTGCTAAGAGTTAATCAGAGAAGCTGGAAGACACCCTGGAGATGTTACTCATGCAGTGCCCAGAGATGACAGGTCTAGCAGATCCTGGAGGCGGAGCCCTTGGTTCAGCAAAGTCTTTAGGGGCCAGGGAGGAGCAATTTCAGCCTAGGCCTGGGTGTACTCTCTGGTGCTCAGTCAGGAAAGATGACAGCAGAGCTGCTGCATGACACCTATTATTGTTCTACCTGGAAAATCCCTTAAATGTGAGCATTTAAATTATGCCCTCTCTCTGTCATGTTAAAAATGAAATCACCTATACCTAGTTATTTCAAATGAAAGCACCTTATTCTTAGGGTTAGTGACTTTGCTTTTACGATGCCGTGTCTCCAGACTCTCACACAACACCTGGCACATAGCAGTCACACAAGAACTCCTTGAGTAAATGAATGTCTGTAGGAGAAGAAAGTACCAAGAATAAAAATGAGAAAATAATTTGGAAATGGCTGAAAACCCACTGAAGCAATTTCTACTTCCTCTCCATCCTTATGGATTAAAGGGTTAATTTGACATTTGAATGAAAGATTTTAAATCCTTAACTTCATTATCCATCCACTGTTAACATCTTGTTTGTAGATCCTTTTAGATCTCTTTTTATATACGTATTTTTTTCTTTCTCCCATTTTGCATTAATGGGATCGAACAACACATCTTATCTTATGAGCTGCTTTTCTCTTAGCAGTACGCTTTAGACATCTTTTCCCAATGTCAATAGATACCATTTTGGTGTCTAGTTCTAAGTGACAGTAAATGTTGTGGGTAGACATAAGGTCACTACCCAAAGGACTATGGGGAACCCTGGCGACATCTGCATTTAAGGGGCAGGCAGAAGACGAGGGACTCATGAGAGACTCAAAAATGGGCCAAAAAGATGAGGGAAAAGCATGGAAAAGTAGTAACACAGAAGTAAGTAAGGAAGAAGTTTCAAGGAGGAAGAAGTAGCCACTGGCCCAAAAACTGCTGAGAAGTTTGATTAGTCAAGGACTGAGAGGTAGAATTAATTCAGCAAGAGGTGAGTATGCTATGCTTTCCACTGTCTCAACTTCCTCATGCTGTGAAATGAGAAAGGAGATTCTTGTCTGTTTACCACCTGGGCAGGAGCATTCTTTGACTTAAAGTGAGGTGAACTTTGTGTTTTGGAAAGGTATTGGTTAGAATCACATTTAGCTGCATTTAAGAGAAACCCCAATACAAAAGACTTGACCAAATGGATTTTATTCTGCTCAGCTGGGAAGAAATTTTGAGGCAGGCAGACAAAGGGTTGCTACAACTGGTCAAGGTAGTCAGCAAGGACTCACACCCCTTTAAGCTGCTGATCCGCCATTCTTTGCAGATTTCCTCCTTGCGGTTGCAAGGTGGCTGCTCTGCCACAAACCATCATGTTTACATTCCAGTCAGGAAGACAGACCAAAGGAGGATGTGCAAAATGTTCATATTATCTGAGTTTTTCCATTTCCATAAGAAACTCTACCCCCTAGATTTTACTTACACACCATTGGCCACAACTGGGTGGCATGGCTGCTCTCATGTGTCGGACTATCTGGAGATGGGAGTATTTTCTCCTGAGCACATTGCCAACCATTTCTTCTGACAAGGAAGAAGGAAACAGACCCTAGGGAAGCAACCAGTGGTATCTTCTACAGGATGATTATATGAGAAAGATTAGGCCTGAGCATAATGGCAGGCAGGCTTCTGAGGTTTAATAAGTCTCTTTGTAAGAAGCAAAAATATTAAAGCAATCCATTTAATTCTAACAGGAAGTAAAGAATAAATCATGATCAGTCCCAGGCTGGTTTTCCTCATAAAGTAGGTCAGTTAGAGGGATCAGTGTCAGCTAAACCTCTGTATTCCAGTCCTTTCAGTTTTAGTGACAGGCCCCTTATATTTTAAAATTTCACCTTGCAAAAATAGTTGGAAAAATCCAAGCTCAGCAAGTTGCTAGGAGGCCTGAGGGACCTTACTGGGTGAGCCATCTGGGGCCTGAATTTCTCTTTCCTGATGACAGACGTGCCTGAAACCTGTTCAGTCTCCAAAGTTGGTTGGAGGTGGGTGGAATTTCAGCTCTGAGCAAACACAGAGAGATTCCCCATCACCAAGCCACAGCAACTTCTGCAGGGAAGAGCTGCCGCCAGTTCTCTGAAGTAGAAAGAGAAGCCAAACTGCTGAGGTAGAGAAAAGGTTTCCCAACCTTCTTTCATTAAGCAGTAACATAGCTACAGCTGTTCCATTTTCTCCACGGCTCCTCTGCCCTCATCCTGTTAAGGTTTTCTCCCTAGGGGGCTGGTCTCGAAACAGCATGCTACCAGGGGAAAGGGTCTGTGAGCTGCAGCCCACGATAGCTGAGGCCATCTGCAGATGCCTCGATAGATTGGCTTTTCCGCCAAGCCCCTGCCATCTCTCTGCCCCCATCTCCCTGCCCTCCACATTGCTAGAATGATATCTTTGTTAGCTAAATGTGATCGCATGCCAGAAGCCGTTCATCTAAATGAGCAAGTGCTTTCTGGGAATAGGCCTGATGAAAGAGAATCCAAGGAGAGCTCCGTCAGCCTGCCAAGCCCTGGCTGCTGAAAGGAAGGCCGTATTATTTTCAGAGGATGGGGTGTGCCAGGCCGGTGGTGAGACACCAGGAGGAGGCAGAGTCGTTTAGCAGGATCTTCATTCCTGCCCTGCTCTCTCAGCCTGGCACCCTCCCGCTGAGGATGCTAGATGGCTCTGGGGAAATTCCATTCTGTAATTCATTTAAGCAGGATAAACAGAGCTCCTGCTCTGGAAGATCCAACCCTGAGCAAAAGGCACTTGGAGTCGACATGGGGGGCTCGAATGTCCCTGTGAAACATAAACATAAGGAGGCAGGAGACATGAGATGCAGCCAGCTCTGACCCCAAAAAGCCATGGGACCTGAGTAAGTGACTTTGCCTCTCTCTTTTGGTCTCTCAGTAAAGTGATGCTGGGCTTTGTGGATCCCCGAGGGGCTGCAAAGGTTTTTTAGAGTTTCCACAGACATTATTTGATTTAAATTTGATTTAAAATTTTTCGACAACGTTAAAAAATAGGAGATAATCAAATATGACACGGATCAAATTTTTACCCACCAAAGACTGCCAATGTGTTCGTTATAATGCCGTGTAAACACCTACTTGTGGGCAAACCTTGGAATGAAGTTGTCCTGCCATCTGTTTAATAGAAGAGTATCTGAGGTTGCAAGGAAAGCTATCTTTAAAAAATAGAAAAAAAAATACAGTTACCATGTGCAGCTAGTTATCTGAATAAGGATTTCCTCTATATTGCATAACCAAGCATTCCAGAAATAAGCAGGGCACAAAGGCAGACCTGACTCCTCTTATCCATCTAACTTCACTTTTTGAGGGCCAATAAAATAGCCTTATTACCTCAGTGATTAGCCTACAATTTACCTTCATTTTAACTTCAAAATGTATTAGCACCAATAAAACACTGCTTTGTCTAATTATCTGTGTAACTGTTCTAATATGGTTATATTACTAAAATGTTTGAAAATCACTAGAGCATAGACTGCAAATGGGCCTCAGCTATCACTAAGGTTCTTGGACCAGGGACCTAGATCAGGCAATCACCGAGACAGGAATGCCACATGAAAACCAGCGGCAGTGGACAAGCAGGTTTCATGGGGAGGGGACAGTTCAAGATACCTTCCACATAGCAAGCGCTCAGTAGCTGTTTGTTCATTGTCAACAAACAGAGCCAACCCTTGAAAGGGGTGTGAGTCTGTTCTAGATTCCTGAACATCCAGGAATTCGTAAAGGAGCAGGGCAAAGATGAGGGTGTAGCATTGGCAGGCAATGAGGAGATCAGACTGGCTGCCACAAAGTGTTTATGGGGGAGTGGGTGCAGTGGGAGAAGAGAACATAAACTCTGGACTTCTGAGAGTGACCTCTCAGCTGGTAAGCAGCCCTTAATCCTTGCTGCTGATTTCAGAAAATGTTCTGTTTAGGACCACAGGCAGAACTGCTGCCTATTCACCAGGAGAACCTTGTAACCTGTTGCCAGAGTGTTTGGTTTCGTAAAACTGGAAGGAACATGATACTCTCCCATCACTGTCACTTCATTCCTACAGTGCTGAGTTGAGACAGCAAGTCTCATGCTAGATAGGAATCACCTGGAATCTGTTAAAACACAGATTTCTGGACCTCACCTCTCAGAAATCCTGATTCAGTGAGTTTAGCACGAGGCCTGAGAATTTTCATTTCTAACAAGCTCTCAAGTGAGACTAATACTGCTAGTCCCTGAACAACATTGAGTGGCACTATCTTAAATATTGAAAGGACACTTAATACATCTTTGTCATGGCGCAGGGGGGCTACAGAAGATGGGCAAAAGCTCCTCAATAGAATAAGCAGGACAGGGTATCCTCTTTCACAATTGATGAGTGGCATGGATTAAAGAGAAATCTCAGATTTGAATCCACAGAGGATGGAGGAGGGAAGTCCCAGGAACATGGAGCAATAGGGCAGGGTATCCATCTCTGACCCAGCTTCCATACAGTTGTCTACCCCAGAGAACAACGTGAAGATGAAAAGCAAGTTCAGGTCAAGAGCAAGCCCTAGTAAAATGAGCAGGAACGGTGAGAGAGAGTCCAAAAGTGCTCATACAGCATCCTCAATATTGGGGCTAGTAGTCTATGGTTATCTGAGCAGTGGGATGAGGCATGTTCTTGAAAGTTCTGTTGTGGGAAGAATGTCCATTTGATGTCAAGAGCAAATCTTACCCATGGTTACAGATACAATAATTTGTCTAGTCACAGACCACTCACCCTGTTTTCTTTATACTGCTCTTATTTTCACAATAAACACGTTTCTTTTGCAAAAGAGATGCCGGAATGTCCCCCTTCCTGCATCATTGGTTTAAAAGTATGCTACAACTTGACAGAATCTCAAAAACAGCTATCATCTTTTGATGTAGTGTCTCTTTGCCAACGTAGTGGTAAATGTAGCCATGTTGTTTTCAAATTTGCTGTTAAAATTCTGTTCTAAATCTTTTGAAAGAGACAAACAGATGTCATACAGGGCAGGGTGTTGTGGCTTCAGTCGGGGAAATCATATGACTCACTCCTATAAATGTGTTAAAATACTTTCTTCCTTCCATAATTTAGCCACAAGTGTTAATTAAAGCATCAAATGTGTGTTTGGACCTATAAAATCTTCATAACCAGCCAAAGCAAAAGGAAAAGCTATTGAACACTTGGAACTTTAAAAATGCATTTTCAAAATGGCCATATTGGAGCTGAACATTTTTCTTTAGCAAAGCTAAACTCCAAAAAGGAAAATAAAAACTGAGAAGTAAACCAAATTGCTTTTAAGAATGATCCTGTGGTGGCCAGGCACGGTGGCTCATGCCTGTAATCCCAGCACTTTGGGAGGCTGAAGAGGGTGGATCACCTGAGGTTGGGAGTTCGCGACCAGCCTGCCCAACATGGAGAAACCTTGTCTCTACTAAAAATACAAAATTAGCTGGGTCTGGTGGCGCAAGCCTGTAATATCAGCTGCTGGAGAGGCTGAGGCAGGAGAATCGCTTGAACCCGGGAGGCGGAGGTTGTGGTGAGCCGAAATCATGCCATTGCACTCCAGCCTGGGCATCAAGAGTGAAACTCCGCCTCAAAAAAACAAAAACAAAACAAAACAACAACAAAAAAAATGGTTCTGTGGCAAAATTGTTTTACTTTGAAGAACCAACCTAGAATGTATTTGTGGTGACTGCTGCATATTTATATATGGTAAAGATGGTCCTCAACTTAAAACAAAATTATAAAAGCCCATTTTTAAGTTGGTGTGAAGAACTAAGAATACGTTTTCTCATTTAAAAAGTCATTATACATGGTAGAAAAGTGCCAGGATGGACACACATAGGCTCCACAGCCTGTGATTAAATTGGATAGTGGAGCAAAGGGTGTTCACCTGAGTGAATGAAGCCAGTGTCTCATGCACAGGGATCTGCAGTGGGAAGGAAGACTAGGAAGGGGAAGGAAACCTCTTCCCCAGCCTTCCCCCATCCTTTCCTGGATGCCTGAGTGTTGAAAATAGGTTGTTCTATTTTTTTTTCCAAATAAATACATTTAAAAAGATTTCTTTAATTTTTATTTATTTTTTTAGAGACAGGGTCTCACTCTGTCGCCCAGGCTGGAGAGCAGTGATGAGGTCATAGCTCACTGCAGCCTCAAATTCGTGGGCTCAAGCAATCCTCCTGCCTCAGCCTCCCCAGTAGCTGGGACTACAGGTACATGACGTCCATGCTTGGCTAATTTTTAAATTTTTTGTGGGGATGAGGTCTCACTATGTTGCCCAGGCTCAAATAGGCACATTTTTACTGAGTATCCTATGTGCTAGATATTATGCTGGGCTATGGGATGTAATGAGAAAGACTGAAAGATCCTTCCCCTTAAGGAGCAAATCATTTAAGTGGGAAAGAGACAATTTAATAAAGAATTACAAGTAACAAAAGAATTTAAAAAGAAAGAATTATGTCCAGGCATGGTGGCTCATGCCTGTAATCCCAGCACTTTGGGAGGCCGAGGTGGGCGGATCACCAGAGATCAGGAGTTCAAGACCAGCTTGTCCAACATGGTGAAACCCCATCTCTACTAAAAATACAAAAAAGAAAAAAAAGTAGCCAGGTGTGGTGGTATGCACCTGTAATCCCCGCTACTCAGGAGGCTGAAGCATGAGAACTGCTTGAACCCGGGAGATGGAGGTTGCAGTGAGCCAAGATGGCGCCACTGCACTCCAGCCTGGGCTACAGAGTGAGACTCCATCTCAAAAAAAAAAAAAAAGAATTACAAGCAAAAGTTTATGCGATTACAGAAGCAGCTGACTTAGATTTGGTGAATCAAGAAAGGCTCCCTAGAAGAAGCAACATCTAACCTAAGGCTTAAAAGATAATAGCCCAGTGAAGGGGTCAGAGGGACAAGGGGAAGAGGAGTGCTTTTCAGGCTGGAAAGCAGCCTGTGCAAAGTCCCCAGGACATCAGGCATTGGGCTGGTGGGTAGGGAGAGACTGTGATGGGTTCCATTTTGGAGGTGTTGATTGATGTGTCTGTGAGGTGTAGATTGTCCTGTAAACAGTTGGGTACAGGGATGTGCAGCTCAGGAGGGAAGTCTGGGCTAAGGGAACAGACATGGGAGTCATCAGTATGAAGACAGTGGGAGTGGATGGGGATGGGACCCAAGAAGCCAAGAAAATAGAGAGTCAAGAAGTAGGCAGAGGTCACCAGGATCAGGGCTTTGGGGAGGTCACGTAAGCCAAGAATGGAAGTTTTCATTGCTTTTCGTCATAACGTCACTGGTGATTTGGGCAAGAGCAGTTTCATAGCAAGAAAATGAGCAGAAGGCAGATGAAGTGGGTTGGAGCTAGAGTGGAAGGTGAGGACCTGGAGGGCACACGAGGCAAGCGACTCTTCTAAGAAGCTTGCTGAGAGAGGGGGCAATGCCGGAGTGGAGCAGGAGTTTAGGGAGAGGACGTTTTTGCTTGTTTGCTTAGATGGCAGAGCAGAAGGAGGGAGGCAGTAAAGATGAAGCAACTGAAGATACTGGAGGCAAATGGGAAAGTCCTAAAGTAAGGTCACTGACAGGGCAGTAGCAGGTGGGATCTGGTACGGGAGGAGGACTCAGCCCAGACAGAAGGACGGTGGAAAGATGGGTGCTTGCAGGTCGTTTTGGAGAGTTGGTGGAGTTGGGAACAGGAAACTGAGGAAGTTCTTATGGGTTTTCTCCGTGTGAAGGAAGGCAAAGTGTCCTTTAAGAGTGAGGGGGAGAGGGAGGATCTGAGCCTGAGGGGCAAAGAGGATTGCTCTCTCTTCAAACATCTCTGTGTGCAGCTTTCTTCAGCCCCCTACGGTCAAAGAGCTCCCCTGCTGCCTTAATCTTCAAGCTGTGCCCTTTTGTCCCCGCCTACCACCTAGATCTCTTTCTGTATCATCAACATTTCCATTTTTCAACCTGGCTGCCTGAGTGTCAGAAGGGAAGTTAGACCAATGTCTCATAACCCTATTGAGGCATTTGTATTTCTTTGGGAAGAATCAGTTAACCTAAATAAACCTCTAATTCAAGGATTTCAACAGAGGAACAGATGGAGTGAATGGTTCTGGGCAGTGGCCAGGATAACTATCTGGAGTCTGCCTCTGGGGGTATCTTTTATCCACACAGTGATGTAAAAGACAAATGCAAATAAAACAGGAAGGTCTGCAGACCTTCAGGTGCAGGGAAGGCACTGTGCAGCCAGCTTCATTATCTAGATGGAATGAGATCTCAGAGCAAAGTTCTGCATGCTCTCCTAGCTCCAGCTGCTCCAGGACCTGGAATGGCGCATCATCTGGAGATCGTGGCTCCTGGAACAACCAATACAGTTAAAGCTCACAGCCACGGTCAGCCTGGCCTCCTCCACAGCACATCAGCCTCCACTGTGTTAAATCACGTGGTGTAACACACAAGGTGTAAAGCAATGTATCATCTACAACTGGAATGGATCTTGCAGATGGTGTCTACCGATGGTGATGGTAACAAATTGCAATAGGTTAGAACACTTTAAGAACACTTTATTTTATCATCTGTTACTACAGCCTGGGGCATTGGCACTGTTAAAATATGTTTAGACTAAAGTCTTTATACATATCTGTGAGCTTATGCAAAATGTGTGAGACTGTATGTGCGTGCTTCCTGTTCCCTTGGGCCTGGAAGTTCAGTTATACACATAGAAACTCTACCTTTAACCACCCTGAACTCTGTCAGCTTATGTGTTCAGACTCAGAGGTAAAGATAGTTGCATTTTGAATGAGAGCCCATTTTAAAAATATTTTATTGAGTTTTATTGTCAAAGAAAAACATCCTCATTGCAGGGAATTTGGAGAATACAAAAAGGCCCCAACACAAAATAACTGTGATATGTAAGCCCAATTCCCAGAAATTACCTATTTGGATCCATTTCATTTCAGTCTTTTACCTCTGTCTTTCTATCCCTATCTCTCTTGCTGTCTCTCATTAAGGATCATATCTCTGTGCAATTGTGTATCCTGCCTTTTTCACTTAAACCAGGAAATGTAAAAGCAGTAACAGAACCTTTTTATTTCCACATTTTCCTTCTTTATTTCTGTCTGCATCTTTCCTTCCTCTTTTGCCAGTGTGCCTTTATTTTGGAGTTTTTCCATTTTTATCAAAGTTCAATTCAAAATGTAAAACAGTTTATGCTTTTTGAGTTTTATTTCCTCCCTACACTTGTTAAAATAGACTAGTAAAAAGAAAAGCTTTCCAGATTATGATAGATCCGCCTCCAACTATATAACTGATTCAATTTAGAGTCTTAGGATAATGATCTGCCACCATATGTGGGTTATAACTTGAGGTTTTTATAAAAATGTGTCTTGGATTAACTGACTATGCCACAGTGCCGGGTAGCTGGCTTGTTTCTAAGAAGTAAAATGCCTGACATTTGCTTGATGTCGTCAGTAGAGATTTCTGATGAAGGCAAATGAAACAACCAATTAGGGATGTGACTTCAGGTGTGGTCTCCTTCCAACAGAGGTGTTGTGCTTTCTGTCCAAGAAGTTTTCCTACAAGGAGGCATAATGCCTTAGAAAGCAATTATCTTATTTAAGCCTACACTTGTCTGGGGAGCTGAGGTCAGCCACAAAGCCATTGGAAAGAAGGAGCTGTCTGCCATAGAAAGCAGTTTCTTTGGTTGGGGAGAAGGGGTCAGTCTGAACAACTTTGCTTTTGAATTGAGTGACCTTCTGAGCCCACAAGCCTGGTAAGATTAAATGCAGAGCAAACCTCAGGACGCAGTCGCCTCCTCTCTCTTCCAATCACTCCCATTTCAAAACAAAAACAGAAATACTTTAAACTTCGCTTTCCAAAGCCGATGCCCTCCCCAAAAACTCTGTTACTGCTTCTGCTTGGATTATTTTCATTTTGGTTGTGTTTTTCTGACCGAAGGCCAGGCCCTTGTCTTTGTGTATTTGTAAAGTGCCATGTCTACTTACTAGTCTTTAGAAATTACAGACAATAACAGGAATGCAAGAGAAACTGGCAGCTAAAGCCTTGCAGCTTTTCTGAACTAACGCTCTGCCCAAGAACCAGAATAGAATATTTTTATAAGGCAATATTGAAACATTCTAATCCCAAGAAACTAAATGAAGTCTGCATTAGCGGTATATAAACCAGCATGCAGTGTTGGCACGGGGTCTCTGCTACTCGCATGGTTAGCCGTGATGCCACGTTAACGAGCTGTTGCTTGCAGTCAGTATGAAAGGGAACACATCCTTTCAGTGAGGGAGCCTCATGACAATTTCATGACAATAATGGCTGAGTTTAGACTTCACGCTGCCCTCTGTCTTTTCTATGCCAACCTCCTAAAGATCCAGAAGTTCCCTGGGCATGATGGTTTGCATCTTGTGACATGTATCTGGCTGCGCTAAATTTGCAGAATTTAGGAGCCACAGGAAAGAGAGCCCAGCATCGGAGGGACAGCAATGTGAATGTTTGGATTCAGCTGAGAGGCACGATGAGGCCAGGCCAGCTCAGCAAAAGCAAAACAAAACAAAGCAGGGGCAAAGCAGACAAAGCAAAAGAGTTTTATTTCCTCCCTCCCTTCCTCCCTTCCTTCCTTCCTTGTCTCTTTTCTTTCCTTCCTTCTTTCTCTTCCTCTCTCTCTGCCTTGCTTGCAACTGAACTTTGTAGTAAATTGTCTCCTCCTCACTTTCACTGCAGTCATGACTTCAAAAAGGCAGAAAGAACTTGAAAATAACATTTAAGAGCTTAATATCATGAACACAATCCAATTTAGAAGGTAATTCATATATGAGGTGTGGATTAGACAACAGAATAGACCTTGAAAGAGTCTGTACCAGTTGTTCCAGCCCCCAGAATACAGTGATGGCGTTAGTACCCATGCGGAAGCAGAACACAGCAGCCTAACAAAAATGTGCTCTCTGAGGGTGTTTAAATGGCTAGGAAGGCAAGATCAGTATCACCCCATGGAAAGCACTCTTTCCTCTCATTACATGGTCCTCCTCAGGACATGCACCGAAAGAAGCTGGAACTGTCCTGAAATGAGCTGGCAGCTTCTGGGCAGCTTATATCACCAGGGTGCTAGACCAGGCCCTGTTAAGGCACAACCAGGCCAGGAAACTTTTAGCTGGAAGCATAAGTGTATTGAATTTAATGACCCAGGCAGCAGCAGAGGTCACTGCAACAGAACTCTAAAACGAAATCCTCCCACATGGAACACTGCTGTCTTTCTCTTTAAAAGCAGCCCTGGAAAACCAGAGGCAGAGCCCAGTCAGATTACATACTTTTAAATTTCATTTTTCATTTTAGGAATCAATAATTGGAATATTTAATGAAATGCAAACCTCACAGAAACCAGGTTTGGAAACTTACAGTTAAGTTTTCATCATAGATTTGTTTCCAAATGTACATTGTTGAGGAAAAGCAGCTAAAATATAAGTTTTAAAACAATTGTTACTATTATAAGAGGACTTTTTATGAGTACATTATTCAATGTAGTCACATTTTATTTCTAAAAATAGACAAATAAAATGATTCACAGATGTTGATTTACAAGAAAAATAGTGAACTATATAAACTGAAATGTATTTGAAGGAGGGATCGAGGCCCTCATTAGAAACCATTCCATAAAAAGAAAGTAATGCCTTCTCCCTGACTTCCCAGGAAATTCCAAGTCCCAGCTGGACCCACAGCACATGGATATGAGTACACTCTGGTCCCTGCTTAAGGCCAGTCCTGGGAACCAGAGCTGCAGACAGTGACAGATGGCGTAAGCATCTAGCATCACGCTCTGTGACAGGAGTGTACCTTGGTAAGGGCAGATTTTCTGAGGTGGCACTTCTCAATAGTTAATCTACATCAGAATTGCCTGGAAAGCTAAAAGAAATGCAGGTTCCCAGCCCCCACCCCTAGAAACTCAGATTCGGTATAGCTAGGGTGGGTCCAGAAATCTGCACATTAAATCTGACTTTCAGGTCATTCTGCTACAGACAGAACGTGGACTACAACTTGAGAAACGCGCTCTCTCCTAACCCTTGCCCGGGGATACCATCAAAATCGTTTACCCACTTTCAGAATCCTGCCTGCCGCTGCCAGATAGGGTTCATCTGGTCCATCCTGTGGTTTATATTAATACCTGAGGGCATCTCCAATACCCAAATTTTTGAGAGTCACAAAAAGAATAATTAGAAATGACTGACCTCACAATTTGACTATAAACTGTTCACTATACAATTAATGTAAGCATAATTACATAGATCCGACTGCTGTTAGTAGATGGTGTGGTTCTGGAAATACAGTCTAATCCCTGCTGTATTATATTATGTCCAAATATTCCTGCCCCTCTTGGCTTGGCCCCTACCCTAGTAGTCTGTCCTGGGAGACTGAACTTCCTGCCCATTGAAGGTGTGTTCAGCCATGTGACTTGTGGGGCTGCTGCTGTGATGAGAAGCTTTAAAGGCCAGGTTGTGGTTCTGCCCTCTCTCCTCCCTCTGCCATGAGAACAGTGTGTTCCAGATTGGAACTGCTCTTTTAGTCTTGATCTAAGTGGGGAGACTTGGGGCAGCTGGGGTTTGAGCTACAGCAGTCTGGGGTGAGAAATAAACCTTTGCTGCTGTAAGTTCCTGAGACAGTAGGGTTGTCTGATACTGCAGCCTGACTTAGCAAAACCAGCTGGCTGTTACAGCTTCTCATCAGTGCTGGTGAAATACTAGGCTGGGCGTGGCTATGGGAAATGTCTTGGTCCTGGTTCAGTCTGGAATTTTCTTTTGTCATCTGAATTCTTTCTGTTCCACACATCAGAATGTGCTTCCTTGTAATGGCATATTTAATATTAACTGCAGAAAATTATGAGTAGTCATGAAAATGCTCAGAGTTGAAATGTAAAAGCTTAATTAATCAGCTGTATCTCTAGAAGTTAATTCTTAATAACATTGAACCTAGGATGTCCCCCTGCCCCACTTCCAATATACCTTGCAGAGGGACCTGCCACCAATGACTGGATTAGAAGGACCACGATCTATGTGTGTGGTATTGCAGCTTCTTGTCTGATTTTCTGCTCCAAACATGTGGTAATCTGTCTTACATGTCTCCATGAGGCTATGGCGGTGAGAAAGGGTGTTTACTGGTCTCTATTTTGTCATGGGAGAAAAAAAAAATCCCCATTTCAGACCATGCTTTTAGTGCTGTACCATGGCCTCCATGATATTTCCTGTGTAACAGTATCAAACATTTCTATGGAACTGCGGTTTTATTGTTTAAACATCTCATGCCCCCCTCTGTGTTAAGCCAGTGACCATATATCACTGTCTGGACACACCTGTGAGTTTAGATGAGTGGGAGAGAAAGGGGTGGGTTGTAGCCAGTTCACTGAGGACTTCTCATAGGTCACAACCTGTGTTAGCTCCACTAGCAGTAAGTGGCTCTTCCTATTAGTCACACCTAGACTTCTACCATGTCAACTCCCAGATTTTCTGTGTTGCCTTGGACTAACCCCTGAAGCTAGTTTAAGCACAGAGAAAGGAACTTATTCAAAGATAAAGAAGCTTGCAGCTTGGCCTGGGAAAATCCTGGAAGAAGAAAGTAGTGAATCAATGGGAGCCAGCCCAAGCTCTCCCTCTGCAGATCCCTCCCTCCAAGATTCCTTGGTGTCCAAAGACTAGCTTCTCCTGCTCCCTAGCCTCCATGATGGAATGAGGCTGCCCACACCTCCAGAGTTCATGTGTGAGAGTTCCAGCCTCAAGCACAGGAGAAAACTTAGTCTCGATCTTTGATATTGTCAATTTAATAAATATTTCTTGCACACCTAGTATATTCCAGGCACTGTTACATGCTTGGGATACACAAAGGAATGAAGAAGATCCCTATGGAGTGGGAAGTAATGGGCCAGAATTCTGTTCCATAAACCCATGGTTATCAGGAGCCCAGCCTCGTAGGTCTCATCAGAGGCCTCAGTAAGAAGCATCATCATCAACTGGGCTAATATCCCAAAAGATGACACACAACCAAAAAGAAAATGGCAAGTGGGAAAATTCGGGCATTTTCCATTCGGTTCCACCAGTGTATTGCAATCTTAATGTTACAGCTCTTCATTTCTTCTCATTACTCAGAGCCAGGAGGGTGGCTCGTGCTATTACCTTCATTTCACAGAGAAACAAAAACAAAAAGAAGGACAATACAAGAGAAGGAGTTGGATGAAGTCAACGTTGCTTGGGCGCCATTCCTTAGAATCCTTTTTTTTTTTTTTTTTTGAGACGGAGTCTCGCTCTGTCGCCCAGGCTGGAGTGCAGTGGCCGGATCTCAGCTCACTGCAAGCTCCGCCTCCCGGGTTTACGCCATTCTCCTTTCTCAGCCTCCCGAGTAGCTGGGACTACAGGCGCCCGCCACCTTGCCCGGCTAGTTTTTTGTATTTTTTTTAGTAGAGGCGGGGTTTCACCGTGTTAGCCAGGATGGTCTCGATCTCCTGACCTCGTGATCCACCCGTCTCGGCCTCCCAAAGTGCTGGGATTACAGGCTTGAGCCACCGCGCCCGGCCTCAGAATCCTTTTAAGACTGATGCCTCTCAAAATATGGTCAAATGGCCACCAGAGCTCATTTCTGGAATGAATCAATAGTTTTCTCACAGCCTTTCTGAAAGCTGTTGTATCCAAAGCAATACTATTCTTGTGACACATTCTATTCAGGTCTGTTTGGGAAGAGAAGTGGAAATTGTGGTATTGCATGAGTAGGCCCTGGACCACTCTTCTAAACCTTATTCTACTCCTTTCAGGCATGCAACAGGCCTCCAGTTGGAGATTTAGAAAGTTATAGTATGCATGGCTATTTTGTAAGTGAAAATACACCTTTGACTTTGACTTTGGTACAGTGAAAACAACCAGGCTCAGAGCAAGGCCTGCCCCAAATGGAGCTGCTCCAGGCCTGCTGGGGAGACAGTGCAACAAGAGGCAAACTAAAACCAAAAGTGAGAATAGAAAGTAGGTATTTACCCAACCCTGCCATAGAAGTTGCTAAGAAAATCATGCAGACTCATTTCACTAGAATGTGCTGTGCTTTCACCAAATAGAGGGTGGTTCCATTTAGAGAAAGAAGAAAACAGTTGCAGGTGGTAAATGTTAGTCCAATAATGAGTGATAATTGCCAGTCCCACATCCTTGTAGACACACATTAACCCAGCAACCCTCAGAATGCATAGGAGCCTCAAAAGGTAACTTTCTAGGCATTAAATGAATGACTTCTAGGGAAGGAAAAAGGAAACTCAGGCAAAGAAGATGACTCAAGCAAAGACCTGTGGGCAAGAATGAACACAGACTAAGGGGGTGCAGGTTATTTCAGATTCACATTGTGAAACAGGGAGAGGAGCAATGAGGCTGATAGAGGGGGTGGTATCAGTGTGAGGGTCTTTATTCAGTAAGTATGAGGAGCCACTAAATGTTCTGATTTGGATTTTGGCTGTTGCTGGGAAACAATTGTCTCTCGGTTTTTCACATTTCTGCAGTCTTGTGAGTGGCGTGCTGTCATTTTGTTCTAGATTGTTTTCAGAGATGTTTGTATAGCAAACATCCTTGGAAGTTAAAGAGAGTGACTCCCTTTGGAGGAAAGAGGAGGTGGTTTGCTTGCAGCGCAAGAAAAATGACCCACATTCCCTGAGCTGGGCATTTCCCAACTGAGATAGAACTTCACTGTGCTTGTAGTATCCACCTGGGTCACTCCACGTTGCCCCTGTGGGATTTGGGGATCAAGGGAAACTGAGGTAAACATGACATTCGTGCCTCATGCTACGCTGGGAATTACAAAGCCCTTTATCTCTGACCCAGGAGTTTTGTGTCTTCTGTCAGCATCTGCAAAGCTGATAGCATCCAGGCTTGCAAGCCAGGTAGAATCTCAGACTCTTGGTAGTTCTTGACAGCTGTATATTGGTCCAATAGTCTAGAGGCTGTTGCAATGATTGGATGGTACATTTCTTAACTAGGGCTGTATAAGTAAGTATAGACAAGAGGCAACAGATTCCAGAAATATTTAGAAAGTAAAATTGGCAGAACTTGTGGTGGTTTGGTTGGGAGAGTTGGTGAAGGAGAGTGGTCATAGATAATCCCAAGATCTAGCTTGAGTGTTTGAGCCATTGATGGGCTTCTAACTAAGGCAGTATTAGAGAAAGAATCTGGCTTGGGAATAGAATAAAGAATTCAGTTTTAAACATGTTTCCTTTGAGGTGCTTTTGGGATATCCAAGAGGGAATGACCGGAAAACACCTTAACTCCAAGTGTCTGATGCTCAGAGAGAGATGTCAAGACTGCAACAAAGGTTTGGGGGGGCCTCAGCATGTAGGCAGATCCATAGCCTATGATGGGCAGCCCCCAAGATGGCCCTAAGGATCCCTGCCTCCTGGTATTCATGCCCTCATGTAGTCCCCACTACACTGAATCAAAGTTGGTCTGTATGATCAATAGAATACAGCTGAAGTGGTATATGATTGCCGAGGTTAGGTCATAAAAGATGCTGTGTATGCCTTGGTCTCCATCTCGGATTGCTTGCTATGGAGGAAACTAGCTGCCATGCAGTGCGGATACCCAAGCAACCTCATGGAGAGTTCCATGTGGATGAGCCATAGTGGAAGCCAATCCTCTAGTCCCATCAAAACTTCAGATGTTTGGAGCGTTGACTGATATCATGATTGCAACCTCATGAGAGATTCTGAGCCAGAACCACCCACTGTAGCCACTCCCAGATCCCTGACTCTTAGAAAGACTGTGTGAGATAACAAATGTTTGTTGTTTTAAGCTAAGTTTTGGGGTAATTTGTCATACAGTAATAGATAATACAGGTGGCAATTACAGTGTGATCACCTTTCACCCCTTCATTCTATGAAGTTGGGGGTATAGATGATCCATATCCCCCAACTTCATAGAGAAAAGATGCCAACAGGCTGGAACTATCCAGCTCCCACTCCATCACTCCCCATCTGCAAACTTATTTGTGGTACACCTACATTTACTTTCCCTTCAGTTTTAAAGGACTCACCTGTCTGTCTTTGCAGCAAAATGATGGTTCCTCACCTTTACTGCGTGTTAGTTTCCTAGGGCTGCTGTAACAAAGCACCGCAACCTGCAGTGGTTTCAACCAACAGATGCTGATTCTCTCACAGTTTGGAGGGCTAGTCTGAAATTAAGGCAACAGCAGGGTCATTCTGTCTCTGAGGAATCTAGAAAAGAATCTGTTCCACACCTTCCTCTTAGCCTCAGTGTTTGCCAGCAATCCTTGGTTCTCCTTGGCTTGCATCTGCATAACCCCAATATCTGCCTTCATCTGCACATGAGATTCTTCCCTCTGTATCCAACTCTTCTCTTCTTGTAAGGACACCAGTTGCATTGGATTAAGACCCCACCCTACTCCAGAATGACCTCATCTTAATGTACACCTTAATTTAATTACATCTGCAATGACCCTATTTTCAAGTAAGGTCACTCTCTGAGGTTCCAGGGATTAGGACTTCAGTATATCTTTTTGGACCTGTAATCCCAGCACTTTGGGAGGTCATGGCAGGAGGATCGCTTGAGTCTGGGAGTTCAACACCAGCCTAGGCAACATGGTGAGACCTCATCTCTACAAAAAAAATTAAATAATAAAGCAGGAGAATCGCTTGAGCCCAAGAAGTCAAGGCTGCAACGAGCTGTGATTGTGCCACTACACTTCCACATGGGTGACAGCACAAGACCCTGCATCAAAAAAAAAAAAAAAAAAAAAAGACTATATATATTTGTGGGGAATGGGGGCCACAGTTAAGCCTATAATATATTACAGTGGAGAGTTGGCAGACCCTTCCCCATTCTTAGCTTACTGGCTTCCTATAGTGGGATTTGACACTATTGATGATATCCCCTCAGAGTTCTCCTCTCCCTTGGCTTTTAGAACACCACCCTTCAGTTCCCCCACTGACTTAACCATTTCTCAGTCTCCTTAACCGACTCCTTTCTTCCACCCATCTCCACTCTTGGGTTCCTTGGAGTTCAGTATTTGGCCACCTTTTCTTCTAAAGCTACATCCTGTAACTGGGTGGTCTCAATAAAACTCATGGCTTTAAAGTGTACCTAAAAACCTATGGTTCTCAGGCCTCTATGCTGAGTCCAGGCAATGACCTGAGTCCCAGTCCGTGTATACAAATGCCTGCTGCACAGAGGAAGCTCGGAAGCCATGTGTCCCAAATTGACCAAACTCTTGATTGCTCCTCCATACCTGCTGCCCCTCTCATAATTCTCTTCCTCAGTGAATCTCTCCCTCTCCTAAGTCAAATGTCTGGGACTCATTTTACACCTTTCTATCCCACACCTGAGTCATGTCACGCCTCCCTCCTAAAGAACTCCCAGGTCTGGTCCCCCTGCATCACCACTTGTTTGGTTCAGGCCCTTAGCATCTCTCCTCTCCAGTCTTCCCCACCTCCACCCTCTGTCCCCTACTCAGTCTTCCACACTGCTGCCAGAATCCTCTTTCTACAGATGATCCAATCCAGTGCTGTCATGTCCTTGCTAAAACATCCTTCAATAGCTCTTCATTTCCTTCGGGTTAAAAGCCAAAATTTTCACCCTGGCCTACAAGGCCCTTCACCAGGTCCCAGCCCTGGCTCTCTTCAAAGGCCCATTTCACACTAAACCCTTGTCTTTCCTATCACAGTCTAATCTCCCACCCATATATTTACTTATTTCAAACATGCTGAGTTCTCTCATGGCTCTAGGGGCCTCTGACTCCTTCTTTCCCTTTTTCAAGACCTGGCATGTTAGCCATGAAAATGTACTTCTCAGAGGTACCCTCCTTTTCAGGGTATATAACTGACCAAGAGCCCCAACTGGTATGCTCTGAAATCCATTGCTACATTTGGGCTAAGGCCATGCTTCCCAAGGGATGCTCTCAGCTATTAACAGAGCCTGGCAGAATATGAAGGCAGGACTTTCCCTAGGAGACACAGAACTTTCTAACAGTCAACTCTGGCTTGGATACTCTTTGACACCCTTGCTGAACCTTCCTTCTACTGAGCCCAACCTTCGTTTCCTCTCTTCTTTACTCAGGAGCAGACTTACAAAGTGGTCTGATGGTCTGAGGTTTCTCTCATGAGTATTTTCCCTAATAAAGATGTTTAATTACATATTGGTGTTAGCTTCTCAAAGGTTCCAGACTAAGATACTGAGCTTAAGTGTCTTGAAGTGTCATCTTTTAGGAAGCTAGAGATACAAGAGCAATTTAAGCCAAAGGCAAGGAAATAAATAATAAAACTTAGAGTAGTACCAGTGAAATCCAAAACAGAAAAACAGGTTAGCCAAGGAAAAAAGAGAGAGGACACAAATTACTGATACCAGAAATTAAAAAGGAGTGATTAGGCCAGGTTTGGTAGCTCACACCTGTAATCCCAGCACTTTGGGAGGCCAAGGTGGGTGGATCACGAGGTCAGGAGATCAAGACCATCCTGGCTAATAAGGTGAAATCCTGTCTCTACTAAAAATGCAAAAAATTAGCCTGGCATGATGGCATGTGCCTGTAGTCCCAGCTACTCGTGAGTCTGAGGCAGGAAAATCTCTTGAACCTGGGAGGTGGTGGTTGCAGTGAGCCAAGATCCCCCACTGTACTCTAGCCTGGGCGACAGAGCATGACTCCATCCTCCCACTCCCACCCCCAAAAAAGACAGGAATGATTACTACTGATCTCATGCTGATCTCATGGGCGTTTAGAGGATAATCAAGGAATACTGCAACAACTCCAGGCCATACATTTGATAACTTAAATGAAATGGATCAATTCTTGAAAGACGCAAACTACCAAAGCCCACATAAGGAGAAATAGATAATCTGAATAGGCCCAAATTTATTACAGACGTTGAACCAATAATTAATAATAATCCCAAAAAAAGCACCAGCCTCAGATGGTTTCACTGGTGAATCCTACCAAACAGTTAAGAAACAAATGATATCAATTATCCACAATCTCTTCCAGAAGACAGAAGCAGAAGGAATATAGCCTAACGCATTCTATGAGGCCCACCTTATCTTAATACCAAAACCAAAACAAAGACACTGCAAGAAAGGAAAACAACAGATGAATATCTTTATGACCATAGATATAAAATTTCTCAAAAAAAGATTAGCAATCCAAATCCAACAATATATGAAAAGAATTATACATCATGATCAAGTGAGATTTAATCTAAGTAAACAAGGCTTGTTCAATATACAAAAATCAATCGATGTATACAACCACATCACGAGGCTAAAGAAAAAATGTCACATTGTATGAATAGATACATAAAATGCATCTGACAAAATCCAACGCCTATTCATGATAAAAATTCAGCAAACTAAGAATAGAGGGAAACTTTCTCAACTTGAAAAAGAACATTTACAAAAAAAGCCTATGGCTAACGTCATGTATAATGGTTAGAAACTAGAAACTTTCCCCCTAAGATCAGGAACAAGGCAAGGATGTTCCCTCTCATTACTCTTTTCAACATCGTACTAGAAGTCCTAGCTAATGCAGTAAGACAAGAAAAAGAAATTATAAGTATACGGATTAGGAAAGAAGAAATAAAACTGTCTCTCCATATGACATGATTATATACATAGAAAATTCCATAGAATCAATATAAAACTTCTGGAACTAATAAGCCAGTATAACAGGGTTGCAGGACACAAAGTTAAATGCCTCATCTTTCATTATTGCCTGCTTCCTGTCAGGCAGCCTTAGTCACTCCTCCTCAGGCCCTCCAGTGCACTTGCACACACCTCTGTTCCAGCACTGTCTACACCATGAGGTCATGACTTGCTGGCTTGTCAGTCATCTACACTGTACTTCCAGATCCTTGAGAAGGAGCAAGCATGGCTCAGACTTCTCTCTGTTCAGGCACCCAACACCTTCCTTAGCACATACAAACCCTGAAGTACTTGTTTAGTGTGTGCTTATGAACAGAGTGGGTTACTCCTCCTAAAGGTCTCCTGGTGAAAAATCTCATTTCACCTGCTGTTTTCCCCACAAAAGCTCTTTTTGCTAAAGAAAAGAGGAGATGCATATGATAGTTTCACTTGGGTCACTTCCCTTTTGAGAAATGTTATTTTATTTCAATATTCTGGAATGTCCAAAATCTGTGCTAGGACAATACTTTTTATTTATTTATTTATTTATTTTTGAGGCAGGGTCTTGCTTTGTCACCCAGGCTGGAGTGCAGAGGCACGATCCCAGCTCACCGAAGCCTCGACCACCCAGGCTCAAGCAATCTTCCCACCCCAGCTCCCACCCTTCCCACTCCCAAGTAGCTAGAACTACAGGTGCCACCACCACACTTGGCTAATTTTTGTATTTTTTGTAGAGATGGAGTTTCACTGGGTTGCCCAGGCTAGACAATACTTTTTAAAATTGACATATCTAATTATCTCAGGGGCAGCAAGCAAACCAGCAGAATTCGTCCCCTCAATTTATATATGACGAAAAGATGACTTAATATCATATCTGGATTTTAACATTGTCTCAGTCCTATGTCAACAGAATGGTTTTTTATATCATCTCCTGCTGTATGGTAAATTGTTGCCAGGTTCCATACCAGATGAACGGCCAAATGGCCTGAAAAAGAGCAACGTGCCACTGCAAATGGCAGGAATAATGAGCATGTGATAACATGGAAGAGACTCTCAAAGGGAGCCGGAAATGTACCGCGGTGAGGTCTGTGGGGAGGTGTGGGATGACGAGAATGGACGTGTAAGGGCGCTACCTAACAACTTTGTGCACTGACCCCTGTCCTGGCGGGGGATCTGAGTAGGCAAACCTGTCTATTATACTCACATGAGGCTTTGCCTTTGAAATTCAAGACTGTGCTGGTAGAGAGGGAAGAGAATGCCTGCGAGAGGATCATTCTTGTGAGAGTAAACCGCTCCATAACAGCTTCACAATCGCCTCTCTGTGATAATTCAGGTCAAAAGTGGAGTGGGTTCATCTCCTTTCCTCCTTCCTAACTCAATCTCGCTTTTGTCCTTTTTACCTAGAATCGCTGTTTTCAGTGCCTCTATGTAGTACTTATTAAGCATAATGGGAAAATGAGTTTATCATGAAATGAATGGGTAATTTTTAAACAATAGCCAGAAACACATCATCTCTATCTGAGGCTAACTCAACATGCTGGGTAGTATGTTCCTGTGAGGAAGGTAGGGGTGTTGTATTCTCTCTAGTAATCATATGCCCTGGCACAAAGTTGTAAATTTTTTTGGATAGTTAAAAATTATTCACTTTTGCCTTATCTGCAATGAAGACTCATCTTCCATCTGTCAGTTAGACCATATCCTAGACACTTCTCTGCACCAACCATTTATGAACACCCAGAGGATGGAAATTAATTTTATTAACACCTTTCAAAACACAGGATGATAAACCCACTGAACAAAATCTGAGCATTCTCTCCACTGGAATATAAATTTTCATCTTAATCAACCCTCTTGTCTAACACAGCTGGATTTTGATTTCCATTAGTTGAACTGTCTGTGGCACACTGCTTGCCCTGTTGGCCTGTGCCCTTGAGAGCTGACTAAAACTTTTATTTGTGGGTTTAGACAGCAGTCTGATTTTAGACCCTGGGATGAGATTTGGTCCAATTTAAAAACTGGTTATAATGAAATCAATGAGTTCTTAGCAGCTTACTCTCTCTTAAAACCCTAATCTGTCACTTTAAAATATAAAAGGACCTCACATCAGGAAGTCATGGCGGCTCCCTAGAGCCCCACTGAAACGTTCTGTTAGCATCAATCGGGAAGGGCTTGCTAATGGGTCTACACAACGCTGATTTATTTAGAGAGCGTCATATGCTTGAGAGCTGCCTTGGTGAGGAACTGTGCTAAACATAGAGATACACACTCCGTGCCTACTGGGCTCACATAAAAGGGAAAAAAATACGCAATAGGGGTTTACCTCAGTGGGGTGAGGCTTGATATTTTCCAGATGGTGACACCACAAGTGAGTTCAATAGAAATATCTTTAGAAAAAGATGCTCAAATATTAAATAAGCAATGAATAGACACAAAACCACGATCTGCTGCATTTCTTTACATCTGGGCTGGGAGTGTCTCTTGTCCCTAGCTGCAGATGGGGTGGTCTTCTTTGTCAGTGGGAGGCCCCATTATATTTCCCATTAGGAAGATTATTCTGGCAGAGCAAGTTGTAGAACCTGAATGTTATTCATAAATAGATTCAGGGCTTCTCTTGGGGTGAGAATGGAGGAAAGAGAAGAGAGCAGCAAGGAAGATATTTTTCTTGGATTCAGGAGTCCAGTTCTATGCATTGCATGTAAAAGATGAGGCATTTTCTTTTCAATCTTGGTAAAGGTCAGTAAACACAACAGTCAGAAGGCAGAAAATGGAGTGGATCAAAATGATGATCATGAAATAGCTTAGAAACCAGCTGGTCAGGACTTCAGAGAGCCGGTGATAAGGCAGGAGACCACGGAAAGTGTATTAGCCCATTTTCACACTGCTGATAAAGACATACCCGAGACTGGGAAGAAAACAGTTCCACATGGCTGGGAAGGCCTCAGAATCACGGCAGAAAGTGAAAGGCACTTCTTACATGGCAGCGGCAAGAAAAAATGAGGAAGATGCAAAAGCAGAAACCCCTGATAAACCCATCAGATCTCGTGAGACTTATTCACTACCATGAGAACAGTATGGGGAAAACTGCCCCATTGATTCAAATTATCTCCCACTGGGTCCCTCCCACAATATGTGGGAATTATAGGAGTACAATTCAAGATGAGATTTGGGTGGCGACACAGAGCCAAACCATATCAGAAAGGGAACATAGAGTCAGCCCTGGGAGGCAAGGACAGGCAATGTGGCTGCATCCCACCTGGTGCTTATTAAGTCTACATTTAAGGAAATCAAGGAAGTGATCTGCTTTGCCACCTGTGTGTGTGTGGGTAGATGTAGGTGTGTACATGTGTTCACATGTATGTGTGTTGGCAGGTGGAGTTCAGGAGGCCCCAGGAGAGGAGGTGGAAAAAGCCTCAGCCCATACTTCCCTGGGGCTGTATTATACCCCTTCACTTCTTAAAGAATCACGAGGCCTCTCTTTCAGTTTTTGGCTAAAGTATATAGAATGCTCAAGACAAATAAGTACCATCAAAATACTGTTTTTTGGTTGCAGCACTATCAGTGGACGGTTTTGAAGATGTATACTTGTGCAGTGCTATTAGCTATTTCAGCTTAGGGTTCCCAAAGAGCCGTGCCAATTTACTGTGTTATTCATCATTTTCAGCTCAGCCCCATGATGAAACAGTCAAAAATCCTCCACAGGGTCTTTCTACCATCACAGACTGTTGAATGTTTAGAGACCTACTTAAATGACTCTGCAACCTACTCTCTAGCTTTATTTCCCTAACTTCCCTTAAGATATGAATCACCTGGGGTACCTCATCAACAACAAGTTGCCCAGCTTCAACCATAATCTACTGAAATGGCATTATCTGGAAGACAGGTGTGGTGATCTACATATTTAACAAATACTCCAGGGCATACTTATGGTCAAGGTTCGAAACTGTCTAAGCCCCAGTTTAGTGCTTTCATAGTCCAGTAGTTCAGTTGTTTGTGTGGGATGGAGCCGGGACACGGATGATTTTTCAGAGTTCCTCAGGTGATTCTAAGAAGCAGTCAGCGGACACTGTGGGATACAGCACTTTGCCATGGTTTCACTTGTGGGCTTTGCAGTCAGACTGTGTTTAAATCCGGCTCTGCCGTCACTTGCTACCTGTGCAACTCCAGGCAATTTCTTTAACTTCTCTAAGTCTCAGTTTCCTCAGTTCTAAAATAGGAACCACAATATGACCTGCCTCCTAAGATTATTTTGAGGACTAGAGAGCTAATTGTGTAAAATAGGCTGGCACTTTGCAAGCACTTAGTAGATTTTTTGCTGTCACTATTAATATCACACGTGCCTCTGTGTTAAGAACTGGGGTCACGAAGATGAGTAAGATGCAGCTCCTGGGCCCTGCGGGGGTTTGCCATCTCTCAGGAGAGAAAGACCAATGCAAACTCATGGCTAATCCAGGCTGTAGGAGCAATAGGAACAAACTGTTCTGAGCTTAGTAGAGATGGTGAGTTGTCTCCAGTGGGAGAAAGTGGGACTAGGGACATGAAAGGCCGGTGACTTTTGAGCTGAAGCTTGAAGAATGGCAGGTGGGCAAACCCCGTAGGGGGAACAAACTGTAAGCAGAGGGAGTTCATGGTGTCACCAAGAGATAGTATTTCAGAGTGGCTGGGTTTAGTGTTTGGGAAATGAGCCTTAAAGGCAGATTGGGATCAAATTCTGAAGACCTATGAAGGCAATATGGAGGGTTTTTAGTCATGTGACAATGGGGGCCAACCACCGGAAGGCTGATAACTGAGATAATTGGATCTCTAACTTAGAGCAATAATCCTGACAGTAGCATGCAAGACAAGGATACAGAATAATCCTGACAGTAGCATGCAACACAGGGGTGAAGACTGGACCAGACATTTCATTTATTCATTCATTCATTCATTCAGCAAATACTTTTTAGGCACCTACTAATGACAGACAGTTGATGCTAAGCTACAAGAGTGAACAGGACAAAGTCACTGCCCCATTAGTTAGAAGGTAGTTGCAGAGATTAGGTGAGTGAGGAGGAAGCCTGAGCAGACCAGCAGCTGCAGGACAGGAAAGGAGAGGTGGAACAGGAGAGAGATTGTGCAGGTCCAACCAACAGACATGGGGACAAATATCCAGATAAGGCTAATACCTCAGGCAAAAAGGAAAACTGTGTGGGACAGCAGGCACCAAAGGGGTGTGTATCAGAGAGACCACATGATCCAACCGCTCTGCCTTCTCTGACTTCTTTCAATCCCTTGATGTCACCAGGCTCTTTCCTGCGAAAGGGTCTTTGTGAGTGTCATTTCTTCTATTTTAAAATTTGTTCACGATTGGCTCTTTTTCATCCTCGAGAGGCCTTTCTTAACCAACCCATCTAAGTAGGATCCTCACTGACCCCTACCATCACAAATTGTCCTGCTTATGCTTTTCATAGTGTTCATTGCGAGTGTACTCCCTCCCCACCAATATAAGTCCATGCAAGTAAGACATATGCCATTAGCTCATTGCCGTATCCTTGGCACCTTGCACAGTGTTTAGCCATAGCAGGCAGCCAGTAAATATGTATCGAATAAATAAAACTCTATTTCAGGCATCACCTTTCTAAAGCAGAGGAGGAGACTGCCCTGCTGGAACGTGACACTGAAGACGTGGGCCCATGACTTGGCAGTGACATGTTGTGGGCATTGAACCCTGATCTGGGCAGAACGTACTGATTGGCCCACCAGATTGCAGGTGAAAAAGACACATGGAAAAAGCTAATAGAAAATGACAAATTGCGAGTTGGGCATTTATAAACTAAAAAACATATGGAAAATGTCCTGTATACTCATTTCCTCCATCTTGCCTATTCCTCCATGTATCCCTATGTTGCACCATAGACCTCTGCAGTCTGGGTGACTTGGTGGAGATACTGAAGAGGTGGGGAACTATTTGATAGCCTGTATTTGCCATTTGGTGTATGGAGTTGTCTTAGTCTGGAATCACTTGGGTTGTAAGTGAGAGAAACCCACCTAGAGAGCTTAATACAATGGATAACAAGCAGTCTCGCAGGCATCCAGGGCCAGAAAACCAGGTGACATCTGGCCAGGTGGTTTTCTGAACTGGGGCTCTTCTCTCATTCTTGCATGCCCCGGATCTCTCTGGCCTTAGCTCTATTCTCCCATTTGTCTGCACAGAGCAGTTTCTCCCGCTTCCCATGGTCTACCCCCACATGACTTCAACTTGTTTATGGACTGACTCCAACCCTGACTCCATATGACCTTTATTTGGTCCATCACCATCCATCAGCAGGCTGACTCAGTCTCTCTTTCTCCAAACATAAATGCTCTTGGGAGGAAGATTAGCTCAGCTGGTTTATAAATGGGCTCCCCACTGAGGCAGGTGTTTGTTCTTGGTCCAATCATCTCAGGCCAGATCTCTGAGTAAAAGAGGCAGCTGGGGCTGGGGACAAGGAAGTTAAGGGAAGTAGACCAAATAAAACAAAATTCCCTTGAATGTAACTTTTGCACCACCCCACCACTAGTTGTACAGTTTAAAGAGTCTCAATGATGTGAGAGGGAGAGAGTCAAAATAGCATTACCATCATTTAACAACAGTTTATAATATTACCCAGACCTTAATAAGACCAATGAAGTCTTAGTTAAAAATGGTAACTAAAGTTTAATAAAGCAATATAATATTCTCTATTATTTAAGCAAATCCCATTCAAACCTTCTAGAGCTTCTTTAAGATTATTTATCCTAAAATAGCTTTAAAGTCCCTGAATGACTCAAATGGAAAGAGATCAAATAGCATTTCATGTGCCTTAAATATGACATAAACTCTTAGTGATTCTTATGTTTAAGCTTTTGAAGTGAAATATATTGCATTTTATATGCATTTGTTCAGTATGCATGTAGATCATACAGTTTTGTAGAGTTAACCAAAACTCTAATGATGAACTGTAGTCCGGAGTTTCTATAAGTCTGCTTCTTAAAAATTGCCTTTGAAAACAATAGCTGAAGTCACCTATTAAATTAAATCATAAAGATACCACAGAGTTCAATTAAGATACAAAGTTTAGGGGTATCATAATTTCTGCTCCCTTAATGATACACCCACAAGAAAAATAAAATATTACTAAGATGGATACTTTGTCTGGAAGACTAGAAGTTAAAGTGTCAATATAGTTTGCCTGGTCCAAAGTGAAACCTCTGGAGTCTACAGAGTGGTGCTTGTCCCGGTTCTCATGCACTTCCATGAGTATGAACTGTGATGGAATGTCCTGAACAGCAAATGGCAGTCTCATCACTAATCAAGTCCTGGAATCTCACCATCAATTGCCATTCCACCATCTTGAAACAGATCCTACTAGTAACCAATGCTCCTGGAAGAAGCAAGTAAATTAAGCAGAGAGAACAGCGTGGCTGGATTTACACAGGAGGTTTGAATCTCAGTTTTGCTGATTGCTGGTTGTATTCTCGAATAAACCACTTAACCGTAGTTTTCTTATTTGTAAAATGGGATAACCATATCCACCCCATAGGTTTGTGGTGATTGAAAGGAATTTTATATATGAAAAAGCACCTGTACGTAGTAGGCACTCAACAAATGGTAGTTATTACTATTCTGAAAAGAAAAAAAACAAAAGTAGGTCCTTTAAGTTTCCAACCCTATTTACATTAAAACCCTTGGGTTATAGTTTCTGTGTGGTTCCCAGGTGACTATATGTCTGTGCCAAGCTTCTTCTAATCCCAATCCACGTCCTGTAAGTATAGCACCCTCCCTCTTGCCTCCAAGTCCTCACTTATACCATGTGAGCCACTTGATCCAAATGCCTCTCTACCTGCCCACCCACCTATCATCTCCTGAGACTCAGCTCAAGCGACACATGCAGTGGTGCACTAGGAAACCAACTCCCCAGAATGAGCCCAGATTTGCAGAGTTTGCTAATTGCCATGATGTCAATATTCCCACCATAGCTGACTTCGAGCTACCAAAGATTTAACAACTGGCTAACAAAATTCCTGGTTATTCTCCCTAAGTGTGAGAAGTCACTTAATGACTTCCTTCCAACAAGTACAGTGTGGAAACACAGGGAATAAAAAGTAAATTTACAGTGAGGAAATCTAACAGATACTACCTCAGCCAGGTGATCAAGATTAACATCAACGGTGGTAAGTCATGTTGGTAGTGTGTACACTGACATGATGAGATGACAATGGCACTTTACCTCTGGGGTCTTCCTCCCCAAAAATATATAACCCTAGTCTAACTGTATTAGTCTGTTTTCACACTGCTATAAAGAACTGCCTGAGACTGGGTAATTTATAAAGGAAAGAAATTTAATTGATTCACAGTTCAGCATGGCTGGTGAAGCCTCAGGAAACGCAATCATCGGCAGAAGGCAAAGGAGAAGCAAGGCACCTTCTTCACAAGGCACAGCAAGAAGTGCCGAGTAAATGAGGAAGAGCCCCTTATAAAACCATCAAATCACCAGACACAATGGCTCACGCCTAAATTCCCAGCACTTTGGGAGGTCAAGGTGGGTGGATCACCTGAGGTCAGGAATTCGAGACCAGCCTAGCCAACCTGGTGAAACTCCGTCTCTACTAAAAATACAAAATTTAGCTGTGGCGGGTGCCTGTAATCCCAGCTACTCAGGAGGCTGAGGCAGGAAAATCACTTGAACCCGGGAGGCGGAGGTTACAGTGAGCCAAGACAGCACCATTGCACTCCAGCCTGGGTGACAGAGCGAGACTCTGTCTCAACAACAACAGCAACAACAACAACAAAACTGTCGGATCTTGTGAGAACTTACTATCATGAGAAGAGCATGGGGGAACCGCCCCCACGATCCAATTACTTCCTACTGGATCCCTCCCACAACATGTGGGGATTATGGGGATTATAATTAAAGATGAGATTTTGGTGGGGACACAACCAAACATATCACTAAGCATGAAAAAACATACAAATCTCAATTGAGGGGAATTCTACAAAATACTTACCAATATGCCTGAAAACTGTCAAAGTCATAAAAAACAAGTTAAGTATGAGAAACAGTCACAGCCAAGAGGAGCCGAAGGAGAAATGACAACTAAATGTAATGTGCTACCCTGGATGGAGTCCTGGAACAGAAAAAAGACACTAGGTAAAAACTAGGAAATAAAGTATACTTAAAAAAATTTACTATGGACTTTAGTTAATAATAATGTATCATGTGGGTTTATTCATTGTAGCAAATATATCACACTAATGTGAGTTATTCATCATAGGGGAAACTGGATGCAAAGCATATGGGAACTACAGCCATTTTTCTGTAAATCTAAAACTGTTCTAAAATTTAAAATGTATGTTAAAAATATTCTGAATATGGCAGGGCTTAGTGGCTCACTCCTGTAATCCCAGCACTTTGGGAGGCTGAAGCAGGTGGATCACAAGGTCAGATGTTCAAGAACAGTCTGGCCAACATAGTGAAACCCATCTCTACTAAAAACACAAAAAATTAGCCGGGTGTGGTGGTGTGCGCCTATGGTCCCAGCTACTTGGGAGGCTGAGGCAGGAGAATGGCGTGAACCTGTGAGGTGGAGCTTGCAGTGAGTCGAGATCACGCCACTGCACTCCAGCCCGGGCGACAGTGTGAGCCTCTGTCTCAAAAGAAAAGAAAAGAAAAGAAAATATATGTATATATACCTGTCCATCTCTCTGGGGTGCACGGCCCTGGGGAGCATAGTGCAAGCTTTCCTCACCCGTACATCCCCAAAGCTCCTTACAACGAGGGTGCAGAGGAAATGCCATAGTGTTGAACCCGTGGTCTGAACTAAAATATACTGGGGAGTAATTCGCCAAGAACATTCAGCTTAACTCTCTTTTCTCCTCTTCCCATCTGGTTTCTGGTCAAGTACAGGAGATTCCAGCATAGGAACTTAGAGCACGGCTTCTAGCTGGAATGCCTAGTGCCTGGTGAAAGTCCTGCCTTGTTGCTTTTCCAGCTCTGCGGTCCTGTGCAAGTTGTATAATTTCCCTGGGCCTCAGTCTCTTTGTCTGTAAAATGGGAGTGATCATGCTATCTTCATCATAGGTTTATGGGAAGACTAAATGAATGAATCCGTGTAAAGTTATTGGTATAGCGTCTGGCCTACGGCACAGCCTCTGGGGGAGTTGGCTCTTATTATCCCATCCATTGTTCCTCACTTGAGCCTCAAGGGTTTCTCAAGTGAAGCACTGCATTGAGCTCTTGGCTCAGCTTCAGGGCACCTTAGATCTTCCTTAGTCACCCTCTGGTATCCTGAATCCTCCTATTAAATTGATGTATACATTCTGGCCATTCTTTTTTAGACACCTTTGAACCTGCAAACCGCCAACTTCTCTTTTATTTTAGCTTGAAATCACCACTAGGCATGAATTGGTGAGAACTGTCACACAAACATGCCTCCGTTTACTCAGGAACTCAAATATTTAGATTCTAAAAGGAAGTGCAACTTTTTCTTTGCTCTCTCTCTCTTTAGCCACCTGGGAGGAGCTGGAGGACGAAGAACTTCACAGAAGAATGGAGTCCCAAAGAAACAGCTTCAGGAACTGAGGAGAGCCAGAAATTTAATATATTTAGGGCTCCCTTGTGAAAACACAAAAACAAAAATAAAAATGCCTCCCGCTGCCTCGACATCTCTATTCCACTGATGCCCCGACCATTCTTTTGAAAAACAAATGGAAAAAGTGAAGTGAAGTGTTGATGACAGTCACTGGGGAGTTAGAGGAAGGCCCTGTTGTGGAAGAGGCCTGCTGTTTCACAAAAGACGAGTTTTGTCTTGACTGATATGCCCTTAAAAACAAAACCACAAGTAAACTCTGGTGGGGGGGGGGGGGTGTGTGCACACGTGTGTGTGTGCGCGCACATGTGCACGCTCATACATGCTAATGGATGAACAGGAGGTGGGGCTCTGCACTGTCTGGATTTGATTTGCAGGATTATGAATTGTCTTGAATATTTTGGGAAAAGTTTGAGGATTTGGTGGATATTTGAGAATTAGAAGTTTTATTTGAGGAGCATTTAAGTACTGAGTTGGTTATCTGGTAAACATTTAGACTCTGTCCTTAGCTACTTTCATGAGTCTCCTTTCTTTCCAGAAAGTTTGAAGTTCTTTAAAAGAAACATTTGTTCCTGAGATTCAAGGGTGGTGATGAGTGTAGTCTTAACTGTAAAGGAAAGAAAAAAGTGAAAAATCTCAAACATTGCTTGAAATTTTTACACTAGATAGTCATACATTCCACTCTGAAAATATAAGATTCTGTATTTTGTATACATATTTAAAACATCATACTAATTTCTGGACTACATGCAACAATGTTTTTTCTTGTAAAAAATCTTTTAAAACTAATTTAATAGATATGATTGGTGTCTCATTTTAATCTTCTTTGATTACTAAGGAGGCTACACATTTTTCTATGTGTTTATTTCCTTTCCTATAAATTGTTTAGTCATGTTGTTTTCACATACATATTTTGGAATTTAGGAGTTCTTCCTTAGCAACTTGTAAGTCCTGTTTTTTTAATTACAGAATATTTCAGACATATGGAAAAGTAACAGATATATATTTAAAGCTCCCTTTGTAACCTTCCCAGATACCATTTCCCACCCTCTCCTCCAGAAGTAATTTACCACTTACAGTTGCTTTACATCTTTCCCTTCCACATTTTAATATTTTTAGTCCTTGGTCATCTCTCTTTATATTTCTCTCTCTCTTTTTCTCACACACACATTCGTTAGTTTTTAAACTTTATATGACTGATAATATACTAAAGTTAGCATCCTGCAACTTACTTTTTAAAAACTCATTTTGACAAATCATACGATCAATTTTATTCATTTCAGTGGCTAAACTAAATTCCACTGTATGAATATAACATAAATTAGTTTTCCACTCTGAGAGAATCCATTATGTAATTACATATATTCACTTCATTTCTCGTTGGTGTGTGTGTATATGTGCACACATACTATAAATATGTTTCTCTATGTCTTCTTATTTTATTTTTGTACAGAAGTGTAAAGTTTTTTATAAAGTTAAATCTGTTAATTCTGTCGCTGTGATTTCTTCTGTTGCTTCAAAGCATATAATGTGTTCACTCCTCCAAAAAGCTAACAAGTATTCATTCACATTTTCTTGTACTTTTTCTAGATGCAAGAGTGGTGACGAGTGTAGGCACTTTGGGAGGCCGGGGTGGGTGGATCACTATGTCAGGAGTTCAAGACCAGCCTGACCAACATAGTGAAACCCCATTTCTACTAAAGATACAAAAATTAGCTGGGCATGGAGGCGCATGACTGTAATCCCAGCTACTCAGGAGGCTGAGGCAGGAGAATCACTTGAACCCAGGAGGTGGAGGTTGCGGTGAGGTGAGATCACACCATCGCACTCCAGCCTGGACAACAGAGCAAGACTCCATCTCAAAATAAAAACAGAAAAGAAAACGACAAATGAAAAATCTCAAACATCGCTCAAAATTTTTACACTAGTCATACATTCCACTCCAAAAATGTCAGATTCTCTATGTCATACACATATTTTAGAACATTATAGTAATTTCTGGACTATATGGGACAATGCTTTTTCTCATAACTTTTTTATTGACTTAATAGATGTGATTGAGATTTTTCTTTCTAAAGAATTAAACTTTTAATTTAATTATTTAGCTACACTTAAAATTGTGGGGTGGATAGAAACACACACATAAATCCTCTTCCTCCATATGCTATCCCAACAGGGTTTATTTAATTATATATTCCTTGGTTATAATTTCTTTATCACGAATTACATTTTGCATTGTTATATGTGATAAATTTATTTTTGGGCTTTCTATTCTATTTCATTGATATCTATGTTACTTCAGTATTTGGATCCTATTTTAATTACTGTTGTTTTAGAAAACATTTTCAGAGCTGATAGTCCCCGTAGTTTCTCTTTTTCAAAATTTTATTTGATATTCATACTTGCTTATATTTTTTATCAGTTTTATTAAAGTTTTATAGTGTTTCAGGGAAAATTGTGTTGAATTTTTCAATTGGGATTGTGTTAAAACTATGTTAATTGGGGGAGTGTTTACATTTGACTCTGCTTACTCTTCACTCCAAAACAGCTTCCAGTTGTCTTTGTCTTTTCTTTGTATACAGTCATCTACCAAAATTGATGTTTTGACTGATTTGAAATATTTATTCATTTCACTTTGATTTCTTATCTTGTATTACCCCAAATTTCCAAAATAATATTAATGTTATTGAGGCCAACATTGTTCTGGATTTTTCAAATGAATGTGACAAATGTATAAATGTATCTTTGTATAATTTTGGATACTGGCTTATGGAAGTATCCTTTTTTTTTTTTTTTTTTAATGGAATCTTGCTCTGTCACCCAGACTGGAGTACAGTGGCATGATCTCAGCTCATCTGCAACCTCTGCCTCCTGGGTTCAAGCGATTCCCCTGCCTCAGCCTCCTGAGTAGCTGGGATTACAGGCATATGTCATCACACCTGGCTAATTTTTGTATTTTTAGTAGAAACGGGGTTTCACCATGTTGACCAGGCTGGTCTCAAACTCCTGACCTCAGGTGATCTGCCTGCCTCGGCCTCCCAAAGTGCTGGGATTACAGGCATGAGGCACTGCGCCCAGCCGGAAGTATCCTTCTTTTCTGTCATCCTGTAATGTTTTTATTTGAGCATCTATGAAAATGATCATATTCTCTCTTAGTGACTCTTATTAATACACATTTATGTCACTGTATTTAATACATTTCTCTAAATTTTAAGACCCCTGAATTTTTAGATCAATATATTTTATGTAATTGTTCTTTGTACTCAATATATAATGCTCAAGTCTGTTTCTCTGATTTTTGCATTTTTGAAACTTCTGTAGTTCTTGTTTATTTGTATTGATTGGGTTTGGTATCAGAATTGTGTTTGCTTTATACAATAATCTGTGTAGCTTTGCAGGTGTGTGGAGGGACATCAGTCAGTGTGACAGCTGCAGCTTCCTTCTGCCAATCTTACCGGTCTTAAGATTGACTAACTCTACCTATCTTACCGGTGAGTTTGGGATAGAACAGGCCCTGCCTCCTTGCCTCCTCCTGGGAGCCAGCCTGCCCACAGAGAACATGCTTTCTGAGCTATAACGCTCACCATATTTCACAGGGGCAGCCTCCATGTGGAGAGCACATGTTGATTCAGTGCTGCCTGAGCAGAGGGTGTGGGTAATTCAAACTCTAGGGTTTGGTGTTGAAAGATCTATGGTTGTCACTCATCTAAGCCACATCCTCAAATCCAGTATTTATTACTGATAAAGCTGTTCTTTTTATTTCCATCTGTCTAATTTCCTTGCCTCTCTCTTAATTAACTCTGACTTTCAGTGGGGGGAAAGGGACGTTACATATTAGTTGCTCAAACTCCAATAGTCTAACATGTTTAAAAGGATTTCCAGAAAGAGAAAATACAATGGATGAAGGAAAAACAATATTCTAAAGATAATGTGGCGAAGGTTGCACAACTCTGTGAATGTACTAAAACTTTAAATGGTTGAATACTTTAAATGGTTGAATTTTATGGTATGTAAAATACATCTCAATAAAGAGATTTTTAAAAATAGCTAGAAACTTTTCAAAAGTAATGCAAATTACTGATTTTTTCAGAAATTACAATATAAATCAAAATGAAGTCATCCCTAGGTATATCATAGTGAAAGAGAAAAACTCTTTAGATATAGAAAAGATCTTAAAAGCTACCAGAAAGAAAGACAGATAATCTGTTTTTTTAATAGCTTAGCAGACTTCTCAGCAGCAAAATAGAAGCTAAAAGACAATGGAATCATATATGCAAAGTGCTGACAACCAGAGCCCTACCACCAGCTAAACCATCAGGTCAAAAGTCAGGGTGAAATAAATATCTTCTCAAAGTTGGAGATAATTTATCATTATTGCACCTTCACTGAATAAATCAAAAGAAAGCAGAAAGAAGGAAATAAGACAAGAGGAGAAATAGATGGAAGAAATAGAAAGTCAAAAGGAATCATCAATGCTAAGAATAGGTTTTTTGAAAAAAAAAAAACCAGTTTTAAGACTTCTTTTAAGATTAACCTAAGAAAAAGAAAATGTGCAAATACAGAAAAATTGTGAATTAAAAGGGGGTATACGTAAAGGTAAAGAAAATATTTTTAAAATGTATGATGTTTAACAAGTTTATGCCACTAAATTTGAAAGCTACAAGGAAAGGATCATTAACTCTCAAAAAATATAAATTTTCCAAGCTATAGGTGAAATTAAATACTTGAATAGCTTATTAACTATTAAAAAACAATATCATTGGTTTAAAAACTTTCAATCATTCCAGGAACCAGTAACCCAACTATTACACAAACTGTTCCAAAGAGAAGAGAAAATGTCCCGTTATTTTCTCTATAGACTCTTGTGCTCACTTCACTTCTTGGCTATTTAGCTCTCTCCTCACTATCACTCTTTCCAGTATTACTCCTCTCTTAATTCTCGGTGATTCCAACATACACTCAGCAACCCTTCCAGTAGCCGAAATCCTCAGTGCCTTAAGCTCCTCTCCTCCAATGACATGGTCTTCCACCCCACCTCAGTCACTCACTTCCATAACTGGCACCCTCCACAACCTCAATTTCATGTATCTGCTCACTGACCACCACCTCCTCTTATCTTTCCAGCTCATTATTTCAGCACTCTGAATTTAATAAGCCCTTTGACCTACTATTCCCTTCCATTCCCCTCCTCCTACCACCTTTTCAGCACCCATCATGCCCTGATGTTCTACCTTCCCACTGTTCCCAGCTGAATGTCCTCAGTACTCTTGCCCCTCTTTCCTTTAGTTATACTTACTCAGCCAAACTATGATTTAATTCAACTTTCCACCTACCCTGAGCCTGCAGAAGAAAAACATGCCATCAGTCTAATGGGCTCATCTTAAATTCAGATTCACAAACCTCAAGTGAGCCCTTAATGCTCTAACGGGCTCATTTTAAATTCAGGATCACAAACCTCAAGTGAGCCCTAATGCTCCCTGGCAGACGTACTGTATTTCCTAATCCGTTTATCTCCTACTGTCCTACTTTTTATTTATTCTTACATTTTTCATACCTCTCCCCACATTCTCACTCATGGAAAACTTTGCTTCCCATCACACTGAGGAAACTGGAGCAATCAGAAGAGAATTTCATAAATTCCTACCACAACCTCTGCCCTCCTCCTAGCCGATGGGCCTCCACGTTGTCTTCTTAGTAGCTACTCCAAGTGAATGAGCCACTCATGCTCCCATCTGAAGTCAATCTCCCCACTTGGGTGGAACTAGATATTATTTCCTCTTACTTATGTGGAACTAGATATTATTTCCTTTTACTTATCTCAGGGCTAGTAAAGGACAGCTCTACAGCAATTTCTCTCTCTCTGTCCCTCTGTCTCTCTCTCTCCCTCTCCCTCTATCTATCTGTCTCTCTCTCTCTGGTATCATTGACTTTCCCATTCTACTGGATGGGAAATTTCCAAATTTCCATTAGCACATAAACATATGGTTGCTTCTCCCATCTTAAAAGAAACTTTCTCTTGTCCCCATGTCTCCAACCAGCTGTACCCTATTTCTCTGCTCACCTTTGTGGCAAAATTCCTTCAAAGTGTGGTCTGCACTCACTTCAATCCTTTCCTCCCACTCTCTGTGAAATAAAGATTCCCATCAGGTGTTCATTCTACAACACCCCGCTGAAGCCCCCCCTTTTTCAAGTCTTCCACATTGTTAATTTCATAAACTTGTACCTGCTCTCTTAGCAGTATTTAAACATAGTCAACTATTCCCTCATCCTTGATACCCTTTCTTCACATGGCTGCCAGGACGCTGCACTCTCCTGGTTTCCTATTACCTCACTATGCAGTCCTCAGTCTCCTTAGCTTGTTCGTCATCTCCTCCCTGACTTCTCAACATTGGAGTGCCACCAGCACTCAGCTCTTCTCTATCCATACTCATTCTTTTGTTGTTATCATTTAGTCACATGGCTTAACCTCCTACCAATATGCAACGATTATCAAATTTCTTTCTTTCTTTTTTTTTTTTCTTTTAGACAGGATCTCATTCTGTCAACAGGCTAGAGTGCAGAGCAGCAATCTTGGCTCACTGCAGCATCAACATCCTGGGTTCAAGTGATCATCCCACCTCAGTCTCCCAAGTAGCTGGAATCACAGGTGCGTGCCATCACATCCAGCTAATTTTTGTATTTTTCGTAGAGACAGGGTTTCACCACGTTGCCCAGGCTGGTCTCGAACTCTGGAGCTCAAGCGATCTACCCACCTCGGTCTCCCAAAGTGCTGGGATTGCAGGTATGAACCACCGTGCCTGGCCCAATTGCCAAATTTCTATTTCCAGCCCGTACCTCTCCCCTGTGCCCCATACTCATGTATCCAACTGCCTGATAGACATCTCCACTTAGTCAGTTGCAACTTGAAACTTAACCTGTCCAAAACTGAATTTCTAATCTTTCCCCACATATACCACCCTAGTTCTCCCTGGCCCAATTATCACAGTGTATTTCTAGTAGCTCAACTCCAAAGCCTTATAGTCTAAAACTTTCTTTCTCCTATACTCCACATTCAATCCATCAGCAAATTCTGTTGAAGTCACCTTCAAGGTATGTCTAAAATCTGATCACTTATCCTCACCCTTATGCCACTTATCAGCCTAATTGAAAACAAACTACTTAATGAAGATGCCCTTGTAGTATAATTTATTTCTCTGGTCTTGTAAACCAGGAATAGAGGATCTCCTCCCCAGGACAGCCGCAGGGAAAAAGCATCTCACTTCTACTGCTAGCACCCAGGACTAAGCTTCTATCTCTTGCTGGAGTCCTGCAATAGCCTTCCTGGCTGGTCTCCATTCTTACCCTTCTGCAGTCAGAAGTCCTTTAAAAAGCTAGTCGAGTCATGATTTTCCTCTACTGAAACCTTCACAGGTCCATGAGGCAGAAGGTGTATACTACCCACATGACCTCTCCGAAGCACCTCCTCCATTTCACCTCTGACCTCATCTGTCACCTCCTCCATCACTTCGCTCCAGCCTTGCCAGCCTACCAACTGTGTCTTAGATAGCCAGAGTCTTTGCTGTGGCTGCAGTTCTGCCTGGAGTTCTCTGCTCCAGACAGCTGCCTGGGTAATGCCCTCAATCAAGATTTTTACCTAAATGTCATGTTCTCAAATAGGCCTTTTCTATGAAAAAAATCTCAAGTAACCCCAGCACCACCACGGCCATGCTCCTAGTCACCAAACCCAACCTTCATTTATTCACACACTATGCAATTCACCCATTTAAAGTATACGATCCAATGGTATTTAGTATATTCACAGAGTTGTGCAAACATCACCACAATCAATTTTAGAACATTTTTGTCACCCCTAAAAGAAACCACATTGTTATCGATCCCCATTTCCCCAAATTTCTCTTTTCAGGCCCTAGGCAAACACCAACCTATTTTTCATGTCTATGGATTTGCCTTTTCCGTACATTTGATCTAAATGAAGTCATACACCACATGGCCCTTTGTGACTGGTTTCTTTCACTTAACATTATGTTTTCAAAGTTCATCAATGTAGCATGTATCTACATGTATCAGCAGTATGAATACATGTAGAATGAAGCAGGAATCACTACTTTATTTCTTATGACTGAATGACATTTCATTGTATGGATTTGCTACATTTTTTTTTCTCCATTCACCAATAGAAATTTGGCTAAAAACCATTGGATTGTATACTTTAAATGGGTGAATTGAAATGGAAACATTTGGGTGTTTCCACTTTCTGACTATCATGAATAATACTACTATAAACATTTGTGTACAAGCTTTTTTGTGGACAGATGTTTTTATTTTTCTTGAATATATAGCTGGAGTAGAATTGCTAGGTCATATGGCTAACTCTATGTTTAACCTTTTTAGGAACTACCATACTGTTTTCCAAAGTGGCTATACCATTTTACATTTCCACCTGCAGTGTATGAAGATTCCAATCCCTTCATATCCCCACCAACACTTGTTATCGATCTTTTTGATGCCTGGTTTATTTTTACAATAGCACTTATTACTTTCTAACATGCTATAATATGTATTTATTTCCTATGTTTTAAAATATTGTGTCTCTCTCTACTGCAATGTAAACTCAAGGAAGGCAGAAATTTTTGCCTTTTTAAATCTGTTTTATTCACTCTTGAAAGTGCCTAGAACACAGGAAGCAGTCAATAAATATTTCTAGATTGATAAGCCCAGTTACTCAGATGGCCGAGCTCAGTGGATGTCTTGAGCTCAGGATTTTGAGGCCTCGCTACTACTGCCAGCCTGGGTGACAGAGCAAGATCTAGTATCAAAAAAAAAATTGTGGATTGAAATGGAATGAGTTTAGCATAACTGATACCAAAACCAGACAACAGAATGAGAAAAGGAAGTATAAGTGAGTTCTGTTTATTAGCCTCAAAAATATATTTATATTTTTTAAGTTTTGTTTTTATTCACAAATTTTATATATATAGATATATTTATATATAATAGGGTAAAATGTGATGTTTCTATGCACGTATACACTGTGGAATAATCAAATCAAGCTAATTAACATACCCATTACTACAGATATTTATCATTTATTTATGTTGAGAACACTTAAAATCCTCTCTTTTTGAAATTTTGAAGTATATATAACTATTAGCTATATTTGCCATACTAGGCAGTAGATTTCCGGAACTTATGCCTCCTATCTCACTGCAACTTTGTACCTTTAACCAATGTTTCCCCTTTCCCCATCTTCCTCTCTGCTCTGCTCCCAGCCTCTGGGAACTATCATTCTACTCTGTACTTCCATTAATTTGATTTTTTAGATTCCACTTATAAGTGAGATTATATTATTTGTCACTCTGTGTCTGGCTTATTTCACTTAGCATAATGTCCTCTAGGTTTATCCATGTTGTTGAAAATTACAGAATTTCCTGTTTTTTAGAAGTTGAATAATATTCCATTGTGTATATATACCACTTTTTTAAACCCATTTGTCCATTGACAGGCACTTCAATTGTTTCTATAGTTTTGTTTGTTTGCTTAAGAAGGGTCTGGTTCTGTCACCCAGGCTGCAGTGCAGTGGTGTGATCTCGGCTCACTGCCACCTTTGCCTCCTGGCCTCAAGGGTTCTTCCCACCTCAGCCTCCCGAGTAGCTGGGACTACAGGTATGCGCCACCATGCCCGGTTAATTTTTGTTTTTTTTTTGTAGAGACGAGGTTTCATCATGTTGCCCAAGGAACCTGCCTGCCTCTGCCTCCCAAAGTGCTGGGATTACAGGTATGAGCCACTGTGCCCAGCCATTCCTGTATCTTGACTATTGTGAATAATGTTGCAATGAACATGTGCAGACATGTCTTCAACATACTGATTTTAATTCCTTTGTATATATACCCAGAGCTGGGATTGCTGGATGGTATAGTAATCCTGTTTTTTTATTTTTTGAGGAACCTCCATACTGTTTTCCAAAGTGGCTGTACTAATTTACAATACCACCAATGCTGTACGGGTTCCATATTTCTCCACACCCTCACCAAGACTTGTTATCATTGATCTTTTTGATAAAAGCCAATCTAACAGGTGTGAGGTGATATCTCATGGTGGTTTTCATTTGCATTTTTCTGATTATTGGAGACGTTGAGCATTTTAAATACATATCTGTTGGCCATTTGTATGTCTTCTTTTGAGAAATGTCTATTTAGGTCCTCTGCCCATTTTTTGATAGGGTGATTTGTTTTCTTGTTATGGGTAGTTTGAGTTCCTTATACATTTTGGATATTAGCCCCTTATCTGATGTATGATTTGCAAATATTTTCTCCCAATCTGTGGGTTGTCTCTTCATTCTGTTGTTTCCCTTGCTGTGCAGTTTTCTAGCTTGATGCAATCCCATTTGTCTATTTTTGCTTCCATTGGCTATGAGACTCAAAAATTTAAGTAAAATATTACCAATGAAATAGATTAAGATCACAAAAACCATGTGTATCTTGGAGCGATAATACAAGCTTAAAAAGACAAAGCTACATATTAGACATTACTGGGAGACACCAGGCCAAGGATTCCATGGCAATGTAAAACAAAAAGTCATAACTGAACTTTGCTTCCCGCAGGGCCCATCATAGCTCATTAACTATGAAAGAAGCAGAAAATAAATCAAGGAACCACTTTATCCTTCAAGAAGCCAGAAAACAAAATAGGGTACCAACTTGGCACCAAATTTTGTTATAACTTCAGCAGGTTCACAGGGCAGACATGCTGGGCCTTAGAGTGGCAGGAGTGGGAAGGAAAAGGTAAACAGAAAGTGGGGTGAGAAACTCTTAGCCTAGAAGGTTGGGGCAGTGCAGGATTCTAGTAACCCTGGGCAGCAGGTGGTGTGCCCTGGGGTCCAATCCTGTACAGGGTGTGGGTATTGAGTTAGGCAGTCAGCTCTCCTAATAACCAATCTATTCCTAGCGGGGACCCAACCACCAGCCAAGGTAAAAAGAACAGGATAGGCCAGGTGCGGTGGCTCACACCTGTAATCCCAGCACTTTGGGAGGCCGAGGTGGACAGATCATGAGGTCAAGAGATTGAGACCATCCTGGCCAACATGGTGAACCCCATCTCTACTAAAAATACAAAAATTAGCCACATGTGGTGGCGCATGCCTGTAATCCCAGCTACTCGGGAGGCTGAGACAAGAGAATCGCTTGAACCCAAGAGGCGGAGGTTGCGGTGAGCCAAGATAGTGCCACTGCACTCCAGCCTGGCGACAGAGTGAGACTCTATCTCAGAAAAAAGAACAGGATACTGTTCTACCTCTGTGCCACTCCCAAGGATTAACAGGAATCAGGCAGAGTGTCAGACCAGCCAAATGAGGGTAGAGGGCAGAGTTCCAATCCCAGGGATGGGGAGAGGTGAAGAGAGGATGAAGGTCTGGATAGCCAAGAAGTCTAGCTGTGGAAATTGACCAGTTTAATGTGGCATATGTGATCCATATTGGGCTGGGGTGGGGAGGGGAAGATGACAGGCACAATACTGTTACCAGTTTCACATATTTGGCTCTTAAAATACCTTGTTTTATTTCAAGGGGAGGTGTTTACCTAGCCCCTGTAAGACTTTGTAAACCCTTGTCCAAATTTGCATTTCCCACTGCACCCGAGCAGGGCCCAGCACAGTACCCAATAATCCTTTGCAGTTTATAATTGGACCCAGTTCCCTGAATAAAGACTTTCCACAGTGCAGAATCTACATCCCCACGGTCCTCCCAACTCTTTCTGTCATTCAGCGGGGATGGGAGTGGGGGGCAGATCGCCCCCAGGGCAGAACCGTGAGATTCATGGGACATCTGAACTCTGCCCACAACACTTTTTAACCCGATGGTTACCCCTTTGACTCCGATGACCTTTCGGGGGTGAGGGAGGCAGGAAAACCACCCTTCCTTTCTCCTCGTTATCCCACCCTGTCACCTCCGTTTTCTACAAAACACATGTACGTTTGAAAAAAACGTCTTTCATCTAGGACATGTTTTCTTTACCAGAGCAAGTGTGTGTGAAGGGGCGGGGAGGGGCGGGGAGGGGCGGGGAAGGGAAGGGGTACCAAAGTGCCCAGCAGCAGGAGCACCTACAAAAACAATCCTCCCCGGGCGAAGCACCGAGGGAAAATCGTACCAAGGAAGGTGACTCGCCACTCCCGGAGGCTGGGCCGCTCGCCGTGGGCAGTCCTGGGCCGTGATGGGGGCGGAGGGATGAAGGGAAAAAGATGGAGGTGGGGGAAGGGCAGGAGGAGGGGGAGGGGTGGTCCGGAGCAATTCAATGGCGCTTTGATTTAACAACTCCAAGCCCTTTGAAAACATTTTGCCAAGAAAAGCTTGCCATCAACACGTATAATCTTTTATCAGAGGCCCCTGAAAGCCCGGGCCCCGGGGTTAATTCCCCCATCGCAATGAGTTTGAATCAGCTCTAAACCCGCAGTGACATGAAAGCGCCCGAGCCTCGGGCCGCACAGAGCCCACTGAGATCCGCCGACCGGGGAGGATTACGGGGCCTGTTCCGCGGCGGGCTCGCCGGCGGGACGGGCAGGCTCAAAAGAAAAAGAATAATTAGGGATAATTGCTTGTGTCCAAACACAAGCATTAAGGCCCCCTGTTCCCCTTTGGGACTTTGTGAGCCAGAATGAAAGAGACACCCCCTGTTTTGACAGCTGGACCAGCGGCCTGGATCGGTGACCGAGGGAGGAAGCGCTCCCGGCTGCTGGGAACGCGGCCGAGCCGGGCCCCGGGTGGGCAGTGGACCGGCCCCGCCCAGCGCGGGCGGGGTCCACGCGTGGGTCTCCGCTTCGGCGACAGCCCTCCCTGAGCTCGGGAGAGTGCGGGTGGCGTCCCCGCCTCGCGCCCGCGGCCTGCGGAAGCCCGTGGAAGCCCGGGAGCCTGTTGCGGGCTTTGGGCAGCAGAGGCCAGTGTCCTGCGCACACGCGGCTCGAAGACTGAAGGGGAAGAGCGGACCTGGCGCCCCCTGCGAGCCGCTGGGTAGTCTGGGGCCGCAGAGCCCTGGCTGTGACACCCCTCAAGGTTCCACACCCGGCCGCGTGTGATCTCTTCAGCCCCACCAACACTCACCAGCGGGAATATCTGATCCCACCTCGTTAGGCGTGGGGCGGCCTGAGCCACATTTGGAGATACCCGAGTCCCAGGGTGGTCCCAGCCACATCCGCCCTTGAAGCTGAGGCCCAAGTAGGAGGCCTCCTTTAGTGACTGGGGAGTGACGGCAGAATTAAACGCAACGAGGGCAACGGCTTAATGCACACCCTCTGGATCAGGTCTCGCCAACTGCCCCGCAATCCTGAGAATGGCTTGATGTTGGGGTTTGGGGCCAGGGCTTTCCGGAAAGGGACCTGCACAGGCCAAGGCCTCCAACCTCCGGGGGCCCAACTGCCTGGGAGCTTGGCTATTTGCCCTGTGTCATGCGGACTCCAGGAAGTCACAGCGCCTGAGTGGCCAAGCCACTCTTTGAGAGATCCTTGATGGGGATGCAAAAGTTGGCTGGTGTCAGCGGGATGCCAGCGCTTAAGCGAGGATGGGGAGGAGGGCAGAGAAGGGAGGAAACCTGAAGGAAATATGGACTTCGAGACCACCCTGAACACCTGGACCACCCAGGCCGAGGCCTGGAACTGTCGAGCCTCGAGGCCAGCATGACCAACAGGCCCGACAGTCCGGAAAGGGCAGTGAATCTTCCAGAAGGCCTATCTGGGAGGATATCGCCCTGTCTCTGGGCGGCGGCCCGAAGCCCAGCGGCGGGCAGAACCACCCCCGCGGCAACCCCAGATGCTCCACCAGCTCTCCTGCTTCCAAATACAGATCATATGCGGAGCTGGAGGAAGAGTGGGGAAGCGGCGCGGCGGACACGCGGGCATGAGTGATTAATTAAAGGGAAACCACATCCGACAAGAAAAGAGTTTTCTGAAAGGAGCCGAGTCCAAGAAGAGCTCCCGACCCTGCAGCTGCAGCCCAGACGGATCCGCCAGCTGCCAGGCCCTCCCCACGCAGCATAGGATGCGCACTGAGGCCTGCTGGTCTGCGGAGGGGACCCGGCTTTCGAAACCTGAGTGTTTTAAATAAAGCCCAAAGTTAAGAGTTTTCCAGTTCGGCCCGGGGCTGGGCAGGAAGGTGGCTGGGTGGGATGATCTCTGGTCTCCCAAGGGCGGCCGCAGCCACCTGGGCTCTCCTGACTGCAACGCGCCATGATTAGAGAAAGTGCTCGCCTAAACTCTCCCGGGTTTCTGAGTCTATACAGCAGGAACCCAGGTTAGTAAGTAACGTAAAGCCAGCTTGAGTTCACCAGACGTTACTGTGATGGACTGGAAGATTTGAGATCGAAAGTTTCAGACCCAGGCAAAATACAAACATGCCCATGTGTTTCTCTCCTTCCTCCCATCCCCATGATTTTGCGGAAAACCGATGACAGCAACATTGCCACCAAATAGAGAAAGAATGCTATTTAGTGAACATCTATTTATTTTCATTTGACTTCTGATTGCCAGTGTTATTAAAAAATACTCTCAGCCTGTCAAGGATTAACATACAAAATAGAGTGTATAATTGTAGGTGGATTTTTGTCTGTTTGTGATTTGTTTTATTTTTCAAATTGTAGACTCCTACTAATTTTCTTCACCAGAAAATAGTTGAGAATATTCTAAATGAGGAAAGGTATTGTGTTTCTCTGCTGTATAAGGATGACCTATTCCACCTCCCTCCTTTGGTATAAAATTCAGGAAATCATAAGATGTGGATTTTTGAAGTAGTGAACTGTTTCTTTATGCAGAAATGGGTGATGCTATCTGAATATCTGCCCTGCATCACACTTCTCAGATTAGGTCTGAGGTTTAGAGGTAATCAATGCTTTATTTATTTGTCCTAGAAGACAGCGGGTGGGGAGGAGAATATTCTGATGACAGCAAGAGAGACCTTCCTGCTCCTTTCCCGTGATTCCACAATCCTCCCTCTTCTCTCTCCAGCTGCTTAATCAGTCTGCCCTAAAGAGAGGGTTTTGGTTTGGGGTTTTGGTTTGGTTTTGTTTTGTTTTTGAGATTTAATACTGCATATATTTCAGCACGCCACACTGATTTCAACAACACGTAAAAGCCATGATATTTGACATTCGTTTCAGAGCCTTGGCTAAAAGACGAAATTGTTATACCAAGAAAAAAAATATTTAGAAAAATGAGAACTTCCATCGAATCCATACCTCACCAGAATTATGACATTTTTGCCTAAGCTGCTGTGTGGGCCTATTCCCTTGATGGGCTCAAAATAGGAGAGACAAACCGAAAAAGGAGGTGTGAAAATGACGCAAGAAGTCTGATTCCGTGCCCCGCAAAAGTCAGTTTGGCTCCCGAAGTTACTCCATGGTTATGCCTGCAGGCCGCACCCCAAATAGACTGGTAACGCCCCGAGCGCATTGCAGGAGTCGGGCGGGTCCCGGACCTGCGGCAAGGACGGCGCTGGGCGGACACCGAAGTTGCAGGCCTGAGATTAGACAATTGGGAAGGGGTGGGGGCCGGGGGCAATCCTTTAAACTGAGAACTCACAATCGGAATCCAGGATTACTAGCGCCCCTCTCAGGGCTTCGGAAGGGGCAGCGCAAGCGAGGAACCCAGAAACTCAGGTTCTGTGAGTTTCAGGGCACATCTGTTTTGGGGTTTTAAAATACGGGTCTGACCGTGGAAGCCAGCTAGTTCTACGAGACTTGGAGTCCGCATGGACGCGCCGCTTGGGTACGGAGAAGCACTCGGAGAATGTCCTGGAGGAGTTTAGGGTTTTATGAGGAGCTCCCCCTCAAAGGTCTGATGGGGAGTCCCGGACGTGAGTGCCTCCAGCCAGGAGGCCTGAGGCCGTGGCAGGTCCTCCTCCCTCTCCAGCCTTCGCGCTCCAGCCCCGTGGCCTGGAAGCATTAGGCCCACCTAGCCCCAGGAGTACGCGGCCGGCCCAGCGCTGTAGCTGCTCTGTTCCCTAACGAGGCCCAGAGAGAAGGGTGCAACTCCCTGATCGCCAGATCGCCCTTCCCATCAGCAAAGCGACAGCGGGCCTGTTCCCACCTCTACCCCTGTGGCGCTGGGCGCAGCCGTCCCGCTTTCCCAGCCCAGGGCGCACGTCTCTGGGTTCACGCCTCAGAGGTGGCCCCGGGGTTGGGGAAGAGGGCAGTAAATCGGATCTAATCGGCCTTGGGAATCCCCCTGTCCGGCCGACACAGGCTCCGCAAACAGGCCGCGCAAACCCTCCTAGGAACAGGACAGTCGGGGGCGAGGGCTAGCAGTCGCCTGCCCAAAGCAAAGAGAATGAGTTCGAGTTTTAAAGCAAATCTCAGGCTTCACTGTTTAGCTTGATGGACTCAGCTTCTCCTTTTAGAGAGCAAATTAAAGTTCAGATGGAAAAAGCTAAAAGATGTTGCCCATCCTCAGGTCTCCCTCTTTGTCCAAAGACACGCACTTCCCCCTTGCCTCCCCGTCCATCCTTCACAACTGCCAGAACTACTATAGCAATGAAACGTGTTTTGCGGAAAATGTTACAATAAGTGACAATGAAAGCTATAATAAAAAAGAAGTAAAGATCTTTATACCAGTGTTGCTATGCATAATGTGTGTACGCATGTACACGTCTCTCTGCGTGTGTATCTATTTATATGTTTATAAATAGATATTTGTTGATTTGCTTGAGTATATATTGTAGGTTTAAATTTACATTCTAAAACTGCAAAAACACTGTTTTATATCACAACTACAAACGCCAAGCTTGGTCACACATGATCTTTTAAAAGGCCAACCAAAATGCTATTTTCTTTTCATTTTTGTTTGGAACCTCCAAAACAGGAGCAAGCTTTACTTTTAAAATGAAACCACTCTACATGTGAAAGATGACATGCATAAGTTGTATTTACGATGGAATGTTTAAAATTCATTTCTTTCTGTAATGTAACCTGACTTCTGGGCAAAGGGATTTCGCTTCTTGATGGGGCCTCTAGGCAGAGCCAGTTCTTGGCACCAATAGCATTGCCTGATGCTGTAAAACACTAAATCTGGACAGATTTACACAGAACAGAAGCTTTCATTTTACCCTTCAAATTCCAGCCAAACAGCATTGGGGACTTTTCTATGTTCCAGACTCCCTGAATGTTTTTCCAGGTTGTGTAGTCGAGTTCCAGCCTACAGCAGCTCAACCAGAATCACCACATTATTAGGCACAGAAATGAGATCTATGTCCTCATATTTTTTATTGTGTCCACATTGTGAAACAAAGACATTTTAAAGATGCAGCTACTGTGATATTAATGAGACAATGCATGTCTATGTGATGAAATAACAATTTGGAGATGGGTTTTACATGTCAGAAAGAAATAATGTTTTATTTGTAGTCCTTTACTTGCAACTGTCTTCACAATTGTTTTTCTAAATAATATTTTTATGAAGATAAAAATTAATAAAGAAGCCATTCAAGATCATTTTTCCAGACACCATATGAAAGAAATGAACTTCTTTCCATTAGGACAGGCATAGATTTTCCTCTAACTTTAAAGTAAATGACTACTATTTACATTGGTAGAGAGACCACTCCGAAAGCTGCTTTCCTCTACTGTTAATGAAAAGTATATTGTATTTCCCCCAAATGAAACCTATAATTATTTAACTGGACTGCCGAGTGTATCACCATTAATAGTGTTTAAGTACATTTTGGGAGAGGTGGGAGGGCTCCTCTGTTAGGCCCTAGATGTCCTGGATACATAGAGTTATAGTCAAGGTGCTTATAACTTACCACAAATACAATTCAGGACATACATTGTGAGACAAAAAGCAAAGGTATTTGCATGATTAGAGTTAGGACAGAGAAGAGACTAAAAACATATCTCCTTGGTGCTAAATTCATTCATAGCTGGTAAGATAATTAAGGACATTTTTTTCCACATAAATTTAGTCACATATGTTTGAAGCTTGGTGCAAATGTGGCATGTACCAATACTTCTGCAGAAACCCCTCTAAAGCACCCAAGAAGCCTGAAATATTAAGGTAGGCCCTATGTCTGCTTTCTTTTACAGGCCATGCTTGTGAAGAATAGCGGAAAATACAATGTACTGAGTTAGACAAATATTTAACTTGTTCCATGTCCAAAGCAAATCAGATTTCAGGCCAACATATGGGCTCCAGTTCAGGGCCTGAGGCCCAGGTCTCAGGTTAGGCCTGGGAGTAAATGATGTGTACCGTCATTGTCAGAGACTTTGGCTGGGCCAGGCAGACTCTGGGTCACCCACCTTCCCACAGGCCATGGAGGGACCGAACTTTGCCTTACACCAGAACTCATCACAGCGTAGGGCTCTCTGAGGTAGGCCCCGCATGGCTGGTCTAGAATCCAAAGTTAACCTCTTACTTGTCTGAGTTCCTTTAGGGCAGGCACTATTATTTATTAACTTGAGGTTCCCTCCATCTAGCATTATGTCTGGTACCTGGTAAGCACTTGATATGTCTGACAAATCACATAAATCATTTAGGTTGCTGGTGAAGAAGACCGCTTAGATAGAGTCTTTGGATCTTCAGATGGCTTTGGACCATCTAGATGTGTTCTGTGCTACAGAAGCCTCTAGCCACAGGTGGCAACTGATGCTCGAAGTGTATCTAGTCCAAATTGATGTAGGCTGTAAGTGTAAAATACATTCTGGACTTTGTAGGTTGTCTTAGTAAATCTAGGCTGCTATAACAAATTACCATAGACTGAGTTGCTTCAGCAACATTGATTTCTCACAGTTCTGGAAGCTGAAGGTCCAAGATTAGGGTGCCAGAGTGGTTGGGTTCTTATTGAGGACCCTCTTCCTGTTTACATCCCCACATGGCCTTTCCCTGGTGCTTGCAAGAGGGGGCAGTGTGGGGGTGGGCTCAGGGAGGGAGAGATAGCTCATGTCTCTTCCTTTTCTTATAAGGGCATTAATCCCATTATGGGAACCCCATCCTTCTGACTTCATCTAAATCTAGTTACCGCCCAAAGGTTTCACTTTCCAGTATCATGACATTGGGAATTAGGGCTTCAACATCATAATTTTGGGGGGCAGTGCAAGCATTCAGTCCACAGCAAAGAGAGTATGAAATCAGAATGCAAAAGTCTCATTAATAATTTTATATTAGTTATATATTGAATAATACTTTGGGTATATTGGGTTAGATAAAATATATTCGTGGAAGCCAAGAAAAAATAAACAATGGGGGAAAGGACACATTATTATTCAGTAAATAATGCTGGGACAACTGGCTGGGCATATGCTGAAGAATGAAACTTGACCCCTATCTCTCACCATATACAAAAATTAAATGAAGATAAATTAAAGACTTAAATGTAAGACATCAAACTATAAAAATCCTATTAGAAAGCCTAGAAAAACTCTTCTGGACATTGGCTTAGGCAAATATTTTATTAGTAAGACCTCAAAAGCAAATGCAACAAAGACAAAAATAGACAAATGGGACTAAATTAAACTAAACAGCTTCTGCACAACAAAAGAATAAATCAACAGACAACCTATAGAATGGGAGAAAGTATTTCCAAATTATGCATCTGACAATGGATGAATATCTAGAATCTATAAGGAACTCAAACAAATCAACAAGAAAAAAAAACCATTAAAAACAAACATATGAAAAAATACTCAGCATCATTAATCATCAGAGAAATGCAGATTAAAACCACAATGAGATACCATCTCATACCAGTCAGAATGACTATTATTAAAATATCAAAAAATAACAGATGTTGGTTGGCAAGGCTGCAGAGAAGAGTGAACACTGTACACTGTTGGTGGGCATGTAAATCAATACAAACTCTATGGAAAATAGTACGGAGACTTCTCAAAGACCTAAAAGTAGAGCTACCATTCAACCCAGCAATCTCATTACTGGGTATCTACCCAAAGGAAAAGTCATTGTTATACCAAAATGACACCTGCACTTGTATGTTATTGCAGCACTATTCACAATAGCAAAGTCATGGAATCAACCTAAGTGTCCATCAACAGTTGACTGGATAAAGAAAATGTGGTACTTATACACCACAGAATACCAGGCAGCCATAAAAAAGAATGAAATCATGTTCTTCACAGCAACATGGAGGGAGTTGGAGACCATTATCCTAAGAGAAACAACTCAGAATCAGAAAATCAAATACCACATGTTCTCATTCATAAGCGGGAGCTAAGCAATGAGTATGCATGGATCTAAAAATGGAAGTAATAGACACTGGGGACTCTAAAGGTGTGGGGGGATGAAGGCTGAAGAACTACCTATTGAGTAGTTCACTATTTTGGTGATTGGTTCGCTAGAAGCCAAAACACCTCAGCGTTATGCAATATACCCATGTAACAAGCTTGCACATGTACCACCTCTGTCTAAATTTCTTTCTTTTTTTTTTTTTTTTTTGAGACAAAGTCTTGCTCTGTCCCCCAGGCTGGAGTGCAGTGTCATGATCTCAGCTCACTGCAAGCTCCGCCTCCTGGGTTCCCGCCATTCTCCTGCCTCAGCCTCCTGAGTAGCTGGGACTACAGGCGCCCACCACCTCGCCCGGCTAATTTTTTGTGTGTGTATTTTTTTTTAGTAGAGATGGGGTTTCACTGTGTTAGCCAGGATGGTCTCGATCTCCTGACCTCCTGATCCACCCGCCTCAGCCTCCCAAAGTGCTGGGATTACAGACATGAGCCACAGCGCCCAGTCCTAAAATTTTTTAAAAGTATATAAATATACATGAATATATGTACACACATATTTGTGGTAGGTAGCCTCTGAGATGGCCCCCACTGAGCTCAGCCTCCCAGTATTCACACCCATATGTAATTCCCTCCCCTAGACTCTAGGCTAGGCTTAGTAGTTCAATACTAACAAATGACTGTGACAGAAGTGATGGGCTGCAGCTTCCAAGCTGAGATTACAAAAAGACTGGGCTTATATCTTGGGAACTCCCTCTTTCACTCATTAAGGATATCATTGACACCTCCGCCTCTATCTCTCTTTCTATCTCAAAGCCATTATGCATTGCTGATCCAACACAATGGTAAAGTAATAAATGTGTGTTTTAAGCTATATTTTTGGGACAATTTGTTATGCAACAATAAATAAATTCACTATTACAAAAATTAATTTCACCAGTTTCTTTATACTTGTTAAGATATGGCTACTAGAACATTTTAATTACATGTGTGGCTCCCATTATATTTCTACTGGACAGCACTGGTCTGTCTCTGTGGCTCAAATGGAACAACACTGATCCAGATTTAATTTGAGATTCTAAGGAGCTGGACTCAAATTTGTTATTTAAAAACATGAAATATTTAGTTATAAATGTAACAAAATATGTTCTAATCTATAATCCCTTGGCTAAAACAATTTCTGATATTTACATATTAAACAGCTGTGGACTGAGAGTCAAGAGTGACTCCAGTTCCAGGGTAGCCCGTAGTCAGCTAAAAATTGTACCCAGAGAGACAACTTTTAAGGCTCCCTTGCAGCGTTAACATTTTATGATTCAACAACTGCTCACTTCAGCATTCACTTGAAACCAAGGAGTAACAGCAGAACTGGTAATAGCTGGTTTGGTGTTTTCTTTTAATAATGAACCCAACATTAGCAACTCCACTTCTCTAAAATAGTCTTTTAGCAAAGAGTGGTGAGAGGTCATGGGGAGGAGGAGACCATCTGAGACTAAGGAGCGTTCTCCAGCACACCCAAACTGCTCCCTAAACCTTCTGCACCTCTCTCAGACCTTCCTGGAAGTTCTTGCATCTCTGTTCGTTACCACTCCTGACATCTCAGAACTCCAGAAAACTGTGTTTTCATTTAAGAGTGTTTACAGCTAAATTTGAAGTTGGGAAGAAATGAAGGACTTAGCTCTCTATTTATTTGTATTGGCACAACCACAGAAAGCCAAGGTGATCATTAGAAAACTATTTTAGAATGCTATCTTTTCTATCAGACTGTATTTTTCTAGTACAGTGACAAATTCTCATAAGTTCTCAATAGCTAAACATATCAGAGTTCCCATTGTTGACCAGAAAGCTGATTTGAGTCTCCAATGCTCTGGTTATTTATAGAAATCGTGGACTAGGACTGTGTTACAAGAATGAACATTTGTCTTGTGTGGGGTTGTTTTTGTTTTGTTTTGTTTTTTGCATTTAAGTAAGAAAGTTTCTTCTTTACATGTCTTAAATGCATTTTATTTTGACAACGTGATTGCAGATATAATACATGGCACTTCAAAGAGGGATGACTTTTCTAGTATATTTTGACCAAAAGTGGATGGTCTACTCAAAGGCTGTCATTGACAGTTTCAATCACTTAAAAATGACCACTGAAAAATGTTGTTGAAAACATTCCAGCTTTGGACATACTGAGTGACTTAGCGAGGGGCAGACATTAACATAGGCCATCATTCCATAACTGTTAGTGAATTGCGGCTGCTCTGAAATTTTGTATAAAAAAGTGAGACATGTTGTTAATGTAAATTAGCATTATTTTGGCAGACAGTACTTAATGTTTTGTTCTATTGTCTTTAATTTTTCAAATTGTTGTAACAATATTTTAGTAGATTTTAGATTTCCTGTTAGAAATGAGCTTTAGAAATCCCTTGTTAAACTGCAGAAATAATCCTGAGGGAATGATAAAAGCTATGTCACCTATTTTGATAAAACAGTTACAAACCAGAGCTGTGTATTAAATGATCATTTTAATTCTGGATTTTGAGTTTCAAATTGTAAATCAACATCATTTTTTTCCTAAATCTTAGTGCTTGTCTAAGTATACAAAATAAGTTAATCAATCATTTCAGATGACACTAAAGTCTTCCCAAGTTTTGGCTGGGTGTGGTGGCTCATGCCTGTAATCCCAGCACTTTGGGAGGCCGAGGCGGGCAGATCACGAGGTCAGGAGTTTGAGACCAGCCTGGCCAACATAGTGAAACCCCGTCTCTACTAAAAATACAAAAAAGTAGCCAGGAGTGGTGGCAGGCACCTGTAATCCCAGCTACTCGGGAGGCTGAGGCAGGAGAATCACTTGAACTGGGAGGTGGAGGATGCAGTGAGCCAAGATTGTGCCATTGCACTCCAGCCCAGGCGACAGTGAGAGACTTGGTCTCAAAAAAAAAAAAAGTCTTTCCAAGTTTTTAAAACAATGGGATTAAAGTAGTGTGTGTGCTTTTCTGTTTTTCCATAGGCACTAATGCCAGACATTGCTTCACTGAACTAAGCAAGTTGGCTTTCTAAACATGCTCAACATATGCTTCTGATAACTTTCTGAAACTAGTAATGAATGCACAATATGTTAGAGCATGCTTATTTAAATTAATGTCCGAGAAGTAGTGGTTCTTAATTTTTATTCTCATTTTAAAGTCAGTTTTCTTTGCTTTAACATTTAATATCATGCAATAATCACTTAAATCTCCCAAATCTTGGAGAGCTTTCTTTTTTCTCACATTTGGAGGTATAACATAATTTTTTAAAAAATAACACCATTTTTCTAGCAGAAAAATTATATTAGTTTTTCTTCAGGAAGTGATTATTTATATCGTAAAGGTTTGGAACATGAAATTTTATACCTTCAACTCTTCTAATCTAATCAAGCCATTTTTGGCCTTTGTCTCATCTTTAACTCTCCTTCTCATCTTCCTCTCTGTGGATCTTACATCCTTCCCCAACCACACACAATTTCATTATAATTCCCTGAAAGCCATTCTCTATAGCTCTCTAATCTAGGCAAATCCTCTAACTTCAGTAATCTGCCAGCATCAGCAGACGCTTTCTGGTTCCTCAGCCACTGGTGAAAAGCTCTGTTCCTTCCTGCACTGGCTCCCCGTCTTTCTCCCTGACCCACCACACTCAGCAGAAGGGTAATGTGTCTTTTCTCTGCTGAACCCAAAGAAAATTCCCCAAGGAGCTTTCCAGACAGACCTGGCTTTAGCAAAGGAACACGCTTACAGAGCAAGGAGAGAAAGAGGGAGGACTTCTTAAGACTTATAATAACATTAAAAACAAGGAGAAGAGTTGACATGCAGCTTTAGGTGTGTGTAGGATGCTTCTAGTTGTCTTTCTAAAGCATCCTGCTTGCTACTTTCCCGACCCGTCCAGGGCACTCCCACATAATTTGCTGTTACTAGCCACTCAAGTACTTTTCTAATTCACAATTCAAACTCCACCGTGCAAACAGGTGCCTTTTAGTGCAATCTGCACGTGTGGCTATTATTCTGTTTCTTTGAAAAAGGTGATGAAGGGCACAAGGGACTATCAGGCCCACCATCCCTGGGTAATCTGCCATGAACCTCTGTGTGGATCCAGACCCTCCCTTTGTTTGCAATTCAGCATGTGATTCCTGTGGATGACTGACAAGGGCAGACTTGTAACAACATTATTTCAGGAGGATAATAACCAGCCATCATAAATTCCTTTTTTAATAGTTTATTGCAGGTTGTAGGCTATTGACAATGACTTTATTTTACAACATGAAGGAAAATAGTTCCTTGTTGCTGCTAGTCTCTAAAACCACTTTAAGACGTTTTAGTACCCTCTGAGAAAAACTAGCCTTTCATGAGATGAATCATAAATAGTTGAGTTAATAAAACCACTGTTAAAAAGGAAGAGAAAGAAACGAAATGAAAAAGAAATATCTGTCTAAGATACAAAAGAGATGCTCTAGGAGTCCCTTTCATGCAAATAAAACTTTAATTAAACTTTCTGGGCTGTTTTTCTATGTCTTTCTTTCCTGAGTGATAAATGAAATGGAACGATAAATGTCTAAAAGTCTTAACCATAACTATGTAGAGAAATGAAAATTAGTTAGGAGGTAGCTCACTCTGAGATTTGAATGAGGAATTCAGTTTCATTTCGTTTCTTGTTCTTCTAGAAGTATATCACTTCACTACTAATTCCTTTCCATGAAAAAGGGACATTACATTTTTCATTGATAATCTCATATTTTGTTAGGGTTTCTACATCTTTACCTCAAATTATGAGGCAACAGATCTTTACCACTGTCAGTTCTTATAGTTTTAGACCACACAGTACCTATGCCAAAAATGTTTATCATGAAATAGAAAATAATTTTATGGACATTTAATTAGAGAACAGATTTTATGACAGTGTATGCATCCGTTTCTCCTTTCCTTTCAACATGTGTTGTTTTTCCTTGTAAAAACATGTAAGTCTCAAAATATCTTTTTAAAAAGCAATTCTTATAAAACACACATAGAGCTAGAACCATGCAAGTCAGATACATATGTGACTAATCATATTTTTGATATATCTCTCTGCCTAATCATTAACTTTAAATGCCATATAAGAATTTGTAACCCACAGTAAATTATTTCATAGAAATAATTTAAGAGGGCTGCTGACTAACGTGAAACATTCTACATTTCCACCAGCAGTTGGCTGCCAAATGTTGTAAAAAAAAAAAAAAAGGTCCCAGATATAAGTTGACATAAATTACAGTGAATATAAATCTCTAATGATCAAGTGGCGGTTAGAGATTATTGCGTTTAGGAGATAGGGAAAAAACATACTAGACATCATGAAGTCTTTCCAGTTTCCAGTGTACATATTAGGAAACTGGATCTTTAAAATTCCCCTCAAAGCCTTTGAATTTCTTTGTTTAATATCCTCAATTCAATGTCCTATATTTCAAAATATATTGTAATAGAGTTTATGGAGCATAGACAATAGAGGGAAAATCATATTTTAATGACAAGAGAGACTGCCTACGTTCTATTTTTAAATGTAAATTAGAAAATCAACTAAGACTTCTAACTTTTTTCAAATGTTCTTGGAGTATACATTTTGCAAAAGATCAGAATAACGCAAAGTGATAATTATTCAAATACTAGTTATGAAGAAAGTTTTCCCTCCTTTTCAGATTCTTAGGTTTTGGGCAAAGCTGGAAACATTTGAGTGGAAATAATGTTCAGATTATAAAAAGCAGCAGCACATGAGTGAAATCAGGCAGAATTGGCCTGACAGGGGGTCAGAAACCAGAAACAGTGACATGCAGCCACTCAAATGGCAGCATTATTCAGGTAGAAATCCATAATTAGCTGAATTTTTTGAGTTTAAAGGATTACTATAAAGTACAGGGGAAAATAATAAGTCCGGTCAGAAAAATTAATTCCCTTTCCAAATCTTCATCCTTTCCTTCAAGATGTAACTCCAAAGAAAGACAATTGCATCAAAGAAGGTTAGAGGCCTAATTTTGAACACTGCCTTTTAAACACATTCTAGAGGCCTATTAGACATCATGTAAACTGTAGACAGCAGTGTTCCTACCACCCGAATACTTAACATATGTACACCACCTTCTTGGGAGCAGAAATAGAGACATATGCAATTTAACATATTCCAAGAATAAAGTCTCAGGGGAAAATCTACCTTTCACCATATATGGCCATTGTGCAGCTCTATCCAAGAACCCAATACAGATACTGGTGTAATATTGCCACTACCCACTGCACCCCGGGTTGGCAGTGGTTTAAGGAGACACTTTGGGGAGCTCCCTAGGAAGTCAGTCTTCTGAAATGTGAATGGTGCTGATGGAAAAGGCTAAAATGTGCTTTTCAAGCATGAATTGAACTATCAGCATGTGCGGTATGTCAGAGTATTTTTTAACCAATCTTTCTAAAAATATATATGGTTATAATAATTTACAGTTATTGTATCTACCAAACGTTTTATGTGCTTGGGCTTTCTTTTTTTTTTTGTAAGTTGTGATCTTATTTCTTTAGGGCATATCCTAGTAACCACCTGTCTAGTAATGAAAAAGATCTGTGGGATAAAGTGAATGCTAGATGATATTTTCTAAGTGGCTTTGGGAAATTGTCCAACACAATTAGATTAAAACCTTGCTCATTACTAAAGAGGGGAAATGCAACTAATACGTAGAACTGCAATAATGGAATTTCAAAGGAAATACAGTGTTAGAAATGATACTCTGAATTTTTTAATAGACTTTGCATAATTAAAACATTGTAAAATTAGCATGCATGAGTGTAGTGGGCATTTAAAGAACACATAACAAACGTGACAATGTAGTCAAATAAGAGACTATGATGTTTTGTTACAGAACTTGAATGGCATGCAGACGAGAGGGACCAGAAGTCTCCAATTCTAATTCTGCTCTGCTCTTACTAGCTATCTGACCATGGCTAAGTCCTTCGCTAGGAAGCAATGGAGATAATATCTGTACTGCCTACCTCACAGCTATTATGAACATCAAATAAAACAGCATATAGAAAGGCAGGGTGTGGTGGCTCATGCCTATAATCCCAGCACTTTGGGAGGCCAAGGCAGGCGGATCACTTGAGGTTAGAAGTTCAAGACCATCCTGGCCAACATGGTGAAACGTCATCCCTACTAAAAATACAAGAAGTAGCCGGGTGTGGTGGTGTGCTCTGTGGTGTGTGTGTGGTGCATTCCTGTAGTCCCAGCTACTCAGGAGTCTCAGGCAGGAGAATCGCTTTAACCCGAGCGGCAGAGGTTGCAGTGAGCCAAAATGGTGCCACTGCACTCCAGCCTGGGCGACAGAGTGAGACTCCGTTTCAAAAAACAAAAAAGATAACATATATAAAATTGCCTTGAAAACTGTTAAATATTGCAGGAGCACAAGATACTCTCATCGTCATATTCTCAACCATCCTGCAATAATGGGGTGCCACTGCATGTCAGTGCTAAGGTAGGGCTCTCACTGGGAGGAAAGTAACCAAAGAACTCCACGGTGGTACTCCATTCAAGTTCTCTGGAAGGAGCCCTCTGGGCATTGAGGAAGGGCTGTGGCCCCTCTCTATACATCATCCCCTGCTCATGATGGACACTCTATGTCCAGAATGTTCTCCAGGAAAAGGGGTCAGCACATTTGTGTTCATGGAGCAGGCATTGCTCTCTCAATGAATCACCCTCTACCTGAGGGGCTCTCACGCATGCCAACTGATGAGATTTATTTTGAAAATATAAAGGCTGCTTTCTGTTGTTGAAAGTTTGGCAGTTCATTAACATCTCCACCAGAGGGTGAGCAGGAGAAAGGAAAGCTGGGAACTCCAGTCCACCTTGCATTTCTCAGTAGTTAGTACTTCTAGTACTAGCTGGGTTTGGTGGGAAAAGAACAAAGGCTCTTCTCAATACCTCGAGAATCGGAATACATCTTAAGAGAACAGAGAAGTGCCAAACCTCCAATGTTGTATGGCCTATTCTCTTTTTAATGCAACAGTAGTGCATCATCTGTTTTTCTGCTCAGCTCATCCCTTTCTGCAAAATATATTAGACTTAGAATGTGTTCAGTTAATTGTTACCCAGGAGTGATTTTTAGCCCCATGGGGAGAAAAGAGGCCCTAAAAATGTTAATTATCTGGAGCATAGAGCTTAACATTCTGGATTCCAAGATGGTATTTAAGCCTATTTAGATTTTCTCTAAATTCTTTGAGGCTAATGCAACTTCTGAATGTGTCTAATAATCTCTAATTATTTGTGGAAATGGTAGATGTGAGGAGACCAGATTAAATCCACAGATAATCACAAAATCTCATTTTAGCCAGCAGCACAGCTCTTTTCCCACCAAACCCAGCTAGTACTAGAAGTACTAACTACTAAGAAATGCAAGGTGGACTGGAGTTCCCAGCTTTCCTTTCTCCTGCCCATCCTCTGGTGGAGATGTTAATGAATTGCCAGACTTCCAACCACAACAAAAAAGCCAGCAAAAAAAGAAAGTGGACACTCAGGGGCCTGGGCCACTACCCAGCTAGAAAAGCAGATGCTGAGGAGCTGGAAGGCAGGAGTCCTATCATAAAGGAGCAAAGCACGTGCCCACGCCTGAGTAGCTGGGCTACCGTTACCAGAAGGCGCAACACTGTCCCAACTTTCCGTACCATCACACTTACACCATCGTGTTCTGCCCAGTTTGACCAGCTTCATTCTTGGAAGGTGGTGTAACAGAACTGTAACCTGGAGCCCCCTCTCCTGTCTCAAAGCACCAGATAAGGACCAGGCCAGGGATGGTCCAAGTGCTGTCCTCAGTTGACTAAAAGGATGAGGAAAGAAAGAGGAAGACAAAGACTTTGTTTTGGGGATGACTCTATAAATCCCACAAGCCTTTGCTTTAGTGTTGCCCCCTCTTAGTGCTTTTCATGTTTTCTAACTTGATGGTTTATTCACATCGGCACTGCAGTTTCACAATCCTTTTGAACCCTGGGCTAGATTTAATGAACGGAAAAATTTTACATGATCTGTAAGTTATGCAAAGCTTTCAAATAAATATCATCAGTGAAAAAATCAATGCAAGTCATTTTGGAGCAAAGATTTTTCAAAAGACTGGAGACTATCGTATTAAACAATTTCATGTCTACTCTTTGTAAGGACCCACAAGATGTTATTTGATCTTTAGTAGGTGTATTTCTTCCCCCTCCTCCTTTCCCTGGGCCATTTTCATTTGGGTTGGAGCCCTCTGGAGTGGAACTTCTGGCTAGTTTTGGTTCAAATGAGTTAAGAATTAAATTTGGGCCAGGCATAGTACCTCATGCCTGCAGTCCCAGCACTTTGGGAGGCCGAGGCAGGCAGAAGGCTTGAGCCCAGGAGTTTGAGACCAGCCTGGGCAACATGGTGAAAACCCATGTCTACTAAAAATACAAAAATTAGCTGGGTGTGGTGGTGCAGGCTTGCAATCCCAGCTACTCTGGAAGCTGAGGCAGAAGGATCACTTAAGCCAAGAAAGTCGAGGCTTGGGTGAGCTGAGATCGCCAGCCTGGGTGACAAACTGAGAACCTATCTCAGAGAGAGAGAGAGAGAGAGGGAATTAAATTTGGAAGCAGGGAGAAGAAAAAATGGAGACGATTTGGCATAGGAAAGAGAAGCAGGTGACCATAACTTCTTGGGGTGGAATGACAGAAAGGTGTAGAAGTCTGTACTAAGAGATGAAAGATCTGACGTGGAGAAAATAGAAAAAGAAAAGGTGGCCTTTCAATTATTTTTATATATATAATATATATACATATATAATATATAATATATATCTATCTCTCAAAAAAAACCCTGTCTCCTGAAGTTAAACTTTCTGACCACAGAGCTCAGAATCACCAAATTACTTTATGTTCTAAATGATGTCCTTTAGGCTCCCAATATCTCAAGTCTCAGTAGCTGCAAAATGGGGGTGACAGCTGGTCGCCAGCGCAGGGAAGGTGCGTTCGGATGCTGGGGTGGAGGGGAACTCAGGGAGAAGCTCGTTACCTTTCTTCTCGGGGTGGAATTCCCTGGGGTTGGAGTGACTTTCTGACCGGTTCACAGCTCTGCTCTCCCTCGCGTCCCTTGCGGCCACTTCCTGGGCTCGATCCGAGTCGCCGGGGGCTGCGGAGCCCGGGTGCCAAGGCGGCCGACCGCAGGCCTGTTCCCGGAGGTCTCCCGCGGACCTCTCCCACCCCGGCCAATTCTTGAGCACTCCATCCCCCGGGGAGCCCCGCGGCCTCCCTCTCTGCCTGCGCGGTCCTGGCTCCCGCGCTCCAGGTCCCTCTCCGCGTGCTCTGCGCCACGGCTCCTCTCTCCTGCCCCCCTGCGGCCATCGGGGGAAAACCGCGCGGACGCTCAAGGGCCCTGGCCGCCCTGGCCGCAGCCGCTGCGCCCTCGATGCTGGGCACTTGGGTGGTGCGCGGGTGCACCGCACTTGGGCAGGGAAGAAAAGCTGCGCTCCGAGGAGGACGGTGCTGATTCTGCGGGACCGAGACTCCCTAGAATCTTCGAGAAGGTTCCAGCAGCTCCTCACCGCCCACCCCCATCTAAGGCTGTTGACCCAGAAGTGAGGAGAAGGAGGAACCCTTCTCCCCAGCCGCGAGGCTGGCCGCTTCGTGAACGGGAACGTGGTTATGCACGGACGGAGGGCAGGGTGTCTGCAGTGAGGAGGTGGAAGATGGAGCGGATACAGCTTGGGGTTTAAGGCACCACGAAAAACTAACGCAGTCCCAGCTTTGCAGCTCCGGGCTTAGGTGTTTATTTCATTTTAAGTTCCCCCTTTCGGCCGGGCGTGGTGGCTCACGCCTGTAATCCCAGCACTTTGGGAGGCCGAGGTGGGCGGATCACAAGGTCAGGAGATCGAGACCATGGTGAAACCCCGTCTCTACTAAAACTAGAAAAAATTAGCCGGGCGCAGGGGCGGGCGCCTGTAGTCCCAGCTACTCGGGAGGCTGAGGCAGGAGAATGGCGTGAACACGGGAGGCGGAACTTGCAGTGAGCCGAGATTGCGCCACTGCACTCCAGCCTGGGCGACAGAGCGAGACTCCGTCTCAAAAAAAAAAAAAAAAAAAAAAAAGTTCCCCCTTTCACTGCCTGTACTAGCCTAGAGGGAGTTACAAATGACTTCCACATCCTGGTAGTACGTGGGTTCGTGGCCTTTCCCTTAGCCAGCCCAGCCAGCGAGGTTTCAGCTGCCAGAAAATGTGTTTCCCATCCAACATTTCTCACACAAGGACAAAATATAACGTGTCTAAAAATGGCGAGCTTCCTGTCTGGGCTCCCCTCTACCACCCCGGTTCCCCACTTAGGAATAAAACTTGAGGAACAAAGATTAGTTTGAAATCTATTTTTCTTTGGACATCCCAGATTTCTGCTGGTTCAGTGTCCCGTGTCAGGTGAAATTATTCATGAGACTCTGAACTGAGTTGATAAGTCTTACTCCTTCTCCCTAGAAATTCCAACTGGATTTAAATCACTCCCTGGTTGCTGCAGAAGGTCTATGTTTTATGGAAGTTCTCTATGGAGCTTTGAAGTATTTGCTTACCAAATCCGCTTCTCAGCTTCCAGCTCCTGAATAAATTACCTGCCCCTTCTCTCTGCTGCCACTGCCCCGCCCACCTCAGACACCAATAGTGGGGATGTTTTCTGAACAATAGCTTGGAATGAGAGCTCTGGGACTTATCAGTCAATTGCCAGCCCTGGGACACCCATTTGCAGCCGTGGCTGACTGGAGATTTCCAATGGCTAATGGAATAGGCAGGGAATGGGGGCCCGTGGACCTTATTCCTTTCACGGGTTTATCCCTCACACCATTTACTATCTCAAGCCTGGTTGCTTTGTCAGGGAAATGGTCGTTAGAATCCTCATTTAGAGAACACATTAAAATCCTCATGTTGAAAACATCTTGGAACTTTTTTGAGGATTGCCACTTGCCAGGGGTTAGTGCTAATTGATGTCAGGCAGATCTGTTTGCAAAGACTGAAGACTACATGTAGACTTCTATTTATTTTGTCCTTTGTATAAGGGCTCGAGAGGGTAAAGGGAAATTGGGCAGCCAAGACCCTTGGGTGAGCCAAGAGGCATTTCGCATTATGTCCCAGCTGCTTAGAAAGTATTTTTGTCCATCCTCCTGTGTGAATAGGATGGGGTATGTCTAAATTGTCCATTTTTATGTCTGCCAGGAAGATGTTTCCCTTTCTGTTCCTAATGCCTAAAATGCCACTAAAGTCACCATTTCCTTCATTCATGCAATGTGTTAAAGAGTTCATTAAAGACTCCCCAGGGGGCTCCAGAGCAGCCACTGCGGGGGTTGTGATTTGTCACATTTCCATGATTCACTTCACCAGGGGCCTCAGCAGCTGGAGGATTCCTTGACTCTCTCACTGGGCCTTCCCAGACATGAAAAAGGATCCTATAACCCTTTTCTTACTCCGAGATTTTCTAAACCGACAGCACCACCAACAACAAAAAGTAAAACAAACAAAAAATTAAAATATAACAAAGCAAAGACATCTGGCACATTTACAAAACACAGCTTTCTTACCCTAAAATGAAGCCTGTCCCAGACTTGGCTGATCCTGCCTCTGGCTGGGCTCACGGCTTCAGCCTCCTGGTACCCTGATTGCTCCTGTTTCATTGGAGGAAGCTGCTCCCTGGTCTTCATCTTCGGGGGGCTTAGAGCATGGCTGGATGCCCACTTTTGTGTGCCTCTGAGCCTGAGCAGTGGTCCTCTGGGGAAGAAAAGCCTTTCCCAGTCAGGTCTCAAGGCTCCTCCCTGGGCCTCTTGGTAGCCCTAGGCGCTCCTTGGGCAGCACGCAGGAAGGTTCAGAGCCCTTACCTGTCACTCTCCACTCTCAGGCAGCCAGCCCAGGCTGTGGGTGCTGGGCCCCATCCTCCCAGAAGCCTGCCTACTTTCTATTCACCCCTCCCCTCCCCACCTCTCCCCCAGCCAGCCAACACCACTGAAAACCACCTGTTTTGTGTTTTGAAATCCTCTAAGCACCCCCATCCTCCACCCTCGCAGACCTCCCACTGTGTTCCAGTTTCCTGTTCAAACTCCAGATTTGAGTTCTTGACTCATTTCAAGAACATTAAAAAGTCACATACCCTGAGCTTGCTGCATATTCAAGTCTTTTCTTCTCTGCTCAGGTTGCCAATGGTCCCCCTCTCAGAGGAAGGGAAGTCTTGTAAATTTCCAAGCCTGGCAGCCCCCAGGGGTGATCTCAGACTAGTCAGAGATCAAGTACCTACAAAGTCACAGTCATCTCTGCAGGGCACCCTGTAACCAATTAGTCCCCTCAAATGTGTTAGGAACAATTTTACAAGCAAAAACTATGACCCTGTTATGTCATCTACTATAAAATCACAACCACAAGCAAACAGGTTCACACACAAATACAAGCACAAAGGAAATTACTGAATTCCCTGATTGGCAAGACTGGCAGTTTCTGAATGTTCTGGTGATGCTAATTTGTTCAATAATCTCCTCCTTCTCCTCCTCCGTCTTTCTTCTTCTCCTCCTCCTCCTCCTCCTCCTTCTTCTTCTTCTTCTTCTTCTTCCTCTTCTTCCTCTTCTTCTTCTTCTTGCTCTTCCTCTTCTTCTTGCTCTTCCTCTTCTTCTTTTCTTTTCTTTTAATTATACTTTAGGTTCTGGGAAACATGTGGAGAACGTGCAGGTTTGTTACATAGGTATACACGTGGCGTGGTGGTTTGCTACACCCATGAACCCATCATCTACATTAGATATTTCTCCTAATGCTATCCCTTCCCTAGCCTGCTACCCCCTGGCAGGCCCTGGTGTGTGATGTTCCCCTCTCTGTGTCCATGTGTTCTCATTATTCAGCTCCCACTTATGAGTGGGAACATGCAGTGTTTGGTTTTCTGTTCCTGTGTTAGTTTGCTGAGAATAATGGTTTCCAGCTTCATCCATGTCCCTGCAAAGGACATGAACTCATCCTTTTTTTATGGCTCCATAGTATTTCATGGTGTATATGTGCCACATTTTCTTTATCCAGTCTATCATTGATGGGCATTTGGGTTGGTTCCAAGTCTTTGCTATTGTAAACAGTGCTGCAATAAACATACCTGTGCATATGTCTTTGTAGCAGAATGATTTATAATCCTTTGGGTATATAGCCAGTAATGGGATTGCTGAGTCAAATGCTATTTCTGGTTCTAGATCCTTGAGGAATCACTGTACCGTCTTCCACAATGGTTGAACTAGTTTACACTCCCACCAACAGTGTAAAGGCATTCCTATTGCTCCACATCCTCTCCAGCATTTGTTGTTTCCTGACTTTTTAATGATTGCTGTTCTGACTAGTGTGAGATGGTATCTCACTGTGTTTTTGATTTGCATTTCTCTAATGACCAGTAATGATGAGCTTTTTTGTTTCATATATTTGTTGGCCACATAAATGTCTTCTTTTGAGAAGTGTCTGTTCATATCCTTCACCCACTTTTTGATAGGGTTGTTTGTTTGTTTCTTATAAATTTGCTTAAGTTCCCTGTAGATTCTGGATATTGGCTCTTCGTCAGATGGATAGATTGTAAAAATTTTATCCCGTTCTGTAGGTTGCCTGTTCACTCTGATGATAGTTTCTTTTGCTGTGCAGAAGCTCTTTAGTTTAATTAGACCATATTTGTCAATTTTGGCTTTTGTTACCATTGCTTCTGGTGTTTTAGTCATAAAATCTTTGCCCATGCCTATGTCCTGAGTGGTATTGCCTAGGTTTTCTTCTAGGGTTTTTGTGGTTTTCTGTTTTATGCTTAAGTCTTTAATCCATCTTGAGTTAATTTTTGCACAAGGTGTAAGGAAGGGGTCCAATTTCAGTTTTCTGCATATGGTTAGCCAGTTTTCCCAACACCATGTATTAAATAGGGGAATCCTTTCCCCACTGCTTATTTTTGTCAGGTTTGTCAAACAGCAGATGGTTGTAAATGTGTGGCATTATTTCTGAGGTCTCTCTTCTGTTCCATTGGTCTATGTATCCATTTTGGTACCAGTAGCATGCTATTTTGGTTACTATAGCCTTGTAGTATAGTTCGAAGTCAGGTAATGTGATAACTCCAGCTTTGTTCTTTTTGCTTAAGATTGTCTTGGCTATATGGGCTCCTTTGTTTCCATATGAAATTTAAAGTAGTTTTTCTAATTCTGTGAAGAAAGTTAGTGGTAGCTTGATGGGGATACCATTTAATCTATAAATTACTTTGGGCAGTATGGCCATTTTCACGATATTGATTCTTCCTATCCATGAGCATGGAATGTTTTTCCATTTGTTTCTGTTCTGTCTTATTTTTTTGAGCAGTGTTTTGTAGTTCTCCTTGAAGAGGTCCTTTACATCCCTTGTAAGCTGTATTCCTAGGTATTTTATTCTCTTTGTAGCAATTGTGAATGGGAGTTCACTCATGATTTAGCTCTCTGTTTGTCTATTAAGGTATAGGAATGCTTGTGATTTGTGCACATCAATTCTGTATCCTGAGAATTTGCAGAAGTTGCTTATCAGCTTTAGGAGATTCTGGGCTGAGATGATGGGGTTTTCTAAATACACAATCATGTCATCAGCAAACAGAGACAATTTGACTTCCTCTCTTCATATTTCAATACGCTTTATTTCACTCCCTTGCCTGATTGCCCTGGCCAGAACTTCCAATGCTATGTCGAATAGGAGTGATGAGAAAGGGCATTCTTGTCTTGTGCTGGTTTTCAAAGGGAATGCTTCCAGCTTTTGCCCATTCAGTATGGCATTGGCTGTGGGTTTGTCATAAATACCTCTTATTATTTTGAGATATGAACCATCAATACCTAGTTTATTGAGACTTTTTAGCATGGAGGGGTGTTTAATTTTGTCGAAGGCCTTTTCTACATCTATTGAGATAATCATGTGGTTTTTGTCATTGGTTCTGTTTATGTGATGGAGTATGTGTATTAATTTACATATGTTGAACCAGCTTTGCATCCCAGGGATGAAGGTGACTTGATCGTGGTGGATACGCTTTTTGATGTGCTGCTGGATTCAGTTTGCCAGTATTTTATTGAGGATTTTCGTATCAATGTTCATCAGGGATATTGGCCTGAAATTTTCTTTTTTTGTTGTGTCTCTGACAGGTTTTCGTATCAGAATGATGCTGGCCTCGTAAAATGCATTAGGGAGGAGTCCCTCTTTTTCTGTTGTTTGGAATAGTTTCAGAAGGAATGGTACCAGCTCCTCTTTGTACCTCTGGTAGAATTCGGCTGTGACTCCGTCTGATCCTGAGCTTTTTTTGGTTGGTAGGCTATTAATTACCACCTCAATTCCAGAACTTGTTATTGGTCTATTCAGGGATTTGACTTCTTCCTGGTCTAGTCTTGGGAGGGTGTGTGTGTCCAGGAATTTATCCATTTCTTTTAGATTGTCTAGTTTATTTGCATAAAGGTGTTTATAGTAGTCTCTGATTGTAGTTTGTGTATCTGTGGGATCAGTGGTGATATCCCCTTTGTCATCTTTTATTGTGTCTATTTGATTCTCCTCTATTTTCTTCTTTATCAGTCTGGCTGGCAGTCTATCTATTTTGTTAATCTTTTCAAAAAAACAACTCCTGGATTCGTTGATTTTTTGAAGGTTTTTTTGTGTCTCTGTCTTCTTCAGTTCTGCTGTGATCTTAGTTATTTCTTGCCTTCTGCTAGCTTTTGAATTAGTTTGCTCTTGCTTCTCTAATTCTTTTCATTGGGATGTTAGGGTGTCAATTTTAGATCTTTCCTGCTTTCTCCTGTGGGCATTTTGTGCTATAAATTTTCCTCTAAACACTGCTTTAGCTGTGTGTCCCAGAGATTCTCACACGTTGTGTCTTTGTTCTCATTGGTTTCAAAGAACTTATTTATTTCTGCCTTCATTTTGTTATTTACCCAGTAGTCATTCAGGAGCAGGTTGTTCAGTTTCCATGTAGTCGTGCAGTTCTGAGTGAGTTTCTTAATCCTGAGTTCTAATTTGATTGCACGGTGGTCTGATAGACTATTTGTTATGATTTCTGTTCTTTTGCTGAGGAGTGTGGTCAATTTTAGAGTAAGTGTGATGTGGTGCCGAGAAGAATGTATATTCTGCTGATTTGAGGTGGAGAGTTCTATAGATGTCTATTAGGTCCACTTGGTCCAGAACTGAGTTCAAGTCCTGAATACCCTTGTTAATTTTCTGTCTCATTGATTTGTCTGATATTGACAGTAGGATGTTAAAGTATCCCACCATTGTTGTGTGGGAGTCTAAGTCTCTTTGGAGGTCTCTAAAAACTTGCTTTATGAATCTGAGTGCTCCTGTATTGGGTGCATATATATTTAGAATAGTTAGCTCTTCTTGTTGCATTGATCTTTGACCATTATGTAATGTCCTTCTTTAATCCATCTTGAGTTAATTTTTGAATAAGGTGCAAGGAAGGGGTCAAGTTTCAGTTTTCTGCATATGGTTGGCCAGTTTTCCCAACACCATTTATTATATAGGGAATCCTTTCCCCTAGTTTTTGATCTTTGTTGGTTTAAAGTCTGTTTTAACAGAGACTAGGATTGCAACCCCTGCTTTTTTTGCTTTCCATTTGCTTGGTAAATATTCCTCCATCCCTTTATTGTGAGCCTATGTGTGTCTTTGCACATGAGATGGATCTCCTGAATACAGCACACCAATGGATCTTGAGTCTTTATCCAATTTACCAGCCTGTGTCTTTTAATTGGGGCATTTAGCCCATTTACATTTCAGGTTAATATTGTTATGTGTGAATTTGATCCTGTCATTATAATGCTAGCTGGTTATTTTGCCCATTAGTTGATGCAATTTCTTCATGGTGTAGATGGTCTTTACAATTTGGCATGTTTTTGCAGTGGCCGGTACTGGTTTTCCCTTTCCATATTTAGTGCTTCCTTCAGGAGCTCTTGTAAGGCAGGCCTGGTGGTGACAAAATCTCTCAGCATTTGCTTGTCTGTAAAGGATTTTATTTCTCCTTCACTTATGAAGCTTAGTTTGGCTGGATAGGAAATTCTGGGTTGAAAATTATTTTCTTTAGGAATGTTGAATATTGACCCTCCACTCTCTACTGGCTTGTAGGGTTTCTGCCAAGAGATCTGCTGTTAGTCTGATGGCCTTCCCTTTGTGGATAACCCAACCTTTCTCTCTGGCTGCTCTTTTTCCTTCATTTCAACCTTGGTGAATCTGACAATTATGTGTCTTGGGATTGCTCTTCTCGAGGAGTATCTTTGTGGTGTTCTTATATTTCCTGAATTTGAATTATTGGCCTGTCTTGCTAGGCTGAGGAAGTTCTCCTGGATAATATCCTGAAGAATGTTTTCCAAGTTGGTTCCATTCTCCCTGTCACTTTCAGGTAACATCAATCAAACATAGGTTTGATCTTTTCACATAGTCCCATATTTCTTGGAGGCTTTGTTCATTCCTTGTCATTCTTTTTTTCTCTAATCTTGTCTTCATGCTTTATTTCATTAAGTTGATCTTCAATCTCTGCCATCCTTTCTTCTGCTTGATAGATTCAGCTATTGATACTTGTGTATGCTTCAGGAAGTTCTCATGCTGTGTTTTTCAGCTCCATCAGGTCATCTATGTTCTTCTCTAAACTGGTTATTCTAGTTAACAATTCCTCTAGCTCTTTTTCAAGGTTCTTAGCTTCCTTGCATTGGGTTAGAACATGCTCCTGTAGCTCAGAGGAGTTTGTTATTACCCACCTTCAGAAGCCTACTTCTGTCAATTGGTCAAATTCATTCTCCATCCAGTTGTGTTCCCTTGCTGGCGAGGAGTTTTGATCCTTTGGAGGAGAAGAGGCATTCTGGTTTTTGCAATTTTCAGCTTTTTTGTGCTGGTTTTTCCTCATCTTCGTGGATTTATCTACCTTTGGTCTTTGATGTTGGTGAGCTTCGGATGGGGTTTTTGTGTGGACATCCTTTTTGTTGATGTTGATGCTATTCCTTTTTGTTTGTTAGTTTTCCTTCTAATAGTCAGGCCCCTTTGCTGCGAGTCTGCTAGAGTTTGCTAGAGGTCGACTCCAGACCCTGTTTGCCTGGGTATCATGCATGGAGGCTGCAGAGCAGCAAAGATTGCTGCCTCTTCCCTCCTCTGGAAGCTTCATCCCAGAGGGGCACCTGCCAGATGCCAGTTGGAGCTCTCCTGTATGAGGTGTCTGTTGACCCCTGCTGGGAGGTGTCTCCCAGTCAGGAGGCACAGGGGTCAAGGACCCACTTGAGGAGGCAGTCTGTCCCTTAGCAGAGCTCAAGTGCTGTGGTGGGAGATGCGCTGCTCTCTTCAGAGCTGGCAGGCAGGAATGTTTAAGTCTGCTGAAGCTGCATGCACAGCTGCCCCTTCCCCCAGGTGCTCTCTCTCAGGGAGATGGGAGTTTGATCTATAAGCCCCTGACTGGGGTTGCTGCCTTTCTTTCAGAGATGCACTGAAAGATGCAACTTTGCAAGCTGCAGAGGGCTCTGCCCAGTTTGAACTTCCTGGCAGCTTTTTTTACACTGTGAAGGGAAAAGCACCTGCTCAAACCTCAGTAATGGCAGACACCCCTCCCACCACCAAGCTCCAGCATCTCAGGTTGACTTCAGACTGCTGTGCTGGCAGCAAGAACTTCAAGCCAGTGGATCTTAGCTTGCTGGGCTCCATGGGGGTGGGATCTGGTGAGCTAGAACACTTGGCTTCCTGGCTTCAGCCCCCTTTTCAGGGGAGTCAACGTTTCTGTCTCACTGGCATTCCAGGCGCCACTGGGGTATGAAAAAAAACTCCTGCAGCTAGCTCAGTGTCTGCCCAAATGGCTGCCCTGTTCTGTGCTTGAAACCCAGGACCCTAGTGGTGTAGGCACCTGAGGGAATCTCCTGGCCTGCAAGTTGCGAAGACCGTGGGAAAAGTGTAATGTCTGGGCCAGAATGCACCATTCCTCATGGCACAGTCCCTCACGGCTTCCCTTGGCTAGCGGAGGGAGTTCCCCAACCCTTTGTGCTTCCCAGGTGAGGTGACAGCCCACCCTGCTTCTGCTCCCTCTCTATGAGCTGCACCCACTCTCTAACCAGTCCCAATGAGATGAGCTGGGTAGCTCAGTTGGAAATGCAGAAATCACCCGCTTCCTGCGTTGATATCCCTGGAAGCTGCAGACCAGACCTGTTCCTATTTGGCCATCTTGCCAGCCTTCTTCTTTCTTCTTTTTTGCCTTCTACCAGCGTCTGCTACCAGGCAGGTGGAAGCAGGTGTCATAGGCTGGAGAACATCTTTTGGAAGATAACAAATTTGAAATCAACAAAGCAGTCCACACGTAGAAGGCAGAATAATGGCCTCCCCCAAATGTCCACTTCCTAATCCCCATAACCTGTGAATAAGTTACCTCACAAGGCAAGAAGGACTTTGCAGATGTGATTAAGTTACAGATCTTGAGATGGAGAGATTATCCTGGATTAGCTGGAGGGGCCCTATGTAATCACAAGGCTCTTTATAAGTGGAAGAGGGAGGCAGGAGAGTTAGGGTCAGAGAAAGATGTGAAGATGCTAAGCTGATGGCTTTGAAGATGAAGGGAGATGGTGAGTCAAGGAATGTAGGAAGCCTCTAGAAGTTGAGAAAAGAACACCTTTTGGATTTGATGGGAACCCTCTGGTACAACATGAAGAATAAAACAGCATCCCCATTTATTATTTTTTATTCAATAGCTGTCATTTGTCATTTGCCCGCTGCCTATGTTGTACCAGGACCTGTGCTAGTTATGGATATACTAGCAAGAATATTTTGAGGTGAGTGTTGTTTTACACTTTTTATAGAGGAGGAAACAGACTCAGAAAAAGAAAGTAAATTCCCCAGAGCTAAACATTAATAGCTGATAGGTGGAGAGAAAGGAAACAAATTCAACTTCAGTGGATTCCAAAGCCCTTACTGCTTCCTCCACCCCTTCTCAGAGAGCAGCCACGGCAATGCTGGCTCAGTCAGAGGATTGCCTTTTCGTGGGGATTCCTGCCATTGTATGTAATGAGCCACAGTCAAAACCCAAAACTGGTTGGAAAGCCCTTTTTGGTTGCAAAAAAGATTTGGGTTAAAATTTCCTCAGTGGCATAATCAGAAATTCTTTATTGGTAAACTGGACTTAGGTTCAGTTAATGCACAGAACCGTGCATTGCTTTATATGATAAAATATCAATTTTAAAGCCCAGGATGGAGGAGATTCAGTGTCCTCTGACCAGCAGCATCTCGGCCCTGTGCTGGCTACACAGAAGCCCCACTTTCCTTGGTGAGGGGTAAGGAAGGCAGCAGGGAAGACCTGGCTGATGTCCTCTTTGCCTGGATCCAGTGAATCTCAACCCCAGCTGCACCTTGCAATCACCTCAGAAGCTGGAGAGACATGCGGGTGGCCAGGCCCCACCCCAGCCAGTTAAAACCCACTCTGTACAGTGGGGCCTGGGCCCCAAGGGACTTTTCCATCTCCCCAGTTGGTAGATGCCTGCTGCCAGAGTGTATACTTATCTGGATGTGCCAGCCTGCTGGCTCAGAAACCACAGGACCTACGGGAGTCCCTGAGTGCCCCTCACAGAAGAGCATGTGAGAGCCTCATTCACAGGATGCTAGTGGATAGTAAAGCACATCAGACCTCTCCCTGGATGGGTGAATTTTGAGGTGACCAGCATCCTCATTCGCCCAGGGCTTTGGGGACAAAGGATATGTTCCCAGGATGTGAGACTTTAAAGTGCTAAAATCAGAAAACTCTCAGGCATTTTACAGGGAACTGCAAGTCTGAGGTCCCCAAGAATAAACTGTCGTGGTTGGATGGTAGCACTCTGGCATCAGAGAAAGGGTGTGTGTGTGAGCATAAGAGTGTGTGTGTGTTGCACCAATATGTGCATGTGGGTGTATGTGTGCACATCTGCACCCATTTGTACATGTGTGAGTGTGTGAGATTGTGTGTGTGCATGGGTGTGTGTGACTTGTGCAAGTGTGTGCATGGGTGTGAGAGTATATGAACTGTATGTGTGTGAGACAGTACATGAGAGATTTTGTGTGTGAATCTGAGAGTGTGAGAGTGTTGCACGAATGTGTGTGTGAGTGTGCATTAGCGTGTGGGAGTGTATACATGTCTGAGTGTATGTGCACATGTGTGAGAGTGGTGGGTGTGTGTATGTGTGTGTGAGTGTGAGAACACAGACACTCTGGAGAGAGTGGATCTTGCCAGCCTAGAATCGCCCCACTGCAGTAGCCTCTAAGCCTTTCGAGGGCATGTGCCACCTGAGTGGGCCCTGAATCCTGCCAGAGAGTAGCTCAGGGAAAAGTTTACCCTGAGTGGTTTGTTGAGCTCAGGGGTAGAAGTTGTAAATTTCTTTTGCTCTATGACAGTATAATTAGCTCCCCCTCTTGTGAGGAATGAAAGGGCCATGTGCTTGTGACAGCTGTGGGAGCCGCCTTCCTGCCCGGATAAATCTAGTCTCCACCGATATTGTTGCACCTGTTTAAACAAGGAACAGAATAGGTATTTATTTGAAGTTCAAGAGGCCATATGAGCCATGGTCTAAATATAGGCCTGGATATAATTATAAAGATACTTAATTCTTTGTTCTGAAAGATTTTTGCGCCCACTATTCCCTCAAAGGCTTGGGCAGTTTCCTTTAACACATGTACCTCCCAGAACGAGTAAAGGCAGGGCGTGAGAATGCCTCTTGGAGGCCGGGCATTGTGGAAGACCCCTGGACCCGGCCCTGACCTTGCTCATCATCAGAACCACCAAGGGGAAGACTTGATAAAGATACAGAGCTCTAGGTCCTCTCCCAGCAATTCTCTTTCCCGTGCTCCTGGAGTGGAGCCCAGGAATCTGTATGTTTAAACTCCCCACACGAGTCTAATGCTTACCTAACTTTGGGAACCTTTGATCTAAGGCATGGTAGTGGGGGTGAGGGGGAGCAATCCTTTCTGTGAGGCATTTCTGGGCCAGGTCAGGGATACTAATAATTGGAATTTACTGAGCCCTCCTCACATACAGGCACCGTCATGATTCCCATTTTCCAGATGAGGCAACTGAGCTCTTTCATCCATTTCTCTGCTGTGTACTGAAGTACCTCAAAGCAGGAGTTCACCATGTTTTTGAGGCCATGGAAACTTTTGAGACTCTAGTGAAAGCTGTAAACCCTCTCACCATAAAACTGCACATGCACGGAAGATTTTGCAATGTTGGAGGGTTCATGGAACCCCCTGAAGCCGATCTAAGAATGCTTGATTAAGAATGGTCATCCTATTAAACTAAAGAGCTTCTGCACAGCAAAAGAAACTACCATCAGAGTGAACAGGCAACCTACAGAATGGGAGAAAATTTTTGCAATCTACTCATCTGACAAAGGGCTAATATCCAGTACCTACAAAGAACTCAAACAAATTTACAAGAAAAAAACAAACAACCCCATCAAAAAGTGGGCAAAGGATATGAACAGACATTTCTCAAAAGAAGACATTCATGCAGCCAATAGACACATGAAAAAATGCTCATCATCACTGGCCATCAGAGAAATGCAAATCAAAACCACAATGAGATACCATCTCACACCAGTTAGAATGGCAATCATTAAAAAGTCAGGAAACAACAGGTGCTGGAGAGGCTGTGGAGAAATAGGAATACTTTTACACTGTTGGTGGGATTGTAAACTAGTTCAACCATTATGGAAAACAGTATGGCGATTCCTCAAAGATCTAGAACTAGATGTACCATATGACTCAGCCATCCCATTACTGGGTATATACCCAAAGGATTATAAATCATGCTGCTATAAAGACACATGCACACGTATGTTTATTGTGGCACTATTCACAATAGCAAAGACTTGGAATCAACCCAAATGTCCATCAGTGACAGACTGGATTAAGAAAATGTGGCACATATACACCATGGAATACTATGCAGCCATAAAAAAGGATGAGTTTGTGTCCTTTGTAGGGACATGGATGCAGCTGGAAACCATCGTTCTTAGCAAACTATCACAAGAACAGAAAACCAAACACCGCATGTTCTCACTCATAGGTGGGAACTGAACAATGAGATCACTTGGACTCAGGAAGGGGGACATCACACACCGGGGCCTATCATGGGGAGGGGGGAGGGGGGAGGGATTGCACTGGGAGTTTCCTGATGTAAATGACGAGTTGATGGGTGCTGACGAGTTGATGGGTGCAGCACAGCAACATGGCACAAGTATACATATGTAACAAACCTGCACGTTATGCACATGTACCCTAGAACTTAAAGTATAAAAAAAAAAAAAAAAAAGAATGGTCATCCTGAAGGATATTTTCTCAGGGTAGGCCACTAACAGGCACGGTAAGCTTGATCCGTAGCAGCCTGAGGATGGCTTCTGGAGCACCTGCATGTGCAGAGCACATTGAGAGATGCTGTGGGCACAGAAGTGAAGATGACATGCAATGAGCTGGAAAGACTCAACTGAATAGAAAGAGAGATAATATGAAGTTCAAAGTAGGTAATGCCAAGTCCTAAACAACAGGGCCCAACAAGCCCTGCAGCTCAGGGTGGTGCAGGCCTTGGAAGGAGGGCTGAGAGGTCGGGAGGTGAGACCTGACCTGAGCTCAGCAGGTAGGAGAGAATTCTGGGGAGTAGGGGCTGGGTGAACAGCATCCTTTGTTGTTTTTTTTTTTTTTTTTTTTTTGAGATGGAGTTTCGCTCTTGTCGCTCTAAGAGCGTAGTGGCACAATCTCAACTCACTGCAACCTCTGCCTCCTGGGTTCAAGCGATTCTCCTGCCTCAGTCTCCCGAGTAGGGATGACAGACACTAGTCACCATGCCCAGCTAATTTTCATATTTTTAGTAGAGATGGGGTTTCACCATGTTGGTCAGGCTGGTCTCGAACTCCTGACCTCAGATGATCCACCCGCCTCGGCCTCCCAAAGTGCTGGGATTACAAGCCTGAGCCACCGCGCCCAGCCAGTGAACAGCATCTCAAAGGAGAGGATGGTTTTGGGGAGGACAGGAGAACCACTTGCAGGGCAGAGACAAGGAAAAAAGACTGGTCATTTGGTTTGGTTTTAAGGGATTCTGCCTACTAGGACGTTTTTTTAAAAGGAAATGAGAGCAGAATAAGAAAATTATTTTTTAGATGTTCAAACGGGGTGAGAACTTTTGTGGCCTTTTAATTTTAATTTATTCTTTTGTTGTTGTTGTTGTTTGGTTGTTTGGTGTTTTGTGTTTTTTTTTTTTTCTTTGAGTCTTGCTTTGTCACCCAGGTTGGAGTGCAGTGGTGTGATCTCGGTTCACTGCAACCTCCACTTCCCAGGTTCAAGTGATTCTTCTGCCTCAGTCCCCCAACTAATTTTTGTATTTTTGGTAGAGACGGGGATAAACCATGTTGGCCAGGGTGGTCCCAAACTCCCGGGTTAAAAGCAATCCACTGGCCTCAACCTCCCAAAGTGCTGGGATTACGGATGTGAGTCACCACGCCCACCTGCAGTCTTTAAAAAATATGTTTACGTTGAACAATTAAATTATTGAAACACAAAACATGCTATATAATTGTTCTGTTCAGGAAAAAAGATTACAGAATTTACACAAAAAATATTAACTCAGTTCCCTAGAAGCAATGTAGTCCAGTAACAGGACCAGAGATAAAGTTGCAACCTCTGTCAGCTTCTCTGGGACTGTGCATAACCTCATTTGCAGATGAGGTCTGACTTCGAAGTGAAAGCAGGGTTTGAGGCCAGCAGCCCTTCTGCCGCCCTCCCTCCCTCCGCCCTGTGATAGGCCCTGCGAAAGGCTCTGTCTTAGTGTGGGGAGGGTCTGTGCCGGGATGTGTCCCTTTGGGTCCCATTGGAGAGGGCTCTGGGGCCCCGCTAGCGTTTCCTCCTTTGTCCTGTAGGGGGAGCCGCTGCAGTTTCGCGGGAAGTCGGCCTGGCGGAGGGCAGAGCCCTGGGTGTGGAGGAAGCTGGAGCTAGGGGAGACAGACAGGAAAGGATCACAGGGGCCAGCGCGAGGAGAGCCTGGGCAGGGGCCAGGAAAGGGCGGACTTCTACAGAGGAGGACTGTCCAGCCCTAGGGGTCCGGGAGAGGGAGAGACGAGGCCGAGAGGGACCCTGATTTTGCAGCAGGGTGTCTGGGCAATGGTGGCTCCACCTGCAGAACCAAAAGAATCCACTGGGTCTGATGGGCAAAGGCAACAAACTCGGCGTGAGTCCTGCCTCGCTGCGTGGGTCGTCTCAACTGTGCTTCCTGCCGAGCGCCCTAGTAAATCCCTAACAGATGGGCCTGCCACCGTATTCTCCCTGAAGAGTGTGCAGGTTCTGAGAAGCACCTGCTTTTATCAGCTAGGGAGGTCCCGATCTTTTTGCTCTGGTCCCAGAACATGGCATCATAATGTGAGATTTCAAGAATCTTGAAATTGGGAAGGGATTTCAGCAACTGGAGGGCAAGTTGCAGATATATGCAGGTGAAAGTGAGTCATAAGAAGACAAGGCCAATAGTGAATCTGTAATGTGAATGTTAGGTGTGGGCAGAAATACGAATTGTGCTGCCTGGAATGGACCTTTACTTTTCAGGAATAGCAAGAATTAACATAGAAAGAAGTTTATGTGGAATTAGAAGGAACAGTGGAATCAGATATCTATTTCCCATAGTTGTCCAGTTTGCTATGAGTTTCAGAAATGCACATCACTATGATCTGGGATCATGAATGATTTCTTAGGTAAATAAGATGGTTTTCTGTTTCCAAATATAACGTATATATTTTTTGAGACAGAGTTTCATTCTTTTTGCCCAGGCTGGAGTGCAATGGCACCATCTTGGCTCACTGCAACCTCCATCTCCCGGATTCAAGAGATTCTTGTGCCTCAGCCTCCTGAGAAGCTGGGACTACAGGTGCACGCCACCACACCCAGCTAATTTTGTATTTTTAGTAGAGACGGGATTTCACCATGTTGGCCAGGCTGGTCTCAAACTCCTGACCTCAAGTGATCTGCCCTTCTCAGCCTCCCAAAATGCTGGGATTAGAGGCATGATCCAGTGTGCCCAGCCCCAAATATAATTTCTTTGCATAAAAACGAGCTTACTAAACAGACTCACAAATTATTGTGAGATCCTATAACGCATTTTAAAAAACAATTGAAAACATGCTGCATGTCTGATTTCCCATGTTGAGATAAAGCTACATATGACCACTTTTGAAGAACAATAGCAATATAAAGGTACATTTAGCTCTATTCTCATTTTAAAAATGCTATTTTTTAATTGACAAAACTTTATTGCTGGATTTCATTCTCTGTTTTGTATGGAACTTCCTTAGTCCTTACAAATATGGTGTTTTAATTATATGTTTTTGTATTGACTGGTAAAAAGAACCAAATTCCACCCTGTCTCCTCCAGAACAACTCAAAAAATATGATGCAGTCATCTTCAATTCTCTTGTAAGTTTTGCTCAGCAATGGGATATGTGCTGGAGTCTGCTGTAGTCATTGTGATAGCAACACTGAGTGTTTCTGGCTTGTTGGGCCCTGTTCTACACTATATACATCAACAGATTTAATCCCAAAGCAACACTTTGAAGAAGATAGACTAGTATACTATTTAGAGATGAAAAAAATTAGGCAAGAGTATAATGCCTAAAGTCACTGAGCCAGTAGATGGCAGAACCAAGATTGAGATCCAGCCTGTCTGACTCCCAGGTTCTCGCTCTTAAGCACTCCAGCATTGTGTCTATCATTCCAGAACTCAAGAAATGCCCTTTGATTGGTGGAGCACAGGGACTCTGAGCTCTGGGAATTATAACTGATTAGATCTCAACATAGGCCCAAATGTCAACAGATTTTTCTTTCTGGTTTGTGATAGTTTCAAAGCAAATAAAGCCATCACCTGGTGTGTAAGCGACAATCGCCTCTAGGCCCATGTAACTTCCCTGGTGTGTCTCCCCTGTGTTTTTCAGAAAGGACTCAGCTGATATTTTTTCATTACATTTCCTTGGATGTCCACTATGGGGACAAGAGTTACTTTATTTTAAATGCTAATCCACCTGACTAACCCCGACTCCGGGAATGCCTCCAAAATGTCAAGCTGATGTATTACTCTTTATGTAGCAACATCTATTCACTCTTAACTTTCCTCCAAAACAATCCTTGATGCTGTTGCAGAAATCATAGGATGTGATGCCTGTAGCCACCTACGTATTCTTCCAGAGTGCACATACATTCCCCAAGATAAAAGCCCTGGGTCTGGGGCCAGTTGCAGTGCGGAGCTTACACACAGATGTGTGTAAGCTTCTTCTGTCCCTAATAAATCAGCGTATGCGGACAAACGGGATTTGTCTGCCTCATTCTTGGGTTTCTTGGCTCCTTCGGCATTTGGGGGTTGCTTTGCATATATGGCCATTTCAAGGAACATCTACTCTGTATCAAATGTAGGAACAGTTCCTCATCTTAGAAGTGAGAAAAACCAGCTCAGAACAAGGAAGTCAAAGTGGAGCTTCTCAGAGTTGAACATGGGGAGAGTGTCTTAAACCCTGATGGCCTAGGCTGACAAGAGCAATTCATTTAGGTTCTTCCCTGCAGGAGGCATGACTAGTGTTTAGCAATATCCTCATCTCTCCTGCTTCCTGGGCATGCACTAGCATCGACTTCTCAGATCCCTTGTAGTTGGGCAGAGACTTGAGGCTAGTTCTGTTCAGTAATGCGAATGGAAATGTCACAAATTGCTTCTGGACTAAGGCAGTGAAAACCCCTGTGTAGTTTTCCAGGTACCTCCTCACCTGCTGCAGCTAACGTGGAGGCCTTGCATGGAGATGGTGGAGTCACAGGATGAACACAAGCTAAATCACTAACTGGAGGACAGCTGCCTGGACAGTCACCTGGATTCCAGTGGACTGCGTGAATGAAGACATAAAGTGAGATTGAAGAGTTATTTGTTACTGCAGCAAAACTTGGCCTATCCTGATATACTCACCTCTCTTTGTCCCCTAGGTTTCCTTTTTTGGCATAGGCAGTTTGCCAGCCCCCTACATTCTCAGTCGGATTTCCTCATCCCAGTCATCATGGGAGGCAAGTGCTACTGATCATTGCACAGACAAGGAAATTCAGGTCACAGCAATAAGAGCCATAGAGTCAATTTGGTAAGGTCTCTGGCTTACTCTGCATTCTTTACCTCCTCCCCACTGCCCATCTCCTTCTGGGCTTCCCACCCAGTCCTTTGTGGAATGCAAAGGGTGAAAGGGATTGGAAGACTCAGGAGACGTGAGGCCCAGGTCACACCACAACCTTGATGATGCCAAAAGGGGCAATAATAGAAAAAAATCTGCCCTACTAAGGTGGGCATCTGCCTTCCCCCACGTCAGGAAAGAGGGCAGCAGTGTCCTCCTGCAGGCTATGACTTCCTAAAGTCCGTGAGGGTTTAATGTGGAAATATCATGGAAGGGAGTGGGCGTGAACATGCGTTGAGCTGGGGGAGCAGCCTGATCCTGAGAGAGGGTTCAGACTTCTCCCGGACTTAGAGAGGGGAAGAGAGGGCCAGGGAATATGAGGAAGTTGAGATTTGGCAGCTAGTAGATGCGAAGCCTACAGTCGGTGGGGGGATGAGAGCTGTGAGGGCCTCTCTGAGCCCCCTACGAGTGCCAGACAGGCAGGGAGGCCTGGGGTCCACCAAAGGCACAATGGTAAAGGCAGCAGCCCCAGGGCTGAAGGCTGTGCCCCTTTCCCTCCCATGTTCTAGCCTCACACAAGCCCAGGATTCCCACAGCCTCCCCGGATTGGAAGGAGTACTCTGATTTTTTGGAAGCTAAATTTTGTTTCGGGGAACTAAAGGAATGTCACATTTCTTGAATTTTATATCGCGCCTTCAAGAAGGTGGTTGACTACATGGTCACGAGACCTGTGCTATCACACAGAGCCACACACTTAAAAGAGCCCACGCTTAAAAGAGACTGGTTTACTGGTCTGCCGTCACCACCTTGAAACTCTTAACTTTTGAACAAGGAACCCTACATGTTCATTTTGCACTTATGTGCAAATTATGTAACCAGTCCTGCTAAAATGCATGCCTCTGCCATCCCCATGTGGCGGAAGTTTCAAGAGCCTTATACCTTTAGGAGAAATCCTCACTAAGTGAGCTTGAGCAATTGATAAGAAGGTTAACCACGGCCAAGCCCACTGCACTACTACATGCATCATGACCACCTCATGTTTGCTCGTGCTATCCTATTTCTGTAATGCTCCTTTGATGAAGGGGTTGGTTACAAACATCGTTTTCATGAAAATAGAACCAAATATAAACTTAATATGTATTATTATAAAGCTAAATATGAAAACCACGGTGGCACACAGAAGGGGTAGCTGAAATGAAACAAAGCTGCTCAGGGAGATATTTCTGGGTGAATTCCAATGGAGAGGGCTCAAAAGTGCCAGAGAGCCCTGAGCAGTAACACATGTGTCACAGCGTCCCCGGCCACCTCGAAGCAACCAGCCCTCGCGTAGCGCCGACAGCTTGGAGTGTTTCTCTCTGCAGATGCAGCCCCCTCATGTTCCTTGGCCTTTCATTTGCATAGATCTTCAGAAGTTATAAATCACTCTGGAGTCTTTGTATGTATTTGGGACTGAATAGTTTGCTTTTGAGACTGTCAGATCCTGACCGTTATAATGTCTTTGAAGTTTGTTCCCAGGTTCTTGGGGCTTGAAAAGATCCCTTTATGGAGTGAAGCCACTTTTTCTCAAGGTTCTGAAACTCGTGCTGCTCCAGCCTGAGGCTTCCAGAAGTGCCCTACAGGTGCCTGAGTGTGCGGGCCTGCTGCCTGCAAGTGCGCCCAGGGGGTACAGGGTTTGGTGTGTACCCGTGCGACCAGGAGCTAAGAGACTGGGGCACAGCCTCTCCCCAACACAGACTCTATTTCCCCACACGCTCACTCCCCCTCCCTCAACTTCAATCTTCTTTCTCTATAATTAACACAGGGATCACTGCCTCTATTTTCTTAGAGGCATTGTTCATTGCTCACCCCTCACCCAGTAAGTATGTGTTCAGGCACAGAGCAAAGGGCTGAGAGAAGGGAGCTGCCGTGGGTGCCTTCAAGGAACTTATCACAGCAACAGTTAACAGCAACAGGAAGATATTGTTAAGTTTTTTCTGTGTACCAGTCACTGTTCTAAGCATCTCTCATGGATGATTCTGTTTAATCCTCAAAATGACCCGTGGAAGCGGGCGTTCCTATTATCCCCTTTTAACAGATGAGAAAAATACAACACTGAAAAGCCTAAGAAATTCACTCTGGTTAGCAAGTGTTGGAGCCAGAATTCAAAAGGCTGAGTCCAGCAGTATAATCCCACTCGTGCTACCCAGAAAGCTGGCGGGAGAGAAAGCTCATCACAGCAAGGGCCCCAAGCAAGGGTACATCCTGACACCCACTGAGAAATGTGGGATATTTAGACATGAAGGGGGCTGGGGGCAGCAGCCTCGTGGAAGATGGTAATGAGGCCTAAAACCATCCCCTAAAGGCAGGGAAGCATGGGCACTCCTAACCTCCCAAGGGGTGACCAGATAAGGTCGGGGCCCTTAGGTAACCAAGCCAGTCCAGGGACACAGGTGAGCAGTCAATGAAGAGGCACCATTCTGAGTCTGCCCAGAACAGGTTACTCAGATTGTCCAGCCCATCCAGGGCAGTAGGTGTGTTTCTAAAGGAGAAGGTACTCACAACAGAAAGAAAGACCATGAAAGACCTACTCTTTCAGAAGCTTGAAGGAAACCAAGAGGAGAGCTTGCTCTGCTTTGCGCCCTAATGGTGGAGTTTTAAGGCAGGTGAGGACAGAGTCTTTCCTCCAATTGACTGGAACAGCTGTCGGAGCTAAACCTAGGAGTGATCACATCCCAAAGCATGAGAGGAGGTAGAGTGTGAACATCATGAAATTGCCAATGAGATAGATCACAAACAGTAGGATATTGCCAGTTTCATTTGTTCATTCTAGTTCACCCTGATTGGCAGCAGAGCATTCGGTTGTAGCTGGGACAAGGTGGGTTGACACAGTGCTCTTAGGTAAGTGCAGGGAGCAGCCCACATGGGGAAGGCAGAGACACTGGATCAGAGCAGAGGATAGGGCACGCATGCACTAGCCACCCCAAAGAACCCTTGAACCTAAAGGAAGGAACTGTCTGTGGCTGCTGCATTTCCTTGAGCAGGAGCTGGAGGCTGAGACCAGTGTCCTGTGAACACTGTTCAGACCCTGTTCTGAGTGGTTGTGGCTGGGGAATGTGGGTTATACCAACACTCAGGCAGAGGTGGCCACCAACACCAGACACCCATGGGCTGGGTGATCAGGAGAGGCTCCTGGGAGGAGGTGTACCTGAAGCTAAGCCTTCAAGGATAGGTGGGAATTAAAACAGGTTCAGAGAAGAGGAGGAGGTTTAGACTGGAGAAGCCTAAAATTCTAAAGGCAGTTTGAAATAGAGGAGTCACAAAATAGTATGGCTACTATGATTCCTTTTTTGTTAAAAGTATACGTGAATATATACATATACATACAGACACTCATATTATATGTATAGAATGATGGAAGGAGGAATGTATAACAAAATTTTAGCTATCTTGTCATTATAGGGTGTTTTTTTTTCTTTCTTTGTGCTCATTTGCATTTTCTAGTTGCTCTACAGTAAGCATATATTACTCCTATAACATTTTTTTAGAGGATAAGCAATAAAGTTTGCTCTCATCAGTGTGTAAGATGGTTCGGGTATGAAGCAATATCTGACTGTAAGTTAGAATTCTCTCAAGGTATTACAGAAATAGTGAACTTCATTAATTTCTACAGCTTCTGCGTGTATATATATACACACACATATATACACACATATATATGTATATAACATATACATATATAACATAATGGCTAAGAGGACATACTCTGAAGGTTTGATTCTGTCTCCACAGCTTGCTAGCTAGTCACATGGAACAGTGGTAGTACCTGCCTCTCAGGCTCCCTGTGAGGATTCAATGAGACAATGTATGTGAGACACCTGCCGCGTGGGGAGCATGGAACACATGTTAGCTATTAATAGTGGCACCTCTCTCTCTCTCTTTTGCTCTCCATCTCTCTCTTTCTCTTCTTCTCTCTCACACACCCCCAGAACGTTATTGGAACACTGCTCTCAGACATCCACATGACAGTGTTGTCATAGACCAACCAGGACTTCTCAAATGTTGACGTGCAAACAAATGACCTGGAGATCTTTTTTGTTTTATTTTGTTTTGTTTGAGATGGAGACTTGCTCTGTTGCCCAGGCTGTAGTGCAGTGGCGTGATCTCGGCTCACTGCAACATCTGCCTCCCAGGTTCAAGCAGTTATCCTGTCTCAGCCTCCCGAGTAGCTGGGATTACAGGCACGTGCCACCACTCCCAGCTAATTTTTGTACTTTTAGTAGAGACGGGGTTTCACCATGTTGGCCAGGCTGGTCTTGAGCTCCTGACCTCAGGTGATTCACCCCACTCGGCCTCCCAAAGTGTTGGGATTATAGGTGTGAGCCACCACGCCCAGCCAACCTGGAGATCATGTTCAAATTCAGGCACTGACTCAAAAGGCCTGCAGTGGAGGCAGATTCTGCATTTCTAACAGGTTCCTGGTGATGTCCTGCTGCTGGTCAGGAGATCACACTTTGAGATGTGAAGTCAAGGATGTGTTAATATCCTTTAAGGACTTCCAGGAGCAGAATGCCCTTAAATGTATTCAGATAGAACCTATCCTGTGGATTCCGTTCTCTGTTAAGTAGCACTATGTCATCCTGTTCATCTATACTCATAGCCACCTACTATGTGTAAGACCCTATGCACTTGTTACAATACAGGGCCCCTGACCTTAAGGAGCTTGTATTCAGCATCTCAATGCACATGTAGGTGGCCCAGGAAACTCATCCTGGGTGCTCAGTGAGAGCTGCCTACAACAAATGACAGCAACACTCTAGAGTCTATCGTAAATTCCAAAGAGAACTAAAGTCCAAATACTTACTTTGAAATGTTGAGGATGAGCACATGCTCTAGATGCAGGGTTGCATTAATACATCTTAACTTTACAATGAGAGTTATGTCTACCTATATAAATACCTACTGTCTTAGGACATGTGATGCTGTGGTATATTGTCACTTTTTCATAGTGTCATGTTTTTCTCATTCCTCGTTAGTGGAGGAACCATGGGTTGAGACATGGAAGTCATCTGGAACTTAAGACACAGGCTTGCAGTGCACCACACCACTGTGTCCATTTTTTAAGGAACGTGTTGGTCTCATCTGGCTGCCTCTTGTGGGACTCGCAACTCCTGCCTTATTCCATTTGAAGGTTACTATTTGCTGTGCAAACGGTGATGTCAAATTGATGGGGTGGGGCTTGGGGCCATGAATAAATGCAAAATAGTTCACCCCACAGGGTGGGAGTTATTATTAGGTTTAGGAGCTGCCCGCTTATGCGGGTCACCCACCCCAGGCCCTGCTTTTTGGGTGGAGCAGTCTGGCAAGGTGTGGGGTGGTACTCTTGGCAAAAAGTGTCTGTTCTAAATAGCACAGGTGAATTGGGACAGGTGTATCATCCCTACTGAAACAGGGCATGATCTACGTGCAGGAACAATGGGAGAAGAAGAGAGAGGTGACTTGAAGTAGCACACTAAGACAAGTGATCAAATGTTAGAATAATTTCAAGGATGGCTATTGCCCTAGAAAGCAAGAACCCTCCAGAACTAGTTTTATCCTTGCTATACTTTTACCACAGGCTAAGCATGGTATCCCCAGCCTTATCAAGTCAAATTTTAAACTGCTTAATGTCACCTCCCTCTGTCCACCCCCACATCATGCTGATTATATAAGGAGATTGCCTGGATTTAAATCCAGTTCTATTACTTACTACCTGCGTGCACCTGTGTGAAAACTGGTAAGGTTTTTTGGTTCGGTTGGTTTTTGGTTTTTGAGACAGATGCTCAGGCTAGAGTACAGTGGTGTGATCTTGGCTCTCTGCAACCTCTACCTCCCGGGTTCAAGCAATTCTCAGCCTCAGCCTCAGCCTCCTGAGTAGCTGGGATTATAGGCGCTCACCACCACGCCCAGCTAATTTTTGTATTTTTAGTAGAGACGGGGTTTCACCATGTTGGCCAGGCTGGTCTCAAACTCCTGGCCTCAAGTGATCCACCTGCCTCAACCTCCCAAAGTGCTGAGATTATAGGTGTGAGCTACTGTGCCTGGCCCCAAGAGCTCTTTTTGGAGGCAAGAAATTTCCATCAAGTGAGGATGCTTTGGAATGGAAACGCCTGGAAAATAGGTCTTTCCCGGGATCCTTGGAGTTGAACAGAGCTGAATTTGGCCAGAACTGCCATGGGAAACCATGGGATAATTCACTAAGACAGCCTTTAGTCCTAGATCACAGGGAGGGGAGACATAAACAGGACTGCCCATATCACATGCTAATTATGTTCCAGGCATTATATCCTTTGATTCTCCCAATAAACCTATGCCATAAACAGTAGCATCAATTTCATCTCACAGATGTGGACATTGAGACTTTATAGAGGGCAAGAACCTTGCCCAAGTCTATTAGTCCATTCTCCTACTGCTATGAAGAAATACCTGAGACTGGGTAATTTATAAAGAAAAGATGTTTAATTGACTCACAGTTCCACATGACTGGGGAGGCCTCAGGAAACTTACAATCATGGCAGAAGGTGCCTTTCCACAGTGCAGTAGGAGAGAGAATGAGTGCCAGCAGGGGAAATGCCAGGTGCTTATAAAACCAACAGATCTCATAAGAACTCACTCATTAGCACCAGAACAGCATAGGAGAAACTGCCTCCATGATTCAGTTACCTCCCACCAGGTTTCTCCCATAACATGTGGGGATTACGGGGATTATAATTCAAGATAAGATTTGGGTGGGGAAGCAGCCAAACCATATCATCAAGGCTATATATAGCACAGTGATAGAACAAAACTTTGAGCCCATTTTGACTCCAGAACCTATTTTCTTAATCACTATTCTAGGTCCTTAAAGAAAGAACTGAACGGGAACCTTACAGTTCAAATGTATTCTGCTAAAAGTGTTAGTTATCTCTTGATCCATGAAACAAACACACATCATGGCCCGGTGATAGAGGGCCCATCAGATCAGGCCGTGTGGAACAGGAAGGAGACCAGGCTCCCCCTGCTGGTTTTCACTGGTGAAGGCAGTAAAATCGGAGATAGACCGGAGCCTGCAATAATATCACTGCCACCATTTATGGAGCGCCTACCAGGGCTCCAGGCCTGTGCTAAACAGCAGCTGAGCCTCACAGCAACATTAAGAGGCTGGGACTATTAACCCCACTTGACAGATCAAAGAGACAGAGGCGCGACAATTTCCAGGGACGTGTTCACAGTCCCTCAGCCAGTCAGGGGCCAAGTCTTTTGGCTACAGGAAGTTGGCTGCTCTGCTCCTACTGCCTGTGGGCCAGAGACCTGGTGACTGCACATGAGTGTTAGGCCACCCGAGGACCCAGACTGTGAACTCAGCCTGCATGCTGCTCACCAGGACAGTTTCGGGAGCCCCCTTTGACTATTGCCTTTGACAAGGATGAAGATGGGCTAAGAACAGAATCCTCAACCAAATTTAAAACTACTTAAGCTTGGAATATTCCATTCTTTTCTGTGGCCATAAGTCTCCCTCTCTGCACCCAGAGGCTTCCTCCTGACTGGTGGCTGCCTGTATGGTTTGCCAATGCAGCATCCACTCTGCATTTGTTCCACAAAGTGCTGCTGAGTGTCTCCTTTGTGCCTAACACTGGGCCTTCGATGGAGATCAGAGGGCCATTTGACCTGGGGCTCCACCTTAAGCAAGGATGAGGCCACATTGCAAATGCTGATTTTGCCAATAAACTCATCCTCCAAGTTGTTCCATAGTAATTAAAAATTCAGCAAAGAAAAAACAATTCCCAGCAGACACCATAGGTGGCAAACCTCTGTGTAGAAGCTGTTGAAAAACCAGTTCTCTGGTTCTAATGGCACCTGGATCTGAGAAGGAAAGGGACTTGGACTCCACAGACAGGGGGCAGAGATTTTATGAGTTATCCCCGTGAGGATAATGGGCATTGAAACACTGCTTTGCAAACTCTGAAGTGATGCATGAGTGTTCATTGGTTGCTATTTTAATCACGTAAAATACATATCTTAGACAATATGCAAGAAATGAAGATTAGGAACTAGAGCAGATTAAGAGGAGAGAAATCCGGGATCATGTGAACTGTCAGGAGCCCCCAAATAATAGAATGCCTTATTTTTTTTTACCCAGTCTACAGGTAACCCTAGTCACAGGAGGTTGGTGTGAGGGCCACTTTCTCGATTTCCTTTTGACATGTCTTTTTTCCCGCCCCAGGAGGCATCCCCATCTCCCTATCGTCCTCTGCTAACTCTTTGCATCTCCACCTCCACCCAGGACTATGAAATATGTCTTTGCAGGTCATACTCAGCACAGCTACAGGGAGTGCCATTCACATCAAAGTCTACATGAATGAGACCACTGGGCCTTAAACTCAGCTGCGTGTCGGAAACATTTGGAGGAACTTTAAACATTATTAATGTCTTAGTCCCTCCTCCAGGTTGTCTGATTTAATTGTTCTGAGTTGCAGCCTGGCTTGGGATTTTTTTCAATGCCCAGGTGATTCTAATATGCACCCACCATCTTTGAGAACCAGTAAATTAGACTATGCTGGGAATGGTGCCCACTGAGGATGTGTGGTAGATAACCTGCATAGCCCTTCAGATGAGCCCTGCCCACTCCATTTGGCTTGATGCAATCCCCAATGACCTGAACTTGCTAGTGGAACAGATCACAGACTAAATACATACTTCTCTGCCTTTCATGTTGTTTTCCCCTGGGTTGGGATCGGGGTTGAGGAAAGTGTAGGGACTGAACTCTGATCCTTTAAGGAATCCCTTGCACTTCCTGCATCCTTCTGAGGAATGAAGGAGAGGTAAGGGTCTAATCCTGCTGAAAAATTGGGAATTTTTTCAAAACCAGTTTTGGAGACTGCCCAACTCTGGTGCTTTGCCCAGGGTGAGCGTGCTGTTTTCACCGCCTGACTAAGAGTGATTTAGGCTTTTGGAAGAATCTGGCTCATTTCCCCTGGTACCTCGGCCATTCCCTGCTTGTAAATCAGCCACCTTTAGCAGCTGCATTTTACTTTCCCAGGCCACAAGGGAGCTGTGTAGTTTTTACTGAATTAGCAACTTAATTGCTCCAAATATAGCTCTAAAGCTCCCAAAGACATGGCAGCTCCCAAAGGTGTCTGGCTTCCTGCTCTTCCTCCCTCCCATCCTGTCCCCACCAACCTCAAGGACCAGGTTAAATTCTGGAAAATTCGAGCTTATGAAATCACAGCCTCTGGAATAAACTTACTTTATTTTGTTTATGTCAAATCTTGCCATATGAATTTAATGTCACTGTGTCCATAACAACTGATGTCCTTCAAGTGGGAAGACGGGGGAGACCAAAAAAATCCCACAAAAATCCAGCCATATGAGACAAATATGTGACACAGACAAGTCCTTAGTGTCATGGTTTAGTTAAAGCCTTGTCTATTTTACAGCTCAGATGCTCTATAACTCATTGATAGCTCTCCTGCTGATAAGTGCATCTGTTATTCTAAAGTTACAAGTCAAACTTCTTTAGCCAAAACCTTGCATCTGGCATGTGTATTTATACTTGGCATTTCAAAGTTAATATTTTTGGTTCAGCAGAGGGATTCAAAACAAACATTTTTTCTTAAATTCCAAATTCTTGAGCAGGTTTCTGAATCCAGACAGAAGGGAGAGAGAGAGAGAGAACCAAGCATGGAAGAGGCTGTTAGTTGCCTACCTAATAGCTATTCTACCCTTTTCCCTTTGTAACAGAACAGCAACCAAGAAGACTAAATTTCCCAGACTCCTTTGTAGCTTAGTGTGGCCATCTGGCCAAATTCTGGTCAGAGGGTGGAAGTGTTAAGTATAGCATGGAGCTTCCAGGAAGGCTTTCTTTAAGAGAATTGAATCAGGTGTGAGGTATGCTCTTTTTTTCCTGTCTGTTTCTTTTCCCTTCTGCTTTGAGCATGGACATAATGCTGGAGCTTCAGCAGCCATCTTAGACCATGAGGTGGCTTTCAAGAGGAAAGCCACATGCTGAAGGAAGATGGCACAGGAGGAAGATAGGAGCCTAGGCCACTGAGGACAGAGGGAGCAGTGCTTTAATACCTACCTCTAGACTTCCTTTATGTGACAGAGAAGTAAACTGATCTTCTTTAAGTTAAAGTTATGTGGAGCTTTTAGTTATATGAAAACAAATCTAGGTCAGGTGCTGTGGCTCACGCCTCTAATTCCAGCACTTTGGGAGGTTGAGGCAGGCAGATCACTTGAGGTCAGGAGTTTGAGACCAGCCTGGCCAACACGGTGAAACCCCAGTCTCAATGCAAAATTAGCCAGGCATGGTGGCACGCATCAGTAATCCTACTACTCAGTAGGCTGAGGCAGGAGAATCACTCGAACCTGGGAGGTGGAGGTTGCAGTGAGCTGAGATTGCACCATTGCACTCCAGCCTGGGCAACAGAGCAAGACTCCATCTCAAAAAAAAAGAAAGTAAAGAAAACAAATCTAACCCTAAGTTATATATTAGGATAAAATTGATTTTTTTAAAAAGTCATTTTTCATACTATGTTAGCACTTTTTACCCATGTTAGTCCATCTCCTAAAATGAACGTCATTATTTGAAAAGGCATACGTCAAGCTTGTCCAACCCGTGGCCCACAAGCTGCATGTGGCCCAGGATGGCTTTGAATGTGGCCCAACACAAATTTGTGAACTTTCTTAAAACATTATGAGATTTTGTGTGTGTGTGTGTTTTAGCTCATCAGCTATCATAATGTTAGTGTGTTTTACGTGTGGCCCAAGGCAATTTTTTTTCCAATGTGACCCAGGGAAGCCAAAAGATTGGATACCCCTGGACTGTACTGAATTATTTCTTGTGCTCAGCAAGGTTAAGCAACTTGCCTAAAGTCACCCAGCAAAAAAGTGGCAAAGCCAATATTCTAATTCAGCCTATACTTTTAATTGAATTTTCTTTCCCTACCAAGAGAGCACAAGTTAATAGCTATAGCTGACATACAGCTCTGCAGAATTTGTAGTTTTTGATCATATATTATCATGTTTTAGCCTCACCAGGCTGTGCAATGGTTAGGTCTAGCCTGAATCCATTCTGAACCCAAGAAGTGTGGTAGAGATTTGCTTACTCTAAACATGTTGCCCCTTACAGAATCTGCCTGGTTTTTGTGAGTAAGGCTTTTGGGTATCTCTCATTTACCTACCCGTCACCTATGATGCCCCCAGTTAATGGCAATAGATTCTGTGTAACACAAGGAAAGAGACCATCTTATGTTCTATAGAAAGTTATCTCTGCTTTGAAGATTTTAGTTATAGGGTGGGTCCATGGACAAGGTCTGTTGACTTTCTGCAACTGTACTTTCAAATTCAGTTGGTTACTATATTGACAATGGTAGCATGGGAGAACACTGAACAAAATGACATGGCTTATCAGGGAAATTAGACATGTCAGCCCAACAAAATTCAGGAGAGGGAAGCCTCTTTGTTTATTTGGGCCATTCTCGTTCAAGGAGTGTGGATGACAGATTTACTCAAGAGAATTTTAAGTCCTACCCTAGAAACACCAGTTAAGTGACAAAGAGGTATGCTTCTCTCTCCATGCTGACAACAGTGTGTTACCGGATAGTGGGGCCTGCAGCAGGGCTATGAAGACAGTGCTGGGCCCTGGAGGGAGGTGATTCCCCCCATGACCCACAGGGCTCTGAGGACACAAGTGCTCAGAGCTTGGCTCACTGCATGCCAATAGCATGAGCTCCCGAAATGTTTGTTGCTTAGAGTTGAACAAATGTCTGTGTGCCTGTATTACTAATCCTGAAGAATAATTTTTTTTCAGTATCACACATTAAGACATGGAAAGAAAACCCCATTTTAAAAATAAAAAAGAAATCATTATATAATACACATCCTAAAACTAGGTCCTCTGTGGTTGGTTTTAGCGCATTCTCACATTTAAAGGAAGGAGTAGGATTAGGTTCCGCTACATGTAACAGAAAAATAAAAATAATAGAGACTTAAACAAGATGTAAAAAGTTTTTTGCCTCTCATTTAAAAGAAACCTGGAGTAGATAATCAGGCAACATCATAGTCATTGAGGATCCAGCCTTTTTTTTTTTTTTTTTATCTTTTTCTTCATCTCGGTTACAAGTACCTTCTATCCTCAAGGTCACCTCATAGTTCAAGGTAGCTGCTAGGGCTTCCACAATCATATACAAATGTATTCTCTGAGAATGAGAAAAAGCAGAAAGTCAAAAAATGAATTTCCCCAGCCATTCGTTCTCCATGTAGGCGTTCAGGAAGTCCTTTTCACAAACTTCTGCTTATATCTGATTACCCAGAGCTTAACACATGGCCAAATTTAGCTGCAAAGGCATCTGGAAAATTTAGTCTTTTAAATGGGCACATTGCTCCACTTCTTAATAACATAGAACTGCAGTTCTCAACCTTTTCGGTCTTGAAAAAGGTTGATACCTTTTATACCCTAAAAAATTATTGAGGACCCCTAAGAGCTTTTGTTTATGTGAGTAATATCTATTAGTATTTGCCATATTAGAAATTAAAGCCAAAAAATCTGAAAATATTTGTTTATTCATTTAAAAAGTATATTTATACTCCCTTTACATGTTAAATAACATATACTTTCCAAAGCAAAAAAATGAAGTGAAAAGAGTGATATTATTTGACGTTTTTGAAAATTTCTTCAGTGTTTAACAGAAGACAGCCAGACTCTTTTATATCTGCTTCTACATTGATTCTGTTGCAATACATCTTGCTTCAATTATATGGAGAAAATCTGGCCTCATGCAAATATGTAACTGAAAAATATAAGTGTTTTTAAAACTTTTTCAGGTAATTGCGGATATTTTTCTCTGATACTACACCATAATTCATGTGGTAGTTATTTAAAGGTTAGTTGCAATGTAGAATCTGAAATCATATCAATGAATATTTTGTACTCTGTTAAAATTCATTGGGATATCTTGCACAGTGAATGGATTTTTAGCCACACATGGTATTGCAATATCACATAATAGTTATATGAAAAATGTTTGTTTAATGAATTATGCAGACCTTTCAAATGCTGACACATTTCATTATATAATTTTAAAATCACATTTTAAAATATCACCACTGATCTAAAAAGAAAAGAACACTTTCAAGAATTTGTCAAGTTCATGATGACAAACATAAGTTTTCAAAAATTATAATTTTTACTTGAAAGGTTGAATGTTATCATTGGCAATTAATACTGTCAGATATTTCTCCTGAAGTGGCAGGCTCACTTTGTTCAGTTTTGAAAAAATATCTACCAAATATACACATCTGAATAATTATGCAGTATCCGGCAGCCATTCTTCCAAGTAAAAATGGCAGTCCATGAGAAATGTGGCTAGTTCAGCTTGCAACTCACAGAGCTGCTTTCCCTCCAAGTAACCATCATAGTCATGCAGGCAGAAGAAGCATGTTATGTGTACCTCCCATTCCACCACACAGACTGTTTAAAAAGCTATGTACTCAAGGGTTGAGATTTAACAAAATTAATAATTTTTACTGCTTCAATAAGGGTATTTAAAAGTGAAACTGGCAATTTTTACTGTACCTCATTGTTTTTACTGTGAGTGCATGCTGGTGAAGAACAGTTGTTGCTAGACAGTTTGGTGCTTGTATTAGTTTCCTGTGGCTGCTCTAACAAATTGTTACAAACTAGGTGGCTTAAAACAACAGAAATGTATTCTCTTGCAGTTCTGGAGGTCAGAAGTCGGAATTCAAGGTGTCAGCAAGGCCACACTTAATCTGGAGGCTCTTGGGGAGAATATGTTTCTTGCCTCTCCCAGCCTCTGGTGGCTGCCAGCATTCCTTGGCTTGTGGCCGCATCACTCCAATCTCTGCCTCTATTTTTATATGGCCTTCTCTTCTTCTGTCTGAAAGTCGCCTTCTGCCACTTCAAGGTATACATGTGGTTGCATTTAGGGACCCCTCCAGATGATCTAGGATCATCTCCCCATCTCCTTAAATTAATCACATCTGCAAAGATCCTTTTTACAAATAAAGCAACATTTACAGGTTCCAGAGATTAGGTCCTGATATCTTTGTGGTGGGGGTGGGGGGCTGGTTGGTGTGCATTTTTCAATCTGCCACAGCGCTATTGCTGTGATTGGTGCTAAGACACTAGCAGTTTGAGCAACTATTGCTTTTATACCATCATTGCAGATGTCCATGCAATCAAGAAGGTAAATAATGTTTTAGAATTATTATTTGATTGTTTCAACCTTGCATAATATGCACCCCAAACTCCTCTGCCAAAACCAAACAAACAAAGGTCTCAGGGAGCCCCAGGGACTTATGGACCACACTTTGGTAACTGCTGATGTCAGGGAATAGATGTTAGGTATACAAATAAAATTCTCTGCCCCAGTAGCCTGGAAGGGAGGCTAGTCTTTTCCATTCCTTCTAAGTGAGCCCATTATTTTATGGGTTCACTTTGGGGGAAATAGAAAAGGAGATGTAAGACTCACTAGTCTCAAATGATGGATAAAGCCACAGGACTATACCACCCTTTGGAAAAGAGGTTTCCACAAGAGTTCTTCACCTCGGATCCACAGAGCTCCCTGAATGATGAGGATCTGCATAGTGCTGGGGAGGAACCAGGGCTCTCCTTGGGTTCTTTAAGAGGTCTGACCCTCCCGGGAAGAAGGAAAGCAAGAGCCAGGGCCCGACAGAGCCCAAGAGAATCGGGGATGGGAAGCCTGCAAGGGAGCATGAGAGCAACTTGGGCCTGCAAAGAGCCTTCACCACAGTTCCACAGGTCCAGCAAGTTTCTGTGAGTCCTGTTCAGGCTGTTGAGAGATAGGGGTGTCCCTCATGGCTGAGGTGGGATCAAACCAGCCCCAGAGAGAGGAGGAGGAGTCCAAGCCAGAGCAACCAGAGGGCCAGGGGGCAGGTGCAGCTACTGCGGCCACTGATTCCACCACCGAGAGGGAGATGTGCAGAGTTCCTCCCTGCGCTCCACCTTCTGCTGAGGAATCAGATTACTTAGGTTATTTTCAGCTTCACCTCTCAGGGTACAAAGGTGGCGGCTCCCCATAAATGAATTACCATCTGCCGGGAGTGAACAGTTTTTCTAGGTGTGGTAGCGAGGGCTGGGTTGAGAAATCTATCAAAGAGAGACTCATGGGGTAATCTGATCTGACATTCTGTGTGTGTGCTGCTGTGACGCTGTCATTAGCTAGCAGAGGACTTTAGCAACAACATATATATATATGTGAAATATCGTTCATGTACATGAACCTGTGCTCCCTCCCAAGAGGCTTTGCATTTATGTGTCCATGTAAAAGTGTTATTCATATTACAATGTATTTGCGTCCACATAGATGTATGCATACATGTCACATTTGTATCTATGTGTCTTGCATGTTTACCTATGACATATGTAAGCGGCAGCATGATGATGCAATGAAAACATCAGGACTCAAGAAGATGAGATTAACAGAAGTACACAGAGACGGATCATTTCCTTCTTTTCCTCTTTTGTTCTAAAAATCATTTTATAAACAGGTAATATATGAACATGGTTTAAAAAAATCATTAATCACCATCAAGTAAAGTGAAAAATGAATCTCCCATCCTCCACCACAGAAATAATTATCACCAGTTCTTATGTATTCTTCAAGAGATATTTCATATATTTGAAAAAAATGAGTATATACACACACACACATATAGATGTGTATATATATATTATGTATACATATGTGTGTATATGTATCTATATCCCTTATAAATTAGTTCTTTTAAACTAGTGAATGGCAGGGTTGGAAAAGGAAAATCTCTATCTTCTCATGCCTTGTGTATAAGCACAGACTCCAGAGCACATATTTGTTTGCGTCTGTGATTTACACGTGTGCAGGCTTTGTGATAGAGGGCAAATTTTTTTGTTATAGAAAACTTCTGGAACCTAGAAAACTAATTTCCTTACCAGATCATCTGGTAATTAATCTTAAAAGCTCAAGACAAAAACAAATTCCCTATCTGAGACCTTTGTGCTTTCCCAGAGGCAGGTGAGAATCATTCCGGTGGAGTTGTCTGCACTTTCTGATTTGTCATCAGTTCCTTAGGAGCAATCCGGTAAAGGTTTATTTAGTACATCCCTCTGTTGATTTTATAACCACTGCTGACTGCTTGGGACATAAAACTCTTGATGATTTACAAGCAGTAAGTGGGCAAGAAATTCATAAATCACATGATATAATAAGGATGTAGGTGAATACACACACATACACTTATTCATATCCACCTTCAGAAGAAGAGTTGTAGGTATGTCCAGAAAATACACTCATCTTTAATTCAAAAAAATTGAGAGCTCATTGATAAGAGGCCCACAGTCAATAACATCTGAGAGGTAAATTATATCAGGTAATATTTTAATGTAAAGAAAAAGGCTTTGCTCTTGAATTTCTGAAAGAGGAGACTCTGGTTCGTGCTTTTGAGATGTTCAAAGGGGTTTTTATGATCCCTGAAGGAAAACAACAAATTTTTTTCTAAAAAGCTTTACTGACCAGGCCAAAAATGTTGAAGATTGCCAAGGTTTCCTGATACTCTTGAAATTATTCTGCAACAAATAATCCTCAACTAAACAGTCATTTAAAGATCTCTCTCTTTTTTTCTAAGTCTGGTTTTAGAAAAATCTCTAATAGTATTCTAAAAGTAGGAAAAATAAAAGTTTTTAATTCCGGGGAAGTAGTAGGGCTTCAGGGAACTAATAGAGAAGGAGAAAAATCTCATAAAACATATTTGTTTGGAAAGTAAAATTTAATAATTATGAATCTGCTACCATGAGTAGTTTGCCAACCATCTGCCTCTCAAAATGTAGTATGAAACAGCTAGAAATTTAAGATGCAATTGGCAAAATGTAATTCTTATTTGGATTCTGATTCAAACCAAACAAAGAAGAAAAAATAAGAGAAAGTGAGATGGGGGAAAATTGGGGAAACTTGAACACTGATTAGGTATTTGATAGCATTCAAAAATCATTGTAAGTTTTTAAGGTATAATAATGGTGTTCTATTTTTTCAAGTCTTTATCTTTTAAAGATACACAATAAAATATTTTAGGATGAAATTATTTTATGGCTTGAATTTGCTTTTTAAAAATCCAATTGGGGGAATTGTGAGTGGAGGGTATAAATTAAACAAGATTGGCCATGAGTAGATAATCATTGAAGCTAGATGAAAGATACATGGGGTTTCATATACAGGAATACTTCAGAGACACTGTGGGCTCAGTTCTAGACCACTGTAAGAAAGCAAATAATGCAATAAAGTGAGTCACACAAATTTTTTTTGTTTCCCAATGCATATAAAAATATATTTATGGTCCGGGCGTGGTGGTTCACACCTGTAATCCCAGCACTTTGGGAGGCTGAGGTGGGTAGATCACTTGAAGTCAGGAGTTCAAGACACGCCTGGCAAACATGGTGAAACCCTATCTCTACTAAAAATACAAAAATTAGCTGGGCGTGGTAGCAGGTGCTTGTAATCCCAGCTACTTGGGAGGCTGAGGCATGAGAATCATTTGAACCCGGGAGGCAGAGGTTGCAGTGAGCCGAGATTGTACTACTGCACTTCAGCCTGGGCAACAAAGCGAGACTCCATCTAAAAAAAAAAAAAAAAAAAAAGTACGTTTACACTACGCTTGTCTGTTAAGGGTGCAGTAGTATTATGTCTAAAAAACAATGTACATACCTTGATTTTAAAATACTTTATTGCTTAAAAATGCTAGTGATCATCTGAGCCTTCAGCAAGTTATAATCTTTTTGCCGGTGGAGGGTCTTGCTGACAAATCAGTATGGTGTTTGCTGAAGGCTGAGGTGGCTGTAGTCATTTCTTAATGTAAGACAACAGTGACGTTTGCTGCATTGTTAACCTCTTCCTTTCATAAAAGATTTCTCTGTAGCATGAGACGATGTTTGATAGCATTTTACCTAAAGTAGAGCTCAGGTTTCAAAATTGGAGTCAATCCTCTAAAACCTGATGCTGCTTTATCAACTAACTTTATGAAATATTCTCAATTCTTTGTTGTTATCTCAACGATGTTCACAGCATCTTAATCAGGAGTAGTTTCCATCTCATGGAACCATTTTCTTTGCTCATTCATAAGAAGCAGCTTCTCATTCATTCCAGTTTGATCATGAAATTGGAGCAATTCAATCACATCTTCAGGCTCCACTTCTAAATCTACTTCTCTTGCTTTTTCCTTCATGTCTGCGGTTACTTCCTCCACTGAAGTCTTGAGCCTCTCAAAGTCATCCAAGAGGACTGGAATCAACTTCTTCCAAACACCTGTTAACGCTGCCATTTTTACTTCTTCCCACGAATCACAAATGTTCTTAATGGTATCTAGAATGATGAATCCTTTCCAGAAGGTTTTCAATTTACTTTTCCCAGATCCATCAGAGCAATCACTATCTATGGCAGCTATAGTCTTACAAAATCCTTTTCCTAAGTAATCAGACTTAAAAATATAAATCATTCCTGGATCCATGGGCTGCAGAGTGAATGTTATCTTAGTGAGCATGAAAACAACATTAATCTGCTTATACATCTCCATCAGAAATCTTGGGTCAATGAGCAGTAATATTTTTAATGGGATCCTTCTGAGCATCAGGTGTCAACAGTGAACTTAGAATATTCAGGAAATCATGCTAAAACAGATGTGCTCTCACGCAGGCTTTGTTGTTCCATTTTTAGAGCACAGGCAGAATAGATTCAGCATTATTCTTAAGGGCCTTGGGATTTTTGGAATGGTCAATGAGCATTGGCTTCAGCTTCAAGTCACCAACTGCTTTGACCCCTAACAAGAAAGTCAGCCCGTCCTTTGAAGCTTTGAAGCCATGCACTGACTTCTCCTCTCTAGCTGTGAAAGAACTAGATGGTCTTCCATCTAGAAGACTGTTTTATCTACACTGAAAATCTGTTGTTTAGCATAGCCACCTTCGTCAATGATCTTAGCCAGATCTTCTGACTAACTTGCTGCAGCTTCTAAATCAGCACTTGCTGCTTCACCTTGCACTTTTATGCTATGGAGATGGCTTCTTTCCTTAAATCTCATGAAGCAACCTCTGCTAGCATCCAATTTTTCTTCTGCAGCTTCCTCACTTCTCTCAGCCTTCATAGAATTGAAGAGAGGTAGGGCCTTGCTCTGGATTAGGCTTTGGCTTAAGAGAATGTTGTAGCTGCTTTCTATCCAGACCAGTCAAACTTTCTCCACATCAGTAATAAGGCTGTTTCAATTTCTTGTTATTTGTGTATCCACTGAAGTAGCACTTTTAATTTCCTTCATGAACATTTCTTTTGCATTCACAACTTGGCTAATTATTTGGTACAAGAAACCTAGCTTTCAGCCTGTCTGGGCTTTCAACACACCTTCCTCACTAAGCTTAATTTCAAGTGAGCTTTTGATTTTGAGTGAGAGACATGTGACTCTTCCTTATACTTGAACACTTAGAGGCCATTTTAGGGTTATTAGTTGGCCTAATTTCAGTATCGTTGTATCTCAAGGAATAGGAAAGCCCAAGGAGAGGGAGAGAGTCGGGAGAATGGCCAGTGGGTGGAGCAGTCAGAGTGCACACAACATTTATCAAGTAAGTTCACCATCTTATATGAGCAAGGTTCATGGTGCCCCAAAACATTTTCAACAGTAACATTAAAGATCACTGATTGCAGATCACCATAACTGATATGATAACAATGAAAAAGTCTGAAATATTGCAAGAATTACTAAAATGTGATGTAGACACACAACGTGAGCACATGCTGTTGGAAAGATGGCCCTAAGAGACTGGTTCCACATGGGATTGCCACAAACCTTCCATTTGTAAAAAAAAAAAAAAAAAAAAAAAGTCTTCAAAGTCCAATAAAATGAGATCTTCCTGTACTCTTTAATGTACTCTTGTATTTGTTTGAAATTTTTTATGAGGTGAAAAACAAAAAACAGCTAACAAGCTAGAATGGTTATTCATTATGTATTTGAACATTTCTTCACGTATTCATATCACATTTATTGTTCAACAGAAACCAAGCATTAGTTGTATAAAGGGCTCTGAGTGAGACACTTTAGTGAATGCTGAGCGGTGTGAGCTACAGTCACTCCAGCCAGTGCGGGTTGTGACGGGTAGCGACACTGCTGATATCTAGACCACATCAGCCTCTATGGTGTGTGCTGGAGCCTCTCTCCTCTTGGTAAGTAAGAAGGTGTCTACCCATTGGTTATTGTGAAGAGCTTCTGTATGGGGGACCGGCCACCCAGCAGTATTCAGCTTCAGTGCAATCTACTCCACTGATCTAACAGTCATCAAGGCCCAGAGGAGCCCCAGAGGTCTGAAGCTGAAAACAGAGACTCCAGGCCAGCTCTCCAGAAATAAAGGAGGCTTTATTTTTATGCTGTACCTAAAAAAGAAAAAAAAAAAAAAGTAAGGAGAGCAGTCGAAGGGCTGGTTTTGCAGCAGAGAGTCATGTGGTGAATTTGAAACTTACACCGGTGCCTGGCCTGCAGAGCAGAAGGGAACGTGACTGGGCTATCTGGGAAGCCCTCCACCTCTAGAAGGCACTTCCCAGAGGGTGGTGAAAACATAGCCTCCTTGCACAAGAGATCGGCCCTCCTGTGGCCCAAAGGGAGAAAGAAAAGTCCTAAGAGCTTTGTGAAAGCTTCTTCCCCTTGGTATCTGAGCCTCGTTTCTCAAACCTGGATGATCCCTTTCCTGTTCCATCAAAACCATCAGCTGTTATCAATCACTCTAGCCAAAAGACCCAGCCCAAAGTGCTCCCAGGAGAAAACAAGTTCTTAAGAAACTCGTGGCTGGGCGCAGTGGCTCACACCTGTAATCCTAGCACTTTGGGAGGCTGAGGCAGGTGGATCACCTGAGGTTGGGAGTTCGAGACCAGCCTGACCAACATGGAGAAGCCCCATCTCTACTAAAAATACAAAATTAGCCAGGTGTGGTGGTGCATGTCTGTAATCCCAGCTACTTGGGAGGCTGAGGCAGGAGAATCATTTGAACCCGGGCGGCGGAGGTTGCAATGAGCTGATACTGCATCATTGCACTCCAGCCTGGACAAGAGCAAAACTGCATCTCAAAAAAAGAAAAGAAAGAAAAGAAAAGGAAAAGAAAAGAAAAGAAAAAACTCTTTTCCTGTAATCAACAAGAGCTTTTAACTTTATTTTTAATTCTGTGTAGATCCCCAGAGCATGCCCACCACATGGCCCCTCTGCAGGCTGAGGATGGAGGAGAGGAGAAGAATGGCTCCCAATATTCTGGTCATTTAGCTCTGAATGTCACCAGCAAAGTGAATGTTATACCTGCATATGCCCTCTGGGTCTTGCCCTAACCAGTCAATGTGCAAAATCTGATCACAGCTCCCTCTTCAGAAAAACACTTCCATGGCTTCCCAACTGCTCTTTAAACAAAGCCTAAAATGTTTGACAAGACTGACAAGGTTGACCAGGCCCTGTGGGTTCTGGCTCGGACACCAAACCTTCAGGCACCCGCTCCAAGCCAGAGCTGCTTCCTCCACTGATAATCTAAGGGAAAAGAGCATAGCCAGGAGCTGGACTCCAATCAGTGTCCCCAGATCATAGTTTCCCATGGTTCACCCCTGATGAGATACTGAGTGAAAGAATGATAAAAGGCAAATATCTGGACAACAAACCAGAAACTCTGTCGGGAATGTGTCCTGCTGGTCAGAGACGTAGCAAGGACCTGGTTGGAAGTCAGAGTTTAGGAGCCACTCAGTGGGCTTCCCATCAGGTTGGCCCCTGAAATTCCCAAATAAAGAAATAGCATGAGTGGTTGTCTCAAAGCAAGAAAATTGGTGGGTGTAATTTCTTGGTTACTGGAAGGCACCTCTGTTTGAGGGTTGTGGCAGCAGAAAAATAAAAAGGTTGACACAGCCTGCTAAATGCCTCCTAATACTGCCTCCCACATGTGGCTCTGCCAGGCCTCTCCCTCCTGCCCTCTCCTCTTTGTCTAGTAGACAGCCACTGTTCCTTTAGCTCCTAGCACAGTCTCCACAGGTCCACAGACACCTGTCACTTAGATGTCCCTGTGAACAGTGCTCCCTGGGATTATACAAGGCAATGACCCTGACTTCACTTCCCCAAGCAAGCCTCATGACCCTTTGATGAGTCCAAATCCCTCTTAGGGCCACAGGACTTCTCAGTGGTGTCAGAGAACAATTAATAGACGATTAATACAGGTAATGAATCCGTATCTTTCTCCCCCACTAGACTACTAGACTAGAGGCTCTGCAAGGGCAGAACCATGTATGCTCTCTTGTTGGTGGAATTTTTCAGTTACGTTTCCATTTGATGGACCCGGACCAGACACAGAGTAGATGCTCAATAAATAAATGTTGCACTAATGAACAAATTCCCGTTTTCTGATCCCTGACTGCTGCAGACCCTACTCCTACCTCGAGCTCCTGAAGTCATTAGCCCTGAAGCCCTCTCTTTGAAAGCATAAATGACCTCTATGTTAGCATTTTTCCCTCTGTCTTGGAACAGGAATTGTTGGTGCCTGAAACTAACCATCCCAACTCTCCAGGCCACCTCCCTGCATATCTGACTCCAGGTATCTCCAAGACCAACTGTCTGCCCTGCCCTCCCCAGCTGCACATGGGGATGTACTTCCCTAACAAGGTTTTCTTTTTTGAGCTACTTTTGATGTTCATTGTAGCCCAAATTTATGAACATAAAATTATGGGGTGGGTGAGGATAGCAGGGGTTGGGGGGAGACAGTGAAAGCAGCACTCAAGGTTAGGGTGGCATGAGGGGCCCAAAGTGTCATCTGTTGGTCAGCATGCCACTGGTGATGTTCAGTCTGGTCCTTGTCACCAAACTTCTTCTCCAAAACCAATGGCCCTCAGCTAGGGACCAGTGTCTCAGGGATCTGTTGAACATAAAGCTAGTTTCTGTAAATGAAATCATTTCCACCTATCAACTATCATCAAACATGAAAGTGGATGTGAAAAGACTTTGTCCCTAAGATATAACATCAATAACAACAATAATGTACCAAGCTTACTTCACTCATGTCCTTTGAAAGCTAGACACTTCTGATCAAAATTAGTAAAAGTCGTTCCATATACAAACATGATATCAACATTTTTTAAAGAATTGCTACATTCCATGTGGCACATCCTTTGGGATGTGCCACCCTTACCTTGAGTGGCATTGCCTTTGAAGCCTAAAGCAAATATTTTCTTTTAAAACCTAATGGTTTTAAACTGTCTCTTCTGAAGTCTGTGAGTCAGTTCCAGTTGTTTATTACACAGCCAAATTCAGAGAGATTAAGGACACCAAAGATTTTAATGAAGAAGATGAGTTTCTTTTAGTCATAAAGATTGTTTCTATCATATCATTCCCCATGTGTTGACATGGCAACTCTGCTCTGTCTCGCTCCACAGACCTACGGGTACTTAGGAAAGTCCTGTGTTCTGTCAGCCGCTGGGCCCAGTTAGTTCATGCCTGGTGCAGGCCCCAGCCCGGGGTGGACCAAGAGCCCACCCAGGTACATCACAAGTCAAGCTTCAACCTTGCAGAAGAGAACAGCAGCAGCCAGGGGTCACTGTGACTCAGTGATCAGGGAAGGATTTATACACAGTGTTATCCTATTACGGTCTATTTTGTGTAATTTAGCCAGGTATCCAATACTATTCTAGCAGGAGACATGCTTTATGTTATCTCATTGGTTTGATGTTTTTGTTTTGTTTTGTTTTATTTTATAGCCTTTAAGGTACCCAGAGTCCTCAGAGAGGCCAGATGGCAGCTGAGTTGTTTGGGATTAGTGAGTCTGCTTTGGGGCCAAGGACAGCCACCAGGAAGTCTCCAGCTGGGCCTGCTTTCTCTTCCCTGCTTCCTTCCCACCAACTCTCACCTCTGTGGAAACTCCCAAAGTCTCAGAAGTCATGATTTTTTCATTGGCTGCTGGGGTTAAAATTGAGCCACCAATGCCTTCCTACAGGGAAGGGGGAAGGTGGGGGATGAAAAAGTGAAATTCCTGCTCCTGAGCCTTACACAGGAGATTTCTTACCCGAGGGAATCTGAAACCGTTCCAGAGGAAAATTGCCTCGGGCCAGTCTAATTTTTACCAGTCTGAGACATTGCTCCCACTTCCCCTTTCCCCCTTTGAATGATCTCTGTCAGGCTGCCTGGGCACTGCTGTTGCTTCTGAAGGTCGCAACATAGAACACCACGGTTGTCAGGTAACAATGACGGAAACGCTTGCTCCCTGAGCTGAGCATTGTATTATTATATCAGAATAGTCTCTAGCGAGGGAGAGAGTATATTTCTTCGTAAGGTGGAGGAGAGAAGCAGGCACAGGCCTCCTCTTCCAGCTGTGTCTCTTCTACCTGGTCAGCATCAGGACTGGGCCTGAAATGTGAGCAGAAAACACAGGTACATTATGGTCCAAAGCACCATTCACAGAACCAAGGCTGCCATCGTGGGCAACAGGCTAAGCAGAGATTCGCAGTCTCCCAACACCTTATTCATGGACCAAACAGCCACAGATCACGATGGAGATGGCTAGAAGGAGTGCATTCCCCCAGTAGACACGCCATACCTGTGGTTTCCACCATCCGCGAAAGAAGGGCAGCCTTCATCAACCACAAATGCAGAGTTATCTTGAGGGTAGATGGTGTAGTATTGAGGAGGACTCGGCACGGCAGTTGCTGCCCCTCCAGGGGTTATGAGGCCACAGGGGCTCACCACAGACTGCAGGTAGCTGGTATTTATCCCCATAGGCTCTGGAGAACCATAAGGAGGAGGGATGTACTGCACCACAGTGGCCCCATGGAAGGTGATGGGTTGGTTGATGCCAGTGAAAACAAATGATGGTCCTCCTGGTGTCTGTTCCAAGTCCGGGACCCTTTCCTCACTTTCTTTGCACAACTGGCAGGAGAGCATTTTGAACTTGCACACAGATATCAGGATGAATGTCACCCCAACCGACAGTAGGACAGGCCCAAGGAGCTGGGTCCATTCAAAGTGGGAGACACCTTGGTATTTGATCCAGCCCATGACAGTGAATGTGATCCCCACCAGCCCCAGAAAGATGCCTGAGAAGAGCAAGGTGGCCCCAGCCTTGTCGTCATCGGACACCTGGATGTCAGCGGTGCTGGGTGTGTAAGGAGTGACGGAAAACACATTGACAGGGAAGTCCTCCAAGCGGCCGCTGCCCTGCTCCATTGCTCCTTGTGGCCTCACCCTGCTTCTTAGAGTGGAGAGGATTGTGAGAGCCAAGGAATCACAGGTCCAAATTAGTTATAGAAGAACTCAGGGCTTGTGCTTAACAGGGTGTAACACACAGAGGGCTGGACCTTGTTTAGAAGAATAAAGGTCTGAGAAATGAAGCCTGAAGTTTTCTCATGTATTGTCAACAAGTGGAGGTCTCTGTTTTGCAAGTCAATGACAAGCTGTCTCTCTAATTCACATTCATTCAATCACACATTCAAAAATTAACTTATTGAGTCCATCTTTCTTTTTCTTTTCTTTTCTTTTTTTTTTTTTTTTCTTAGAGCGTGGGTCTCACTCTGTCACCCAGCTGGAATGTAGTGGCACAATCATAGCTCACTGCAGCCTCAACCTCCTGGGTCAAGCGATCCTCCCACTTCATCCTCTCCAGTAGCCAGGACTACAGGCACACATCACAATGCTCAGCTAATTTTTAAAATTTTTTGTAGAGATAGGGTCTCATTATGTTGACCAGGCTGGTCTCAAACTCTTGGACTCAAGTGATCTTCCTGCCTTGGCCCCAGGAGGTACTCTTCTATAGCAATTTAAGATGCTGCCATAAGACCCTGTTTTTGTCCTCCCCAACACAGGTTTGTAGAAATGGCAGAGCTCCCTCAAGGGTCTCCAGCAGTGAACAGGGCCCTTGATATATCCACACATGCACAGGAGTCTAACCTGATTTTCCCAGTGGTTCAGCTCATTAGGAATAGACAGACACCTATTTCTTGACCGCATGTGTATTCCTATCTACTTCACGAACCCCTAGCTGTGATGATACTTAAACTTCAATAATAGTTCTCACAAAGCCCTAAGATCCTGTTCTTTTCTGGCCAACCCCATACGCCTTTTGCTTTCTGCATTTGGGGAGTAATTCTAGCCTTGGGAGAGGAACAACATCGTAGGAAACCTTTCTATGCACTGCATCACTGCCAGGGGTTGAATAAGCATCAGGTATGACCTGGCTCACTGGGACACATGCTTCGGACCCTCCCTCCATGGTGGCCACACAGTTCCTGGTCTCCAAGGTGAAACACCAGCTGTGTTTTGGAGCCTGCTGTTTTCCAACCAAACACAAGTTGATGTAGAGAAGACAGTTTAATTTTCAATAACATTATCTCATTCATGACTGCAAAACTTCCAAACAGCCCCATGAGTTTCCTCCTCCACTGAATAATAACTGTAGCCTTCTTTCCTTCCTAGACAGATTTTATCCAAGCAGATGCTCTCTGCAGTAGTTAAATATTATATTAGTTCCCTTTTGCAGAATTGAGAGAGCTGCCGTCTTGCCCCAAGGCAGAGCTCCCTAAACTTCCCTTGACAAAGAAATCATGTGGGCCACTTTTTTAAAGGACAAAATGTGAGCTCCCAATTCAGATCAACAGAATCAAATATCCAAGGGAAGGACCTCAGGTGATTTATCATTAAGAAATCTTAGGAAACCCTACCTCAGGTTAACCCTAAATGCTTCTAGGAGACCAGAGGACTTTCTCCCCATGAAAATCCCTCTCCCTGCTACAGGACAAGGCTTGTAATCTCCTACTTCACTGCCAAACAGATGGGAAAGCAAGCAGGTGACCCCTGAGGTATCTTACTGGATGTGCCTTAGAGCAGCAAGGCTGGAGTGGGGTTGCTATACGAACAGGCTGCCTTTTCCCACTGAGCTAGATCAGAGATCCAGGAAAGCCAGATTTTCTCTTTAACTATAAATTTCTGGTAAGTTAGCCTGACATTATTTTCAGGTTCTTAAGTCCTAAGTTAACAGTCAAAACAATCCCTGACATTTAGAAAAAAACTAGGATCTCAAAAATGTCTTCTAAATCACTCAATTTATGTTTCCCATTTGCCTTTAGCTATATCCACCGAGAATAACTGGGAAGCCTGAGAGAGTAGAGGAAACAGATCACCCTCTTTTAGACAGCTCATGAATGCAAACTGGAACTGCTTTCAAAGCAGAAAGATCAGAAAGTTCTCCAATTACATTTTCAAGGTCACTTTGACTCAGCTGCTTCTTCCAAAAGCCCCACCTCTGTCTAGACGGGTAAATAGCAATTTTTTTTTTTAAAGCTAACCAACTGAATTCAACAGCATATTAAAAGGACTAAATGCCATGACCAAGTGGAAGGCAAGGCTGGTTCAACATACAAAAATCAATCTATGTAATGCAGTATATTCACAGAACAAAAGGGGAAAAACCACACATGATCATCTCAATTGATGAGTGAAGGGGAAACATTTACTGAATACTTACTATGTACCAGGCGTAATTCTATACATTTAATATAAGTGACATAATTTCATTCTTTTAACAACCAGGTTACAGTCAAGAAAACTACGCCGATTGTTAAGCTATGGTGACTCAGCTCCAAACCCACCTTTTTAAACTTCTCTTTGTCTCAGACTCTGCAAAGCACACTTTTCCTTTTCCAGGCTGCTCCAGTTAGGCTCTGCCAATAGGGGTTGCTACAGGGAGATTTCAAGGTGGCAGGAAGGAGAAGGCACTTAGTAGTTTCTATTTTGCTTGCTGTTACTGTCAGTGTCATTCCAACAACAGTTCTTCATCCTGGCAGTAACAGTTCCAGTTTCCAGAAACCTCCTCCTGCCCTCCAATCAGCCTTGCTGTGCCCCTTCAGGGAAACCAACACCAGCCACTTGGACATGTTCTTTGTCCAAGCTCCTGAGATGCCAGAATTAGCCGAGTGACATTTTCTACTCAAAGAGCTGGATCCTGGCTCCACAAGGGCCCTTCTCCAAGCTTCTGCTTTCTAATGTTAGCCTAACCTCTTCCTTTTGTTCCCGCAGCCTGTTTTCACTAAGTCTAAGTGGTCTTAGTGTTTATTTTTTGCCTTTTCAACCCTCCAATATCTGTTAAACTAATTTCCTATATCAGATTCTCTCTATTAAAATAACTGGTATGGTTTCTGTTTCCCTAAGTGATTCTGACTGATAAGTGGTATTCACAGTGGAGTTAGGAAACATACCTGTGAAGATGGGATTCTGGAATTGATTTGGTCATATTCTTGGCCTCAAATACAATGCTGAGTCTTCATCAATGAAACATGGGATATTTGTAGATCATGGCATGAAGTGTCATCAAAACTAATACAAATAGCACCTGTAGTAGGCTGTGATGAATTGCCTATTGGAGCAAATGCCTTGGGGACCAACTGGCTGCTACACTTAATCACTATGACAATAATGATGGGCTGCAAGTTCTGTGGGATGGAGATGGCCACTTCAGAACGCCCTGCAATACTTATAAAAAGAAAGTAACAAGCTCAGGTCTTTAAATTCAGCTCAAGTCACAGTCAGAGAACCAGAGAGTTTCTGTGGTGGTCTTAAAAGAATCTTGTATCCTATATTTACAGGGCTGACCTCACCAAAAGTCAACAAAATTTAAATAGATATCTTTCTATATAGCTATACATCTGTGGAGGCTACAGCCACTCCATCTTAGATGCTAACCCGCCATGTTGACTTTTGTCTAACTCATTCCAGGAATGCCTTTAAAATGTCTGTTTTATCTGCTGTTCCTTGCTTGAGAGCATGTACTTACTGTAAACCCTGCCCTTAGATCAAAGGAACTTTAATGTTATAGTACTTACCATAAATCCTGACCTTAAGTAATTGTTCTACACGTCCCTTCTGAAGCACACATACCCCTTCCCTGAGGTATGTAAGCTCTGGGTCTGGTGAGTAAGGGTACAGGATCCACCATCTTGTCTCATGGCTTCCAGGAACATGGCCTATGTTCTTAAGTCCCTCTTAAATGTTCCTTTCTGAGAAACTGGACTCGTCAGCCTCTTTCCTCAATCTCTCAGTTTCCTTGACCTTTGAGGATAGGTTTGCATAGATCTGCTTACTATGGAACAGTATCTATATCTACATACGATTGGTTCATTTTCTCTGGAGAACCCTAATAGACAATGATACTTAAAGTGTCCATGGTAAGTAGTGATTCTGTACAGAGTAATCATATATAAAACCACAGCACAGGCCTCCAGGGTTTTAGAGAAAATCTGTGTTGCTTCTGCCGGCAGCTATTCTCCTTTTGAGACACAGCTCATGATTCTTTACTGGGCCCTGGCTACTGGGCCCTGCATCACCCTGGGACACTGAATGACCCCTGAGCTGCCAATCATGATCTGAGCATATCTGGCCCACACAACTGTAAGTTTGTGCATGCACAGCAGTGATTCATTATCAACTAAAAATGGTATTTAAGAACTTGGACATGAGCAGGTCTAGAATTACAAGCAACTACATAAACAGGTGGTTCAGAGCCTTACACTTACTCTTACTGAGTGGCGTCTTCTCCTACAATCCAAACCTATGGCCTACTGGGGAGCTCTTCACAGCTAGATGACCAAGGAGAAAAATTCTCAGGTCTTGTGTATAGGTTATTCTGGACAACAGTGGATGGCTGAAGCATTATGACACCCATGAGGAATGTTCCTGAAAGATGCTAGAAATAGGGTAGAATAGAAATCCTAGCCAGCAGAACTTCAAGCAGGACATTTGGTTGTCCATGTTGTCTGAGCTGAGAGATGGCCAACAATCTATGTTGGTTCATAGACAGAGGTGAATGGTGTCCTAGGTTTCAAGGACTCAGAAAGAATGAGATTGGAATGTGAGTAACAGGAAGTATGGTGAACAAGTTATAAGGATATCTCAAAGTGGGCACAGAGTGTAAAAGATAGTTGTGTTCCCCGTGAACACTCACCCAAGGGCATCCACTGCAAACGAGGCTCTACCAGTCAGGTGAACAAGCTGGTGTTTTCTGTGGATATCAGTCAGTCTTTTCCCCCAGACTTCAGAGTGTTTCCTTGATGAACCCATGTACACAGGATGCAGGCCACCATGATGAAAGGGATGAAGGCTATGCACGAGCTTAAAACTGGTAGCTAATCTGGCTACCATCACTGTTGAGTACCTAACCTACCAAAAGCAGAGACCACTGCTGAGCCCCCAATGTGGCACTATTCCCTGAAGATCACAGCCAAATATCTGATGGCAGCTGGATCATGGTGGACTCCTTCCAAGAGGGGCAGCAATTTGTCCTTACTCAACTAAACACATATTCTGGGTTATGGATTTGTCCTCTCTGACTTTAATACTTTTACCAGCATCATCGTATGTGATGTACAGAATGCCTTATTCACCATGATGGTATTCTGCAAAACGTTGCTCCTGATCAGAGAACTTAGTTTACAGCAAAAGAAGTACAGCAATGATCCTATGCTCATAAAATTCACTGCTATAACTACATCCGTTACCATCCAGAAGCAGCTAGCCCAATAGAATGGTGGCATGGCTTACTGAAGATACAGTTATGGCACCAGTACAGAGATATCACCCTGATTAGACAGCATCTTAGGTAGGTTCCCTAGAAATAGATGCCGAGGGGGTCACTTGAATGCCACAGGTTTGTTGGAGAATGCTCTAGGAAACAATGCCTAATGGGAGAGAGGGTAGTAGAACTGCACAAGGGAAAAGTTGAACTATGATGCAGTTGCAACATAGGCTTCAGCTGAATGCTTAGGTCTTCCTGGAGCTTGGATGCTGCTTCAGAATTGTTCCAAATTGAGGTTAAGGTGCCAGGCCTTTGTATTCCCGTATCAACCAGTCACTGAATGCAGGTTGCCACCAAGAGGGGGACATAATCTTGGCCTCCTTTCCTGCTGAGGAAAATGCCCAGAGAGGAGTGTAGTACGAACTGTCAGCAGGCAACATTTCTGGTAGCTAGGGGAATAAATGCCACAGTCCTAAGGTGGATCTAAGCAGTGTTCCACAGCATCTGCCAGAGATGTCATTTCATCTTTGGGATGCAGTACATGCTTTAAATCAGCAAGCAATATACAGCATTGTTTCTCTCATTGTCAGAATAAACGGGTCTAGAAATTAAAGAGAAAAAGTAGGAGTGACTCCTCTCACTATCACACCTGTTAATCTACTCACATTATTTTTTCTGACTGTCCTTCAACTTTGACCTGGGAGGTCTTAGTCTTACTATTGTGTACCAAGGGACACAACAATAGAAAAGTGACACTGCCACTTGGCCATTCTGAGCTTCTCATGACCCTTAACCAGCAAGCAAAGAAGGGGTTACTTTCCTGGCCAGGATAATTGCTCTTTATTACCAAGAGGAAACTGGATTGCTACAACATCATGGGAGCAGAAAGGACAATATTTAGAACACAGGGCTCTCTGGGACCTCTCTTCATATTTTTATGCCCAATAATAAAAGTTAAAGAAAAATTGTAATCACCAAAACACAGGACCATTGTGGATTCAGATTCTTCCAAAAAGAAAGTTTGGGTCACTCCACTGGGTAAAGAACTAATCAACTGAGACCTTGATGAGGACAAAGGAAACAGGGACTAAGTAGTGGTAGAAAGAAGTTACAAATATCAACTAGGGACTCATGGCCAATTGCAGGAATAAACGCGGCAGCAGCTCTGCATAGCTTCTTCCTTAATTGTTATGTATATATTTATTTGTATATACAAACCAATTTCTTTTTCTGCCTTTCCTCCTTCCCCTTATTATTTTACACAAAGATTGTTGTCTGTGGTCAACTTTACAATTTAGTTTTTATCCAGATGGGACTGTGGCCAAATTTAAGAAGAATGAACATTGCCTAGAGATTAATGCATGAATGATTCTTGGAAGTTTGTATCTCCCATTTCAAGGAGAGGATGAGGGCATCTTTATTTGGACACCAGTTTCATCTTGTTATGCAAAACACAAAGTGGTTTTTGTTTGTGGATACAAGTGTAAGTAATGTGTAGAAGGCTGTGTGTGGATGCTGAGTAGCCAAAGGGGTAGATGGTGGTTGTTATCAAGCTATTGTCCCTCAGGTCCAAATCCATCCTTCTCTACTGTGCTTTGTAGTGATGGGGCTGGGACTCCACAAGCCACATCTCACTCTGACAGCTGGCTTGCTACTAGGCATTGCCACAGGAGGTATTAGAGGGAGGCTACAAGGTGGAAGGAGGGAGAAGGGATTTGCTCTTTTCTGTTTTGCTTGCTATTTCGGTCATTTCACCCAGCAGTGCTTCCTGTGGTAGTCACAATTGGGTCCAGTTTCCAGTCTGTCCCCATATCCCCACTCTCATTGTACCCTTCAGAGGTACTAGCACCAGCTGGACAGTGCCCTCCTGAGAGGTCTGGGTCCAAGCCCCAGGGGTCTCTCCTCCAAGCTCTAAGCCCTGATACCCTAACTGCTTTGCAGTGATTCTTCAGCCCTAGAAGTGGTAGCTTCTTCCTATCACATCAATGTTTTTCTTTTGTCTTTTCAATCTTCTATCTGTTTAACCAACTCCCCAGATTAATTTCTCTGTGTTTCTGTTTTCATGAGTAGATTCCATCTGAAGCAGAAATTGAGGAAAAATTTAGAGGGTGGCAGAGCTGAAATGGAACCCGGTGGCGCATTAGAGTCTCATTGTGGCTTCATTCTATAAAAATGCTTGGTGGCTCCTGTGCTGTTCCTGTCAGACATACAACATTTTTGAAGACACTGTCTAATTATTTTTCAGATTGCCGGGGATTGGAGTTGATAATCCACCAGTGGTCTGAATTTTTGTGTTTTATCTTAAAAGCCCTTTTGAATTTTTCATTCCCCTCCCTGCTATATGGGGATTCTTTTTAACTTTTTAAATATTAAAATGATTTACTGCCAAGACAAAATAGAAAGGTGAGTTTCCTACCTATTTCAGTGAAGCAATGTTTTCTACATTAGAACAATTTGTGGTACTTGTTAGAAATGCAGATTTTCAGCACTATTGGCAATGAGTGAATCAAAAACTCTGGATGTGAGGCACACAAATCTGAACTTGTTTTATAAGCTCCTCAGGTGAGTCTTAGGCAGATTGAAGAGTGAGAACCACTAGGGTAGTGGTGAGGTATTATTGCATTAAATATATCGACTTGGGAAATGTGTCTAATAGCCAGACAATTTCTCTATGCCTGATATCTGAACATTTCTAGCAGCAAAAGTCCCATTAAAGGAAGTAGTTTTGCCCTGCTTTGATAGCTACTTCAGGCTAATAACAGGAAAGGTAGCAATGAAATGGTAGGGCCAGGGACCAAGAAATACCCAAATCCTGCCACCCACCCTACCACCCTCCATGACTTCCCAGTTGGGGGCAGAGGCACAGAAGCACAGGACAAATTTACTGCTATAGGGCTTGAGCTGTAGAGAATCCCCCCATGAACAGAACTCAGGTAAACTTGGCTAGAGCATATGGTCAAGGCTGGAGGCCTCCCTTAAACTTGAACCTGATCTCAAAGAAGCACAGGAAAAGTGATAACCAGAGAGAGTAAGGGCAGGCAGACCCTCTGAGGACAGAGATACGTGAAGGAGAATGAGAGATGACATAAAAGATGATTGGGTTTCCTTCTACCTGCCAAAAGCCTTAGCCATCTTACCGCAGCAGCCATGTAAAAGAAGGAAGTAGAAAGGAGCTCCACTTAAGCAAGTGCCCTTCTCAATCATAATGCTGCCACCCGTGTGTAAACATAGTCCAATTAATCTAGAACCTAAGCAAGGAGATTCATAACTACTCCTTCCAGAGAAAAGCATCAGATAGGAGACTACACCATCCAGGAATTTCTTGGTGAAAAAAAAGATGAATTATTTTAATACTAATGCACACTTTTTATCAGTACAGCATAATTAAATGGTTTCAAATGGCTGATCATGTCAGTGGTCAAGTAAGGCTCTTCCTTTAATTCTCAAACTTCATTTTTACTGTTAGGACGTCACCTATAACAAAAACAGCCAGTTTTCCCTTGCAATTGTTTTTTGAGAATATTTAGCATAGAAATTTGAGAAACATTTGTTAACTAAGCCAACTTTGTGAGCAACCTTTGTTATTAAGGTGAGCTATTGATTCATTTGCTTCATCCAGAATTTTACCCTTTGTACTGGGTGGAACATACCTTCTTTGAAAAATGAAAACAATAGGCCGGGTGCGGTGGCTCACACCTGTAATCCCGGCACTTTGGGAGGCCGAGGTGGGCAGATCACTTGAGGCCAGGAGTTCAAGACCAGCCTGGCCAACATAGTGAAACCCCGTCTCTACTACAAAAAAATAAAATAAAAATTAGCCAGGCATAGTGGCACCTGCCTGTAGTCCCAGCTACTCGGAAGGCCGAGGTAGGAAAATCGCTTGAACCCAGGAGGTGGAGGTTGCAGTGAGCTGAGATCTCACCACTGCACTCTAACTTGGGCAATAGAGTGAGACTTTGTCTCAGGAAAGAAAGAAGAAAGAAAAAAAGAAAAGAAAGAAAAAAGAAAATAATAATTTACATTATTCACAACTTCTCAGAAAAAATGTAGAAAATAATAATTCAACCCTGAGTTCAGAAAATCTGGCTGGTAAGTTTTCAAAGTTATTAATCATTTTTTTTTCCTTGGGGTCCATGACAAAGGAAATTATTTTAATTTGTTGAGAGCACATATATTCAGTGTGCTATTTCCTTTTTAACAAAGCTTCCTGCTACTTAATTCCCTTAAGTAAGGAAATCCAGAGGCCAGTTCTTTGTGGTGCTATTCTCAATGGATGTAGTGGCTACTGAAGAAACCTCAGAACCCCATCTTATTCAACTGTCTGCACCAGTTATTTTATCTGATGAAGCTCTGGGCACGTCTTCATAGGCATTATCAATGGGAGCTGTCTCCCTTAGGGCTCCCCTGGCTCTGCTCCACTGTCTCCAACTGCAGCAAATAAAAAGAATTGACTGAATCAGAGATTAATTGACATGTCTTAAGATGCAGTTCACAGTGACAGATGAAAATTGGTCAACTAGGCCAGGCGTGGTGGCTCACACCTGTAAACCCAGCAGTTTGGGAGGCTGAAGTGGGTGGATCACCTGAGGTTGGGAGTTCAAGAACCAGCCTGGCCAACATGGTGAAACCCCATCTCTACTGAAAATACAAAAATTAGCCAGGCATCATGGCACGCGCCTGTAATCCCAGCTACTCGGGAGGCTGAGGCAGGGGATTCGCTTGAACCCGGGAGGAGGAGGATGCAGCAAGCCAAGATCGCCCTACTGCACTCCAGCTTGGGCGGCAAAGCGAGACTCTGTATCAAAAAAAAAGAAAAAAAGAAAAAAGAAGAAAAAGAAAAGAGAAAAATTGTCAACTAAAATTAAATACTTTTTAAAAAAATTTAAGTTAATGAATTGGTCATTTAGCAAATTAATCTTAAAGCAAATTGACCCAGATTCATTTTGCATAAATAGAGCAAAGACCTGTAAAATGGCTACATCACTTAAGTTTGTGCTTTTATCAAAATGTTCAAAATTAATTTTGGGGGACGTTGACGATATTTACTGAAATTTAAATTTTAATCTCTCACTAATTATTTAAATATGGCTTTTTAGCACATTTAGTTTTTTTTTTTTTTTTTAATAAGAGCACCCTTTTTGGTTGAGACTGCCTCTTTTGACCTAAGTTTTTCTTCAGTCATGTCTAGAGAGCAGTGCCACCTCCTTCCAAAGCATTTGTGACCACTGGCCTTGCAGGAAATTGCAGGCAATGTTTTATTTGCTAGACGGACTGTGGTTTATAATTAGGAAGGACTGTGCTTCTTACTAACACTTTGTATATCTATTTCCAGATATGTTTTTCTTGTGCAGGTTCACACATCTCATAGAAATGAAATTTCATTAAACTTGATTTTTCTGGCCCAGTGCAGTGGCTCACATCTGTAATCCCAGCACTTTGGGAGGCCAAGGCAGGCAGATCACTTAAGGTGATGAGTTCGAGACCAGCCTGGCCAACATAGTGAAACCCCGTCTCCGCTAAAAATGCAGAAAAATTAGCCAGGTGTGGTGCTGGGTACCTGTAATCCCAGATACTCAGGAGTCTGAGGCAGGAGAAGTGCTTGAGCCCAGGAGGTAGAGGCTACAATGAGCCAAGATCATGCCACTGCACTCCAGCCTGGGCAACCCAGCGAGACTCTGTCTAAAAAAAAAAAAAAAAAAAAAGTTCTTTTTCTTCAACTCACCTTTTTACCTAATAGCTCATGTCATCTTTCCCAAATCCATAAAATTTTAGTTTTTAATACTTTGACAAGAATGAGTGATGCAATTATAGCTAGAAGTTTCTCAAACAAGCAATACAAAGATATCAAATAGATATCAAAGTTTAAGCTCATTTTCTTCTCCACAATAAAATCCATAATTTGAATAAGAATCCAGGGTAAACCATTTTTAAAACTTTATGAATGCATTGTTTTGGCAAGCCTCCAGGAAAACAGCCTTAAATCTGAGTGGGGAGAGTATAACTTGACACAACCTCTTTTTGGGGGGCTTGGCAATATTTACTAAAATTCAAAATGCATATACAATAGAATTAAGCTACAAATATCTTCTAGGAATATAACCTATATACTTACAATAGACACATTACAAAAGGATACTTTAGCAGAATAGACAATGAATCACTATCTGTACTAGCAAACTACAGGGATGGGGAACCCTACATGTCCATCAATAATGGACTGGCTAAATAACTTATGGTGGTAAAATATAAGGTGTTCTCCCACTGTTAAAGAGCAAGTCAGCTCTGCATGCACAGGTATGGAATAATCTCTAAGATGTGTTATTGGTTGAAAAAGAAAGCAGAGTGAGTACTATCGTGTGTTTATTATGCTATTATTTGCAAGAGGGAAAGACGTACACATTATTGAATGTGCATAACATGTCATTGAAAGAATACAAAATAAATTTGACAAAAGAACTGAGAGGGTGTTCCAGTTATCTATTGCTATGTAACAATCTACTCACAATTTTGTGGCTTAAAACAGTTCTGTGGCTTGGCTGAGTTTTGTCGGGCAGTCAGCTAGGGCTGCCAGTACCTGTAAGCTCACCTGAGCGGGACATCAAGATGGTTCACTCATGTGACTGACAGCTGATGCTGGGAGCTTCGCTGGCTCATCAACCAGAGCACTCACCTGTGTCTTTCCATGTGGTTTCTCCCAGCCAAGGGACTGGGTTTCAAGAGGAAGTGTCTTAGGAGCAACTGCTCCTGAGGTCCCAGGTGGAAGCTGTGAGGCGTCTTATGACCTGGCTTTGGAAGTCCCAGAATATCACTCTCATTTCATTCTATTGCTCAAGCAAGTCACTAAAACAACCCAGATACAAAGGGAAGGGAATTCAATTCTTCCTTTCTATGGTTGGAATGTCAAGGTCACATTGCAGAAGAACACTTGGGAGAAGAAATATTATTGCCTTTCTCTTTGGAAAATACAATCTTCTGCAGAGGGAGATTTACTTTTCACTGTTCAGTCTGTGATACTGCTTGAATTTTCATCCATGTGGACTTCCAAATATATTCCATGATTTTAGATCAACCATGTTTATATACCTATTCACTTGTGGCTGGTTAGTAACCTCATCCTTCTTTACTGGCAAGTTTTCAGTGAGTCCCAGGTGGTAGCATTCTGTCACAATCATCAATAATGGCAGGTTCTGAATTTTTCTGAGTTTCTTACGTATTTTCACTGCTTTTCAGACTTAGACATCAAGTTTCCTGTTTTTAACCACCAATCCACATTCCCAGTTAAAAATTGTAATTTTGAAATGATTATCGTTTAAAAAGATGAATAAAGAATGACAGTATAACCACGAAAACAGAGTTTTCAGAGGTTATCAGAGACCTGCGGTGGGAAGTGAAACTAAGCGTGGCCATATAGTTCTGAACGAATCATTTGATTGAACACACTGTGGTTGGAAGTAAATTGCTTTGTGGAAGCTGTGTGTGTGTGATTAAATACCTTTTTTCAAAAGTTTGGTAAAGTGGCAAATCCATGTTTCAAAGATCTGTCTGCTCAGGCTGTGATCCTGCAGGGTAATCTATGGGCCATATTCACTTGGATCAGACTACAGACAGAATACCACCAGGTTCTCTCATAACAAAAAAGCACCACAATATTTCAACAACTTGTAGCATATAAAAAGCAAAATAAAACAAAACAAAGCCACAAGCTTGGATGACATGGAAAAACAGGAACCTGCATGTTTTGCTTGCAAATACATGTCTCAAAACCCTTCAAGATTTCCAAAATTCAAAAGAATGTCTTCCCAAACATTTAGGTAAAAATGGCACCATGTGGCCTCCCCTACGCTGGTGCACTGCAGGATGTGGGGGTTCAGAAAAGTGGAATTGGGGAGAAAAGAGAGACGCCACAGGAAGAGACCTGGACATTCTTTTCTGCACTATAGGACCCTGTCAGTGGCCACCGTCACCTTGCAATCCTGAGATGATCAACAAAATCAGAAAAGGTCTGGATGACAAAATCAGGCTCCAGAGGAAGGTGGTTCATGGGTCCACGTGAATGTGAGAGGAACACAGGGTCAGGATGCATAGCCTGCTGGAAGCCTTCTGAGAAAGCCAGGTGCTAGACCTGTCCTGGTGTCCAGCACAAGGGAGGAACATCCTCCATGATATTCCTCCAGTCATTAGGGCTAGATCAGTGAAAGTAGGCAGATGTCAGGGCAAGGGGTGACTATGGTCAGAAAGCCACACCCTGCCCAGCTCTATACCTTCAGAGGGCCACAGTTGCACACCTGCAGGGAGTAGGAACGAGGATGGGGTGACCTATGCCACTTGGCCCCACCTCCTCAAAGGCATGTGGCAAGAGGATCCATGCACAGTAAGGATCTGGATGGAGCAGACGTGCAACCTCAACCCTAAGAGTGGATTCTCTACTTAAATGAGCATCAGATGTCCGTAAGTCATTTAGGAGGGCTATTTGGGGGGAAATCTCAATTATAGGAATTATCTACTCTACTCACCCATTATAGTTACTTGAATTGTGTTGGACCATGGCAGCCTCAAGGTTATATTCAACTTTTACAATAAAATGACAGGGTGGTTGAATCATGACTACACTATTATTAGCTATATGATGGTCATGTTGAAAATCAAAACTGTCCCCTCATTCTTCAGATTTTATTTTATTTCAAGAATAACAAGAGCCTGGGGGTGGTGGTTCACATCTGTGTTCCCAACAATTTGGGAGGCTGAGGCGAGTGGATGGCTTAAGCCCAAGAGTTCAAGACCAGCCTGAGTGACATGGCAAAACCCCGCCTCTACAAAAATATATATATATATATATAAATTAGCCAGGCATGGCAGTGCAGCCTGTAGTGTCAGCTACTTGAGAGGTAAGGTGAAGAATCACTTGAGCCTGAGAGATCAAGGCGGCATTGAGCTATGATCATGCCACCACTCTCCAGCCTGGGTGACAGAGTGAGATCCTGTCTGAACAAAACTAAAAATAAAAATTAAAAAAAAGACAAGAATATTTGAGGTGGTGGTCATTGCTAGATGGAGTATGGATTGTGTGTCTTTACACCATATTCTTGCTTGAACTTTCTGATATCCTGCTGAGGAGCAGTGCCTCTGTTTTACAGATGATTAATCTCAGAACAGGAAAATAGGCTATTTGACTTAGTGGTAGTGCAGGAGGACAATCTGTTTTGCTAAAGTGTTTTTAAACTGCTCGTCCATGAAGGGCATGCACTGGCAGGCAATGATCTGCCTGTGTTCTCGAGTGAGGCTGGTGTCTGCTGAGGTTGGTTGGGTAGGCAGTTTCCTGGGTGCCCTGACAATCTTAAGATTTTTTTCCCCAGCTGCGATGATTTGAATGTTTGTCTCCTCCAAAATTCATGTTGAACTTCGATCCCTAGTGTTGGAAACTGGGCCTGATGGGAAGTGTTTGGGTCATAGGGGGATACCTGATGAATAGAATAATGCCTCCCTTTTGGGCGTGAGTTCTCACTCTATTAGTTCCCTGAAGAGCTGGTTGTTAAAAGAGCCTGGTGCCTCCCCACTGTCTCTCTTGCTTCCCCTCTTGCCGTGTGATCTCTGCACACATGAGCTCCCCATCTTCCATCATGAGTGGAAGCAGCCTGAGGCCCTCACCAGAGGCAGATGCCCAGTCATCACAACTGTAAGCCAAATAAACTTCTCTTTATAAATTACTCAGCCTCATGTATTCCTTTATAGCAGCAGAAAATGCACTCAGACACCAACTGAACTGAAAACTACCTTGATGGGGCTGGAATTTAAGTCACAGTCACTGCCATTTCCAGCAGATGATAAGGTGAGCCTCCCAGAGGCCCAGCTCTTGGTGTGAGAAGCTTCTGGATGGAGTAGGTCTGCAGTGGGCTTACTTCTGAGCTCAGGAATCTATGTACTTGTATGTTAGTTTCTACTTCAGCAGAATCACACACTTAGAGGCTTAAAACTACATTCATTTATTCCTTCATGGTTCTGTAGGTCAGGCATCCTCTGTATTACCTGGAGGCTCAGGAAATAATCTGTTCTCAAGCTCATTCAGGCTGTTGGTAGAATTTGTCCTACGCAATGTAAGACTGAGGTCACAATTCCCTGCCAGAGATTACTTTCTGCTCCTAGCAGCCCCCTACATTCCTTCTCACATGGGCTGCTCCATCTTCAAAATGGCAATAGTGCTGCAAGGCTGGCCAAGCTCTTCAGTTTCAAGTCTCTCTGATTTCCTCCTTTCTGTTCTACTCTTCTGCCACAACAGCCATAGAAAGTTATCTGGTTTTAAGGACTCATGTGATTAAACTACACCCATCCAGATACTCCCTTTTTGTGGGTCCACTGTGCCATATAACATAACACAATCACAGAAACAATGCCGCATGTTCTCAGGCTTTGAGGGATAAAGATGTGGGATCTTTTTAGGGGGGAGCATTTTTAGAATTCTGCCTGCCACATTCTGGTTCTGTTGCTGAGACCCAAAGAGAGTTAGTAAAGGACAAATGACTCTGCTAAGAGTGACCAGGGGGCATGTTTGTCCAGGCTTCATCAACATTGCTGAGCACGTTCAAGTAACAACACTGCAGTGGGTCTTGCAGTCCTTCACATGTCCAATTTAGTCTACTGCAGCAGTTCTCCAAGTGGGAGCCCAGCGTCAGCAGCAGCAGTACCTGGGAACTTACTAGAAACATATATTTTGGGCCCCACCTCGACCTACAGAATTAGAAACTCTGGAGATGGGGCCAGAGGTCTGTGTTTTAGCCAGTCCCTTGGGTGACTCTGATGCTTGCTCAAGTTTGAAAACTATTTCTCTAAGGTAAGTCCCCAATTTCCTTTTCTGTGGAAGTAAAAGTGGGGGAGCAGTCAGATAGGTAATCTCTAAAATGACTTCCATTTCTAACAACCTATGATTTGTGAATATTACAAAAACAATTACACTGTAGAGACCAAAGGATGCACGTATATGTCATTGTGTGTGTGTGTGTGTGCGTGCGTGTGTGCTTCCATACACATCACGGTTAAGAGTACAGGCTCTGGAATCTTTTCTACAATCAAATCCTGGCTTCTCCAATCACTAGCTATGTAAATGGGCCAGTTGCTTAGCCTCACTGAGCCTCAGTTTCCTCATTTATGAATGATGGGACCTACATCATAAAGTTATCAGGATCAAGTGAGATCATAAGTGAGAACTTACATATAGTAAGTTCAATGACTCTTGGCTGTAATTATTTCATCCTGTTTAGTTTCTGGAAACTTTCTCCTTGAGTGCTTGAGTCCATGGTGGGAGTAAGCACCTAGGCCCTTGTCAGGAGGCCCTGAAGGCAGCCCCGGGAGGCACTGCCTGGGAACTGAGGATGAGCTGCTCCCAGGCCTGAAGGCAAAAGTGAACCTTCTGTGATTCCTAGCATCAGCTTAAGTCCTGTCACTGCAAAGGAAGACATCTTGGTAAAGCATGTGCATATAATCCCACAGCCGCCTTGATCTCCTCCTCTGAGAAGATCATACCATCCAAGGCAGAAAGCACGCATCTGAACACCAAGTCAGCTGAGATGTGGAGAGCAGGGCTGGAAACCCTCAGGGGCCTTTGCTGTGTTTTTATTATATTTGTTATTATTGGTTTTTGTGTTTCATTGTTGTTTTTGTTTGTTTTACATGTTCAAAGGAACAGAAATAGTTAAAGGCCTGGAACAGAGTCAACATGTGCCTCTATAAAGCTGAGGTCAGGAAGTGTGTCACTCGGGGGACATAAAGCAACCCCTACCCCTGCCCTGGCTCACAGGCCTCACCCGTGGAGCTGCGAGAGGTCTTGCCAGAGCTTACTGAGAGGCCTGAGTGGAGACGAAGACCCTGTGAGCCAGAAATGTGAGAGAGGAGAACAGCCTCCTCGCGCAGGCCGCTGTCCTCCAAGGGGAGCTGCGCTCTTCTCAGCCTGCTGGCAGTTGCCTGTGGCACTGAGGCACTGAGGGAAGGAAGGCAGAGACCACCCAGTGTGAATTGCTGCTGCCTGAAATGGAAACTGTTCTCCCAGCCATAGGCAGGCAGAGCCAGGAGGGGCTATTCCACAGCTGCTCCCCACCCGCAGCCCATTCCCAGGCTCCACATGGCTCCCTTAGCCTCAATGCCACCAAGAGAGCTGCTCAGCCCGCGAGGCACTAGCCGGTCTGCTAACAACCACAAAACGCTCTGGGCGGGATGCGGCTGGGTCTCCTTCGCCTCCTCTGAGCCATAGAGATTGGCCCCCCCGCGGGGACAAGTCTTCTGATTTGGGTTCAATCTCTGGCTGAGGTCTTCAGCAATTTTTCTGTGCCTGATGATATATGAGTGAGAGCCCGGGAACTCTTCCTGCCTCCTCTTGGAGAATGTCTGCCAGCTCCACATAGGAGGTAAGCTATTCCAAGAATCATTCATGGGAATTCGGCTTCATAGTTTTGGCTTCATAAACGGCGTCATAGTTTCAAAAGTAAGGGCCAAAGATGAATTCACAACAGCTCTTGCCATCCAGTACTTCATTTATTCCTCTTTAATGTCCTCTCTATATTAATCCATTTGGGTCCCTTCATGCAGACCAAAGTTGTCCAGCATTAGAGTAATACTTTCTTGCCCCCTTGCTCCCCTCTAAAAAGCCCACCAATAATTTGATTCAAAGTAGAAGAACTTTGGATAACAGAGCGTACTGCAATACTAAACAAGGTTCATAAAGTGCCATTCTGGAAGGAGCCAGAAAGACCAACAGCCAGCACCACGGAGGTATTTTTAAATGGTGCTGAGTAAGAAATGTTAGGAAGCAAATGAGGACTATAACATAATGTAATATATGTAAATTTTAAATAAATACATGAAATAATACTCATATCTTATAAAACTACATACCTATTCAAGGACAAATATCTTTCACATTGATGTAGTGGCCTATTGGGAAGAAAGGGATTAGTGCTGGGAATGGAGAAGGAGGGAGGGAGAGAGAGAGGAAGGAAGGAAGGAGGGAGGGAAGGGAGGGAGGGAGGAAAGGAAGGAAGGAAGGAAGGAAGGAAGGAAGGAAGAAAGGAGAGAGGAAGGAAGGAAGGAGGGAGGGAAGGGAGGGAGGGAGGGAAGGAAGGAAGGAAGGAGGGAGAAGGGAGGAAGGGAGAGGAGGGGAACAGGAAAGAAGGAGGAGAGGAAAGGGAAGAATTTAATAATGATGATAGCAGATTATGTCTTGAAGAATATGGAGTAACTCTAACATAAGTTAAAAAGGAAGCAAGCCCTAAATTAAACCTTTCATTTTACAGATGGAGAAACTGAGGCTCAGAAGGATGAACTGTTTGATGCTGGGATTTTATTGCTATTCAGTGGCAGAAACCAGGCATTTTGACTTCCAATTCAATGCTTTCTACTGCATCAAACTGCTACATGTATACTTATAATACCTCACTTCCTTCCCTTCTAATGAGTAATTCATCTAAGTACAGTTTTAACTAGAGAGGTTGATCATTGCTGGCCCAATTCGTGGTCCCTCTCCCAGAGAAGTCACCCACCCCTGCTGAAAGACCAAGGCCTTGCTGGACACCAGGTGACCCAGATCACCTTCTCTTGGCCGATGGGCCTGAGGTGGGCACCTGATTCAAGGGCAGCCCTTCCAGAGACAGGGTGGGGGTCACCAAGCATCCTGGTTTGCCTGGGACCGAGGGGGTTCCCAGGATGCAAAACTGTCAGTGCTGAAACTAGAAAAGTTCTGAGTCACCTGGGACAAGCTGGTCATCCTGGCAGGGAGGGACTTAGGAACTGTGAGGCCAGCTTCAAAAATAGATTCTCAGTGAGAAACGGGGAATCTAGCAGACCGAGACTGTTGGCTGCAATAGAAGTGCCGTGGTGTAGAAACAGGGCAAGGAGCGTTAAGGAGCTTCCATATGGGTCCTACATAAACAAAACTCAAGAGCAGAAACTTCGAGTAAGTGGAGGACACTGGTTGACCAAGAGAGGAGAAAAGGGTCTATCTTTGTTCAGAGACAAGCAGACACCTGCCCTCAAGAGAAGGACTCTGCTGCTAATAGGATAAAACTCTCACACTGGCCCTTCATTTTGGGGGCACACGGTGACAAAATAGGGGTGCAGATCTCCAAGAAGAGGAATTTTGTCGCTGACGGCATCCTCAAAGTGGAACTGAAAGAGTTCTCACTGGAGAGCTGGCTGAGGATGGCTACTCTGGAGTTGAGGTCCAAGTTATGTCAACCAGGATAGGAATTAATACAGGAGCTTAAAATGAATTATTTAAGCAGATAGTGAGGGTAAGAGCGTCCTCAGCAAGCCTTCTCTCTTAACAAAAAGCAGCCCCCAAATCGTTTATTTTCTAACAAAGAGCAGCCTATAAAATCGAGCTGCAAACATAGATAAACAAGCTGGAAGTTTGCACGGTGAATGCCGGCAGCTGTGCCAATAGGAAAAGGCTACCCGGGGGCCAGCCATGTTCAACATGGAGGCTCCATCTACCCTTTTCTTTGTCAACCATGTGTACAATAAAGGAACAGGCAACAATGGCACAGGCCAGGTAGAGAACCTATCTACATAATAAAAAATTAGGGGGGAGTGGCCAGTTTCCTCACAAGCTATGTAAATAGCACACCTGGTCCAACCAATCGAAACCAACTCCTCAAGCTCATCTATAAAACCCCGTACATTTCACCGGGAAACCGAAAGACCTGCTCAGGAGCCCGTCTCTGCAGGAGAGAGAGCTTTTCTCTTTCTTTTGCCTGTTAAACCTCCGCTCTTAACCTCACTTTTACGTGTCCACATCCTTGATTTCCTTGGCATGAGGCAACAAACCTCGGTTACTACTCCAGACAAATGACGCTGCTTCAAAATCATTATCTTAGCCACCAAAACACAGAATGTTATTGGTGAGAAGGGCTGGCAGATTCGGAAATTGCCCGCTGTAGTTCAGAAAAGGTTTGGCTCCCAGAGGGCAGTGTAGAGCTTTTTGCTGGAAAGGTAGCCACAAGAGGTCTGTATGTGTTTGCCCAGGTGGAGTCTCGGTGTTACCTCCTGGGAGGGCTTGCAGCGCAGAGGGCCTGTTATGGTGTGCTGTGGTTCATCACGCAGGGGGTGGGGGGGCCACAGGCTTCAAGGCTGTGGTGTCTGAAAACTCTAAATGCAGGAATTTTGTGGATGGCCCGATGATCCTCAGCAGACACTCTGTTTACTTCATTGACACCGCCATGTACCAGGTGCTGGCCGTCAAGGGAAGGTCATGCTGCCCTGGGCCCCGACTGGTAAGACTGACTCTAGGAAGCCCCTGCCTGAGAACATGAGCATCATGGAACCCAAAGATGAAGTACTGCCTACTACCCCCATCTCAGAACAGAAGGGTGGGGAGGGAGCCATAGCGCCTGCCATGCCCCAGCCAATCCCCACAACATGATGGGGTCTCCTTGACAGCTGTGTCTGGCATCTGGGTGTTATCCTGGAAAGGACTTTAATAAAATCTTGTACGAAGTCACAAAGCCTGACTCGACTGTATGTCCAGTGTTCAGACTGAGGGGCCTGTTGGCCTGCAGAGCACTCCTTAACCTCTTGGTGCTAACCATGCTTGTGGAATTTGCAGGACCCAGCACAGGAGGACCCAAGCAGAGCTAACCAGAGGAATGTCCCGTGTGAGAGTGAAGGCTGATGGCTAGCAGGGCAGCACCTCAATTAACTGTCCTGGAGTTCAGGATTGTAGCTTTAGAAGCGGGATGTATTTAGAATGATTTTTCCTATGCCTAAGAAAATACGTATTGCACATATAACGTAAATACAATGGTCATTATGGTGTGTGTCATACTGTGCTAAATGTTCTTTGCATTCACACTCATTTACTCCTCAACATCTGGAAAGCGGAAAGGAAATGTGCTGCGCCACTGAAGCTCAGGCTCAGAAGCAAATATGCCTAAGCAGCATGAAGCTGCCATTAGAATCCACATTCCTAAGTTCTGCTCTCTTGACCATTCTGTTCTGCAAAACTATAAGGAACATTTAAATGGTCAAAACAGTAACAACAAAGCACCTCTCACATTAGTCTTTGGTAGCCCAGAGTGTGGTCTCAGCCTTCCTGCAAGGCTCACACATGCACAGCTTACAACCAACCCCTCTTCTCTGGAGCTACTCTCATTAACTTTCTGCTCCTTATAACCATGAGTCTGACCAGCATGATTATATTTTAGGAAAACTGGCTTTCAGTAGCTCCTTCCTCAAAAACCACTGTGGCCAATTTCAGGTTCTCAAAGAGACTCTTTCCAGATGCTCCTGTTTGCTGTTGCTGCTGCTTCTGCTTTCATTGCCAAGGAAAGGGTTGCAGCAGAAGATGCTCCTCATCTGTAAAATAAGCTGGTTCTCTCCACTCAGCCTGAGCACACTCAGGGCTCCAGACGCTAAAGAGAAAAACCCTTTCCTCCATCCCCACTCAGATGCCCACTTCTGCAGCCACCGCCGTATAGGATCGAACTTCTTGACAAAATTATTTGTGCCCCATGCCTCTATTTCCTCCCTTCCTGTGCAATCCCGAAGGCCCTTCCATCTTCCCACCCCTAGGAAATTACTCTGGCCTTGATCCCCAGGGCCCACCAAGAAGCCAAACCGAGCGAACTTTTTCCTGCCTTTAACCCCTGGAGAAGTTTCTGTAAGTTCCCATACCATCTGCCACATGTTCTCCTTGAATTCAGCCCCCTTACCTGCCAAATCGCAAAAGACCTCACTGCTTCACCCTCTCCTTAGCCTATTAGACTCTTTCCCTCCCCTTCACTGGCTCTACCCTCCTCCCTCCCACCTACTAAGGAAACACTTTCCAGATTTTTTATCCTCCCCACATTAAACTCCAAGACCTTGCCTTCCCAAAACCTCATCTGTCCGAGGCTCTGGGTGCTGTCCCGGAGTAACAGTGAATTTGAGGTCTGCAGGGAGACACTTTTGCATAGGTGTGTGTAGCCTTTTGTAAAGTGCCTGTGTGAATCTGGTTTTCACTGTTTAGCAAACAGGATCACCTGAGCCTTGTTTACCCCATGCCTTGTTATGAGACTTTCAGTTTGGCTGGCAGAATTCAGCCAGAGAATGCCCTGTGCAGGCGCAGAGAAGGACTGTAAAGTGCCAGGGGTGGGTGACTGGTTAACCATTTACCTCCCTCCCATGAAGGACAGCAGAGAAGAGGCCCCAGCCGCTGCCCACCCCTGCCCACAGCCTTGGTGTTCCTGATCCAGCACATTGCCATTCTCCTCGCCCCAGCCACCAGCCAAGGAGGCTGGAAGATCAACCAAGCTCCAACCACTGGGTGTCCCATCACAGCGTGGCTTTTACTGCTAACGCTGGTGTTGCTGTTTGTGCCAGGGGTTCTGTTCAAAACCAAGCTCTTAGAAGAATTTGGAGGAAATTATGACTGCACCCGTGTCTTTGTAAGTGTTATCTTCTAAGGAGGAATTTGTAGACTTTAGAGTAAGCTGTAACAACTCAACATTAACTTTTTCCCCCCAATCTTTATTACTATTGTGGAAAGTTGTGGGAAAATGTTGAAAAGTCAGAAATGTTGAAAGTACAATGAAAATCTATATGTCTTCCACCTTCTTCAACAATTTTAATGCTTGCCAGATGAGTTTCCTCTCTGCATTTGTGTACATATTTTTGTTGTTATAGAACCATTTAAAAATAAGTTGCCAATAGTATGTTTCATTCCTAAATACTTCAGCATGGATCTCCTAAGAACAGGATGTTAGATGCCTCTATTTAACACCTAAGAAGATTAACAACCATTCTATAATATTATTTAATAGCCAAGCCATATACAAAATTTCCCAGTCATCCTAAAAATATCTTTTATAGCTTTGGTTTCGCCAAATCAGCATCCAATTGAGGTTCAGATGTTGCATTTGGTTATTATTTCTCTTTAGTCTATTTAAAACAAATTTTTTTACTGAAGTAAAACTAACATTCAATACATGTTAATGCATTCATTTTAAGTGCATACTGGATGAGTTAAAAAAAAGTGCATGTCCTTATCACTACCACCCCAGTCAAAATATTTACAAAGTTCACTCCTTCTCCCTTTGCAGCCTATCTCTCCTTCTCTCACCCCCACAGCCCTGACTCCAGGCAGCCGCTGATCTGATTTTTCTATCTATAGGCAGCTTTGCTAGCTCAAGAACTTCATAAATGTGATAATATGGTTTGTGATCTTCTGTGGTGTCTTTCACCGAGTATGCTCCACCTGGGATTCACCCATGTTGTTGCATATGTGAGTGGGTGGCTCCTTTCATTGCTGAGTAGTATGCTAGTGCATGAGTCCACCACCATTTGCCTATCCATTTAGCCGCTGATGAAGACTTGGATTGTTTCCGGTGTTAGGCCATTCTGATTAAAGTCTTTATGAAAATGTTTGTACAACTCTTTTTTGTAGACATATGTTTTCATTTCTCTTGGGTAAAAATCTGGAGTAGAACTTATGGATCATATAAGTGTATATTTAACTTTATAAGAACCTGCCAAACTGTTTCCAAAATGTTGACAACATTTTACACTCCTAACAGCAACATATGAGAGTTCTAGTTTCTCTGCATCCTCACCAGTGCTTGGTATTATCAGTCCTTCACTTTTTGTCATTTTTGTGGGTGTATAGTAGTATCTCTGTGTGGTCTTAATTTGCATATCCCTGATAACCAGAGTTGTTTTGTGTGGTTCTTGGCTATATATATATATATATTTAAAAAAAAATATATATAAATATATATATACACCTTTTGTGGTGTGTCTGTTCAAATATTTTGTCTTTTTTAAAAGTAAGTTATCTTTTTTTTTTTTTTTGAGAGGGAGTTTCATTCTTGTTCTCCAGGCTGAAGTGCAGTGGCACAATCTCAGCTCACTGCAACCTCCACCTCCCAGGTTCAAGTGATTCTCCTGCCTCAGCCTCCTGAGCAGCTGGGAAAAAAGGCATGCACCACCACGCCTGACTAGTTTTTTTGTGTAATTTTTAGAGAGATGGGGTGTCACCGTGTTGGCCAGGCTGGTCTTGAACTCTCGACCTCAGGTGATCCACCCACCTCAGCCTACCAAAGTCTGGGATTACAGGCATGAGCCACCGCACTGGGCCGCAAGTTATCTTTTTATTATTGAGATTTAAATATGAATCCTTTGCCAGGTTTATGTATACAAATATCTTCTGCCAGTCAGTGACTTGACTTTTCAAGTACCCAGGTGACTTTTCTTTTTATTAATATTGTCTTTTAAAAGCAGAAGTTTTGTATCTTGATGAAGCTCAATTTGTCAGTATTTTCTTCATGGTTGGTGCTTTCTATATCCTGCCTAAGAAGTCTTTGCCTACCTCAAGGTTACCAAGACATCCTTCTATGTTTTAGTCTAGAAGTTGTGTAGTTTTAGCTTTTGCATTTGGGCCTATAATCCATTTAGAGTTAATTTTTGTATATGGCATGAGATAGGAACTAATGTTTGTTGTTTGTTTTTGTTTTGCTTTGTTTCTCACACATATACCCAGTTGTTTCAGTGCCATTTGTTGAAAAGACTCTATTTTCCCAATTGAACTACCTTGGCCTATTTATTTTTTAAAAAATCAATTGACCATATATATGGGTCTATTTCTGGACTCTATTCTAGTTCATTGATCTGTATGCCTATCCTCTGCCAATATTACAGTGTCTTGATTACTATTGTTTATAGTAGTCTTAAAACCAGTTGTGTAAATATTCCGAATTATTATTTTCCAAAATTATTTTGGCTCTTCTGGTTCATTCATCCATTTGATACTGATTTAATTTCTTTGAGAAATGTTTTAGAGTTTTCAGTACACAGGGTGTGTGTGTGTGTTATTCTAAACATTAATCATAATATTCTGAAACATTATTCTCTGGTATTATAAATAGGATTTTTATTTCATTTTCCAATTGTTTATACTGATATATAGACATATAATTTATTTACGTATATTGATTTTGTGTTCTGTGTCCTTTCTAAATTCACTTTTTTTGTTTTAGCAGCTTTTGTACAGACTCCTTGAGATTCTCTATGGTCACGATCATGTTTTACTTCTTCCTTTCCAACATAGGTGCTTTTGTTTCTTTTTTCTTGACTTTTTGTATGGCTAGGATCACAGCAAAATGTTTAACAGAAGTGATGAAAGAAAACTTCCTTTCCCTGCCCTCATCTTAGAGAAAACATTCAGTCTTTCACCAAAAAATATGACACTAGCTAAAGGTTAGCAGACACAGAAGCATTTGACAAAATTCAAAATTCATTTGGAATAAAATGCTAAAGGCATCTATATTGTCTCCCTTTTTTTTTTTTTTTTTTTTTTTTTTTTTTGAGAGAGCCCTGCTCTGTTGCCCAGGCTGGAGTGCAGCGGCGCTATCTCAGCTCACTGCAGCCTCAATCTCCCAACTCAAGCGATTCTCCCACCTCAGCCTCCCAAGTAGCTGGAACTACAGGTGAGCACCACCACAGCCAGTTAGTTTTTTGATTTTTTTGAAGAGATGGGGGTTCTCACTATGTTGCCCGGGCTGGTCTCGAACTGCTGAGCTCAAGCAACCCTCCTGCCTCAGCCTCCCAAAGTGCTGGGATTCCAGGCGTGAGGCCCTGTGTCCAGCCTAGATTGCCTTCCTTTAAAGACTGTTGCATTTTGTTTTTGTAGGCAGTTGATTCATTTATGGATTGGCCTATTCTTTTGAGGAAGATCTAGAGTAGCCTTTATTTTTGGTTAGTTTGGTCCTAATCCTGAGGTGTGGTCTTTCTGGTACTCTACTCAAAGCCCAATGAGGTCTTTTCACTCTGGTTGTTCAAACTTAAACATCTCCCAACTCTGTATAAGCTCCAGAAGTTGTTTAGTTCACAGTTCCCTGGTAGCCATTCTTCCCCCAGTGGTGGTTTGATCCACCTTGTGGTGCCTCACTCTGCACATGTGCCACTTGGTATTTAGCCAAAGACTTGAGGGGAACCCTATGACCTGGAACTTTTTATTTTTATTTTTTGTTTTTTTGAGGCAGAGTCTTGCTCTGCTGCCCTGGTGCAATCTTGGCTCACTGAAACTTCCACCTCCTGGGTTCCAGTGATTCTAGTGCCTCAGCCACCCAAGTAGCTGGGACTACAGGCACCCACCACCATGCCCAGCTAACTGTTGCATTTTTATTAGAGATGGGGTTTCACCATGTTGGCCAGGCTGGTCACGAACTCCTGGGCTCAAACCATGCTCCCACCTCAGCCTCCCGAAGTGCTGGGATTACAGGCGTGAGCCACCGCACTTGGCCAACCTGGAATTCTAACTCTGCGCAATTTCTTCTTCTAAAGGGTTCTTTTTGCCTTCGTCTCCCCGAACTCCAGCATCTGTGTCTTCAGCTCAGTGAGACTTCTGCATTTTGTTTAGCTTCTCCATCTCTGTGTTGGAATTCAGCAAATGGCTCTGTCAGAATGTCTGAGTGGTTGGGAGGCTCACCTTGTTTGTTTCCTTTCTGTCTTGATTACAGCCCTGTGCTACCAATTATGTCTGAAACCAGTTATTTGATATATTTACCCAGCTTTCTAGTTATGTATGGCAGGATGGCCAGCCAGTACTAGTTACTATGCTATGGTTGGAAGCAGAAGAGTCATTAATCTCTTCTCATTTAGAGCAGGGGTCAGGTAACTTTTTCTTTAAGAGCCAGATAGTAAACATGTTAGGTTTTCAGGCAACACTGTTTCTGTTGCAAAAGCTCAGCCATGTCATTAGAGCACAAAAGCAGCCATAGGCAATACCTAAGTTAGTGAGCATCATTATGTTCAAATGAAACTTTATAAAAACAGGCAACAGACCCGCAGCCCATAGTTCACCAGCCCTTGATCTAGAACAGTACTACAGCCCTTTTCCCCCTGTGACATTGACTTTGTCAAGACTCCAGGTCACTCATCTTACTGAATGCCCGAAATCCTACTTATCAAGATATCACATAACATATTCCTTTATCCCTTGTATTTTCTATAAAAGGTCATTGGGTCAAAGCCTTCATGAGAATCAGGTTAAACATTTTTTCACAGGAATAATGTCTTAGGTGATGTTGAAAATATTGCTTTTGAAAAAGTATCATCAAAGTCAGTGCAACTGAGTTATGATCATTCACGAATTCATTCATTCTCCCATGCGTCATCCATCCGCCAAAAACTCATGATGCAGTTACCTCTGCCAGGCGTGGTGCTATGAGTGCTCAACAGGATACAGTGATGTGGTCCAACTTGCCCTCAGTGGGGCTGGGGTGGGATTGGTGGGTGACACCGAAGCACAGTGCTAGAAAAGTCAGCATCTCACTCTTTTTCTGGGCAAGGACCAAAGGGCTTACTTTATCTGGAGCACTTGTAACAATGCAAATTCACTAGCCCCTTGGACCCACTGGAATAGAATCTCTTGATGAAACACAGAAATCTGTGTTTTAACTGGTTCCACTGATATAACAGGCCAAAGGACACTGAAGGCCAGTGTGATGAAAGTCAGTTCCTAAGGGGGAAAGCCACCTACCTGGGAGGAGGCTGCATCTTCTTCTGATTTACCATTAGGTGTACCAGAGGTGAACATGCCTCACAGGTCAGCAGTCACCCAGCCTGCTTCCATTATAAGAGAAAAAGCATCCCGGCCTTGGGAACTGTAGTGATTCTTAACTATGTTCACAAATTCTTTGTGACAACTCCCTTTAAAAGGTGAAGGCTAATTCCTCTCCCCTTTGGTGTGGGCCAGACTTAGTGATTCACTTCTAACAAATAGAGTCTAGCAGAAGTGATGGTGTGTGACTGCAAGACCGGATCCTGAAAAACCCTGCAGCATCCCCCTTGCTCTCCCTTCAATCTCTTGCTCTGAGGGGCCCCGGGCATCACGCTGCGAAGACATTCCAGCAGCCCTGTGGGAGTCCACATGGAAAGAGCTGAGTCCACAGCCAGCATGAACCGGCCAGCCATGTGAGTGACTGTCTTAGTCTGTTCAGGCTGTCCTAACAAAAATATTAGAGACCAGGTGGTTTACAAACAACAGATATTTCTTTCTCATAGTTCTGGAGACTGGGAAGTCCCAGATCAAGGCACCGGCAGATTCACGGTCTGATGAGGGCCAACTTCCCGGTTCATAGATGGCTGTCTTCTTGCCATGTCCTCCTGTGGTGAAAGGGGCAAGGGAGCTCTCTGGGGCCTCTTTTATAAGGACACCAATCTCATTCATGAAGGTTCCACCCTCGTGACCTAATCACCTCCAAGACCCCACCTCCAAATATCATCGCATTGTGAATGAGGTTTCATCATATGAATTTAGGGAGGACATGGACATTCAGTCTGTAACAGTGACTATCTTGGAAGTGGGCTCTCCAGCCCCAGTCATGCCTTCAGGGGACTGCAGCCCTGGCTGACATTTTGACCACAACCCCACAGATAGCTACCCAGCTGTACCACTAGAACTGCTGACCCACAGAAACATGCAAGGTAATATATGCGCTTTGCTCTTTGAAGCCCTTCATTTTTGGCCAGTTGGTTATGCAGCAATAGACAATGAATACAGGGACTTTGCACATATTTAGGGCTACTTCTGAGATCACATTGGGGAGTCCCATCTGTCACTCCATTTGGGACAGCCAGCTTCAGAACCACATGATACGGAGTTCTGCATGCTTTCCTGTTTGGCACATGTATCTTCTCAACTGGCTGCTCAGCTCACAGTGAAATTCCCAGGCAAATACCTACACCAGGCCTCCAGAGCCAGGAGTTGGGGCACGCACCCCCTGGGTGAACTGTGTTTGGAGATGACGCCATTACCTCCCCATCCCCAGCTGCTCTTTTGAAACTTCTGTCTGCATGTAAGGCAGCTGGGCAGTCCTGCTTCTGGCTGGGAACAGCTTTTCTGGGTGTAGAGCCAGCAGCACATATGGGTATCAAAGCTGCAACCTTTGTTTCGTTAACGTCACAATCTAACAAAACCAGCTGACTGGCCAAGATGTTGAAAAATAATAAAATGATGGTTTAGTGCCAAAACACTCCAGCTGATGCAATAGGGCCTATGAAGAAAAGTTAGAATTTAAGAGATCACCAATACTTTTTGTTTAGAGTGAGTTTGGGGGCGAGGGAGCAAAGTACACTATTGAGAAATTTACTTGTTGGTTTGGTTTTGTGTTTTATATCTCTCTGATAGGTAGGTGAAAAGTGACTTTTCTTGCATCAAAACTATTTAGGTTTTTTTAAAAAAATTAGACTACAGTCTAGTAAATAACAGGCAAAGAATATAAATAGTTCACAAAAAAGAATATTCAAACCACTTTTAACATTTAAAAAGATGCTCAATCTCACTCATACAGAAATGTAAATTATAGCTGTCCTCAAATCCAATCTCTCACCTATCAGTTCAGCAAAAATGCAGAAGTCAAATTTAGATAACACTTCTCCATAGACAAAGCTGTAAAGAAATAGGCATATTTATTTGTTGCTAATAAGTGTAAAATGGCACAGCCCTTATGCAGGAGAATTTGGCAATATCTACCAGCATTACAAGTGCATTTACATTTTAAGGTAGCAATGACACTTTCAGGAGTTTGCCTGCAGATACACCTTCACAAATCAAAAGGAACATAAGCACAGGATGCTTCATTCCGACATTATTTGTAACATTGAAAGATTAGAAACAATCTAGATGTCCATCATTAAAAGACTGGTTGAAGAAACTATGGTACAGTCACACAATGGGGCACTATCCAGCCATTCCAAAAAAGTGAGAAGGCTCACTATATGTGGAGTGATTGCCAGAAGATACAACTAAATGAAAAAAGCAAGGTGCAGGGCCACATATATTAGTGTGTGTGCACGTGTGTGTGTGTGGTGTATATTGCAAAAAGAAAGACTGGAAGGTGGAAGAGGGTAGATGAGACAGGGATGGGATCGAGACTTCTCTACATACACTTTTTAATATGGTATATGTTGTATGTATTCAAAAATTAAATTAAATTAAAAAAACAAAATTAGCCTTAATATTGAATATAAACATGAATAAATGACCCTAATGATATATCAAATTGGTAATATGAAAACAAAGAAAAAAAAATAAACGAGTTTAATATGCTATTCTAACTTTACATACATAGATATGTTTGAAGGATAAAAATCTTCAAAAAATCTTGTTACTTAACTCAGTAGTTTTATTAACAATATTGAATTGTAATTTTGAAACTTTTTTATATTATACAATAAATCAAGATAAATGTGTAATAAATAGGTAAATGTGATAGTTCATTTCATGCATCAGCTTGACTGTGTTAACAGAAACCAAGATTTTCAGAGTAAGAAAAAGGAAATAAAAATATAAAATCAAAGTGATAGGGTGTGGATCTGTGTCCCCACCCAATCTCATGTCGAATTACAACCCCCAGGGTTGGAGGTGGGGCCTGGTGGGAGGTGATTCGATCATGGGGGCAGATCCTTCATGAAAGGTTTAGCACCATCCCCTTGGTGCTGCCTGGTGATAGAGTTCTCATGAGATCTGGTTGTTTAAAGGTGTGTAGCACCTCCCCTCTTCCCCCGGCCCACTTCTCGGTCCTGCTCCTGCCATGTAAGACACCTGCTCCCACTTTGCCTTCTGCCACGAGTAAAACTTCCCTGAGACCTCCCCAGAAGCAGATGCTGCCATGTGTCCTGTACAGCCTGTGGAACCATAAGCCAGTTAAACCCCTTTTCCTTATAAATTAACCAGTCTCGGGTATTTCTTTTAAAGCAATGTGAGAACAGACTAATACACAGAGTTAAGAAAAAAAGTGTTAAGTTAAATTTGAATTGGAAATGTTAATGTCAATTTATGGTTTTAAAAAAATCTGTTAGCTCTTGAAAGTGCTGGAAATGACACTTCAGTAGCAATGAGCAAACTTCAACTCCAAATCTTGGTTTCTAAATATATTTTCCACAAAAGGATTCAGGGCTGGAGAAATGGCTTTTCCAGGTGTAGGGCAGGGAAACAAAGTGAGCTTAGGGTAGCTTATTCTCTGGGGGACACATCAAAAATACAGAAGAACCACTGCAAAGGATTAGCCAAATTTGGAATTATTTGAACATAAAAGAAAACATTGATTTCATTGAAATTCATGAGTTTATAGGGATAGGAGACAGAGAGGAAAACAAAAAACAAAAAACAAAAAAACAAGGGAGAGAGAGTCTCATTTGCCATTACTGGAGAGATTTTCACACCAACCCTTGCTCTGTGCTATGGATTGAATTGTGTACCACTCCCCACTATCTCCTAAATTCATAGGTTGAAGTCTTAACCCCCAAGCTGATGTAAAAATATTTGGAGATAAGGCCTTTCCGAAGGTAATTAAGATTAAGAGAAGTTATAAAGCCCTAAAGCAAAAAGACGAGTGTCCTTACAAGAAGAAGAGACACAAAAAGTGTGGACCCACAGAGGTAAGGCCATGTGAGGACACAGCAAGAAGGTGGCCATCTGCAAGCCAAGGAAAGAGGCCTCAGCAGAAACCAACCCTGCTAGTTCCTTGATCTTGGACTTCCAGTCTCCAGAACTGTGAGAAAATAAATTTCTGTTTAAGCCACCCAGTGTATGGTATTTTTTATACCAGCCCTAGCAGACTAATACTCTCTGAAAATTGGTATTTAAAGGTAAAGAAGAAATTCTTACCTGGCTTTTTAGGAACACCTGTAGTCCATCCTCGTTGATGCATGAACGCTTGCCCTTATTTAGAGAGGCCTGTGATGACATCATTGAATCGGACAGGCAAGGGCCGTTAGTGGATGCTAGAGCCATTAGGAAAAGGTTTGCTGGGGAATAGACTGGGATTTGCACTGTGCCAAAATATTACCCCAAGATTCAGCAGCCACCATCTTAGAGTTCACACTTTGCACCCCTAAATGTGAGCAACCTCCCATTAAGGGCCTTCTGATATGAGGAAGTCTGAAACATACAGCATTCCCTCAGAAGTATTTTTGTTTAAATGTTTACCAATAATCTATGTGAGCTTTTAGGTCTAACTTCTAGTTCTAGTTTCCAGAGACACAGGGAACAGAGAGACATGTTAACCAACCCCTTGAGGAGACTAGAATGCAAGACCAGTGGCAACTGGTCGGTCAGTGAAATGAAAATAAAAATGGACTGAAGTGGTAGTCTATATTAATGAAATAAAACTGACATTAAAAAAAATGATTGGAGGCCAGGTGCAGTGGCTCACACCTGTAATTCCAGTACTTTGGTCAGGAGTTCGATACCAGCCTGGCCAACATGGCAAAACCCCGTTTCTACTAAAAATACAGAAAAATTAGCCAGGTGTGGTAGTGTGCACCTGTGATTCTAGCTACTCAGGAGGCTGAGGCATGAGAATTGCTTGAACCCAGGAGGCAGAGGTTGTGGTGAGCTGAGATCGCGCCACAGCACTCCAGCCTAGGTGATGGAGTGAGACTCTGTCTCAAAAGATAAATAAATAAAAATTTTAAAAATTATAAAATGATTGGAATATGGTAGCTGGGGATGGTGGCAGGCACCTGTAATCCCAGTTACTTGGGAGGCTGAGGTGAGAGGATCACTTGAACCCGGGAGGTGGAGGCTGCAATGAGCTGAGATTGTGCCACTGCACCCCAGCCTGGGTGACAGAGCGAGACTCCAAATCAAAAAAAAAAAAAAAAGTTATATGGATTGCATATTAGATAATAATAGTGTATCAATGTTAAATTTCCTGAATTTGATACTTGGATCATGGCTTTTTAAAAGAATATCCTTATTTTCAGGAGATAAATCCTGAAGTATTTTGGGATAAAGAATTGTAATGTTCACAGTTTACTCTCAAATGATTCAATATTAAGACAATAATATTGTATTAGTCAGGGTTCTCCTGAGAAACAGAACCAATAGAAGAGAGAGAGAGAGAGAGAGAGTGTGTGTGTGTGTGTGTGTGTGTGTGTGTGTGTGTGTGTGTGTCACAGAGAGAGAGATTTATTATGGAAATTGACTCATGTGATTATGCAGGCCGAGAAGTCCCCAAATATGGTGTCTGCAAGCTGGAGAACCAGCAAAGCTGGCTGTGTAATTTCAGCCTAAGTCAGGAAACCTGAGAATAGGTGGAGGGAGGGGACCTGTGAGTCCTGGAGTCCAAACTCCCAAGCACAGGGAACTCTGGTGTGTGAGGGCAGGTAAAGATGAATGTCTCAGCTGAAGAAGAGAGAGCAGATTCACCCAGCTTCTGCTGTTTTGTTCTCCTGCTTTCTTCCAAAGAAAGATCTTCTTTTTTTTTTTCTTATTTATTGCTTGTTTATTGATTTATTTTTATTGAGAAGTTTTCACCATGTTGCCCGGACTGGTCTCCAACTCTGGGGCTCAAGCAATTCTCCTGCTTTAGCCTTTGGAGTAACTGGGATTCCAGGCGCATGCCACAGAACTAATGTTACCAGCTATCTGGACATCGCTTACCCCAGTCAAACTGACACATACACTTAGCCACCACAAATATGTGTAGGTATAGATACATATTATATATTGTAATATATATTTTATATATACACACATTCAAAATAAATACAGCAGAAACAATAAAAACTTTCAGACAAAAATATAAACATTAATTTTAGCATTTTTTCCTCATAGCAAAAAATTGGAAACAACGTAGACACTTAACTGCAGGGAACCGGTAGAAAAAGTACGCCAGTTTGTTAAGGATCTTTTAATCTTTTAATTGTTTTGTTTTGTTTTGTTTTGTTTTTGAGACAGAGTCTTGCGTTTTCTCCCAGGCTGGAGTGCAGTAGCCATAACCTCTGCCTCCCAGGTTCAAGTGAGTCTCGTGCCTCAGCCTCCCGAGTAACTGGGATTGCAGGTGCACACCACCATGCCCAGCTAATTTTTGTATTTTTAGTAGAAATGGGGTTTCACCATGTTGGCCAGGCTGGTCTTGAACTCCCAACCTCAGGTGCTCTGCCTGCCTCAGCCTCCCAGAGTGCTAGGATTACAGGCATGAGCTACCATGACCAGCTCTTTTAATCTTTTAATATTACAAATAATAATTTCTCAGTAGCATGCCATGCTGTTTGATAGCACTTATCTACTTCATGATCTGGCTGGCAGCCAGTCTCCATAAACTCCAGGGTTTGCTTGGGAGGTGTTCCTGGCCAGAGCTGCACCCCACTAGCCTGCCTAGGGCTACACCCCTCCCTTGCTGTACTTGGTCTCAAGACCCAGCCCCATCTAGACTCCTCACAATGTCTCTGTAGATTCCCCAGCTAAGACTAATTCCAGGGGCATTGGGCAGTGCCATTCTGTGGTTCTTCTTTCACACACACACACACCTCCCACACATCCCTAACCACAGGCCATTCTGTCCATCCCAACTCCCTGCAGAAGAGGCTACATGCTGTGACCACCCTCTGCCTGGCTCTTCCATGCTGCTCCCATCAATTACCGGTACTAAGGGAATTTCCAACAGAAGTAGCAAGGTTGAAGTGATTTTTCTTCCCAGGTTGGGGAACCAAAATTGCCTGCCCAATAGCAAAGAGCATGCTGCTCTGGTGCATGCTATGGCCTTACACTGAACTTGAAGTCTCCCTTTGAAACTTTGATAGACACTTTGCCCTCTCTAATCTCATCCCACTTCCACCTGCAGGGTTCCAGAGGGAAAGGTTTCCAAAGCCGGGAGCCTAGGGAAAGGAGTGGAGGAGACCCTTATAGGAGCTGGACTGAAATTGTAGTGTCTTTCTAGAGCTGAAGGACACCCTAGAAATGGGCGAGGATGGGAGAGGGGCAGTTGCCTACCTACAGCCACATACAGTGGTGCTACGATCCTTTCCTAGTGCACAGTTGTGAAGGACACAGGCCTTGGCATCAGGCAGACCTCAGCACAGGTTCTGGCTCTGCCAGAGTCTACCTGCAGGACTCGTAACAACATGTTACCTTTCCCAGAGCAGCAGGGATAAGTCCATGAGACACTGCAGGGAAGTCGCTTAGAGCGGCCTGGCCCCTGTAAGACCTGTGCTTCCATCCTCACCTGCAGGCTCCTGGGGTAAACTCCAGCTTGACAGAAAAGGCTGAGACAGCAGCAGGGTCTACTGCCTGGAGGACCAGTGATATAGGAGTTAAAAAGGAATTATTTAGGCAGATAGTGAAGGTAAGGAAGTCCTTGGTAAGGTTTTCCTTTTGATGAAAAGCAGCCCCCAAAATCATTTTGTTTTCTAACAAAGAACAGCCTGTAAAATCCGGCTGCAGACGTAGACAAGGAAGCTAGAAGCTTGGACAGGCAAAGGCTGACAGTTGTGCCAACAGGAAAATGCTACCTGGGAATAGGCATGTTCAAAATGGCAGCTGTACTTGCCATTCTCTTCTCTTTGCCAGCCATGTGTACAGTAAGGAGCAGACAAGATGGTGCTAGCAGAGTAGAAAGCCCATTTGCATAATAAGATTGGGGGAAAAACCAGCCTTCGCCCACACACCATGTAAATGTCACACCTGATCTAACCAATCTATGGGCCCTATGTAAATCAGATGCCGCCTCCTCAAGCCGGCCTATAAAGTCTGGCGCAGTCCACCGAGGGCTGGCTTTTCCCTTTCGGACACCTCTATCTTGAAAGAGAGCTATTCTCCTTTCTCCTTCCTTCTGCCTGTTAAGCTTTCTACTCCTTAACCCACTGCATGTGTCCGTCTGTTTAATCTTCTTGGCGCGAGATGATGAACCTCAGGTTTTTACCCAAAACAATTATGCTGCTTCACCAGAAGAAAAGAACAGAGTTTCAGAGCCTACATAAAGGAATCTTGGAGGCAGCATAACACCTGTGGATCTGAGGGAAGGCAGGTGCACCACCAGCCACATCTGGAGAGGGGTCTAAGACACTAGGCAGACAGAGAAATGGGTGCTTCCTGGGTGGGATCTGGGCCCCCGGGAAGACTTTGAGTTTGAGGAAGAACCTCAGCCCCTGCAGAGGCTACCCTGGCATCTCCCCAAGCCTCTCCATCTGGCTGGGTTCTGACTACTCAGTCCTATCTTCGCAGGAAAAGAGACAGTCCTCCTGCTTCGTGAAAACCCCTCATAAATTAGTTATTTGGAGAACCTCGTACCAGCAGGTGGGATTTACTTGCTATTTCAAAAGCCTTTAAGGAAATGTCCTGGGAGTGGCTTGGCTCCGGACAACCATGGAGGCTCCTCCGCCCCAACCCACCCACTCACCCACCCTGCCCAACTTCCAGCTCTTTGAGACTCTGAGAAGCCTTGGGAGAACACACAGTGTTTAAATGACTGCCCACTGCCCTCATAAGCCTGCTGCCTGCCCGGCCTGTCCCCTTGGGGAGGGAGGGAGGATGTCACGCTACACTCCTGGCACTGGCCTCACCTCAGCCAGCATCTCCCCGGAGAGGTCGCCGGGCAGGGGCAGACGGCATTTTCAAGCAGTCACATGCCGCACCCAGCGGGGCTCTCCCCCCACCAAGCATTCCTTAGGGAGGAAAAGCTGCATCCCAGTCGTCCACTTGGTTCCTCTTGGGGTGCTTGTGCTGGTGGCAGCATGCATGAGACTCCAGGAATCCCAAGTATGCAAGATCCTGGGAGGGCTTATGGCCTGCAGCCGAAGCCAAAGCCAGAAGACCATGCATGGTTCCCCTTCAACAGTCCAGGACATTTCTCCCCTCAGGCCCACAGCCCCCACCGTGTGCTTCCTGACTACCCTCTCTCTGGGAGAAGCTCCTATATCAGAGGCCCACGGAGCAGGGTCTTCTGCACCCAGGGAGCAGCCAGCAGAAGCCAGCCCACCATCCTAACCCAGTAAAGTCACCCACCCCGATTCACCAGGCGTTGGGGGCACTGAGGGCCAGGACCGTTTTCATACTCCTCCTCACTTGCAGTCTCCAGTATTGTCCATTTTGACCCAAATATCATCTTCCTCCATCTCTGCCTGTTGTGATAAACATCATCCGGTGCTCCTAGGAGCACAGTCTTGGCCTCTTCCAAGATGAAGCAGCAAAGATAAAAACCACACCTTCCTTAATCAATGAATCCGAGACCCCCCCATCTGGAGATAGAGGGGAACTGCACACTTGTGAGAGGAACAGGCAGGTGATGAGCCCCTGGCTTTGTTTCCCAGGCCCTTGTGGGTGTCTCACCAACAGAGCTTCCTGGGACACTGGGACAGAGAGATTGTAGGAAGCCCCCATGAGCACTGGGGGCTGGGGGCTGACTGTGAACCCACACCCCTCCCCATGAGAACCCCTAGCACAGGCTGGGACATGTAAACAGGACTCCCCAGAAGGCCGAGCAGTGACAAGAGAGGTCATAATCCCAGATTATCTAGACCACAGGGTGTGACCTCTGCAGTTTATCTTGTCACCATGGGCAGCGTTTCCCAGATTCCCAGATGGTAAACATTATCTCCTGGGGTGGAGGAGGTGGTAGATTTATTGAGCAGGGGAATTTGACATTTTCAACAATTACTTTAGGTGGTTCTGATCTTCCTGAAGTTTAGGAAACGCTGCAGGAGCTCCCTCCACTTGACAGGCCCACACCTGAGCTCTGCATGTGCTCTCAGGAAAGATCCTGGCTGATTGGCTGAACTACCGGGTCTCTCTCCCATGATCTAAGGCCAGTTCTGAGGTCTAATTCCTAGTTCCTGTCTCCGGACCCCCTCCTTTCCCAAGACCTACCCTGGAATGATGGCCCCTTCCGGAAAGACCCACCACCCACATTGCCTCAGTGCTCAACACGGCACCCATATCAGAAAACCAGTGGCCACATTCACACGACTGGGGCAGGTGGCAGGCACCATCACTCTTCCTATCCCCACATGAAACTCTCAGGTAGAGACTGGGGGATATTGCCTGCCCCTCAGCTTTCATCCTCTGGTGGCATGGCTGGGTCATCCCACCTGAATTTGCAGACCTCGTCACTATTTTATCTAGAGTGGGGCCATCAGACCTTCCAAAGCCATAGGAGGAAAATCTGGAGCAAGACTTGTCAGATTCTGTGTGCTGATGATAATGTCTGGTATTCCAAACCAAGTAATGCACATGAAGAGATACTCAATATCATTGGCCCTTAGGGAAATACAATTCAATGAAAAACTACTTCATATCAAGTAGGACAGCTATGCTTTTTTTAAAATAGAAAACAAGTGTTGGTGAGAAAATGGGAAAATTAGACCCCTCACACATTGCTGGCAGAAATCTAAAATGGTGGAAAACAGGGTGGTGGTTCTTCCAAAACTTAAAGTTAACATAGGATCCAGCAATTCCGCTGCTAGGTATATACCCTAAAGAATTGAAAACAAGTACTCCAACAAATACTTGCGCATGCATGTTCATAGCAGCATCATTCATAACAGTCAAAAGGTAGACATAACCCAGATGTCCACCCATGGATGAATGGATAAACAAAATATGGTATATTCATACAATGGAGTATTACTTGGCCATAAAAATGAAGTACTGATGTATGTTACAACATGGATAAACGTTGAAAACACACTAAGGAAAGAAGCCAGACACAAAAGGTCACATATTATATGATTCCACTTATATGAAATATCCAGAATAGGTAAATCCATACAGACAGAAAGCAGACTGGTGTTTTCCAGGAGCTGGGGCACAGAGGAGGAGAAGGAGGGGCTGCTTAATGTATGTGGGGTTTTATTTTAGGGTGATGAAAATGACTTGGAATTAGATAGAGGTGGTGGTTTGTATAACACTGTGAATGTATTAAAGGCCACTGAATTGTTCACTTTAAAATGGTTAATTGTAGACTGGGCACAAGAACTCACCCACTGAATACGGCAAAGGACTGATGGAAATGAAATAGACTTCCATAACCTACAATCCCAACACTTTTGGAGGCCAAGGCGGGAGGACTGCTTGAACCTGGGGAGTTGGAGACCAGCCTCGGTAATATAGTAAAATCCCATCTCTATGAAAAATTTTAAAAATTAGCTGGGTGTGGTGGCACTCGCCTATAATCCCAGCTACTCAGGAGGCTGAAGTAGGAAGATGGCTTGAGCCCGGAGTTAGAGGCTGCAGTGAGCTGTGATTGCACCACTGTATTCCAGCCTGGGCAACAAAGTGAGACCCAGTCTCAAAATACACACACACACACATACATACATACATACACTGTTCATTGTATTATACAAATTTTACCTCAATAAAAAAGCTAACAAACCGAAGAAAAACAAGTCACAGTCCACCGAGGGGGGCTTTCAGAAGCTGTCATCCTCTGCCAGCACCGTGATAGGAAAAGAACGCATCTTGCTGGGGGTAACTGATTTGGCCTAGCTCTGCTGCATGTGATTTCGGCCCTGCAATAAACATCCTCACACTTTCAGAATTTTCAAAGCCGGGAGGTTTGCAGACTTCAGCTTCAGTCTCAGGTTTGCTGAACACTGCGATGGAACCAGAGGAGATTCCATAACCAGAAGATCAAACTTATTCCTGAGCCTGGCAAATCCCTTGCTTAAGTTTATTAGCATAGCATATAAATGTAAAATACCCAGTTACAAAACCCAACGCTGAGCCATTTAAAAGGTTCTTGATTAATATGAGGACTCATGAATGCTTAAAAGTAATTCTACCTGGAAGTTTGAGCTCGAGCATTTTAAACAACGGCAGAAGGAAGTTTTGTTCTAATTTTTAAATGTGAATAATTAACCTCTCAGGAGGAAAAATAGCAGAATTTTAAGAGCAGTTCAAGCCAATAAATGTCCAATTTAAAAACAGATTAGTACTGCTGGTACCAACTGCCACCCTGACTGAGCTCAGTGGCGATTCACATGAAATCAGTCATTACTTCAGTCAAACTGTTGGAGCATGCATGCCCCTTTGCTCTGCTTTCAGGCACTTAAATGTAGGAATAAACCAATTTAGGGTGAGATTATGGCTTGTGTAAAAGGCATTAAAAAATTCACATTTTTGCTACACTAAGTTTTGTTACCAAAAAAGCTGTTACTACAGATTTCATATTCTAAAAATCAGTTTCTTCCAGTTAGAAATAATATTAGTCAGCCGGGCGCAGTGGCTTATGCCTGTAATCTCGGCACTTTGGGAGGCTGAGGCAGGTGGATCACGAGGTCAGGAGATCGAGACCATCCTGGCTAACACGGTGAAACCCTGTCTCTACTAAAAATACAAAAAATTAGCCAGGCGTGGTGGTGGGCACCTGTAGTCCCAGCTACTCGGGAGGCTGAGGCAGGGGAATTGCTTGAATCTGGGAGGTGGAGCTTGCAGTGAGCCAAGATCGCGCCACTGCACTCCAGCCTGGGCAACAGAGCAAGACAGAAAGAAAAAGAAAGAAAAGAAAGAAAGACAGAGAGAGAGAAAGAGAGAAAGAGAGAAAGAAAGAAAGAAAGAAAGAAAGAAAGAAAGAAAGAAAGAAAGAAAGAAAGAAAGAAAGAAAGAAAGAAAGAAAGGAAGGAAGGAAGGAAGGAAGGAAGGAAGGAAGGAAGGAAGGAAGGAAGGAAGGAGAAAGAAAGAAAGAAAGAAAAGAAAAGAAAGAAAGAGAGAGAGAAAGAGAGAGAGATAGAAAGAAAGAGAAAGAAAGAAAGAAAAAGAAAGAAAAAAGAAAGAAAGAAAGAAAGAAAGAAAAGAAAGAAAGGGAGAGAGAAAGCAAGCAAGAAAGGGAGAGAGAAAGCAAGCAAGAAAGCAAGGAAGGAAGGAAGGAAGGAAGGCTATTAGTCATTATTTCTTAAGGTTTAGATCTGGCATTAAATATATATTAACACACCCAACTTATACAATAGGCTTTGGCTAGCAGTATCCTTGTAAGAATAAAAAAGCAATGGTTCAGACAGTTTTGTTCTAGTATGTCATCATACAGAAAGGCAAATCCTTCCTGAGCCTCTTGAGGAGAATCTAGTTGCCAAAGTGTCCCAAGAAATTTCCTGTCAAGAAATTTCACTATAAAAAGACTCCAGGACATCAACATGCTTGTGACTGTCCCAGCATAAAGCCTCCCTAATCATCTTCTTTCAAAAGGAAAGAAAAGGGAGTAAGAAGAGGAGAAAAGAGGAGGGGAGAGAAAGAGAAAAGGGAAGAAGAGAAGAAATAACAAAGAAATGAAGGGAGTAATCTTGTTTCTCTGTTTCAGAAGCAGCTAACCCTGGAGAGAGAACAGACCAAGCTAAACATTAACCACTGCTGCTGGTAGCCTCTGACAGCACAGGGTAGGGAGCCAGTCTTTCAGAAACCAGCTAGCTGGGTTCAAAACCAAGCCCATCATGTAGAAACTATGTGACCTTGAAGAAGTTAATTAGACTCTCTGAACCTTTGTTTCTTTATCCACCAATAAAAATAATCTCACCTCCCTCCCAGGGTTGTAGGTCCAAGTGTATAATGTACAAATGAATAAATTAAGACAGTCTCACTCCTGTTGTCATTCCCTTTTCATTGAAAAGACATTGAGTACAAATGAATAGATGCTATCCAAAGAGGGCACGTTCAGTTCCTGGACCCTGGGCACTTTGCCCCTTTCCATGGTCTGAAGCACTAATGGCTGGAATCTAACCTGGAAGGTTGGTTACCCCTGTTGATGCTGTAGCAGGAAAGTCAGAATCTAGCCAATGCTATTGTATTTTTTATTAAAAAAACAAATTAAATAAAATGGTGATCCATTACATATAAAACTGAGCTGTAGTCCATAGTTTACAGTGGGGAAGGCTCAGAAGATAGAGGCAAGAATGTAGCTGCAGCATTTTCTTTTTCTTCATATCTAGGAGGCAATTCAGATGGAAGATGAGGAGTGTGTGAGACCTCAGAAGATGAATTCGTCCTGGAAATGGTATATATAGATTCACAGTCTCTCTCAGAGGCTACACCCTCTGAAGCTGGGGTCCTGCTAAAGAGAAGGAGAGAGAACATGAAGGGGAGGGAATGAAAACAGTGACGCCCCTTTAGTACTAGGTTCTTTTCAAACGTTTCATTACATGTACTTAGGAGTATTTGCAAGAAACTGAGGAGTAATTTCTCCCACACTCTGCTTTTCATAGATTTGTTTTGATTTCTTACCTCTTCCTTTTCCTAGAGCTGAGTGTAACATTAAGACAGTTTCACTCCTGCTGTCATTCCCCTTGTCATTGAAAAGACATTTAATACAAATTTGCAGATACCATCCAAGGAGACCATAGGCAGACACACACACACACACACAGTTCTCTGCTATTCTGTCTTCTGGGACAGCTAACATAAGGCAGACAAACTTATGCATATGGAAAATTAAAACATTAAGCCACAAACCTGAAGGACGGCAGGAAGGCATACTGGCTAATGGAGTGGGCTCTAACAAAAGTCGACCTGCACTGGAATCTACTCTGCTGCTTCCCAGTTACGTGATCTTGGGCAAGTGAATTAACATTGCTAAACCTCAGTTTCCTTATCTGTGAAATGAGGATGATAACGTTCCTCTCTCCTAGAGTGGATATGAGAATTACATAAACTAATGCAAGAAAAGCCAGACCCTGGGACACAGAAATCATAGTAGCAGCAGCAGTAGTTTAAGTTACTAGACATTGATTTTAGGGTTTGGGGAAGTTTATCATTAGAAGAAAAAAAAAAATACAAACATTCACGATGAGAATTCTACAGAGGTCCAGCCCTAGCTTGCCTTTCCTCCATGCAGGGCCGCTCCCACATGCACCTCCCTGGATCCCCCCACCACGACCCCATACGAAGCTCTAAAGCCAATTCTGTCCTTGTCAGCCACCTCTTTCCCTCTCCCATCAGATAACCTGTCCCCCTACTTCTGTGGAAAAAGAATCTCTACACAACTTCACTCTCTCCAGGCCCCAGAGGAAAAGCACCCTGGCCGCTGCTCCAGGGCCCACTGTCTGCTCTGTCAGGGCAGGGTGGAGAGGGAGTTCCTCAAACACAAATGACAAGGTAAGGTGGTGCTGTCCCCAGCAGTGAGCACCAGTCTCTCTGTCCCTGCTGCTCACTGCGTGCAAAAATGCACATATCTCATTGTCTTACCTGCTTCAGCCAGTGACAACTTGAAGCAATTCTTCCTTCCTGCACCCTAGTTTCCCATTCTAAAAGGTACCACCAGAGCCTTCTCCAGCCCTGCTCGCTGAGCACACCATTTCTGGGATCTGCACAATCCACTCCTGGGGGTTTCCCACTAGTCCCTGACTCTTCGCCCTCCTGGTTCTCCAACAACCTCTGCAGCTCCATCTCCACCACCTCCTCTCTCTCCCAAAACCCAGCTCCTCCCAATTTGCCTCCAAGGCCCTCATCTCACTGTGCCTCCACCATCAGCCGCCCACCACCAAAACCAAGCTCATCACCCACGTCCTCTCAGTTGGGGACCTCTGAGCTTCCCTGTCACTCACCCTGGAACTCATCATCTCCGCCTCCTCCTCAGTGTCATTCTCCATCTGGATCCCCTACCCCAGGCTCCTGGCACCTCTGGCCCGTCCCACTAGAGCCCGCCTCGCAGCCTTCTGAGTAGGGTGAGTGTTGACCTGATGTTCTCTGTGGCCCAGGGAAGGAGCGAATATTGAAGGAGAGGTCCAGCTGTGTTGGGTCAGGGCTTAGGCTGATTTTAGCCAGTCACCCAAGCACAGCCATCAGAGTACTAAAGCCCTTCTGTAACTGTTGGGAATCCCCTGGAACCCTCACACCTCTCCATGATCGAAAGCAGTGAAGCCTAGCATAGCAGGGGCCTCCTGGCCCAGTCCTGGCGCTCAGTCTGATTAGTGGCTCGTCAAACATTCTTTTTTTTTTTTTTTTTTCTGAGACAGAGTCTCACTCTGTTGCCCAGGCTGGAATGCAGTGGCACAATCTCGGCTCGGGGCACAAGAATAGGGTCTGGAAGCAGGGAACCTACGGCTGTTTCACGCTGACTTCCTAGAACTAAATTGAAAGGAAAACCCTAACTTTCCACCCGTAAGTAACGAAATGACCAAAGACTACTCCCTTTGCAAACACCCACCTTTTGGCAGATGGGAAATTGAAAGTTTGCATAGGAGTGCAACTTTGTAACCTCACTTCAGCCTCTGATTGGCTGCTTTCTTCAACCAATCAGACTGATTGTGGGCCACTACTTCATTTACATGAGGTGAACACCAAGTTGCCAATGGGAAACCTCTAAGGGGGATTTGGATCCAAGAAGATTCTGGAACTGGGCCCTTGAGCAGCTGTTCAGGCTTGCTCCCACCCTGTGGAGTGTACTTCCATTTTCAATAGATTTTTGCTTTTGTTGCTTCATTCTTTCCTTGCTTTGTTTGTGCATTTTGTCCAGTTCTTTGTTCAAAACACCAATAACCTGGACACCCTCCAGCGGTAACAGGCTCACTGCAACCTCTGCCTCTTGGCGTTCAACCGATCCTCATGCCTCAGCCTCCTGAGTAGCTAAGATTACAGATGCCTGCCACGATCCCCAGCTCATTCTTCTATTTTTAGTAGAGTCGGGGTTTTGCCATGTTGGCCAGGCTGGTCTCAAACTCCCAAGCTCAAGTGATCCACTCACCTCAGCCTCCCAAAGTGCTGGGATTACAGGTGTAAACCACCACACCCGGCAAGGGTTGTTAAACATTCTAAGTATCACCCCTGTTAGGAGCACATAAAGATGCCTGGAGTAGGCTTCATATTCACCCAGCATGATCACTTTATCATTTTTAACTTATGTGCTGCCCAAAGTTTCCTGAAAGGTACTTGTTAATATCAAGACACAAATTCTGACATAACATCAGCAAAAAAAATACTCAAATGCCTCCTGGTGAACCACAGCCTTAATACTAGTGTGGCCTGAATTCAAGCCTCTCTCAAAGTTCAAATTGAAATTCTTACCCATGGTTGAAAATACTGTAATATGAAGGGGGGCTTTCATTTGGAAGCAGACTGTTAGTCCCAGGACTCTCAGTGACCGCAGAAGCTGAAGATTCAGGAAAGTAAGGTGGTGGAGGTGGTGGAAATATCATTACCGAGTCACCTAAGGAAACACAATATTTAGTTGAAGACAGGTGGGTAATAAATGGAAGCAAATTAGCAAAAGCAAAATTAAGTAGGCCCATCTATATAAAAGGTCAATACACCTGCTGCTAACTCCAGAATTTAACAGTGAGCCCATTAAATGTATAAAGATAGAAAAGTAGACTAGGTTACCAGGGGCCAGGAGGGGTTGGGGAGTGGGGAAGGGAGTGGGAATTGCTGTTTGGTGAGTACAGAGTTTCTGTTTGGGATAATGGAAGAGTTCTGGAAATTGATGATGATGATGGTTGAACAACATTGTGACTGTATTCAACGCCACTAAACCATTTAAAAATGTGAAGTGGCTCACACCTATAATCCCAGCACTTTGGGAAGCTGAGGAGGAATGATCGCTTGAGCCCAGGAGTTGGAGACCAGCCTGGTCAACACAGCGATATCTCATTTCAAAAAAATTAAAAGAAAAAAATTAGACAGATATGGGAGTAAACGCCTGTAGTCCCAGCTACTGGGAAGGCTGAGCTAGGAGGACTGCTTGAGCCCAGGAGTTCTAGGCTGCAGTGAACTATGTTTGTACCACTGCACTCCAGCCTGGGCAACAGAGTGAGATTCTGTCTCAAAACAAAAAACAAAACAAAACAAAAAGCAGTTCAAATTGTTTATGCGCTATATATATATATATATATATATATATATATATTTTTTTTTTTTTTTTTTTTTTTTTACTACAAATTTTTTAAAAGTAGGCCTACATTTCAGAATCCAGAGTGCTGACCATTATGGTATGAAAGTGGGTCTATATTTCGTAGCAAGTCTAAGCCCAAGCCTCTCTGTGAATTGTTTGCTAACGAGCTCCCTTCCCTCCTCTGGGGTGTTTACTGCTGATAAAGCTTTTCTCTTTTCCAGCCTACAACTTAATTCACAAGTTAGCTGTTAGCTAAAGTGCCTTGTTGCTCAAATGTAGTTTCAGCCCCTGAGCAAATGACAATAAGCCATACTACAGTCCCTAACTGTTATTTACCAAAATTTCACCCAACTATACAGATGAAGGTCGAACCCAAACAAGTTTGGTTTTTGCATTTCTGTGGCTACTGTTCACTCCAGAATACATCCTCATGTTTTGAGGAGAAACTAGGGACCAGATGCAAGCTCTAATTTGTATTCTGATTCCAATATAAAATGCACCACACCACTGGCCCAGAACAGTGTACAGCTGTGGCAGCACCACTGCTGGGGGCCTGGGGAAAGCCTCTAAGAAGCTGGCAATAGCAATAGCAGTTCAGAAAAAAGGAAGAAGATGTGGCTTTACTTCCCTGTAGGCAGGAGAGTGGTTCGCACTCCTAGCACGTCTGACACTTGCTTAGGGTGGCATAGGATTCTTTAAAATGATGGGGGTTCCAACCTGAACAAGCTAGGAGACCTCCTTGACCTCAGCCGCCACAGCTGCAGGCTGGGTGGTACCTGCATCACAGGACAGGTAGAAGGAAGGACTAGATGGGCCGATTTGCATCTGGCAGTGAACACAGTGAGGAGTACAGAGCCAGCTCTCTCAGCTCAACACCAGCCAAGGGTACTGATTTGCATGATGAAGAAACACCACAGAGGCAATTGGCCACTGGCTCCACTCTCTACCCTTCATAAGCCACAGCAGCCTCAATCATTTCCCAGAGGGAATTTAGCCCTTCAGAAAATGCATTAATTCTATCTCCCCTTCCTTCTGCAAGGAGAAGGCAATGAGAGTTTAAAATACGTTTTGCTAATCTAAAGGTGAGAAAGCATAATAGTTGTCCTGGGATTCTCATTTACTTTTTTAGAAGGTCTTGGTAGGTTAAGAGGAATCGGGGTTGTGTTCACTTCCATTACACACTGTAGAATAAAGAACCTGTGAAGTAAGCCTTGAGGGCAGGCCAGTCACCTCTCAAAAACACACAAGGAAATGCTCCAGTAACCTGTTACCTCCAAGGCTCTCCAGCCCTTTGTCCCAGCAGCTCGGCCTGCCCACACCCTGCAACCTGCTCTCCCTGGAAAGAGGCCGCTCCTCTGCAAGTTCCCTTTCATGTATCTTTCAAAACTTGACGTCCTCTGTGAGTGGACAACAGACACACCCCTCCAGGGAGCGCTGTCTCATACACCTGCTGTGTATCCAGGATAGCACTGAGTGTCCCCACAACAAGGAGAGAGAGCATGCTTCTCGGATTCAACAAATGTAAACCCTATCCCACAATATCAAAGGAGAGGAGTTAGGATGCAAGATTTTCATACGTTTGATGGGGGTTTAAAGGGTTAAGTTGAAAAGATTTTAAACCATGAGGTGCCAACTTCAGGACAAGGACACCAGGAGCAGCACCTCGGCTCTGTCCCCTGCCTCCACTCTGATTCTAGCCACCAGGTGGAAGGCTGGGCCCAAAAACTCCCCTTGAACCGTTCCCAACTAAATGGAAGCATAGCAGCGTTGGATGAACATATTTACTTATACCCCACGGTGTTCGTCAAAAGCACTGAGAATATCTGTCAAATTAAAGGGAGCCCCTTTTTCATGTAATAACTTCCAAGAATGGAATCACACCCACGTGCCCTGGGCAGGGTGCCATGCAAAGGCTATTCTGTGGGTGTGCCCACACACTTGGGTTGGAACCTTGCTCTACCACTTGCTAGGGTGTGACCTTAGGCAAGTCACTTGATATCTACATGCCTCATTTTCTTCCTGTGTAACATGGAGGTACTAACAGTATCTGCCTCCTCGGGTTGCTGTAGGTGTGAATGAATTTCACACAGGGGGACCTTTCAGAGCACATGATAAAGCACTTAAATGGGTGTTTGGCACAAAAACAGACCCTATATAAGTGTTAGCTATTGTGAATATATAACTAACATTTGTGTTGTCACCATAAATATATTAATGCATAAATATATTAATCAGTAAGCTGGGAGCATCCACCCTGGCTCTACACAAGGAATGGCTGCAGATCCATCTGCCCCTCCTCTCCAAGGCTGGTGCCATGCAAGTCCAGCAACCCAGTTCCTCCCCTCCAGGCTGCGGTCAGTGAATTCCACTGCTTCCAGTAGACAGCCCCAAACAGCACACACATCTCACTCATCACACTCCCTCTCTGTCCCCTCCATGCTTTCTGTTCTGCAGACCTCTTTTCCTAGCCTTTTAAATGTCATTGGTTTCACAACTTCACTCTTTCAAAAGTAGGAGACTGGAAAAAAGTGATCTGCCAGTGAGCAGCGATGGGGTTTTTCCTTGGTTGTGTGAAGCTGAGGCCAGTGCTACTGCCATCATTCTGAGGGGGCAGGCTCCGGGAAATGGCACTCTATCTCTTCTGTAGAACCCGGGGACCCAAAAGGAACTTGTAGGCATTCCATGGGAGAAAGAAGTGACAGGTGCTGTCATAGTCCATCTTGGTTCATCCTGCTGCTTCCAAGCTTTGCCTCAGCCCTGCAGCCACGGATGATGTCACAAAAAAGAGACACTGTCACAACACAGAGACAGTGCAGAGGCCCCTCAAAACACCTGAAGACTGCTGGACTCGGACAGATCCAGAATCCTAGAATGTTAGTGCTGCAGGAATCTTAGAGAGGTACTGCTCGTTTTACAGAGATATAAACCAACGCAGGAGAGGTTAAGGACTTACAAGGACAGCCAGCTAGTGACAGCCTGGGAGGAGAACCCAAGTGTCCCACAACTAAAATGCTATGTGGTTTTGGTGTGAGAATAACAGGGGTAACACGGTCACTTAGTGAGTCCCTAAGGTGGTAGAAGGCTCCAAGGCTGTCCTCACGGTTCTTCTCACTTTCCTCTTAATTTGCTCTGTGACCTCGGTCAAGGTCAATTTAATATCCCAATGCTTTGCAAAGTAGGAAAGAGTTGCTGGGGGAAAACGATGTATGCAAGGTTCCTACAGGGCTTCCCACAGCAGCAGCATTGTGTATGTACACATGGTGGGGGTGTGCGCGTGTATGCACACACAGGTGTGAGAGACGGAAGAAGTGAGAAAGAGAATCCAGATGAGAACCAAGAGCAGCTGGTGAAACCCTGCTGCAAAGCCACTGTGATAGAAGCAAGAACGCAAATGACAGCAACCCACCTACAGTGACCTGGACAGCCTCCATACTCTGGATCTGTCCCTCTTCTCTCTCAGAGGCATCCTGGCCAATATTCAGCGTGTTTCTTTTCTTAATGTGGGCAATCACGAAGAAACACAATCCCACAAGCACAATCAAGGGCCCCATGATCTGCAGAGAAAGGAACCCACACATCCGGGGCTTTGAGTCGCCAGTGTCTGTCTCGTTTAGCGGTTCCCGTGCCCAGTCGGAGCCACATCCAGGGACCCAAATGCCCAGGACGCTGATGAGCATGCCGCTTGTCAAGAAGAGAAATCCAAAGATAAGGCACTGGGCAAACTGGCGGCTCTCTCCACAGATGAAGGCTCGGTCGGGGTCCATCTGCCGACCTCTCTGCAGCCCTGCACGGAGCTGAAGTTGCGCCCGGGAGCGGGCCAGGATCACAGCCCCAAGCCCAACCACGGCACATGCAGGCCCCGCCACCTTGAGCACAATGGGGCAGTCTGGGAGGGGCTTATATTGGCATGCCTGGAACCCAAAGATGGAGAGCAGGACTCCCACACACAACAAGACGGCGCCAAAGACAAAGAAGCAGAAGATGAGCTTGCTGACGTGTCTGTCCTGCTGGTCCCCATCTGGCTCAGCAGCAGCTGCAGGGGACATGTCCAGGAGAGCCCCTTCCTGGAGGCAGTGTGGGATGTGTTTTCTTCCCTCTAAGATTTCAGCAGCTCTGCAAACACAACCAAACACCAAATTAACGTGGGCACAGGTGTTCCGGAACCACCCTGGTTTTTTGCTGGCCATTTCTGAAATCACACTAGCATGAGGCCTTGGGGGTAGAACTTTATGCAACTGATAAGCTGAAGAACAATGACTTGGTTTATGAGTCAGAAAAACTAGTATTCAGAAACTCCTAAATATGTAATTTTATGAGATATTCAAAACAGAGGAAATTCAATTACTACACATCTAAGGGTATCTTTTTTAAAAAATGAAAGAACAAAAGTAACTGGGTGTGGTGTTTCGTTTTCTGAGTCTTACAAACTCATTTCCCTGGGGAAAAAAAACACTGGTGAATGAGGGAAGAACCACAGGGATTCTTTCTGATTGCAAATGCCCCACTTTTCATCACAGCTGCTCTCAGCACTTTCAAGTCAGTTAGTTCAGTAACTAACTTTCCATTTCCTGTTTTAGACTACCGCAGCTTTCCATTTCATGTTTTATTCTAAGGCTACATCTACAAAAGACCCAATTTCAGCAGTTTCAATAGAATAAGAAGGCTGTTCAGGAACACAGTGGGTTTGGTGGACTTTTAAGTTGATTCTATCAAAATGTGGTTCTTGAGGCCAGGTGCAGTGGCTTGCACCTGTAATCCCAGCACTTTGGGAGGCAGAGGCAGGCAGATTGCTTGAGCTCAGGAGTTCGAGACCAGCCTAGGTGACACAGCAAAACCCCATCTCTGCTAAAAATGCAAAATTTAGTCAGGCATGGTGCCTGTGGTCCCAGCTACCTGGGAGGCTGAGGTGGGAGGATAGATTGAGCCCGGGAGCTGGAGGTTGCAGTGAGCCAAGATCACGCCACTACACTCCAGCCTGGGCAACAGAGCGAGACCCTGCCAAAAAAAAAAAATGGTTCTTGGGTTCTCAATAAGCACAGACTGGTGACCCAGTTGCTTGGGTCTGGGATGACCCTGGAAAGTGTGGCACAGCAGGTCAAGGGGAGCTCCACTTTCAGGGCGGACAGGTACCCAAAGGCAGGTGTGGCCTCTCACTCACCCTCCTCCATGGGTGTCACCTACTTCCACAAAGAGGTTGAGACTCATTTAAAAAACAAGCAGCCAATAAAATTGCTAGTTATAAAGCACAAAATGGGTGGAGGGGGGGAACTTGACTATGAAAGAATAGCATAGGTGGAATCAAGTGGGAAAGCACCTTCCACAAAATCACCCAAGCCCTATACTTCAAGGGTATAATATACTAAATATACCAAGTAGTTGTTAAAGAGTTGTCTAGCTTACACACAGCTGACTTAATTATCTCGTTATCTTATTTTACTCCAATGAATGGGATATTTTACCAGGACCCCGTAAGTCAGGTCCGGAATTTGCAAAGACAATCCAAAATCGTGAAGACTATTTTCACCTGCCCAAGGAAAGAAAACTTTTAAAATATCTTGCGCTGCTCACACCCATGGTCACATGAAGGAACTCAAGACTGAGGCCCTAAGCCCAAGATGATCTTGACAAACCAAAATCGCATTGAAGGAAGGTCAGTTTAGGTAAAGAAAGCAAGCAGGTAATCTTACACTGGGAACAACTTTTCCAGGAAAAAGTATGATAGAATCAGAGGGAAGTTGGGAAAAAAAGGAAATAGAGGAGGGAAAAAAGCTTTCATTTCAAACTTGGGAAAACTTGATATACAGATGCAGTTAAGCTGAGACAAAGAAAGCATTGCACTAATTAATTTTTTTAATCTTCCCATTTTTTATGAAGTCAGTAACATCCTGCAGTGAATAAGAATTTCATATTGAGTATACAGTAGTCCTCACTTATGCTACAGGGAGTACATTCCAAAACTCCCAGTGGAATGAAACGATGGAGAGTCCTGAAGTCTACATATACTGGGTTTTTTTGTTTGTTTGTTTTTAATTTTTTCCTGAATCATGCAATCTCTTCCGCGGTTTCAGAGACAAGGAAGAGAAGAGTGATTCTCAGCTGCAAAGTCCTATCAGGAATTCATTTATTCCCAGTATAGTCAACTTTGCAGCAAGTCACAAGGCTTCAACTGTCTTAAGGCAAATTCCCAAACACCAGTAAACAGAAGCCCGAAACTGAATCTGTAGTTTCTTGTCCGTGGACTAGTGGACTGAGCACCTGGCTGAGGTGCTCTGATCCAAAATAGTGTGGCAGTAGTCTCAGTCTCTCTCCTTCCCCGACAGATGCACTCACAAACGGATACAAAGACACCCACACTCACTCGCAATGAAACCTATTCCAAACACGACCCTACACTTAACCTCCCCAAAGTCAAACTCCCCTCCCCAACACTCCTATTGGTTTTCCAAAAGACATTTGCAAAATTCACAGCACCTCTCCACGTCCAAAGCTCTGGTGAGTTTGGGGAACGAAACCAGGGGCAAATGCCTTCTGCGCGAAATACGTTTGCGGCTTTTAGGGAGCCCGAGAGCAACCAACAAGCCCGAGGGGCTCGCAGGGGCGCAGGTTGGGCTCGGATACCCAGCGCCTCCGCGCTGCCGCAGCTCCCGGCGCCCAGCCTGGCAGCACAGCTCAGCGCCCGACCCGCCGCCTCCGGCGCAGGCGCGCGGGCCGGGGCCTCCTACCTGAGGCTGGGTCCGGCGTCCCCGCTGACCGCACTGCTGTGGGCACTGGATGGGCGCGGCGTCCGCCTCCGCATGCGGCCTCGACTGCGCCGGTCGCCCAGCACCCTACCCCCGGTGCGTCCTGGTGCGGAGGGCGGGCCCTGCTGTATTTAGAGAAGGAGGCGGTGCCGCGCGGGCGCGGCGGCCCGGGAAGGGCAGGGCAGGAGCGACCGGTGGGAGCTGGCCGCCACCGGGGTCCCGGGGCGCGCCCGCAAGGGCATGGAGAGCCAGGGGCGGCTTCGGAACCCAGGGCTGGCGGGTTTGGCCGCCTCTGCGCCCGTGGCTGTGCGCGCGAGGAGTCTGGGAGAAATGGGCACCTTCCACGGCTGCCTGGCCCGCACGCCTGACGGGGGCCGGCGAGTTGAGATGCTCCCCCTGGCTGGAGGAACTGCGCGCCCCGCCCGCAGAGGCCCGCTCCCTCTCGAGGCCTGAGGCCCAGTTCCGGAGGGGCGCGAGAGAGCGGCTGCGTGGGGGTCGCGGAAGAAGTGCCTGCCCCCCCTCTCCACCGCCTCCCTCGTGGTCGCGGCCCAGGCAGAACAGGGTACCGTGCCCCGGCCGCCGTGGCCTTGGCCACCGCGAGGTCCGGGGCGACTACACCCAGCAGTCCTGTGGCCCTCCTGCTACTCCGGAGACCTGGAGTGGGGTTACAGGGGGAAGCGCCTCGCTGCGAGCTCCCCATCGAACAGGATGTGGAGCCACCAGGTCACTGAGACGACGTGCGTTCTACAGAATGTGAGACAAGGGCACTCCACACCCAGCCATTCAGGCCTGAGGTCCTGGCTCGGATATTGAGGCCGAGACGCGGCAAGCCCCGCGCCGGACTAGCTCTGCCCTTTCCGCACCCACACGTCTGCACATAGCCCTGCTTTGCCATAGAACCCCCTTCCTGGTTCTCTACCACTAATGATCTGCCGGAATTAAACTGGTCACTTTCCCTGCCCTTGAACCGGGAGTTTCGGGATGAGTTTGCCAATCGCTGTGCTATTTGTAACCAGCCCCGTGACACGTGATACGGATCCAACTGTGCTAGTTTCCACACCAGGGGTCAGGACACTGTGGAAGGGGAGTCAAGGGTTCTCTGTCCAAGCGCAGAGGTGCCCTAAGCCGTGAGGACTTCCCAGCCCTGCCTTCTCTTCTCAGTTTCCTGTCTGCCTTGCCTGAAACCCTGTCTAGAGTTAAGGCCAATGGATGAAACTTTTCAATGTGCAAACAAGCACTTTACCTACCTGATACAAGTGGTTCCTGGTCATGCTCAATGAGGGTAAAGTGTGAAGCAGGCTTAGCTAATCATAGAGGTGAGAAGAGACTTAAAGAACGGGTCAGAGAGAGGTAAAGAGGGGAGGGGGGTTATCTGGGCTTTAGGGTTCACCAGGGAGGCAGAACGGACAAGTTCTGGCCATTGGAATTTGGTGGGGCACTTGCCTGGGTGGCCAAAGGTGGACTTTTTCTTAGTCAGGGTGCCCGACCTCTGAATCCCCGCCATAACTAACAGCCATGAACAATGGCCGACACTCACAACCCCTTGCTCTGTCGTTCTTTGCTGCGTCTCTCAGTTCAGAAAAGGTTGGAGGCTGCAAGGGGACAGGAGACTGAGAAAAACAATCATTTGTCACTTGAGGAAACTGAGGCCCAGGCCGACAGAGGTAAAATAGCCTCCACAGCTGGATGACGTGCAGAGAAGGCCTGAGCCAGATGCGCTGACCATTCAGTGTTTCTCCCGCAGCACACCTGTCACTCAGAGGACACACAATGCTGTGAACCCAGAAGACGCCCTTTTATTACATGGCCTTGTGATGCCAAACACGTTTAGATTATTATAACAATACAGGCACTGTGTCCCAAGGACATTACAGTAATCTATATTTGGGGTGGAGATATCCTTCCTGGTCCAAGTGTCAAGGTATACCACCTTCTGGAAGGGCACCAAAGCATGCCCAGCGAATGGGCAGATACCCAAGACTGAATTGTACAACAGCAGGTACTGGCTTTCTAAGAACTCAGGCCCTCATTATAGGATTTGTCCCCTCTGACACAGGCCTATGAACAACTTTTCATTGTGCAAAAGGTTTTCCTTGTCCTTTCCCTACTCATTCTTCCCTTCCCCCTTATTTGAAACTCAATCTCTGGCCATGTCATGTGCAGGCCTGCAAGGGGCCTGTTGATACAGCTGCCCCTCTGGTGCCACATGACTGCAGGCTCACCACCCATGACAGATTTGAATATCCTGGCACCAAGGACAATCAGATTAGCCTGCACTTGGTATATCTGCTGTTCTCACTGTTTGTGTCTATGGGAGCCTGTTTGACTAAACTCCTTGGAAACTGATCATCGATCAAGTATGAAAGACACACCCATCAGCCTTTAAGGTACTTATCTTCATAGCCCACCTAGCCTTAGGAGAGAAGCCGGGTGACCTGGTCACTATCTAGTGGTCTTCCCTAGCCTGTGTGGTAGTGAAAAGGATAAAAACCAGACCGAATCCTTAGAAAAACAGCATCAGAACAAGATTAAAAACCTCAAATTCAGTCAGTGACTGTAGAAGCATAAAGTAGAGGCATGTGTTCATGTATTTAGCCAGCACCGATTTACCAAGAGGCAGTAAAACATGGAACTTGTATTTTATTGAGGAGAAAGGCAATAAAATATGTAAGTTATACAGAGAACTAGAAAGTGATTAAGTGCCAGGGAGAACAATAAATCACAGATGGGGACTGGGGAGCACAGCATTTTAAATAGGGGAGTTAAGGAAGGCATCTCTGAGAAAGTGGGATTGCAGCAAAAACTTGAAGGGAATGAGGAAGCAAGTGTATCAATGATCTATTATTGCATAACAACTTACCCCAAAACTGAAGTTTGAAACAGCAAAAATGTATTCTCAGGGTTTCTGAGGGTCAGAAACTGCATATGGCTTAACTGGGTACTTCTGGCTGAGCCTCTCAGAGGCTGCAGTCAAGCAGTTGGCCAGGGCTGTGGTCATCTGAAGGCTGGACTGGGGCTGGAGGTCTGCTGCCAAGGTGGCACATTCACAGGGATGTTGGCAGGAGGCCTCAGTTTCTCACCATGTGGATTTCTGCACCCAGCCTCCCCTCGCTTGAGTGATCCAAGAGAGAGCAAACGAAGGGGAAGCTGTGGTGCCTTTTCTGACGAGGCTCTGCACTTCCACACCATTACTTCTCTTTATTCTGGTCCTTAGAATTGAGTCACAAAGTCAAAGGGAATGGGATTAGGTGCCACCTCTTGTAGGGAAGAGTAAGAAAGAATTTGTAAGCATAGTTTGTGATTTTTTTGTGGGAAGTAGGGAAGAATGCTTCAGGCAGAAGTAACCACAGGTGCAAAGGCCCTGAGGGGGGAACACACATATCAGCATATTCAAAGAAGAGCAAGAGGCCAGAGTGGCTGTAGCTGGTGAGCAAGGGGGAGAGTAGGAGAGGAGGTCAGAGAGGAAAGGCATGTGCAGGGCCAAGGGCATCAGGTTGTGCAGGGCCTTTGAGTAGGCGGGAAGCCTTTGAATGGTTTTTGAGCTGATGTGATGAGCTTTGACAATGATGTGATCTGATTTCTTTTAACAAAGAAATTGGTGGCTGTTGCGGTGAGAATAGCCCAAGGAAGAGCCAGGATGGATGGGAAGAGGCCAGTTAGGAGGCTGTGGTAACAATTCAGGAGTGATATCTGTGGCTTGTGTTTGAAGGTGATGAAAGGGATGAGACTCTGGATATATCTTGAAGACAGAATCAATGGTATTTTCCATGGACCACATGTGGGTTTTGATTCCAAGGTTTTGGGCCTGAGCAAGTGGAAGAATGGTTCTGGCACGAGCAAGATGGGGAATCCTAGGAGTGGAACAAGTCTGAGGTGGGGAACTTCAGAGTCCATTTGGGGAGATGTTAATTTTGTCCATTAGACATCCGAGTAGAGAAGCTGAGTAGGCAATTGATTATGGAGGCTTGGGGTTCAGGAATCCGGAAGGAATACTTTCCTATGGTCTGTGAGTGACATTACAAAGTTGAGGAGGCTGGGCTCCCTCTCTGGAAGAGTAACAGTTATTCCTATGGAGGGCTCTGAACACACAAAGCAAGAGACAGGCTGGTGCCAACCACTGTGCAGTTTTCAGATATTTCTGGAGTGCAGAGGGCAGCTAGTGCGGCTGGGAGGGATGAGTTTCTCCCAGCGCAGGGGGCTTCTGCTACTCTGTTCCCAGAACACTGCCCTAAGGAACGCATATCTTTCACTTCAACAAGACAGGCCACGTATTTCTTCCCAGGGCCCTGCCAACCCTGAGAAGAAACTCAGGGCAAGCGGTGTGGATTGACCTGCAGAATTCAGTGTCACCATTTTTCAGAATTCGCAAGATGGCAGAAAGACAATCAGCTAATCAAGTCTGCCAACTTCTAGGTCTCTTTTCTCAGTTGGTCTCTCTCTAATTCTGCCCCAAATTAATCTTAGCACCCAGAAGCACACATTTCCCTGCTTCCAATTTCTGATGTTTTCTGACCCCCAGCTGGGCTTGGTTTATAGGAATTTATTCTCGAGTGCTCAGTCTTGGGTCCATGTTTCAATACATATTTCCAGGACTCCCAGTGACTCCTCTGATCCAACCTGGGCCCCATCCAGCTCTATAACCCTGAAAAGGGTGTATCATAGTCCCTGGGATATTTTCCTTCTCCCTAACTCCCAGGTCGGACTTAGACCCAAGGGCCTGAGAGACATATCAGGAGTGCGAGTAGAGGTTGACTAATTTGAAAAGCTTGAATTGAAGGTTTAGACTGCTCCCTTAGCTGATCCTGAGTGCAAGGGCTCCTCTTTTGCAGAGTCATTTTATGGCCTGAGATGGTGCTGTTGATTTTGCACGGTTAATAACAGCTCAGCCTGAGTGCTGCTAGCCTTAGCCAAGGGTGTAGAATGCAAGCAGTTGTTTCAGAGAAAGTAAGAATTTGCTCGGAGCACACTTGGCTTTTCTGAGGAGGCCTCTGCACTGCCAAGGGAGAACAACCCCCCTCAACAGTGGCCACAGCATCTGGTCTGTGGCTAAAGGAGACCAGCATGTTGATATTAAGAGTTCTATGGAAAAGTACTGACTCTTCACTCATTCACTGCTGACTGGATCCCAAAGAAGGCACTATTTCTTCCCAGCATGTAGAAAGGGGATGAGTCAAACTGAGTTTAGATCCTGGCTTTGTCATTTATCAGCTGTGTGACCTGGGACAAGTAAACATCTTTTCTGTATCTTAGTGTTCTCATCTGTAATGTGAGAATAATCAGACCTACCTCGAAGGATGTCTTGCTTGAAGAGTAAATAACTGGCACATGGAGAACGATCAATAAATGGATTTCTCCTTAACTACTACTCATCTAACTACACTCATCTCATCTTCCACCTGTGGCTCAGGAAGCTTGAGCTGATGAATCCATGGAGACTGTAAAGCGATAGCAAGGGAGGTCGATCAGGGTGCTCACTGAGAGCAAAATGTGGCTCTGTTGACTTCTGATGCCCAGTTGGCAATGGTTGGAGTTCCCAGCCTGCCAGCTCAGCTGTTTCTCACTATAGCCCATCTCCCAGTTATTTGTAGAAGTTCTTAAAGGTGTGCATCACATGATCTCAAAAACCAGCCTGTCCAACTTATGTTATCTGCCCTGTTGGTCTACCTTTGTCTTGCCAAGGTCTGCAGCCTCCAAAGCTTCTGAAATGGGGCTTGCTGCTGCTGATATTTTTAGAGGGGCATGTGGTATCCTGCCAAGGGTGATTCCTTAGCCAGTCAGTGGCCCAGGGCTCAGGATTCTACCTGCCTCACATCTCCTGGATCCATCTGCATGTCTTGGCCCAATCTCCATGTCCTTGGTTCTGGCCCCTCTACTACCTGGTTGCCACTGATGATTCCAAGAAGGATTCAGATCAGATCACAGTGCTCCAAAAAATATAGCAAAGTGAAACAAATGCAAATACATGATAAAAACAAAAGAAGAAAAAGAAAGAAAAGACTTACTGTATATCCTACCTCCTTCAAACAGCTTGCTGTGATGTGCATGGTGGTATGGGAACCTTCTGGTGTCATGCATGCAGGTAACTTACCTATTTTTGGATCAGGCTTGGAAACTTGTCTGAGACACTTGGAGATGACTCCCAAAATGGTCTGACCCAGAAATCCAGAAAGGGGCCCTCTGACTGTCCCGGGGTGCTGTACATGGGGAACATGCCACCTGCCTGGGGGTCCAGGGGGAAGGGGTCTTCCTGGGTGTGGCCTGTGGAAGTGTCCTGAATGAAGAACACCAAAATGCCAGGTACTATGAAAACAGCAAGGGGAATGAGGAGCCAGGGCCCATCCTCACTGGGGAAATGGCGTTTAACTGGAACTGCAAAGAATGAATGGGTGCTGTGGCAGAGCACACAGACACCCTCTGGAGAGGAGACCTGGCGCCGGTCATCTCCTCACAGTCACACACTTGAACACTTGACTTCTCCCACAAAAACTTCTGGCCTAAAAAATTAATCAATACTTATCTAAACACCTGAGAGCCGGGAGTCTTTGATAAATTAAAAGGCAGTTTGGCAGTAAGCCACCTCCTGACTGCCCCAGATTTTCATAAAAGGCCCTTTGTGGAAACCACAGAATGCAGGTGAAGCTAGGACTTGAGGCGGTGCTGATTCAGAAAAGAGAAAGAGAAAACTGCTTTTTAGGGTTTCTTTCTATTTAACCTACCTCACTTTGGGAACCCAGCACTTTGGGAGGCCGAGGCAGGTGGATCACGAGGTCAGGAGATCGAGACCATCCTGGCTAACGGTGAAACCCCGTCTCTACTAAAAAATACAAAAAAACTAGCCGGGCGAGGTGGCGGGCGCCTATAGTCCCAGCTACTCGGGAGGCTGAGGCAGGAGAATGGCGGGAACCCGGGAGGTGGAGCTTGCAGTGAGCTGAGATCCGGCCACTGCACTCCAGCCTGGGTGACAGAGCGAGACTCTGTCTCAAAAAAAAAAAAAAAGAAAGAAAAAAAAATTGAGTGAGTACAGAAAACAAGACTTGCTGTAATTTTTGCTTGGATGTGATTCCAGAGGAAATATTTTCTCTTAAATGAAAATATAATAGCTAACCCCTACATAAAGCTTACTATGTGTTTTTGGGGGGTTACAAATGTATTCACTCCTTTGTGTTTCATAAGAACCCTGTGAAGTGAGTACTGCCGCTACCCCACTGGACAGGTGCACACGGAGGCTGGGCACCTGCTCCCTCAACTTGCCAGCCAGGGGCATTGCCGGATGGGAAGCACCAGGTCTTATGGACACCAATATTTGAATTTCATAGAATTTTCACATGTCACATAACATTCGTTCTTTGCAGTTCCAGTTAAATGCCATTTCCCCAGTAAGGATGGGCCCTGGCTCCTCACTCCCCCTTGTTATTTTCATAGTACCTGGCATTTTGGTGTTTTTCATTCAGGACACTTACCACAGCCATCGCTGCTTACTATCCCTTTCAGACCACTTCTTCCCCACACTTGGCTGCTTAAACTATCTGTCAGCCTCTTCCCTTCCTGTCACTCTCATCAATGGCTTCCATCTCTACCACTTCAAATCCTACCTTAATCCTACATGCTTCCAACCTCTATGTGGATGAGTGCTAGAGTTTGGATGTTTTTATCCCCTCAAATCTCATGTTGAAATTTGATCCCCAGTGTTTGAGGTGGGGCCTAATGGCAAGTGTTTGGGTCATTAGGGTGGATCCCTCATGATTAGATTAATGCTTCCCCTGGGAAGGCATTAATAGTTCTAGCTCTGTTTGTTTCCAAGAAAGCTTGTTGTTAAAAAAAAACGTGGCACTTCCCTCCTCCCTCTTTGCCTTCTGTCTCACCATGTGTGATCTGTACATACCAGGTTTCCTTTGCCTTCTGCCTTGATTGGAAACAGCCTGAAGCCCTCACCAGAAGCCAGAAGCAGATGCTGGTGCCATGCTTCTTGTACAGTCTGCAGAACTGTGAGCCAAATAAACCTCTTTTCTTTATAAATTACCCAGCCTCGGCCGGGTGCGGTGGCTCAAGCCTGTAATCCCAGCACTTTGGGAGGCCGAGACGGGCGGATCACGAGGTCAGGAGATCGAGACCATCCTGGCTAACACCGTGAAACCCCGTCTCTACTAAAAATACAAAAAACTAGCCGGGCGAGGTGGCGGGCGCCTGTAGTCCCAGCTACTCCGGAGGCTGAGGCAGGAGAATGGCGTAAACCCGGGAGGCGGAGCTTGCAGTGAGCTGAGATCCGGCCACTGCACTCCAGCCCGGGCTACAGAGCAAGACTCCGTCTCAAAAAAAAAAATAAAATAAATAAATAAATAAATAAATAAATAAATAAATAAATTACCCAGCCTCAGGCATTCCTTTATAGCAACACAAACACACTAAGACAATACTAATTCAGAATTCAGGCCTTCTCATCTCCAGATCCTTCCTTTTCCACCCATCACCTCCAACACCTCCTACCATCTCACCCTAGACCAGGGACTACCTGAAACAGCCCCTTCTGCAAAAACAGGAATTGGAGCATCTCTTTCCATCTTGCTTTTCCAACCATTCCTGCTATGACTGTCCTTCACTGTAACTAGACCCTTCACTTGTTCCAATTAACTATTTTTTCTTTACTTCTTTCTTGTGTAGTTTAGATCCTATGCTCTGTCAATTCAGTAGCAGTCTCTCTGATAGACTAAATTTCAAAGCCTGTGTCTTTGCATCATGCCATCTGGTAATGTTTCCATTACCTACTTTTCTGAGCCTATCCTCAGTAGCTAAGTGCTACTGGTGAACGACCCAACTCTAAAATTGACTGCTATCTGTAAAATCAATGGTCACTAAACTGAAGTGGGCCCTCAACAATGCCTGGCTACCCAACCCCATTTTGTTCCTAGGCTCACTTTCTGCATAACTGTTTTCAGCAGGTAGTCCCAAAGTCCAGTGAGCCTTTTTCCCTGCTCAGGTGACAGACACCCTTGATGGTTCTGATCCTTGCCTGGCCAGCATGGTTCTTCAGGGAAGACAACAAGCAAGGGTAAAGCAAGGGTATGCAAGGGTAAAGCAAGGGTAAATCCTTGGCCAAGCATGCTCCACCTATAATGCCCCTGGCTTGGAGTCCCAGTGTTAGAGCTCTTTAGTTTTCTCTTTAGTGCTTGATAACTGAAGCATACTTGCTTCCAGCCCAGGTCAGGGAGCTCCAAGTCTTAGCTTCCTGTTGTGCCAAAGCTGATTCTCCCTTCATGGTGACTTTTCCCCAATATTGGACCCAGGTCAGTGTTCTAAGCTCACCTCACTTCTGATGAGTTCTTCCTTTCAGGGCCCTAGATATTTCTTGCTAGAGGCCTAAATCAGAATTACCTCCATCCATCAGCATGGCTTAAAATAAGAATTGGTGAACTTATTCTGTAATGGGCTAGACAGTAAATATTTTAGGCACTATAGGCCATTTGAGTTATTTGGTCTCTGTTACAACTACTCACCTCTACCATCACAACTGGAAAGCAGCCATAAACATAGACAACATAAACAAATGAGCGTGGCTATGATTCAATAAAACTTTACTTATGGACACCAATATTTGAATTTCATAGAATTTTCACATGTCACATAGTATTCTTCTTTTAATTTTTTTCAGCCATTGAAAGTATAAAGTCTCCTATTCCAGTAGGCGTAGTTAGAAATAAACAAAATAAAGTCATTCTTAGTTCACTGGTCTTACCAAACAGGAAGCAGCTGGATTTGGCCCTTGGGCTATAGCTTGCTCACTTCTGCAATACTAATTTGTTGAACTTAAAAAAAAATAGGGGGAAAATCTGGCAAGACGGTGGAGTAGAAAGTACCAGGAATCTATCTCCCCACTTAGATAATGATTTACTGGCAGAATCTGTTTGATATAACTGTTTTACAACTCTGAAATCTATTGTAGACTTAAAAACTTCCAGTGGAAGGTTGGGCAGTAAATTACAGTTACTGTCAATCAGTTTTAGCTCTTAGCAGAGTAGTATCACCCATCCTTCACCTCCAGCCCATACACATTGTGGGAGTCTCAAAAGGAGAACAGAGAAAAGCTAGAACTGTTGTAATGATAGTTAGTACCTTCACTTTTTGTATTCTGCATGGTTTAAGAGATTAATATATTTAAAAATATTTGTTTAAAAGCTGGTATTATTGTAACTTTGGTTTGTAAATCCACATTTTATTTACTACATAATTTAAGAGATCAATGCAGTTAAAAGATTTATTAGTTTATGCTTTTGTCACACAACGTGTGAATATGCAGTCTGTGACAACAACTGAAAGTGGTGGAGATAAAGCCATAAAGGAGCAGAGTCTTTGTGTGTTATTGAGGTTAAGCTTTTCTAAATTCAAATTAGTGTTATAACTTTAGGATCTTACATGTAATCCCCTTTACATTTAACCACAAATAAATAGGCATAGAATATACACAAAAGAAAATGAGAAAAGAATTTAAACCACACTATTTTTTTAAAAAAATCAATTAAACACAAAAGAGCAGTGCAGGAAATGAGGGACAAAAAAAGCTGTGTCATATAGAAAACAAATGGCAAAATGACAGAAGTATGTCCCTTCTTATTAGTAATAATTTTAAATGTAAATGGATGATACTCTCCAATGAAAAGACAGAGATTGGCAGTAAAGATTTTTTTCTAAAAAACAACAACAATAACAGCAACAAAACCCATGATCCAACTATATGCTGTCTACAAGAGACTTACTGTAGCTCCAAAGACACTTATGGAATAAAAGTAAAATAATGGAAAAATATATTCATGCAAATAATAAACAAAAGATAACACAGGTGACTATCCTAATATCAGACAAAATAGATTTTAAATTGTAAAAATGGTAACAAGAGACAAGAAGGGCAATATAAATAAAAGTTTCAACACATTAAGAAACTAGAAAAACTATAAATATTTATAACCTAATGACAGATCATCAAAATATATTCAGCAAAAACTGACAAAATCAAAGGGAGAAATAGAAAGTTGTACAATAACAGTTGTAAACATCAATATCCCACTCTCAATAATAGATAGAACAACCAGACAAGTAAGATCCACAAGAAAATAGAGGACTTAACCAACATAATAAACCAATTAGATCTAATAGACATAAACAGAACACTCTACCCAACAATGACAGCATACACATTCTTCTCAAGTGCACATGGGGCATGGTCCAGGGTAGATCATGTGTTAGGCCACAAATTAAGTCTCAATATATTTTAAAAAATAGATGTCTGCATGTTGGAAGTCCAAGGCAGGAGGATCACTTTAGCCCAGGAGTTTGAGACTAGCCTGGGCAACATAGCAAGACTTTATTTCTACAAAAAAAAAAAAAAAGTTACCCAGGCATGGTGGTGCATGCCTGTGGTCCCAGGTATTTTGGAGGCTGTAGTGGGAGGATCACTTGCACCCAAAAGGTTGAGGCTGCAGTGAGCTGTGACCACACTACTGCACTCCAGCCAGGGCAGCAGAGACCTTGTCTCCAAAGAAAAAAAAAAAAAAAGATAGATAGATATCATACAAAGTATCTTCTCTAACTACAAGACAAAATTAGAAATCAATAGCAGAAGTAAAACTAGAAAACTCACAAAATTGTGGTTAAGCTTGTCTAAATTCAAATTAGAATGTTATAACTTTAGGATGCTAAACAACCAATGTTTCAAAGAAGAAATCACAAAGAAAATTAGAAAATACTTACAGATAAATGAAAATAAAAACAGAGCACACCAAAACTTATGGGACTCAGCAAATGCACGAATCACAGGGAAATGTATAGCTATAAATGTTTACATTTTTAAAAAACCTAAACAAAGCTAGCAGAGAGAAGGAAATAATAAAGATCAGAGCAAAAATAAACAAAATAGACAATACAAAAAATAGAAAAGATTAATGAAACAAAAGTTGGTTATCTGAAAAGATCAACAAAATTTACAAACCTTTAAGGAGAGGGACTAAGAAAAAAAGAAGATTCAAATTATTAAAATCACAAATGAAAGTGAGGATATTACTACCAATTCTACATAAATAAAAAGGATTTTGAGAGAGTACTACAAACAATTGTACATCAAAAATTGGATAGCCTAAATGAAATTGACAAGTTCCTAGAACACAAGACTTACAGCAAGGCAAAATCACAAAGAAATAGAAAATTTGAATGCACCTATAAATAGTAAGGAGATCGAATCAGTCAAATATGTCTCATCAAAGAAAAGCCCTGGACCTGATGGCTTCACTCATGAATTTTACCAAATGCTTAAAAAAGAACAATACTAATCATTTCAAACTTTTCCAAGAATTGAAGTGGCAGGAACACTTCCTAACTCATTCCATGAAACTAACGTTACACTGATACTGAAGCCAGACAAAGACACTACAAGAAAAGAAAACTATCAGACCAGAAGGACAGAGTAATAAAATAAAATAAGAAAACTATTGACCAATATTTCTTATGATATTGGTGCAAAAATCCTCAACAAATTATTAGCAAACCAAATTCAACAGTATATTAAAAGGATCATATACCATGATGAAGTGGAATTTATTTCTGGAATGCAAGAATGGTTAAACATATGAAAATTGACCAACGTAATGCACCACATTAACAGAATGAAGGAGAAAAAACACATGGTTATCTCAATTGATGCAGAAAAAGCATTGGACAAAAATTCAACACTGTTTTATAATTAAAAACACTCAATAAACCAGGAATGGAAGGAAACTATACCAATAGTGAAAGCCACGTGGGAAAACCCACAACAAACATTATATTCAATGGTGAAAAACTGAACACTTTTCCTCTAAGATCAGGAATGAGGCAAGGATACCTACTTTTACCACTTCTGTTTAATATAGCCCTGGAAATACTAAGCCAGGGTATTTAGGCAAGAAAAATAATAATAATAAAATACATCCAAATTGGAAAGAAAGAAGTAGAATTTTCAATGTTTGCAGATAAGATGGTGTTATATGCTGAAAATCCTAAATATTACACACACACACAAATTGTTAGAATAAAATGAATTCAGCAAAGTAGTAGGATACAAAGTGAATACAATGCAAAAATTATTTGCATTTCTATACACTAACAATGAATAATTTGAAAAGGGAAATATGAAAATAATTCCATTTATAATAGCACCTAAAAGAAGAAAATAATTAGAAATTAATTTAGACAAAGAGAGGAAAGTCTTGTGCAATAAAAACTATACAATATTGCTGAAAGAAATTAAAGAAAGTATAAAACAGAAACACATCCCATGTTCATGGGTTGGAAGGCTTAATATTGTTAAGATGTCAATACTACCCAAAGTGACCTACAGATCTGACACAATTCCTCTCAAAATCCCAATGATATTTTAGGGAGAAACAGAATAACTGATGCTAAAATTCATTTGGGATCTCAAGAGACCCTGAATAGCCAAAAGTCTTAAAAAAGAAGACCAAAGTTGAAGGACTTACATTTCCTGATTTCAAAACTTACTACAAAGCTGCAATAATCAAAACAGTGTGGTACTGGCATGAAAACATACATATAGACCAATTGAATAAAATTGACATCCCAGAAATAAACTCTCACATGTATGGCCAAATGATTTTTGACAAGGGTGTCATGACCATTCAATGGGGAAAGAACATTCTTTTCAACAAATGGTTTGGGAAGACTGAATATCCACATACAAAATAATGAAGTTGGAACTTACCTAACACATACAGAAAAATAACTCAAAATTAATCAAAGACTTAAATGTAAGACCTAAGACTAGAAGGAAAACATAAGGCAAAAGCTTCATGACATTGGATTTGGCAATGATTTTTTTTTTTTTTTTTTTTCTTTAGACAGAGTCTCGCTCTGTTACCCAGGTTGGAGTGCAGTGGCTCAATCTCTGCTCATTGCAACCTCTGCTTCCTGGGTTCCAACAATTCTCCTGCCTCAGCCTCCAGAGTAGCTGGGATTACAGGCATGCACCACCACGCCTGGCTAATTTTTGTATTTTAAGTAGATACAAGGTTTCACCAGGTTGGTCAGGCTGGTCTTTAACTCCTGACCTCAAGTGATCTGCCGCCTCGGCCTCCCAAAGTGCTGGGACTACAGGCATGAGCCGCCACCCGCAACTGGCAATGATTTTTTGGACATGACATCAAAGGCACAGGCAAAAAAGAAAAACATACAGAAACTGGATTTCATGAAAGTTTGAAAATTTTATGCATCAAAGACACTATCAACAGAGTAAAAAGGCAACCCACAGAATGGGAGAAAATCTTTGCAAACCATATATCTAATAAGGAATTAATATCCAGCATATATAGAGAACTCACCTAAAACTCAAAAACAAAAAAAAAACAAACAACCTGATTCAAAAAATGGGCAATGCAGTTATACCTCAGTGTTGTAGCAGTACTGTGATACCTGGCACAGTGCTTTGATCTTATGATGCCCTCTGTACTGACCTGAAGGAGACCTAAGAGACCTTTCCCTTTTTGAGTTTGAATCATAGCCTCGATGTGGTCTCTTGTTTTATGTCCTTATTCCTAATGTGAAAGTGCTTAACTGCTTCTTGGTTGTATTGGTACTTACATAAATTGTTACATTATTTTTTCTTATGTAATACCTTTTTGTTTGTTTTTGTGGTTCAAATATATTCTTTCCTTAAACTCTTAAAAAAAAAACAGGCAATGGAATTTTATAGACATTTATCCAAAGAGGATATACATATATCTCCACTAAGCACATGAAAAGATGTTCAATATCACTGATCATTAGGAAAACGCAAATCCAACTACAATGGAATGCCACCTCATGACTGCTATTAAAAAAAAAACCACACACACACACACAGAAAATAAGTGTTAGAGAGGATGTGGAGAAATTGGAACCCTTGTGCACTGTTGGTGGGAATGTAAACTGGTATGAAAACAGTTTATGGTGGTATGGTGTTTCCTCAAAAAATTAAAAATAAAATTACCATATGATCCAGCAATTCCACTTCTGGGTATATACCCAAAAGAGCTGAAGGCGAGGTCTCAAAGAGCTCTTTGTACATCAAAGTTCATGGCAGCATTATTCACAATAAACAAAAGATGGAAGCAAATCAAGGTGCCCATTTACAGATGAATGGATAAGCAAAATGTGGTATAGACACACAATGGAATATTATTCAGCCTTAAAAAGGCAGGAAATTCTGACACATGCTACAAAGATGAATCTGAAAGACACTATGCTAAGTAAAATAAGCCAGTCACAAAAAGACAAATACTTTCTGATTCCAATTACATGAGGGGTACTTAGAGTAGTCAAACTCACAGAGACAGAAAGTAGAATGGTGGTTATCATGGGCTTGAGGGAGAGGAGAATGGAGGCTTATTAATGGGTATAAAGTTTCATTTTATTTTCCTTTTTTTTTTTGAGACAGTCTCACTCTGTCACCGATGCTGGAGTGCAGTGGCGTGATCTGGCTCATTGTGGCCTCAGTCTCCCTAGCTTCAAGTGATTTTCCCACCTCAGTCCCCCACGTAGCTGGGACTACAGGCAGGCACCATCACGCCTGGCTAATTTTTTTTTTTTTTTTTGTAGAGATGGGGTTTCACTATGTTGCCTAGGCTGGTTTGGAACTCCTAGACTCAAGCGATGCCTCCTTGGCCTCCCAAAATGCTGGGATTACAGATGTGAACCTGACCTAAAGTTTCAGTTTTCATCTTTTCAAGATGAAAATAATTATGAAGATGGGTAGTGGTGACAGTTGCACAATATTATGAATGTGTTCAATACCACTGAACTGTACACTTAAAAATAGGTAAGATGGTAAATTGTATTGATGTGTGAAGGAAACCAGAATGTGTTACCCCAACATATTCCTCTTTGACATAAATATTTTTGAATTAAAGGCAATTAAGAAGTAGCAAACAAAAGAAAAGATCTCTCTATCCATCTGCTTTTCTGCCTAAAGATAGGATATGAAGTCCACTTTACTGGAGACAGCACTTATCAGCCCAGAAATAGCACCAGAAGAACTTACAAAAAAGCCTTATTCTGTTAGTGTATTCCCACAGATGTATCTTGCTACAGTTTCTTGCCTTTGAAAATCTAAAACTGCTTCCCTATGTCCTGTCACTTCTATAAAATTTATTGTTCTTTGTTGTTGAAGATATGATGTTCACAGTTTTAAGCTACCACTTTGAGTTACCTTTCACTGAGATTTCTTCCACATGGTGTACACTGTACACATTAGTTAATACACTTGCTGGCCAGGTGCAGTGGCTCACACATGTAATTCCAGCATTTTGGGAGGTTGGGGTGGGTTGATTGAATGAGCTCAGTAGTTTGAGATCAGCCTGAGCAATAGAGCAAAACTCTATCTCTACAAAAAATACAGTATTAGCCTGGTGTGGTGGTGCATGCTTGTAGTCCCAGCTACTCGGGAGGCTGAGGTGGGAGGATTGCTTGAGCCTAGGAGGCAGAGGTTGCAGTGAGCCGTGATCTTGCCACTGCACTTCAGTCTGGACACTAGAGCAAGATCCTGTCTCAAAAGTAATTAATTAGTTAATTAATTTATTAACTTGCTGTTTTTCTCTTGCTAATCTATCTTGTGTTACAGGAGTCTGTTTCAACTACAAATTTATGAGAGTTGAGGAGAATATTTGAGATTATATTTTAACTCCTTATTTTTTGCCACAATTAAAAGAAAAACTGAAAAAAAAAAGCGGGAAGAAAGGAGTACGGTTGTTGACCCTGCCCTGCCCTCCTCTCCCAGGATGTGCCCAATTATCCTGGACGAGAAGGATGCTGAGAAGGCTCTAAGCAGGTTGCTCACTGGATGGCTCTGAGTTCAGGCCATCATATCCTAGGTGCCTTCCCTAGTTCATGGTCTTTCTGGAGCCACAATAAGTCCTTTTGATGTATAGCTTAAATTCTTTCCCTCTGGTCTAATCCTCCCCACCTCACCCAGCCTCCATCTTTAGTCTGCAGCACAAATTCCTCCCCCAAACTTTTTGCCAGATTCAAGAGGGAGCTAAATAAACCACCAGTCTTCAAACTGGGGTATGGGAATTCTAGGGAGACAGAATACCTCCTCAGAGCAGCAGACCCAGGTAGTTTCAAAGGAACCAATTTTTATATCCTCCTCTAAGAACTCTTTCCGAAGTATATCTGCCCTCAGGCACTACCTGGCATCAAACTCCTTCTCCTATTGATTCTATTTAGTTCACGTCAGTGGAAGTAAAGGCCTCAGAGCCTCAAACAAAGGAGCAATTCTGAGTACTGTGTTGGAGTCAGTCGTTACTCAAAGGCCAGAGCAACCAATCCTTTTCAGAGTCTAGTGGTTTCGAATTATAGTCAGTTTCTCAGGGTCGATTATAGACCCCATATACAATGGTGGTCCCATAAGATTATAATGGAGCTAGAAAATTCCAATTGCTTAGTGACTTCATAGCCATCATAATATGTAGCACAATGCATTATTCACATGTTTGTGGTGATGCTGTTGTAAACAAACCTACTGTGCTGCTAGTTATGTAAAAGTATAGCACATATAATTATGTATGGCATATAATACTTCATAATGATAATAAATGACTATGTTACTGGTTTGTGTTGTCAACCAAAGAATGATGAGGTTAATATATTTGGAAAGGCCAGCTTTATTGCTCTTAAAAGGTTGCAGCATGCAGGTGGCCATTCTGACAAGCTGGGAAGTGTAGCCTCTGGCCAGAAGCCAGAAACCTGCACTTTGAAAGGAGAGGCAAAAGGAACAGGAATTTATGCTGAGTGGGGTGGCTGAATATATATATTTAACAGGCTATAGGAGGAGTCATGAATATTTATGAAAAGAGAAATGTGCACATGCACAGTTGAGCTTCATGGGTGGCAGGTATAAAAAAATGGTGGCATTACCATGATCCAAGGGTGAAGTTTTTGGCCCTCTGAACGTCAAAAGGGGAAGCAGAGGACATGAAAACCCTCACTGCACCCAACCCCTGTAGACTGGCCAGAACCACTTCATGGTCGGCAGTCTCTTATCGTAAATACTGGTCAGTTGTGTCAAAACTGCAAAAGGGAGGGGCACCATCAAGCCATTGGTTAACATCAGTGGCAGAGCCTTTTAAAAAGACTGGTTTCTGTTAAGCCTTTAGGGAAGAAAGCCTTAGTGAGAGAGGGGGCTTAACAAGGCATGTCCAGCCTCCTATTCCATCATGGCCAGGAACTCAGTTTTAAGGTTTCTCTGGGGTCCTCTTGGTCAAGGGGGGATCTGTTCAGTTGGTTGGGGGGCTTAGAATTTTATTTTTATTTCTCAATAAAAATAAAAAATTACCATACTATACTTTTTATTGTTTTAGAACGTTCTCTACTTTTATAAGTAGAAGTACCTTTAAAAAAAAAAAAAAAAAAGTTGACCACTCACACCTGTAATCCCACTGCTTTGGGAGGCTGAGGCGTGAGGATTGCTTGAGCCCTGGGGTTTGAGGCTGGTGTGGGCAACAAAGCAAGACCCTGTCTCTGTTTTTAAGAATAATTTATTTTAAAAAGTTAACTGTAAGGCAGCCTTGGGCAGTTCCTTCTGGAAGTATTCCAGACGAAGGCATTGTTATAATAGGATTTGACAGCTCCATGCCTATCATTGCCCCTGAAGACCTTCCAGTGGGACAGGGTGCGGAAGTGGAAGACAATGATATTGATGATACTGAACCTGTGTAATCTAGGCCAATGTGTGTGCTTGTGTTTTCGTTTTTATCAAAAAAATTTAAAAAGTTAAAAAAATGTTAAATAGAAAAAAGCTTATAGAGTAAGCATATAAAGAAAGAAAAAAACATTTTTGTTTTTGAGATGGAGTCTCACTCTGTCGCCAGGCTGGAGTGCAGTGGCACAGTCTCGGCTTACTGCAAGCTCTGCCTCCTGGGTTCAAGCGATTCTCCTGCCTCAGCCTCCTGAGTAGCTGGGACTACAGGTGTCCGCCACCATGCCCAGCTAATTTTTGTATTTTTAGTAGAGACAGGGTTTCACCACATTGGCCAGGTTGGTCTGGATCTCCTGACCTCGTGATCCACCCGCCTCGGCCTCCCAAACTGCTGGGATTACAGGCATGAGCCACCGTGCCCGGCCGAAAGAAAATATTTTTGTGCAGCTGTACAATGTTTTGTGTTTTTATTTTTATTTATTTGAGACAGGGTCTCACTCTGTCATTCAGGTTGGAGTGCAGTAGCATGTCTTGGCAGCCTCTCCCTCCCAGATTCAAGTGATCCTTCCACCTCAGTCTCCTGAGTAGTTGGAATTACAGGTGCGTGTCACCATGCTCAGCTAATAATTTTTGAATTTTTTGTAGAGACAATGTCTCACTATATTACCAAGGCTTGTCTCGAACTCCTGGGTTCAAGTGATCCTCCTGTTTTGGCCTCCCAAAGTGCTAGGATTACAGATGTGAGCCACTGTGCCTGGCCTTGTGTTTTAAACTAAGTGTTATTACAAGAAAGTCAAAAAGTTTTTAAAAAATTAAAAGTTTCTGAAGCAAAAAGTAAAGAAAGCTAGTTAATTTATAATTGAAGAAAGAAGAATATTATTTTATAGATTTAGTGCAGCCTAAGGGTACTGTGTTTTAATATCTGCGGTAGTGTATAGTAATGGCCTAGGCCTTCACATTCACTCACCGCTGATTCACTGACACACAGCAACTTCCAGTGCTGCAAGCTTCATTCATGGTAAGTGCCCTACACAGGTGTATAATTTCTTTTATACCATATTTTTACTGTACTTCTATGTTTTGATATGTTTCAATACACAAACACCATTTTGTTCCAATTGCCTACAATATTCAGCACACTGACATGCTGTACAGGTTTGTAGCTTAGGAACAATAAACTCTACTTTACAGTCTAGGTGTGTAGGAGGCTCCACCATCTAGGTTTGTGTAAATGTACTCTATGAGTTCATACAATGACAAAATTGCATAATGATGCATTTCTCAGAAGGTATCTCTGTCATTAAGTGACACATGATTGTACTGACTTTCACCAAAATTTGAAGAAGGACCAAGTGGTTAGCTGACTGGTCACTAGAAATAATTTTTGATGAAAAAATTATTATGTGATTTTTTTGGCAAAATCTTGGAAAAAGTCAAAGAATGGAATAACCTTGCTTAATATACTCCCTCTATTTCTATGTACTTGCTTATGTGGACAAAGAGCATCAGTACTCACATTCATGACAGTGAAAAGTAGGAATAGATTCTGTCTCATTCTAGCAATCGCCAGTGACAGCCCCGTCCATTTCATTAATAGGTGAATTTTTAATAGAAGTTTGTTTTTATGTTTAGTGATTTCCAATATTATGTGTACAATGTGTGTTTTATTTATATATTTGATCAATTAGTACTAATAATAGTTGTACTGATAATTCAACCCCAAAATATTTTAATACTTAGAAACTTACAGTATAGGGTTACATATAGATATATAGATTTTTTTGGCAAAGCAAAATATAATTATTTCAAAGAAATATGATTATTCAGAAACATTTTTATAAAAAAATGCATTGGAATAAAGTTCTGTGGGGAGGAAGTATATAGAAATAAAGGTTTACAGAAACCAAACACTGCATAATGTGTAAAAATATGTAAAATGTATTATTTTTAAAAGCTAATTTTTAAAAACAGTCATGGTTCATGTCATCATGAATTAAGCTAAACCAACTTAATTATAAACACCTCTGGGGTTATTTTTAGTAGATATTAAAGATGTTTTGAAGTCACCAAAACCTAGCTACTCCCCCATAATCTCACTTACAGGTGAAAGTATCTCAAACATCTCAGATCAAATTCCGCTAAACATACAGACCTTTATTAAACATATATTAATAAACAGACACAAAGCAGTTTATAGGACTGCCTTGTTCCATGAGCTTGCTGACATTGACTTGAGTCAGACACAGTGACCTTCCAGGGGTCTCTTAACACTCACAGCGCATCGGGTCATCGGACTTCTTAGTAAATCAACAGTCTGTGAGAGAATGAAGCCACACCACCTTCGTACTAGAATAGAGGATACTGCTAAAGTCTTTTAGCCAACCCACATCTTGAATTCCTCTAATTCCCCAGCGAAAGCCCATTATTAATATTTCTTGTGCCAGATAATAGCCCACCATTTTCACCAATAAACACATACTTCTAATTTTTATGCCAATTAGTAGAGCCTCAGGTATCATGGAAGCTGCTTCTGGACTGTGGCTTTTCAGGTGTGAGCTGACTACCAACTGATATTCTATGTGAACCTGGAAAGAGTCAGTCATTCAAGATGGATCTTGAGAAGCTAATTGGGCCTAAATTCAAAATGAAGCCAAGTGGCCATTTGCTGACTCAAGGTCACACATGTACTCTGCGTTCTGGAAACGCCACATGTTCTAGTAACTTAGGGACTCTCCTAGCTGTCTGTTCCTCTTTATGGTACCGGGAGGCACCTGAAACTAACCAATAGACTGTGACCTATGGTAAATCACTCTTTCTTTCTTTCTTCCTTCCTTCCTTCCTTCCTTTCTTTCTTTCTTTCTTTCTTTCTTTCTTTCTTTCTTTCTTTCTTTCTTTCTTTCTTTCTTTCTTTCTTTCTTTCTTTCTCTCTCTCTCTCTCTCTCTCTCTCTCTCTCTCTTTCTTTCTTTCTTTCTTTCTTTCTTTCTTTTTCCTTTTTCCTCTTTCTTTTTTCTAATTAGTCAACTGTAGTAGTGAGAAGGGGGGAAGAGTGCAACAAGAGTTTGATCTGTAACTGACTGTGAACGATCAATTGAAATAACTCACTACGTTTGGACCAGCCAGGTCAATCTTAACATCAATGAAATAGAACCAGGAGAGCTTTTAAAATGCTTTAAAAAGAAATTATCCAAGGCCAGGCACAGTGGCTGACGCCTGTAATCTCAACACATTGGGAGGCCGAGGCTGGCGGATCACTTGAGGCCCAGAGTTTGAGACCAGCCTAGCCAATATGGCAAAACCCCAGTCTCTACTAAAAATACAAAAAGTAGCTGGGCATGGTGGTGCATACCTATGATCCAGCTACTCAGGAGGCTGAGGCACAAGAATTACTTGAACGCGGGAGGCAGAGATTGCAATGAGCTGAGATCACACCACTGCACTCCAGCCTGGGCGACACAGCAAGACTCTGTCTCAAAAAACAAAACAGGCTGGGTGCTCTGGCTCACACCTGTAATCCCAGCACTTTGGGAAGCCTAGGCAGGCAGATGGCCTGAGCTCAGCAGTTCGAGACGAGCCTGTTCAACATGGCAAAACCCCATCTCTACTAAAAATACAAAAAAATAGCCAGGCATGGTGGCGCTCTCCTCTAGTCCCAGCTACTTAGCCTCTACCCGGGAGGTGGAAGTTGCAGTGAGCTGAGGTGGCACCACTGTACTCCAGCCTGGGTGACAGAGCGAGAATCTGTCTCAAAAACAAACAACAGCAATAACAACAAAGAACTAGGAGAGCTTGTATCTATCATTTACATAACAGACTGGAGTGGAAACCTGGGTGAAAATTTTTCTTTACCTTTTTTTTTTTTTAAGACAGTCTTGCTCTGTCACCCAGGTTGGAGTGCAGTGGTGTGATCACATCTCATTACAGCCTTTATTTCCTCAGCTTCAAGCAATCTTTCCTCAACCTCCCAAGTAGCTAGGACTACAGGCATGCACCACTACACTCAGCTAATTTTTAAAAATTTTGTAAAGAGAGGGTCTTGCCATGTTGCCCAGGCTGGTCTTGAACTGGGCTTAGGTGATACTCCCACCTCAGCCTCCCAAAGTGCTGGGATTACATGCATGAGCCACCACACCCAGCCAGCAACTTTTTCTATAAAGGACACCCCCTTTCTTTGTTCTGGCAGAGCACATCTTTGTTTTGTATTGAAGGCTGCATCTCCTTGGTTTGCAGAATGCTCAAAGAAATAAGGTCTCTCTTAACCCAATACTTTGTTCTCAGTAGTTTTATTAACATCTAGCTTACCTGGGTTACAGTTTAACCTAAGTAGAACTTGCACAATATCACACTTAGGCTGCAGAATTTTAAATAATGGACATTTAACAGTGAGTGTCAAATCACTGATATATTTCTATCCCATTGAGCATCTTCAAAAGTGGTGCACATTTTAGTTTAAAATGCCAGTATTTACACCATATCGTGAATATAAATCCTTTCTATTTAAATTTATGATGAAAATTTTACATGTCAACTTTAAAATGAGCAAAAGGGTACACAGATTTTTAAAATTATTTGTGAGGTCATCTGAAAAGTTGGAACCTCACTGCACCCAGCAGGGTTCTCTTTGTGGTTGGGGGATGACATCTCTTTGGCCTTTATACATGTCTGCTCAGCCTCTTCCCAGAGCCCTCAGAGCTCTGCATTCCAAAAGATTAGGTAGTACAGCCTAATCAAGCCAACTCAACCCAGCCTTGTTCCTATGACAACTTCTCCTAGGCAGAGGGGGCTTTCTGCTCTTACAGTTTATACAGACAAGAGGGATATCTCAGGAGATTCTTCCAAAACAAGGAAGATCTGCTCTTAGGTGACCTCATTGCTTCACTTAAACTGAGAAGTACTGGTAACTTAAATGATGAATTCTCTCTTTTAAAGAAATTTTTTCCTTACCAGCTACCACCCCCCAACAATATAATTCTCTGTGTGTGTGTATATATATATGTATATATGTGTGTATATATATGTGTGTGTGTGTGTGTATGTGTGTATATATATATCTGTGTACCTCATTAAACTATAAGCACTGTGACTGTAGAGATATGTCAGATTTTGAGAGTATCTGGCTGGCCTGACCCTCAATAAATATTTGCTGCCTGAAGGATGACATGAGATGAGATACTACTAATGAGAGGAAATGAGAGATGGAACCAGGAGGTCCCATGTCAAAGCTGAAGATGAAAGAGAAACCAGGCCAGCAGTGATCCAACAAGATCTAGTGACCCTGATGAAGCCAGACAAAAATGGAATACAGACAACACAGGCCAGCCAGACGAGAATTCAAGTACAGCACGTCACAGGTCCTGGCAATCATAATGCTGAACCAATAAATAAATTTACATGACTGACTTCTGACATAAATAATAATTTCATTCTACTTGTCTGCAGTTGCTCATGCAGGGCTTCAACAATTTCCTACGAGGACCCTTTCAACTTCTCCCCTTAACTCTGTCAGCTTATGTTTTATTTATTTTCTTGCTATTTTTGTCATGAGTTCTTGCATGTCTTCTTTGTGTTCTTGTTTTGTGGAGGTAATTGCTTCATCAAAATTTTAAATTTGTAGTTTTAGTGTACTTTTTATGTGCTCCATGGAAACACATTTCTAGTGAATATACTTCATCTGCCATTTGTTTTTCCATGTCATGTTTCTAAATATTTGTCCTCTCCCCTTTTTGTTTAACTATTACTATATAGACATTTAAGATCATTACTCATCTTTGGGTAATGGGAGTGCTTCATGGGAAAGATATTTTTAGGAGTTCTGTGTGGGGAGAAGACATACCTATGTTCTAGGACATACAGGAATTCTCCTGTGACACTAATAAAATGTTATGTGAGTTACTTTTTTGGGGCTTTACTCCTCCCAAGTCAACAAAGATAGTGACTGTAGAGTTCCTCAGGTGGACCCTTCCCTGCAAATATAGCTTGTATATGTGACTTCACATTTGATTCTTCTGCCCTTGCATTATCTTGGAGACAAATCAGGTCCAGAGAAACTCTTGATACCAAGGCACTTGCTTCTCATGGATCTAAACAGTTTTTTGGTCTTGCCCCTCAGAATAGTCGCCTATTTTTGGAGAACCATGTATCACTGGCTTTGTTTGGGACTTGCACCTACATTCCCAAAGGCATCCTTCTCATTTGAGATGTTTCTTTCACCTGTTAATTAAGAAGGGGAACAGCTAACTTTCATTCCCAAAGGCATCCTTCTCATTTGAGATGTTTGCTTTCACCTGTTAGTTAAGAAGGGTAACAGCTAACTTTCATTCACTAGAGCCCACGGGAGGACTCTGAGGATATTCTCACATCCTGTTTGCTTTCATTGCATTGAGAACCCTTTGTTATGTTTTGAGACTTTTAGTTACAAATGTCCTCTAGTTTTGCCAAAGGGGAAATTTGCATTTCTGTTTCTCATTGTTGTCACTGGGAAAATTTTGAAGGGGAGAAGAGGGTGGCATTATTTTTACTCTATTTTAAAATAGGATTCTTCTTGGGTAGGATTTTGAATGTCAGAAATGGAGGAGAGGGAGAATGGCAGACATTCCAGGTGGAGTGGGAGACCATACTGGGCAAAGGTCAGAGCTTTAAAGAGTGCTTTGTAATTAATAATCAGTTGATTTAGGCACACAGTTGATGAGGTTAGGAGAAATATGAGAAACTTAATTGGAAAAGTCAGAGGGATAATACTTTGGAAATCCTTTGCTGACAGATTGTGGGCTTTTTACCCAATTCTATAAGCAAGGTCATAACTTTCAGGATAGATTGAAAGTAGACGGGGCATCCAGCAGCAGAAAGAGCAGTGAGAAGAAGTTGTGAGGAACATTCAGAAGAGGGGTTGTGAGGAACCACTCCTACCCCTCTGGCACACACGTACTCTTATAGTTTAATTGATATATTCACACACTACCTACATAATTTAAAAAGATTTAAACTTTTACAACATACATAAAATCCAACTGTATAAAATGAAATAAATACTATCTTGCTTATTTCCCCTACCTGATCTTGAATTCTTGAAGGCAAAAACAATGTGGTTTATGTCTTTATCCTCCCTTATAAAAGGAGGATGCCTACAAGTGAATGGAGGAGAGGAAGAACTAGTCTAACAGGAAGCTGCATGCCACCTCTATCCTGCACAGTCCTGAACAGTAGGGTATGTATTCTGCTGCAAGTCGTTGTGTAGTTGGTTGCTGGTTGCCACAGGAGTTGAGGGGTTGGTAGGGTGGAGCTGTCTCAGAGAGCGCATTTCTGCAGTCCAGGAAAATTAGGGGAAGTGACAGCCCCAGATCCTGCAGTCCTCCAGGCAATCAGTTCTATCAACTTCTCTGCACACAGGATCTCTGGATGACAGTGGGGTGTATCCACAGCTCCCCATTGCCCCTAGGGATCTATGTAGTGGCTCCTGATCAGCTTCTGCTGGCTCAGCTAGATGTGACCAGGTAGAAAATATAATGGCTTCAGCTAAGAACATACTCTGCTGATAGGCTGGGTGCGTGTCTATCAGATGCTGCTACCTCACTGGTCTGGAGACAGAAAAATAAAATCAGCTCATGTTTTTTTATATTCTTGCCTAGCCAACTGTGCAGTTTATGACTCCAACCAGGACTGAATGATGGAAAAAAGGAAATCTTGGAAATAGTTGTACAACTTCACAGATCATTAGCAAACCTGACTTCCCATTACAAACCCCAAAGTTGTAATGAGTTTATTTTCATACAATCTTGGACTATCTCCAGTTTCCTATACTCTTTATAATCAGACTTATTTCTCTCAGAATTGAAAGATACCTGAGAAAAGTATCCACTTAAAACACAAACTGTAAATATAGATATAGCTGCAGTAAAAGAGAAGTATAAATGTCCAGCCAGTGACCTTCTATATATGACCTCATGTCCAGCGACTGTATCTCTTAAGAATTTACCTGATAGGGAACCTACGTTATCTCTCTCCGCATATATATATGAGGTAGCTTCTTCATCAGGTAAATTCTTAGAGACACAGTTGCTGGACATTAGGTCAGCCCAAGGCTAGTTATGCCTCTGCCAATCTTCAAGGCAGCTTCCTGGCATTGCCTCTACAAACACTTCCCTAGGAGATTCATAAAAGTTATGTCTGTACAATTTAGCATGTTAGAGCCAATTTTACATTTAGCACTAACCACAGAAGGCAAGCTAAGGTGTTCACATATCCAAATTGGGAATGACCCAACAGCACGCCTGCCCCTCAGAGCTGACCATTTCCTAACTCTTACCAGCCACAGCTAGGATGACTAAGGGTGAGGACTGCCACGTTTTTTCATGAAATAGCCACTTTGCTAAGTAATCATTTCACATTTAAAAGATGCCCTTCAACTGTACCCAGTAACAGTGAGCTATGTGTTTAAACCTCATGACTTAGAGAGAGACCTGCGCTTTCAGATGACTGTTAACATTTCTAGAACCACAAGGGCATAGCCAAACAGCGGTGTTCATGTCACCTTTGCTCTTAAACAAGGAAGTGGCTTTTTTTTTTTTTCAGTTGAAAGGAATAACAATGAGTGGTGGGTTTAAAGTTGCAAATTAACAGAGGATTATAAAAAGCTTACTTAGCTGTGAAGGCAGAGCCTACTTGCGTCATAGTTTGACATAAATATTTTCAGTTAAAAATCTTCACAGGGCACTGCATGGTACCTATCGCCCACAATATCTTGGTGCTTGGCTGGGTGCAGTGGCTCACACCTATAATCCCAGCATTTTGGGAGGCTGACGTGGAAGATTTCTTGAGGCTGAAGTTCAAGACCAGCCTTGACAATATAGTGAGACCTCATCTCTACAAAATATTTTTAAAAATAGCTGGGCATGGTGGCACATGCCTGTATTCTCAGCTACTCAGGAGGCTAAGGCAGGGGAGAATTGCTTGAGCCTAGGAGTTTGAGGTTACAATGAGCTGTGATCCACTCGAGGCGGGGCAACGAAGTGAGACTCCACCTTCAAAACAAAACAAACTTTGGTGCTTAAGAGGCAGAAGCTTATCTGTGGGAGTCAGTCCTACTGGCTGACTGGCACTTTAACGCCTCATTAGGGAAAACGGATATTCTCTAGAGTTTCTTTTCGGAAGCTCACCTCAAAGACACTAATAATATAGCAGATATCTAGGTATTTTTCTTTGAATGCTCTAAGCAATTCTAGGTGATGCAGAGGTTTTGCAGTTATTCACATGAAAAAATAAACAGAGGTTGACATTTCCAAGACTTTTATAGCAAAGTAGAAAATATCTGAAAAATGTATTTAAGTCATAATATATGCATGCTTTGGGATGGTTGAAGGCTACAGTAATTACTGAACTTGAAAATACTGGTATTTTAAAATTCCCACATAATATGTGCTGCCCAAAGATTTCAGGAAGCACATAGGTATGTCTTGTCTTTCTCATAGTCTGCCTACAAACCAAATTTCTATTTTTAATAGTTATTAGCAATCTTCTGTTTCACATATTTCATATGACTTGTTTTCTTTCAGGAGAAAAAGAAATCTGCTCATATATATGAATCTAATTTGTAATGCCCTCCTGCTTTTTAAGCT